>NC_134362.1:76642177-78127177 GCF_048569485.1 Anomaloglossus baeobatrachus
GTCAAGGGCTGGACTCAGTGTCCTAAGGTGGATCCTCCAATCTCCAGACTGGCGGCTAGATCCATAGTTGCAGTGGAAGATGGGGCTTCGCTCAAAGATGCCACTGACAGACAGATGGAACTATGGTTGAAATCCATCTATGAAGCTATCGGCGCGTCTTTTGCTCCAGCATTCACAGCCGTATGGGCACTCCAAGCTATCTCCGCTTGTCAGGCGCAGATTAATACAGTCACACGTACATCTGCCCCGCAAGTGGTGTCCTTAACCTCTCAGGCGTCGGCGTTTGCGTCCTACGCCATTAATGCTATCCTGGACTCTGCGAGCCGTACGGCGGTAGCTTCCGCCAATTCGGTGGTAGTCCGCAGGGCCATGTGGCTACGTGAATGGAAGGCAGACTCTGCTTCCAAAAAGTTCTTAACCGGTTTGCCATTGTCTGGCGACCGCTTGTTTGGTGAGCGATTGGATGAAATCATTAAACAATCCAAGGGAAAGGACTCATCCTTACCCCAGTCCAAACCAAACAGACCTCAACCACGGAAGGTACAATCGAGGTTTCGGTCCTTTCGGTCCGCGGGCAGATCTCAATTCTCCTCGTCCAAAAGGCCTCAGAAGGATCAGAGGAACTCAGATTCATGACGGTCTAAGTCACGTCCTAAAAAGACCGCCGGAGGAACCGCTCCCAAAGCGGCCTCCTCATGACTTTCGGCCTCCTCAAACCGCATCCTCGGTTGGTGGCAGGCTCTCCCGCTTTTGCGACGCTTGGCTGCCACAGGTAAAAGACAGATGGGTGAGAGACATTCTATCTCAAGGTTACAGGATAGAGTTCAGCTCTCGTCCTCCGACTCGTTTCTTCAGAACATCTCCGCCCCCCGAGAGAGCCGATGCTCTTCTGCAGGCGGTGTGCACTCTAAAGGCGGAAAGAGTGGTGATCCCTGTTCCTCTTCAGCAACGGGGTCACGGTTTTTACTCCAACTTGTTCGTGGTGCCAAAAAAGGACGGATCCTTCCTTCCTGTTCTGGACCTAAAACTGCTCAACAAGCATGTGAAAACCAGGCGGTTCCGGATGGAATCGCTCCGCTCCGTCATCGCCTCAATGTCCCAAGGAGATTTCCTGGCATCAATCGACATCAAAGATGCTTATCTCCACGTACCGATTGCACCAGAGCATCAGCGCTTCCTGCGTTTCGCCATAGGGGACGAACACCTTCAGTTCGTGGCACTGCCTTTTGGCCTGGCGACAGCCCCACGGGTCTTCACCAAGGTTATGGCAACAGTGGTGGCAATCCTACACTCTCAGGGACACTCGGTGATCCCTTACTTAGGCTAAGTTTAGTTGTTTTCAATCCGTCAGGTCCGTCAGCAACGGATCAGTTGTTTTTTAGATGTCAACTGATGCAACTGATGTGTTTTTCACAGGATTCCTTTCACAGGAATCCTGTGAAAAAACTGATCAGTTGCGTCCGTTACATCCGCTGTGCATCCGTTTTTTGACGGATCAGTCATGATCCGTTTGTGTTTGGGACAGCCCAGTGGGCGTGCCAAACATGCTGGGCATGCTCAGTAGAGCATGGCGGAATCCAGCGCTGGATTCCGTCGTAAGACGGATTACGACGGAATCCAGCACCATAGACATACATTGCAAGTGTGGCGGATGGCGACGGATTCCTGCGCGGCGCGTTAATTTTAACGGCCCGAAAAACGTTACATTCTGCGTTGCTCCCCGCTCGGCGGTCAGTCAAAAACGACGGACCGCGACGCAGCGGATGCAACGCAGGGTCATCAGTCGCAATCCGTCACTAATAGAAGTTTATGGGGAAATACTGGATTCCTGCAAAATATTTTGCAGGAATCCGTAATTCCTCAAGGCTACGGATTGTGACTGATGCAAAACAACTGAAGTGTGAACTTAGCCTTAGACGATCTGCTTGTCAAGGCACCCTCTCAAGGGGCATGCCAACACAGCCTGAACATTGCTCTGGAGACTCTCCAGAGTTTCGGGTGGATCATCAATTTTCCAAAGTCAAATCTGACACCGGCCCAATCACTGACATATCTTGGCATGGAGTTTCATACTCTCTCAGCGATAGTGAAGCTTCCGCTGAACAAACAGCGTTCACTACAGACAGGGGTGCAATCTCTCCTTCAAGGCCAGTCACACCCCCTGAGGCGCCTCATGCACTTCCTAGGGAAGATGGTAGCAATGGAGGCAGTTCCTTTTGCGCAGTTTCATCTGCGCCCACTTCAATGGGACATTCTCCGCAAATGGGACAGGAAGTCGACGTCCCTCGACAGGAACGTCTCCCTTTCGCGGGCAGCCAAGGCTTCCCTTCAGTGGTGGCTTCTCCCCACTTCTCTGTCGAAGGGGAAATCCTTCCTGCCCCCATCCTGGGCGGTGGTCACGACGGACGCGAGCCTCTCAGGGTGGGGAGCGGTCTTTCTCCACCACAGGACTCAGGGTACTTGGACTCAGACAGTCCTCCCTTCAGATCAATGTTCTGGAGATAAGGGCAGTGTATCTTGCCCTAAAGGCGTTCCAGCCGTGGCTGGAAGGCAAACAGATCCGAATTCAGTCGGACAACTCCACAGCGGTGGCATACATCAACCACCAAGGCGGGACACGCAGTCGGCAAGCCTTCCAGGAAGTCCGGCGGATTCTACTGTGGGTGGAAGCCACAGCCTCCACCATATCCGCAGTTCACATCCCGGGCGTAGAAAACTGGGAAGCAGACTTTCTCAGTCGCCAGGGCATGGACGCAGGGGAATGGTCCCTTCACCCGGACGTGTTTCAGGAGATCTGTTGCCACTGGGGCATGCCGGACGTCGACCTAATGGCGTCCCGGCACAACAACAAGGTCCCGACATTCATGGCACGGTCTCAAGATCAGAGCTCTGGCGGCAGACGCCTTAGTTCAGGATTGGTCGCAGTTTCAACTCCCTTATGTGTTTCCTCCTCTGGCACTGTTGCCCAGAGTGTTACGCAAGATCAGGGCCGACTGCCGCCGCGCCATCCTCGTCGCTCCAGACAGGCCGAGGAGGTCGTGGTACCCGGATCTGTGGCATCTCACGGTCGGCCAACCGTGGGCACTACCAGACCGACCAGACTTGCTGTCTCAAGGGCCGTTTTTCCATCTGAATTCTGCGGCCCTCAACCTGACTGTGTGGCCATTGAGTCCTGGATCCTAGCGTCTTCAGGATTATCTCAAGAGGTCATTGCCACTATGAGACAGGCTAGGAAACCAACGTCCGCCAAGATCTACCACAGGACGTGGAAGATATTCCTGTCGTGGTGCTCTACTCAGGGGTTTTCCCCCTGGCCATTTGCCTTGCCCACTTTTCTGTCCTTCCTTCAATCCGGATTGGAAAAGGGTTTGTCGCTCGGCTCTCTTAAGGGACAAGTCTCTGCGCTCTCTGTGTTTTTTCAGAGGCGCCTAGCCAGACTTCCACAGGTACGCACGTTCCTGCAGGGGGTTTGTCACATCGTCCCTCCTTACAAGCGTCCGTTAGAACCCTGGGATCTGAACAGGGTGCTGATGGCTCTTCAGAAACCACCGTTCGAGCCAATGAGGGATATTTCTCTCTCACGCCTTTCGCAGAAAGTGGTCTTCCTAGTAGCAGTCACTTCACTTCAGAGAGTGTCTGAGCTGGCAGCGTTGTCGTGCAAAGCCCCTTTCCTGGTGTTTCACCAGGACAAGGTGGTTCTGCGTCCGGTTCCGGAATTTCTCCCTAAGGTGGTATCCCCCTTTCATCTCAATCAGGATATCTCCTTACCCTCTTTTTGTCCTCATCCAGTTCACCAATGTGAAAAGGATTTGCACTTGTTAGATCTGATGAGAGCACTCAGATTCTACATTTCTCGTACGGCGCCGCTCGGATGCACTCTTTGTCCTTGTCGCTGGCCAGCGTAAAGGGTCACAAGCTTCCAAATCAACCCTGGCTCGGTGGATCAAGGAACCAATTCTCGAAGCTTATCGTTCCTCGGGGCTTCCGGTTGCCTCAGGGCTAAAGGCCCATTCTACCAGGGCCGTGGGGGCGTCCTGGGCCTTGCGGCACCAGGCTACGGCTCAGCAGGTGTGTCAGGCGGCTACCTGGTCGAGCCTGCACACTTTCACGAAACACTATCAGGTGCACACCTATGCTTCGGCAGATGCCAGCCTAGGTAGGCGAGTCCTTCAGGCGGCGGTTGCCCACCTGTAGGACGGAGCCGTTTACGGCTCTATTATGAGGTATTATTTACCCACCCAGGGACTGCTTTTGGACGTCCCAATTGTCTGGGTCTCCCAATGGAGCGACAAAGAAGAAGGGAATTTTGTTTACTTACCGTAAATTCCTTTTCTTCTAGCTCCAATTGGGAGACCCAGCACCCGCCCCTGTTCCCTTCGGGCTGTTGTTCTTTGGGTACACATGTTGTTCATGTTGAATGGTTTCAGTTCTCCGATATTCCTTCGGATTGAATTTACTTTAAACCAATTTATAATTTTTTCCTCCTTCTTGCTTTTGCACCAAAACTGAGGAGCCCGTGATGCACGGGGGGTGTATAGGCAGAAGGGGAGGGGCTTTACACTTTTAGTGTAATACTTTGTGTGGCCTCCGGAGGCATAAGCTATACACCCAATTGTCTGGGTCTCCCAATTGGAGCTAGAAGAAAAGGAATTTACGTTAAGTAAACAAAATTCCCTTCTTTTCCCCCATAGACTTCTATTAGCAACGGATTGTGACTGATGGCCCTGCGTTGCATCCGCCGCGTTTAGTGACTGACCATCAGACGGGAGCAATGCTGAATCTAACGGTTTTTGTGTGCGGCGGATCGTTTTTTTACTGTCAGCATGCCCACAGTAAAAAACCATGATCGACTTTAAATTCAATTCCAGTTCCAGTGGCCGGAACGGTCAGCTGATCGGCCGGCTGCTGTGAACGGTCAGCTGATCGGCCGGCTGCTGTGAACGGTCAGCTGATCGGCCGGCTGCTGTGAACGGTCAGCTGATCGGCCGGCTGCTGTGAACGGTCAGCTGATCGGCCGGCTGCTGTGAACGGTCAGCTGATCGGCCGGCTGCTGTGAACGGTCAGCTGATCGGCCGGCTGCTGTGAACGGTCAGCTGATCGGCCGGCTGCTGTGAACGGTCAGCTGATCGGCCGGCTGCTGTGAACGGTCAGCTGATCGGCCGGCTGCTGTGAACGGTCAGCTGATCGGCCGGCTGCTGTGAACGGTCAGCTGATCGGCCGGCTGCTGTGAACGGTCAGCTGATCGGCCGGCTGCTGTGAACGGTCAGCTGATCGGCCGGCTGCTGTGAACGGTCAGCTGATCGGCCGGCTGCTGTGAACGGTCAGCTGATCGGCCGGCTGCTGTGAACGGTCAGCTGATCGGCCGGCTGCTGTGAACGGTCAGCTGATCGGCCGGCTGCTGTGAACGGTCAGCTGATCATTCACAAAAGCCGGCCGCCGGTAAAACTGAAAACAAAAAAACTAATTGTGACTGATGCAAAACGGAAGTGTGAACTGAGCCTTAGCAGTACATCTTTATATAATTACTGGGTAGTGCGCTATGTTCACCATCTTATGGCAAGTAATACAACCTAGTACAATACTAAGTACCGTATTTTTCGGATCATAAGACGCAATACGGATCATAAGACGCACTTTTCCCCCCCAAAATGTTAGGGGAAAGTGGGGGTGCGTCTTATGGTCTGAATGTGGCTGCGGGGAATGAGGGTGCTGTGGTGGAGCAAGTCATCGGGGGCACGAGCAGGCTACTATAGCAGCCTGCCGTGACCACGTGGACCCGCTCATTTAATATGCATGCCCATCCTCCCGCCCATCATCTCTCAGCACTGAAGTAAGCGCTGACAGGTGGGCGGGGAATGCGCGCATATTAAACAGCCTGCCCGCATGATCACCCCTGGCAACTACAGCCTGGAGTGATCATGTGCAGCTGTATTCACTGACCCTGAGCATCATCATCAGCGCGGGGTGCAGTGAATCAGTGTACTCACCCGTCACCGTGTGTGGAGCCGTCCCCTGTCTTCCTGTCTGTCCCGGTCAGCTGATCTGTGTAGAGCGGGGAGCACAGCGATGACGTCATCGCTGTGCGCGCCGCTAGCGTCCACACAGATCAGCTGACCGGGACAGACAGGAAGACATCGCGATGCTGCAGGGGACGGCTCCACACACGGTGACTGCTCCACTCGGCAGCGCTGCAGCTGAGACAGAGGAAGATGATCCTTGCTGCATGTAGTGAGGAAAGGTGAGGATAAACATTTATTTTTTTTTCTCTGCCACAGGATACAGGCCATATACCAGAATAGGGGTATATAGCAGGATTGGGTATATAGCAGGATGGATGGATGGGGGTATATGAGCAGGATAGGGCATATGAGCAGGATCATATACAAGGAAGCAGGATCGTTACCAGAATGGGGTACCTTAGTAGAGAATTAGGGGACATTAATCCCATAAGTGTCAGCAGCAGATCCTCGCCCCATAACAGTGTGTCATGACCACATTTTTTGGGTAAAATTTTATTTCTTTGTCGCTCCATTGGGAGACCCAGACAATTGGGTGTATAGCTTCTGCCTCCGGAGGCCACACAAAGTATTACACTTTAAAAAGTGTAACCCCTCCCCTCTGCCTATACACCCTCCCGTGGACCACGGGCTCCTCAGTTTTATGCTTTGTGTGGAAGGAGGCACACATCCACTCATGCATTCTCATAACTTAGTTGTCGGTTGGAAGAAAAGAGGACCCCCACGGGGTCCCCGGCATGCTCCCTTCTCACCCCACTATGTCGTCGGTGTTGTTAAGGTTGAGGTACCCATTGCGGGTACAAAGGCTGGAGCCACATGCCGTCTCCTTCACCATCCCTTATGCGGCTCTGGGAGAAGTGGGATCCTGAGCGGTCATCCATTTACTGGGACCGTGCTCCATCCGCAGCCCCTGGTGGAACCTGCCGGACCGGAGCCTTTTCAACCCCAGGGACCGGGCTCTGCTACTTAAAGGTACTCTGTGTCCCCATTGGGGACTGTACAGGGAGCGCACCTTCTTCCCGGAAGCCGCGGTAGTCGTAAAACTGAGGAGGCAGGTGGACTTCCGCGCCGACCGGGCCTGCTTGTTGGGCGCGGCCTCAAATTTAGTCCCCGGCTTCACCGCAGCCTAGTCGCGAAAATCCTGGGCCTGCCTGTCAGGGGTAAGGGCGGGATTACCGACATGATGTCGGATGTGACGGCTGGAGCATCCTGCATGTCTTCCTCCCCCCTCACTGGCCACTGTGGGGACCCCAGACGGTACCCATTGCGGGTACGGAGGCTGGAGCCACAGGCCGTCTCCTTCACCATCCCTTATGCGGCTGGGAGAAGTGGGACCTGAGCGGTCATCCATTTGCTGGGACCGTGCTCCATCCGCAGCCCCTGGTGGAACCTGCCGGACCGGAGCCTCTTCAACCCCACGGACCGGGCCCTGCTACTTAAAGGTACTCTGTGTCCCCATTGGGGACTGTACAGGGAGCGCACCTTCTTCCCGGAAGCCGCGGTAGTTGTAGAACTGAGGAGGCAGGTGGACTTCCGCGCCGACCGGGCCTGCTTGTCGGGCGCGGCCTCAAATTTAGTCCTCGGCTTCACCGCGGCCTAGTCGCGAAAATCCCGCCCCCGGGCCTGCCTGTCAGGGGTAAGGGCGGGATTACCGACATGACGTCGGATGTGAGGGCTGGAACATCCTGCATGTCTTCCTCCCCCCTCACTGACCACTGTGGGGAACCCAGACTCCCGCTCTTTGCTGGCGCCGCCCTCGGCCCCACTCCTCCCCTGAGAGCTCCGGCGGCCATTTTCTGGCATTCTGCCGGTGGGTGCTTCTCAGGGGAGCTCAGGGTGAACACAGCACCCGGTGCTGGTCCCCCTAGGGTGCCGGATACATATGTATATATTATACATATGTATATATTATATATTTCTTTGTCGCTCCATTGGGAGACCCAGACAATTGGGTGTATAGGCTATGCCTCCGGAGGCCGCACAAAGTATTACACTAAAAGTGTAAAGCCCCTCCCCTTCTGCCTATACACCCCCCGTGCTCCCACGGGCTCCTCAGTTTTTTGCTTTGTGCGAAGGAGGCAGACATGCACGCATAGCTCCACAGCTTAGTCAGCAGCAGCTGCTGACTATGTCGGATGGAAGAAAAGAGGGCCCTTAACAGGGCCCCCAGCATGCTCCCTTCTCACCCCACTCTTGTCGGCGGTGTTGTTAAGGTTGAGGTATCCATTGCGGGTACGGAGGCTGGAGCCCACATGCTGTTTTCCTTCCCCATCCCCCTTAGGGCTCTGGGTGAAGTGGGATCCTAATCGCTCTCCAGGCACTGAGACCGTGCTCCATCCACAGCTCCTGAGGACTCTGCTGGATAGGAGCCGAGTATCGTTCAGGGACATGGCCCTGCTACTTTGAGGTACTCTGTGTCCCCGTGGGGACCGCGCACAGAAACACTCCAGCATTGCTGGGTGTGCTAGTGCACCGGGGACCGCGGTGCTGACCGCGTTTGTGCCATTACACACTGCAGCGTCGCTGAGTGTGTTAGTGTATGGGGACTACCGCGCTGACCGCCGCTGCCATTGTTATCACTGCGGCGCGGCTGGGACTGTTAGTGCGCCGGGGACTTCCGCGCTGACCGCGCTTATACGGCGGCCGCGCTTATAACTCGAGTCCCCGGCTTTTGCGGCCTAGTCTCTGTTTCTTCTCGCTCCCAGCCCTGCCAGTCAGGGGAAGGGCGGGACGCTGTACAGGACGGCAGCACTGAGGGCTGGAGCATGCTTTGCATACTCCACCCCCCTCACTGTGCACAGTGGGGCACCAGTTCCCGCACTTTCTGGGTCACGCCCACGGCTCCCTCCTCTCCTCAGGACGCCGGCAGCCATTCCTGTCAGCTCCTCTGACGCTGCAGAGGGGAGACAAGCTCTGGGGGACCCAGGCAGGGATTCTGGTGGCCACACAACCGCTTTAAGCGGGCGGTAAGCAGCACCTGAGGTGCTGGCCCCACTTGTGCAGAAGTGTAATTATAGATTATAGGTTTATAGGCTATACTTTACACTGTATGGTGCACGGTTGATTTCTGGCTATATACCCTATTGTGTTGCTCAGGGGAGACAACAGCATGGCGCCCACAAGAAGCAGGGGTGCCAAAACACAGGTTTACTATGCTGCCTGCGCCGCATGTACGACCTCGCTACCGGCAGGTTCCACTGACCCTCATTGTGTGCACTGCTCGGCCCCTGTGGCACTTGCTCAGCCGGAGCCTCTGCTAAGGGGGGCCCAGGGGGAACCACCAGCTAACACTGTCCAGGTGACAGGGACGGAGTTTGCAGTTTTTACTGACAGACTTTCTGAGACTATGGCTAAGATTCTAGAAGCCTTGCAGTCCAGACCGGTATCTCAGACCATGGGCACTGTGGAATCATTGCCCCCTGGTTCCCCTCAGTTGGAACAACAATGTTCCCCCGGGGTGTCTCATAGATCCCAGGGTGAGGTCTCTGACACGGACCGCAGCCCCAGACCGCCTAAGCGAGCTCGCTGGGAAATCCCCTCGACCTCATCACATTGTTCAGGGTCTCAGAGGGAGGACTCTCTGTATGATGAAGCGGAGGTAGCTGATCAGGATTCTGATCCTGAGGCCGCTCTCAACCTTGATACTCCTGATGGTGACGCCATAGTGAATGATCTTATCGCGTCCATACATCAAATGTTGGATATTTCTCCCTCGGCTCCTCCAGTGGAGGAGTCAGCCTCTCAGCAGGAGAAATTCCGTTTCAGGTTCCCCAAGCGTACAACGAGTATGTTTCTGGATCACTCCGATTTCAGAGAGGCAGTCCAGAAACACCGAGTTTGTCCAGATAAGCGTTTTTCCAAGCGCCTTAAGGATACACGTTATCCCTTCCCCCCCTGATGTGGTCAAGGGCTGGACTCAGTGTCCCAAGGTGGATCCTCCAATCTCCAGACTGGCGGCTAGATCCATAGTTGCAGTTGAAGATGGGGCTTCGCTCAAGGATGCCACTGACAGACAGATGGAGCTCTGGTTGAAATCCATCTATGAAGCTATCGGCGCGTCTTTTGCTCCAGCATTCGCAGCCGTATGGGCACTCCAAGCTATTGCAGCGGGTCAAGCGCAAATTGACGCACTCACACGTACGTCTGCGCCGCAAGTGGCGTCCATAACTTCTCAAACGTCGGCATTTGCGTCCTACGCTATTAATGCTGTCCTGGACTCTGCGAGCCGTACGGCGGTTGCAGCCGACAATTCGGTGGCAATACGCAGGGCCTTGTGGCTACGGGAATGGAAGGCAGATTCGGCTTCCAAAAAGTGCTTAACCGGTTTGCCATTTTCTGGCGACCGTTTGTTTGGTGAGAGGCTGGATGAAATCATCAAACAATCCAAGGGAAAGGAAACATCCTTACCCCAGGCCAAACCAAAATTACCCCAACAGAGGAGGGGACAGTCGAGGTTTCGGTCCTTTCGGGGTGCGGGCAGGTCCCAATTCTCCTCGTACAAAAGGCCTCAGAAGGATCAGAGGAACTCCGATCCATGGCGGTCTAAGTCACGCCCTAAAAAGACCGCCGGAGGTGCCGCTACCAAGGCGGCTTCCTCATGACTTACGGCCTCCTCACACCGCATCCTCGGTCGGTGGCAGGCTCTCCCGCTTTTCCGACATTTGGCTGCCACAGGTAAAAGACTGTTGGGTGAGAGACATTCTGTCTCACGGTTACAGGATAGAGTTCAGCTCTCGTCCTCCGACTCGATTTTTCAGAACATCTCCGCCTCCCGAGCGAGCCGATGCTCTTCTGCAGGCGCTGGGCACTCTGAAGACAGAAGGAGTGGTGGTCCCTGTTCCTCTTCAGCAACAGGGTCACGGTTTTTACTCCAACCTGTTTGTGGTTCCAAAGAAGGACGGGTCTTTCCGTCCTGTCCTGGACCTAAAACTGCTCAACAAACACGTAAAGGCCAGGCGGTTCCGGATGGAATCCCTCCGCTCCGTCATCGCCTCAATGTCCCAAGGAGATTTCCTTGCATCGATCGATATCAAGGATGCTTATCTCCACGTACCGATTGCTCCAGAGCATCAGCGCTTCCTGCGCTTCGCCATAGGAGACGAACACCTTCAGTTCGTGGCACTGCCGTTCGGCCTGGCGACAGCCCCACGGGTTTTCACCAAGGTCATGGCTGCAGTAGTTGCGGTCCTCCACTCTCAGGGTCACTCGGTGATCCCTTACTTAGACGATCTGCTGGTCAAGGCTCCCTCTCAAGAGGCATGCCAGCACAGCCTCCCCGCTACTCTGGAGACTCTCCAGAGTTTCGGGTGGATCATCAATTTTCCAAAGTCAAATCTGACACCGGCCCAATCGCTGACATATCTTGGCATGGAGTTTCATACCCTCTCAGCGATAGTGAAGCTTCCGCTGAACAAGCAGCGTTCACTACAGACGGGGGTGCAATCTCTCCTTCAAGGTCAGTCACACCCCTTGAGGCGCCTCATGCACTTCCTGGGGAAGATGGTGGCAGCAATGGAGTCAGTCCCTTTCGCGCAGTTTCACCTGCGTCCTTTTCAATGGGACATCCTACGCAAATGGTACAGGAAGCCGACGTCCCTCGACAGGAACGTCTCCCTCTCTCAGGCAACCAAAGCTTCCCTTCGGTGGTGGCTTCATCCCACTTCATTATCGAAGGGGAAATCCTTCCTACCCCCATCCTGGGCGGTGGTCACGACGGACGCGAGTCTGTCAGGGTGGGGAGCAGTTTTTCTCCACCACAGGGCTCAGGGTACGTGGACTCAGCAAGAGTCCTCACTTCAGATCAATGTTCTGGAGATCAGGGCAGTGTATCTAGCCCTAAAAGCGTTCCAGCAGTGGCTGGAAGGCAAGCAGATCCGAATTCAGTCGGACAACTCCACAGCGGTGGCTTACATCAACCACCAAGGAGGAACACGCAGTCGGCAAGCCTTCCAGGAAGTCCGGCGGATTTTGATGTGGGTGGAAGCCACGGCCTCCACCATCTCCGCAGTTCACATCCCGGGCGTGGAAAACTGGGAAGCAGACTTTCTCAGTCGCCAGGGCATGGACGCAGGGGAATGGTCCCTTCACCCGGACGTGTTTCAGGAGATATGTTGCCGCTGGGGGATGCCGGACGTCGACCTAATGGCGTCCCGGCACAACAACAAGGTCACGGCATTCATGGCACGTTCTCACGATCACAGAGCTCTGGCGGCAGACGCCTTAGTTCAGGATTGGTCGCAGTTTCAACTCCCTTATGTGTTTCCTCCGCTGGCACTGTTGCCCAGAGTGTTACGCAAGATCAGGGCCGACTGCCGCCGCGCCATCCTCGTCGCTCCAGACTGGCCGAGGAGGTCGTGGTACCCGGATCTGTGGCATCTCACGGTCGGCCAACCGTGGGCACTACCAGACCGACCAGACTTGCTGTCTCAAGGGCCGTTTTTCCATCTGAATTCTGCGGCCTTCAACCTGACTGTGTGGCCATTGAGTCCTGGATCTTAGCGTCTTCAGGATTATCTCAAGAGGTCATTGCCACTATGAGACAGGCTAGGAAACCAACGTCCGCCAAGATCTACCACAGGACGTGGAAAATATTCCTGTCATGGTGCTCTGATCAGGGTTTTTCTCCCTGGCCATTTGCCTTGCCCACTTTTCTGTCCTTTCTTCAGTCCGGATTGGAAAAGGGTTTGTCGCTTGGCTCCCTTAAGGGACAAGTCTCTGCGCTCTCTGTGTTTTTTCAGAAGCGCTTGGCCAGACTTCCACAGGTACGCACGTTCCTGCAGGGGGTTTGTCACATCGTACCTCCTTACAAACGTCCGTTGGAACCCTGGGATCTGAACAGGGTGCTGATGGTTCTTCAGAAACCACCGTTCGAGCCAATGAGGGATATTTCTCTCGCACGCCTTTCGCAGAAAGTGGTTTTCCTAGTAGCAGTCACTTCACTTCGGAGAGTGTCTGAGCTAGCAGCATTGTCATGCAAAGCCCCTTTCCTGGTGTTTCACCAGGACAAGGTGGTTCTGCGTCCGGTTCCGGAATTTCTACCTAAGGTGGTATCCCCCTTTCATCTCAATCAGGATATCTCCTTACCCTCTTTTTGTTCTCATCCAGTTCACCAATGTGAAAAGGATTTGCACTTGTTAGATCTGGTGAGAGCACTCAGATTCTACATTTCTCGTACGGCGCCCCTGCGCCGCTCGGATGCACTCTTTGTCCTTGTCGCTGGCCAGCGTAAAGGGTCACAGGCTTCCAAATCAACCCTGGCTCGGTGGATCAAGGAACCAATTCTCGAAGCTTACCGTTCTGCTGGGCTTCCGGTTCCCTCAGGGCTGAAGGCCCATTCTACCAGAGCCGTGGGTGCGTCCTGGGCTTTGAGGCACCAGGCTACGGCTCAGCAGGTGTGTCAGGCGGCTACCTGGTCGAGCCTGCACACTTTCACGAAACACTATCAGGTGCATACCTATGCTTCGGCGGATGCCAGCCTAGGTAGGCGAGTCCTTCAGGCGGCGGTTGCCCACCTGTAGGACGGAGCCGTTACGGCTCTATTATGAGGTATTATTTACCCACCCAGGGACTGCTTTTGGACGTCCCAATTGTCTGGGTCTCCCAATGGAGCGACAAAGAAGAAGGGAATTTTGTTTACTTACCGTAAATTCCTTTTCTTCTAGCTCCAATTGGGAGACCCAGCACCCGCCCCTGTTTTTTTGTGTACACATGTTGTTCATGTTGAATGGTTTCAGTTCTCCGATATTCCTTCGGATTGAATTTACTTTAAACCAGTTTATAATTTTTTTCCTCCTTCTTGCTTTTGCACCAAAACTGAGGAGCCCGTGGGAGCACGGGGGGTGTATAGGCAGAAGGGGAGGGGCTTTACACTTTTAGTGTAATACTTTGTGCGGCCTCCGGAGGCATAGCCTGTCTGGGTCTCCCAATTGGAGCTAGAAGAAAAGGAATTTACGGTAAGTAAACAAAATTCCCTTCATTTCTGTTCGGACAGACTGTATAACCTTTGTTCACATTTACCTTCAGTGGTCACTCTCCTAGGAGACAACAGGCACAGGTTTTTCTCGCGGTCTGTACCTCTTGTGGGGTTATGTTACCTGCGGGATCCACCTACCCTCACTGTGAGCAATGCTCGACTCCTGCCTCGCTTGCTCAGCCGGAGCCTCGGGCACTGGTGGGCCCCTCGGCTCATGTAGACCCCCCTGCTCCCCCTGAGCAGGCTGCAGGGACAGAGTCACCGGTGTTGGCCCTCAGTCATTTTCATATGATCAAATGGTCTTCTAAGCTCCTTGAGGCATTGCAGTCCAGACCGGACCTTTCACAGGCCCTGGCCCTGTTAGCTTGTCTCATCCAGGCCCCACTTGGTTAGCGCCACAGCGCGCTCCCAGGTTGAGCCCTAGTTCTCAGGCGGAGGACTCCTGCCCGGACCGCAGTCCAAGACCGGCTAAGCGGTCTCGCTGGGACTCTTCCCCGACTTCCTCACGCTGCTAGGGATCCCAGCTTGAGGACTCTCAAGAAGACTAGGCGGACGGGGGTGCTCAGGGCTCTGGCCCTGACTTCACCCTTAACCTTGATACTCCTGAGGGGGACGCCTTAGTAAATGATCTTATCTCGTCCATCATCCAGGTGCTGGTTTGCTCTCCTCCGCCTCCTCCTGTGAGGAGTCGGCTTCTCAGCAAGAGAAACACCAGTTTCGGTTCCCCAAACGTACACAATACGTTTTTTGATCACTCTAACTTCAGGGATGCTGTCCAGAAACCCGGAGCGGTCCCGGACAAGCGTTGGGTTAAACGTCACACTGACACGCGTTACCTCTTTCCATCTGAAGTCGTTAAGAGTTGGGCTCATTCTCCCAAGATGGATCCTCCAGTCTCCAAATTGGCTGCTAGGTCCGTTGTGTCTGTTGCAAATGGCTCATCCCTGAAGGATGCCACTGACAGACAGATAGAGCTCTTGGTAAAGTCCATCTATGAGGCCACGGGCACGTCTTTTGCCCCGGCCTTTGCAGCCGTGTGGGCTCTCCAAGCAATCTAGGCTTGTCTGAAGGAGTTTAATGCTGTCACATGGAATTTTGCTCCGCATGTTCCGTCTTTGACTCTCGGGCATCAGCCTTTTCGTCCTGCGCCATGAACGCCGTCCTGGACTCCTCTAGCCGCACGGCTGTAGCATATGCTAACTCCGTGGCAGTTCGCAGGGCCATGTGGCTGCGCGAATGGGAACCAGACTCTGCTTCAAAAAGGTTCTTAACTGGTTCGCCTTTTTCTGGCGACCGTTTATTTGGCGAACGATTGGATGATATTATTAAGGAATCCAAGGGAAAGGTCTCCTCCTTACCCCAGTCCAAACCTAAGAGACCTCAGCAAAGAAAAATCCAATCGAGGTTTCGGTCCTTTCGTCCCTCCGCCAAGCCACATTCTTCTTCGTCCAACAGGCCGGAGAAAGGCCAGAGGAACTCATATGCGTTGCGGCCCACGTCACGACCCCAATAGGCCGCAGGGGGCACTGCCTCCAAAACGGCCTCCTCATGGCTCTCGGCCTACCCTAGCCGCATCCCAGGTCGGTGGCAGGCTCTCCCGCTTTGGCGGCGCCTGGTGGCCACAAGTTCAAGACCGATGGGGGAGAGACATTCTGTCTCATGGTTACAGGATAGAGTTCAGTTCTCGTCCTGCGGCTCGTTTCTTGAGAACCTCTGGGCCCCTTCTCAGGTGGCGTGTCAACACGTCTCTCTGGCGACTCTCCGGGGACAAACGGCTTTCTCTGCAGGCGGGGGTGCAATCACTTCTTCGGAGTCAGTCACACCCCTTAAGGCGCCTCATGCACTTCCTGGGGAAGATGGTTGCAGCTATGGAGGCAGTGCCGTTCGCGAACCAAGGCGGCACTCGCAGTCGTCAAGCCTTCCAGGAAGTCCGGCGGATTCTGCAGTGGGTGGAAACCACAGGCTCCACCATCTCCGCAGTTCACATCCCGGGCGTAGAAAAATGGGAAGCAGATTTTTTCAGTAATCAGGGCATGGACGCGGGGGAATGGACTCTGCACCCAGAAGTGCTTCGAGAGATCCATCGCCCCTGAGGAACGCAGGACGTCGATCTCTCAAGGTCCCGGCCTTCATGGCACGGTCTCAGGATCACAGACCTCTGGCAGCGGACGCTTTAGTCCAGGATTGGTCGCAGTTTCGACTGCCTTATGTGTTTCCCCCTCTGGCGATGCTGCCCAGGGTACTACGCAGGATCAGGACCGACTGCCGTCGCTCCATTCTCGTCGCTCCAGACTGGCCGAGACTATCGTGGTATCCGGATCTGTGGCATCTCACGGTGGGTCAACCGTGGGCACTTCCAGACCGCCCAGACTTGCTGTCACAAGGCCCGTTTTTTCCATCTGAATTCTGTGGCCCTCAACTTGACTAGGTGGCCATTGGTCCCTGACTCCTAGAGTCTTCAGGGTTATCTCAGGATGTCATTGCCACCACGAGACAAGCCAGGAAGCCAACGTCCGCCAAGATCTATTACAGGTCTTGGCAAGTCTTTCTATCCTGGTGCGCTGATAACTGCTTTCCTCCATGGCCGTTTGCCTTACCCACATTCCTTTCATTCCTACAATTTGGAATGGACAAGGGTTTGTCCCTCGGCTCTCTCTCTAGGGCCAAGTATCCACGCTCTCCGTGTTTTTCTTTCAAAAGCGTCTAGCCAGGCGTCCGCACGTTCCTGCAGGGGGTCTGCCACATGGTCCCACCTTACAAACGTCCGTTGGAACCCTGGGATCTTAGCAGAGTCCTGACGGCTCTTCAAAAGCCGCCTTTTGAGCTGCTGCGGGATGTCTCTCTCTCCCGTCTTTCGCAGAAGGTGGCCTTCCTGGTGACAGTCACATCTCTTCAGAGAGTGTCTGAGCTTGCAGCGCTGTCAAGCAAGGCTCCCTTCCTGGTTTTCCACCAGGATAAGGTGGTTCTTCGTCCTGCCCGGAATTTCTCTCTAGATGAAAAGGAGATACCACCTTAAATCAGGATATCTCCTTGCCTTCCTGTTGCCCTAATCCAATTCACCAGTGTGAAAAGGTTTTGCACTCTTTGGATCTAGTGAGAGCACTCCGGTTCTACGTGTCTCGCACGGCGCCCCTGCGCCGTTCAGATGCGCTTTTTGTCCTTGTCGCTGGCCAGCGTATAGACTCTCAGGCCTCCAAGTCGACCTTTGCTCGGTGGATCAAGGAACCGATTCTCGAGGCCTACCGTTCTTCGGGCCTTCCGCTTCCTTCAAGGCTGAAAGGCCATTCTACCAGAGCTGTAGGTGCGTCCTGGGCATTGCGGCAACGGTTCAGCAGGTGTGTCAGGCAGCTACGTGGTCTAGTCTGCACACTTTCACGAAGCACTATCAAGTGCATACCTATGCTTTGGCAGACGCCAGTCTAGGTAGGCGAGTCCTTCAGACGGCGGTTGTCCACCTGTAAGAGGGTGCCGTTTTCGGCTCTTCTTATTGAGGTATTCTTTTACCCACCCAGGGACTGCTCTTGGACGTCCCAATTGTCTGGGTCTCCCAATGGAGCGACAAAGAAGGGAATTTTGTTTACTTACCGTAAATTCCTTTTCTTCTAGCTCCTATTGGGAGACCCAGCACGCAACCCTGTGCCCTTTGGGCTGGTTGTTCTTTTGGGTTATGGTCTTCAGTTGTCCGAGCATCCTTCGGATTGAATTTACCCTAGACCAATTTATAAGTTCCTCCTTCCTGCTTTTGCACCAAAACTGAGGAGCCTGTGGTCCACGGGAGGGTGTATAGGCAGAGGGGAGGGGTTACACTTTTTAAAGTGTAATACTTTGTGTGGCCTCCGGAGGCAGAAGCTATACACCCAATTGTCTGGGTCTCCCAATAGGAGCTAGAAGAAAAGGAATTTACGGTAAGTAAACAAAATTCCCTTCTTTCTTATTTTCCTCCTCTAAAACCAGGGTGCGTCTTATGGTCAGGTGCTTCTTATAGTCCGAAAAATACGGTAACTCTTCCATATAAAAAAAAATTTCAGTTGCGTTTATTGAGGCTTACAAGTTACCATATTTTTTGATTTATAAGACTCACCCCAAAATTAGAGGGGAAAAAAAAAAAGTCCATCTTATTCGGCGGTGTCTTACCTTGGTGGAGCCGGATCACAGGAGGCAGGGGCGATGGCGGAGCAGGGTGATAGTGCGGCGGATGTCGCCAAACTGTTGGCGGTGTGGGCTTCAAAGAAATTGTGCAGATTGAGCTATTGGCTCAATGACAAACCGAGATCTCATTTGCCCACGTGCCACGTCCAGGCGCCATTTTCCGCTTCTAGGTGGGTGCGCAAATGAGATCTTGAGCCGAGAGCTCCATCTGTGAATGTGCAGACTCCGGGCGCCATTGTTTTGTAGCCCCAGCACAGCTGCTGCAGCACTGTAAGCTACATTCGGATTATAAGACACACCCCTTATCTTCCTCCCAAATTTTGGACAGGAAAAGTGCGTTTTATAATCCGAAAAATACGGTATATCCTTTTATTCCAAACAATGCTAAAATGTTATATATATTAGCAGAAAAAAAGTTGATGGATTGATATAAGCCATTCTTTTTAATACGTTAAGGCAGTATTCGCACTACCTGACAGTGAACATGCTTTCTTAACAAAAACGCTTGTTTCTCAATATTTGGCCAATGTAAGCTTATATAAAAACCATTGCTCTCAGCAGCACAGTAACCTGTATGAAGAAATGTGTCACCAAGATTAGTGAGACTCCATGGACACGGAAGAGTTTATTACTGATAGTTCTGTGCGCATCGGAATATAATTTTGGTGTAGTCAATATAGACCAGAATCAGCCAAAAGATTAAAGGTGTATTCTCAACATGTATCTTCAAGAGTGTATTTCTCCTAGACACCCCCACCCCCCTCCTTCCTACTTGCCGGGTTAATGCTCTTCTAAATATTGATGGTCCAGACTAATGGCTGCATTGCACTACTGGACTGAATTGTGCTCTCTCCCAGTGTATCTGCAGAGAACGCTGCCTCTGCAGCATGGGAGGAGAAGTACAGGAGTACTGAAGACGCCAGATCCAAAAATCTCACGCTTCAGAGCCATATGCTCCTTGCCTAGGTAACCAGCCCTCTAAGTATTCAGGGTAGCTGGTAACTTAGGGTAGTGAGCTGTATGCTGTAAGATTAAAAATCCCTCTATTCTTGAGAATACATACAAGTTTTAATAAGAGGAACATTTGAGCAAAGGTTTTTTATTGCATTTTCTAGCTCTTTGCCATTTTACCCATTTCTGAACTTGAGACAACCCCTTTAACATGACTATTGTTATTTATGTAGTATAAGTCACTTGCTTCTCTTCCTCCTCCCTTACAGAATTGCCAACTGAAGCTCAGGAAAAATGGGAGACTTTCTGCACGAGTTCCTTAGGGGAAATAAACAAAAGGAACACAGTAGATCTAGTAGGTTTCTGCAATTCTCTCTATTTTCTCTGATTCGCATGAAGCCCAAAAGCAAATCTGCACGCGAAGGTCCCAATTCATTAAAGGGAACCTGTCGGGTCCAATATGCACCCAGAACCACGAGCAGTTCTGGATGCATATTGCTAATCCCTGCCTAACTACCCTGTGTACAGTAGCATAGATAGAGCTCTTTAGAAAAAGTATTTCTAAGGATCGTTTACCATATGCTAATGAGCGAGGTGACTAGTCCCCTGGGCGTTAGTTCCCTGGCCAGTCGCATGTTAGTACTCCCCTGTGGGTGTACTAACATGCTAATGAATTTGCAGCATCACAGGATGATCTCACTCACCTCTAAGCCGCCACCGTGTCAGACTGGGGATTTCGGCTCAGTGCGCATGACTCCGGAGTTTGGGTCATGTGCATGATGAAGCTGGGTGTATGCGTCCTGGCTTCAAACTGAAGTAGTGCGCATAACTGGAACTCCAGGGTCATGTGCACGGAGCCAAAATCCCCTGGACGCGATGGCGGCGGAGAGGCGAGTCAGATCATCCTGTGACGCTGCACATTCATTAGCATGTTAGTACACCCACAGGGGAGTACTAACATGCAACTGGCCAGGGAACTAACGCCCAGGGGACTTGTCACCTCGCTCATTAGCATATGGTAAAAGATCCTTAGAAATACTTTTTCTAAAGAGCTCTATTTCTAAGGATCTTTTACCATATGCTAATGAGCGAGGTGACTAGTCCCCTGGGCGTTAGTTCCCTGGCCAGTCGCATGTTAGTACTCCCCTGTGGGTGTACTAACATGCTAATGAATGTGCAGCGTCACAGGCTGATCTGACTCTCCTCTCCGCCGCCATCGCGTCCAGGGGATTTTGGCTCCGTGCACATGACCCTGGAGTTCCAGTTATGCGCACTACTTCAGTTTGAAGCCAGGACGCATACACCCAGCTTCATCATGCACATGACCCAAACTCCGGAGTCATGCGCACTGAGCCGAAATCCCCAGTCTGACACGGTGGCGGCTTAGAGGTGAGTGAGATCATCCTGTGATGCTGCAAATTCATTAGCATAACACACCCACAGGGGAGTACTAACATGCTAATGGGGGCGACTGGCCAGGGAACTAACGCCGGTGATTGATGCTACCACTGATCTTTGAGCATGGTGTCTTTTATTACACAATACTGACACCCGCTGATGACCTTGCAGGCGCCGCATGTGAGCCATCTCAATCATAACACTGTTCATGTACGTCAGTTTGCAAGCATGCACTTCCTGTAGCACCATACATGTACGGCGGATGTCACGAAGGGGTTAAATTTGGCACAAAAAAGTTAACATTTCGGGAAAACAAATTTCAAAACTCGTAGGTGTTATACACGCTCATGTCTTTGTTTTTTGTTCTCAGGTGACAACGCGACACATCCACTCCTCTAGTGATGATGAAATAGAGTTTAAAGATCCAGGATTCTCACAAGATTCTTCCATACAGCAGGTTAGCACAGATGTTATGCTTCATGAATAGCTTACACTGCCTTCCACTTTTAGGAGGTTCTGTTCCATGTACAAAAAAATGATTTTCCTGTGCCGAAATCCCGATCCTCCCTGGAATCTGCCTCTGTTCTTCAGGTTTCACCTCGACCCTCCATTGCAGAAATGTCTGTTTTTAATTTTGGCAACCAGTATGCCAATTTCTGGCTTACAAGAGAGTACGTCAGAAGAGTTTTTTTTCTTTTTTTCTTCTGGGTGGGCATGTAGTCCTCCCCCTGTGTATAACTCTGTCTAATCACTGCTCTGTAGCATCTGAAACTGGTTGAACAGCGAAATCTGTGCTCGATGTGACTTGCAAACGTGGAGGAAAATATACTTGGACTAGGGTCACACAACCATAGATTCTCTCATACGAGAAAATGGGGTCAATTATGTTAATGACTTTCCGATCAGATTTTGATGCAAGTTTCAGTTTAGTGTGATCAGATTCTGATATATGCATTATATTATATCATGAATATTATATTCCTCCAAAAAGAAAAACCTTGTTAAAAAAAACTTTTAAATAAATATTTAAAAGATTAAGCCCATAACACACACAAGTGAATTAGATGACTAATCAGAGTACGTTGATAGGTAGGGACGTTGCAAAAAAAGAAGGCATACAGGAAATCACTCATATAGAAGTACTCATACAGCAGAAATCTGTGTGCTAATAACAAACCATTAGTGAGGTACTAAATACTGGCCGGTTCTTCTAAGTGCATGCAGATAACCTAATAAACACTAATAAACACATCAATCTGTAAAAGGTAGATGCCTAATATGTTCACGACCTGCAAGAGATATAGATAGAGCTCAAGCCAGTAAATATACTAACGGCATCCTATTAACCTCGACAGCTGACCATAATAGGCCCTAGAAGTCCCTATCAATTTGGTGGTATGACACCCTAACTGTTTTGGCACCCCCATTCACCATCGGGAAGCCCTAGAGCAACCCTATAAAGACCCTGCTCAGTCTAACACCTATCACCAGGTGTCACGAACCACCGGGGGGGTCACTCAGAAATCCCCCGTGCTGGCCACCAATGTCACGATCGGGGGGTAACAAGCGGGAGTCACACCCCTCCTTTATACCTCCCGATCGACAGACAGACCACGTCACGCGCTCTCTAGCGCCCCTCTTATAGTCAGGCCAATTATGGAATTGCCCGAAAATAAGCAAGGAGGCCGCTATTCTCCTGTGCCGATGATTGAAGGGTCCCCGATGAGAGCAGGGTATATATTCCTCCGACCTCCGCGGACGGAATATATAAGAACCTCCTCGCCTCTCACTGGCCGCCACACAATGATCCTTGGCACAAACTCGCTGCCACCAACCGACTTGCGGTAACTATTAGCTGAACACACAGACGTGGGATTCAAGATCGAGATAACAGAACAGCCCAAGATTAATTACATAATTTAATCAGCCTAAAGCACACTAGAAACTACAATATATATACATTACAGGAATCTACAGAATATATACAGTGCATAGGTCAGAGTACAGTTACAGATAAAGTATGGTTTACAAACAGGCATACAGTTCAATCAGTTACCTTGTGCGTCTGGCCACAGGGGGGCGCTGTAGACCAGGTTTCTAGGATCTTTCCCACAGATGTTTCCTACACGTGACCCCTGGCGAAAGAACAGTGGGAAATGGCCGAATTGGGGTTATCAATCTGATCTGATCCCTGTCCCCTCCTACCTTCGTGACCTCACAGGGAAGCACTGCCACTCCCCCGGCCTTGAGTTATGATTAATATTCCCAGAGGAATATTAATCATAACTTTGCCTGGGAATGTCGTAGGCGGACGCCAATGCTCTCATTGTGACCGTTATGAATTTAGCTGCAAAACAAGAGGACTCATGGCTTGTCTGCTAAATTCCCACCGGCCGATATCACGTTTCGGGTATTTCCCAAGGTCCTACTCCCATATAAAATATGGGCCAGCACCGTCCGCATGCGGGGATGTCATTTTTATGCTTGCCATATTTATGGGAAATATGGTTCACGAGATATTAACCATATTTCTTCGGCGCTCTATTGGGAGACCCAGACGATTGGGTGTATAGCACTGCCTCCGGAGGCCACACAAAGCAATTACACTAAAAAGTGTAAGGCCCCTCCCCTTCTGGCTATACACCCCCAGTGGGATCACTGGCTCACCAGTTTTCTGCTTTGTGCGAAGGAGGTCAGACATCCACGCATAGCTCCACTGTTTGTAGTCAGCAGTAGCTGCTGGCTATATCGGATGGAAGAAAAGAGGGCCCATATGGGGCCCCCAGCATGCTCCCTTCTCACCCGCGGTGGTGCTTGTAAGGTTGAGGTACCTATTGCTGGTACAGAGGCTGGAGCCCACATGCTGTTTTCCTTCCACATCCCCTGGAGGGCTCTGTGGAAGTGGGATCTTGCCGGCCCCCAAGCCCTGGGGCCGGGCTCCATCCACAGACCCAGAGAACCTGCTGGATTTGGAGCGGGAGTGCCGTTCAGGGACAAGGCCCTGCAACTTTCAGGTACTCTGTGTCCCCGGCAGGCACGGACACTCTCAAGGCTTGCTGAGCGTTATAGTGCGCCGGGGACAGTAGCGCTGTGCGCTGGGGTTAGGTCACTGCAGCTTTGCTGAGTGACGTTGCAGGTTGGGAACTACTGCGCCGACCGCTCCTGGAGCGGCGGCGCAGCTGCGACTTGTGGTGCGCCGGGGACTTTGCGCCGACCGCGCTTTTACGGCGGCGGCGCTTCTAACTTTAGCCCCCGGCTTCTGCGGCCTAGCGCCGCTTCGTTCCCGCCCCCACCCTGTCAATCAGGGTAGGGGAGAGACGCTGCTCAATAGGCAGCGCCGAGGGCTGGAGCTTTATTTACATGCTCCAGCCCTCTCACTAGGCACAGTGGGAAGCAGGCTTCCCGCTCTTCGTCTGTATACGCCCAGGGCCCGCCCCCCCTCTCCACAAGGACGCCGGCAGCCATTACACATGCGGTCTGGCTGGGGAAAGGCAGCAGGCTCTGGGAGACCCAGACTAAAGGGATTTCGGCGCCCACACACCCGCTCATAAGCGGGCGGTAAGCAGCACTTTAGTGCTGGCCCCACTAGTGCCTCAGTGTTATATTAGTGTACTTTTTTCTTGGTACCATATATATATATATATATATATATATATATATATATATATATATATATATATATATATATATTATATATATATATATATATATATATATATATATATATATATATATATATAATATAGTTGCACTGTAAGGTCGCTTCTTGGCTGGACACCCTGTACTGCTCTGAGGAAGCAGCAACATGTCACCCGCAAAACGCAAGGGTGCCAAGGCACAGGCTGTGTACACTGTTTGTACTGCATGTGGGGCTGATCTACCGGCAGGCTCCAATGACTCACATTGTGTGCAATGTTCAGTCCCAGTGGCACTTCGTCAGCCAGAGCCTGATGTGGTGGTAGCCCAGGCAGAGACGCCTGTGAACCCTGCCCCGGTGACGGGGACAGACTTTGCAGTTTTTGCTGATAAAATGTCTGTGACTATGACAAAAATCCTGGAGACCTTGCAGTCCAGGCCAGTTACTCAGACCATGGACACTGCTGTGTCTATGCTCTCCGGTCCCCCTCAGTTGGAACTAATCCGTGCTCCAAGGGGGTCTCAAGCATCACAGGCTGAAGTCTCTGACTCAGATGACAGTCCCAGGCAGCCTAAGCGAGCTCGCTGGGAAAGACCCTCCACGTCATCACACTGCTCAGGGTCTCAACGAGAAGAGTCTCTCTGTGATGAGACTGAGGACGGTGATCAGGATTCTAATCCTGAGGCCCCTCTCAATCTGGATGCCCCTGATGGTGACGCCATGGTTAATGACCTTATATCGGCAATTAATAGACTGTTGGATATTTCTCCCCCAGCCCCTTCTGCAGAGGAGGCAGCTGCACAGCAGGAGAAGTTCCATTTCCTGTATCCCAAGCGTAAATTAAGTGCTTTTTTGGACCACTCTGACTTCAGAGAATCGATCCAGAAACACGACGCTCATCCAGACAAGCGTTTCTCTAAACGTTCTAAGGATACCCGTTATCCTTTTCCCTCTGAGGTGGCCAAACGCTGGACCCAGTGTCCAAGGGTGGATCCCCCAATTTCCAAGCTTGCGGCTAGATCCATAGTCGCAGTAGAGGATGGCGCTTCACTTAAAGATGCCAACGACAGACAGATGGACCTTTGGTTGCAATCTGTCTACGAAGCTATCGGCGCGTCGTTTGCTCCAGCATTCGCGGCCGTGTGGGCACTCCAAGCTATTTCAGCTGGTTTAGCACAGGTGGATGCTATCATACATCCAGCAGTACCGCAGGTGGCGTCCCTAACTTCGCAAATGTCTGCGTTTGCGACCTATGCTATCAATGCTGTTTTAGAATCTACGAGACAGACTGTTTGGTGAGCCATTGGCTGAAATCATAAAACAGTCCAAGGGTAAGGACTCTTCCTTACCACAGCCCAGAGCAAGTAAACCTCAACAGAAGTCGAGGTTTCGGTCCTTTCGAGGCTCGGGCAAGGCCCAATTCTCCTCGTCCAAAAGGTCTCAGGAAGAACAAGGGAGATCAGATTCCTGGCGGGCTCACTCACGCCCCAGGAAAGCAAATGGAGGAACCGCTTCCAAAGCGGCTACCTCATGACTTTCGGCCTCCTCCCTCCGCATCTCGGTCGGTGGCAGGCTCTCCCGCTTTTGCGACATTTGGCTGTCACAGGTCAAAGACCGGTGGGTAACAGACATTTTGTCTCGCGGGTACAGAATCGAGTTCAGTTCTCGACCTCCACTTCGGTTCTTCAGAACCTCCCCACACCCCAACCGAGCAGATGCCCTGCTGCAGGCGGTGGACTCTCTAAGAGCAGAAGGAGTCGTGATCCCTGTCCCCCCTCAGGAACGGGGGCGAGGATTTTACTCCAATCTCTTTGTGGTTCCAAAGAAGGACGGCTCCTTCCGTCCTGTTCTGAACCTAAAACTGCTCAACAAGCATGTGAACGCCAGGCGGTTCCGGATGGAACCCCTCCGCTCAGTCATTGCCTCAATGTCTCAAGGAGATTTCCTAGCATCAATAGACATCAAAGATGCTTATCTCCACGTGCCGATTGCTACAGAGCACCAACGCTTTCTACGCTTCGTGATAGGAGACGACCATCTTCAGTTCGTAGCTCTGCCATTTGGTCTGGCGACAGCCCCTCGGGTGTTCACCAAGATCATGGCGGCAGTGGTAGCAGTCTTGCACTCTCACGGACACTCTGTGATCCCTTACTTGGAATCTACTGGTCAAGGCACCCTCTCAAGAGGCATGCCAACTCAGCCTGAATGTTGCACTGGAGACTCTCCAGGCGTTCGGGTGGATCATCAACTTCCCAAAGTCAAATCTGTCACCGACCCAATCACTAACGTATCTTGGCATGGAGTTTCATACTCTCTCAGCGATAGTGAAGCTTCCGCTGGACAAGCAGCGGTCTCTACAGACTGGGGTGCAGGCTCTCCTTCAAAGTCAGTCGCACTCCTTAAGACGCCTCATGCACTTCCTCGGGAAGATGGTGGCGGCAATAGAGGCGGTTCCGTTTGCGCAGTTTCATCTGCGTCCACTTCAATGGGACATTCTCCGCCAATGGGACGGGAAGTCAACATCCCTGGACAAGAAAGTCTCCCTTTCCCAGACGGCCAAGGACTCTCTGCAGTGGTGGCTCCTTTCCACCTCATTATCACAGGGAAGATCCTTCCTACCACCGTCCTGGGCGGTGGTCACGACAGACGCGAGTCTGTCAGGGTGGGGAGCAGTGTTTCTCCACCACAGGGCTCAGGGTACGTGGACTCAGCAGGAGTCCACCCTTCAGATCAATGTTCTGGAAATCAGAGCAGTGTATCTTGCCCTACTAGCCTTCCAACAGTGGCTGGAAGGGAAGCAGATCCGAATTCAATCAGACAACTCCACAGCGGTGGCATACATCAATCACCAAGGGGGGACACGCAGTCGGCAAGCCTTCCAGGAAGTCCGGCGGATTATGATGTGGGTGGAAGCCACGGCCTCCACCATATCCGCGGTTCACATCCCCGGCGTAGAAAACTGGGAGGCAGACTTCCTCAGTCGCCAGGGCATGGACGCAGGGGAATGGTCCCTTCACCCGGACGTGTTTCAGGAAATCTGTCGCCGATGGGGAAGGCCGGACGTCGACCTAATGGCGTCCCGGCACAACAACAAGGTCCCAACCTTCATGGCACGGTCTCGCGATCAAAGAGCTCTAGCAGCAGACGCCCTAGTGCAAGATTGGTCGCAGTTCCGGCTCCCTTATGTGTTTCCACCTCTGGCACTCTTGGCCAGAGGGCTACGCAAGATCAGATCCGACTGCAGCCGCGTCATACTCGTCGCTCCAGACTGGCCGAGGAGGGCGTGGTATCCGGATCTGTGGCATCTCACGGTCGGCCATCCGTGGGCACTACCAGACCGACTAGACTTACTGTCCCAAGGGCCTTTTTTCCATCGGAATTCTGCGGCCCTGAACCTGACTGTGTGGCCATTGAGTCCTGGATCCTAGCGTCTTCAGGCTTATCCCAAGGGGTCGTTGCCACCATGAGACAGGCTAGGAAGCCCACGTCTGCTAAGATCTACCACAGAACGTGGAGGATATTCTGATCCTGGTGCTCTGCTCAGGGAGTGTCTCCCTGGCCATTTGCATTGCCTACCTTTCTTTCTTTCCTGCAATCTGGGTTAGAAAAAGGTTTGTCGCTCGGCTCCCTTAAAGGACAAGTCTCGGCGCTATCCGTCTTTTTTCAGAAGCGTCTAGCACGACTTTCTAAGGTGCGCACGTTCCTACAGGGGGTTTGCCATATCGTTCCCCCGTACAAACGGCCGTTAGATCCATGGGATCTGAACAGGGTACTAGTTGCCCTCCAGAAGCCGCCCTCCGAGCCTCTGAGGGAGGTTTCACTTTCTAGACTATCACAGAAAGTGGCTTTTCTGGTAGCGATCACATCTCTTCGGAGAGTGTCTGAGCTGGCAGCGCTGTCTTCCAAGGCTCCCTTACTGGTCTTCCACCAGGACAAGGTAGTGCTGCGCCCCATTCAGGAGTTTCTCCCGAAGGTGGTATCCTCTTTTCATCTTAATCAGGATATCTCTTTGCCTTCGTTTTGTCCTCATGCAGTTCATCGGTATGAGAAGGACTTACATTTGTTAGATCTGGTGAGAGCACTCAGAATCTACATTTCCCGCACGGCGCCCCTGCGCCGTTCGGATGCACTCTTTGTCCTTGTCGCTGGTAAGCGCAAAGGCTCGCAGGCTTCTAAGGCTACCCTGGCTCGATGGATCAGAGAACCAATTCTTGAAGCCTACCGTTCTGCTGGGCTTCCGGTTCCATCAGGGCTGAAGGCCCATTCTACCAGAGCCGTGGGTGCGTCCTGGGCATTACGACACCAGGCTACGGCTCAACAGGTGTGCCAGGCAGCTACCTGGTCGAGTCTGCACACTTTCACCAAACATTATCAGGTGCATACCTATGCTTCGGCGGACGCCAGCCTAGGTAGAAAAGTCCTGCAGGCGGCAGTTGCCTCCCCGTAGGGGAGGGCTGTCTTGCAGCTCTAACATGAGGTATTTCTTTACCCACCCAGGGACAGCTTTTGGACGTCCCAATCGTCTGGGTCTCCCAATAGAGCGCCGAAGAAGGGAATTTTGTTACTTACCGTAAATTCCTTTTCTTCTAGCTCTTATTGGGAGACCCAGCACCCGCCCTGTTGTCCTTCGGGATTTTTAGTTTGTTTGCGGGTACACATGTTGTTCATGTTGAATGGTTTTCAGTTCTCCGATGTTACTTCGGAGTGAATTTGTTTAAACCAGTTATTGGCTTTCCTCCTTGCTTTTGCACTAAAACTGGTGAGCCAGTGATCCCACTGGGGGTGTATAGCCAGAAGGGGAGGGGCCTTACACTTTTTAGTGTAATTGCTTTGTGTGGCCTCCGGAGGCAGTGCTATACACCCAATCGTCTGGGTCTCCCAATAAGAGCTAGAAGAAAAGGAATTTACGGTAAGTAACAAAATTCCCTTCTTCTTCGGCGCTCCATTGGGAGACCCAGACGATTGGGTGTATAGCTACTGCCTCCGGAGGCCACACAAAGCATTACACTAAAAAGTGTAAGGCCCCTCCCCTTCTGGCTATACACCCCCCGTGGGATCACGGGCTGCTCCGTTTTCAAGCTTTGTGCGAAGGAGGTCAGACATCCACGCATAGCTCCACTGTTTAGTCAGCAGTAGCTGCTGACTATGTCGGATGGAAGAAAAGAGGGCCCATACTAGGGCCCCCAGCATGCTCCCTTCTCACCCCACTTTTGTCGGCGGTGTTTGTTAAGGTTGAGGTACCCATTGCGGGTACGGAGGCTGGAGCCCACATGCTGTTTTTCCTTCCCCATCCCCCTGAAGGGCTCTGGTGAAGTGGGATCTTACCGGCCTCCAGGCTCTGAGGCCGGGCTCCATCCACAGACCCGGAGAACCTGCTGGATACGGAGCTGGGTACCGTCAGGGACAAGGCCCTGCAACATTCAGGTACTCTGTGTCCCCGTGCAGACAGGCACAGACACACTCCAGCGTTGCTGGGTGTGCTAGTGCGCCGGGGACAGTAGCGCTGCGCGCTTGGGCTATACTCACTGCAGCTTAGCTGCAGTGAGTTTATTTGTGGGGAACTACCGCGCCGGCCGCCCCTAGAGGCTGCGGCGCGGCTGTGACTTGTGGTGCGCCGGGGACTTCGCGCTGACCGTGCTTTTACGACGGCAGCGCTTATAAATCTAGTCCCCGGCGTTTGCGGCCTAGTTCCGTTTCGTTCCCGCCCCCAACCCTGTCAGTCAGGGAAGGGGCGAGACGCTGTATAATGATCAGCGCCGAAGGGCTGGAGTCGTATTTACATACTCCAGCCCTCTCACTGGGCACAGTGGGACGCCAGTTTCCCGCTCTTTGTCTGCAGCACGCCCACGGCCCGCCCCTCTTCACAGGACGCCGGCAGCCATTCCTGCATGCAGTCTGAGCTAGAGAACGGACATAGCCCTGGGAGATCCAGACAGGGGATTCTGGCGACCACACACCCGCTCTTAAGCGGGCGGTAAGCAGCACCTAGGTGCTGACCCCACTAGTGCCACAGTGTTGTTTAGTGTACTTTTGTCTGTACCTATATATATTGCACTGTACGGTCGCTTCTTGGCTTTATACCCTATATTGCTCTGAGGAGACGACAGCATGTCATCCGCAAAAAGCAAGGGTGCCAAGGCACAGGCTTTATATGCTGCTTGTACCGCATGTGGGGCTGATCTACCGGCAGGTTCCTCTGACCCCCATTGTGTGCAATGTTCGGTCCCTGTGCCACTTCGTCAGCCGGAGTCTATGCTAGTAGTGGCCCAGGCAGAGATGCCTGTGAATCCTGTCCCGGTGACGGGGACAGAGTTTGCAGTTTTTGCTGATAAAATGTCTGTGACTATGACAAAAATTCTAGAATCTTTGCAGTCCAGGCCGGTCGCTCAGACCATGGGCACTGTTGATTCACTGTTCCCCGGTCCCCCTCAGTTGGAACTAATCCGTGCTCCAAGGGGGTCCCACGCATCACAGGCTGAAGGCTCTGACTCGGACGACAGTCCCAGGCAGCCTAAGCGAGCTCGCTGGGAGAGACCCTCGGCGTCATCACGCTGGTCAGGGTCTCAGCGAGAGGATTCTCTGTATGATGAGACAGAGGTAGATGATCAGGAGTCTAATCCTGAGACCGCTCTCAATCTGGATACTCCTGATGGTGACGCCATGGTGAATGACCTTATAGCGGCCATCAATAGACTGTTGGATATTTCTCCCCCAGCCCCTCCAGCGGAGGAGGCAGCTGCACAGCAAGAGAAATTCCATTTCAGATATCCCAAGCGTAAATTGAGTACTTTTCTAGACCACTCTGACTTCAGAGAAGCAGTCCAGAAACATCATGCTTATCCAGATAAGCGTTTTTCCAAGCGTCTTAAGGATACACGTTATCCTTTTCCCCCTGACGTGGTCAAACGCTGGACCCAGTGTCCAAAGGTGGACCCCCCAATCTCCAGGCTTGCGGCTAGATCCATAGTTGCAGTGGAAGATGGGGCTTCACTTAAAGATGCCACTGACAGGCAGATGGACCTTTGGTTAAAATCTGTCTATGAAGCTATTGGCGCGTCGTTTGCTCCAGCATTCGCAGCCGTGTGGGCACTCCAAGCTATTTCAGCTGGTCTGGCGCAGGTGGACTCTGTCATACGTCCATCAGTGCCGCAGGTGGCGTCCTTAACCTCGCAAATGTCTGCGTTTGCGACTTACGCTATCAATGCTGTCCTGGACTCTACGAGCCGTACATCTATGGCGTCTGCCAACTCTGTCGTTTTACGCAGAGCCTTGTGGTTGAAAGAATGGAAAGCAGATTCTGCGTCCAAAAAATGCTTAACCAGTTTGCCATTATCTGGAGACAGACTGTTTGGTTAGCAATTGGCTGAAATCATTAAACAGTCCAAGGGTAAGGACTCTTCCTTACCCCAGCCCAGATCAAGCAAACCCCAACAGAGGAGGGGACAGTCGAGGTTTCGGTCCTTTCGTGGCTCGGGCAGGGCCCAATTCTCCTCGTCCAAAAGGACTCAAAGAGCAGAGGAGTTCAGATTCCTGGCGGGCTCACTCACGCCCAAAGAAAGCAGCCGGAGGAACCGCTTCCAAGGCGGCTGCCTCATGACTTTCAGCCTCCTCTCTCCGCATCCTCGGTCGGTGGCAGGCTCTCCCGCTTTGGCGACATTTGGCTGTCACAGGTCAAGGACCGGTGGGTGAGAGACGTTTTGTCTCACGGGTACAGGATAGAGTTCAGTTCTCGTCCTCCGCCTCGATTCTTCAGAACTTCCCCACCTCCCGACCGAGCCGATGCTCTTCTGCAGGCGGTGTGCTCCCTAAGGGCAGAAGGAGTGGTGATCCCTGTTCCTCCTCAGGAACATGGTCAAGGTTTTTACTCCAATCTGTTTGTGGTACCAAAAAAGGACGGCTCTTTCCGTCCTGTTCTGGACCTAAAACTGCTCAACAAGCACGTGAAAATGAAACGGTTCCGGATGGAATCCCTCCGCTCCGTCATTTCCTCGATGTCTCAAGGAGATTTTCTAGCATCAATAGACATCAAAGATGCTTATCTCCACGTGCCGATTGCTCCAGAGCACCAGCGTTTTCTACGCTTCGTGATAGGGGACGACCATCTTCAGTTCGTAGCCCTGCCATTTGGTCTGGCGACAGCCCCACGGGTTTTCACCAAGGTCATGGCAGCAGTGGTAGCAGTCTTGCACTCTCAGGGACACTCGGTGATCCCTTACTTGGACGATCTACTTGTCAAGGCACCCTCTCAAGGAGCATGCCAACACAGCCTGAACGTTGCGCTGGAGACTCTCCAGACCTTCGGGTGGATCATCAACTTTTCAAAGTCAAACCTGTCTCCGACCCAATCACTAACATATCTTGGCATGGAGTTTCATACTCTCTCAGCGGTAGTGAAGCTTCCGCTGGACAAGCAGCGGTCACTACAGACAGGGGTGCAGTCTCTCCTTCAAGGCCAGTCGCACCCCTTAAGACGCCTCATGCACTTCCTAGGGAAGATGGTGGCAGCAATGGAGGCAGTTCCGTTTGCGCAGTTTCATCTGCGCCCACTTCAATGGGACATTCTCCGCCAATGGGACAGGAAGTCGACGTCCTTGGACAGGAAAGTCTCCCTTTCCCAGACGGCCAAGGACTCTCTTCAGTTGTGGCTTCTTCCCACCTCATTATCACAAGGAAGGTCCTTCCTACCCCCATCCTGGGCGGTGGTCACGACAGACGCGAGCCTGTCAGGGTGGGGAGCAGTTTTTCTCCACCACAGGGCTCAAGGTACGTGGACTCAGCAGGAGTCCACCCTTCAGATCAATGTTCTGGAAATCAGGGCAGTGTATCTTGCCCTACAAGCCTTCCAGCACTGGCTGGAAGGGAAGCAGATCCGAATTCAGTCGGACAACTCCACAGCGGTGGCATACATCAACCACCAAGGTGGGACACGCAGTCGGCAAGCCTTCCAGGAAGTCCGGCGGATTCTGATGTGGGTGGAAGCCACGGCCTCCAACATATCCGCAGTTCAAGGGGAATGGTCCCTTCACCCGGACGTGTTTCAGGAAATCTGCCGCCGCTGGGGAGTGCCGGACGTCGACCTAATGGCGTCTCGGCACAACAACAAGGTCCCGACCTTCATGGCGAGGTCTCGCGATCAAAGAGCTCTGGCGGCAGACGCCTTGGTGCAAGATTGGTCGCAGTTCCAGCTTCCCTATGTGTTTCCCCCTCTGGCACTCTTGCCCAGAGTGCTACGCAAGATCAGGTCCGATTGCCGCCGCGTCTTACTCGTCGCCCCAGACTGGCCGAGGAGATCGTGGTACCCGGATCTGTGGCATCTCACGGTCGGCCAACCGTGGGCGCTACCAGACCGGCCAGACTTACTGTCACAAGGGCCGTTTTTTCCATCTGAATTCTGCGGCCCTGAACCTGACTGTGTGGCCATTGAGTCCTGGATCCTAGCGTCTTCAGGATTATCTCAAGGGGTCGTGGCCACCATGAGACAGGCTAGGAAGCCCACGTCTGCTAAGATCTATCACAGAACGTGGAAGATTTTCTTATCCTGGTGCTCTGCACAGGGAGTGTCCCCCTGGCCATTTGCATTGCCTACTTTTCTTTCCTTCCTGCAATCTGGTTTGGAAAAAGGCTTAGCGCTCGGCTCCCTTAAAGGACAAGTCTCAGCGCTATCAGTATTTTTTCAGAAGCGTCTAGCACGACTTCCTCAGGTACGCACGTTCCTGCAGGGGGTTTGTCACATCGTCCCTCCGTACAAACGGCCGTTAGATCCATGGGATCTGAACAGGGTACTGGTTGCTCTCCAGAAGCCGCCCTTCGAGCCTCTGAAGGAGGTGTCACTTTCTCGACTCTCACAGAAAGTGGCCTTTCTGGTAGCGGTCACGTCTCTTCGGAGAGTGTCTGAGCTAGCAGCGCTGTCATCCAAAGCTCCCTTCCTGGTGTTTCACCAGGACAAGGTAGTGCTGCGCCCGATTCAGGAATTTCTCCCTAAGGTGGTATCCTCTTTTCATCTCAATCAGGATATCTCCTTACCTTCCTTTTGTCCTCATCCAGTTCATCGGTATGAGAAGGATTTGCATTTGTTAGATCTGGTGAGAGCACTCAGAATCTACATCTCCCGCACGGCGCCCCTGCGCCGCTCGGATGCACTCTTTGTCCTTGTCGCTGGTAAGCGCAAAGGGTCGCAGGCTTCCAAATCCACCCTGGCTCGATGGATCAAGGAACCAATTCTTGAAGCCTACCGTTCTGCTGGGCTTCCGGTTCCATCAGGGCTGAAGGCCCATTCTACCAGAGCCGTGGGTGCGTCCTGGGCATTACGACACCAGGCTACGGCTCAACAGGTGTGCCAGGCGGCTACCTGGTCGAGCCTGCACACTTTCACCAAACATTATCAGGCGCATACCTACGCTTCGGCGGACGCCAGCCTAGGTAGAAGAGTCCTGCAGGCGGCAGTTGCCTCCTCGTAGGGGAGGGCTGTTTTGCAGCACTAACTTGAGGTATTATTTTACCCACCCAGGGACTGCTTTTGGACGTCCCAATCGTCTGGGTCTCCCAATGGAGCGCCGAAGAAGGGAATTTTGTTACTTACCGTAAATTCCTTGTCTTCTAGCTCCAATTGGGAGACCCAGCACCCGCCCTGTTTCCTTCGGGATTTTTGGTTTTTTCGGGTACACATGTTGTTCATGTTGAACGGTTTCAGTTCTCCGATGTTACTTCCGATTGAATTTGTTTAAACCAGTTATTGGCTTTCCTCCTTCTTGCTTTAGCACTAAAACTGAGCAGCCCGTGATCCCACGGGGGGTGTATAGCTAGAAGGGGAGGGGCCTTACACTTTTTAGTGTAATGCTTTGTGTGGCCTCCGGAGGCAGTAGCTATACACCCAATCGTCTGGGTCTCCCAATTGGAGCTAGAAGAAAAGGAATTTACGGTAAGTAACAAAATTCCCTTCTTTACCGAAGCCGCTCTGTCTGGTGGCCTCCATAGCCTTATAATGAGATACAAACTCTTGTTACAGGGTCACGGCAGGGGGGCATCCTGTGTCCACTGTTCCCAGCTCATCTAATCTCCATATCAAAGGAGATGGCCATTGGATGTGTTGCTGGGATGTGACACCTTCCCAGATGTTGGACATCTGAGAACAAGAAGGGAGGGGGCGCTACCATGGAGTGATGAGAGCGATTATGACTGGAAATCATAATTCCTCTTCATATCCCAGGATTTTCCTCACACCAGGATCAAATGAACTTCCGGGTACTTATGTTAAAGGTCGTATTCATGAGTGTAGTGAAGCGACCAGTCTCATAGCGTCCTGACACGTTTCTCCACAACTGTAAATTTACCAGGGTTCATCAGGACACATAAATCAATAGTCCGGGGTCCCAGGTCCAGTGATCCCCAGAGGAAAGCTGTGCCAATGTCTGAGGACGATACCTGAATGCACAAGATCCACAGCTATCCTTATAGTCCAGTGAAGGATGAGAGTGAGGCTTGGAGCACATCCCATGTGATGCAAATAGGAGAGACCCAAAATCCACCTTACCTCAAAGTCCAGATATTAGCTACAAATTAGAGTGAAGTAATCATCACATCCCTCAAAATGGCCAAGTAGGATCCTTCATATTGTAAGGAGTATATATTAGACGCCATCCAGCTCCTGTGTCCGTCCGTGGAATGCAATGCATTGGAGCCCGGACCCGCCCCCAAAATGATTGGCAGTGGCCTGGTTACGTTACAGCGTATGTCCGTGACATGCCGCGTTAGCACTGATACACCCACCTAGACACAGCCAGCTGCGCAGCCGCAAAAATGCGGCCCTGCAACGCAGCGATCACGCATGCACATTAGAGGTCTCAGATGGTCAGACACGGCCATATATCATACCGCCGAATCAGAGGAACCCACGCATGCGCTGTAGCATTTAAGATAGTCTACTGAAAGCTACCGCTAGCTAGAAATACACCATGTATCTCACTGTGCATGGAAAATACCTTCACACAAAACTTCAGATAATATAAACAAGAGGAAGGGGGCAGCAGCAAATTAAACCATAAGCATAAAAATATAGATCAGCCAAAAATTAAGTACTGAATTTTGGAGACTCCGATATTTGCAATAAATGGAAAAAAAAATTGTTTTTATATTAAGTACGGACCTCTCCTCCCTAGTTAGAATTTGGGAGGATAGGTTTATAATGAAATTGACATCTACGGGGTCATTGTTCTCAGAAAGATAATTTACTTGGGCCATTTTTGAGTCATAACATCACTGCCCCGAAGATGGTATAAAATAACGGTCCTGGTTCTCAAAAATGATGAGGAGGCTGGTGCATCTGATTGTTTCACTAATGGGGTTCTGATACCCCGTCTGGGAAAATCAGCACTGCCACATTGGATAGCACTCGTCCCAATGGTATTCAATTAAAAAAAAAAAAAAAATCAAATAGCACTTGTGTCCAATTAGTTTGGTGATGTAAGTCAGTCCAAATAGTGTGGTCTCAGATCTCTTTAGCCTGTTTCGGATGCTGTCAAGCAGGGACATGTCCTCTTGGTCCACAAGCCAGGAATTTCTATACTGTCCGCCAAAAGGGAAAAACTGGTAGATTTGAACAACATGGAGACACAATAAATAACAAACTGTGGCAGGGGGATTTTGGCAAGGTGACAAGCTCATTTATTGACATGTGACAGGTCTTCTTGAAATGCATAGTGGGGGAAGAGGGTTCCTCTTCGTGTTTGGTTACTTCAGAGCCGATTACATTCCAGAAGCCAGGACTTCTTCATCTCCCAGGGCGATACTGGTCTGCAAAAATGTAATTGGCTTGTAAACAAATGTCACGGTTTGTTTTTTGTTTTGTTTTTTTTTTGGGGTGGGGAGTTGCCTTTTTTTTAATTAATGAACAACTTTTAAAAGCATTTTTTAACATAAATTGGTATGTGCATATAAAGATGCATATACATTGTCAATCAGTCCCCATCAAAAGTTTGGATACTTGTTCATGCAGTGGTTTTCCTTATTAGAATGTGCACATTGTGGCTTTTGCTGCCTTCTCTCTGAATCTACAAAGGAGCGCATATGGCAACATGGAGTAAAGAAACGCACATAAAACAAACCAGAATGGTTTAATCCTTAAGGCTATGTGCGCACACTGCGGATTTTCTCCAGCGAAAAATGCACCTTCTGGCAGAAAAACGCATACCAAAAACACATGTGGTTTTTACCTGGTTATGCTGCGTCTTTGGTGCGGATTTACCACGTTTTTGCCTCTGGTTTTGTCCCTGCGGTTTTTTAACATTATCAATGGCAAAACCGGGAAAAACGTATAAAAGTAACATGCTGCTTTTTGCTGCAGTAATTCTGCAGCAAAACCTGTAAAGAAAAAGACGCCACGTGTGCACAGCATTTTGGATTTCTCATAGACTTACTGGGGAAGGACTGCATGAAGCTTATGAACAAAAACTGCACCAATTATGCAACAAAAACCGCAGCAAATCCACGGCAAAAAAGGCAGTGTGCGCACAGGGCCTATATCCTTTAAACCCCCACCCTTGGTATTCTCTGGCAGCTTCATCTAGTATCACCTAGAATGGCTACCAATGGACCAGTATGCCTCATCAGGAGCCTTCAGTGTTTGTGACAGTTTGGTGTGTGTTGCACAGGAATTGTTGGTAGACAGTGCTGAACTCTATTCCACAAACCAGAATATAGCCAGAACTATTCATCTAAGTGAAGAAATGACAGTCCAGCATTACTTGAATACATGAAGGTAAGTCCGTCTGTGAAATTGCTAGAACCTTGATGGTATGCTCAATGCAGTCCTTTAAAACAATCATTCTGACGAAATTGATGCCCATTTTGACTGCTGTTGGAGACAAAGGCGAAGAATTAATGCTGCTGCAGAGGATAAGTTCAGGGTTAGAAGCTTCAAACTGCAAAATATCACATCCGCTATTGGCCATCATAAATCAAGTAGCAAATGCCGCTCAACATCAGCAGTGCCGAGGAGACTGTTTTAGTCGAATTATTGCAAAGATGACTACTGGAAACCACAAAAAAACATTTGGGCCAAGCAACACATGGTCTGGACATTAATTCAGTGGAAATCGGTACTGTGGACTAATGCAAAATTTATGGGTTTTTTGTATCATCCATGTTTGTTAGATGCAGAAAATGTGAGTGGCTGGTTTGTGCATTTTGAGGGGCCTTCTGAGCACAGAGGCGGAGGTGTAATGTTGTGGGGGGTGCTTTACTGCTGATCTAGTCAGTGATTTATTCCTAATTCAAGGCACACTTACCCAGCATGGCCACCACAGCATTCTGCAATGAATGACTTCACATCTGGTTTGTGTTTATTGGGAGAATCCTGTATTACAACAGGACAACGACCCAAAATGCACCCTCAGGCTATGTAAGGTGTGTGGTGAAAAAGGGGATGGATGGAGGCTACGTCAGATGACATGACCTCCACAGTCACCCAACAGCAGCCCAATTGAGATGGTTTGGGATGCGTTCGACGCAGAGTGTTGACAAAGCAGCCAGAAAAGTGCTCAGCACATCTGGGAAATACTGCAAGACTGTTAGCAGCTTCATTCAGTATCACCTGGAATAGCGAAAAGAGTACCAAGGGGATGTAAATCTGTCATCGGAGTAATAGGGGGATACTTAAAAGAATCTAAGGATTAGCAGATAATCTGGCCTGTTCCCATATGTGTTCCTTTGTAGATTCAGCCTGAAGGCAGCAAAACTACAACGTGCACAGTCCAATAAGAACAAGGAAAACTATTGCATGAACTTTTCCTGCTACTGTGTATTGTAACTGGGTCTGCTATTGGTGCACAACACACAATGCAGCATAGGAAAGTCAGGAGGTTGGCTGTACACTACACCTCCTGTAGAGCAGGCTCCATTCACGGCATTTAGTGACCAGCAACTTTCCTTTTCATGGTGTGTACATGCAGTGATGAGTCCAGAGTTACTTTATTACTGTATACACGCTGTAGGCAAAAGGTACTTGCTGGTACATTACACAGGGAGTGTTGCACTTACCTTTTATTTTTATTTTTTTTTTTCTTACAGGGGTCACAGGCATATATTGGGTGATTAAGAAGTAGCCACTGGTTGAACATGTTAAAATATAGATTGTGTATATTGCAATAATGATGTTTGGGTTTTTTGTTGTGTGTTTTTGTTAATCATGGAATCTTCACTTGTATGTACACACTTGCTTTTAATTCTCTTGCTGGGATGGTCTGTGGACTTTCCAGGTATTCATTTTCCCTCCTAATCGCCTTCCCCTTGGTTACCCCATCATGACCTTGGACGTACTGGTACATCTAAGGTAGTGTCCCTCCCTTTCATGCAGGCTCTCTCTCTGAGCCCGCATCTTTCCCTGCACATGTCAGCTGTTCTGATTATCCCCCATGTGCCTCCTAACAGCTGGGGGGATCAGAGATCCACCTGCGCCTGTTAACTTGGTAAATCCTGCTGTCATTCTAACAGCAGGATTTAACATGCGCTGGTGGGGCGTGCCTGATTTCCTACTAACCTCGGCGGTCCCGTGACATGATCCTGGGGCGCCGATGGGTTGTCATGACAGCCGGGGTCAGCCGATGACCACTGTCAGTCATGTTGAACTTTCTGTGCACGCTGGCTGTGTGCCGGCATTCATAGGAAGCTATGATTTCTGCTGATGCACTGCTCTGCACAGCACAAGCGATCAGATGATCTCCGCTTCAAGTCCCCTTACTGAACTAGTAAAAACAATAAAAAGTGGGGGTTTGAAAAGTGCAAAAAAATAAAAAAAAATTCAAATCTCCCCCCTTTTTGCCCTATTGAAGATAATACAATAAAATATACATTCATGGCACTTAGGTTTTTTCTGATATGGCTATGTTAACAAAGATAAGTGTTATGACTCTTGGAAGAAGGAGGGAAAAAACAGAATATTGCTGGACGGTGAAGGGGTTAAAGTAGTACTCAGGTTTTACCGTTCCCAGGGCCAGCGTGCCTTTCTGCCACTGCTCTGTCCTTTGAGAGCCTGCAGTGGTGGTATTACAACTATAGCACGTGACTGCTACAGCCAATCACTGGGCTTGGCTGCTAGTCTCATGTGCCCTAACCACTGGGCCTAGTGACTGGCTGCAGCGGCCACTTTCTCTTTAGTCATGACGTTTAACTCTGCAACCTGTCAAAGACTAGCAGTGGCAGAGAGGGAACACTGGACCTGGGGAGGGTGAGTAACCTCAGTATCATTTTAACCTAGCTGCAGCCGATGGGGATGTAAAACTTCTGCCTGGAAATCCATACATCTTTGGCAGCCACATACTTTTACTAGGTACAGTATTTGGAAGTGTCAGGCCAAAAACAAATGATGCTGCATTTTCAGCATCTTTTTCAGTGTAACCAAATCAAATAAATTCTGGCAGGATGATGCAATCACTTTTTAAAGGCTAAAATAATATAATATTTTTGAATATTTTTATTTTTTTTCTCTTTAGTCTCTAGTTTCTAGAGATGTTATGTCTCACTGCCAGCATCTCCTCACAGCCCATTATCATGGCTGGGCCCCATTTCTGTGTCCACCTTTGTGATATACCACAAATTAGACACTAATATGTAATGTCCCGGGGGGGCATCATTGGATGATGTGGTGAAAGCATTAGTCATTACATGGCAGGTACACCACATGTGACATTACTCTGTAGTTGTACCACTCTGCAGCACATATCCTCTAATATTTGTAGGGATCACCCTCCCTGTTGCTTGCATTAAACTCCATTCTTAGAATATTGTGTATATTTGCCATGTGTAAAGGGACGACCTAATGAACATCTTGTTTGAGGAGCAGTCTAGAATATATGTTATACCACTGTTGTTGGTCCTGGGTTTGCCAGGCCTTTTCTGATTATCAGATGCAACAAATGACGTCCAATTTTATTGACCAGTTTGGCTTCAATGATGAGAAGTTTGCTGACCAAGATGACATTGGGAAGTGAGTATGACTCTGATTTTTACCGTCCGGTTTTGGGAGGGGTCTGGTGATTTTATTATCCTCTCTCTGGCCTTTTTCTTGCTTTTGCACTGGTTTCAAATACTAATCAATGTTTGGTAAATTGATTAAAAGGTCCTGAACACTTAGCTTAATGCTGCTAAACACAATCTGCACAGCGGTTAACCAAACTAATGGTTGTGCTTTCCTTAAATCATGTCCTATTGTGCTTTCCTTGCCATCAGTTTCTATGACTGTGTTGGTGCTGGGTATTGCTTAGGTATGTGTGATACAGTAAGAGATCTCATGGATTGTCAGTTTCATATGCATTTTCCGTGAAACCTCAGTCTTCTCTAAACCAATGAATGTCTGTTTGTGTTTGGAAACTGCTCTTACCACACCGTCCTAGGCCTCTGCTCCACTGTGACTGCTGCACTTCAAGATTGTGCATCCAACACTACATAATCCTCTGGACTGCCACAGACGTTATTGCAGAAATTTACGCAGATCCCATTTATCTAAAAGGGGTTTATAAATCTTATTGTGCTTCATGCAAAACAATGAACACACCATCCAAATTCTAATCTGCGTATATATTGCTCCATAAAATGGCACGTTTTAAAGGGAAAGCTCTGTTTGGTGCCACAATATGGGTGGAATTGGCATCTTCTTAAAGGGGTTTGCACTCTTTCCAAGAATATTGCTCCAAAGAATCAGGTAGGTAAAATTGAGCTTTTAGTCACCTTTTTTACTATCGCTGTTCAGTCTTTCATTGGCTTCAGTGCTGACTTTGACACTACCACTGCAGCCAGTCGCTGAGATTGAAGCAGTGATGAGAAGCCACTCTGGACCCTCAGATTGTGTGTGTGTGTGTGTGTGTACAGCACACATTTGATGAGATTCCCTTTTAAAATGTGAATTGTCTTTCAAAGGCGATACCACCTTTTTAATCTCGAATATTCCACAAAGTCTGCACATAAATGAGCACTTCAGTGCCAAAGTTTGTACATGACACTGAAAGAAGTGTATTGGAGTATGTTTATTCGCCCCATCCCCGTGCTGCAACAGTGACACCACTGCAGCAGCGCATATGACCACTGCAGCAGCGCACAGCGGTGTCCTCAGTGTACACTGTGGTATGACATCAGAAATACCAGTAGGATGATGGAGCGGTATTGCTAGGGCAGCAGAGGGGGAGTCACTGCTCATTTTGTGGCTTATTTTAACCTAGCTTGTTGGAAAAATCCGATTTCTAGAAAATCCCTGCAAACTGGGAACTCCATGAATGATTGGACAGAGCAGCAGTGTTGCTAATATAGCGCCCATATTGACCCCCTCCACAACCAATATTTTGAATGTTTTTACATATCCTATTTTGTGCATATATCTCTTTTCTGTTTACAGTGTTTCATTTGACCGTGTCTCGGACATAAACTTCTCTCTTAACGCAAATGAAAGCGTAAGTCAAGGCTGTAATGTTACCATCTGCTCATTGCTGATGTATGCTTTGTGGATGTTGCTTTTTGTCATGTCTGAGTCTACTGTATGTAACTTATCTGCCGTTGACACCAAAGAAATGATCTTTGACAAAAATTCTGTGTATAAAGTGTTTTTATTTGATTTTCAAAGTTTATGAACCAACATTTACGGAGGGGGGGGGGAGTAAAGTTAAGGAAAGTTAACTATTGGGAAAACCTGGGAAAGAGTTTGGAGGTGGGAAAGGGGGGGGGGCAGTAAGGGGAAAGGAATGAACAGTTTACATCACATTTTAAAACAATTTACTAAGTTTTACTAAATATTTTTCCCATGCTTAATTACCTGAGAAAAGAGAACAATCATTCTAGATTTTTTTTAGTTGCAATGGACTCGTGAAGATATCAGTCCAGGGTTTCCATCGTATGTTATATTTTCCTATTTGTTTTCCTCTTAATGCGAAGTTATATTCGTACGTGTTATGCAAAGACACACTATCTATATCATTTATGGAAGGCACTTGAGTTTGTTTCTATTTTGAAGCGATGGCTAGTTTGATTGTTAACAAGATGTGGCAAATTATATGTCTGAATTTGACTGGGACTTGATCCAAACCTATTGAGAAAAGGACTAACTGAGGGGTTAATCTGATATTTAGTTTCGTAAGTCTTAAAATTAAATTTTTGATGTCCCTCCAAAGAAGGTCAAGTTCCTTACAGGACCAAAATATGTACGACAGATTTTTGTCAAAAATTCTGCATAAAAAGTCAAATCATAGCTTGCGATATTCATGATGTTCAGTTCATAATACAGTGGAACCTTGCTTATCGAGAACAATCCGTTCTGGCAGTGTGCTTGTTAACCAAGTTACTCGTTCAGCAAAGCAAGATTTCCCATAGGAAATCATTGCAATGCAGACAATTCGTTCAACAACGTGTTAAATGTCCCTTCCTGGTCCCCTATTCTATCATTCCACACATGCACAAACGCACACAAAAACATACAAACATACACACCTACACAAGCACACATGCACATATATGCTCACCTTACCTTCCGTTCCATCGCCGGTCTCCTAGGACTTGCTATTCTCTGGTACAGGGCCGGGCTGTGTATCGGGTTACCGTAATGATGAGTGAGGAACTTCCGCAGCCAGAGCGCTGACGTCAAAGGCAGAGCCGCTAGCCTCTCATTGGCCAGCGCGCTGCCTTTGAGTAGCGGTGATCGGAAGTTTCTGCTTCGTTCCTATGGATGCCAATGCACAGCCTGGAGCGGAGCGGTGAACTACAGGACCCAGGAGGCCGGCGATGAAACGGAAGGTACACATATTATATGATCACCTTGCCTTCCGTTCCACTGCCAGCCTCATGGTACTTGTAGTTCACCGCGAGGACGTCGCGATGTACCCGGGAACTACAAGAACCATGAGACCGGCGGTGGAACGGAAGGTAAGGTGAGCATAATACTGTATGTGCGTGCTTGTGTGTGTTTGTGTGGACTGCAAGAGCGGGTCAGAGCGAGGTGGATGTACGGAACCGGAAGTTTGTGCGGTGAGGATTTTGCTCGTCCAGCAAAGCTTTCTCGTAAAGCTGGTTACAAGCTTTGCTTGTTAACCGAAATTCTCGTTAAGTGGGTTTCTCGTTAAGTGAGGTTCCACTGTAATGCTATTTTTAAGGCCTTATTTACACGTCCGTATTAGAGTTGAGCGATGTTCGAGTCGAACTGTTCGCCAATTTCATGTTCGAGTGATTTTGGGGGGTGTTCGAGTCGTTCGACGAACTCTAACGATTTGCTTAAAGTTCGGCAGTTCGAGTTACGTTCGAGAACGGTTCGATAACCAAAAGCGTGGCTTTTCACAGTAAGGCTATTTTCTTCGGCGCTCTATTGGGAGACCCAGACGATTGGGTGTATAGCACTGCCTCCGGAGGCCACACAAAGCAATTACACTAAAAAGTGTAAGGCCCCTCCCCTTCTGGCTATACACCCCCAGTGGGATCACTGGCTCACCAGTTTTCTGCTTTGTGCGAAGGAGGTCAGACATCCACGCATAGCTCCACTGTTTGTAGTCAGCAGTAGCTGCTGGCTCTATCGGATGGAAGAAAAGAGGGCCCATATAGGGCCCCCAGCATGCTCCCTTCTCACCCGCGGTTGGTGCTTGTAAGGTTGAGGTACCTATTGCTGGTACGGAGGCTGGAGCCCACATGCTGTTTTCCTTCCACATCCCCTGGAGGGCTCTGTGGAAGTGGGATCTTGCCGGCCCCCAAGCCCTGGGGCCGGGCTCCATCCACAGACCCATAGAACCTGCTGGATTTGGAGCGGGAGTGCCGTTCAGGGACAAGGCCCTGCAACTTTCAGGTACTCTGTGTCCCCGGCAGGCACGGACACTCTCAGGGCTTGCTGAGCGTTGTAGTGCGCCGGGGACAGTGGCGCTGTACGCTGGGGGTTAGGTCACTGCAGCTTTGCTGAGTGACGTTGTGTATTGGGAACTACTGCGCCGACCGCTCCTGGAGCGGCGGCGCAGCTGCGACTTGTGGTGCGCCGGGGGCTTTGCGCCGACCGCGCTTTTACGGCGGCGGCGCTTCTAACTTTAGCCCCCGGCTTCTGCGGCCTAGCGCCGCTTCGTTCCCGCCCCCACCCTGTCAATCAGGGTAGGGGAGAGACGCTGCTCAATAGGCAGCGCCGAGGGCTGGAGCTTTATTTACATGCTCCAGCCCTCTCACTAGGCACAAGGGGAAGCAGACTTCCCGCTCTTCGTCGGTGTACGCCCAGGGCCCGCCCCCCCTCTCCACAAGGACGCCGGCAGCCATTACACATGCGATCTGGCTGGGGAGAGGCAGCAGGCTCTGGGAGACCCAGACTAGAGGGATTTCTGGCGACCACACACCGCTCCTAAGCGGGCGGTAAGCTGCACAGTAGTGCTGGCCCCACTAGTGCCTCAGTGATATATAGTGTACTTTTGTTTGGGTACCATATATATATATATATATATATATATATATATATATATATATATATATATATATATATATATATATAGTTGCACTGTAGGTCGCTTCTTGGCTGGACACCCTGTACTGCTCTGAGGAGGCAGCAACATGTCATCCGCAAAACGCAAGGCTGCCAAGGCACGGGCTGTGTGCACTGTTTGTACTGCATGTGGGGCTGATCTACCGGCAGGCTCCAATGATTCACATTGTGTGCAATGTTCAGTCCCAGTGGCACTTCGTCAGCCAGAGCCTATTGTGGTGGTAGCCCAGGCAGAGACGCCTGTGAACCCTGCCCCGGTGACGGGGACAGACTTTGCAGTGTTTGCTGATAAAATGTCTGAGGCTATGACAAAAATCCTGGAGACCTTGCAGGCCAGGCCAGTTCCTCAGACCATGGACACTGCTGTGGCTATGCTCTCTGGTCCCCCTCAGTTGGAACTAATCCGTACTTCAAGGGGGTCTCAAGCATCACAAGCTGAAGTCTCTGACTCAGATGACAGTCCCAGGCAGCCTAAGCGAGCTCGCTGGGAAAGACCCTCCACGTCATCACACTGCTCAGGGTCTCAGCGAGAAGAGTCTCTCTGTGATGAGACTGAGGACGGTGATCAGGATTCTAATCCTGAGGCCCCTCTCAATCTGGATGCCCCTGATGGTGACGCCATGGTTAATGACCTTATATCGGCAATTAATAGACTGTTGGATATTTCTCCCCCAGCTCCTTCAGCAGAGGAGGCAGCTGCACAGCAGGAGAAGTTCCATTTCCTGTATCCCAAGCGTAAATTAAGTGCTTTTTTGGACCACTCTGACTTCAGAGAATCAATCCAGAAGCACGACGCTCATCCAGACAAGCGTTTCTCTAAACGTTCTAAGGATACCCGTTATCCTTTTCCCTCTGAAGTAGCCAAACGCTGGACCCAGTGCCCAAAGGTGGATCCCCCAATTTCCAAGCTTGCGGCTAGATCCATAGTCGCAGTAGAGGATGGCGCTTCACTTAAAGATGCCAACGACAGACAGATGGACCTTTGGTTGAAATCTGTCTATGAAGCTATCGGCGCGTCGTTTGCTCCAGCATTCGCGGCCGTGTGGGCACTCCAAGCTATTTCAGCTGGTTTAGCACAGGTGGATGCTATCATACATCCAGCAGTGCCACAGGTGGCGTCCCTAACTTCGCAAATGTCTGCGTTTGCGACCTATGCTATCAATGCTGTCCTAGAATCTACGAGCCGTACCTCTATGGCGGCCGCCAATTCTGTGGTTTTGCGCAGAGCCTTATGGTTAAAGGACTGGAAAGCAGATGCTGGTTCCAAAAAATGCTTAACCAGCTTGCCACTATCTAGAGACAGACTGTTTGGTGAGCCATTGGCTGAAATCATAAAACAGTCCAAGGGTAAGGACTCTTCCTTGCCACAGCCCAGAGCAAGTAAACCTCAACAGAAAAAGTGGCAGTCGAGGTTTCGGTCCTTTCGAGGCTCGGGCAAGCCCCAATTCTCCTCGTCCAAAGGTACTCAGAAAGGACAAGGGAGCTCAGATTCCTGGCGGGCTCACTCACGCCCCAGGAAAGCAAATGGAGGAACCGCTTCCAAGGCGGCTACCTCATGACTTTCGGCCTCCTCCCTCCGCATCCTCGGTCGGTGGCAGGCTCTCCCGCTTTTGCGACATTTGGCTGTCTCAGGTCAAAGACCGGTGGGTAACAGACATTTTGTCTCGCGGGTACAGAATCGAGTTCAGTTCTCGGCCTCCACTTCGGTTCTTCAGAACCTCCCCACACCCCAACCGAGCAGATGCCCTGCTGCAGGCGGTGGACTCTCTAAGAGCAGAAGGAGTCGTGATCCCTGTCCCCCCTCTAGAACGGGGGCGAGGTTTTTACTCCAATCTCTTTGTGGTTCCAAAAAAGGACGGCTCCTTCCGTCCTGTTCTGGACCTAAAACTGCTCAACAAGCATGTGAACGCCAGGCGGTTCCGGATGGAATCCCTCCGCTCAGTCATTGCCTCAATGTCCCAAGGAGATTTCCTAGCATCAATAGACATCAAAGATGCTTATCTCCACGTGCCGATTGCTACGGAACACCAACGCTTTCTGCGCTTCGTGATAGGAGACGAACATCTTCAGTTCGTGGCTCTGCCATTTGGTCTGGCGACAGCCCCCCGGGTGTTCACCAAGATCATGGCAGCAGTGGTAGCAGTCTTGCACTCTCACGGACACTCTGTGATCCCTTACTTGGACGATCTACTGGTCAAGGCACCCTCTCAGGAGGCATGCCAACTCAGCCTGAATTTTGCACTGGAGACTCTCCAGGCGTTCGGGTGGATCATCAACTTCCCAAAGTCAAATCTGTCACCGACCCAATCACTAACGTATCTTGGCATGGAGTTTCATACTCTCTCAGCGATAGTGAAGCTTCCGCTGAGCAAGCAGCGGTCACTACAGACAGGGGTGCAGGCTCTCCTTCAAAGTCAGTCGCACTCCTTAAGACGCCTCATGCACTTCCTCGGGAAGATGGTGGCGGCAATAGAGGCGGTTCCGTTTGCGCAGTTTCATCTGCGTCCACTTCAATGGGACATTCTCCGCCAATGGGACGGGAAGTCGACATCCCTGGACAGGAAAGTCTCCCTTTCCCAGACGGCCAAGGACTCTCTGCAGTGGTGGCTCCTGTCCACCTCATTATCACAGGGAAGATCCTTCCTACCACCGTCCTGGGCGGTGGTCACGACAGACGCGAGTCTGTCAGGGTGGGGAGCAGTGTTTCTCCACCACAGGGCTCAGGGTACGTGGACTCAGCAGGAGTCCACCCTTCAGATCAATGTTCTGGAAATCAGAGCAGTGTTTCTTGCCCTACTAGCCTTCCAGCAGTGGCTGGAAGGGAAGCAGATCCGAATTCAATCGGACAACTCCACAGCGGTGGCATACATCAATCACCAAGGAGGGACTCGCAGTCGGCAAGCCTTCCAGGAAGTCCGGCGCATTATGATGAGGGTGGAAGCCACAGCCTCCACCATATCCGCAGTTAACATCCCCGGCGTAGAAAACTGGGAAGCAGACTTCCTCAGTCGCCAGGGCATGGACGCAGGGGAATGGTCCCTTCACCCGGACGTATTTCAGGAAATCTGTCGCCGATGGGGAAGGCCGGACGTCGACCTAATGGCGTCCCGGCACAACAACAAGGTCCCAACATTCATGGCACGGTCTCGCGATCAAAGAGCTCTAGCAGCAGACGCCCTAGTGCAAGATTGGTCGCAGTTCCGGCTCCCTTATGTGTTTCCACCTCTGGCACTCTTGCCCAGAGTGCTACGCAAGATCAGATCCGACTGCAGCCGCGTCATACTCGTCGCTCCAGACTGGCCGAGGAGGGCGTGGTATCCGGATCTGTGGCATCTCACGGTCGGCCAACCGTGGGCACTACCAGACCGACCAGACTTACTGTCCCAAGAGCCGTTTTTCCATCGGAATTCTGCGGCCCTCAACCTGACTGCGTGGCCATTGAGTCCTGGATCCTAGCGTCTTCAGGCTTATCCCAAGGGGTCGTTGCCACCATGAGACAGGCTAGGAAACCCACGTCTGCTAAGATCTACCACAGAACGTGGAGGATATTCTTATCCTGGTGCTCTGCTCAGAGAGTGTCTCCCTGGCCATTTGCATTACCTACTGTCACAAACCACCGGGGGGGTCACTCAGAAATCCCCCGCGCTGGCTACCAGTACGTCACAATCGGGGGGTAACAAGTGGGGGTCACCCCTCCTTTATACCTCCCGACCGACAGACAGAGCACGTGACGCGCTCTCTAGCGCCCCTCTTATAGTCAGGCCAATTATGGAATTGCCCGACAATAAGCAAGGAGGCCGCTATACTACTTATGCCGATTATTGAAGGGTCCCCAGTGAGAGTAGGGTATATATTCCCCCGACCTCCGCGGGCGGAATATATAAAACCTCCCCGGATCTCACTGGCCTCCCCACAATAATCCTTGGCACAACTCGCTGCCACCAACCGCTTCACGGTAACTATTAGCCGAACACACAGACGTGGGATTCAAGATCGAGATAACAGAACAGCCCAAGATTAATTATATAATTTAATCAGCCTAAAGCACACTAGAAACTACAATATATACAATAGGGAATCTACAGAATATACATATGTCAGAGTACAGTTACAATCAAAGCATGGGTTACAAACAGGCATACACAGTTCCAGCAGTTACCTTGTGCGTCTGGCCACAGGGGGGCGCTGTAGACCAGGTTTCCAGGAACTCCCACAGATGTTTCTCACACGTGACCCCCAGCGAAAGAACACTGGAAAATGGCCGAAGTAGGGTTATCAACCTGGGCAAATCCAGGTCCCCTCCTACCTTCGTGACCTCAGAGGGAGCACTGCTCCACCCCTGGCTGGAGTTATGGACAACCCACAACATGGAATATGGGCCATAACTTTGCCTGGGAGCGTCGTAGGCGGACGCCGACGCTCTCATTGTGACAGCTATGAATTTAGCTACAGAACGAGAGGTTTCATGACTTGTCTACTAGTTCCCCATTGGCTGATATCACGCCTGGGGTATTTCCCAAGCTCCCGCTCCCATAAAAAGGGTGTGCCAGCATCGTCCGCATGCGGAGACACCATTTTTATGGTTGCCATATTTATCGGAAATATGGCTTGCGAGATATGAACCATTTTTTACTGGAGTCGTTCTGTCTGGATACTTCCAAGCTTGCTAATTAGATAGCAGCTCCTACCACAGGGTCACGGCAGGGAGTCATCCTGTGTCCATTGTTCCCACATCACCTAATTTCCATATCATAGGAGATGGCCATGGGATGTGACACCTTCACAGATGCTGGACATTGAGGACAAGAAGGGAGGGGGGCACTGCCAGGGAGTGATGAGCGATTATGACTGGAAGTCATAATTCATCTTCATATCCCGGGATTTGCCTCACACCTCCCCCCTTTTGAGGGCGCTAGGGGGCAGCACACTCCGGTGTTCCCCCGTGCGCCCGTCCGCGACCTCTCCTTGTCGGGACAGCCCGTCTGCGTTACCGTGGTCACGGCCCCTTTTGTGGCGAATGGTGAAGTTGTATTGCTGGAGCGCAAGGCTCCATCGCAACAATCGCCCATTCGTCCCAGAGACGGTGTGCAACCAGCTGAGGGGATTGTGGTCCGTCTCCACGATGAAGTGGCGCCCGTATAGATAGGGTTGCAGACGCTGCAGGGCCCACACTATGGCCAGGCACTCCTTCTCCATCGTGGAATAGGCCACTTCCCTTGGTAACAGCTTCCTGCTCAGGTACAAGACTGGGTGCTCTTGGCTCGCAGAGTCCACCTGGCTGAGCACCGCACCGAGGCCGAAGTCACTGGCGTCGGTCTGTACTACAAACGGCCGCGTGAAGTCGGCTGCCTGTAGCACGGGCGGGCTGGACAGGGCGTCCTTTAGGGCCTGGAAGGCTGTCTCGCAGTCCATTGTCCAATCGACTGCAGAGGGCAGCTTCTTCTTGGTGAGGTCAGTCAAGGGCTTTGCCAGGCTACTATAGCGTGGAACAAACCTCCTATAGTACCCGGCGGTCCCTAAGAAGGACATCACCTGCTTCTTGGTCCTGGGGGTGGGCCAGGATGCGATGGCCTCCACTTTCTCAGGCTCGGGCTTCAGTGTTCTCCCGCCTACCCGGTGACCGAGGTACTGGACCTCGCTCATGGCCAGCTGACACTTTCCCGGCTTGATGGTCAAACCTGCCCGGTGGATCCGCCTGAGCACCTGTGCTAGATGCTCTAGGTGGTCCTCCCAGGTGGGACTGAAGACGGCAATGTCATCCAGGTACGCGGCCGCGTACCCTTCAAGTCCCTTGAGCAGGGTGTTGACCATCCGCTGGAAAGTGGCAGGGGCATTCCTCATCCCGAATGGCATCACCGTGGACTCGTATAGTCCAAATGGGGTAATAAAGGCAGAGCGTTCCCTGGCCTTGCGAGTCAGGGGGATCTGCCAATATCCCCGGCTCAGGTCCATGATGGTCAGGTACTGAGCCCCGGCCAACTGATCGAGCAGGTCATCGATGCGTGGCATTGGGTACGCATCGGCGACCGTGACAGCATTGAGCCCCCTGTAGTCCACGCAGAACCGAGTGGTTCGGTCCTTCTTAGGGACGAGGACTACAGGCGAGGCCCAAGCGCTGTTGGATGCCTGGATCACCCCCAGCTTCAGCATCTCGTCAATCTCCTGGCGCATGTGTTGCTGCACCTCCAGGGAGACCCGATATGCTGAACGCCGGATCGGGGGATGATCCCCAGTGTCCACGTGATGGACAGCCAAGTCAGTCCTTCCGGGCTGGTTGGTAAACAACCCCCGGAAGGGGAGGAGGGTGGCCCACAGCTGGGACCGTTGGTCCTCCAAGAGCTGGTGGCCAACCTCCACATCCTCAATGGATCCGCCGGCCCTAACCTGGGCTAGCATATCCAAGAGGGTTTCCGCTTCTCCCTCCTCGGGCAGGTTGCACACGGGGAGCGCACACGCCTCCCGCTCATGATGTGCCTTCATCATGTTCACATGGAAGGGCTTCCGCCTTCCACGGGCAGGGTCCAGGGTGACCAGGTACGTCACAGGGTTGAGCTGCTGGTACACGAGGTATGGGCCTTCCCAGGCTGCCTGAAGCTTGTCCTGTGGTACGGGGACCAGTACCCACACCTTTTGACCCACTTGGTAGGTCCTCTCACAAGCGTTCTGGTCGTACCAACGCTTCTGATCGGCCTGGGCTTGAGCCATATTGTCGTGTACCAGTTGCGTCAAGGCCTGCATTTTGTCCCGGAAGCGCATGACATACTCGATAACCGACACTCCAGGGGTGGCCAAATCCCCTTCCCAAGCCTCTTTCACCAGAGCCAGGGGGCCCCGCACACGTCGCCCGTACAGGAGCTCAAACGGTGAGAATCCTGTTGAGGCCTGTGGAACCTCCCGGTAAGCAAATAACAGGTGTGGGAGATACCGCTCCCAGTCACGCCCATGGGAGTCGACCAACATCTTAAGCATCTGCTTTAAGGTGCCATTGAACCGCTCGCACAGGCCATTAGTCTGTGGATGGTACGGGCTGGCCACCAGATGTCGCACCTGGACTTGCTTACAGAGGGCCTCCATCAGCTGGGACATGAATTGGGTCCCCCGGTCAGTGAGCATTTCCTGGGGAAAACCCACTCGGGAGAAAATCTCCAGCAATGCGGTGGCCACCTTGTCAGCCCGAATGGACGACAAGGCCACTGCTTCTGGGTACCGGGTGGCATAGTCCACTACCGTCAGTATGAAGCGTTTCCCGGAGCTGCTGGGGATGGCCAGCGGGCCGACCAGATCCACAGCCACCCTCCTGAAAGGCTCATCGATGATGGGCAGAGATACCAGTGGGGCTTTGGGGCGTGGCCCCGCCTTCCCCACTCTCTGACAGGTTTCACACGAACGGCAGTAGGCAGCCACATCGGCCCCCATTTTTGGCCAGTAGAAATGCTGGTTTAACCTGGCCTTGGTCTTAGCGATCCCTAGGTGTCCGGCCATCGGAATCTCATGTGCGATCCGCAACAACTCCGTCCGGAACGGATAGGGTACCACCAACTGTCGGTCCCTGGGCCACGCCTCCGGTGAACCCTGCTGGACCGTGGCCCGGTACAGCCGTCCTTGGTCCCAGACCACTCGCTCCGGGTCCAAGTCCGAGGGAGGCTGTGCCGCCTGCTCCTTTAGAGCTTTCAGGCTGTCGTCAGCTTCTAACGCTGCCTGAAACCCCTGACTAGATGTGGCCAGAATCGACGAGACTGTCACATCTTCAGTCAGTACCCCGGGACCTGTGTCCTGGCCTCCACCTGACTCGGCTGCCACTTGGTCAGAAGGGGAAGAGCTATCGGACCTCCGGGAGGCCCCTTGGCTTCCAGCACTCCCACTGCGGGTGACAGCGGCCACAGCCGCTGCGACCGTGGGTCGTGCCTGCTCCTCCTCCGTTCCTGACCAAGTCGCCGGTTCAGGCAGACCTACCTGGCTTCCTGACACCCCGGTTGTGGGGGAACCATGCACCGAGATCTTACCTGGGAGCACTTCCGCTCCTGGACCGGCCCCAATCTCACCTGCCTGTTCCCCTCCTGCAGCAACAGAACCCCGCTGTGAAATCTCTGGGGACCCCACATTTGCTGTGGTAGCCCCCACCCCACACACTGGTCCTCCCCCTGCAGCACCCTGCTCTCTGCTTATCCCTGCAGAGGGCAGCAGATCCCAGCTCACAGGCTGATTACTTGTAGAGGCATTGTCACACCTTTCTCTGACCCCCTCCCCTGTCACAGCTGCAGCTGTGTGTGTGTCTATGGTGTCTGTGCAAGCAGAAATATCAGAGTTCACTCCCTCCTCCCTTACATCATTCATAGATAACACATTAACATTCTCCGGAGGCACGTCAGTACTGGCTGAAGGTTCAGCCCTTGGGGGGGGCCCAAACTGGGAGGTTATCTGCCCCAAATCTGTCCCAAGTAGCACGTTTGCGGGGATCCGATCAGTTACCCCCACCTCCCTCACCCCTCGCCCTGCGCCCCAGTCCACATAAATGTCAGCAACAGGCAGCGCCGGGTCAGTGCCTCCAATCCCGGAGACAGCGAGGGTTTTTCCAGGGATCAAGTCTTGGGGGGACACCATCTCAGGCCGCACCAGAGTCACCTCCGAGGCGCTGTCTCGCAGTCCTATGGTCACAGACCGGCCGACGGTGACAGGTTGGAAGCTGTCCAGGGACCTACCACCACCCCCACCCACACAATACACCTTGGGCGGCCCTTGGGACGGGGACGGAGCCGGGGCCTTGGGACGCTGAGGGCACATGGCCTTGAAGTGTCCAGGTAGGTTGCACTGGTGGCACCGTCTTGGCTCTGCCACGGGCCTGGAGAGGGGAGTTGAGGGGGACACCCCCTGCAGTCTAGGGGCAGGTGGGGCAGTCGCAGAGTTCATCTTACCCCCTCTCCAGGTGCTGCTGGTGGCTGCTCTCCTGGCCTCAGGAGCCCGATTGTTGGTGTAGTCATCGGCCAGGGCAGCTGTAGCCGTGGACCCCTTTGGCTTCTGGTCTCGGATGAACTGGCGGAGATCCTCAGGGCAGTTCCACAAGAGTTGCTCCGTGATGACCAAGTCCAGGATCTCTGGTCCGGTGGAAAGCTGCAGGCCTTGGGTCCAGTGGTCGGCAGCTCGGGCAAGTGCCCGCCGGTGGTCAGCCCAGGAGTCCTTTGGTCCCTTCTGCAGGGTCCGGAACTTCTTGCGGTAGGACTCTGGAGTGAGGTTGTACTGTTGGATCAGGGCCCGCTTGATGGTGTCGTAGCCCTGATCTGCCTCAGCAGGCAAGTCCCCAAGGATTTCCAGGGCCTTACCCCTTAAACGGGGGGTCAGGTATTTGGCCCACTGATCCTTGTCCAGATGGTGCTGCAAGCAAGTCCGTTCAAAAGCAGTCAGGAAAGAGTCCAAGTCTCCATCCTTCTCCAGCACTGGGAAGTCCTCAACACGGACCTTTGGAAGTTTGGTGTCTTGAAGGTCACGTGTGGCTGATGAGGGCCGGAGCTGAGCTAGCTGCAGCTGGTGGTCACGGTCTGCCTGTTGCCGTCGCTCTTCACGTGCTGCTTGCCGCTCCGCAGCCTCACGCGCTGCTTGCCGCTCCGCAGCCTCAGCGTCACGCGCCGCCTGCCGCTCTGCCCTGCGCTCTGCCAGGAGTTCCTTGTAGCCCTCCTGGTCTCCAGCCTGGAGAAGGGCCATAGCCATTTGAAGAAGGCTATCCGAGCCTCCCAGGCTCGGTGGAATGGCACGTGGTGATCTGCGGCCCGCTGCGGAGCCTGGTGATTCACTGTCCATTGCAGAGCGGAGGGCTGGCATCTGGCTCGTTGAGGACCCTTGGGTGAGCTGCTCCTCATCTTGTCCAGCAGTGCCAGGTTGTGCAATGTCCTCTGCAGAGCTGTTTTCTGGCGTCGAGCTCCTGGAGGACTCGTGGGCAACCTCCTCATTACTGTCCACAGCACCGTCCTCCCTCTCTTCGGCTCCTGCTTTAGCATTGGCCAGTTGCCTAGCTCTGCTCCTGGTGCCATCAGCCATTCTTGCAGACTTTTGGTCACTGACACAGAACTGACACCTGATGCCTCCACACACCTTACAGTATCTGCACTCTGACACTCTAGTGTTGAGCTAGTCTGAAGACCCCAGCAGCCACAGCTGCTGCAGGCAGTCTTTAGTGTCTGGGAGTATGGGTCTCACACTCACACACACTATTATCTCGATCCCACCGCTATGCCACCAATATGTCACAAACCACCGGGGGGGTCACTCAGAAATCCCCCGCGCTGGCTACCAGTACGTCACAATCGGGGGGTAACAAGTGGGGGTCACCCCTCCTTTATACCTCCCGACCGACAGACAGAGCACGTGACGCGCTCTCTAGCGCCCCTCTTATAGTCAGGCCAATTATGGAATTGCCCGACAATAAGCAAGGAGGCCGCTATACTACTTATGCCGATTATTGAAGGGTCCCCAGTGAGAGTAGGGTATATATTCCCCCGACCTCCGCGGGCGGAATATATAAAACCTCCCCGGATCTCACTTGCCTCCCCACAATAATCCTTGGCACAACTCGCTGCCACCAACCGCTTCACGGTAACTATTAGCCGAACACACAGACGTGGGATTCAAGATCGAGATAACAGAACAGCCCAAGATTAATTATATAATTTAATCAGCCTAAAGCACACTAGAAACTACAATATATACAATAGGGAATCTACAGAATATACATATGTCAGAGTACAGTTACAATCAAAGCATGGGTTACAAACAGGCATACACAGTTCCAGCAGTTACCTTGTGCGTCTGGCCACAGGGGGGCGCTGTAGACCAGGTTTCCAGGAACTCCCACAGATGTTTCTCACACGTGACCCCCAGCGAAAGAACACTGGAAAATGGCCGAAGTAGGGTTATCAACCTGGGCAAATCCAGGTCCCCTCCTACCTTCGTGACCTCAGAGGGAGCACTGCTCCACCCCTGGCTGGAGTTATGGACAACCCACAACATGGAATATGGGCCATAACTTTGCCTGGGAGCGTCGTAGGCGGACGCCGACGCTCTCATTGTGACAGCTATGAATTTAGCTACAGAACGAGAGGTTTCATGACTTGTCTACTAGTTCCCCATTGGCTGATATCACGCCTGGGGTATTTCCCAAGCTCCCGCTCCCATAAAAAGGGTGTGCCAGCATCGTCCGCATGCGGAGACACCATTTTTATGGTTGCCATATTTATCGGAAATATGGCTTGCGAGATATGAACCATTTTTTACTGGAGTCGTTCTGTCTGGATACTTCCAAGCTTGCTAATTAGATAGCAGCTCCTACCACAGGGTCACGGCAGGGAGTCATCCTGTGTCCATTGTTCCCACATCACCTAATTTCCATATCATAGGAGATGGCCATGGGATGTGACACCTTCACAGATGCTGGACATTGAGGACAAGAAGGGAGGGGGGCACTGCCAGGGAGTGATGAGCGATTATGACTGGAAGTCATAATTCATCTTCATATCCCGGGATTTGCCTCACACCTACCCTTCTTTCTTTCCTCCAATCTGGGTTAGAAAAAGGTTTGTCGCTCGGCTCCCTTAAAGGGCAAGTCTCGGCGCTATCTGTCTTTTTTCAGAAGCGTCTAGCACGACTTTCTAAGGTGCGCACGTTCCTACAGGGGGTTTGCCATATAGTTCCCCCGTACAAGCGGCCGTTAGATCCATGGGATCTGAACAGGGTACTAGTTGCCCTCCAGAAGCCGCCCTTCGAGCCTCTGAAGGAGGTTTCACTTTCTAGACTTTCACAGAAAGTGGCTTTTCTGGTAGCGATCACATCTCTTCGGAGAGTGTCTGAGCTAGCAGCGCTGTCATCCAAGGCTCCCTTCCTGGTCTTCCACCAGGACAAGGTAGTGCTGCGCCCCATTCAGGAGTTTCTCCCGAAGGTGGTATCCTCTTTTCATCTTAATCAGGATATCTTTTTGCCTTCGTTTTGTCCTCATGCAGTTCATCGGTATGAGAAGGATTTACATTTGTTAGATCTGGTGAGAGCACTCAGAATCTACATTTCCCGCACAGCGCCCCTGCGCCGTTCGGATGCACTCTTTGTCCTTGTCGCTGGTAAGCGCAAAGGGTCGCAGGCTTCTAAGGCCACCCTGGCTCGATGGATCAAAGAACCAATTCTTGAAGCCTACCGTTCTGCGGGGCTTCAGGTTCCATGAGGGCTGAAGGCCCATTCTACCAGAGCCGTGGGTGCGTCCTGGGCATTGCGACACCAGGCTACGGCTCAACAGGTGTGCCAGGCAGCTACCTGGTCGAGTCTGCACACTTTCACCAAACATTATCAGGTGCATACCTATGCTTCGGCGGACGCCAGCCTAGGTAGAAGAGTCCTGCAGGCGGCAGTTGCCTCCCCGTAGGGGAGGGCTGTCTTGCAGCTCTATCATGAGGTATTTCTTTACCCACCCAGGGACAGCTTTTGGACGTCCCAATCGTCTGGGTCTCCCAATAGAGCGCCGAAGAAGAAGGGAATTTTGTTACTTACCGTAAATTCCTTTTCTTCTAGCTCTTATTGGGAGACCCAGCACCCGCCCTGTTGTCCTTCGGGATTTTTGGTTTGTTTGCGGGTACACATGTTGTTCATGTTGAACGGTTTTCAGTTCTCCGATGTTACTCGGAGTGAATTTGTTTAAACCAGTTATTGGCTTTCCTCCTTCTTGCTTTTGCACTAAAACTGGTGAGCCAGTGATCCCACTGGGGGTGTATAGCCAGAAGGGGAGGGGCCTTACACTTTTTAGTGTAATTGCTTTGTGTGGCCTCCGGAGGCAGTGCTATACACCCAATCGTCTGGGTCTCCCAATAAGAGCTAGAAGAAAAGGAATTTACGGTAAGTAACAAAATTCCCTTCATTCATGAAATAATTAAAAAAAAAAAAAAGGGATTCCCTATATTTTTGGTTCCCAGCCGGGTACAAATGGGCAGCTGGGGGTTGGGGGCAGCCCGTAGCGGCCTGCTGTACCTGGCTAGCATACAAAAACATGGCCAAGCCCACGTAATTTTATTGGAGGGGGGGGGCAGAAAACTGCTGCATTCAGTCCTGGATGGAGTATGCTGAGCCTTGTAGTTCTGCAGCTGCTGTCTGTCTGTATGGAGGAGAGCAGACAGCAGCTGCAGAACTAGAAGGCTCAGCATACTCCATCCAGGACTGTATGCAGGAGTTTTTTGCCCCCCAGAAAAATGACGTGGGCTTCGCCATATTTTTGTATGCTAGCCAGGTACAGCAGGCAAGTATGGCTGCCCCCAACCCCCAGCTGCCTATTTGTACCCGGCTGGGAACTAAAAAAAAAATAGGGAAGCCTTTTTTTTTAATTATTGCATGAATTTCATGAAATAATTAAAAAACAAAATCGACATGGGCTTCGCCCCATTTTTGTGTCCGGCCAGGTACAACTAGCAGCTGGGGATTGGAATCCGCAGCACAGGTTGGCCCGAGCTTTCTGGGCCCCACTGCTGCGAATTGCAGTCCGCAGCCGCCCCAGAAAATGGCGCTTTCATAGAAGCGCCATAATCTGGCGCTGTATCCAACTCGTCCAGCAGCCCTGAAGCCGGGTGGCTCGCTGGGTAATGATGGGTTAATACTAGCTTTGTTAACTAGCTAGTATTAAGCCAGAGATTCTTAATGTCAGGCAAGTTTGACCCGGCCATTAAGAATCTCCAATAAAGGGTTAAAGACACCACACAGAGAAAAAATACTTTAAAGGGAACCAAACATCAGGTTTTTCGTCTATAAGGTGCAGCCAGTGCAGTACTGGCACTATCATGCACAGTGTGTACATACCATCAGGGGGCAGCTCGGGTGTTTAGGCAGCGAAATCCAACTTTACAAAGTTTGAAAATTCGTGCACTTTTTGATTGACGCGTGCACCTCTTTCCTAATGTCCGGGCGTGTTATGCACTTGTATCCCTGCGCTTCCCCCCCCCCCCCTCCCCGCTGCCTGTTCCTCCCTCTCTCTGGTTGTATTTAAATTTCGGAGTTGGTGCCTGCGCATAGCGCTTATCTCCGGCGCCATGTTTCTGAAGCCCGCAGTACCGTGCAGCTGTGTCCATGAGAGGGTGGCGCATGCACCCTCGCTTCTTCAGATCCAGTTATGACCGCGGGAGCGCGCGCGGTTACAACAGGACTGGAGATCGGCTGACAGGAGGACGCAATTACCTGCAGCTACCAGCACAGCAGTCGCCTAGGGTGTGTGTGTGTGTGTGTGTGTACGCACGCGCGCGCTGAATCCAGGCCTGGCATTACTGGAGTTTTCTCCGGTAGCCAGTCTGACGCTGCACTGAAGTGTGTAGTTTTTTTTTTTTTTTTTTCTTTCTCAGATGATATTGGATCCGGATTGGACGGCGCAGGACCCTTGACCCAGGATTACTGCGGAGGAGGGGGGGGGGGTTGTTCTTTATTTCAATAAAGATGGAGTCACTAATTGTGTTGTGTTTTATTTCTAATAAAAAATCCTGCATACAGTCCTAGATGGAGGATGCTTTGCCTTGTAGTTCTGCAGCTGCTGTCTGCTCTCCTGCATACACTATTGGATGGAGTATGCTGAGCCTTGTAGTTCTGCTCCCCCTGCCTCTCCCTCCAGCATACAGTCCTGGATGGAGTATGCTGAGCCTTGTAGTTCTGCAGCTGTCTGCTCTCCTGCATACACTAGTGGAGAATGAAGAACATATTGACGGAAATGACATCAGACCTTTTTTTCTTTTTTAACAATCTTTAATGGCATTGTTCACTGTTAAAAAAAACGCATAAAAACGCAGTGAGCAAAAACGCAGCAAAAAAAACCGCACCAAAATGCGATAAAAACGCATGCGTTTTTGATGCGTTTTTGTCTGATCACTCATGCTTTTCTCCCTATCAGAGCAGCGCCGCTCAGATCAGGAGAATTGCTCATCTCCTGTAACCTACAGTACTCGGCTGCTGGTTATAGGACCTGCGTCACGTGAGCTACAGGAGTAATCACAAGACCCAGTGCTAACACGACAACCATCGGATGCACGTAATCCCATCACGTGACGTCCTGTGGAGGCTGATGATTATGCGAATAAAGCGATCGCCATTAAAATGGCGCTGTGAGATTTTTACAGTGCTATTTAAGGGGTTGACAGATACAGGTGGATAGCGAATCCACTCGCGCACAAATCAGCTGACATTTGCGCTGATCACTGCTGGCTATCTGCGTCTGCCAGTGTGGATTACCAAAATGAGTGCAGGGACGGAAAATATTTAAACAGATTTGTTAAGGAGTTGATAAATGCATTAACAAAAACTCGGCCAAAATCTTGATCTTTCATATTTTTGTTGGTCAGAAGCTGTTTCTGTGACCACAGGTAAAGGATGCAGCGTGCGGTCATAGCCATTGAGTTATTTGTCTGCAAAGCTGCTAAAGTTCTTGTATATTTTCTCAATATTTCAATACCTTTTGTTTAAATTAAAAAACAAACATTTTAAAATAATTGTTTTGTTTTTTTGGGAATAGGTTCTGTTGCCCCCATGTAGTAGTTTTCAGACACTTAGTATTATGGTGTGCTTTATAATATATGTAGGACTATGAGGTGCATTAGATTATACGGACGACTATATAGGGCACATTACTATATGAAGGACTGTATGCTGGAGGGAGAGGCAGGGGGAGCAGAACTACAAGGCTCAGCATACTCCATCCACTAGTGGATGCAGGAGAGCAGACAGCAGCTGCCAAACTAAAAGGCTCAGCATCCTCCATCTAGGACTGGATGCAGGATTTTTTGCCCCCCCCCATCAAAAAAATGACATGGGCGTCACCATACTTTTGTATGCTAGCCAGGTACAGCAGGCAGGTACGGTTGCCCCCAACCCCCAGCTGCCTATTTGTACCCAGCTGGGAACTAAAAAATATAGGGAAGCCGTTTTTTTTTTTTTTTTGTTTTTTTTCTATTTCATGAATTTCATGAAATAATTAAAAAAAAAAAAAAAATATGACATGGGCTTCGCCCAATTTTTGAGTCCAGCCAGGTACAACTAGGTAGCTGGGGATTAGAATCCGCAGTGCAGAGTGCCCAAGCTTTCTGGGCACCCCCGCTGCGAATTGCAGTCCGCAGCCACCCCAGAAAATGGCGCTTTCATAGAAGCGCCATCTTCTGGCGCTGTATCCAACTCTTCCAGCTGTCCTGATGCCGGGTGGCTCACTGGGTAATAATGGTGTTAGGGCTAGGTGTGTATTATCAGCTAGCCCTAAGCCCGAAATTCATGGTGTCACGCCAATATTGGACATGGCCACCATGAATTTCTAGTAAAGATAAAAAAAAAAAACCACAAATATTTTTATTAGAAATAAAACACAACACAATTAGTGACTCCATCTTTATTGAAATAAATAACCCCCCTCCGCAGTAATCCTGGGTCAAGGGTCCTGCGCCGTCCAATCCGGATCCAATATCATCTGAGAAAAAAAAACACTACACACTTCAGTGCAGCGTCTGACACTGGCTACCGGAGGAAACTCCAGTAATGCCAGGCCTGGATTCGGGACACACACACACACACACACACACACACACACACACACACACACACACACACACACACACACACTGTGCACACAGCGTACACACGCACCACACACAGCTGTGAGTGCTTTCCTGCGGTGACCTGGCATTCAGAAGGTGAGCCCAGGTCAACGCAGGGGCGCACACACAGCATTGTGAACTCTCCTCACCTGATCCCCGGTGTCCTAGACGTCTGCTGTGCTGGCAGCTGCAGGTAATCGCGTCCTCCTCTCAGCTGATCTCCAGTCCTGTTGTAACTGCGCACGCTCCCGCGGTCACAACGGAATCTGAAGAAGCGAGGGCGCATGCGCCGCCCTCTCGTGCACACGGCTGCACGGTACTGTGGGCTTCAGAAACATGGCGCCGGAGATGAGCGCTATGTGCAGGCGCCAACTCCGACATGTTACTGAAGAGGGAAATTTTAAATACAACCAGAGAGAGGGAGGAACAGGCAGCGGGGGGGAGCGAGGATACAAGTGCATAACACGCCCGGACATTAGGAAACAGGTGCACACATCAATCAAAAAGTGCACGAATTTTCAAACTTTGTAAAGTTGGATTTCGCTGCCTAAAAACACCCGAGCTGCCCCCTGATGGTATGTACAGCCTGTGCCTGATAGTGCCAGTACTGCACTGGCTGCACCTTTTTATAGACGAAAAACCTGATGTTTGGTTCCCTTTAATAGAAATAAATACAGACACACTTAGACTCAATGTTTATTACTCCCTCTCACCCCTCCACGATGCAATAGCAACCTGACAGGTGGGTTATTATAGCAACGGTTATCTCCGATCACGTGATTCCCGACGCCGCATCTCGCCGGTACACGAGCACCGCGTACCGGAGAGATGCACTGACTGGACCTAGCATGACGTCTAGCCATGTGACCAGTCTGTAGCCAATGAGATAATACACGCGTGACTGGTCACATGGCTATTTGACGTCACTGAAGGTCCTATCATCAGTGCTGGTTACCGGGAGGACACAGCGATTATCGGAAGAAAAAGTGGTGGGAGACAGAGTGCAGGACGCGTCGCAGGGACCTGTAAGTATAATGGCAATGTTTATTAACTGTATGTGTACATGAATGTGTTTTTTATGTGTTTTGTGTTTGCCTCCCATTTGTTTTCAATGGGGTTCGAATTGGTTCATCGAACGTTCAACGAACTTGTCCTCCGTTCGACAAACCGAACTCTAACGCTAGGGGGGTGGCTCATCTCTAGTCAGTATTTGTTGGCCAAAACCCGAGTGAAACTTAGAAGAAAACTGTAATTGACATTTTGCCTGCTGTTTTGTGTTTTGGAGACATTCCTGGTTTTGGCATACAAATATGGATTAAAAATACTGGTGTATATGAGGCCTTAGGAACATCTATTGTCTTAAAGTTATAAAAACTCTTGTTGAGGTAAATACAGCAGGTCAGACATAAAAACGATCTGATGGTGAAAATCATAGTGATCAAAAGTATAAGTAATCCACAATTCCACATTTCTTTTTCTTAGGTCTTATATTATACTACACAGAACGTTCCTAGGGGCACAAAAATAAGTATGTAATTTCTTATTAAATTAGGCAAACATAGCCTTGTTTGAAGCCTGCTGCAAAGAAAGGATACAACAGTTTGATGATGGAGGATCCGATGAGGAAGATATCTGGGAGGAGAAGAACCTCGCCTTCACACAAGACACACAAAGAAGATCCAGGTATTTCAAATGTAACTTAATGCTTATGGGAAAGGACACACAAGTCCTGATTTGAGCTTCTGAATGTCTCCTAGTGTTTATCAGACTAAGGTTCTGTTCACATGTAGTTGTGTGATGACACTCTTCCATGGGCCGGCAGAGCTCGCATCACATGTACTACGGGCAGCAATTGAAGTTGAGAAAACATGCAATTATAGAAACGTCATAACGTCTTTAAAATACGGTTATCGATTTCAGACTTTTTTTTTTTTTTTTTTTTTGCGAATTTATCTTAAAGTGAATTTCACTCTCCAAACTATTTGAATACTGGAAGAATATAGTCTGGTCGAATGAGCCCAAATAGAAATGTTTGGATGGCATAATATACACCATATTTGGAGGCCAAAAGGCAAATCACTCCAAAAGCACCATACCAACAGTGAAATTTGGTGGTGGCAACATCATTGTGTGGAGTTGTTTTTCAGCATACAGCATTCTTAACTTCATACAATTGAGAGAGGAATGAATGGACAAATATACAGACACATTCTTGATAAAAATAAGCTATCAACATCTCAGCAAGATAATGACCCCAAACACACGGCCAAGGAAACTCAATACGTTTCAGATAAAGAAAATATAAATCTGCTAGAATGTCCAAGCCAATCACTGAATTTGAATCCAATAGAAAATTTATGGAAGGCACAAAAGCTCAGAGTTCGTAAGAGCCCACGGTACTTTCAGGATTTGTGTGCGCGGGGGAAAAATGGGCCAAAATCCCACCTGAGCAATGCATGCAGCTAGTTTCTCCATACAGGAGGCGTCTTCAAGCAGTCATTGCCAACAAAGGCTTTTGTATAAACTATTACATGCATTTCAGTAAGCGTGTTCAATACGCTTTCCCTGTGTAATTTGTTGTTATTACATAACTTAATTTATGGACATTTATGGTTTGATTTCTTTGCCTGTGTGGATTGGATGGGTTGTTACCTACATCTGATACAGGTAAAATATATCTCTGTACCGTGTTAGCCAGTAGAGATAAAAAAAAAATTGTTTAAAAGAACTGAAGTCCTCAGTGGTTAATACCTTTTTAATGGCTAACTGAAAAGATGGTAATAGCAAGCTTTCCAGGCTCCGGTCTCTTCTTCAGGCTCAGTATTACACAACATATGTGACTCTTCAGATTTTGTGTTCTACTGAGCCTGAAGAAGAGACCTGAGCAGTCTGGAAAGCTTGCTATTACCATCTTTTTTCAGTTAGCCATTAAAAGGTATCAACCACTGAGGACTTCAGTTCTTTTAAACAATTTTTTACCTACTTCTGATGAGACGTTCATGTCAGTAGCACCTTTTATAAACATTTACTCAGAAAATTGGTGTTGTGTTAAATACTCATGTCACCCTCTGTATACGTGCATGTGGCTCTTTCAAACACAGGTACAGCAATACCTTTTACATTACTACTCCGTTCCTGATAAAAGCATTCAGCATTTGAAATAATCTGTAAATGAGGCTGAAGACCTATTTGTAGATCGGAAGCCCCCGTCACTCCCATTGTCGCTCCCTCCTGACGGCGTCTGTGCTGTGTGACTTTAGGCAGAGTAGTCAGTTAAGCAGCACAGGCTGAGATTATGGGATGGGCAGGAGTGACCGAGGCGTTAAATCTACTGCCTTATTTCATATAAATTTAAACACGGATTTCTCAATAACTGAGTAACAGACTGGCCTTTTGGATGTATTGCTGGATTTATCTTTGAAAGGGCTACATGTGCAACTAAATTAAACTTTCTTCATCGTTCCTTATGGGAGACCCAGACCATGGGTGTATAGCTTCTGCCTCCGGAGGACACACACAGTACTACACTCAAACGTGTAGCTCCTCCCTCCGGGCTATATACACCCCCTGGATGACAATCTAACCAGTTCAATGCTTTGTGTTCCAGGAGGTCACACACACACATGCATTCTCTGAGATTCAAAGATATGGAAGAAAAGCGGGTCCAGTCTGGACTCCCGGCATGTCCCTTCTCACCCCACTGTGTCGGCGGTGCTGTTAAGGTTGATTTTACAAGGCTGGAGCCTTCACATGCCGTGCTCCTTCACCATCCTCTGAGGCTCTGGCTTGAAGTGGGAGCCATCACGGTCCTCTCTGCTTTGCAGGAGACCGGTCTCCATCCGCAGCCCTGTCAGGATTCTGCCGGACGGAGCATGTAACCCCCCCCCCAGGGACATGGCCCTGCGTCTCAAAAGCTAAGTATTGAGACGTATTTCAGGGGTCCCGGGTATATTTATTGTGGGGAGAGTGTGTCTTTTGACTTTGCTGTGAATTCCGGCCGGTTCTCTGGTTTTTTCCTGAGAACCGCGCCGAGGGTGCCTGCTCGTCGGCCGCATGTAAAAATCTAGGCCCCGGCTTCAGTTGCGGACTAGTTTCGGTTTCATTCCCTCTGCATGTCAGCCTTGCAGGGGAACAGTGCGGCGCCGCCCACCGGCCGATCAGCAGAGTGGAGGACACTCCTCTCTGAGGAGATGTTCCCCTCCCCTGTATTTCTCCTTGGCCCTCCGGATTCCCGCTCTTGGGCTAATCCCCGCCCCCCCCTCCTCACAGAGCCATTTTATCAGCGTTCTCACACTGATCGGAGCTGGCTGCTGCAGCTGCTGCATCCACTGGGGGTCCAAGCTGTGGAATCCGGAGGGCACACAAAATAAGCGGTCTGGTAAGCCACAACCTCTGGTTGTGGGCTTTATTATACACTCTCAGGGGATCATGCTATAGGAGTGTATTCTTTACTGCAGAGCCTCCACCTCAGCAGCATGTCTCTCACTAGGAGTAAAGCTGCAAGGCTGTACTCTATATGCACTGCATGTAAGCTCATTCTGTTGAGCCGAGCACATATCCACATTGTGATGCCTGCTCTAACATGGTGGTGCCTCAGCCTGGAGCCTCTTCAGGGGTCCCCCCGGCTTCTCCGGCCCCGGTGGCTGAACCCCCGGCTTGGGTAGCATCTTTTCCAGAGCTATCTCCCAGTCTTTTGCCGACTCCATGGGACAGCTGTCCCGGACTCTGCTGACCATGCATCAGCCCCCTTCTCAGGGCGCCTCTGCTGCTCCGAGCTCTGCAGAGCTCTCAGAGCATCATGTTTTAGGACCCCGTCCTCCTAAACGGAGACGCAGGGACCCTTCTCCTTCCTCGTCCCACGGCTCTGATTCACGAGCTGAGGTGCAGGGCGAGGAGGATACTTTTACTGTGGGTTCAGACGCTACCTCTATGTACCCCATTGACTTATCTGAGGGTGATGCGGATGTTAGTGATTTGATTGCATCCGTACTGAACCTCAATCCACCAGTGTCAGAGGAACAAGCCTCTCTGGTAGAAATACACCAGTTTACCTCTCCTAAGAGAGCTAGGAGTACGTTTTTTAACCACTCCAGTTTTCAGGCCACTGTTTCCAAGCCCAGGGCCTGTCCTGACAAACGCTTTCCAAAGCGTAGTTATGATGACCGTTTTCCCTTTCCACCTGAGGTGGTTAAGGAGTGGGCTCAGTCCCCAAAGGTAAACCCTCCGGTGTCTAGAATCTCAGCCTGGACAGTCGTATCTGTGGCCGATGGCACCTCTCTTAAGGATCCCACTGACCGGCAGGTTGACCTTCTGGCCAAATCCTGTATATGAGGCGGCAGGAGCCTCGTTCTCCCCGTCCTTTGCAGCAGTGTGGGCTCTTAAGGCAGTCTCTGCTTCTCTGGCGGAGATACATTCCCTCGCCAGGGACTCTATACCCGAGATGGTTGCCTTAACTTCCCAGGCTTCGGCCTTTTCATCCTACGCCATGTCTGCCATTCTAGAGGCTTCTCACCGCACGGCGGTGGCTTCCGCTAATTCTCTCGCGATCCGCGGGATCTTGTGGCTTCGAGTGGAAAGCAGACGCTTCTTCTAAGAAATACCTTGCTGGGCTCCCTTTTGCTGGGTCCCGGCTGTTCGGTGAACAACTGGATGAAATTATTAAGGAAGCTACTGGCGGGAAGAGTACTTCCTTGCCACAAACTAAAACCAGGAAACCTGTCCAGGGCAGGAACCAGTCGAGGTTTCGTTCCTTTCGTTCCTCTAACTGGTCATCCTCTAAGCCCTCAGCTTCGTCCACTACCTCAGCCAAGGATCGTAAACCCAACTGGCGCGCGAAGCCGCGTCCTCAGAAGAACGGAGGAGCCGCTGCCACTAAGGCAGCCTCCTCTTGACTATCTGGCTGCGCCAGCAACGTCCTTGGTCGGTGGGAGGCTCTCCCACTTTGGCGACGTGTGGTTTCAACACGTCTCCGATCAGTGGGTGCGGGATATCATCTCCCACGGCTACAGGATAGAATTTTCTTCCAGCCCGCCAAACAGATTTTTTCTGTCCGCTCCCCCCTGCTCCAAAGCCGCCGCCTTTTCACAGGCCGTGGCATCCTTGCAGGCCAACGGGGTAATTGTTCCGGTTCCCGCCCGGGAACGGTTCAGAGGTTTCTACTCAAACCTCTTCCTAGTCCCCAAGAAGGACGGTTCCTTCCGGCCCATCCTGGATCTCAAGCTTCTCAACAAGCATGTTCAGGTGCGGCGCCTTCGCATGGAATCTCTGAGATCGGTCATTGCCTCAATGACCCAAGGAGATTTTCTAGCATCCATCGACATCAGAGATGCCTATCTGCATGTGCCTATTGCGGTTTCACACCAGCGTTGGCTACGCTTTGCAATCGGAGAGGAACATTTCCAATTCGTGGCTCTCCCCTTCGGGTTAGCCACGGCCCCTCGTGTTTTCACCAAGGTCATGGCAGCAGTGGTTGCGGTCCTGCATCTCCAGGGGTTGGCAGTAATCCCCTACCTGGACGACCTTCTAGTCAAGGCCTCATCCAGTGCAGACTGCCAGCGGAGTGTCTCGCTCACTCTCGCCACGCTTGTTCAATTCGGGTGGCTTGTCAATCTGCCCAAGTCCACTCTGACCCCGACCCAGGAACTTACGTACCTAGGGATGCAATTCGAGACTCTGCCGGCACTTGTGAAGCTGCCCTTAGTCAAACAGCAGTCCCTTCATCTGGCGGTGCGCTCTCTGTTGAAGCCCCGCCGTCATTCCATCAGGCACCTCATGCAGGTGCTGGGTCAGATGGTGGCGTCAATGGAAGCGGTTCCCTTTGCCCAGTTCCATCTGCGTCCCCTGCAGCTGGACATTCTCCGCTGTTGGGACAAGCGGACCTCTTCCTTGCACAGGCTAGTGGCTCTGTCGCCGCAGACCAGGAGCTCTCTTCAGTGGTGGCTTCGGCCCCTCTCTGTCACAGGGACGCTCCTTCCTGACTCCGTCCTGGGTGATCCTCACCACGGATGCCAGCCTCTCCGGCTGGGGAGCAGTATTTCTCCACCACCGAGCACAGGGCATTTGGACTCCGTCCGAATCAGCCCTCTCGATCAATGTGTTGGAAATCAGGGCTGTTCTTCTAGCTCTCGTAGCCTTTCACCACCTGTTGGCAGGCAAGCACATCCGAGTCCAGTCAGACAACGCGACAGCGGTTGCCTACATCAATCACCAGGGCGGGACTCGCAGCCGCCTGGCGATGTTGGAGGTTCAACGAATCCTTCAGTGGACGGAGGACTCCAAGTCCATCATATCCGCAGTCCACATCCCAGGCGTAGAAAACTGGGAGGCCGATTATCTCAGCCGTCAAACCGTGGACAGCGGCGAGTGGGCCCTGCATCCGGCAGTGTTCAGGTCAATCTGCCGCAAGTGGGGCACTCCGGAAGTGGATCTAATGGCATCCCGGCACAACAACAAGGTCCCGGTTTACGTGGCTCGCTCCCACGATCCTCAGGCCTTCGCAGCGGACGCGCTGGTTCCAGATTGGTCTCAGTTCCGTCTGGCCTATGTGTTTCCCCCTCTGGCTCTCTTGCCAGGGTTCTGCGCAAGATCAGAATGGAGGGCCGTCAGGTCATAATCATTGCTCCGGACTGGCCCAGGCGAGCTTGGTACCCAGATCTGCTCCGTCTGTCCGTAGAAATGCCGTGGCATCTCCCGGACCGCCCAGACCTTCTCTCTCAAGGTTCGTTTTTCCGCCAGAATTCTGCGGCTCTCAGATTGACGGCGTGGCTCTTGAGTCCTGGATCCTGACAGCTTCAGGCATTCCTTCTGAGGTCATCTCCACTATGACTCAGGCTCGGAGGTCTTCCTCGGCCAAGATTTACCACAGGACTTGGAAGATTTTCCTGTCCTGGTGTCGCTCTTCCGGCCATGCTCCTTGGCCGTTCTCTTTGCCGACCATTCTGTCCTTTTTACAGTCCGGTCTGCAGCTAGGACTGTCCCTCAATTCCCTTAAGGGACAGGTGTCGGCTCTGTCGGTATTATTCCAGCGGCGTATCGCCCGACTGGCTCAGGTGCGTACCTTCATGCAGGGCGCATCTCACATCATTCCTCCTTACCGGCGGCCTTTGGATCCCTGGGATCTTAATCTGGTCCTCACGGCCTTACAGAAACCCCCCTTTGAGCCTCTTAGGGAGGTTCCCTTGTTTAGACTTTCACAGAAAGTGGTTTTTCTAGTAGCCATAACTTCTCTCACGAGAGTCTCTGATTTGGCTGCGCTCTCTTCGGAGTCACCTTTTTTGGTGTTTCACCAAGACAAGGTGGTTCTCCGTCCGACTCCGGAGTTTCTCCCTAAGGTGGTGTCTTCTTTCCACCTTAACCAGGACATTTCATTGCCTTCCCTTTTGTCCGGCCCCTGTGCATCGCTTTGAGAAGGCATTGCATACCTTGGATTTGGTGCGGGCGCTCCGAATCTGTGTCACGCACCGCCGCTTTTAGGCGGTGCACCTCACTTTTTGTGCTAACCACGGGTCAGCGCAAGGGTCTCTTGGCTTCTAAACCGACCCTAGCTCGTTGGATTAGGTCGGCCATCTCTGATGCCTACCAGTGTTCTCAGGTGCCCCCTCCGCCAGGGATTAAGGCGCACTCGACCAGAGCTGTCGGTGCCTCCTGGGCTTTCGGGCACCAGCCTACGGCTCAGCAGGTTTGTCAGGCTGCCACTTGGTCTAGTCTGCACACCTTTTCGAAGCACTACCAAGTGCATGCTCATGCTTCGGCAGATGCGTGCTTGGGCAGACGCATCCTTCAGGCGGCTGTCGCCCATTTGTGAAGTTAGGTTTTGCCTACTTCTCAGTTTTGTTTATTTCCCACCCATGGACTGCTTTGAGACGTTTCATGGTCTGGGTCTCCCATAAGGAACGATGAAGAAAAAGAGAATTTTGTTTACTTACCGTAAATTCTTTTTCTTATAGTTCCGACATGGGAGACCCAGCACCCTCCCTGTTGCCTGTTGGCTGTTTTCTTGTTCCGTGTGTTTCACCGGCTGTTGTTGTAGACAGAGGTTCCGGTTTTTCCGAGTTTTACTCTGTCTCTACTTATGGGTGGATGTCCTCCTTCAGCTTTTGCACTGAACTGGTTAGATTGTCATCCAGGGGGTGTATATAGCCCGGAGGGAGGAGCTACACGTTTGAGTGTAGTACTGTGTGTGTCCTCCGGAGGCAGAAGCTATACACCCATGGTCTGGGTCTCCCATGTCGGAACTATAAGAAAAAGAATTTACGGTAAGTAAACAAAATTCTCTTTTTTTGTGTGGGGAGGTTTTCTAGGTTTTCACAACATTTCTGAAAGAATATTGCAAATAAAGTAGCTGTTTCCATTGTATCCTCTGCTGCTTTTGTGGTCCATTGCTGTCCTGCAGTGACGAGGCCTCTAGACTTTTTTTGTGTTCAGTAGTATGTACAAGCTGGGAAATATTTTTATTTCTCATTAATGATATCTTTTAAGGGCACAGTGTTATGGTTGTACACTGCCACCAGGAGGCTTGACGCCTGGTCATCTTATTTGCCATAGTAGAAAGATATATTTCTTTGTCGCTCCATTGGGAGACCCAGACAATTGGGTGTATAGCTACTGCCTCCGGAGGCCACACAAAGTATTACACTCAAAAGTGTAAGGCCCCTCCCCTTCTGGCTATACACCCCCAGTGGGATCACTGGCTCACCAGTTTTGTGCTTTGTGCGAAGGAGGTCAGACATCCACGCATAGCTCCACTGTTTAGTCAGCAGCAGCTGCTGACTATGTCGGATGGAAGACAAGAGGGCCCATACTAGGGCCCCCAGCATGCTCCCTTCTCACCCCACTTTTGTCGGCGGTGTTTGTTAAGGTTGAGGTACCCATTGCGGGTACGGAGGCTGGAGCCCACATGCTGCTTTCCTTCCCCATCCCTTTTCGGCTCTGGGTGAAGTGGGATCTTACCGGTCTCCAGGCACTGAGGCCGTGCTCCATCCACAGCTCCTGGGAATCTGCTGGACATGGAGCGGAGTATCCTCAGGGACATGGCCCTGCTACGTTGAGGTACTCTGTGTCCCTGTGGGGACCGCGCACGGACACACGGCAGCATTGCTGGGTGTGTTAGTGCGCCAGGGACGGCGGCGCTGCCCGCACTAGTGCCATCGCACACTACAGCTTGCTGGGTGTGTTAGTGTATTAGGGGACTACCGCCCTAACCGCCGTTGCCATTTTTATTTCGGGCGCGGCTGGGACTTGTGGTGCGCCGGGGACTTCCGCGCCGACCAAGGCTTATATGCCGGCCGCGCTTATCACTCGAGTCCCCGGCTTGCGCGGCCTAGTCTCACTTCGTTTCCGCCCACAGACCTGCCAGTCAGGGTAGGGGCGTGACGCTGCACAGCACGGCAGCGCTGAGAGCTGAGAGCTGGAGTATGCTTTGCATACTCCACCCCTCTCACTGTGTGCACTGTGAAACCGGCAGCGCTGAGAGCTGGAGTATGCTTTGCATACTCCACCCCTCTCACTGTGTACGCTGTGAAGCCGGATTCCCGCATTTTCTCAGGCACGCCCACGGCTTCCTCCTCTACACAGGACGCCGGCAGCCATTCTTGTCAGTGTTTTCTGTAGCGACAGAAGAGACAAGTTTAGGAATCCCTGGCAGGGATTTGGAGAGTCACACAACCGCTGTGACCAGGCGTTAAGCAGCACCTGTGGGGCTGACTCCACTAGTGCCGAAGTGCACATATACATATATGCTTATTCACTATGCATTGCACTATTTAGCTGCATTTTTGTATATACCCTCCTTGATTGTGCGGAGGACATAACAGCATATTGTCTGTGTAAAACAGAGGTGCAGAAGCACATGTTTTCTATGCAGCCGGTACAGCATGTACGGCTATATGGCCGGCAGTGTACATAGACCCCCATTGTATACTACGGAGTCTCTGCTAATCGTCCAGGACATGGGGACGGAGCCTGCAGTTTTTACTGACAGATTTTCTGAGACTATGGCTATGATACTAGAAGCCTTGCAGTCCAGACAAGTCTCTCAAATCCATGGCCACTGTTCATTCATTATCCATGGTCCCCCTCAGTGGGAACAACTTTGAGCTCCGAGGGTGTCATGTGCTTCCCAGAGTGACGGCTCTGACACGGACGACAGTCCCAGACAGCCTGCGAGGCTCACTATGAGCGGCCCTCGACTTCATCGCACTAGTCAGGGTCCCAGCAAGCGGACTCTCTGTGTGATGTGGCGGAGGTAGCTGCTCAAGATCTAATCCTGAGACCGCTCTCAATCTGGATACACCTGATGGTGACGCCATAGTCAATAATCTCATAGCGTCCATCAATGGAATGTTAGTTATTTCTCCCCCAGCTCCTCCAGTGGAAGAGTCAGCTTCATAGCAGGAGAAATTCCATTCACGTATCCCAAGCGTAAATTAAATACTTTCCTTGACCACCCTGACTTTACACAGGCAGTCCAGGAACACCACGCTTATCCAGTTAAGCGCTTCTCCAAACGGCTGAGGATACACGTTATCCCTACCCCCTGACGTGGGCAATGGCTGGACCCAGTGTCCCAAGGGGCATCCTCCAATCTCCAGCTTGCAGCTAGATCCATAGTTGCAGTGGAAGATGGGGCTGCACTTAAAGATGCCACTGACAGACAGAGGGATCTCTGGTCGAAATCCATCTATGAGGCTATCGGCGCGCTGTTAGCTCCAGCATTCGCAGCCGTAGAGGCCTCCAAGCTACTTCAGCTTGTCTTACACAGATGGACACGGTCACACGTACATCTGTTCCGCAAGTGTCATCCTTAACCGCTCAAATGTCTGCATTTGCGTCTTATGCGATTAATGCTGTCCTAGACTCTACGACCCGTACGGCAGTGGCGTCCGCTAACTCCGTGGTTTTACGCAGGGCCTGGGTGTTAACTGAATGGAAGGCAGATTCTGCTTCCAAAAAAGGGCTTAACCAGTTTGCCTTGTTCTGCTGACCGACTGTTTAGTGTGCGTGAGATGTAATCATTAAACAGTTCAAGAGTAAGGATTCTTCCTTACCTCAGCCCAGACAAAACAAACCCCAACATACCAAGGGACAGTCGGGGTTTTCGGTCTTTTCAAGGCTCGGGCAGGTCCCATTTCTCCTCGTCCAAAGAGGACTCAAAAGGATCAGAGGAGCTCAGTTTCTTGGCGGGCTCAGTCACGCCCAAAAAAGACAGCCTGAACACCCGCTTCCAAGAGGCTTCCTCATGACTTGCGGCCTCCTCTCTCCGCATCCTCGGTCGGTAGCAGGCTCTCCCGCCTTGGCGATATTTAGCTGTCACAGGTCAAAGACCGCTGGGTGAGAGACATTCTGTCTCACGGGTACAGGATAGAGTTCAGTTCTCGTCCTCCAACTCAATTCTTCAGAACTTCTCCACCTCCCGACCGAGCCGATGCTCTTCTGCAGGCGGTGGGCACTCTAAAGGCACAACGAGTGGTGACCCCCGTTCCTCTTCAGGAACAAGGTCACGGTTTTTACTCCGAATTATTTGCGGTGCCAAGAAAGGACGAGTATTTCCGTCCCGTTCTGGATCTAACACGGCTCAACCAGCTCGTGAACACCAGGCGGTTCCGGATGTAATCCCCCCGCTCCGTCATCGCCTCAATGTTTCAAGGAAATTTCCTAACATCAATAGACGTCAAGGATGCTTATCCCCACGTGCCGATTGATCCAGAGCTCCAGCGTTTCTACGCTTTGTTATAAGACGCGAACACCTTCAGTTCGTAACTCTGCCTTCCGGCTGGCGATAGCCCCACGGGTCTTCGCTAAGGTCATGGCAGCAGTAGTACCAGTCCTGCAATCTCAAGGTCACTCTGTGATCCCGTATTTGGGAGATCTACTGGTCAAGGCACCCTCTTAAGGAACATGCCAACACAGCCGAACGTTGCGCTGGAGACTCTCCAGAGTTTCGGGTGGATCATCAACTTTTCAAAGTCAGATCCGACCCCGGGCCAATCACTAACATATCTAGGCATGGAGTTTCATACTCTCTCAGCGATAGTGAAGCTTCCGCTAGACAAACAGCGTTCACTACAGACAAGGCTGCAATCTCTCCTTAGGATCAGTCGCACACATTGAGACGCCTCATGCACTTCTCACGTAAGATGGTAGCAATGGCGGCAGTCCCTTTCGCGCAGTTTCATCTGCGTCCACTACAATGGGACATTCTCCGCCAATGAGACGGGAGGTCGACGCCCATCGACAGAGACGTCTCCCTTTCTCAGGCGGCCAAAGAATCTCTACGGTGGTGGCTTCTTCCCACCTCATGGTCAGAAAAAAGGTCCTTCCTACCCCCATCCTGGGCGGTAGTTACGACAGGCACGAGTCTATCAGAGTGGTGAGCAGTTTTTCTCTACCACAGGGCTCAAGATACGTGGATTCAGCAAGAGTCCACCCTTCAGATCAATGTTCTGGGAATCAGAGCAGTGTATCTTGTCCTACAAGCCTTCCAGCAGTGGCTGAAAAGCAAGCACATCCGAATTCAGTCGGATATCTCCACAGCGGTGGCATACATCAACCACCACGGAAGAACACGCAGCCGGCAAGCCTTCCAGGAAGCCGGCGGATTCTGACGTGGGTTGAAGACACGGCATCCACCATATCCGCAGTTCACATCCCAGGCGTGGTAAACTAGGAAGCAGACTTCCTCAGTCGCCAGGGTATGGACGCAGGGGAATAGTTTCTTCACCCGGACGGGTTTCAGGAGATCTGTCGCCGCTGCGGGATGCCGGACGTCGACATAATGGCGTCACGGCACAACAACATTGTCCCGGCTTCATAGCACAGTCTCACGATCATCGAGCTCTGGCGGCGGACGCCTCAGTTCAACATTGGTCGCAGTCCCGGCTACCTTATGTGTCCCACCTCTGGCATTGTTGCCCAGAGTGCTGCGCAAGATCAAGTCCGACTGTCGCCGCGCCATCCTCGTCGCTCCAGATTGGCCGAGGAGGTCGGGGTTCCCGGATCTGTGGTACCTCACGGTAGGCCAACCGTGGGCACTACCAGACCGACCAGACTTGCTGTTTCAAGGGCCCTTTTTTCCATCTGAACTCTGCGGCCCTGAACATGACGGTGTAGCCATTGAGTCCTGGATCCTAGCGTCTTCAGGATTTTCTCAGGAGTGGTTGTCACCATGACGCAGGCCAAGAAACCAACGTCCGCCAAGATCTACCACAGATCGTGGAAGATATTCTTATCTTGGTGCTCTGCTCAAGGAGTTTCTCCCTGGCCATTTGCATCGCCTATTTTTCCTTCTTTCCTACAATCTTGGTTGGAAAATGGTTGGTCGCTCAGCTCCCTTAAAGGACAAGTCTCAGCGCTATCTGTATTTTTTCAGAAACGCCTAGCCGACTTCCGCAGGTACGCACGTTCCTGCAGGGAGTTTGTCTTCTCATCACTCCGTACAAGCGGCCGTTAGAGCTCTGGAGTCTGAACAAGGTTCTAATGACTCTCTTGAAGCCGCCTTTCGAGCCTTTGAAAGTTGTTTCCCTTTTCCGTCTTTCACAGAAAGTGGCCTTTCTAGTAGCGGTCACGTCTCTTCAGAGAGTGTCCGAGCTAGCAGCGCTGTCATGCAAATCTACATTCCTGGTCTTCACCAGGACAAGGGGGTTCGGCGTCCGATTCCGGACTTTCTCCCTAAGGTGGTATCCCACTTTCATCTCAATCAAGATATCACCTTACCTTCTTTGTGTCCTCATCCAGTCCATCAATTGGAAAAGGATTTGCATCTGTTGGATCTGGTGAGAGCACTCAGGATCTACATTCCCGCACGGCGCTCCTGTGCCGCCCGGATGCACTCTTTGTCCTTGTCGCTGGTCAGCGTAAAGGGTCGCAAGCTTCCAAATCCACCCTGACTCGGTGGATCAAGGAACCAATTCTTGAAACCTACCGTTCTGCTAGGCTCCCGGTTCCCTCAGGGCTGAATGCCCATTCTACCAGAGCCGTGGGTGCGTCCTGGGCATTACGGCACCAGGCTACGGCTCAGCAGGTGTGCCAGGCACCTACCTGGTCGAGTCTGCACACTTTTACCAAGCATTATCAGGTGCATACCTACGCTTCGGCAGACGCCAGCCTAGGTAGACAAGTCCTTCAGGCGGCGGTTGCCCACCTGTACGAAAGGGCTGTTTGACGGCCCTACCACGAGGTATTCTTTTACCCACCCAGGGACTGCTTTTGGACGTCCCAATTGTCTGGGTCTCCCAATGGAGCGACAAAGAAGGGAATTTTGTATACTTACCGTAAATTCCTTTTCTTCTAGCTCCAATTGGGAGACCCAGCACCCGCCCTGTTTTCTTAGGGTTTTTTTCGGTACACATGTTGTTCATGTGAATGGTTGCAGTTCTCCGATGTTTCTTCGGATTGAATTGGTCTTTAAACCAGTTATTGGCTTTCCTCCTTCTTGCTTTTGCACTAAACTGGTGAGCCAGTGATCCCACTGGGGGGTGTATAGCCAGAAGGGGAGGGGCCTTACACTTTTGAGTGTAATACTTTGTGTGGCCTCCGGAGGCAGTAGCTATACACCCAATTGTCTGGGTCTCCCAATTGGAGCTAGAAGAAAAGGAATTTACGGTAAGTATACAAAATTCCCTTCTTTATTTATTTTGTATGTTATTTTTGTTTGCCCCAATTGCAGATCCCTTAGCTATTGTAGTTCTCACGGTCTCGCTTCATCATGCGCTGGCTTCCTCTCCACTTCTAGTAGACTACCATTGTGATTTATACTCTCTGCTACTATAATATTGAGCTTGAAGTTTTACCTCCCCGGGAGCTGCTTTTCATTATGTGGCAAATGTCTGTTCTAGGATTGCTTACAAGACTACTCCTGGGTCAACAAGTTCCTCAAAGAATACAACAAATGTCTTCCACCGGTCTTCCAGCAGGTTCAGTCTTTGGGCCCTTGACAACTTCTGGCCTGGTGTAATTCCATTTTATTTCCCCCCCAAGTCTAATCTTCCATCCAAAGGAAGTAATTGTCCCTTCTATAGACTCTGGAAGAATTCTAGATGATCCACCACATTGTACGGATGAGGGGAAACTTGTAAATATGCCGAGAAGAAGGGTTCAGCATTGTTTCCTTACACATCATGTAGATCTGGCGTTGTCTAAACTTCCGTGAAATCCCATATTGGTCTCCTTTAAAGGGGTGGTTCACTACTCTGCAAGTGGCCACATCTCTGTAAAACTGATAGGGAAAGCTTTTTCTAAATAACTTATTCGGCCAATTCTGCCTGTGAGTGGCGCTATCGCGGTCCACTCATGCCCATGAAGTGACCTGGCCAATTCTCACCTGGTCAATTCTTGGTGAAAGGATCTTCCAGGTATTCCGATCTTTCCTGGCTATGGCTTTTCCCAGACAGCCTGCACCTCTTCCATTGGATGTCTTGTCCCATCCCAATGCATGACTTTTTTACTTGAGACCTTCACTCCTACAGATGAGGTCTTTTGCTTTCATAGTATTTTTTTGGGCTCCGGTTCCCCAGTCTTCCTGTCTTCATATAGATGCTATGCATAGCCTCTGCATCCCTTATCTATCTTACACTTTGGCTCTTCAAATATTACTGACTTGCAGAATCCTTGGCTCTTTCTTCACTTCCTCCCTCCTGGTCCACAGTCACCAATCTGCAAACAATAAAACAAAAAAGAAAGTGATCAATGCATTAGATCTACCCCAAAATGGTGTTCATACAAACAACCTGCACAATGGATACAGCTTGTTAAATTTTATTTTTTTTTTTATTTTTTTTCCCCCTACTGTGATATACAAAAATTAAAGATATTGCCAGGTGGCAAAGGGATAATCTGAGTATAACCATTGTCCTTGTAGCTCAGGAAGCACAGACAGCGAAGAGAGCACAGATTCTGAGGAGGAAGACTCCGTCAAACAGGGATTATTTGAATCGAGCACAGTCAACCAGGAAGACAAAATGGAAGTGGACGCTAATGAGGGTAAGATTAACGCTCCCCTGTCATGGAGGCAAAAAGCAACTGACTGACAACACCTTACAAAGTTTCTAATGTATCCATTTTAGCTCGATATCCGGCACCCTGTTTATAGGAGCTGATATATAGAGGTTACAGGTAGTCCGTTATTGCAGATTTACTCCATTCAAGGGAATGGTACGGAGCTGCCATACCACATGCAACCTGTAGAAAGATGTGGAACTGTCCTTAAAAATAGAAATGGTTTTCTAATTGAGGACAACCCTCTTTTAATGTGACCTTTTTTTTTGTCTTATAGCAAGTAACTGGCCGGCAAACTTTGATATCCCTATGGAAACTGCACATGTAACTGGCTTGGATTCAGTGGGATCTGATGTTTGGAGCACCGAAGAGCCATTATCGGCTAAAGAATCTGGTTGGGCCTCTTTTACAGACTTCACAACGTCTATCAGGTCAGTTAAGTTGGGCAGCTTAAACTGTTTTAATGTGGCGTAAACATCGTTTTTCATTTTTATTTCAGAAATCAATAGTACACACAAACATAAACAACTTTGTAATACAATGGTACCTCGTTTAAAGAGTAACCCACTTAACGAGAATTTCGCTTAACAAGCAAAGCTTTCTGTAAATTTGTAACCCGGTTTGCGAGAAAGCTTTGCTGTACGAGCAAAATACTCGCCACACACATTTCCGGTTCCGTCCATCCACCACGCTGTGACCCGCACTTGCAGTCCACACAAGCACACGCATACAGTATTATGGTCACCTTACCTTCCGTTCCACCGCGGGTCTCATGGTTCTTGTAGTTCCCGGGTACATCGCGACGTGCTCGCAGCGAACTAAAAGTACCATGAGGCCGGCGGTGGAACGGAAGGTAAGGTGAGCATATAATGTGTACCTTCCGTTTCATCGCCGGCCTCCTGGGTCCTGTAGTTCGCCGCTCCGCTCCACTCCAGGCTGTGCATCGGCATCCATAGCGACGAAGCAGAAACTTCCTGGTTCCTGTCACCGCTACTCAAAGGCAGCGCGCTGGCCAATCAGAGGCAAGCGGCTCTGCCTTTGACGTCAGCGCTCTGGCAGGAAGTTCCTCCCTCGTCGTTATGGTAACACGATACACGGCCCGCACCGGAGAACAGCAAGTCCCAGGAGACCGGCGATGGAATGGAAGGTAAGGTGAGCATAATAGTGTGTGTGTGTGTGTGTGTGTGTGTGAGTGTGACGATAGAATAGGGGGACCAGGATGGGACATTTAACAAGTTGTGGAACGAATTGCCTGCATTGCAATGATTTCCTATGGGAAATCTTGCTTTGCTGAACGAGTAACTTGATTAACAAGCACACTCCCAGAATGGATTGTTCTCGTTAAGCAAGGTTCCACTGTATATATTTTATTAGACAATTTTTCTTCTTTCTCTGCCAGAATTGATCAGTCGTCATCAAAATTCAAAATTTTGAGGTAACATCTGTATTTAGTGAAGACTTTCCCATTACTGAGATAGGAAATGATAGCTTCTACTGATGAGATCCTCTGTAGATAGAAGACGAGGCGTAGCTCTGCCTCTAGGTCCTGCCTCTGGCTCTTCTGCCCTCTGCCTCAGGCTCTTCTGCCCTCTGCCTCAGGCTCTTCTGCCCTCTGCCTCAGGCTCTTCTGCCCTCTGCCTCAGGCTCTTCTGCCCTCCTGGCTCAGGCTCTTCTGCCCTCCTGGCTCAGGCTCTTCTGCCCTCCTGGCTCAGGCTCTTCTGCCCTCCTGGCTCAGGCTCTTCTGCCCTCCTGGCTCAGGCTCTTCTGCCCTCCTGGCTCAGGCTCTTCTGCCCTCCTGGCTCAGGCTCTTCTGCCCTCCTGGCTCAGGCTCTTCTGCCCTCCTGGCTCAGGCTCTTCTGCCCTCCTGGCTCAGGCTCTTCTGCCCTCCTGGCTCAGGCTCTTCTGCCCTCCTGGCTCAGGCTCTTCTGCCCTCCTGGCTCAGGCTCTTCTGCCCTCCTGGCTCAGGCTCTTCTGCCCTCCTGGCTCAGGCTCTTCTGCCCTCCTGGCTCAGGCTCTTCTGCCCTCCTGGCTCAGGCTCTTCTGCCCTCCTGGCTCAGGCTCTTCTGCCCTCCTGGCTCAGGCTCTTCTGCCCTCCTGGCTCAGCTCTCTTCTGCCCTCCTGGCTCAGCTCTCTTCTGCCCTCCTGGCTCAGGCTCTTCTGCCCTCCTGGCTCAGGCTCTTCTGCCCTCCTGGCTCAGGCTCTTCTGCCCTCCTGGCTCAGGCTCTTCTGCCCTCCTGGCTCAGGCTCTTCTGCCCTCCTGGCTCAGGCTCTTCTGCCCTCCTGGCTCTCCTGGCCTCTGCCTCTCTCCATAGGATCTCTTGAGCACCATCTGCCATCTCCTATCTCAGTAATGGGAAAGTCTTCACTGAATACAAATTTTTACCTCCAGAATTGAGAATATTGATAATGACCAATTCTGGTAGAAAAAGAAACAAAGTTCCTTATGTTCATGTGTACTGTTGATTTATGAAATAAAAGGTAAAACAATGTTTACATTTTAATCCTAAATTGTCACCTACGAAAGGCAAACCATGCATAAATTCAGATGGGGGACTTGGCTCCGATTTTAAAAAGGAAAAAAAAAAAAAAATCATATGTGCACTAACTTCTTTTTAAAATTGAGGGGTCATTGATGCACCCATGATGTTACAAAAGGGCTTAGTGCACCATTCTTACATTCTCCTCTGCATCTCCCCTTATGTTTGACAACGCTCTTTAGTGATAGTTTAATTGAAACAGTCCTCCATTGCCTGCATAGACTGCAGAGTCAAGAGCCAAGTGTCAGTGCAGATGCATTTTCAACTCCCTTTCCTGTCTGCAGCAGCCGCCTGCTACTTTGTGATCCTGTGTGGAGCGCACGGCCACTACAGGCAGGAGAGGGAGACGTTGGTCACACATGCACACACGGACACTGAGAGTCATCTGTTCCTGCAGGTACAGTGTGCGGACTGTGTGTAATGCAAACGGGAAGCCAGAATGCATCTCTATTTTGTGTTGCTGCCAAAAAGCTTTCATGTACATGCTCATGTACATACGGGCAGCATGACTCAGCACCTGGCAGCACAATTGCATTCAGGTATGTTTTTCTCTCTGAAATGCTCTAGTGTTTCAGCAAAATATAGATTGAATAGCAAGGAACTATAGAGAGAGACCCGGCCAGACCCACGCGCTGCCCCTGGCCGGCTTCTCACCACACCACTCTAGTTGATTGTTTTCTCCCATGACACTTGTCAGTCTGTCAACTTTCCAGCTGCTTTCTCTAAAATACTGGAGCTTTGCAGAGAAAAACCTACCTGACTGCAATCGTGCAGCAAGAATCTGATCCATGCTGCCTGCATTTTGGTAGCGTGAATTGAGTGAGGTCATCCTTAAACAGGGTATTTCAAAGCTCTGCTATAGAAGGCTGACTGGTAGGACCTTTTTCCATCATTTTCACAAAGGTGGGGGGGTTTATTGATTGATTTTGATTTTTATTTATTTTTTTACTAAATCCAAGTATAGGATTGAGATCTAGGCATTGTCTTCCTTTCATAGGAGGAGGCATATATCTTTCATCCACTTTTCTTGACATATGATGTCAAATAACCTCCGATATATTATCAGTTTTGCTCTGAATGCTATTGGTGGCATTGTGTAGATGTTAGAATTTCATTGTTATGTATATACTAAAAATGTCATTAATTCTCCAGTGCGAAGGAAACTGCAAGAAGTAACTCTCCTGTGGAAATGGAAACCAGTACAGAGCAAACGGATCCATTGAGTGTCAATGCATCTGCACAAACTGAAAGTAAATGAGCATATTGAAATTTTGTAGTTTATTTTTGGGTTTAGCTGCCCTTTTCCCCTTTTAAATTAAGATGTGTTCCACTGTGGTTTCCAGAATTTCTGCAGAGGTAAATCCTGAAATTGCATAGTAGGGAGACTTAAAATTTGAGCAGCTAGATCAAGCAACTGGTCAATGCAAATTTAGCCGAAGCCCAGTAAAAACACTGTAAGACTCCTTCACAATTCCTAGCTTCCCGGTACGTTTGTCCATTTTCACACATACTAGAGACACATTCACATGCATACTCATTAAAATCTGTGGTGATTTTCACTCGGACAGTGTATCCATGTAAACGACTCATGTGTCCTTGTGGTCCACTGTCTATCAGTCTATGAAAACATGTACAGCAAACAGGTGACATTCATGTGCCGTACAAGTGACACGGACTAGAATTAAGTGCATTCAAGAGATTGTTTTCTGTGTGTTTGATGGGATACACTTACTCAGACGACACACGGATGCCATATGCATACACACGGCTGGTCTAAACAGAACATGCCACATGCAAGGGTTTTATTCTTCTTTTTTTTTTAAAGATGTGTAAAGGGGTCCTAACAGACACTTGCATTGTTTTATTGAAAGTATGCAGTCATGCATAGGCAACTTCCCATCTTGAGTTGGGTGCTTCTTGAATAAGTTGTCTATTTTGTTCATTGAACAGTAAATATAAAACAAAACTTCACTCCTGGGCGTTTTTTTTTTTTTTTTCTTCCTTTCCTCCCCTACCCCGACAATCTTGCCATATGAGGGCTTTTTTTTTTTTGCAGGACGAGCTGTACTTTGAAACCATTGGTTTGATCATATACTGCACTGGAAAACAGCAAACAAAATTTCAAGTGCAGAAAAACTTCAAAAAAAAAAGTGTGATCGCACAATAATTTTTGAAATATTTTATTGTGTTCACTATACGGTAAAACTGATGTGTTCTTGTGATGCTGGAGGTCGGTACGAGTTTGTAGACATCAAACATGCATAGGATTTACTTTATCTAAGAAGTTAAAATAAGTGCTTATTTTTTGCATCTCAAGCTGATGTTTTTAACTACCATTTTTGCACAGATGCTACGTTTTGATCGCCTGTTATTGCATTTTGTGCAAAATTTGCGGTGAGCAAAAAACGTAATTTTGGCATTTGAAATTTTTATTGCCGCTACGCAGTTTACTGATGAGAATATTTGATTTTATAATTTGATAGATCGGGCATTTCTGAACGCGGCGATACCAAATATGTGTATATTTTTTATTGTTTTAACACTTTAATTTTCAGTGGGCTGATTGGGGGGTGATTTTAACTTTTAGGTATTTTACTAGGTCCCCTAGAGGGCTATAAGGATTAGCAGTCTGATCGTACTTCCATTTCTCCAGATCACAGCTACACAGCTGAGATCTGGAGAAAAGTGGCTTTACTTTCACACACTTCCCTCTGCCGGAAGTGAGAGAAAGTGACTCATGATAGCTAGAGTCTTCACATGACCTTGAGCTACCATGGCAACCACCGGAAGTCACATGATTATGACCCGCCCCAGGGCCGTGGGGTACTCTGTTCCGGGCGTTGGATCACAATGGGATTATGGCGGCACGGTGGCTCAGTGGTTAGCACTGCAGTCTTGCAGCGCTGGGGTCCTGGGTTCAAATCCCACCAAGGACACTATCTGCAAGGAGTTTGTATGTTCTCCCCGTGTTTGCGTGGGTTTCCTCCGGGTACTCCGGTTTCCTCCCACACTCCAAAGACATACAGATAGGGAACCTAGATTGTGAGCCCCAGTGGGGACAGTGTTGCCAATGTATGTAAAGCGCTGTGGAATTAATAGCGCTATATAAATGAATAAAAATTATTATTATTATTATTATGTCACGGGGGCCTGTGCCTGGTCCCGTGGCCCTGGTGGTCACTAACAGTTAACTAATAATAAAATAATAAATATAATAATAATAATAAAAAAGAAAATAATAAAAAATAAGTGTTTTGTGGCGCCACCTATGGTTCCAGTATGGTTACTGGGGCTGCAGGTCAGACCTCTGGGGTGATGGTTAGGCAGCCAGTTGTTTACGCTTCCCGTAGGTGAAGCGGGATACCCAGGGCAGTTTTTGTAGCCTCATACAGATATGGCAGTTTTTCTTCACAGCCTTTTCTTTGTCGCTCTATTGGGAGACCCAGACAATTGGTGTATAGCTTCTGCCTCCGGAGGCCACACAAAGTATTACACTTTAAAAGTGTAACCCCTCCCCTCTGCCTATACACCCTCCCGTGCATCACGGGCTCCTCAGTTTTTTATGCTTTGTGTGGAAGGAGACACACATCCACTCATGCATTCTCAGATTAGTTATATCGGTTGGAAGAAAAGAGGACCCCCACGGGGTCCCCGGCATGTTCCCTTCTCACCCCACTATGTCGGCGGTGCTGTTAAGGTTGAGGTACCCATTGCGGGTACAAAGGCCGGAGCCTCATGCCGTTTTCCTTCACCATCCCTTAGTGGCTCTGGGAGAAGTGGGATCCTGACCGGTCATCCATTCACTGGGACCGGGCTCCCTCCGCAGCCCCTGTGGGAATCTGCTGGACAGGAGTCTATTCATCCTCAGGGATCGGGCCCTGCATCTATAAGGTACTCTGTGTCCCCATGGGGACTGTGCATGGAGCGCCTTATTCCCGGACGCTGCAGCAGCTGCTGATTTCTGAAGACCGGTGGACTTCCGCGCCGACCGCGCCTGCTTGTCGGCCGCGGTCTTAAATTTAGTCCCCGGCTTCATCGCGGCCTAGTAGCAAAAATCCCGCCCCCGGGCCTGCCTGTCAGGGGTAAGGGCGGGACGGCCGGCCTGACGTCGGCTGTGAGGGCCGGAGCATCCTGTATGTTTCCTCCCCCCTCACTGATCACTGTGGGGACCCCAGATTCCCGCACTTTTCTAGCACCGCCCACGGCTCCACTCCTCCCCTGAGAGCTCCGGCAGCCATGTTTTTGGCATTCTGCCGGTGGAGGATTATCAGAGAAGAGCTCTGCAGCTCTGGGAGACCTAAGGCAGGGAATCTGGAGGACACACACTCCGCTTTTTAGCGGTCGGTAAGCCACACCGGTCACCCGGTGCTGGTCCCCCCCCCAGGGTGCCGGAATAGATACGTATTTATTTACATATTTCTGTTTGGTCGGGCTGTATACCCCTTCCCATATACCCTCAGTGATCACTCTCCTAGGAGGCAACAGCATGTCGTCCACAAGGAGCAAAGGGGCTAAGGCACAGGGTTTTTTCGCGACCTGTACCTCTTGTGCGGCTATGTTGCCTGCGGGTTCTACCTACCCTCACTGTGAGCAATGCTCGACCCCTGTTTCGCTTGCTCAGCCGGAGCCTCGGTCACTAGTGGGCCCCTCGGCTCATGTAGACCCCCCTGCTCCCCCTGTCCAGGCGGCAGGGACAGAGTTTGTTGCGTTTGCTGAGAAACTCTCTGAGTCACTTTCACAATCCATGGCTCAGTCTATGGACAAATGGTCTGCCAAGCTGCTAGAAGCTTTGCAGTCCAGACCGGTCCTTTTTTTTTTAAATCAGATACTTTTTTATTAAAACAGAGTACATTCAACAGAATAACAAATCGGCATCCAAATTAAATTTATCACATCTATTACCCCTTTAACTCCCCCTCCTGCCCCCTCCCCCACCCTGGCAGCAACACTTCTCCCCGATACTACATCCCATTTAGTACACACTTAGGATACCCTTCAACTGTAGTATAGCAACCATCCCGTTGTGCAAGAGGAATAACTAGTAACACAAATAAAACAAAATATACACGTCAGAGGTCTCAGACGGCTATCCCGGTCCCAGACCAGTTTACTGGTCCATCACTCGTCTTATTCGCATTGCAGCCAAGGAGACCAGAGCTTCTCAAACATTTTAACATTCCCCCTTCTTTCATACACTCCCCGTTCCAGCTGAAGAATACACTCCACCCTTTTAATGTACTCTCCCCTGGTCGGGGGGTCTTTTTTAATCCAGGACCTGGCGATTAGCTTTCTTGCCGCATACAGCAGCCTAGCAATGACAATTTTCATAGTATTTTCCACCCCAAGCTCCTCAACATATCCCAATAGGCATAGCACTGGTTCCCTGGGGAGGACACACCCATATGTTCTTCCTATCTTGTGGATAACCTTAGTCCAAAAGGAGACCAGTCTCGGACAAGACCACATCATGTGAAAAATACCTGCGTCAGATACCTGACACCTTGGACACTCCGAATTCCTTTTCAACCCCATTTTAAACATCAGTAAGGGAGACCTATATACCCGGTGAATCACGTATAGGTGAGACAGTCTGGCCGGTTCGCTCATGGAAAGTTTAGGGACATACTCCAGGATACTCTCCCACACCTCCTCCGTTATCGGCCCAACTTCCTCCTCCCATTTAGATTTAGTTTTAATTGGGTATTCTAAAAGAAAGGTATGTAGTATATCTTTATACGTGCCAGAAATGATCCCTTTAGTGCTTCCTCCGCCCTTACACACGTACTCCAGTACCAGGTCAGTCTGTATGGCCACACTTTGTTTAGCCGCTTGGGCTGCAATCGCATGTTTTAATTGTCTGTAGTGGAGCCAGCCGGACGCCGGTAACTGAAACTCACTCTGTAACTGCGGGAACGATTTCACAATTCCTCCGTCCAATATCTGACGCATGTATACTACACCCTTGCGTCTCCACTCCTCAATATTCCCCATTTTCTGAATCTCCGGGAGATTACTGTTATCCCAGATAGGTGTAAACTTAGTTAACCGGGTCACCCCTCTCACCCTTTTCAGCCTATCCCAGGTCTTATTTATAAGTGCCATTGTAGGAGATGTTCTACCCAGGAGCCCCACCGCACCATCCTCTAGTCCCATTACCAATGGACTTCTACCCACTATGTATTCCAGTACTTCTTTAATGCCCCCATCTTTCTCTCGATCAGACCAACCCCTGAGGTGTTGACATTGCGCCGCTATATAATACAATTCCGGATTTGGGATTGCTAGACCCCCCTCATCCTTCGGCCTTTGTAAAGTCTCTAATCGCACCCTAGGCTGCTTTTTACCCCACACCAGACCGGTCCTTACACAGGCCCCGGTCCCCGTTAGCTCGTCGCCTCCAGGCCCCTCTCGGTCTGCGCCGCAGCGCGCTCCCAGGTTGGGCCCTAGGTCCCACGCGGAGGACTCCTGCCCGGATCTCAGTCCCAGACCGACTAAGCGGGCTCGCTGGGAATCTTCCCCGACTTCTTCACGCTGTTCGGGTTCCCAGCCCGAGGACTTTCTGGAGGACGAGGCGGACGTCGCAGCTCAGGGCTCTGAACCTGACGTTGCCCTCAATCTTGATACACCTGAAGGGGACGCCTTAGTTAATGATCTTATCTCGTCCATTAACCAGGTGTTAGATCTGTCTCCCCCCGCCTCCACCTGTAGAGGAGTCTGCTTCTCAGCAGGAGAAACACCAGTTTCGGTTCCCCAAACGTACACGGAGTGCTTTTTTCAATCACTCTAACTTCAGAGATGCTGTCCAGAAGCCCAGAGCGGTTCCGGACAAGCGCTTTACTAAGCGCCTTACTGACACACGTTACCCCTTCCCCTCTGACGTAGTTAAGGGTTGGGCTCAGTGTCCCAAGGTGGATCCTCCAGTCTCTAGATTGGCGGCTAGATCTGTGGTATCGGTGGCAGATGGCTCATCGCTAAAGGATGCCACTGACAGGCAGATAGAGCTCCTGGTGAAATCCATCTTTGAAGCCACGGGCGCGTCTTTTGCCCCGGCCTTTGCAGCCGTGTGGGCACTACAAGCTATCTCAGCTTGTCTGGCTGAGATTAATGCAGTCACACGTAATTCTGCTCCGCAGGTTGCGTCTCTGACTTCTCAAGCGACAGCTTTTTCTTCCTACGCCATGAACGCAGTCCTAGACTCTGCTAGCCGTACAGCTGTAGCATCCGCTAACTCTGTGGCAGTCCGCAGGGCCATGTGGCTGCGCGAATGGAAGGCAGACTCGGCCTCCAAGAGGTTCTTAACCGGTTTGCCGTTTTCTGGCGACCGATTGTTTGGCGAACGATTGGATGAGATTATTAAGGAATCCAAGGGAAAGGACTCCTCCTTACCCCAGTCCAAACCTAAGAGACCTCAGCAACGGAAAATTCAATCGAGGTTTCGGTCCTTTCGTCCCTCCGCCAAGCCCCAGTCCTCTTCGTCCAGCAGGCCGGAGAAAGGCCAGAGGAACTCCTATGCGTGGCGGTCTAAGTCACGCACCCAAAAGGCCGCCGGAGGCGCTGCCTCCAAGGCGGCCTCCTCATGACTCTCGGCATCCCCGAACCGCATCCTCGGTCGGTGGCAGGCTCTCCCGCTTTTGCGACGCCTGGTGGCCACATGTTCAAGACCGATGGGTGAGAGACATTGTCTCACGGTTACAGGATAGAGTTCAGCTCTCGTCCTCCGACTCGTTTCTTCAGAACCTCTCCGCCCCCCGCTCGGGCCGACGCACTTTTTCAGGCAGTGGCCACTCTGAAGACAGAGGGAGTTGTGATCCCTGTTCCCCCTCAGGAACATGGTCGCGGCTTTTACTCCAACTTGTTCGTGGTGCCAAAGAAGGACGGATCATTCCGTCCCGTTCTGGACCTCAAACTGCTCAACAGACATGTGAGCACCAGACTGTTTCGGATGGAATCTCTCCGCTCGGTCATCGCCTCGATGTCACAAGGAGACTTCCTAGCATCGATCGACATCAAGGATGCTTATCTCCATGTGCCGATCGCACCCGAACATCAACGCTTCTTGCGTTTCACCATCGGGAACGAGCACCTTCAGTTCGTGGCATTGCCTTTCGGCCTGGCGACAGCCCCACGGGTGTTCACCAAAGTCATGGCATCCGTAGTGGCGGTCCTACACTCTCAGGGCCACTCGGTGATTCCCTACTTAGACGATCTCCTGGTCAGGGCACCTTCTCGGGTGGCGTGTCAACACAGCCTTACAGTCGCTCTGGCGACTCTCCAGCAGTTCGGGTGGATAATCAACTTCCCAAAATCCCAGTTGACACCGACCCAATCACTGACTTACCTCGGGATGGAGTTTCATACACAGTCAGCGGTAGTCAAGCTACCGCTGGACAAACAGCTGTCCCTGCAGGCAGGGGTACAATCTCTTCTTCGGGGTCAGTCATACCCCTTGAGGCGCCTCATGCACTTCTTGGGGAAGATGGTGGCAGCGATGGAGGCAGTGCCGTTCGCGCAATTCCATCTGCGGCCACTCCAATGGGACATTCTCCGCAAATGGGACAGGAGGTAGACTTCCCTCGACAGGAACGTCTCTCTGTCCCTTGCAACCAAGACGTCTCTTCAGTGGTGGCTCTGTCCCAATTCTCTATCGCAAGGAAGATCCTTCCTACCCCCAACCTGGGCTGTGGTCACCACGGACGCGAGCCTGTCAGGGTGGGGAGCGGTTTTCCTCCACCACAGGGCTCAGGGAACCTGGACTCCGGTAGAGTCCTCCCTTCAGATCAATGTTCTGGAGATAAGGGCGGTGTATCTAGCCTTATTGGCCTTCCATCGGTGGCTGGAGGGCAGACAGATCCGTATACAGTCGGACAACGCCACTGCCGTCGCATACATCAACCATCAGGGAGGCACGCGCAGTAGTCAGGCCTTCCAGGAAGTCAGGCGGATTCTGCAGTGGGTGGAAGCCACAGCCTCCACAATCTCCGCAGTTTACATCCCGGGCGTAGAAAACTGGGAAGCAGATTTCCTCAGTCGTCAGGGCATGGATGCGGGGGAAGGGTCTCTTCACCCAGACGTGTTTCGAGAGATCTGTCGCCGCTGGGGAACGCCGGACGTCGACCTCATGGCGTCACGACACAACAACAAGGTCCCGGCCTTCATGGCACGGTCTCAGGATCACAGAGCTCTGGCGGCGGACGCATTAGTTCAGGATTGGTCGCAGTTTCGACTGCCTTATGTATTTCCTCCTCTGGCGATGCTGCCCAGAGTGTTACGCAAGATCAGGTCCGACTGTCGTCGCGCCATTCTCGTCGCTCCAGATTGGCCGAGGCGATCGTGGTACCCGGATCTGTGGCATCTCACGGTGGGTCAACCGTGGGCTCTTCCAGACCGCCCAGACTTGCTGTCACAAGGGCCGTTTTTCCATCTGAATTCTGTGGCCCTCAACCTGACTGTGTGGCCATTGAGTCCTGGCTCCTAGCGTCTTCAGGATTATCTCAGGATGTCATTGCCACTATGAGACAGGCCAGGAAACCAACGTCCGCCAAGATCTATTACAGATCTTGGCGGATCTTCTTATCCTGGTGTTCTGATGATGGGTTTACTCCCTGGCCGTTTGCCTTACCCACTTTTCTTTCATTCCTTCAATCCGGAATGGACAAGGGTTTGTCACTCGGCTCTCTCAAGGGACAAGTATCGGCGCTCTCCGTATTTTTTCAAAAGCGCCTGGCCAGGCTTCCGCAGGTCCGCACGTTCCTGCAGGGAGTTTGCCACATAGTCCCACCTTACAAGCGTCCGCTGGAACCCTGGGACCTTAACAGGGTGCTAACGGCTCTTCAGAAACCACCTTTCGAGCCGCTGCGGGATGTTTCTTTATCACGTCTTTCGCAGAAGGTGGCATTTCTAGTGGCAGTTACATCACTCCTAAGAGTGTCGGAGCTTGCAGCGCTGTCATGCAAAGCCCCCTTCCTGGTTTTTCACCAGGATAAGGTGGTTCTGCGTCCTGTCCCGGAATTTCTCCCTAAGGTGGTATCCCCTTTTCATCTCAATCAGGATATCTCCTTACCTTCATTTTGCCCTAATCCAATTCACAAATGTGTGAAGAATTTGCACTCATTAGATCTAGTGAGGGCACTCCGGTTCTACGTGTCTCGCACGGCACCCCTGCGCCGTTCAGATGCGCTCTTTGTCCTTGTCGCTGGCCAGCGTAAGGGTTCGCAGGCTTCCAAGTCAACCTTGGCTCGGTGGATCAAGGAACCGATTCTTGAAGCCTACCGTTCTTCTGGGCTTCCGATTCCTTCAGGGCTGAAAGCCCATTCTACCAGAGCCGTGGGTGCGTCCTGGGCATTGCGGCACCGGGCTACGGCTCAGCAGGTGTGTCAGGCAGCGACGTGGTCTAGTCTGCACACTTTCACGAAACACTATCAGGTGCATACCTATGCTTCGGCAGACGCCAGTCTAGGTAGGCGAGTCCTTCAGGCGGCGGTTGCCCACCTGTAAGAGGGGGCCGTTTTTCGGCTCTTTTTATATAGGTATTCTTTTACCCACCCAGGGACTGCTTTTGGACGTCCCAATTGTCTGGGTCTCCCAATGGAGCGACAAAGAAGGGAATTTTGTTTACTTACCGTAAATTCCTTTTCTTCTAGCTCCTATTGGGAGACCCAGCACCCGCCCCTGTTCCCTTTGGGCTGGTTGTTCTTTTGTGTACACATGTTGTTCATGTTGAATTGTTCTTTTGGTTCATGGTTCAGTTCTCCAAACATCCTTCGGATTGAATTTACCTTATAAATTGGTCTAAGTTTCCTCCTTCCTGCTTTTGCACCAAAACTGAGGAGCCCGTGATGCACGGGAGGGTGTATAGGCAGAGGGGAGGGGTTACACTTTTAAAGAGTAATACTTTGTGTGGCCTCCGGAGGCAGAAGCTATACACCCAATTGTCTGGGTCTCCCAATAGGAGCTAGAAGAAAAGGAATTTACGGTAAGTAAACAAAATTCCCTTCAACTGTCACTTTAGTGCAGCAGCGTATGGCTCCTCAGATGAGTGAAATAAAGTATGTCACACCAATTCATTAACTCTGTCCAGGTTTTACTTGCAGATGTTATTAAAAATGGGTTCAGTTTCTGATGTGACGGTTTTTGGGTAATCTGGGAACAATTCAGGATCTCTGCACCAGGTCAGTTGTGTGGCCTCCCTGCTGCGTTGTCTGTCTTTGGTCCTAGGCTGCCTGTATCTATACCTTTTTAAATGCAAACAGTTGCACACTGAAAAAGCCAAAAATGTACTAGGGAAAATATGGCACTGCATTACTGCAAAAGAGAGATATTTAGTTTATGTATTGGCCAATGCATGTTTGGACTGCATTAGTGGCATTTTTCCCAGATATGGATGTTTTTAACCTAGATAGTGGCATTTAAGTTAGGTTCCCGGAATACAGAGATATACCTTGCCATTTGGTTTCTGGGCTTACATGCATTGGCCAATACATAAACTAAATATCTCTCTGTTGCAGTAATGTAGTGCCATATTTTCCCTTGTACATTTTTGGCTTTTTCAGTGTGCAACTGTTTGCATTTATAGTTACTATGTTTTTCTTTGTCGCTCCATTGGGAGACCCAGACAATTGGGTGTATAGCTACTGCCTCCGGAGGCCACACAAAGTATTACACTCAAAAGTGTAAACCCCTCCCCTCTGCTATACACCCTCCCGTGCATCACGGGCTCCTCAGTTTTCATGCTTTGTGCGAAGGAGGCGGACATCCACGCATAGCTCCACATCTTAGTCAGCAGCAGCTGCTGACTATGTCGGATGGAAGAAAAGAGGGCCCATAACAGGGCCCCCAGCATGCTCCCTTCTCACCCCACTCTTGTCGGCGGTGTTGTTAAGGTTGAGGTACCCATTGCGGATACATAGGCAGGAGCCACATGCTGTTTTCCTTCCCCATCCCTTTAGGGCTCTGGGTGAAGTGGGATCCTAATCGGTCTCCAGGCACTGGGACCGTGCTCCCTCCGCAGCCCCTGGGAAATCTGCTAAACAGGAGCCAGGTATCGTCAGGGACAAGGCCCTGCTACTGTGAGGTACCCTGTGTCCCCGTGGGGACCGCGCATGGAGCGCTTGTGCCATACACACTGCAGCACTGCTGGGTGTGTTAGTGCGCCGGGGACTACCGCGCCGACCGTGCCTATTTGCCGGCCGCGCTTATAACTTTAGTCCCCGGCTTTTGCGGCCTAGTTTCGCTTATTCCCGCCCACAGGCCTGCCAGTCAGGGGAAGGGCGGGACGCTGCACAGGACGGCAACACTGAGGGCTGGAGCATACTTTGTATCCTCCTCCCCCCTCACTCAGCACAGTGGGGCACTAGATTCCCGCACTTTCTAGGGCACGCCCACGGCCCCCTCCTCCCCACAGAACGCCGGCAGCCATTACTGTCAGCACTTCTGACGCTGGAGAGGAGAAACAACATCAGGGGGCCCGGGCACGGATTCTGGTGATCTCACAACCGCTGTGAGCGGTCGGTAAGCAGCACCTGAGGTGCTGGCCCCACTGAGTGCCGAAGTGTACACATATATATATATATATGCTTGTTGTATGGTCGCACTGTTGTTTTTTGGCTACTCCTAGAGAAGCCTTACAGTCCAGCCCCGGGCACTGTTCAATCATTATACCACCCCCGGACCTGCCAGTCAGGAGGAAGGGCGGGACAGTCGGGCTGATGCCGACAGTGAAGGCCGGAGCACACTTCGCTGTCTTCCGCCCCCCTCACTAATCACGCTACGGAACTGATCCCCTCAAGGACTGTGTCCCCTTGGGGACTGTGCAGAGAGCAGCTTCGCCTCAGACTTGGCGACTACCGCGCCGACCGCGCCTGCTTGCCGGCCGCGGTCTGTAACTTTTAGTTCCCGGCTTTTGCGGCCTAGCGCCTTAAACTCTCGTCCCTGGCCCTGCCAGTCAGGGGGAAGGGCGGGACGGTTAGTCGGAGGCTAGCAGTGACGGCTGGAGCACACTTGGCTGTCCTCGGCCTCCCTCACGTTTCGCTCAGGGCACCAGATTCCTGCACTTTTGGGGTTACGCCCACGGCTCCCCCCTCCACTGTACACGCCGACAGCCATGTTTTCAGCAGCACATACTGCTTCAGGGTCGGTACACCAGGGGGCTTCTTCTCGATGCTGGGCCCCCTAGAGTGATGAACTGTATATGGGATACACTGTATATATGGCTATATAATGTTTGAATGCAGTTTCACTGGTTGAGCTTCGCCAGCGTTCCCTGTCCAGGCGGCAGGGACAGAGTTACAGCTTTGCTGAGAAACTCTCTGGGTCATTTTCACTATCCATGTCTCAGGCTATGGACAAATGGTCGGCTAAGAGACTAGGAGTTTGCAGTCCAGACCGGCCCCTTACACAGGCCCCGGGCACTGCGGGATCGCCCCAGGCCTCCCTCGGTCTGCGACGAAGCGTGTTCCTGGGGTGGCCTCTAGTTAGTACGTGGTAAACCCCAGCACGAACCGCAGTCCCAGTCCGGCTAAGCAGCCTTGCTTGGAATCTTCCCCGACTTCTAGGGTCTCAGCTTGAGGACCCTCTAGAGGATGGGGCGGAGGTCGCAACCCAGGACTCTGTCCGGACGTGGCTCTCAAGGCTTCACAGATTCTGTCCAGAAGCACACCTTCACGGGCAAGCGTTTTGCTGAACGCCTTATAACACACGTTGTCCCTTTCCCTCTGACGTTGTTAAGGTTTCGGCTCAGTGTCATAAGGTGCCCGCCAGTCTCGGACTGGCGGCTAGATCAGTAGTAGCAGTGGCTGGCGGGTCCACGCTCAAGAATGCCACGGACAGACAGATAGCACTCCTAATGGGATCCATATATGAAGCCATAGGCGCGTCCGTTGCCCCAGCCTTTGCAGGGGTGGGCACTCCAGGCTATCTCAATCAATGCGGTCATCCTGTGCTCCGCAATTAGCGTCTTTGACGTCTCAGGCGGTGGTATTTTTATCCTCCGCCGTGCACAGAGAACCTTTTCTGTATGGCGGTCCAGGTCAGGGGAGTGGTCCCCACATGTCCAAGACCGGTGTAGGAGACATTCTGTCTTACGGTCACAGGATAGAGCTCAGTTCTCGTCCTCCGACTCGTTGATTCACAGCATCTCCGTCCCCCGAGCGAGCCGATGCACGTTTCCAGTCGGTGAACACTCCGAAGGCAGGTGGAGTTGCGATCCTCGTTCCCCTTCAAGAACGTAGTCGCGGCTTTTTACTCCAGCTTGTTCGTGGTACCAGATGGGACGGATCACTCCGCCCCGTTCTGGACTTCACACGGCTCAACGGACGGAGAACCTGACGGTTCCGGATGGAATCTCTCCGCTTGCCATCACCTTTGATGGCCCTAGGAGGTTTCCTAGCATCAATCGACATCAGGGATGCTTATTTCCACGTGCCGATTGTACCAGAATATCAGCGCTTCCTGCGCTTCGCCATAGGGAACGAACACCTTCTTCAGTTCGTGGCGCTAACTTTCGGCCTGGTGACAGCCCTACGGGCCTTCACCAAGGTCATGACAACGGTGGTAGCGGTCCTACTCTCTCAGGCAATCTGCTGGTCAAGGCCCCCTCTCGGATGGCATGCCAACACAGACTGAACATTGCTCTAGAGACTCTCCAGAGATTCGGGTGGTTCATCAATTTTTCCTAAACTCAAAATTGGCACCGGCCCAATCACTGACATATCTCGGCATGGAGTGTCATACTCTCTCAGAGATAGTGAAGCTTCCGCTGGACAAACAGCGTTCACTACAGACAGGGGTGCAATCGTTCCTTCGAGCCCAGTCACACCCGTGAGGCGCCTCATGCACTTCCTAGAGAAGTTGGTGGCAGCAATAGAGGCAGCTCCGTTTGCGCAGATTCATCTGCGCCCACTTTAATGGGACTTTCTCCGCAAATGGGACAGCAATTCGACGTCCCTCGACAAGAACGTTGCTCCTTCTCGGGCAGCCATGGCCTCCCTTCAGTGGTGGCTTCTTCCCACTCTTGTCGAAGGAAAAACCCTTCCTGCCCACATCCTGGGCTGTGGTCACGGCGGACGCGAGTCTGTCAGGGAGTCTTCCTCCACCACAGGGCTCAGGGTACATGGACTCAGCAGAGTCCTCCCTCCAGATCAATGTTCTGGAGAGAAGGGCAGTGTTCTAGCCCTATTAGCGTTCCAGCCATGGCTGGAAGGCAGGCGGATCCGAATTCAGTCGGACAACGCCACGGCGGTGGCATACATCAACCACCAAGGCGGCACAAGCAGTCGGCAAGCCTTCCAGCAAGTCCGGCGGATTCTGCTGTGGGTGGAAGCCACAGCCTCCACCATCTCCGCAGTTCACATCCCGGGCGTAGAAAACTGGGAAGCAGACTTTCTCAGTCGCCAGGGCATGGACGCAGGGGAATGGTCTCTTCGACCGGACGTGTTTCAAGAGATTGTTGCCGCTGGGGGAAGCCGGACGTCGACCTATTGGCGTCCTGGCACATCAACAAGGTCCCGGCATTCATGGCACGTTCTCAAGATCACAGAGCTCTGGCGGCAGACGCATTCTGAATTCTGCGGCCCTCAATCTGACTGCGTAGCCATTGAGTACTGGATCCTAGCGTCTTCAGGGTTATCTCAAGAGGTCATTGCCACTATGAGACAGGCCAAGCAACCAACGTCCGCCAAAGATCTACCACAGGACGCGGAAGATCTTCTTATCCTGGTGCTCTGATCAGAGTTTTACTCTCTGGCCATTTGCCTTGCCCACTTCTGTCCTTCCTTCAATCCGGTATGGAGAAGGGGTTGTCTCTCGGTTCCCTTAAGGGACAAGTTTCGGCGCTTTCTGTGTTTGTGTTTCAAAAGCGTCTAGCCAAACACCCTCAGGTACGCTCGTTCCTGCAGGGGGTTTGCCACATAGTCCCTCCTTACAAGCGTCGGCTGGAACCCTGGGATCGGAACAGGGTGATACCGGCTCTTCAGAATCCACCCGTCGAGCCAATGAGGGATATTCTCTTTCACGCCTTTCGCAGAGGGTGGTCTTCCTAGTGGCAGTCACGTCACTCCGCAGAGTGTCTGACATAGCAGCGCTGTCATGTAAAGTCCCCCTTCCTGGTGTTTCACCAGGACAAGCTGGTTCTGCGTTCGGTTCTGGAATTTCTCCCGAAGGTGGTATCCTCTGTTCATCTCAATCAGGATACCTTCTTACCTTCTTTTTGTCTCATCCGGTTCACCAACGTGGAAAGGATTTGCACTTGTTAGGTCTGGTGAGAGCACTCAGACTCTTCATTTCTTGTACGGCGCCCCTGCGCCGCTCGGATGCGCTCTTGTCCTTGTCGCTGACCAGCGTAAAGGGTCGCAAGCTCCCAAGTCAACTTGGCTCGGTGGATCAAGGAACCAATTCTCGAAGCCTACCGTTCCGCTGGGCTTCCGGTTCCTTCAAGGCTGAAGGCCATTCTCCCAGAGCCGTGGGTGCGTCCTGGGCGTTGCTGCACCAGGCTACGGCTCAGCAGGTGTGTCAGGCGACTACCTGGTTGAGTCTGCACGACTTCACGGAGCACTATCTAGTGCATACCTACGCTCGGCAGATGCCAGCTTAGGTAGGCGAGTCCTTCAGGCGGCGGTTGCCCACCTGTAGGAAGGGGCCGTTTTACGGCTATATTACGAGGTATTCTTTTACCCACCCAGGGACTGCTTTTGGACGTCCCAATTGTCTGGGTCTCCCAATGGAGCGACAAAGAAGGGAATTTTGTTTACTTACCGTAAATTCCTTTTCTTCTAGCTCCAATTGGGAGACCCAGCACCTGCCCCTGTTCCCTTCGGGCTGTTATTCTTTGTGTACACATGTTGTTCAGATTGAATTGTTCTTGGTCATGGTTTCAGTTCTCCGAACATCCTTCGGATTGAATTTACCTTAGACCAATTTATAAGTTTCCTCCTTCCTGCTTTTGCACCAAAACTGAGGAGCCCGTGATGCACGGGAGGGTGTATAGGCAGAGGGGAGGGGTTACACTTTTGAGTGTAATACTTTGTGTGGCCTCCGGAGGCAGTAGCTATACACCCAATTGACTGGGTCTCCCAATTGGAGCTAGAAGAAAAGGAATTTACGGTAAGTAAACAAAATTCCCTTCTTTTCACTTGGCACCTGTTCACATTTGTTGGATGTGCGGGTCAGTTTTTTGATATTTCTAGTGTATCTATACCTTGTCCATCTCTTTCTCTCTTCACCTGTATGGCAGGCGGCGGAAGCTTCTCTAAGGCTGGGTCCACATTTCCGTTGTTTATGATCAGTCACAATCTGCCGCTCTGAGATAAACAACGCAATCAGTTTGGCCAATTCCGTTGTTTCCCATCGACTTGTATGAGTGGCGGATTGTGACAGATGCCCTTGCGTTGCATCCGCCGCCCGACTGGTCAGTCGTGGAACAACTGACCGTCGGGCAGCAGGAACGCAGCATGTAGCGTTTTTTGAGCAGTGGAATCCTTCTGATTTCGCTGCGCATGCTCTCTCTCGGCGGCCAAACGATCAGCTGATCACCCAGCAGCCGCCTTCTGTGAGCGATTAGCTGATCTCCCAGCGGCTGGCTATTGTGAACGATCAACTGATCGTTCTCTCTTTCACGTTTTGCAACGGAATCCGCTTTATGATGACAATGAATTCCAATTCTTGTCACCCGTTGTACAACGCATCAGTCACAAGCGTCAAACAATGCATTTGACTGATGCAAAACAACAGAAATATGGGCCTAGCCTAACGGGCACTGCTGTACTCACTGTGGTCCCTAAGCTCTGTGTAGTGGCTTTGCCTCCTTCAGGTACTGCTGCGGCCAGGAGATCTGGAGTCTCCCTGGCCTCCGGTCTTTATTGCTGGGCAGATTAGATCCCTCACAATCTCGGACGCCGGTGTCCGGTAGTCAGCGCTGTTCCTCGAGGATGAACTGGTGTGGCTCCACCTCCCCGATCACTCCTCTTTTGCCTCACTTCTGCATCCCTCAGTCTGTCACACAGCTACTCGTGCGGGCTATGTACAGCCCTCTCCATTGTGATGTCTTCCCTCTCCTCGCTCGAGCTTAACTCCCAACTGTCAACTGTCTGACTCCGCCTCCAAACCTGGATTTAAAGGGGACTTCACCTGAACTCTGCTTGTAGAGCTCCCCCTCCAAGCTTGGAGTGGGAGTGTTGTTTGTGGGATTACCTGATGTGGAGATCCTTCCCTGCCCCAGGTACAGGTATATTTGTGGCAACTGAACCGTGTGGTGCCACATTCCCCCCTACTTAAATCCAGTACTCCTGGACTGGAAACACAAACTTATTAAAGATTAGCAACAATAAAGAATAGTACAAAGTCTTAAAAAATAAAAATTACAAAACCCAATAAAATGGAGAAATGCAGTCCTTTCACTGCAAACTGTGAGTACTGTATATGTAAAAGTTTTTGACCACTACCAGTCCTGTGGTCCATTAGTCCATATGTCAATAAAAGTTGAAGAAAATGCACAAGTTCATGCAATAAGTCCTGCAGGCTTAATACGCTTGACGGTTACGGATTTACTTAGTTGCAATAAACAAACAAAACATTTTTACACTTCACTAACTACTACACTTTCTATTTAATATTCTTCTATATAACGGGACGGAGGCTGACCGTAGTTGCTACAGCTAGACCTACGTAATGCCTGCGTCTCAACTGGGCGGTGCAGTGTACTGGTACCTAGTGCTGGTGCTATGCGTGCACTATCTACTAGTCTGCATGATGATCTATATTGGTATGTAATATGTATGTATAACTATAATATATATTAATATAATATATATGTAATATGTATATATGTATTAGTATGTATTAGTATGTATTCTTATATATGTATAAGTATGTACGCAATATTGGTATGCGTGAATGTTGTCTTAGTCTTACCATAGGACTGGCAGGTTCACCAATAGCAGGGTTCTCTGGTTCTACTGCGACAGGTAGTTCTTCTGAAACTTCGACAAGTTCTTCCAGTCTTTCTGGGACTTCTACTGGTTGAGCGGTAGTCAATAATGGTATTATTATGGCTTCATTGTACTGAGGCCAACTTTCAGGAAAATCACCAAGTACTGTTCGTATCATCCTCTTTCTTTTCCTCCTTATGTTGAGGTGTACAGGGGATGACTTCTTTTGGCTTCAACTGTTCAGGACATTTCTTAAGGTGGTCTCTAGAAACCGCTGCTGACGTTTTTCCCTTATCCTTGCTGATTTAGCAGATTTTCTTGTTGTCAAAGTTAGAGGGCAATACTGTGTATGGTTCTGCTTCCCACTGGTCATCAAGCTTATGGGTCCTTCTTTTTCTTTTTAGAACCATTTCTCCAAGTATTAAAGGAGTAGCTGGTGCATTCTTGTTATAATCTTTCTCTTGCCTTTCTCTAATTTTGTCTAGGCTTCTTTCTATGCACTCTTGTACCTTTTTCTACTGCTTTTGGCGCTTAGTGTCCCAATCAGCTTCAGGTGAACTGGTTTCAGGAACGACAATTCTCATCTCTAGGTCAACTGGTAACTTCCCGGGTCTTGCTCTCATAAAGTACGCTGGCGTGCAATTGGTGGAACTCACAAGGATGTTGTACATGTCCACTAAATCAGGCAGCTTCTCTGGCCACATGCTTCATTCTTCCAAGGGCAAGGTTTTCAACAGGTCTATAACCACCTGGTTCATTTTCTCACACATGCCGTTGGTCTGTGGGTGATTCGGTGTGGTTCGGATTTTCTTACATCCATACAGGTTGCAAAACTCCTGGAACACTTCAGCTTCGAATGCAGAACCTTGATCCGTCAACACCTGTTCCGAGTACCCATGTGGTCTGCAGAAGTAGGCTTCAAATGTTCTTTCTGTCAAATCCTTTACAGGTACTACCACCAGAAACCGGGAATAGTGGTCCACCATAGTGAGGGCATACGTATAACCGGATCTACTGGGTGTCGATTTCACATGGTCCAAGGCTACAAGTTCCAGTGGCTGTTTGGTGACAATTGGCTGTAATGGAGCTCTTTGACTGTCACGATCCTTTCTTCTTAGGTTGCATGGGCCACAGTTTCGGCACCAGTTCTCAATGGTGGTTCTCATGCCAACCCAATAGAATCTGTTGCGCAATAGTACCTCAAGCTTCTTCCACCCGAACTCTCCTGCTCCGTCATGGTACGCCTCTAGCACCATCTGAACATCTCTCCTCGGTACCACTATTTGCCACACCAACAAAGGGGTTCGGGGGTTGATGTAATGTCTGCATAGCCTACCCCTGTAGATAAAGAACCTGCTCTTTTCCTTCCACAGGTGCTGCGCTTCCGGTGGGGCATCTGGGCTAAGACGCGAGTTTGGTTGGGTTAATAGTTCTTTTACTAGGCGAACAGCCAGATCGCTGTCTTGCGTTTCCTCCCACCCATGGTAAGGTAACAGGTTCAGCGTGGCCTCTTGGCGTTTCCCTTTAACACCTTGGTTACACTGGTATGCACTGTAGCGGTGAAAAGCCGGCAGCTCTATCTCTTCTAGCTCATCCGAGTCTTCTCCTGCATCTGGTAAATGGGGCATTCTCAACAGTGCATTGGCGTTTTTGCGGCCTGCCCAATATTTGATGGTGAAGTCATAGTTTGACAACCGGGCCATCCATCGCTGCTCTAGTGCATCTAGCTTTGTGGAGTCCAAGTTAGTAAGCGGGTTGTTATCTGTAAATATGGTAAACTTTGCAGCCGCCGGGTAGTCTGGGCTGTCACTGAACAGTTCAAGCACTAAGGCCAGAAATTCCAGCTTGAACGAGCTGTAGTTTTCTGGGTTTCTCTCAGTAGGATGGAGCTTCCTGCTTGCAAAGGCAATTACACATTCTTTACCATTCTGCAACCGCACAGCTCCCAATCCTACGTTACTGGCATCTGTGTACAGCACGAAGGGTAGATTATAATCAGGGTAGGCCAGGATTTCCTCACCGGTCAGGACCCACTTCATGTGCTTGAAGGAGTAGTCTTCTTTCTCACCCCACTCAAACGGAGTGCTGGAAGTCTTGCCCTTTTTAGTCTGGCCTACCAGGAGATTTTGCAAAGGCGCCACTATTTTCGTGAAGTTCTTTTTATGAACCTCCTGTAGTATCCTACCAGCCCCAAGAACGGACGCACCTGCTTGACGGTCGTTGGCTTCGGCCAGTCTCTGATAGCAGTGACCTTTTCAGGGTCTGGTGCCACACCGTCCGCGCTGACCACATGCCCCAAGATACTGAACCTTCGGCTTCAGCAAATAGCATTTTGAAGGCTTTAGTTTCATACCAAACTATGACAATGCTTCAAACACCTCTCGGCCAGGTGCCCTAGATGTTCCTCATAGGTCTTTGGAATACACGATGACGTCATCAAGATATCAGTACAGTCTCGAAGTTTCAATGCCCCAGGCAACACTCCATCAGCCTTTGGAACGTGCCTGGTGCATTGCAGAGTCCAAACGTCATGCTGTTGAACTCACACAGACCCATCGCCATCGTGAATGCGGTCTTCTCCCGATCTTCTTTTGCCACGGAAACCTGCCAATACGCACTGGTAAGATCTAAGTTGGAAAATAAATTAGCAGCTTTCAGTGCAGTAAGTGTTTCCTCAATGCGGGGCAACGGGTGAGCATTATGGATGATCGAATTCCCTATTATTCGCTTCGACAGATATCCGACAAATACCTCGCCGCTATTCGAGTATTTGCGAATATTCTACCCCCAATGTAAGTCTATGGGAAACCAGACAGAATAATTTTACGTCGGACTTGTCGGTGACCTGTGGTGACTGAGGAGAAGGCTGAAATGGATGGGAAAAGGCTGAAACAATATGGGCACAGCCTTTAGAAGGTGCCTGACTGCATTTCTGGTGTCTTTTGTATAACGTGGTCAGTAACGTGGTCAGAGCAGCACGCGGCATTTACGTAGTCGCCAGAACAGCTCTCAAACCAAAGTTAGAGGGGAAATTGCTAAGAAACTGTTTCTAGTGCCTAATAACTGTAATAAAATGTCAAATCAAGCCCCGACCTCCAAAAAAACACCAAACACTTTAGCATATGTTCACATGTTTCGTTTTTTTATATTTTACTTTTTTCGATTTAGAAAGGGCTGTAACTTAGACATTGTATTAGTGTTTGTCTCACACATCCTTTTTTGGGATTATATTTGACAGCACTTTAAAAGGTCAGCTACAATGTGCCCGTTAGGATGTTGACCTTGCCCTCCTCCTCCACCAGCACTACCGGCTGTCCTCAAATCTCAGACTTCTTAGGGTTCTCAGATGGGCCCTGTAACATACATTGGGGAGGGACGGCAGCCATTTGTAGTTTTCTGCTTCCCCTATATCATTAGTGTGAAAGTTGGAATACGTACTCCATAACACTTTACAGTGCTATTGCCAATGTGGCCATTTGGGTGTTGGCCTTGCCCTCCTCCTCTTCCGCCTCCTCCACCAACACCATCGGCTCCAACACCATCGGCTGTCTATTCAAATTCTATTCAAATGATTCAGAAATGTATGTTTTATGGACAAATGAACGCCACGCTGGGACATCGAAACTGATGTCGTTGATGATGATTGCATCTGACCAAAAGTAGGTTGGGAGCAGGAGGCATCATCGCCTGCTGCCTAGACCGCAGTTTGTGAAGCATGCAGCACCGTGGAAGTGGCAGTTGTTCCACTCTGGAACTCAGGCTTTATTCCAAGGATTTAAAAAAAATTCAGTTTCCCCAGGGGGGAATGATTCAAAGACCATGTAGCACAGCATCAGAAGGTACTCCCAACAGCTTATTTTTAAAAAAAAAAAAAAATAAAATGGTAGAATAAGCAACAGGGCATAACATGCCAAGGAGTTTAATACACTCAGTTCCCCTAGGGTGTAAAGGTTCAGACACCATGTAGCTAAGCATCACAAGCTACTCCCAAGAGTTCCCAACACCTTATTTTTAAAAAAATTGGTAGCATAAGCAACAGGGCATAACATGCCAAGGAGCTAAAAAAAAAAGTCTGATTTGGCAGAGGGCCATGTGTAGCACACCGTGGAGCACAGCATCAATAAAGAACACAGAGACTGCCTGACCAATTGTTCTAGATAGTGTAGCCTCGACAGTGTTTATGCCAGTGCATAATGTACAAAGGCTTGAAAAATATTGCCCTGGATGATTGGGCCAAATGGGCCACATGGCAGCAGCATAACAAGTTACATTAGTCATGCGGTGTCATTAGATGAGAGAAGGCAAAATAGTCTTGAATGAGAAACAATGGAACTTATTTGAACTTAAGAAATCCAAATTTTGGGGCTACGCTTATTATTGGGTATTGTTAACAGGCGGCCTGAGATACTCTGGGGCAATCCATCTGTGGTTCATTTTGATCCTCGTCAAACTGTCTGCACTTTCCGTGGATAGTCGTGTGCGACCATCTGTTATTGACCCCGCTGAGCTGAAAACACGCTCAGACAACACACTCGCAGCAGGGCAAGCTAGCACTTCCAAAGCGTATAACGCGAGGTCTGCCCAAGTTTTGAGATTGGTAACCCAATAGTTAAAGGGAACAGTAGACTCGGAAAGCACGCTGATAACGGTCACCTACATAGTCCCTCACCATCGTACTCAAGTGTTCCCTCCTTGTCATCGTTCCCCCAACCGGTATCTGATTCGCAGTTGATGGTTTGTGGAAAATGGACCAGTTTTAGCAGATTAGTCCCCGCTTGTGTTGCTCCTACTATGCGTAGCCCTCTCTTGTAATTCTGTTGCGTGAGATGACACGCTACCTCTGACGCCAGCATGGTCTGAGGGTAATCGTTTCATCAACTGCTCCACTAAAGCCCTCTTGAATGTTTCCGTAGTACAATCCTTATTTGCCTCCACAAGTAGCAAAGCAAATTTGTCTTTGTAGCGTGTCAAGGAAGGTAGATAACCAGTATTTGTTGTCTGCCAAAATGTGGACTAGCCGACAGTCATGAGAAAGGCAGTGTGACGTGAACTGTGCCATGTGTCCCAGACTCCGAACTGGAAACCTTTTGTGTCTCACTGCTAAGAATACATTCTGTCTCCCTAAACCTCTTCTCCTCAGTCTCTCTCCTCCTCCTGCTCCTCCTTAGGCCATCCATGCTGGACAGCAGCCCTGAAGCTTGGGTTGTCAATCCCTTGGTTACCAACTTCAAAGCATTCCTGTTAATCATCCTACTCATCCTCATGATGCTGAGCAAAGGTGGCCTGAGCTTGTTGGCCGAGGGTGTGTAGATTACTAGCTACCATTGTGAAGTCTGGGTTCACAGACAACTCTGGTGCATGAACACTTTGGTCAGTCAGACCATCCAGAGAGCGTTTCAATAAACAAATCAGTGGAATGGTAATGCTTATAACAGCATCCTCACTGCTCTCAATGTTGGTACAGTAATCAAAATTCTCAAAGACCTGACAAATGTGTGCAATCCACACCCACTTGGCAGTACTTATGTCTGGCAGCTGCGTCTGACGGGCATGTTCCAGCTGAAATTGGGATACTGTCCTCTGCTGCTCATGGATCCTGGCCAACATATAGGTTGAATTCCATCTCGTAGGGAGGTCACATATTAGTCTGTGACGAGGCAAGTGTAAGCGCTGCTGCAGCAAAAGAGGGAGATGACTTGCGGAAATGTGCGCTAATACATCGTATCTTGGTAAGTAGGTCTGGTATCCCAGGGTATTTCTTCAGAAAGTGCTGAACTACTAAATTTACAATGTGGGCATACAAGGAATGTGTACAAGCTATGCAAGCTTTAAAGCCGCCACCAGATTACGACCATTATCACACACTACCATCCCTGGACGGAGGTCCAAAGGCTCAAGCCACTCATCTGTCTGCTCAGTTATTGCTTTCAAAAGCTCAAGTGCCGTGTGAGATTTGTCACCGATACAGATGAGCTTCAGTAGAGCGTGTTGCCGCTTAGTCGAGGCAGTGCTGCAGAGATCCCAGCTGGAGAATGATGTCGACGGTTGGACACCGGCGGATGTTGAGGAGGATGCACAGGAGCCAGATGAAGAGTAGGAGGAGGAGGGAGTTGTTGCTGTGTAGGACTGTGTAGGCTACTGAAACTGTTATTGAAGTGGGCCCCGCTCTTCTGGGTGTGGGAACTATATGGGATGTTGCCGTCCCAGACTCTGTACCAGCCGCCAGGTTCACCCAGTGTGCAGTCAGTGGGATGTAGCGTCCCTGTCCACTTCCGCTTGTCCACGTGTCTGTGCTTAAGTGGACCTTCCCTGTTATGGCATTGGCAAGGACCCATTTGATGTTTACAGACACGTGATTGTGGAGAGTGGGGATAGCACAACGAGAAAAATGGTGGCTGCTAGGCACAGAGTACCGATGTTCTAACACCACCAAAAGGTCGCGGAAAGCCTGTGTTCCCACAAGCCGATACGGCAACATCTCAAGGGCTATTAATCGTGCAATGTGTGCAGTTATGGTTTCTGCTCTTGGGTGCGTAACGGGGAATTTTCGCTTTTTTGAAGGTCTGTGGTAAAGACAACTGAACAGAACGCTGGGACATCGAAGCTGATGTCATTGATGATTGAGTTTGGCCAACATCAGGTTGGGAGAAGGAGGCATCACTGCCACCTTGCACACCAGTTTGGGAAGCAGGCAGCCCAGGGGAAGTGGCAGACTTTGGAGTCTGGAAATCATGTTTTTTCACCTAGAGCTGTCAACTACCTAGTAGTGTGCTTGGCTAACATATGGTTTCTCATGCTGGAGGCGCCAAGCTGGAAGTATTTTTGCCTCTAAGCTTGGTCTGACAGATTTGACAAATGGCAACCATTTGGTCCAAAGGACTCTTGGAAAAAAAAACTCCCACACAATCGCACCATGGACCCTTGGACTCTGAGATGGCTGAGGTGGTGCACGGAACCTTGTACTCTTGAGATGCCAAAGGTGGTGGTGTCATGTGCACAGTTAATTGACTTCTGGCAGTGGTCGAAACCCTATGTCTTACAGCCTTTTTGCGGACTATGGGCACATGCTCCTCTGCACTGCTGCTCTCGCAATCCATGCCACCCGTCCATGTTGGATCAATCACCTCATCATCGACCTGGTCATCTTCAAATTCCTGAAGGTCAACATCTTCGGGAATGGAGGTTTCAGGCTGACCTGAGGGCAACTGTGTCTCAGCCAACAACATGGCTTTCTTTTGGCGTTGGGTGCTCAAAGATCTGTGCATCACTGCACACCACGTCCTCACCTGCGTTGGTGGTGTTGTGCGGTGAGAGGCAAGAAAGGTCAAAGGGTCCCGTAAACAGTTCCTCAGAGTACCCCGCTTTGGTGTCATATGTTCCCTTAGAATACTGATGTTGTGAGGAAGGATGACCAGGCTGAGGTTTCGATGGGCCAGCCTGTGGGCTACTCAAGTCTGTCTGTGTGGACCCTTGGTATTTGCTACTCTACAAGGAACTGGAGGCATTTTCTGCTAGCCAAGTCGTTACCTGTTCGCACTGTTCAGGGCGCAAGAGTGCTTTCCCACGTGGACAAGAAAATTGGGATAGGAAGGCAGAGGTAGAGAAAGCAGGAACCTTTTTCTTTGGCTCGATCACACTGCTTGGGTGACCACCACTGTCACTACCACTTCGTCCACGGCCCTTACCCCCTCTTTTTTTCCCAATTTTTTTGGTTTGATTATTCAAGGTGAATACTTTTAACGTGACTTTTTCTACAGGTAGTGGAACAACCCTTATGCCGGGTTGTTAAACTTGCGTTAATAGTTTCTCACAATAGCTGTTTCTGTAAGCCTAAAAACCAAAAGGTACCTTTATTGGACAAACTACCACTTGGAGGAGTCGACAAAGATGTTGTGAATGTCTTTCAGCCCCAAGAGAAAACTGGGTTTGACAACACTTTTATTTTAGTATTGGTTACTTAGTATTTAGCACTCAGACTGTGTGTTAGTTGCAGCAAGCCACGATATAGGTGCTGTAAGATATGAAGCCCCCCAAACTATACAAGGTTGTTGCTAGGAAGGTACTGACCTTGAGGCACAACTACTGACCCCCACACCAAGTATTAATAAAAATTGGGTAACACTCACTGTGAATTGAGATGAGATGATGGCTGACAGGCACTACACTACACCTGTACCCCTTGTTTTTACAATTTTGGGACCTTCTTTTTTTTTTTGCAAATTGTAATACCTATTGCTAGTATAACAACACAAGGTTTGTAGCAGTGCTGAGATTGTTGATTTATTAGTAGCAGATGTCAGGACAGCTTTAAATCTCTCCCTGCCCGTGAATAAGCTGTCACTATGTCACACACTGCAGTAACAGACTGTGTGCAGCACTAAGAGGATTTATTTATTTATTTTTTTTTGCAGCAGTTCTATGATGTACACTGATGTACACAGCAGCTAGCACACAGTGGACAGTGTCTTCTGCCCTTAAAAGGACTATTTTTGATTCTGCAGCAGGAACACTATCTCATAGAACAAACTGTCCCTATACCTGTTTCTATGTTTTACACAGTCCCTAACCGCTAATGCTAAATATCTTCAGCCCTTAGAAGGACTAGTATTAGTTGGCTGCAAAAACGCTGTACCGCACACAGTACAGTCTCACTACACCAGCAGCTCAGGAATGAATGCATGCACACAAAATGGCGGCTGACTTATATAGCCCCTATGACGCTGTGCGGCCAAGACAATCACAGTAACACCACAACAAAGATGGCTGTGGCGTTACTGTGAGGGCAAGCAACGTCGGATGTGTTCATTGGCTGCAAATAGGAGCCAGGAAGTCCAGAAACGAAAATGAAAGTACAGCAGCGAATACCATATTTGCCGTCTGATACCGAATAGTGGCGAATACATTCGCTCATCCCTAGCAAGCATCCTTGAGTGTCATGCGGTTTATCTGCCTATAGTCAACGCACATCCTCATTGTGCCATTTTTCTTTCTTACCAGGACAAGTGGGGCTGACCAGGGGCTACGACTATCTCTAATAACCCCAGCCTCCTTCATTTCCCGTAACATATCTTTAGCACACTGATAGTGAGCTGGTGGTATAGGCCTGTATCTCTCTTATAGGTGGATGGTCTCCCGTGGATATGCGATGATGTACCCCTTTTATCCACCCAAAGTCTTAATGGATGCTTACTAAAGACCCGTTCATAATCCTTCACCACCCGATAAACGCCGTGCCTTTGGTAAGAAGAGGTGGAATCAGTGCCGACATGCAGCTTCTGACACCAGTCTTCCAGCTGTCCCTTGGAGCTGTTGTCCTCTGCCTGGTCAGACAGGGTCAAGGGTTCCACTGCCTGAATTGAGTTGTTGTTGACAGTGAACAACTTGGCAACAGAAGCATATCTGAGTAGCTTAACCTCTTTCTCTCCACAGTTTAAAACCCGTACAGGTACCCTCCCTTTGCGTACATCAACTATCCCATTGGCTGTCAGGACTGTGGGCCTACTATCTGAGTACATGGGCTCTACCATTGCCTGGTAATCCTGCCCTTTGAGGCCGATCGCTGCCCGACACCAAATCATCACTTCACTTCTTGGGGGTAACACAATGGGGAATGGGTCGCTTACCCGTACACTGCCGATCTCCCCACCAGACAACTCTACCTGTTGTTTCTGCAGAAGGGCCTTGATCTTTCTGTAGGACTCTCTGCTGCTCGGTGCTGGCAGTTTCTGCAACCTGCTGGAGCAAGAAAAGAACTTCTCCTAGACAATTTTCAATAACGTTAGTGCCTAGTATCATTGTTGGATTTCTTTCACGACAATCAGTATCCACCACAATAAGTCCTTGGCCCTTTAGCTCCTCCCTCCCCACCTTTATCGTTACCTCCTTGAACCCTACTTGTGATACTGGCTGTCCATTAGCAGCATATATAGTAAGGTCTGGGTCTGGGTGAGTGAGCTCAGAATCTGCCCAAAATCTTTTGTAAAGGATATGCGGTATCATAGTCACCTGTGAGCCAGTGTCCAATAGAGCAAGTGTGGGAATGCCATCTAGCACGATAGATATGTGGGAGGACGGTCATTCCTATCGCGCCAGTTCGATGGGCCTGGTTTTATTCCTGGTGTTCGGCCCGCTGCCCCAGGAGTCGCTGGTTTAAAGGACATGACCTGGCAAAGTGGCCCGCCTCGTTACAACGGCGGCAGATAGGCTGTCCTGATGAGTGGTTGCGGTCGTTGGGTCTTCCTCTGGGCGGCGGGTTCCTCCTTCGTTGCATCCACGGGACGTCCTCAGGGCTGTCAGCCAACTGGATCCTCTCCGATGACTGTGGTTTCTGCTGGAGTTGCATGGCCTTTAGGAGCATGGCCACATCTTTTGTCAGCTGCTGTACCTGGCAACGCAAGTCATCAGAGGCACCAGGTATTAGTCTGTTCATTGATTTCTGCTGGAGTTAAGGAAAGGGGCGCCACCTCTGAGGGAGAGGTGATGGCTTGCCGTGGCTGAGGTGCGGGGTCTGTAGTCACAGGGACTCGCAGTGCTCTAATGGCCTGGTTCTTCAGAGATACAAACTCTAGACTCGGATGCTCCATGACCCATAGACGCAGCTGTGTTTGATGGATTGGTGAATGTAGCCCCTCAAACTGTTCAATTAACATTTTATCTTCCTCTTGCACACTTTCAGGGTCTACCTGCTTTACAGCCCGCAGCGCCTCCTGAAGGTTCAATGCATAATCCCGTATGCTATCCTTCGGCCTTTGTTTGCAGTTGTAATACCTCATTCTTAGCTCAGCTACAGTACAAATTTCAAAAGCAGCTTTTAAATTAGCAAATATCTGGGTTATTGTCCTTTTATCTGTATTCAGCCAGGATTTAACCACACGCTCTGCTGCACCCGTTAGCTGCCACAGCAAGACAGACACTTTTTGCTTGTCAGTCATGGAGTATATATCCAGGATATTGCACATCTTTTCTCTAAATTCAGCTAGGGTATTGGGTTCCCCAGCATATCGCAGTACCCATGCTGCCCCTGGGACATACGGCAGAGCAAGAGCAAGCGGCATGATCGGGGCTACAGCTTCAGGTGCTGCAGCTGCTCCAGCGGCATCAGCATCGCCTTGCTTCTCCATCCTTGAGGTGGTGCAGTTATGGCGGCACAATTACAGTTCAACACAGTCTTTAGATGGCGCACAGTACCCGTTGATTAAGGGCACGAAGATCCTGTTCGTGACGCCAAAAGCTGACCCGCCCCAGGGCCGTGGGGTACTCTGTTTCGGGATTTTGTCATGGGGGCCTGTGCCCGGTCCCGTGGCCTTGGTGGTCGCTGAAAGTCAGTTAATAATAATAATAATAATTAAAAGTGTTTTGTGGCGTCACCTACGGTTCCAGTAAGGTTACTGGGGCTGCAGGTCAGACCCCTGGGGTGATGGTTAGGCAGCCAGTTGTTTACGCTTCCCGTAGGTGAATCTGGATCCCCAGGGCAGTTTTTGTAGCCTTACACAGATATGGCAGTTTTTCTTCACAGCCTTTTCAACTGTCACTTTAGTGCAGCAGCCTATGGCTCCTCAGATGAGTGAAATAAAGTATGTCACACCAATTCATTAACTCTGTCCAGGTTTTAATTGCAGATCTTATTCAAAATGGGTTCAGTTTCTGATGTGACGGTTTTTGGGTAATCTGGGAACAATTCAGGATCTCTATGCCAGGTCAGTTTTGTGGCCTCCCTGCTGCGCTGTCTGTCCTTGGTCCTAGGCTGCCTGTAGCTATAACTTGTCCCTCTCTTTCTCTCTTCACCTGTATGGCAGGCGGCGGGAGCTTCTCTAAGGGGCACTGATTAATTAATTTTTTTAATTAGCACTGCTGTACTCACTGCGGTCCCTAAGCTCTGTGTAGTGGCTTTGCCTCCTTCAGGTACTGCTGCGGCCAGGAGATCTGGAGACTCCCTGGCTTCCGGTCTGTATTGCTGGGCAGTTTAGATCCCTCACAATCTCGGACGCCGGTGTCCGGTAGTCAGCGCTGTTCCTCGGGGATGAACCGATCTGGCTCCACCTCCCCGGTCACTCCTCTTTTGCCTCACTTCTGGATCCCTCAGTCTGTCACACAGCTACTCGTACGGGCTAAGCACAGCCCTCTCCATTTTGATGTCTTCCCTCTCCTCGCTCGAGCTCAACTCCCAACGGTCAACTGTCTGACTCTGCCTTCAAACCTGGATTTAAAGGGGATTTCACCTGAACTCTGCTTGTAGAGCTCCCCCTCCAGGCTTGGAGTGGAGGTGTTTGTGGGATTACCTGATGTGGAGATCCTTCCTTGCCCCAGGTACAGGTATATTTGTGGCAACTGAACCCTGGGGTGCCACAATTACATCACATGACTTCTGATGGGGGTGGGTAAGTTATGCTTATGGTGGCGCACTGATACATCTCGCTGTCGGATTTTGGCAGCAGCGAGATGTAAGGGGTTAACCCCTTCAAGACCTTTGACGGATACATCCGTCATGGTGCCCTGGTACTTAAAGACCCATGACTGATGTATCAGACATGGCGAAAGCGCGGCATCGGAGCCCCGGTGACTGCAATCGGTTCACACAAACCGCACATTCGGGTAGGAGGGGATCTGTGCCTGACTTCAGGAGGGGTGGTGCCTCCTCCCCGGACCTACAGAGGCTGTGATTGGTTGAGCGGGGTTCGTCAACCAATCACAGCCACTAATGTTTCAGTCATTGAAAATGGCTAAAACATTGAAATCCAGGCATGATCAGTGCAGCTGTAGCACTGGTCATTGGCTGGAGCTGGGTGACCTCAGCTGGATCACCATCCCCCTGCTCCAGCAGCTCTGATTGGAGAGACCAGCCTTGTGATCTCTCCAAACACCATGGACCTGGGGCCGGTGACCGCTCCCCTCAGCTTAATTTGTCGGTCCTGGAGCATACCAGTACAGTATATACAGGACAATGGCAGGGCGACAAGCTCCTTCCCATGCTGTCATGAGACCGGAGCATGGGACCTGTAAGTTGCAGCGCTGCCATTTTACTATATCAAACCGAGGAAAAGCCTCCCGATCAGTCGCCCTCCTCAATCTGCCACCGCTGTCCCCGATCTGCTGCCCACACCCCTCCCCCTCACCTCCGTGCTCGGCTGCCTGCTCCCTCCCCCTCACCTCCGTGATCGGCTGCCCGCCCCCTCCACCTCACCTCCGTGATCTTCTGCTCGCTCCCCCCACCCACCTCTCACCCCTGTGATCTGTGCTTCCTGCTTTTTCACCTCTCACCCTTGATCTGCTGCCCCCTCTCCCACCTCTCACCCTCCCTGATCTGCTGCCTCCTTCATTTCCTGTGATCCTGCTGCCTAGATCCATCCTGTAAGGTAACTATCCCCAATCTCACCTCCTACTCCACTCCCCTTACCCCCATCCCCCCTTTCACCCCCATCCTCCGCCGCTCCTGCATCCACTGCGCCCTCTCCCATTCGCAGCCATCCTCTCCCAGCCGCTGCCGTTTCACATCCACCGATGCTCCCTTTATCTGCCGCTGCCCCCCCACCCCATCTGCTGCCATCTCTCCTGTGATCCTGCTGCTATTCTGATCCATCCTGTAAGTATTGTTCGTGGCTCTTTAACTATCCCCAACTCCCACTCCCTATTTCCACCCACCCCCCCGCTTGCCGCCAAGTGCTGATCAGCTACGTGAATGGCTGATTAGGTACGTAATTGTTGCTCGAGGTTTTTCCCCTTTTTTTTTTTTTTTTTTTTTTTTTTTTTTTGTGCACCCCAAATAAAGAAATTAAAAAAACAAAACTTGAACACTTGGGTACCTGACCAGCAAGCGTCCTGCAGCCGTACTCTACTTCAGACAGGACTTCTTTTTTCCATCCCACCTAGTTTCCCCCCCCCCCCCCCTTTTTGCAGCACATCCGTGCGTGCGCCCTGATTTTTTTTATTTTTTATTTTTTTTTTGTGCCATGGGGGTCTAGTTTCCAAAATGGGGTCACATGCAGGGGAGCCTCCACTGTTTCGGCACCTCAGGGGTCTCCAAACACAACATGGAATACGCTAATTATTCCAGACAATTTTGCGTTTGAAAAGTCAAATGACGCTCCTTGTCTTCCGAGCCCTGCTGTGCGCCCAAACATTTGATTTCCACCACATATGAGGTATCTGTGTACTCAGGAGAAATTGCACCATACATTTTATGGTGCACTTTTTCCTGATACCCCTGTGAAAAAAAGCTACCTAGTTGAAGTAACAATTTCGTGGTAATTTTTTTTTTTTTTTTTTTTTTTCACGGCTCAACTTTATTAACTTTAGTGAAGCCCCCAGAGGTTCAAAGTGCTCAATAAACATCTAGATAAATTCCATGAGGGGTCTAGTTTCCAAAATGGGGTCACAAGTTGGGGAGCTCCACTGTTTCGTCACATCAGGGGCTCTCCAAACGCAACTGGTGCGGCTAACGATTCCAGCTAATTTTCTGTTCAAAAAGCCAAATGATGCTCCTTTCCTTCTGAGTTCTGCCGTGTGCCCAAACAGTGATTTTTCGCCACATATGAGGTATCTGTGTGCTCAGAAGAAATTGCCCAACACATTTTGGGGGTTCGTTTAATCCTGCTACCCTTGTGAAATGCAATATTTGAGGCTAAATTAACATTTTTGTTGCAAAAAGTAAAATGTTCATTTTTTTCCTTCCACATTGCTTTAGTTACTGTGAAGCACTTGAAGGGTTAATAACCTTCTTGAATGTGGTTCTGAGTAGCCTGGGGGGTGCCATTTTTGGAATAGTGTCACTTTTGGGTGTTTTGTGTTATGTAGACCTCTCAAAATCGCTTCAAATTTGATGTGGTCCCTAAAAAGGTGGCTTTGTAAATTTTGTTGTAAAAATGAGAAATTACTCAACTTTAAACCCCTATAACTTTTTTTTTTTTTTTCCCCAAATTGTGCTGATGTAAAGTACATGTGGGAAATGTTGTTTATGATTTTGTGTCATATGTCTCGTTTGTTTTGAAGCATAAAATTTCAAAGTTTGAAAATTACAAATTTTTCTCGAAGTTTCCGTTATTTTCTGCGTTTCTTTGTGAAAAAAAAAATCGGCCTAAATTTACCACAAACATGAAGCCCAATATGTCACGAAAAAAACAATCTCCGAATTACCGGGATCCGTTGAAGTGTTCCAGAGTTATAACCTCATAAAGGGACACTGGTCAAAATTGCAAAAAGTGGCCTGGTCTTTAGGGTCAAAATAGGCTGGGGACTCAAGGGGTTAATAGGCACAGGTGGAACGTGATTCCACTTGTGTCGACAGTCACACATCTCAGCTGTTTAAATCAGCTGAGATGTGCGCCGATCGCCACAGCAGCCCGCTGGGATTAACCTCACGCTATCCATGACATACCCAGTACGTCAGGTGTCGTGAAGAGGTTAAAAAAAAAAAGCGCGATTTTTCATTCTTTACTGACTTCCTTCTAAAAGGTCCTGAAATACATATGTTACACCCTGGGAGGTTTTCAGTTTGTAGGGGGAAAAAATCACTAAAATTGACAGTCTTTTAACCTTTTTATTAGTTACGGTTGCAATGGATGCGAGCTCTGATGGTGAAGAGGAGGTCGAGAATACAGATCAGATGACAGAAACTGTGATGAATGGCAGTATGAAGGAAACCCTCAGCCTTACCGTGGATGCAAAAACAGAGACTGCAGTTTTTAAAAGGTAAACCGAAAGTGCAACAGCTTAAGCACTTAAGATTTATTTCCCAACATAAAAACTGAGCAAATTTTCTTTTTTCCGTTTTTGCGCCTGTTTTTTTTTCCTCTCCTTATTCCAAGAGCGATAACTTTTTTTTTTTTTTTTTTTTTGTCCCAAGTTGATCTTTGTTTTGCTGTGTGTATGCTGTTTGCATTAGTTTTCTGTTGCATCGTCTGAAATAGCATAATGAGGGAAAAAAAACACCAGAGTTGCAGTTCACCGATTGGATTCATTTTTTATTGGTCGGACTTTTATGAACTCTGCGATGCCAAATGTGTATTTATTTTATTATATATATATATATATATATTTCCCCCCCCCCCCCATTTGGATTTTACCAAATTTAAAAATCTATGAAAGTATAAAATTATTTTGTCAATGCTGGGGGAAAAAATGCCTGTATTGAGTTTTTTTGGGGTGTTTTTTTTGGTCACCTCCCAACACTCGTATGAAGATTAAACCTTTGCTCTTATTTTTCGTAACGCATGCTTAGATACTTTTTTTTTTTTTTTATTATAAAGATTTTGTTCACATTTGCAATTTTATTGTGGGTTTTGGGGTTTTTTTTTTTGGCTATACCTTTTTGTTTCTGTATACACAATGATTGTCTACAGTAAGTACACCTGTCAATCATCTAGATCACTGTGGGTAAAAGTTAACTGTGCCAAAACTGTTAGGGGCATCGTTTAGCACCAAATATTGATGTCCTATTCTTCAGACTGGTAATATATATCAGATTGGGAGTCCGACTCTTGGTAGAACCACTGATCAGCTGTCACTGCCTTCGCAACGCCCAGAATAAACTGAACGGAGCTGTCCTGTTCGTCTCCATCCATAATGTGTATGAGATGCACATCATGGGTTTGGCAGAAGAGCTGATCCACAGTACTTCAGTGACTGCTACACGTTGAGTAGAGCTGTGCTATTCAGTTCCAATCAGTGATCACATCTGGCTGCTGTCACAGCTGATAACGGTTGATCGATGGGGGTGCTGGGTGTCAGGCTAAGAAAACCGTGGGGAAACTAAGTATTTTATACACTGCCAATTTTGCAAGTTTTCCCACCTACATAGAATGAGGAGGTCTGTAATTTTTATTGTAGGTTAAACTTCAACTGTGACAGACAGAATAAATTAAAATAAAAATCATATGATTTTTAAATTTGCATTTTATTACATGAAATAAGTATTTGATACGATAAAAAACAACTTAATATGTGGTAGAAACCTTTGTTTGCAGTTACACAGATCAGACGTTTTCTGTAGTTCTTGGCCATGTTTGCACACACTGCAGCAGGGATTTCGGCCCACTCCTCCATACAGATCTTCTCCACATCTTTCAGGTTTTGGGGCGGTCACTGGGCAACATTGAGTTTCAGGTTCCTCCAAAGACTTTTTATTGGGTTCAGGTCTGGAGACTGGTTAGGTCTATCCAGAACCTTGAAATGCTTCTTACGGAGCCACTCCTTAGTTGCCCTGGCTAGGTATTTCGGGTCATTATCATGCTGGAAGACCCAGCCATGACCCATCTTCAATAGTCTTACCGAGGGATGGAGATTGTTGGCCAAAATCTCACAATACATGACCCCCTCTATCCTCCCTTTTTAATACGATACAGTCGTCCTGTCCCCTTTGCAGAAAAGCACCCCCAAAGTATGAGGTTTCCACCCCCCATGCATCACGGTTGGGATGGTATTATTGGGGGTTTTACTCATCCTTCTTCCTCCAAACACAGCAAGTGGAGCTGATCCCAAAAATCTCTTTTTTGTTTTCATCTGACATGACCTTCTTCCATGCCTCCAGATGGTTTTTGGCAAACTTCAAATGGCCTGGACATGTGCTGTCTGTCATAGTTGAAGTGTACCTGCAATACAAATTACAGCCCTATCCATTCTTTGTAGATGGGAAAACTTGCAAAAGTGGCAGCGTATCAAATACTTATTTTCCCCACTGTAGTAATCACTATGATCAGATAACCCCTTATCTATTTTTTAACATAAATTTAGTGGCACTTAGGGTATGTGCGCACGTGTGCTTTTTTTCATGCTTTTATGCTGCGTTCTGCACTGCAACGTAAAAGCCTGCGTCCCCAGCACAATCTATGAAGATTGTGCAAATTCCATCCGCACGTTGCGTTTTAGAAAGCTGCTGCTTTCCAAAACACTGCGTTCTAAAAAGCAACATGTCACTTGTGCGTTTTGGATGCTTTTCCCACTCTATGGCAGAGGAAGCATCCAGAATGCATGAATTCCGCATGCACAATGCTTTCAAAACACATCTTTTCGGCTGCTTTTTGAAACGCACATGCAGAGACGTGCGCACATACTCTTATTACTGTGGGCTGAAGAAAAACCTTTTACAACTGTGAGAGGTGATTAAGTCGCTGCCAGTCTCCTCTGTTAGGCTATGTGCTCACGTTGCGTTCTGTCCCTGCAGAAATTTCTGCAGCGATTTGAACAGCACACGTGCGCTTAATGAAATTAATGAAAATTAATTTCATGCGCTCTGGATGCAGCCCCTCCCATAGACAGAGCGGGGGCTGCATGCAAAGAGCATGAAAGAAGTGACATGTTGCTTTTTAGAACGCAGCGCTTCGGCAGTAGCTGAAGCACTGTGTTCTAATACGCCACGTGGGCATGGATTAGGCACAATCTTCATAGATTGTGCTCAGGACGCATGCAGTTACGCTGCGGTGCAGAACGCAGCGTAACTGCATGAAAATACGCTACGTGGGCACAGAGCCTTAGAATCAGCTGCTGCGAAAAGATTAGGCATTTCAGATTCAACAAACCAAATTCCATTTTCCTCCCCGAAACACGTTTCACAGCTGATTTTGCTAAAATTGTTAGATTGAACCATCTTTTGTCTTGTCCATTGCTAGCTTCATCCATTTAAGTTTGCCTTTCTAGCTTTCATTTATTATAGGGTCATCATAACTTAAACTACAAATATGGGTTTGCAGAGAAATACCGCAATAAGCACACATCCCTCAGCTGTAGTCACGGCAGTGATTTCCCATGCTGTTATATCTATATAGCCTTTCCTGCACCACATGTACTAAGTAGCATTCTGTTTATGCCTGCTTCTCCTCCTTTCCCTTTCCACTGCGCACTATTGGCTTCAGAGTGTTGAAATCCTTTTGGTATGTATCTCTAAAGATCCTCTCTGTGCAGGTTTTCCATATTTTTCCCTGTATGCCTAAAGCACCTTGTTTTTCGATTCCTTTTTTCCTTTCCATTACGGTCACATGCATCCGTGGATTACATTTTATTTATTTTTTATTTGTGAAAATGTTGCAATGTGCAGCAAATGTAGTTTGGTTTTTTTTTAGTTTTTTTTTTTTTCCATGTCCTACCATCACCACCAAATGCATGCGTTTTACGGTTTACTTGTGTTTGTAGAAATTGTATTTATTTTTTATTTTTTTTTTTGTAGCGAGGAAGGGAAATTGTCTACCTCTAATGACTCTGCCTGTAAATATGTTGTGGAGAACTCCGAATCTGCTATGGAAAATCCTCCAGCCTCACAGCCAAACAGTAGCAGTCCAGAACAGAAGTGAGTAGTTTGTTTGGTTTTTCTTTCATTGCAGTGACTATGATGTGTTAACCCCTTCACGACTTTGTACATATCGGTATGCCCAAGGTCGTGTCTGTCCCTGTAATGCAGTTTCGTGTGAGCCTGCTTGTTTCTCTGCACATGTCAGCTGATGTGATCAGCAGACATGCTCAACTAACAGGTGTGGGAGGATTGGAGATCCACTCGTGTCTGTTAAAGAGAACCTGTCAGCTGCAATGTGCACCCAGAACCACGAGCATTTCTGGGTGTATATTGCTAATACCTGCCAAACTGTATCTAGTAGCATACATAGAGATCTTTAGGAAAAGTATTTCTAAAGATCTTTTATGATATGCTAATGAGCACAGGGACTGGTCCCAAGGGTTTTAGTGCCTGAGCTCATTCCACCCTCTTAGTATGTTAGCATGCCCACAGGGGCGTGCTATCATGCTATTCAGTGCAGCATCATCAGAGGTGAGGCGTGTACCTGTGTCAGCTGTCACCGCTGATCCATACATGCCAGCATTTTCGGTCATGCGCACTAGACCTCTCTGAAGCCGAGACGCATACACCTGGCTTCATACTGTGCATGACTGGAAGTGCTGGGCATTCAGAGCAGCGGTGACAGGAGACACAGGAATGTATGCGCGTCACCGCTTGTGCTACTGCATGGAGTAGCAAATTGGCATGCCCCTGTGGGCGGAATGAGTGAAAGGAATGAACGCCCATGTGACTCGTCCCAGCGCTCATTAGCATATCATAAAGGATCTTTAGAAATACTTTTTCTAAAGATCTCTTTATCTATGCTAGTGTATACAGGGACGGTTAGGCGGGGATTAACAATATACACCCAGAACTGCCCGTGGTTCTGGGTACATATTGCTACTGACAGGTTGCCTTTAACTAGTTAAACCCCACTGTCAATCTGACAGTGGAATTTAACATGCGCCATTCCCTGTCCCCATCGGTGGCCCCATGACACGATCACAGGGTGACGATGGGCTGTCAGGGGTCCGCTCATGACCACTGTCATGATGTAGGTCCTGTGAGCGCCAGCGTTCAGACATCAGCATTTCTGCCGTACAAAGCGGTGCTGAAGTTCTTCTCTGTGCAGCAGAGGCGATGAGATTTACTCGTTCCCCTAGGAAACTTGAAGCTAAAACAAAGTGTGTGGAAAAAGAAAAAAAGCTCAAATCACCCTCCTTTTGCTCCATTATACAAAACTTTTAAAATCCACACATTTAAACGCTATATTCAGAAATGCCCAATCTATCAAAATATAAAATGAAATTGATCTGTAATGAGGAAAAAATAACCCCAGAATTTATTTTTTTCTTTAAAAGTTCAGAATTTTTTTCACTTAAAAAAAATATAAAAATAAATTTTCTTCATCGTTCCTTATGGGAGACCCAGACCATGGGTGTATAGCTTCTGCCTCCGGAGGACACACAAAGTACTACACTAAAAAGTGTAGCTCCTCCCTCCTAGCATATACACCCCCTGGATGACCAAATCTAGCCAGTTCAATGCTTTGTGTTCAGGAGGCACACATCCACACATGCATTCTCATCTGATTTTGATTTTTGGAAAAGAGTTTGAAGAAAAGCGGGTCCAAGCTGGACTCCCGGCATGTCCCTTCTCACTCCACTGTGTCGGCGGTGTTGTTAAGGTTGATTTCAGGGCTGGAGCCTTACATGCCGCGCTCCTTCACCATCCCTCGGGCTCTGGCTTGAAGTGGGAGCCAGCACGGTTCTCCCTGCCTGGCAGGAGACCGGTCTCCATCCGCAGCCCTTTCAGGATCCTTCCGGACGGAGCACTCATCCCTCAGGGACCTGGCCCTGCGTCTCACAAGCTAAGTATCTGAGACGTTATTTTCAGGGGGTCCCTTGTACTTTAATGTGGGGGAGAGTGTGCTGTGTATGTATTCTGACATTCCCGGCTGGTTCTCTGGTTTTCACCCGAGAACCGCGCCGATGGTGCCTGTTTGCCGGCCGCATTGTTAAATCTAGGCCCCGGCTTCGCCTGAGGCCTAGTTTCGATTTCACTGCCCCTGCATGTCAGTCATGCAGAGGGACAGTGCGGCTCCGCCCAGCGGCTGTTCGGCACAGGGGAGAGACACTCCTCCGGTTGTGGACCTGCTTATATACTGCATATATACTGCTTATATACTCTGCTGGGGGTCATTCTGGCTCAGAGCCCCCACTTCAGCAGCATGTCTCACACGAGAAGTAAGGCTGCACTCAATATGCACTGCATGTAGGCTCGTACTGCCTGTACCGAGCACATAACCACATTGTGATTCCTGCTCTAACATGGTGGTGCCTCAGCCTGGAGTCTCATCCCTAGTGGTCCCTCCGGCTGCTCCGGCTCCGGTGGCTGAACCCCCGGCTTGGGTAGAATCCTTCTCTCCATGGGACAGCTGTCCCGGACTCTGCTGAGCATGCATTAGCCCCCTTCTCAGGGCACCTCTGCTGCTACGGCTCGCTCAGCAAGGCCCACAGAGGATTCTTCTTCTGGTCTCAGACCCCGTCCTCCTCAAAGACGCAGGGTCCCCTCTCCTTCCTCGTCCCGCGGCTCTGATTCACGAGCTGACTCGCAGGACGAGGAGGATCCCTTTACTGGGGGCTCGGACGCTACCTCCATGTCCCCCATTGATCTGTCCGAGGGTGACGCAGATATTAGTGTTTCGATTGCGTACATTAATTCTGTACTGGACCTCAATCCGCCAGTATCAGAGGAGCAACCCTCTCTGGCAAAAAAGCACCAGTTTACCTTGCTTAAGAGAACAAGGAGTTTGTTCCTTAACCACTCCAGTTTTCAGGCCACTGTGGCCAGGCCCAGGGCCTGCCCTGACTAACGCTTCCTAAAGAGTGGTTCTGATGACCGTTTTCCCTTTCCACCAGAAGTGGTCAAGGAATAGGCTCATTCACCAAAGGTGGACCCTCCGGTGTCTAGACTCTCAGCCCGGACAGTTGTATCAGTGGCTGTTGGCACCTCTCAAGGATTCCACTGTCCGCCAGGTTGACCTTCTGGCCAAATCTGTATAGAGGCGGCAGGGGCCTCGTTCTCCCCATCTTTTGCAGCAGTGCGGGCTCTCAAAGCCATCTCTGCTTCTCTAGAGGAGATGCATTCCCTCACCAGGGACTCTATGCCCGAAATGGTTGCCTTAACTTTCAGGCTTCAGTCTTTTCATCCTATGCCATGTCTGCCATGCTGGAGACTCTCACCGCACTGCGGTGGCCTCGGCTAATTCCCTCGCTATCCGCAGGCTCCTGTGGCTTCGAGAGTGGAAGGCAGATGCTTCTAAAGAAGTTCCTTGCTGGGCTCCCTTTTGCTGGGACCAGACTATTCGGTGAACAACTGGATGAAATTATTAAGGAAGTTTTTGGCAGGAAGAGTACTTCCATGCCACAAACCTGAACCAGGAAACCTGTCCAGGGCAGGAACCAGTCGAGGTTGCGTTCCTTTCGTTCCTCCAACTGGTCATCCTCTAAGCCCTCGGCCTCGTCCACTAACTCAGCCAAGGATCGTAAACCCAACTGGCGCACGAAGCCGCGTCCTCAGAAAACCGCAGGAGCTGCTGCCACTAAGTCAGCCTCCTCCTGGCTATCTGGCCGCGCCAGCAACGTCCTTAGTCGGTGGCAGGCTCTCCCACTTTGGCGACATGTGGTTTCAACACGTCTCCGATCAGTGGGTGCGGGATATCATCTCCCACGGCTACAGGATAGAATTCTATCCAGCCCGCCAAACAGATTTTTTCTGTCAACTCCCCCCTGCTCCAAGGCCGCCGCCTTCTCACAGGCCGTGGCATTCTTGCAGGCCAATGGAGTAATTGTACCGGTTCCCGACCGTGAACGGTTCTGAGATTTCTACTCAAATCTCTTCCTAGTCCCCGAAAAGGACGGTGCCTTCCGACCTGGATCTCAAGCTTCTCAACAAGCATGTTCAGGTGCGGCATTTTCGCATGGAGTCTCTGCGATCAGTCAATGACCCAAGGAGATTTCCTAGCATCCATCGACATCAGAGATGCCTATCTGCATGTGCCAATCGCAGTTTCACACCAGCGTTGGCTACGTTTTGCAATCGGAGTGGAACATTTCCAATTCGTGGCTCTTCCCTTGGGGTTAGCCACGGCCCCTCGAGTATTCTCAAGGTCATGGCAGCAGTGATTGCGGTCCTGCACCTCCAGGGGTTGGCAGTGATCCTTTTGTCCTGGACGACCTTCTAGCAGGGCTTCATCCAGTGCAGACTGTTAGCGGAGTGCCTCGCTCACTCTCGCCACTCTAGCCAATTCGGGTGGCTTGTCATTCTGTCCAAGTCCACTCTGACCCAGAAGCTCACGTACCCAGGGACGCAATTCGAGACTCTGCCGGCACTTGTGAAGCTGCCCTTAGTCAAACAGCAGTCCCTCCTCTGGCGGTGCGCTCTTTGCTGAGGCCCTGACGTCGTTCCATCAGGCACCTAATGCAGGTGCTGGGTCAGATGGTGGCGTCAATGGAAGCGCTTCCCTTGCCCAGTTCCATCTGCGTCCTCTGCAGCTGGACATTTTCCGCTGTTGGAACAAGCGGACTTCCTCCTTCCACGGGTTGGTGGCTTCGCCACAGACCAGGGGCTCCTTTCAGTGGTGGCTTCGGCCCCTCTCTCTTCAGGGACGCTCCTTCCTGGCCCCGTCCCGGGTGATCCTCACCATGGATGCCAGTCTATCCGGCTGGGTAGCAGTATATATCCACCATGGAGCGCAGGGCACTTGGACTCTGTCCGAATCAGCCCTCTCGATCAATGTGCTGGAAATCAGAGCTGTGCTTCTAGCTCTCTTAGCCTTTCACCATCTGTTGGCGGCCAGGCACATTCGAGTCCAGTCAGACAACGCGACAGCGTTTGCCTACATCAACCACCAGGGCGGGACACTCAGCCGCCTGGCAATGTTGGAGGTTCAACGCATCCTTCAGTGGACGGAGGACTCAAAGTCCACCATATCCGCAGTCCACATCCCAGACGTGGAAAACTGGGAGGCAGATTATCTCAGCCATCAAACCGTGGACAGCGGCGAGTGGGCTCTGCATCCGGCAGTGTTTCGGTCAATCTGCCGCAAGTGGGGCACTCCGGACGTGGATCTTCGCTCCACGATCCTCAGGCTTTTGCAGCAGACGCACTGGTTCAAGATTGGTCCCAGCTTCGTCTTGTCTTGCGTGTTTCACCCTCTAGCTCTTGCCCAGAGTCCTGCGCAAGATCAGAATGGAGGGCCGTCGGGTCATTCTCATTGCTCCAGACTGACCCAGGCGAGCTTGGTACCCTGACCTGCTCAATCTGTCCGTAGAGGTGCCATGGCATCTCCCGGACTGTCCAGACCTTCTCTCACAAGGTCCGTCTTTCCGCCAGAATCCTGCGGCTCTCAGATTGACGGCGTGGCTCTTGAGTCCTGGATCTTGACGACTTCTGGTATCCCTCCTGAAGTCATCTCCACTATGACTCGTGCTCGGAAGTATCCCTTGGCAAAAATCTATCACAGGACCGGGAGAATTTTCCTGTCCTGGTGTCATTCTTCCGGCCATGCTTCTTGGCCTTTTTGCCTTGCCGACCCTCCTGTCCCTTCTACAGTCCGGTCTGCAGCTAGGACTATCCCTCAATTCCCCCAAGGGACAGGTCTCGGCTCTGTCAGTGTTGTTCCAGCGGCGTATCGCCCGGCTGGCTCAGGTGCACTCCTTCATGCAGGACGCATCTCACATCATTCCGCCTTACCGGCGGCCTTTGGAGCCCTGGGACCTTAATCCGGTCCTCACGGCTTCTGGAAACCCCCCTTTGAGCCTCTTAGGGAGGTTTTCTTTGTCTTGTCTTTCACAGAAAGTGGTCTTTCTAGTGGCCATAACTTCCCTCAAGAGAGTCTCTGATTTGGCTGCACTCTCTTCAGAGTCACCTTTTATGTTTTTTTCATCAAGACAAGGTGGTTCTCCGTCCGACTCCGGACTTCTCCCTAAGGTGGTTTCTGCTTCCACCTTAACCGGTGCCTTCCTTTTGTCCGGCTCCTGTTCATCTCTTTGAAAAGGCGTTGCATACTCTGGATCTGGTGCGGGCGCTCCGGATCTATGTGTCTCGCACCGCTGTTCTTAGGCGGTGCACCTCTCTTTTTTTTGCTGACCTTGGTCAGCGTAAGGGCCTCTCGGCATCTAAGCCGACCCTAGCTCGTTGGATTAGGTCGGCCATTTCCGATACCTACCAGTGTACTCAAGTGCCTCTCCCGCCGGGGATCAAGGCACACTTGACCAGAGCTGTCGGTGCCTCTTCGGTTTTCAGGCACCAGGCTACGGCTCAGCAGGTCTGTCAGACTGCCACTTGGACTAGTCTGCATACCTTTTCGAAGCACTGCCAAGTGCATGCTCATGCTTCGGCAGATGCGAGCTTGGGCAGACGCATCCTTCAGGCAGCTGTCGCCCATTTGTGAAGTTAGGTTTCGCCTACTTCTCAGTTTTTCTGTTTATTCCCACCCATGGACTGCTTTGGAACGTCCCATGGTCTGGGTCTCCCATAAGGAACGATGAAGAAAAAGAGAATTTTGTTTACTTACCGTAAATTCTTTTTCTTATAGTTCCGACATGGGAGACCCAGCACCCTCCCTGTTGCCTGTTGGCAGTTTTCTTGTTCCGTGTGTTTTCACCGGCTGTTGTTGTAGACAGAGGTTCCGGTTGTTCCGGGTTTTGCTCTATCTCTACTTGTGGGTGGATATCCTCCTTCAGCTTTTGCACTAAACTGGCTAGATTTGGTCATCCAGGGGGTGTATATGCTAGGAGGGAGGAGCTACACTTTTTAGTGTAGTACTTTGTGTGTCCTCCGGAGGCAGAAGCTATACACCCATGGTCTTGGGTCTCCCATGTCGGAACTATAAGAAAAAGAATTTACGGTAAGTAAACAAAATTCTCTTTTTATACATGTTTGGCATCTAGGAACTCGTTCTGACCTGGGGAATCAATCATAACAGCATAATAGTTTTACCATATGGTGAACATGGGGGATTAACAAATTCAAAAAAAAATTGAATTGCCTTTTTTTTTGTTTTTTTGTTTTTTGTTTTTTTTTTTTTAAATTTTCCCACTTTTGGAACCCCCCCCGTCCCCGGTAAAATAAATGTTTTCATTCAAAAGTACGACTCTTCCCACAAAAAATCGCCAGTTAGTAAAGTGATTAAACTGAATCAACTGAATCTGTCATCAGGTTTCTGCTATGTAATCTAAGAGCAGTATGAAGCAGGGGCTGGATCCCTGATTCCGATGAGGTCACTTTCTGGTCTGCATACTGTCATTTTGATAAGTTTTCTCTGCAGCATAGCTCAGAATACTGAGCCGTGTATAACTCTTCCCAAACACTGATTGGCAGCTTTCTGTCAATACAGTGTACGCAGCTGCCAATCAGTAGTGTGGGCAGACATACACAGAGCAGTTGAGTAGGAGGCTTGAGACTCCTAGTCCTGTAGTGATGATCTCCTGATGATAAAACACTGATTTATTGACACTGCAGCCAAAGTGACACATACATGGAATTGGGGTCTCTTCAACTACATAATGTTGCTCTTTGATTACATATCTAAAATCTGCTGACAGATTCCCTTTAAAAAAAAAATTCCTGAAACAATCCTGGTGTATATTAGTTTCTAAGCCATTGTTTGTTTCTCTATTGTGTATGAGGTGAATAATCATATTGATCCTGTGCTTTCGGAACTCCAGAAGGTGATGATCAGATGTGATGGAATTGTAGATTAACTGCAACCCTGAGTTTGACTCTTAAAATGCACACGGTGAAATCTACCATAAGAATCTGTACTTCTATGACATTTGCTTATAAAGTCTTAAATGTATATTTTTATTTATTTTTTTATTTATAGAATATCTGACCAAATTGTGTTGGACGGAGCATCAAGCAACGGCCCAGTATGATGTGTGATGCCTACTGTTTAGCTGAAGATTGCAGGCTGCTACACATTGGGATTTCAAGTGGAGTTACTTGAGGAGTTCGTCAGAAGCCTGTCGACGCCAGTCACTGCTGCACTAACTTTGCAAGGGATCAGGACCAGCAACGTTTTTATTTTTATTTTTTTTGTTTCCTTCTTAGGTTTTAAGGTGTTGTACAGACTTGAACGTGTATAAAAAAAACAAACAAAAAGACAACAAAAAAAAGTTGCACATTGAGAAATAAGACTTTTGTGTATGTTTATATTGTATTGTATTCTAAACAAAACTGGTGCCCTACAACATAAGAACTCACCACTTCAGTAATAGTGATACTATGGTTAAAATGGTTGTAAAAATAGTTTTTATAAAGTGTATGCACACAGATCTCCTGTATTTGAAAGCATAACTATTTGACAATTAGTGTGACCAAAGTATTTACCAGTTCATGCATTCTTATTTTTCCACTTTGTACAATAGTCACTTTTTTTTCTTTCATTCTTTTATCAAACAGAATTATTCTTTTTGATAAAAAAAAACTTCCTGTAAATGTTCTCAATGTTAGGTTACCAAAAGTGATTCAAACCTTTTAATATCTTTGTTCCAGTGTTCCTCGTTTTTTACAGCAACTTTATCAAACATCCTTTTGCTGTATTTTTACTTTTTCAATCAAATCAAATGTCTATTGGTAGAGATTTTAAGTATTTATTACTACAGTTCTGACAGATTGTTATTGTAAAGCCATATGCTCCATATCTTTTTATTTTTGCTTAAGCAACTGGTGAAAAAAAATCTTCATATTCAGAATTTTTTTTCACCTAGAAATTTTTAACTATTAGTTTTTTTATGCACATTTTAATTTTATTTTTTTTAACGTGAAATAAAATGCTTGAAGAAGACGAGCGTTTTATTCCGAATTTGTATTTTTCATATGCAGATCCAATATAAATTTGCATGTCATCTGTTTGTAACGATCTGTGAATTATTTTTTACATAAAACAGTTTGTTTTTTTGTTTTCTTTTTTTTTTTTTTGTACATAGGTAGTGATTATGAAAGCTAATTCTATGTAATTTATAATGTTTCTATATTCCTGTAAACTTCAGTCCGCCTTCTTAAAGCAGGAAAAAAAACACAAAACAAGCAATGTTAAGTTGCCAGTCTGACACAAGGGTTGTCCACCTCTTGCACACCTCTTTTGTAGATGTAAATCTGTCTAATTTCATGAATAGATTATTATGGGTTTGTGAGACTTCTCCTAGACAGCTATTTTAAAAGAAAAAAAATTTAACTTCAGACTGAAGCCAACTTTTTATTTTTTTTGAGGTAGTCTCCCATGCAACGTGCCTAAGCATTACATTGCATACTACAATAAAAAGGAAAATATGCTTATCGTTTCCTTTTACCTCATTTTATGATATATTTGGGTTGCATGCTTGAAATTTGCCTTTTCTTAATTTAGCTTAACCCTTTTCTCTTTTTTGTTTTTAATCAATCAGTATTCATAAAGTCAAACAATACAGTGCTGCTTTATACCTGGTGTCTGTTTCTAACCATCCCGAAGTATTAAGACAAATGGAACAAATTCAGTAAAGATTTGAGTCTTAGGGACCCATTAGCCTCTTTTATCTGTGAGTAACTGTTTTCCCTCTTTCCCCATTACAATTCTTAAGCATCTTTTCTTAGTTGTGCATTTATATTGTTCCTCTGTCCCTCCTGAAATATTATGATTCTGTTGACATCTGGATGTTTCCATTACTTTAAAGGGAACCTGTCAGGTCCAATATGCACCAAGAACCACGAGCAGTTCTGGGTGCACACTGCTATTCCCTGCTTAACCAACCATCCCTGCATCTGGTAGCATAGATAAAGGGATCTTTAGAAAAAGTATTTCTAAAGATCTTTTATTATATGCTAATGAGCACGTGGACTAGTTCCAAGAGCATTGCTAGTCTGCTCCATTAGCATGTTAGTACTCCCCTGTGGGCATGGTAACATGCTAATGAATGTGCAGTGTCAGAGGATGATCTCACTCACCTCTCCGCTGCCATCGCCGCCCAACACTGGATTTTGGCGTGGCATGACCCTGGAGTTTCGGTCATACGCACTGAAGCTGGGTGTACGTGTCCCGGCTTCGAATTAAAGTAATGTGCATGACCGAAAGTCCGGGGTCATGTGCGCGGAGCCGAAATCCAGCCTTCGGCGGCGGTGGCAGCGGAGAGGTGAGTGAGATCATCCTGTGATCTTGCGCATTCATTAGCATGTTATCACGCCCACAAGGGCATACTAACATGCTAATGGGGCCAACGAGCAAGGGAAGCAATGCCCAGGGGAATGCGCATCACCGCTTGTGCTGCTGCATTGAGTAGCAAATTGGCATGCCCCTGTGGGCGTAATGAGCGAAAGAAACTAACGCCCATGTGACTAGTCCCAGCGCTCATTAGCATATCATAAAGGATCTTTAGAAATACTTTTTCCAAAGATCTCTTTATCTATGCTACTGTATACAGGGGACGGTTAGGCAGGGATTACTAATATGCACTCAGAGCTGCCCATTGTTCTTGGTGCATATTGAAATGTTAACATCCAGTTGTAAGTTTAGCAAAACATTTCATGGAAGACTTCAGAATTCAATTTGCAAAGGCAATTTTACATATTTACATACAGGTCAGGAGAGGTAACATGTCTGCCTTAATACCATAGGCATTGTGGACATGGGACAGGTAGAGGACAAAAATGTACATGTTATGGGGTTGGCAGGATTTTAAACTCTTTAGACCCATTTAAACTTTAGTTTTCTTGTTCAAGATTATCACTGAAGTCTTGCAAACACAGGTGTAGAAAATAGGCACCAACATCTATTAAAGCTAAAGAAATACTACAGTATGGGTGTGTGAGTATTGATGTGCCTACATTAGGCCTAGGGCCCCAACCACATCAGTCTGGGGGCACTTGCCAATGTCCTAAATAACAAAAAAAAATACCAATACTTTTATTTTTCAAGTGCCCAAAATGTATGGTTACTTCACTGGGTTATTGAGGCAGGATGTCTTTTGGGTCTACTTGGCCCACCACAATTAGTCTATGCTTCTGTTGTAGCAAGGAACACCGCTTAGTATCTTTTTGGGAGGAAGCTGGGGAACAATGAGCTCAGGTCATGCTGGAGTTTTTAGATGTAACTATGTACAAGTTGGGGCTGTGCAAGTACTGCAGGAGAGATGAGTTTATTTTTTCAGGCATTATTAAAGAAAAACCTAAAATGTGGCGTGTGTTGTTCTAATGCCTTCCTTTGCTTCCTCTGGTGTCCTTTGTTACGGTACTAATTGTACTGCACTGCTGCATGTGAGTAAGCGGAGTACTGTGCAGATGAAACTTTAGATGTAAATTATTTTTATAGACTTCCCAAAGTCAATGTAAATAAAACCACAAGACCAACATGTGTCATGTCGTGACTCTAACGGTTTAGAGGATGCAACACAGCAGTATTGAATTCTCCAGATTCCTGCCACATATAGGCTGGTAGCCATTCATGGATTCTTGTACACTAGGTAAGCTTCTGTGAGCGAAATACACTCATGCCATTGGAACTCCAAATTAGTAACATTTGTTTTACAAACACTTGGGAAATCATTCATTGTAGCACACACTGTGGTGTACTGAAAGTTTCTGCTTTATTAAATCACGTGACCAGTTTATATAGTATCCCAAACAAAGAAATAACGTCTCAGACCCAGGCAGCAATAATAGCTGCAGGGGTGTGTATAGAAATGTGAAACTTCAGTGTTAGCTGAGCCTTTTGACATCAGTTATAAGACAAGTTGGTTTCCAGAAGAACAGAACAGATTGTATTCTCATCCTTCACACCACACATGACACAGTTCAAAGGTGTAATATACAATGGCTTTAAAGGCTAAATCTCTATGGGTTTCTCTGACAGTCTCTGTGTTTATTGGAGCCTTCCAACTCTTCCCCTAAATAATTTCGGACTGTGGATTGTTTTGTTCTCCAAGCTGTAAGTTGACATCATTGGAGTCTGGCAGTGGCCCTCTCGTAAAGAACAGAGTGCAAAATGGCTATCGGCCAAACCATGTACCAACCAACAACTATGTATGGGGAGCTCTAAGAGGGGAAGTTTTCATTATCAATGAGAATTTTTCATGCTGCACGCAAGTTTCTAAAATTGTAGGATTTATTTTAAAATTGGTAAAGGATGGAGAAATAGAATCTGCAAGCCTTGCTGGAAAAAGTCTAGAAGCGCTTCAGGAAGTATACTGGACAATTTAATCAGGAGTTTAATTTTTTTTTTCTTTGTTTTTGAATCCGCTAATTGGTTTACAAGGGAATCTGTCACCCCTTTTGAGTTTGTTTTGTTTGTTTTTTCTTAAATTCTTAATATAGGTATAGAGCTGAAATTAGCCATACCTGTATGACCCCTGGATGAGGTTGTTTTGGGAAAGAAAAAAAAATCTTTGGTCTCCCCCTTCTCTTTAGTATGAAAGTGCACGGCCAGAAATCCCACAACTATGCACTCTGCCTGCCTGCTCTCTCCTGCACTGTGAAGTCGCATTGATTTTGCGACACGTGCCCACATCAAAACTGAAGACTGCTCATGGAAGGGACTAATTGTGTCTTAACAATGCAGGGGAGAGACGGCAGAATGTGCTGATCACGCGCCTGATGTCACAAGCATACTAAAGAGAAGGCGAGGAAGAATCCTGTATGATGACGGGAGGCAGTTATATTCCCAGCAGTGGATTTCCCATAGACCGGAAGATAAATGATTTTTTTTCAAAACAGCCATACCGGTTTGCTTCCTGGATGATGGGTGGTATGCCCATATTGAAAAACTTAATGGGTGTCAGCTTCCTTTAAGGCCTATTTTCCTTTAAACAAAAAGGAGAAATAAGTGTTTCCATATTTGTTGCCAGCATTTTTAAAGCCAAGAGCAGAATGACATCAAAGTTAAATCCTGGTGAAATATAAAAGTGAGCCATTAGTATGTTGCCACATTAGCAGAATACAGTACTGGCTTTTTTGGACCTGTATAATAGCCAAAAATCCTGTCCAAATAGGGGCGGGAAAATAGGCAATTTAGTAAAGACTTGCGGCTGTAATGAATTACTGGAAGTACAGCCTAAAGTATACAGACAAGTCTGCTAACTTAATGTATTATTACTGTCCGATGTCTGTACTATAGAAGCTTTCAGATAATATCAATCATACAATTCTATTAATGGTTTTGTGTTTATAGAAGCCTTTTGGTATACTTCTATGGCTAGATATGTTTAAGCTTCCCCCTCCATTGAGGGACAGAGGAAGGCAATGGGTGTGTGCGACTGCCAGTATGGAGAAAAAAACCCCAAAACATTGTCTCCTCCCTAGTAATATATATCCAACAACTGGCATGAAGATTATCAGTTTTAGTTTGATGTCAGTAGGCGGCAGACACTGTTCTGAGCCCAATCTTGTGTCTACCTTTTTAAGTTTTGGTTATCAATGATTTTCTATTTTCAGATTCTGCTTGTGAGGGAAATAGTGTAACTGTATACTCTGGTATCACATGTAGCGATTGAGATAACCGAGTGAATTGTCCTACAGTATCCATGCTGATCAGCAAGGCAGGCTACCAACACATGAAAATATATAGGCGATAAGGTGGATGTTTCTTGCCTCTCCAGCTTGTTCGTCCATTATAGCAAAACAGTGCCAGGACCTCAGATAGTCCACAATCCCAGGAGCCCCACTTCCAAGGTCTTCGTTGACATTCATCTGTGTTGAGAATAGGAACGGGATCGTTCACCTTCAGGGACTTCAAGTTACTCCCTTCCTGCAGGTCCAAGGCAAGCAGTAGACACCAGACTAGCCTTTGATTTCGCCAGTCATTATATAGTCTTCCTGTGGTACTCCCAACTAGAGCAGCTGCCCTATAGCCTTATGCTGTGGGTCATGGGAACTTTCCACCTCTGCAGGAGGCCCTTATGAGCCTAGGCCTCTTCTCCCCCTGGATTTATTATAATTCCTCCAGACCGGTTTCCATGTTCCGTTCTCCTTTGCCGAGCCTCACATAGCTCTTGAGACTCCCATTCAGATTCTGACCTGAACTCTGACCGTGCACCTAAATATAAGGAACACTGTTGACTGTCATCCTGGCTGTTAGCCAGTCCTTCAATGTCAAAGCAATGCCACCAAAACAGTCATTCTCCTTTTAAGACAGTTAAGCGAATTCTCAGATTTTTCGCTAACTACAAGGATTTTGACGGGGTTTTATCTAAGGAATGCAACCACCCGGACAAGCTCTAAGAAAGGAAGAAGCATCCATTTGGATATTTTGTATCCATTCTTTCCAAATTTCATAATTAGATTAAATCTCCTGCCATATATCCGCCAGTGTCTAGATTATCTGGCAAGACTATTCTCCCTCTATCTGATTGTCTCTCAAAGAACCCACCAACCGACACACAGGATCTCAAGTCCAGTCTGCTTTCGAATTGGCAGGTTCAGTTCTGTTAATATGCAAGAGGAACAAACAATGAAAAAGAAGCAGGAAAGCCACTGCATGGCACCTGTCTGAGCACACTCTGAACATCAAACAAAGACTGGAGGACAAGGAGTAAAGTGCAAATATGTTTAATAAATAGCAACTGGCACAAAGGAATCAGGGGCAAAAACAGGCCGGCAGATAAAATATAGATGTACTAGATGACAATTACATATAGGGCACAAGTAAAATGAAAACATCATTCTCCCTCTGTACAAATCACTAGTCAGACCACACTTGGAGTATTGTGTGCAATTTTGGGCGCCGGTGCTGAAGAAAGACATTACTGAACTTGAAAGGGTTCAGAGGCGGGCTACTAAAATAATAAATGGAATGGGTGCATTACAATACACGGAAAGGTTATCAAAATTAGGTCTATTTACTCTAGAAAAGAGAAGACTTAGGGGAGACCTAATAAATATGTACAAATATATCAGAGGGCCATATAGAGATCTCTCCCATGATCTGTTTGTACCAAGGACTATGACAAGAACAAGGGGGCATTCTTTTCGATTGGAGGAAAGAAAATTCCTACATCAGCATAGAAGAGGGTTCTTCACGGTAAGAGCAGTGAGGCTCTGGAACTCTCTTCCTGAGGAAGTGGTGATGGCCAACTCACTGAATGAATTTAAGAGAGGAATGGATGCATTTCTTGTTAGCAAAAGTATAGAAGGTTATAAATAGCATAATCTTACAGGTAGATAGAAGAGCGACCAAGATTATTAGAGGAATGGGTGGGCTGCAATACCAAGACAGGTTATTAAACTTGGGGTTAGTTAGTTAGGAAAAACAAAGGCTTAGGGGGATCTAATCACAATGTATAAGTATATGAGGGGACAGTACAGAGACCTTTCCAAAGATCTCTTTACACCTAGGCCTGCGACTGGAACACGGGGGCATCCGCTACGTCTTGAGGAAAGAATGTTTAATCATAATCACAGATGAGGATTCTTTACTGTACGAGCAGTGAGACTATGGAGCTCTCTGCCGTATGATGTTGTATTGAGGGATTCACAAGTAAAATTTAAGCAGAGCCTGATCGCATTAATTGAAAAATATAATATTACCAGTTATGTATATTGGATTTTATGACAGGGTGTTGATCCAGGGAACTAGTCTGATTGCCGTATGTGGAGTCAGGAAGGAATTTTTTTCCCCATTGGAGCTTATTTGACACATTGGGGTTTTTTTGCCTTCCTCTGGATCAACATGTTAGGCTACGGGTTGAACTAGATGGACTTAGAGTCTCCCTTCAACCTTAAAAACTATGAAACTATGAAAATGAATAAATAACAGACTCGGTCAAAAACATGAACAAGGCATCCTGCACATAAAGAGCATGGTGTAAAATTTTGACAATTGTTACACATAGACAGATGGTAAAAACCAGCACTGGATAAGCACAATGATAAAAGTGTATACTCTGTAATAACAGAGATATATTAAATATGTAAAATAGGATCCAAGTCTCACTAATCACTAATAAACAGTGCTTAATACAGATGCTGGTGAAACAGCAACTTCTGTGGTGACAGAGTCAAATAGTTAAACAGTCAAAGAGAGAGCCCCTCCGGGGGTCTGCTCTGCTGCTTATCAGGCTGGCTTTGTGCACTTATGGGTATGTTTACTTAACCCGCTGGGATTTTATTCATGCATTCATGTCTTTGTACTTAATCTGACTGTTCATTGGCATCCAATTAGCACCTCATGGTGGCTAAACCTGTTTATTTGTTTATAGCTTTTTGACTGTTTAACTATTTGACTCTGTCACCACAGAAGTTGCTGTTTCACCAGCATCTGTATTAAGCACTGTTTATTAGTGATTAGTGAGACTTGGATCCTATTTTATATATTTAATATATCTCTGTTATTTCAGAGTATACACTTTTATCATTGTGCTTATCCAGTGCTGGTTTTTACCATCTGTATGTGTAACAATTGTCAAAATTTTACACCATGCTCTTTATGTGCAGGATGCCTTGTTCATGTTTTTGACCCAGTCTGTTATTTATTCATTTTACTTGTGCCCTATATGTAATTGTCATCTAGTACATCTATATTTTATCTGCTGGCCTGTTTTTGCCGCTGATTCCTTTGTGCCAGTTGCTATTTATTAAACATATTTGCACTTTACTCCTTGTCCTCCAGTCTTTGTTTGAGGTTCAGTTCTGTGCCTAGCCTTCACCATGACTTGGGTGTCTAAATCTGTTTTTGGCCTCAGCTAAATAATCATGGTATTCTTGCAGATGCTCCTCTTGGTGGACTTCAGTGACCAGATTGCTCTTGCAACCGAAATATGTTTTGGCTTCTTTATGCCGCCACTTGTTCTAGTTAAATTTCCAGAAAACTAGTGGACATTCGCAGAGTTATTTGGCTCAAAGCTTGGGACGCAGACCCAGCTTTCAAAAAGTCTCTTTCAGGCTGTTCTAACTGTTCAGAGCAATATTGGATCAAATCATTTTAATGGGTGGGAAGTGTATCCTGTCCCCCTCCCAGACGAACATCTGGCCCCTTTCGTTCCTTTCGCCATTTTTCCTCTGGTGTTGCATCAAACAGTCCAGAAATTTCATCCAGACCACAGGAAAGGAAGAGACCTTTCAAGCCAGCTCCTTCTTGGCGACCACACGGTCAACAAGGCAGTGTCCTGAAACAGATGCAGGAGATTTTCATCCACATGACAAATCGCTCAGACCTGGGAATTCTCTGATGGGCTGACATCTTTTTCAAGACGTGTGGCTCCCCAGTTAAAGATGCTTGAGTCAGAGATGTAGTTTCCTTTTTTGTCTCTTTGAAGGTTTTTTTGAAGGCCATTTCCTCTCTTCTCAATTTAGGCATTGTTATTCTCAGTCCCACACAAACGCTTCAAGGGTTGTCCTTGGCTCTGGCCCAGTGCCTAATCTTCTTAGGCATGCTCTTCAACACAAGGCCAGCAAGAGTCTTTCTTCCCGAAGACAAGATGTCTGCTTTCCATCATGGCATTTGCTCTCTAAGTTGCCCTGTTCCACGTACCCTATGCTTTTGCATGGTCATCCTGGGCAAAATGGTAGTCACTTCAGAAGGAATTCCCTTTGCTCAGTTTCATACCAACCCCCTGCAACTCACCCTTCTTTTTTTATACCAGAGGGTAGACTGTGGCCAAGAAGCGCAATAGACTCTTAACTGGTAAACATCATAGAAAGGGTTAATGGAAAAACTCACCTATAGGGCTTGTGCCAGTCACAACTCCTATATTAGCGTGTGTGACGGGGTGTACAGCAGAGCAAGGAGGGACAACAGGCCAAGGAGCAATCCAAAGGGCTTTATTGGAACCACAAAGATAAAGCACCAAACATAAATATAGATCCTTAAAGTCTGCAAGGAGTCCACAACAAAACAAAAGATCCAGGAGCACCGCCTGGTATTCCGATGCCAGGGAAAATAGGGCAATGGTCCTTATATGAGTTCCTTGAGTCCAACAGGTGAACAACAAAACGCAATCCCACGTGGCCACTGATCTCCAGTCTGTAACTGTCCATACACCGGCTCTAGGATCCAGCCTCAGCTATTCTCTCCCAGAGGATCAATCTTCTTTCTTCAAGTTTCACACAGACTGACTGAATCTCCCAGGTAAGCAGAGAGTTTACACTAGTTGGACTCTAGGCCCACCTCCCCCTACTCCCAGGGATGGAAGTGCCTCAAGAGGCTACAACCTTGCACTATAGGGGGTGATTACCTACAACAATAGAAATGTACACAGAAGTAGTTCAAATAAGACAAGGAACCAAGCTTGAAATAGGAATCTGTACAGCAAGATACACCTCCCCCATATCCCACCATCACAACCTGTCCCCCCTTTTTAATAAGTGAGTATGCCACGAGGTCTACACAGACCTCTGGCCATCTCACTTACGTCCATGTTGCCCAGCTGTGAATAGTCTATGTTTCTTCTTGCTGGGACAGTCCATCAGCATTCTGGTGTTGGCTTCCACACTTGTATTGGATGGAAAAGCTGTAGGTAATCCCTTGTAGAGCGATAGGGTTGGAAGGACAAGGTTCCTTTTGTGTCCTCCCTCACTCAAACTCTGCTTTCTGCACCCACAAATCGGCATTGTATATCTCCCACATCATTGCCTAGGAGAATGTTTGCAGGGAGGCCGCTCATCACAACGATTATGCATTGTTTTTCCCCAAAGCCATAATCCAGGGTTACACTCGCTCTTGGAATATATCTCTGAGTACCTCCAGCCAATTCAATGGCAATTCCTGGTCCCTTTTGAATTGCTTCTGGTTGAATTACTCGGGGATCTGCTATGGTGAGAAAAGCCCCAGTGTCACGAAAGCCAACAACTTTTTGGCCATCCAGCACAACCTCCTGTAGATGTTTATGCCGAAGATCATAAGAACGGGTGGCTGTGGCTCGCACTCCATAGACTCCTGGTAGGGAAGTCAACATATCAGAGTCACTTGGCAAATCATCAGGGCCAGAATCCAGCTCTTCTCCTGTTGAGGGTGTCTGTAGATAATGGACAGGCAAAGGTGGTCTGCAGCTGTTCTGCCTCTGAACACCTGGACAGTGAGCTTGCAGATGACCAGGCTGCCCACATTGATAACATCTGCGCTGCGTCTCACTCCTTCCAGTTTGCCTTCTGGAGAAGTAGGTAGGAGACCTTGGTGACTGATAGGGAGGTGCAGGTGCTGGAGGTGGTTGTCGATTTGGAGGATGACTCCACGGGATAGATGGGCATGTAGCACGCAGATGCCCGGGATGCCCACAGCTATAACATCTTCGCTCTTCTACTTTCTCTCCTCGTCGCATTCCAGAAAATGTGGTAGAAACAACTGGAGGCACATACACACGGGTATCCACATGAGGTGGTGATCTAGGAGGTTGAGGAACATTGGGCACTGAAGGACAAGGAACCTCTGGTGTTGGGGAGCTGGTCATTTTTGCTCCCTCTGCTAGCAGCTTCTTCCACTGAGGCTTGATAGTGAGCACCTCATCAGCTAGAGCTGCAGCTTCCTCCATAGTGGCTGGTCTCATTTCACGCACCCATTCCCGGATCTCAGCAGGGAACTTGAAGTAAAACTGCTCTTTTAGGAGGACCTGGAGGACGGTCTCCAAGGTTAAGGCCTCCTCTGCCTCCAGCCAACGATGCCACAGATGTTTGAGTTTGTGGGCATACAGTTAGGTCCAGAAATATTTGGACAGTGACACAATTTTCGCGAGTTGGGCTCTGCATGCCACCACATTGGATTTGAAATGAAACCTCTACAACAGAATTCAAGTGCAGATTGTAACGTTTAATTTGAAGGTTTGAACAAAAATATCTGATAGAAATTGTAGGAATTGTACACATTTCTTTACAAACACTCCACATTTTAGGAGGTCAAAAGTAATTGGACAAATAAACCAAACCCAAACAAAATATTTTTATTTTCAATATTTTGTTGCGAATCCTTTGGAGGCAATCACTGCCTTAAGTCTGGAACCCATGGACATCACCAAACGCTGGGTTTCCTCCTTCTTAATGCTTTGCCAGGCCTTTACAGCCGCAGCCTTCAGGTCTTGCTTGTTTGTGGGTCTTTCCGTCTTAAGCCTGGATTTGAGCAAGTGAAATGCATGCTCAATTGGGTTAAGATCTGGTGATTGACTTGGCCATTGCAGAATGTTCCACTTTTTTGCACTCATGAACTCCTGGGTAGCTTTGGCTGTATGCTTGGGGTCATTGTCCATCTGTACTTTGAAGCGCCGTCCGATCAACTTTGCGGCATTTGGCTGAATCTGGGCTGAAAGTATATCCCGGTACACTTCAGAATTCATCCGGCTACTCTTGTCTGCTGTTATGTCATCAATAAACACAAGTGACCCAGTGCCATTGAAAGCCATGCATGCCCATGCCATCACGTTGCCTCCACCATGTTTTACAGAGGATGTGGTGTGCCTTGGATCATGTGCCGTTCCCTTTCTTCTTCAAACTTTTTTCTTCCCATCATTCTGGTACAGGTTGATCTTGGTCTCATCTGTCCATAGAATACTTTTCCAGAACTGAGCTGGCTTCATGAGGTGTTTTTCAGCAAATTTAACTCTGGCCTGTCTATTTTTGGAATTGATGAATGGTTTGCATCTAGATGTGAACCCTTTGTATTTACTTTCATGGAGTCTTCACTTTACTGTTGACTTAGAGACAGATACACCTACTTCACTGAGAGTGTTCTGGACTTCAGTTGATGTTGTGAACGGGTTCTTCTTCACCAAAGAAAGTATGCGGCGATCATCCACCACTGTTGTCATCCGTGGACGCCCAGGCCTTTTTGAGTTCCCAAGCTCACCAGTCAATTCCTTTTTTCTCAGAATGTACCCGACTGTTGATTTTGCTACTCCAAGCATGTCTGCTATCTCTCTGATGGATTTTTTCTTTTTTTTCAGCCTCAGGATGTTCTGCTTCACCTCAATTGAGAGTTCCTTAGACCTCATGTTGTCTGGTCACAGCAACAGCTTCCAAATGCAAAACCACACACCTGTAATCAACCCCAGACCTTTTAACTACTTCATTGATTACAGGTTAACGAGGGAGACACCTTCAGAGTTAATTGCAGCCCTTAGAGTCCCTTGTCCAATTACTTTTGGTCCCTTGAAAAAGAGGAGGCTATGCATTATAGAGCTATGATTCCTAAACCCTTTCTCCGATTTGGATGTGAAAACTCTCATATTGCAGCTGGGAGTGTGCACTTTCAGCCCATATTATATATATAATTGTATTTCTGAACATGTTTTTGTAAACAGCTAAAATAACAAAACTTGTGTCACTGTCCAAATATTTCTGGACCTAACTGTACATCTTGAAAGACACTTCCTCATCACATGCTAAAGTACGGAACTGAGTCCTGTAAGTGTCTGGCGTTACAGCATAATGTTCTAGAATAGTCTGTTTAATATCCGCATACTCACAGTTCCACCGAGGGTCCATAGCTCTATAGGCTGCGACAGCTCCACCCTCTAAGAGCCCAACCAGATGCCGGACGCGCTCAATTTCTGGGACTTCCATTAATCGACACTGATGCTCAAAGTCCTGGAAAAAGCCCTCAATGTCACCAGCAGCCTCATTAAACTGCTTGAAGTCTTTGCGGGACACTCTGGGAAGTTCCCTCATGGTGGGTGCTGGTGTTACAGTCTGTCTGGAACCTCTAGCGGCTTCCACAGCGAGCTGCTTATCCAGCAATGCCATCTCCTCCATCCTGCGCTCCTTCTCTTTAGCTCCACGCATGACCTCCATCTTATATTCTATGGTGGTCTCCTCTCCCAGCAAGGCCATCTCCTCCTCGTACCACACAACCCACTGACTTTTTTGGGTATTTACCTCCGCCTGCCGTCTTTCTTCCATTTGCTGGGAGGATCCTTCCTCAGCGTCATTTTGCGAGCAAACTCCTTCCAACGCCTCAATCAGCTGCTCCTTGGAGAGTCCCTTGTAGCTGACTCCCAGTTCACGGGCCTTTGTTTGTAGGTTCACCGCAGTCCAGTTCTTGTACTCTGAGGTTCTGGTTCCAGCTGTTGATGGGCCGTTGTCCTCCATTCCTTCTGCTCTGATCCCACCGCTGCCAACCAGTTTGTGACGGGGTGTACAGCAGAGCAAGGAGGGACAACAGGCCAAGGAGCAATCCAAAGGTCTTTATTGGAACCACAAAGATAAAGCACCAAACATAAATATAGATCCTTAAAGTCTGCAAGCAGTCCACAACAAAACAAAAGATCCAGGGGCACCGCCTGGTATTCCGATGCCAGGGAAAATAGGGCAATGGTCCTTATATGAGTTCCTTGAGTCCAACAGGTGAACAACAAAACGCAATCCCACGTGGCCACTGATCTCCAGTCTGTAACTGTCCATACACCGGCTCTAGGATCCAGCCTCAGCTATTCCCTCCCAGAGGATCAATCTTCTTTCTTCAAGTTTCACACAGACTGACTGAATCTCCCAGGTAAGCAGAGAGTTTACACTAGTTGGACTCTAGGCCCACCTCCCCCTACTCCCAGGGATGGAAGTGCCTCAAGAGGCTACAACCTTGCACTATAGGGGGTGATTACCTACAACAATAGAAATGTACACAGAAGTAGTTCAAATAAGACAAGGAACCAAGCTTGAAATAGGAATCTGTACAGCAAGATACACCTCCCCCATATCCCACCATCACAGCGTGGTCCAGGGTGAATCAGCTGCAGCCCCAAAAAGTAGGTATTAGTTGCAGCAAAACCGGATATCACGCTGTGCTTATCACCAAATCCAAGAGGCAGATAGGGTTAATCCATGTCTTTCTTCGGCGCTCCATTGGGAGACCCAGACGATTGGGTGTATAGCACTGCCTCCGGAGGCCACACAAAGCATTACACTTAAAAGTGTAAGGCCCCTCCCCTTCTGGCTATACACCCCCAGTGGGATCACTGGCTCACCAGTTTTCTGCTTTGTGCGAAGGAGGTCAGACATCCACGCATAGCTCCACTGTTTAGTCAGCAGTAGCTGCTGACTATGTCGGATGGAAGAAAAGAGGGCCCATATGGGGCCCCCAGCATGCTCCCTTCTTACCCCACTTGTGGTTTGTAAGGTTGAGGTACCCATTGCGGGTACAGAGGCTGGAGCCCACATGCTGTTTTCCTTCCCCATCCCCCTGAGGGGCTCTGAGGAAGTGGGATCTTACCGGCCCCCAAGCCCTGAGGCCGGGCTCCATCCACAGACCCAGTGAACCTGCTGGATACGGAGCTGGGTACCGTTCAGGGACAAGGCCCTGCAACTTTCAGGTACTCTGTGTCCCCGTACAGACAGGCACGCACACGCCAGACTTGCTGGATGTGTTAGTGCGCCGGGGACAGTAGCGCTGCACGCTGGGTTTTGAGTCACAGCAGCTTAGCTGTGTGACTTCATGTGCTGGGAACTACCGCGCCGGCCACTCTCGGAGCGGCGGCGCGGCTGGGACTTGTAGTGCGCCGGGGACTTAGCGCCGACCGCGCTTTTACGGCGGCGGCGCTTATAAATTTAGTCCCCGGCTTTTGCGGCCTAGCTCCGCTTCGTTCCCGCCCCCTCCCTGTCAATCAGGGAATGGGACAGACGCTGTGCAATCGTCAGCGCCGAGGGCTGGAGCCTTATTTACATGCTCCAGCCCTCTCACTAGGCACAGTGGGACGCAGGTTTCCCGCTTTTGGTCTGAGCACGCCCAGGGCCCGCCCCCCCCTCCACAGGACGCCGGCAGCCATTCCTGCAGGCAGTCTGGCTGGAGGACGGACACAGGCTCTGGGAGACCCAGACTAGGGATTTCTGGCGACCACACACCCGCGTTTAGCGGGCGGTAAGCAGCACATTAGTGCTGGCCCCACTAGTGCCACAGTGTTGTATTGGTGTACGTTTTCCTGTACCAGATATATATATATATATATATACTGCACTGTACGGTCGCTTCTTGGCTGTATACCCCTATATTGCTCTGAGGAGACAGCAACATGTCATCCACAAAACGCAAGGGTGCCAAGGCACGGGCTGTATACACTGCTTGTACAGCATGTGGGGCTAATCTACCAGCAGGCTCCAACGACTCTCATTGTGTGCAATGTTCAGTCCCAGTGGCACTTCGTCAGCCAGAGCCTATGGTGGTGGTAGCCCAGGCAGAGGCGCCTGTGAACCCTGCCCCGGTGACGGGGACAGAATTTGCAGTCTTTGCTGATAAAATGTCTGTGACTATGACAAAAATCCTGGAGACCTTGCAGTCCAGGCCAGTTGCTCAGACCATGGACACTGCTGTGTCTATGTTCCCCGGTCCCCCTCAGCTGGAACTAATCCGTACTTCAAGGGGGTCCCAGGCATCACAGGCTGAGGGCTCTGACTCTGATGACAGTCCCAGGCCGCCTAAGCGAGCTCGCTGGGAGAGACCCTCCACGTCATCACGCGGGTCAGGGTCTCAGCGAGAAGGGTCTCTATATGATGAGACAGAGGTGGGTGATCAGGAGTCTGGTCCTGACACCGCACTCAATTTGGATACGCCAGATGGTGACGCCATGGTAAATGACCTTATAGCGGCCATCAATAGGCTGTTGGATATTTCTCCCCCAGCCCCTTCAGCAGAGGAGGCAGCTGCCCAGCAGGAGAAATTCCATTTCCTGTATCCCAAGCGTAAATTGAGTACTTTTCTGGACCACTCTGACTTCAGAGAATCAATCCAGAAACACCATGCTTATCCGGACAAGCGTTTTTCCAAACGTCTGAAGGATACACGTTATCCCTTTCCCCCTGACGTGGTCAAACGCTGGACCCAGTGTCCAAAAGTGGACCCTCCAATATCCAGGCTTGCAGCTAGATCCATAGTTGCAGTGGAGGATGGGGCTTCACTTAAAGATGCCAATGACAGACAGATGGACCTTTGGTTGAAATCTGTCTATGAAGCTATTGGCGCGTCGTTTGCTCCAGCATTCGCGGCCGTGTGGGCGCTCCAAGCTATTTCAGCTGGTCTGGCACAGGTGGACTCTTTCTTACGTCCAGCAGTGCCGCAAGTGGCGTCCTTAACTACGCAAATGACTGCGTTTGCGACCTACGCTATCAATGCGGTACTAGACTCTACGAGCCGTACCTCAATGGCATCCGCCAACTCTGTAGTTTTGCGCAGAGCCTTGTGGTTAAAAGAATGGAAAGCAGATTCTGCTTCTAAAAAATGTTTAACCAGCTTGCCATTATCTGGAGACAGACTGTTTGGTGAGCAATTGGCGGAAATCATTAAACAGTCCAAAGGTAAGGACTCTTCCTTACCCCAGCCCAGATCAAGCAAACCTCAACAGAGGAAGTGGCAGTCAAAGTTTCGGTCCTTTCGAGGCTCGGGCAAGCCCCAATTCTCCTCGTCCAAAGGGACTCAGAAAGAGCAGAGGAGCTCTGATTCCTGGCGGACTCACTCACGCCCCAAGAAAGCAACTGGAGGTACCGCTTCCAAGGCGGCTGCCTCATGACTTTCGGCCGCCTCCCTCCGCATCCTCGGTCGGTGGCAGGCTCTCCCGCTTTTGCGACATTTGGCTGCCACAGGTCAAAGACCGGTGGGTAACAGACATTTTGTCTCACGGGTACAGGATAGAGTTCAGTTCCCGTCCTCCGCCTCGGTTCTTCAGAACTTCCCCACATCCCGACCGAGCAGATGCCCTTCTGCAGGCGGTGCATTCTCTGAGAGCAGAAGGAGTGGTGGTCCCTGTTCCTCTTCGGGAACAAGGACAAGGTTTTTACTCCAATCTCTTTGTGGTGCCAAAAAAGGACGGCTCATTCCGTCCTGTCCTGGACCTAAAACTGCTCAACAAGCATGTGAACGCCAGGCGGTTCCGGATGGAATCCCTCCGCTCAGTCATTGCCTCAATGTCTCAAGGAGATTTCCTAGCATCAATAGACATCAAAGATGCTTATCTCCACGTGCCGATTGCTACAGAGCACCAACGCTTTCTACGCTTCGTGATAGGAGACGACCATCTTCAGTTCGTAGCTCTGCCATTTGGTCTGGCGACAGCCCCACGGGTGTTCACCAAGGTCATGGCGGCAGTGGTAGCAGTCTTGCACTCTCAGGGACACTCTGTGATCCCTTACTTGGACGATCTACTTGTCAAGGCACCCTCTCAGGAGGCATGCCAACTCAGCCTGAATATTGCACTGGAGACTCTCCAGACGTTCGGGTGGATCATCAACTTCTCAAAGTCAACTCTGTCACCGACCCAATCACTGACGTATCTTGGCATGGAGTTTCATACTCTTTCAGCGATAGTGAAGCTTCCGCTGGACAAGCAGCGGTCACTACAGACTGGGGTGCAGGCTCTCCTTCAAAGTCAGTCGCACTCCTTAAGACGCCTCATGCACTTCCTCGGGAAGATGGTGGCGGCAATGGAGGCGGTTCCGTTTGCGCAGTTTCATCTGCGCCCACTTCAATGGGACATTCTCCGCCAATGGGACGGGAAGTCAACATCCCTGGACAGGAAAGTCTTCCTTTCCCAGACGGCCAAGGACTCTCTGCAGTGGTGGCTTCTTCCCACCTCATTATCACAGGGAAGATCCTTCCTACCACCGTCCTGGGCGGTGGTCACGACAGACGCGAGTCTGTCAGGGTGGGGAGCAGTTTTTCTCCACCACAGGGCTCAGGGTACGTGGACCCAGCAGGAGTCCACCCTTCAGATCAATGTTCTGGAAATCAGAGCAGTGTATCTTGCCCTACTAGCCTTCCAGCAGTGGCTGGAAGGAAGGCAGATCCGAATTCAGTCGGACAACTCCACAGCGGTGGCATACATCAACCACCAAGGGGGGACACGCAGTCGGCAAGCCTTCCAGGAAGTCCGGCGGATTCTGATGTGGGTGGAAGCCACGGCCTCCACCATATCCGCAGTTCACATCCCCGGCGTAGAAAACTGGGAAGCAGACTTCCTCAGTCGCCAGGGCATGGACGCAGGGGAATGGTCCCTTCACCCGGACGTGTTTCAGGAAATCTGTCGCCGCTGGGGAAGGCCGGACGTCGACCTAATGGCGTCCCGGCACAACAACAAGGTCCCAACCTTCATGGCACGGTCTCGCGATCACAGAGCTCTGGCGGCAGACGCCTTAGTGCAAGATTGGTCGCAGTTCCGGCTCCCTTATGTGTTTCCACCTCTGGCACTCTTGCCCAGAGTGCTACGCAAGATCAGATCCGACTGCAGCCGCGTCATACTCGTCGCCCCAGACTGGCCAAGGAGGGCGTGGTATCCGGATCTGTGGCATCTCACGGTCGGCCAACCGTGGGCACTACCAGACCGACCAGACTTGCTGTCCCAAGGGCCGTTTTTCCATCGGAATTCTGCGGCCCTGAACCTGACTGTGTGGCCATTGAGTCCTGGATCCTAGCGTCTTCAGGATTATCCCAAGGGGTCGTTGCCACCATGAGACAGGCTAGGAAGCCCACGTCCGCTAAGATCTACCACAGAACGTGGAGGATATTCTTATCCTGGTGCTCTGCTCAGGGAGTGTCTCCCTGGCCATTTGCATTGCCTACATTTCTTTCTTTCCTGCAATCTGGGTTAGAAAAAGGTTTGTCGCTCGGCTCCCTTAAAGGGCAAGTCTCGGCGCTATCCGTCTTTTTTCAGAAGCGTCTAGCACGACTTTCTAAGGTACGCACGTTCCTGCAGGGGGTTTGTCATATCGTACCCCCGTACAAGCGGCCGTTAGATCCATGGGATCTGAACAGGGTACTAGTTGCCCTCCAGAAGCCGCCCTTTGAGCCTCTGAGGGAGGTTTCACTTTCTAGACTATCACAGAAAGTGGCTTTTCTGGTAGCGATCACATCTCTTCGGAGAGTGTCTGAGCTAGCAGCGCTGTCATCCAAGGCTCCCTTCCTGGTCTTCCACCAGGACAAGGTAGTGCTGCGACCCATTCAGGAGTTTCTCCCGAAGGTGGTATCCTCTTTTCATCTTAATCAGGATATCTCTTTGCCTTCTTTTTGTCCTCATGCAGTTCATCGGTATGAGAAGGATTTACATTTGTTAGATCTGGTGAGAGCACTCAGAATCTACATTTCCCGCACGGCGCCCCTGCGCCGTTCGGATGCACTCTTTGTCCTTGTCGCTGGTAAGCGCAAAGGGTCGCAGGCTTCTAAAGCCACCCTGGCTCGATGGATCAAAGAACCAATTCTTGAAGCCTACCGTTCTGCTGGGTTTCCGGTCCCATCAGGGCTGAAGGCCCATTCTACCAGAGCCGTGGGTGCGTCCTGGGCATTACGACACCAGGCTACGGCTCAACAGGTGTGCCAGGCAGCTACCTGGTCGAGTCTGCACACTTTCACCAAACATTATCAGGTGCATACCTATGCTTCGGCGGACGCCAGCCTAGGTAGAAGAGTCCTGCAGGCGGCAGTTGCCTCCCCGTAGGGGAGGGCTGTCTTCGCAGCTCTAACATGAGGTATTCTTTACCCACCCAGGGACAGCTTTTGGACGTCCCAATCGTCTGGGTCTCCCAATGGAGCGCCGAAGAAGAAGGGAATTTTGTTACTTACCGTAAATTCCTTTTCTTCTAGCTCCTATTGGGAGACCCAGCACCCGCCCTGTTGTCCTTCGGGATTTTTGGTTGTTTTTCGGGTACACATGTTGTTCATGTTGAACGGTTTTCAGTTCTCCGACGTTACTTCGGAGTGAATTTGTTTAAACCAGTTCTTGGCTTTCCTCCTTCTTGCTTTTGCACTAAAACTGGTGAGCCAGTGATCCCACTGGGGGTGTATAGCCAGAAGGGGAGGGGCCTTACACTTTTAAGTGTAATGCTTTGTGTGGCCTCCGGAGGCAGTGCTATACACCCAATCATCTGGGTCTCCCAATAGGAGCTAGAAGAAAAGGAATTTACGGTAAGTAACAAAATTCCCTTCTTTAGGGTAAGTTCACACAATGCGTTTTTCGCTGCGTTTTTCGGGTGCGTTTTTGCTCAGAAAACTGCATGACTTTGCTTCCCCAGCAAAGTCTGAGTTTTCATTTTTGCTGTCTGCACACAGCGTTTTTTTTAGCTGCGTTTTTGTGCAGAAGGTGGAAGCAGCTGCAAAAACACAAGTGAACCGTAGAAAAAAAAGTGTCATGCTCACCTGTCTGCAGACTCCCGGTGCCATGTCCGCTCCCAGCTACTCTCCAGGTACCGTCGCTCCGGCTGTGTGCAGTCTCCCCGGGCACGTCCGATGGCTGCAGGACCTGGTGGTGGATCACCTGATGCGGTCACCTGACGCATCAGCTGAACGTAAGTCTCGTGGTGACGCCGGCGCCCAGACGGTTTCACGTATCAGCTGATCCTGCCGTCAGGAGACTTTATCAGCTGATTACCGGCAGCTCCTGCAGCGATCAGACAGGATCAGATTCCCATCCGATCACTTCATGAGCTGCCGGTAATCAGCACATAAGTACGTTGTTTTTTTTTTGCACTAATGCATCAGCTGATTGTATAAACTGCTTTTATACAATCAGCTGATGCGTGATATGATTCACGTCCTTGAACCTGACACATCATTTGATCGCTTTGCCTTCCAGCAAACCGATCAGATGATATTGGATCTGGATTGGATTGCGCGGGATCCTTGACCCAGGATTACTGCGGAGGGGGGAATCTTTATTTCAATAAAGATGGAGTCACTAATTGTGTTGTGTTTTATTTCTAATAAAAATATTTTTCTGTGTGTTGTTTGTTTGTTTTTTTTATCTTTACTAGAAATTCATGGTGGCCATGCCTAATATTGGCGTGACACTATGAATTTCGGGCTTAGGGCCAGCTGATAATATACAGCTAGCCCTAACCCCATTATTACCCAGCGAGCCACCCATCACCGGGGCAGCTGGAAGAGTTGGATACAGCGCCAGAAAATGGCGCTTCTATGGAAGTGACATTTTCTGGGGTGGCTGCGGACTGCAATTCGCAGCGGGGGTGCTCAGAAAGCATGGGCACCCTGCACTGTAGATTCCAATCCACAGCTGCCTAGTTGTACCTGGCTGGACTCAAAAATTTGGCGAAGCCCACTGTGACGACATGGACTCTCATGGGTTAAAGTTTCTTAATATTCAACCAGACGTATTGTTCTTTTGTGTCTTAACTCATGTTTGCTTAGCTATTGTTTCCCCAGCCCCTTCCAGTAATCATTGTAATGTAGTTGTGTATTGCTAATGTAATTACCTTAGTAGCCATTGTCTAGTCTGTGACTTGCAGACTCCATGTAGATATCCTTAGTCTTCCTACCCACATCATTTAAATGAAGAAGCAAGAACTGTGGAAAAAAGAAGCGCAAATAGGGTCTTACCCGAGTAAAATTAGGGTGATAAGAGTAAAATACACTCACCAAATAGAGTTGTGAAAGTCACAACTACTATGCAAGCATGGAATCCAGGTCAACGGCAGCAGCACACAGGATGGCTGATAACTGAGAGTGGTGAAGTAGGGCTTTCAAAGCCGCGCAAATGACCACTATGACCGATTGTAAGATTAATGTTACTTTTTATTACATATTCAGGTCAACGCGTTTCTGGAGTCTCTGCTCCCTTCCTCAGGACATACAGGAAAAAGTACATCAAATCTGCACTTGAATCAAAATGGATTGAATCAAAGCAGATTTGATGTACTTTTTCCTGTATGTCCTGAGGAAGGGAGCAGAGACTCCAGAAACGCGTTGACCTGAATATGTTAGATTAATGTTACTTTTTATTACAATCGGTCATAATGGTCATTGGCGCGGCTTTGAAAGCCCTACTTCACCACTCTCCACATCATTTAAATGAACATTATCCATGCAGCTTGAAATTCATCCAATGGGAGAAGCAATATTGTCCAACCAATCCGATGAGGATGCAGTGTATCCAAAGGGAAGGCTGTGGCTATAAAAGGGGATTTCTTTAAGTCACCAGGTTGTTGTTGATGGATGTGCATGATCTTGTCTAAGCTCTTAGGAGCTGGCTAGAGGATCAGGATACCTTGTGGCTTCAATCTTTCGACTCCGGTTCCGATTGGAGACCATATCCACAGTCTAGGGATTTCGACTCCGGCTGCCAGGATTTTATCATTATACCAGAGACTACTTAAGGAAGAAACCCAGGTTGGGACAATTTGGTCACCTGGCTACAGACTTTGCAGACCTCACACAGCTTCCTAAATCTGGTGCTATTCCATTCTCGGTGGGTGCCCGCCGAAAGCGGGGTGCTGCTGGATTGGAGTAAGTGGCCCTGGAAGCTCTGAGGCAAGGACATTCAAATCCCTGGTGAGCCAGCGGAAGGTTGAGACTCTGTTGCCTGTTACATTTGTGTGTTTTGCTGGTTATGTGCCATTAATTGATTAGGGATCCAATAAAGTCTTAATATTGTGATTCCCTTCGCCCTGTGTTGTCTGAGTAGTGTTCCACCCACGGTTAAGGAGGTTGTACGTTCAGTTGGGATGAGCCCTGAGCCACGCTGTCTTTCTAAAGGCGGCTGGTTCAGTGGACGAGAGCACCCACTGAGCCCCGTGTCTCCACAATTGGTGGCAGCAGTGGGATACTACTCAGCCTGGTTTATCCAGGGGAGCTGCAGAGGACTGGTGTTCGTGGACACCGTCCAGGGCTCAACAACCAGGCAGGCACATAAGCATACCCAGCAGGCTATAGGGGAGGCATTCAGGTTTTGGACGCTGCCATGTCCAACCCCACCAGCTCAGCCATGGGACAAGGACTAGAGCGGAGATATGACCGAAGCAGTAAATGGATACTACAGGATCTGTGCCAGAGGCGAAAGATTGACTACAGGAACGCTGACACTCGGTCGGACTTGATCCGGAAATTAGTCTGTTGGGATGCCCAGAATGATGCAGAGGACGATGAGGATCCCGCCTATATTGACCCAGAGGATTTAATCTATGTGCCACATCATGGATCTAGTGACAATCGGGAATCAACTTGGTCCAAAATGGCCCAAACCACAGCGTTGTTGACTGCATTGGGGCCTAAATCCTCAAGAGAAGAGATGGCTTGTGTTCTGGAATATATTTATGGAGTTCCAGCTGCCGTACTGCTAACACCAGCCGCTCGAGAAGGATGGTCCCGCTACCCAGCAGAAGCTGCACCGAAACAAAGGTCTACAAACAGGGCCTGTGACTTGCCCAATCTACGGCGCTGTTATACATGTGGGCGCCATGGACATATCGATAAAGATTGTCTCCAAAACAGAGGCCGCATGCTTGGAGCCCGTCTGCCAGTCCAACTAGTCAACATATGCCGAGATGAACCAACGAGACCTGAGGAATGCTACTCCCGAGAAACACCAATAGCTGAGGAAGTGGTTTACCCAGTCCACACCCTACGGCAGGCCGGACACCGTACACCAGCCAACCTCCATCCCCACATCCAGACGGTCAAGGTCGGTGATATACAGGCTCAGGGACTTCGAGACACTGGATCTTCCATCACCCTGGTCAGCCCAGATATTGTTCCCACAGAACATCATTTACCTGGCCGCCAAGTGACCATCACCCTTGCTGGGGGCCAGTGCTTGGACATCCCTCTGGCATGTGTGCAGTTGGACCTAAGGACCGACTAGGGAGAGGTCGAGGTGGAGCTTGTGAACAGCCTCCCCACACCTGGTATTTTGGGGACTAACCAGGAAGTGATCGATGTGGGACTTGTGAACAGCCTCCCCATACCTGTCATTGTGGAGACTGACCAGAGCAAGGCTGATGTGGAGCTTATGGACACCGTCCCCACACCAGTTATTTTGGGAAATGACCAGGAAGAGGTTGATGTGAGACTTGTGGACAGCCTCCCCACACCTGATATTTTGGGGACCAACCAGGAAGCGATCGATGTGGGACTTGTGAACAGCATCCCCATACCTGTCATTGTGGAGACTGACCAGAGAAAGGCTGATGTGGAGCTTATGAACAGCATCCCCACCCCTGTTATTTTGGTGTCTGACCAGGAAGAGGTCCATATGGAGCTTATGGACAGCCTCCCCACACCTGTTGTTTCGGGGACTAGCCAGGAGGAAGTTGAAGTGGGGTTCATAGATGGCCCTACCAAGCCTGTTGTTTCGGTTACCACACAGAGGGAAGTGAAAGTGGGGCTTGTGGATTACCTGCTCACACCAGTTATTTTGGAGTATGACCTAGGACAAGGACTATCCAGTCAGTTTGAAGCAGCCATAACCCACTTCCAAGTCAAGCAGGACCATGATGTGGATCTTTCTAACATCTTTTACAAAGTTAATTCACATTTCCAGTCTCCATCATCCACCTCTGAGCCAACAACCGTGAGTAAGCCTAACCAGACTGTGGCTATTGACTGGGGAAAGATTGATAGTAAGAAATGTATGCAAGCCCAACTCACGGACCCCACCTTAGTGCTTGTCTGCAATATGGCTGCTCAACCTGGGGGAGGTAATCAGGGGGAGGTGTATAGATGCGAGCCTCTGATGCTGACCTGACCATTAAAAAGGACAATGCCGTCAAGAGGAGAAGGATGATCGGAAGCCTATCATGTCTGGCTAATATTAAGAAGGGAGAGGAATGTGACGACATGGACTTTCATGGGTTAAAGTTTCTTAACATTCAGCCAGACGTATTGTTCTTTTGTGTATTAACTCATGTTTGCTTAGCTATTGTTTCTCCAGACCCTTCCAGTAATCATTGTAATGTAGTTGTGTATTGCTAATGTAATTACCTTAGTAGCCATTGTCTAGTCTTTGACTTGCAGACTCCATGTAGATATCCTCAGTCTTCCTACCCACATCATTTAAATGAACATTATCCATGCAGCTTGAAATTCATCCAATGGGAGAAGCAATCTTGTCCAACCAATCCGATGAGGACGCAGTGTATCCAAAGGGAAGGCTGTGGCTATAAAAGGGGATTTCTTTAAGTCACCAGGTTGTTGTTGATGGATGTGCATGATCCAGTCTACGCTCTTAGGAGCTGGCTAGAGGATCAGGATACCTTGTGGCTTCAATCTAGGGACTCCGGTTCGATTGGAGACCATATCCACAGTCTAGGGATTTCGACTCCGGCTGCCAGGATTTTATCATCATACCAGAGACTACTTAAGGAAGAAACCCAGGTTGGGACAATTTGGTCACCTGGCTACAGACTTTGCAGACCTCACACAGCTTCCTAAATCTGGCGCTATTTCATTCTCGGTGGGTGCCCGCTGAAAGCGGGGTGCTGCTGGATTGGAGTAAGTGGCCCTGGAAGCTCTGAGGCAAGGACATTCAAATCCCTGGTGAGCCAGCGGAAGGGTGAGACTCTGTTGCCTTTTACATTTGTGTTTTGCTGGTTATGTGTTATGTGCCGTTAATATTTTGGGGATCCAGTAAAGTCTTAATTTTGTGATTCCCTCACCCTGTGTTGTCTGTGTAGTGTTCCGCCCACGGTTAAGGAGGTTGAGCGTTCAGTTGGGATGAGCCCTGAGCCACGCTGTCTTTCTAAAGGCGGCTGGTTCAGTGGACAAGAGCACCCACTGAGCCCTGTGTCTCCACACCCACGTCATTTTTTTTTAAATTATTTCATGAAATTCATGAAATAATTAAAAAAAAAGGGGTTCCCTATAGTTTTGGTTCCCAGCTGGGTACAAATAGGCAGCTGGGGGTTGGGGGCAGCCCGTACCTGCCTGCTATACCTGGCTAGCATACAAAAATATGACGAAGCCCACGTCATCTTTTGGGGGGGCAAAAAAACTCCTGCATACAGTCCTGGATGGAGGATGCTGAGCCTTGTAGTTCTGCAGCTGTCTGCTCTCCTGCATACACTAGTGGAGAATGAAGGAATGAAGAACATATTGAAGAAGGAAATGACATCAGACCTTTTTTTTTTTTTCAACAATCTTTAATGGCATTGTTCACTGATAAAAAACGCATAAAAATGCAGCAAAAAACGCACCAAATCGCGGTAAAAACGCATGCGTTTTTGCCGCGTTTTCTTTTGCCGCGGGTGCGTTTTTGTGCGGTCTTTGAGGCAAAAAACGCAGCGTCAGAAAAACGCAGTGTGTGAACTTAGCCTTATTTAACAAGAGAAAATACAGGCCAACAACGTTTCAAGGGACTCAGCCCTCTTCCTATCATGTCCTGAGGAAAAGGACTTGAGTCCCTTGAAACACATTCACCTGTATATTCTCTTGTTAAATAAAAGACATGGATTAACCCTATCTGACTCCTGGATTTGGTGATAAGCGCGGCATGATATCCAGTTTTCCTGCAACTTCCAATACCTTCTGTTTTTATGGGACAGGACTGTCCCCTTTGTTGACCGACCAATCAATCTTCCACTTCGAGTCAAAAAATTTCTATCCTGGTGGCTGATATCTCATCTCTTTCACCGCAGACCCTCTTCCCAATTTTATTGGCAGTGCATGACAACAAATATCACAGTTCAGCATCAGTGGAACAAGCTGGTCACCCTGGACGTTGATTGGATGATATCCATAATGAACAAGCTTCCTTGGTTTATATCCAGATCACGCAAACTGCTCGCAATCAGGTCCAGTTTCCTGGTAATCTCTTGGTTTGTTTGCTCTCCTCCACTTCCCTTACCCAGGCTTATCAAGGCAGGAGGCATCCCAGTCATCCTTGTAGCTCCGGACTGACCCAGGAGGCCCTAGTATGCTGAAGTGGTCAACCTGCTTACAGACGCTCCATGGAAACTCCCAGACCGTCCAGACTTGCTTTCTCAAGTCACCTCTTCCTCCAGAATTCAGACTTTAAATTTAATGGCATTGCTGTTGAAACAGTTTTGAGAGCTTCCAGGTTCTCTGATCAGGTTATTCAAACTATGATCAAAGTCTGAAAGTCCTCCTTCTTTCTTATATACCATCGTACCCTGAAGGTCTTTTCCTGCTGGTGCAATCACGTCGCCCTCATTTCCTTTGCTCAGCCATCCCTCCTGGCTTTTTTTTTTCTTTACAGACAGGCCTTAAGGCCGGTCTTGTTATCCGTTCCCACAAAGGTCAAGTTTCTGCCTTTGCCATCCTGTTTCAGAAAAATCTCGCTTCATGACCCCAGATTCGTACCTTTCTCCTTTGTGTAGCCCATTCAGGTCCCCCTACTGTCCCTCAGTGGAGCCATGGAACCTCAATCTGGGAACGGTATTCAGCATTCCCAAACTTCGAACCGCTCCAAGAGGTCTTTCGGCTCTACTGTCCTGAAAGGTTTCCCTTCTGATTGCCTTAATGTCTGAGACTAGTTTCCGAGCTGTCAGCACTCTCCTGTGGTTTTTCAGGCAAATGAAACACCTCCCTCTGGGGTTATGGTTCATTCCTTTTGGTCATTGGTAGCCTCCTGGGCCGTTCGTCATCAGGCTTTTGTGTTGCAGGTTTGCAAGATGGCCACCTGGTCCTCTGTACACATGTACTAAGAAGTTCATACCAATGCCTCAACCAATGCTAGTCTAGTTTTTGCAAGCAGCAGTTGTTAGGTTTTTGACCTGAAAGGAATCTGTAGTCCTGTGTTTTTTGTTTTTCTATCCCACCCTTGGGAAGAGTATTTTGGGTTCTCATCGTAAAAATGCAGTCTCTATTACGGGAGACAGCACACTGTTCCCTTTCCTTTGTTGGCCTGTCCTGTGATATCCTACTTCTCTTTTCCTTTCTCACTAACTGATTAGCTTTGTGCCCATTGGTAGGTGTAAACTGCTGGGAAGGAGCCAAATTCTTTTGCATAGTGGCAGCAGTATGCACCAATGATCTTCCTGAAGACACGGAGACAGAGATTTTAAGGTGCGAACATAAAATCCTCTCTTTCCCCCACTTGCATTATTTTAGAAGATTTATTACTGGCTAGTTACAGGTTTGTACACATTATTGAAAGTAAACCCTATTCATCTGGAAAATGTGAGTGCAGGCTTGGGGGACACAGGACCCTGTGTTATAGGTGCTTTCACTCGAGGTGGATGCTATCTAGTTGTTTGCTCCTTGCAGCTGCTATACTCCAAAGGACTACTTCCTGACAAAGTGTGTAAAAAGTCAATTTTTCACATCTGATCTGTATTGTCTACATTTTTTTTTTTTAAACACCAAATTTTATTCCAAATTTTCATATGCATTACATCTTGTTAAACAATATAGCAAGTATGGATTCACCATGTCCATTAACAGGTTATTGGCAATTAACTATTCCTCCTGTTTCCCTTGTTTTCCCCCCCTTCTATTCTAAAATAACCCCCCCAACAACTTAGCACACTTTTTCCTCCTCCTGTCTAGCCCACCCGAAGAATGTCCAACCACGCCACATTTTGTCATTTATTTTTTTTTCCACCCCATGCCTCTAGTCTAGATGAATCATTTGCCTTCTTATCACTCCTTCACATTATGGCTGTTTTAATTTCCCCAATGTTCCCTTAATGTCTTCTAGTAGATACCACTCTGTGTACGTGAAGGGGGTAACTATTGTTTGTATTTCTGTAGCTTCACATTGTTTTTCAATGAATTTTCTCCATTTTTTAAAGAATGTGTCGGTCAAACCATCTTTGTTTTTTTCTGCTGTCCTCTGTTCAATTCTAAGTAGCATTTTAATCTGCCTCATTACCTCGTATTCTGACGGAACCTTGCCTTTGAGCCATTTGCCCAGTAAAGCCCTTTTTCCTATTATGGCTATACTATGGAACAGCTTTGGTATTCTATCTCTTTTTTCATTCACCCTTGCCATTTGTTCAACATGGTCATCATGAAAAATCCATATCAATGGGTCCATCGCCACCTCTACCCCCCATATACTAGTTATTAGCGCCTGCATTTTTTTCCAGAATTTTTGACTCTCTGGGCATTGCCAAATCCCATGTAACAGATCCGTGTTTAGCATCCTACATTTGGGACAATGTACTATCTTATTAACCTTCTGTTTGTTTGGTATGTTGAAGCCATAGATCGCCCTGTGTATCAGTCTAAACTGTGTGTCCCTCCAGCTCTCATTAACCACCTCTTTTCTCATTCTCATCCATCCTCTTAGTATCTTGTCCCCTGCTGTCTCATCTACCAATTGTCTCGCCCATGTTCCCAGGGTCTTATCCGTGCTTAAGGGAACTAACACCTCTCGTAAAGCTTTATATAGTGAAGTTATGTTAATCTCCCGCTGCTCCTGCATAATAAGTTGGTCCATATCATTCATCCCTTGTTCCTTCCCGACATCTCTCAGTAGCTGCATTATACCTTTTTCTATCTGTTTATATTGTATAACTTGGAATGGAGGTAGCCCATATTTTGTCACGATTTCTTGATAGGACAACCATCTATTTTCCGTCTCATGAAGTAGATCTTTCACCCCTTTTATACCTTTTCTCCTCCATTCTATAAATAATTTGTTTTCCCTGCCCGCTGGGAATTCCGGGAAACTCCATATGTTTAAGTATTTAGATATTCTCCAGGGTGAGTTGAATTTTTTTCTCATCGCCTTCCACGCCATCACTGTATCTCTGCATATTAGTGAGTTTTTAATGTGCCGTGGTATGTTAGCAAGTGACGTATGCAATATTGCCCCCAAATCCCAGGGTTTACAGAACTCGCCTTCCAATCTCACGTCCAAGTAACCATTTGTCTTCCTTAACCAGTCTATTACATGTCTCATGAGGCACGCCAGATTGTACCCTCTAATGTTTGGCATTTTAATACCCCCCTTCTCCAGCGTCTGTATTAGTTTCTCAGCCTTTATTCTTGGCCTTTTCCCCCTCCACAAGAAGGTCGAAAACGCCTTGTTCAGCCTGTTTACGTCTGTGTGTTTTAATAATATAGGGATAGTCTGCATTGGGTATAATAGTTTTGAGAAACTCATCATTTTTAGAAGATGGTTCCTACCCAGTAGTGATAATGGAATCCCCTCCCACATCTTCAGTTCCCGTTCTATTTTCGTTATCAGTGGTTTAAAATTTAACTCATATATCGATGCAGGTTGGCGTCCCACTTGGATTCCCAGATATTTAACGTGGGTTCTCGCTATTGGTATCCCATGGACATCGTCTCCTATTCCCTGAGCTGCCAACACCGCTGTGCTCTGTTGGTGCAGAAACAATATTTCACATTTTGCCTTATTTAAGTTAAAACCTGCCAAGTTTCCGAATTCCTCTATCCGTTGTAGTGTCATTGGGAGTTCCTTCTGGGGTTTATTCATAAACAATATAATGTCGTCCGCGAACAAGGATGACCGTAGCACCTCCCCTCCAATGCTGATACCTTCAAAGCAATTTCCCTCATTCAACATTCTTGAAAGGGGCTCGATCGCCAGGTTGAACAGGAGGGGGGACAGTGGGCACCCCTGTCTAGTCCCTTTAGTCAATGAGAAAGGTCTCGACAGAAATCCTGGGGTCGCCACCCTGACTTTAGGATTCGCATATAATACTCTAATGAATGTTCTAAATGCTCCCTGAATGCCTACCTCATCCATTACTGTTTCCAGCCATGACCACCTTACATTATCAAATGCTTTTTCGGCATCTAATGTGATTATGGCTGGAAATGCTCCCTTCTGTGGTTGTCCGTGCCTATTGGCATCCATTACTACCATGGTTTTTCTTATATTCGTCACCGCCGATCTCCCCTTCACAAACCTTATTGTGCCGGAGAGATTACATTCGGCAATAGCTCCGCCAGTCTGTTGGCCATCAATTTGGCCAGTAATTTTAGGTCCTGGTTGATCAAAGAGATCGGTCTATAATTTGCTGGATTATATAGGTTTTTCTCTCCCTTAGGTATGAGTTTTATATATGCCGTGTTGAGGTGACTCGATATTGCAGTGCCTCCCATTATGTTGTTAAACATACGTGTCAGTATCGGTGAAATCTGCTCCTTCATCACTTTATAGAATTCTCCATTGTACCCATCGGGTCCCGGAGCTTTATGTACGTTTAACTCTCCTATCACCTTTTGGACTTCTTCTATTGTGACTTCTGCATTCAGACTAGTCAGCTCCTCTGTGCTAAGTCGGGTGAGATTTATTTGTTTCAGCCATTCTGCCCCTCCTTCACCACCCTCATTCCCCTTACTATACAGTTTCTCATAGTAATCCCCCAGGATCTGGTTAATTTCCTGTGGTTTTGTGGATTTGTTCCCCCCCTGTCCAGTCATGCTGGTTATTGAAGTCATTGGTCGCCTTCCCTTAGCCAAGTTGGCCAGTAATTTCCCTGCTTTATTGCCGTATCCTGTGTAGGTCAACCTCCATTTGTGACCGTACTAGCTCTTCCCTTTTTCCTGCCCAATGCTCGAACTCTTGTTTCGCCCCCCTCCATTCCTCTTTTGCTTTTGGGGACATAGAGAAAAATATATGAAATATCTGGAAACTAAGCGTGTCACTAGCTTCTTGGTATTGTGCATGTGTATGTCTCTTGATTGTAGCAGTATACCCCATTAGCCTCCCTCTCAGCACTGCTTTTGCTGCTTCCCAGAATAACATTACATCTGTCTCATGTTCGCTGTTGGTGTTGCTATACTCTTCCTACCAGCCTTTCAGAATTTTGACTAAATCTGTATCTCTAAGTAGAAAGGACGGGAACCTCCACAAATAATCCGATTCCCTCTGAACTGTGTCATTTATTTCTAAGGTCACCGGGCTGTGGTCCGATATGACCATGTTCTCAATATCCACTTCCCTGATCCTACTCAAAAATGATTGGTCAACCAGAATATAATCAATTCTTGACCATGCGTCATGCGGATGTGAATAGTGAGTGAATTCACGGTCATATGGGTGCTGTAGCCTCCAACTGTCTTTCAGATTTGTGTCTTCCAGCAGCCTAGCCATCAAGCCTTCTGTCGTTCTTGTCTGCCCACCTTGACCCCTGTTATGTCGCCTATCCTCTTCCCCTAGGACCACCGCATTGAAATATCCTCCCACTATTTTGTTCCGTTCTGTATCCATTCCCACTTTACTTGTGATGCGTTTGAAAAACGAATTAACTATAGTCCCCGTTGCTCATGTTTTTTGTGTCGCTATGTGTCCCCCCGTGTGCGTGGCTTTGCATTTCCTCTAACTCCGCTGTGCGCTTACAACTATATATTGCCTGGGCGCAACCTTGTGTCCCAATCTTGGCATTAACTATAAACCTGTGAATAACAGAGAAAAGGAGTGGTACGAGTCCAATTCATTGATATAAAATAAACTCTTTATTAATTATGCATTAAAACAATATGACAAGGAGTCCTGAATGGGATTAATCAGAGATGCATGCGGGCTAGTTTACATTTATCGTGGTTCAGATTTTACTATAATTTAGTACAGATAAATGACAAGGTTACATGTGGGGTGTATAACAAGTAACGATCATATATTAAGCATATTGCTGTGATCAATTATTACATACACCATACAGCAACCATATGGTCCAATACACTATCTCCTATTGCTGTTTCCCAAGTGACTGAACATCTAGCCATATACCATGTGTATCTACGTGTTTATGGTATAGAGAGTTAAACCCTATATACCCAGCTCATAGCATGTATGCAATAGTTTTCTGTGGGCAACTCCCAACCAATACACCGTATTCATACAAGTATCAAAGTATAGTACCAACCTATTCCGCAGCGGTTCTGGATATCCCACCTGTCCCTACGCGCGTTTCACCTCTTCTTCAGGGGACGTGTGACTAACTATAAACCTGTTGGCTACCCCCCCAACTGCCCTCAGTTGTCTTTCGGTGTGCTTATAGCGTTGCTTTTCCTGAACCCAACTATTCAACCTAGATCTAATATCAACTAACAACCCCTCAACTGTCCCCCCCTTTACAATCAATCATCTCGTCACTTCCATTTTTTCTGTGATGCTCCTGGCTCCGCAATCCCCTCTCAGCCAACTGATTAACATTTACATATAGCCTGTCCCCCATTGTTTTGTTATCTAACCCACCAGAGCAAGGCCTTCCTGGTCAATAGCCATGCCAGCATACAATACCCCCTCCCTCATTGCCCATACCTATTATTTGTTGCCTCTGATCTCAATTTCACTCCACCTCCCATCAGCATAAGTGACCTGGTTACCAGAAGAGCGATTTATCAGTAGATACTAAAGAGAGAGAAACCCGGTCCCTCATATATGTTAGGATCCCCCTACACCCCCGAGGGGGCAGGGCACCTTGGTCAATATAAATTGAAAAGGCGAGGGGAACTGAAGAGAAAGAAAAAAAGAAAGGAAAAGCCTACAAGACGAGAGAAGAAAGGAGGAAAAGAGAAAGAAAGCACAAGGGAGATGGGAAATGAAAATGGAAAAGGAAGTGGGAAATATAAAGGGAAGTGGGAGAGGAAGTAGGAAGTGGAAGTAGGAAGAGGAAGTGGAAAAGGAAGTAGGAAGTGAAAGAGGAAGTGGGACAGGAAGTGGAAAAGGAAGTGGAAGAGAAAGTAGGAAGTGGAAATAGGAAGTGGAAGAGGAAGTAGGAGAGGAAGTGGAAGAGGATGTAGGAAGTGGAAGTAGGACGTGGAAGAGGAAGTGGGAAGAGGGAGTAAGAAGTGGAAGAGGAAGTGGAAAAGGAAGTAGGAAGAGGTAGATTGGGTGGAAGAGGAAGTGTAAGAGGGAGTGGAAGAGCAAGTAGGAAGTGGAAGAGGAAGTAGGAAGTGGAAGAAGTGGCAGAGAAAGTGGAGTAGGAAGTGGAAGAGGAAGTATGAAGTGAAAGAGGTAGTGAAAGGGGAAGCAGGAAGCGGAAGGGGAGGTGGAAGAGGGAGCAGAAAGTGGAAGAGGAAGTGGAAGCAGAAAGTAAAAATGCAATAATAAACAGTAGATGTTACTCATCCCCTGCATTCCGTCAGTCCCCTCTCTCTTGGGCCCCTCAGTTCAAAATATCAATTCTTCTCCTTGCAGCCTCTCTCATGGTGCTCCCTTCTACTGGTTTCCAGGCCTACGCGACGGCGACCTCCTTGCCTTTGGGCTTCCTGCATGTATCTCCTTCCCCTCCATCCAGTCGTTCCGGCCCGATGCCCGGCTCTCCTCCTCTCTTCCTTGCCGATCATGTTGCCTCTCCGGGAAGTCCTCCGTCTGGTTTCTGTTCTCCATCTCCTCCATCCATCTCTCCGCCTCCCTCAAGTCTTTTGTCGCAAAAAGGGATCCATCACGTCTTGTTACTCTCAGTATTGCAGGATAGAGCAGTTGGAATTTTATGCCTTTACGATACAGCGTGGTACAAATCTTACTAAAGGCTTTCCTTTTGCGTGTAACCTCCGCCGATTAGTCCCCGAAGATCAGCACTTTATGCCCTTGTAAAGACAGTGGGGTCCTCCTTCCTCTAAACGCTCGCAGTATCTCTTCTTTGTCTTTGTATTCCAAGTATTTTATTATCACTTGGCGCGGCCTGGCTTGTCCCGTCACTCCCGTGCTGTCTTCCTTCCCACTTGTTCCTCCTGTGCCTGGGCTCTTACAGGGCCCACTCTGTGTGCTCTTTCCACCCTGCATTTGTGCGTCAGACCTAGCACCTTGGGGAGCTCTGCTTCACATATGTTGTCCAATTGCCGCATGCTTATGGATTCCGGCAGTCCCACCAGCCTTAAATTGCTTCTTCTGGAGCGGTTTTCCAGATCCTCTAGTTTGTCTCTCATGGCCTGGGATCCCTCCACCATCTCCTGCAGCTGCCCCTTTAATGCTGTCACCTCGTCCTCTGTGTCAGAGATTCTTTGCTCCATCTCTGACATCCTGGCTCCCTGCTGTGTGATCTGCTCCTTTAAGGGAGATAGTGCTGCCCCCACCATGGCCTCTAGAGAGTCTTTGATCTTGTCTGCCAGGTGCACTGCCACTGCTCCAGCCAGACGAGCATAATCAATTTGCAGGCCTGGGAACTGGTTGTGCTGCTGGGCTGTCTGCTGCTCGTTCTGCCAGGCTGTCTGCTGCTCGTGCTGCCGGGCTGTCTGCTGTCTGCTGCTCGTGCTGCTGGGCTGTCTGCTGCTCGTGTTGCTGGGCTGTCTGCTGCTTGTGCTGCTGGGCTGTCTGCTGCTTGTGCTGCTGGGCTGTCTGCTGTGCGTGTTGCTGAGCTCTCCGCTGCTCTCTCAGCTGCTCCCCCTCCTCCTCCTCCATCCGTCCCCGCTCACCTCCCTGCATATCGCCGCGGCCCGCGGCCGCCATTTTGTGCTCCATGTGCTCTGTGTGCTCTGCTCTCTCTGCAGCCCCCTGCCTCAGCTGTCTGCCGCTGCTCCGGAGGTACCGCTCCATGCACGGTCACCTCCTGCTTCTCGCTTCCCGTTCTCCGCCTCCTCCCGCGGCCGTGGGGCTCTTGTAGTCGGTGTGTTGGGCTGAGGAACGTGCAGAGCTCTGTCTCCCGCGTCCTCACATCACAGCGCCGGAACCGGAAGTCCATTGTCTACATTTTGCATACATTTTTTTTTATATCATCAGAATAAGAATAGCTTGATATTGGGAAAGGTAGCTTGGTCAGCTGTTTTGGTTTTTTTTTTAATTTTTTTGTTAAAAAAAATGACGTGAGTTCCCCCCGATTTTTCATATCCCGCACAGGAACAGCAGCAGCTGCAGGCTACAAGCCTCAGATGTCTGCTGTACCTTGGCTGTTTATAATAAATAGAGGGGTCCTACTCCCTACTCTTTTTTTTTTTTTAATTATTTCATTTATTTAAAAAAAAAATTTGACATGGGTTCCCCCCATTTTTCTAAAACCAGCCAAGGTACAGCAGACAAGTGGGGGCTGATATTATTAGAGTAGGAAGGGCCATGGTTATTTGGTTCCTTCCAGCCTATCCATAGCCCACAGCCGCCCCAGAAGTGGTGAATCCATAAGATGCATCAATTCTGGTACTGGACTTGGCCCTTCCCGATTGGTGCAGTGGCAATCATGGTGATAAGGAGTTAATAACAGCCCACAGCTGCCACTAAGTCCTAAATTAGTAATGGATGGTGTCTACAAGACACCCCCCCATCATTAATCTGTAAGTTAAAGTAAATAAACACAAACACCGAAATAACGCTTTATTTGGAATAGAAGACAAAAAAACACCCTCTTTCACCACTGTATTAACCCCCCAAACACCCCTCCAGGTATGACATAATCCACACGAGGTTCCACGACACTTCAAGTACTTACATCTGAAGCTCACAGCACGCGGCATAGAACAAGACTGCCCATTGTGAGCTCCACGCAGCAACTGAATGAGCCGCCAGATAAGCGGTGACGTCACTCAGGTTACCCCCAGCTATAGCTGGAGTCCTCTATCTGTGACAGCAAATCACCTGTATCACGTCCCGCTGATCACTCAGCTCACTTCAGTCACGGCCTGATTTGCGGTCACAGCTTGAGTCCTTTACCTCATAGACTTTGCTGGGGGAAGGAAATGCATGCATTTGGGTGCATCTTTGGGACCTCATAAATGCACCAAAAACGCCTTAGAGCCAACAAAGTCATCCAATATATCATCCTCAAACACATTAATGGCTGATAAGTCAAAGTGAGATATATTTTTATGTGTCCAGTGTAATTAAGGAGGATTCTTCTGCCTTCAGGTCATTGCTGGGAGAAGGAGCAGGCCCGGCTTGTGAGAATAATTCATGAAAATAGCTTTCTACGATAAATATATAAGGAGACCACAGAGAGTTAGGGGTGACAGATGTATGAAGATGGACTTATTACTGATGTATAATGCCACGTTCGTGGAGGAATTATATTCCGCATACCATCTCTCCCGCAAAGAGTCTGTGGAGAAGAAAGTAGAAGATGGATCAGTGGTTGGTTACATACAAATAAGTGATCAGACTATTGCAGGCCAAGTTCCCTGAAGGGACTTTTAAATCCAGTATAATTCTAAAACGTTAAAATTACCCTTTTTTAGGCTATGTGCGCACTAGAAAGTGACTTTTTCTTAAGAAAAAAACGGACCGTCTGCAAGAATCCCGCACCCGCGTATTTGCAGATTTACCGCGGATTTTCCGCAAGTTGATCCCCGTGGATTTTTACCATTATCTATAGCAAAAACTGCAGGTACCTGAGGAAAAGAAGTGACATGTTCATTAATTCCACAGCAAAAAATATTTTTCAGAATTTCTGAATTTTTTTTGTACCACTTAAAGAAAAACTATGACCAGGGTTTTGCTCTCTCATCTGAGAAAAGCATAATGTAGAGACAGAGACTCTGATTCCAGTGATGTGTCACTTACTGAGCTGTTTGCTGTTATTTTGATAAAATCAATGTTTTCTCTGCTGCAGATCTGGCAGTTATACAGAGCTCATGAATATGCTGGACTACCTGCAGCAGGACAAGTAGTCCTGTAATGATAATCTACTGCTGATTAAACATTGATTTTTTTATCAAAACTACACTAAGCAGCCCAGTAAGTGACACATCGCTGGAATCAGGGTCTCTATCCCTACATTATGTTGCTCTCAGATTAGGTGTTAAAAACCTAGTGACAGATACCCTTTAAAAGAAATAACAACTATATATGTTATACATGTTTGGTACCTATGTAATCGTACTGACCTGGTGAGTCATACTGCCAGGTCAGTTTTATGGTAAAATAAACTGTTAAAAATAACAGATGCAGATTTTCACTCTTTTTGCTATATTGCCACACTTGGAATTTTTTTTCTCGCTTACCATTATATTACATGATAAAACGTATGCTGTCACTAAAAAGTACAACTCATCCCACAAAAAAACAAGCTATATTGACAGAAAAATAAAAAAAGTTATGGCTCTTGGAATATGGGGAGGAAAAAACGAAAGCGCAAAACAAAAAATTCACCCATCTTTATGGGGTTAATTAATTCAATTCAATAACCAATTAAAAACTTATGTTATGTATCTGCTTATTCTCTATAATCTATACAATTACATCTTTAAATACTTGCAGTTAATTCCAAAAATAAAGGAAAATTAACTTTTTCTATACATTCCACCATCTAAGTAAAACATGCCAAAATATGTCCCAAAATCCCAGTTTAGGGAATACCAGTTTAATGCATTTGGCATACACAGAACCAATGACATTTTATTTCACTGGTTTTTATCTTTTTATCTAAACAAAACTACATTCTTGTGCTTGGATGGTTTATCAGATATGAGCGTGGTCTGAATAAGGGGAGAGTTGTTCTCCAATTCTAAGAAGTCTGTGTCCTGCCCCTTGCAGCGTCTTTAGACTATCCAGCACTTCTGCACATCAAGAGATAAGGAGCTGACATGCAGTAAGTATGATGGGTTTGTTTGTGTCTATTCTTACAGTAACTGTTTCCCATATATATATATATATATATATATATATATATATATATATATATATATATATATATATATATAGATAGATACATATAGATATATATATACAGTATATGCAGATACTAAGATTCCATTTTATGTGATATTAATTAAAGGGAGCCAAACATCAGGATTTTCATGTATAAGGTGCAGCCAGTGCAGTACTGGCACTATCATGCACAGTGTGTACATACCATTAGGGTGCAGCTCGGGTGTTTAGTCAGTGAAATCCAACTTTGTAAAGTTTAAAAATTCATGCACTTTTTGATTGACGTGTGCACCTCCCTCCTAATGTCCGGGCGTGTTATGGACGTTTATCCCCGCCCCCTGTTCCTCCCTCTTACTGGCCGTATGTAAATTTTTCTCTTCAGAAACATGGCGCCGGAGTTGGCACCTACGCATAGCGCTTATCTCCGGCGCCATGTTTCTGAAGCCCGCTGTACTTAGTATTTTGCAGGAGAAGGCGGTGCATGCGCCCTCGCTTCTTCAGATCCCGTTGTGACCGCGGGAGCGCGCATGGTCACAATAGGACTGCAGAACAGCTGATGAGAGGACACGATTAGCTGCAGGTAATCGCGTCCTCTCATAAGCTGCTCTGCAGTCCTGTTGTGACCACACGCGCTCCCGCGGTCACAGCGGGACCTGAAGAATTGAGGGCGCATGCGCCGCCCTCTCCTGCAAAATACTAAGTACAGCGGGCTTCAGAAACATGGCACCGGAGATAAGCGCTATGCGCAGGCACCTACCCCAGCGCCATGTTTCTGAAGAGAGAAATTTACACACGGCCAGTGAGAGGGAGGAACAGGGAGCATGGATAAACGTCCATAGCACGCCCAGACATTAGCAGCGAGATGCACACGTCAATCATAAAGTGCACGAATTTTCAAACTTTATAAAGTTGGATTTCACTGACTAAACACCCGAGCTGCCCCCTGATGGTATGTACACACTGTGCATGATAGTGCCAGTACTGCACTGGCTGCACCTCATACATGAAAATCCTGATGTTTGGTTCACTTTAAGCAAAGACCCTTTGTGTTTTATTTTCCGTGTTGCATGTTACATTACATTATGAGAACCACCAAACCGTGCAAAGCAGACCACACACATTCAAGACTGCAGTGAAAAGCTCTGTTCTTAAATTCAGCTCCGTGTGCAAAGACACTAGATTTAAAGTGAACCTGTCAGGTGCAATATGCATCTAGAAATACGAGCAGTTTTAGGTGCATATTAGTAATCCCTGCCTAACTGTCCCTGTGTCCAGTAGCATAAATAAAGAGATCTTTAGAAAAAGTATTGTTAAAGATCCTTTATGATATGCTAATGAGCGCAGGGATTAAGGCCCTGTCACACACAGAGATAGATCTGTGAAAGATCTGTGGTTGCAGTGAAATTGTGGACAATCAGTGCCAGGTTTGTGGCTGTGTACAAGTGGAACAATATGTCCATGATTTCACTGCAACCACAGATCTGCCAAAGATTTATCTCTGTGTGTGACGGGGCCTTTAGTTGCAAGGGTGTTATATCCCCTGACTAGTCTGCCATCTCAGCACATCCCTGTGAATGTGCTAACATGCTATGCAATGGCCAGCGTCATTGACATGGACGCGCATACTTGTCCGGTGTCACCGCCTCCGATGCCAGGTTTAGGCTCAGTGCGCATGACCAGAAGTCCCGACACGTCCGGTCATGCACACTCGACCTCTCTGAAGCTGGGATGCATACACCCGGCTTCATACTGCGCATGACTGGAAGTGCCGGCACTTCTGATCATGCGTACTGAGCCTAAATCCGGCACCAGAGACGGTGACAACAGAAAAGTATGCGCGTCCATGCCGATGACGCTGGGCATTGCATAGTGTGTTAGCACATTCACAGGGGCATGCTAACATGCTGAGAATGCAGACTAGTCAGGGGAAATAACGGCCTTGCGACTAGTCCCTGCGCTCATTAGCATATCATAAAGGATCTTTAGAAATACTTTTTCTAAAGATCTCTTTAGCTGTGCCAGGGGTGGGGAACCTTTTTTCTGCTGGGAAATTTCTACCAACCTTCGGGGGCCGCAAAAAATGTTCAACTTGAAAATTACCCTAATATATTTGGTGAAACAATTAATTAACTCACCCCTACTGTGGTGGCTGGAGCGGCTTCTCTTTGGTGCGGCTGTGATGTTTGGTGACATTGTTCATGTCGCTTCTCACAGCTGCTTTTCCAGGTTTGTCTCAGTCTGGAGCACAGTCAACTTTATGAAATTAAGATTGGTAAACTAAATACATCACATAGGAGACGCTGTACATACACACACAGCCCTCACACACTGACCGTATACTGAACACAGCCATGTCACACTGGCTGTATACCGCACACAGCTCTGACACACTGGCCGTATACTGTACACAACTCTGACACACTGTCTGTATACCACATACAGCTCTGACACACTGGCTGTATACCACATACAGCTCTGACACACTGGCCGTATACCGCACACAGCTCTGACACACTGGCTGTATACCGCACACAGCTCTGATGCACTGGTTGTATACCGCACACAGCTCTGACACGCTAGCCATATACCGCACACAGCCCCGACACACTGGCCGTATACTGCACACAAAATTGACACACTGGCTGTATACTGCACACAAAATTGACACACTGGTTTTATTGTATACTGCACATGACACACACTGGCCATATACAGTACACATGTATACCATACACAGCACTCACACATGCTGTACACAGCACTCTCACGCCGTACACTGCACTCACAGATGCTGTATACACCAATCACACCCTGTATACAGCAATCACACCCCATATACAGCACTCAGACACTGGACATATATAGCATACATACACTGAACATTGAAGTCACTAATATATTAGATATACGGTTGGATATATTAGATATAAACACACTTAGCTCAGATATAAGTACCTGTTGCTTAGTTGCCCCTGGAAGATCAGGTGCAGCACAAGTTCCTGACTAACGGTCCTCCTCATGCAAGATGGATGCAGCAGCTGAGCTCAAGGGCTACAGCAGGAAGCAGCCGGGCACTGACTGGTTAATGTCAATCAACGCTGGCTTTATTCTGTCTCCTGACTCCTTTGCGGTGCTAGACCTGAGCAGCCAAGCGCAGAGACCTGAGTGCACAGGACGGGAGGGTGAGAGGCTGAGCACATGGCACTATGCAGCCCCCTCAGTGCCGTGCAAGCCCCTCCCCCATAACTCTGTTTCTAACTGTAATTTGACAGGAGATCATGCAGGAGCCAGAGGTCAGAGGGAAACTCACCCCCCCCCCCCCCCATGCAGTCTGCCGGCAGGCTCTGTATGACTGTACAGCTTGCACATCGCTATGGCTATGGGCAGCCATATTTGCAACGCATATGGGGATTTAAAGGGTCGGTAGCCGACAGGAGGAGCGTCTGCCCGAGCACTGCGGCCACCATGAATCTGCAAAGGGGCCGCAGAAAAAGCCATAGCGGGCCGCATACGGTTCTCCACCCCTATGCTACTAGATACGGGGACAGTTAGGCAGGGATTAGCAGTATACACCCAGAACTGCTTGTGGTTCTGAGTGCATAGGGGACCTGACAGGTTCCCTTTAATCAACTGACAGACTTTTAATTGAGTGACAATGCATCTATGGAAGACTCCCCCTAAAAGATGACCTGTCATCAGCTATAGGGTCAGAAAATTTATCACAGTGCTTGGGAGGGAATTAAAAAATAATCCGATAAATACTCCTCTGCTTTCCAATGGATTTTCCATAGCTGAGAAAATGAATTTAAAGCGGTGGTCCAAAACTAAAATTTACTTTAATCCTAAATCTCTGTCATAAGCTAATCTTTTCTCTAATACATGTTACTTAAAACGTCCCTCACTACACTATCTTACTGCTTTATTATTTTTTTTATTACTTCCTCTTTGATGACGCACCAGTTGAGAATGTCAGTGCATGTAGGGATACTCAAATGAGTCATCAGGGGGAAAAGGCTGCGGTCATTGCTGCAGACTCTTTTTCCCCTTGCTGAAATTACGTCCATTTAAGCAGCCCAGTAAGTGACACATCTCTAGAATCGGGGAATCGTAGCTACTTCACTGTGTGTGAAGCCGCAGGAACAAGGAACATCTTACCTGCCGCCAGCGGCTATATGGAAGGAAGGAGGTGGGCGGGATGTTTACATCCTGCTCATCTCCGCCCCTCCGCCGCCATTGGCCACCTGCCGTGTGACGTCCCTGTGACGCCGCATGACCCGCCCCCTTAGGAAGGAGGCGGGTTGCCGGCCAGAGCGACGGTCGCAGGGCAGGTGAGTGCATGTGAAGCTGGCGTAGCGATAATTATTGCTACGCCAGCTATCACAAGATATCGTACCTGCGACAGGGGCGGGGACTATCGCGTGCGACATCGCAGCATCGGCTTGCGATGTCGCAACGTGCAAAGCCCGCCTAAGCAAAAACAATCATACAATTGGTATATAGAGATTAGATCACTATTATAAAATTATTTATGAATATATTTATAAAGGACATGATGCTTGACTATTTGCATGAAGATGATCAGTTGCTCCACAGAGAAATAGTAACCATGGATATCCTAAGGGATTCGACCCAGAGATGAGTACCGACATGTGGAAATTAATCCATAAAGTAAGAGGTTGATGTCTAGATAAAACATATAAATACAATAGTTAAAAACAAGAAAAGTACTACAAGAGCACCCCAGAACCACAGCTATCACAAAAATGAGGCATACGATACATTCTCATTAAGGCCCAAGGGGGTGGAGGGTTTTTAGGGTCCAAATCCACTTTGTTTCCATTCTAGCTAATTTTTGACTAATTTTACCACCATGAATGTTAGAGTCGAGATGGTCAATGCCTCTGACCCTTAACAGTGTTGGATTGGATTGGTGATGTTGCCTGAAGTGGCGGGGAATGGTCTTCAGAGATGAGATGTCAGAACAGTCAGTAGCCGCCACTATCCCATTCACATGTTCTCTGATGCGTACCTTAAACTATCTGGTCGTCAGACCAACATAAATTTTTGGTCAGGGGCACACAGCGTAATAGATAACTGCTGTCGTGGTGCAAGTTATAAATTTATTAATGCGGAAGGTGTGGGTTCCTGCAGAATCTGTAAAAGAATTAGTCCTATCCATATTAGGACAGGCCACACAGTGGCTACACGGTGTGCACCCAACACGTGATGTTACAGAGCCGAAAGGGGAAGGCTGAACAATTGACTCATAGTGACTGGTGACAAGATGATCACGGAGATTTTTAGACCTGCGGATACTCAGCATGGGTCTATCAGGAATGATCCGGGTCAAAATAGGATCGGCCTGCAACACAGGCCAAAATGTTTGCAGGCAGGAACGCATAGCTGAACATTGGCCATGATAGTTGGTAATAAAGCGCAGTACTTCCCGTGATTGTGGTTTTTTGGAGGTATACAGTAGGGTGTGTCGGGTAGAATATCTTGCCCTATTGTAGGCCCTCTTTATGCACCGTTTACTGTAACCTCTAGCATAGAACCGATGTTTCAAATCAGTGGCTTTTTTTACAAAACCAGAATCCACAGAGCAGATTCTGCGAAGCCGCAGAAACTGCCCTACTGGAATGGATTGAATCATGTGATGTGGGTGTGATGACGTCGCATGTAGAAGCATGTTACCCGCTGTTTCTTTCCGAAAGATGTCGGTTTGAAGGACATTAGAGGAATCTTTAGTGACCATGACATCAAGAAATGAGACTGACTGTGTGTGGAGGGTATATGTAATATGTATATTCATGTCATTGGAGTTCAGGCATCCCATAAACTCATGGAGCTCTATCTCCGTGCCCTGCCAGATCATAAAAATGTCGTCGATGTACCGCGTCCAAAAGAGGACCTTTAAATATAGCGGCTTGGTCGCATCAAGATGTTCAGGACGCGCCTGAACAGCACAGTGTGCGTTGTCAGGTCCTATCACACCGCGCACTTGTCTGCAGATGATTCACGGCTGTTCCTCCAGAACCTGCAGTGCTCAGTGCCGGCTCCGCCTCCATCTGCTGTGTCAGTGATTCCCTCCTACTGCACAGGGAGCTCTGGGCTGGTGGTAAGATGCAGAGAGTATCTAAGTTTGTGTACAGAGAGGGAGGAAAGTAAGTTACTGTGGAGGCAGGTGGCAGAGTGTTCATTACTGTGCAGTGTGGAACATGTATGTAATATGATGATGTGTGTGGGGGAGGGTGCTATTACACTGTGCAGTGCGGGGACCTGATAACGTATGTAATGAAGTGATGTGTGTGGGGGAGGGGGGCTATTACACTTCTGTACAGTGTGGGGGCCTGATAACATGTATGCACAGTGCCTTGTGAAAGTATTCGGCCCCTTTGAATTTTTCAACCTTTTCCCACATTTCAGGCTTCAAACATAAAGATAAAAATTTTAATGTTATGGTGAAGAATCAACAACAAGTAACACAATTGTAAAGTTGAACGAAATTTATTGCTTATTTTAAACTTTTTTTAAAAAATAAATAACTGAAAATTGGGGCGTGCAATATTATTTGTCCCCTTTACTTTCAGTGCAGCAAACTCACTCCAGAAGTTCATTGAGGATCTCTGAATGATCCAATGTTGTCCTAAATGACTGATGATAAATATTAGCCACCTGTGTGTAATCAAGTCTCCGAATAAATGCACCTGCTTTGTGATAGTCTCAGTGTTCTGTTTAAAGCACAGAGAGCATCATGAAGACCAAGGAACACAGCAGGCATGACCGTGATACTATTGTGGAGAAGTTTAAAGCCGGATTTGGTTACAAAAAGATTTCCAAAACTTTAAACATCCCAAGGAGCACTGTGCAAGCGATCGTATTGAAATGGAAGGACTATCATACCACTGTAAATCCACCAAGACCATCCAAACTTTCATCTCAAACAAGGAGAAGACTGATCAGAGATGCAGCCAAGAGGCCCATGATCACTCTGGATGAACTGCAAAGCTCTATAGTTGAGGTGGGAGAGTCTGTCCATAGGAGAACAATCAGTCGTACACTGCACAAATCTGGCCTTTATGGAAGAGTGGCAAGGAGAAAGCCATTTCTCAAAGATATCCATAAAAAGTGTTGTTTAAAGTTTGCCACAAGCCACCTGGGAGACACACCAAACATGTGGAAGAAGGTGCTCTGGTCAGATGAAACCAAAATCGAACTTTTTGGGCAAAATGCCAAACTATATGTTTGGTGTAAAAGCAATACAGCTCATCACCCTGAACACACCATCCCCACTGTCAAACATGGTGGTGGCAGCATCATGGTTTGGGCCTGCTTTTCTGTAGCAGTGACAGGGAAGATGGTTAAAATTGATGGGAAGATGGATGGAGCCAAATACAGGACCATTCTTGAAGAAAACCTGTTGGAGTCTGCAAAAGACCTGAGACTGGGACGGAGATTTGTCTTTCAACAAGACAATGATCCCAAACATAAAGAAAAATTTACAATGGAATAGTTAACAAATAAACGTATCTAGGTGTTAAGCCCCCGTCACATTTAACGACTTTCCAGCGGTTCCGACAACGATACGACCTGGTAAGGATCGTTGGTAAGTCGCTACGTGGTCGCTGGTGAGATGTCAAACAGTCAGATCTTCCAAACGATGCAGTAACGATACAGCAACCATAGCGACCTGTATAACGATCTCGGTGGTCGTTGGGACCCGTACATGGCTGTACATGTCTGAAATCTGAGTCGTCAATGAGATCGTTGGTAAGGCGTCAAACACACCAATACACTGGGCAGGACCTCGACGATCAAAAAATGGTCCAGGCCACTCTGACACGACCAGCGATCTCACATCAGGGGCTTGGCCGCTGCTATGTGTCAAACGTAGTGAGATCGCTGGCGAGGTGGTTGTTGCGTCATAGAATCTGTGACTCAGCAGCGATCTCGCTATGTGTGAAGGTACCTTTAGAATGGCCAAGTCAAAGTCCAGACCTGAATCCAATTGAGAATTTGTGAAAAGAGCTGAAAACTGCTGTTCACAAACGCTCTCCATCCAACCTCAGTCAGCTCCAGCTATTTGCAAAGGAAGAATGGGCAAGAATTTCAGTCACTCGATGTGCAAAACTGATAGAGACATACCCCAAGTGACTTCCAGCTGTAATCGCAGCAAAAGATGGCGCTACAAAGTATTGACTTAAAGGGGACAAATAATATTGCACGCCCCAATTTTCAGTTATTTATTTTTTAAAAAAAGTTTAAAATAAGCAATAAATTTCGTTCAACTTCACAATTGTGTCCCACTTGTTGATGATTCTTCACCATAACATTAACATTTTTATCTTTATGTTTGAAGCCTGAAATGGGGGAAAAGGATGAAAAATTCAAGGGAGACGAATACTGTTGCAAGGCACTGTAATGAGGTGATGTGTGTGAGGGAGGGGCTATTACTCTGTGCAGTGTGGTGGGGTGCTGATAACATGTATGTAATATGGTTATTTGTGTGGGGGGGGGAGGATATTACACTGTGCAGTGTGGGGGCCTGAAACATGTAATGAGTTGATGTGTGTGGGGGAGGAGGGCTATTACACTGTGTAGTGTGGGGGCCTGATAACATGTATGTAATGAGGTGATGTGTGTGGGGGAGGGGGGCTATTACACTGTGTAGTGTGGGGGCCTGATAACATGTATGTAATGAGGTGATGTGTGTGGGGGAGGGAGGCTATTACACTGTGTAGTGTGGGGGCCTGATAACATGTATGTAGTAAGGTGATGTGTGTGGGGGAGCGGGGCTATTACTCTGTGCAGTGTGGGGGCCCGATAACATGTATGTAATGAGGTGATGTGTGGGGGGGAAGGGGGCTATTACACTGTGCACTGTTATGGTCTGTACTGTGTGTTGCACTGTATACTTAGTCTTTGCTGCTGGTGGGTGTTATATTGTCAGGGAGGGTATTTTTAATTAATGTACATTTAGAAAAGTTTTATTCAAATATTAAATTAAAAAGATATACATTAAACAGGAAAGACAAATTTGGTTATCGATCACCCCTGTAATCTGAGAGGTCCAGCATCAGTCGCCCATCATACTCTGTATAGATGTTGGGGAGTTATGGACCCATCATACTGTGTATAGCAAAGCTGTGGGGAGTGGGGACATCATACTGTGTATGGCCTGCGACACCCATCCGTGCCGCCAGGATGTGTTTGCCATTTTTTATACGTACCGGCGGCACGGAGACACATACAGCAATGCTACCCTATTGTAGCAGGCACGCACACATAAAACCACACGGAACGTGTGTCCGTGTGCGTTTGTACATGTGTGCGTTTTTCTACACGCTGACATGTCAGTGTTTTCTCCGGCAGCACGGGTGTCACACTGCCCGCACCCGTACCACACGGGTGTAGTGTGGATGCGGTCCCGTGTGACACGCGGCCGGAGAAAACACACGTGTCAGTGAAAAAAAAAAACCTTAACTTACCCTGCCCTCCTGTCTCTGCCACTGCTGCCACTTGCTGCCGACCGCCGCTCATTATTCTCATTTAATATTCACTTCACTGCGGCCGGCAGCAGCAGCAGCGGGGAGACGGCAGGACCGGAGACCGAAGATCAGCATCACGGACAGCAGGAAGGACCACATGAGTATGCAAATTACCGGTTCTCCGTATGTTATCACGGATAGCATGCGGAGAACACACGTGGCCCGCACGTACCAGAGACACGTACTTACCTGCATGCAACACGCAGGGGAAATACGTGTCTCTCGGCACGTGCGTGATTTTCACGTGAGCGTGTCGGAGGCCTATACTGGATTTGTGGTCCCATCATACTGCGTGTAGGGAAGCTGTGGGCCTATTATACTGTGTATAGAGGAGCTGTGGGCCTATCATAATAGGTGCAGGGGAGCTGTGGGCCTATCATACGGTGTGTAGGGGAGCTGTGGGCCCATCATACGGTGTGTAGGGGAGCTGTGGGCCCATCATACGGTGTGTAGGGGAGCTGTGGGCCCATCATGTGGTGTAGTGGAGCTGTGGGCCCATCATACGGTGTGTAGGGGAGCTGTGGGCCCATCATACGGTGTGTAGGGGAGCTGTGGGCCCATCATGCGGTGTAGGGGAGCTGTGGGCCCATCAGGCCTGTGTTCAGGGGAGCTGTTGGCCCATCAGGCCTGTGTTCAGGGGAGCTGTGGGCCCATCAGGCCTGTGTTCAGGGGAGCTGTGGGCTCATCAGACAGTGTGTAGGGGAGCTGTACTTGGGAGACTCAGGAGCAGGGGTGTAACGATCGCAGTTGCAGGGGTTGCCACTGCGGCCGAACCGGGGCTTCAAAAGGCCCGTTCTGGACCTCAGCACTTGGTTCTGCTGGATGTGAACCACGCCCAGCTGAAATGTGTTGCAGCACTGAGCCCAGTTTGGACCCTGCGCTGAAAACTGCGGCGGAACACGGTCACTGTGTCGCGGGCGGAGGAGGGGACGCCGCGCTCTCCCTTCTGCTGCTCGGGTCCGGCTGGCACTTGCGGCCTGCTGCCGCCGCTGCTCGGTGGCTCGAGCGATGGGCCGGATCCCGGGGACTCGAGCGGCGCTCCTCGCCCATGAGTGAAAAGGGGGTTGTTTGGGTGTGGGGATTGTTTATTGTCCGTGACGCCACCCACGGTTGTGGTGATTTGTTGGCACCACCGCTGCTCTGTATGGGGATCCCGGGAAGGATGGTATGGAGCAGCCAGTTGTTGTGTTGCCCCTCCGTGGGTAGGGGTTGGTGATCCCGGGGCCCAGTGATGAGGTGGGAGATGCAGGGCTTGGTGGGCGCAGGGACGCGGGGGCAGCGCTGTGCCTTGCGGCACTGTGGTACTCACTCAGCCTGAGACGTTGACACAGTTTTTTGGTAAACCACACGGCTGGAAAGACGGTTCCCACGGACGGCTGCACTTGCTCTCCCAGTAGGTGACGGTGATGTCCCTTTGTCCTGCACCTAATGTTTCTTTGTTGGTAGTGATGGGTTCCCACCGGTAACCCGCTCCCCGGCTTGGATATGGGCCGGAGGAGCCCTACTTTGCCCGCAGGCGCTGGCCCTGAGAGACTGGTGCCCTGGCGGTGGCGGTGTCTCTCCGTTACGGTCGGACTGTTGCCTTCAATCGGGAGTTGGTTGTTTGGAGACAGACATCCCCTTCACTGACGGATTTGGCAAATTATGGCGACTCCTAGCCTTGCCGGGGTCCGAGAGGCCCCTGCCCTGGTGCTGACTGTTCTTCGTATACTGCTCCAGACCGCCGGGCCACTACCCGTCCGCGGTCCTTCCAGCAACCTCCGAGCAGTCCCCCTCCAGACTGTCACCGCCTCTGTCCTGCACACAGCTGGACTAACTTCAGGCTTTTCTACTCTCACTTTTACTCCTTTTCTTCTTTGCTCCACTACTACTTCACTTTTACTTCACTTAGCTCCTCTACCACTCCACTGTTTACTCCTTCTTGTCCAAACCCTATCTGTCTGGTTCCTCCCGCCTCCAGGGCTGTGTACTCCTCGGTGGGCAGAGCCAACCGCCTGGCCCACCCCCTGGTGTGAACACCAGCCCCTGGAGGAAGGCAACAAGGATTTTAGTAGCTTTGGTGTTCCTAACTGGGATATAGGGTGTGGTGGTGTGATGACCTGTGACCCCTGGCTTGCCCAGGGCGTCACAACTGCAGCCGGCTCTGGGAATAACACATGTCCCGGCTACTTAAAAAATGCATATTCACTTCTCTCTCCACCCATAATCCCGCCAACCTCTTTCCACTGAAGCCGGTGCTGAGAGGTGGGCGGGGTTATGGGCGGGGAGAACAGTAATAGCAGCGCAGTGATGACCCGGCCTCGGCTTTGTGTATCTGCTGGGCTATTGTCTGCTGCTATTAAAGAGAGCGATTTCATTGCTCTCCTGCCCATCTGGAAATCAGTGGATTCCCCACTGGGCCACTGACAGCCTCTCCTCCAGTATACAGCACAGATGCTGTATGCTCCATATAAGTTCCGCCCCTCCCGTCCATCAGAAGAGGGGACAAAGCTGATCATTGCCTCCTCATCAGCAAAGCCAGCCCCTACCACAGGAGTAAGCCCCGCCTACCGGGAGTATGCCCCTCCCACTGCCTGTACAGTGAGTGCTGCAGAAATATGAGAGACTTCTGAGGAGAGCGTATCCCTCCCTCCTGCATGTCATCGCTCTGTAGTCGGAAGGAGGGGGAGGTTTCAGAGGACATAATGCGACCAGAAGTGAGTACTGGAGCTCCCTGAATGATTTCTCTAGCCTCACTATCCTCTTCTATCCTTCTATTTGCCCCTCACAGCTGCACTCTCCTCCCCCTCCCCCACTGTCCTGTAGCTGATGATGCCTCATTGCTGTCAGACATCCAACTTTCATATTTCTTTGTATATTTAGTGTGTTTAAAAATGCAGACATATACAGTATATAACATAAACATAACAAATATAGTGTGTATGTCTGCATTTGTGTGAAGACGTGACTGTGTACATCCGACAATTTAATGATAAAATTCAGACATTAAAAAGCATAAATAATACTAAAAGCACAAACAAATCCACTTAAGGCCCTGTGCACACGCTGCGGTTTTTGCCACGGTTTTGCTGCAAGAATTGCTGCAGAAAATGTTCATAACCTTGCCGCAGTTCTTCCCCAGCAAAACCTATGGTAAAAAAAAAGGTGTGCACACTGCGTTTTTTTCACCTACAGGTTTTGCTGCAGAATTTCTGCAGTAAAAAAAATGAGCATGTCACTTCTTTTCTGCAGGTACCTGCGGTTTTTGCCATAGATAATGGTAAAAAACTACAGGGACCAACCCGCGGTAAAACCGCATGAGGATTTCGGGGCATTTTTTGCCACAGGTCCGGAATTCTTTCACAGGGTGTAGAATTTTCTTAAGAAAATTCCATTTTCTAGTGCGCACAGGGTCTAAAAATGGAAAAACTTGTGTACCATTAAAAAAACAGCTACCATTTTTATATGCAAAATGAATAAATCTATAGTGTTATTCTTAGCACAAATATGTACATAAAAAAAGGTGAATGGGGCCATATACAAAGATGAGAACATAAACTAGGATGGGGGAGAAAGATACAAGCATGGGATGGGAAAACTGGATGCTGAGGGAATAAGGCCCCTTTCACACTGCGTTTTGCCTTACGTTCAGTGGTCCCGTCGGGGAATCCATCCAAACTGCCCCTCCCCCACCCCGCAAAATGTGTTTCGGACGCATGCGCCGACGGGGCCATTGATTGTAATAGAGCACACTACGTTAGCGTGTTCTCTGTTTTGTACCATTTTTGCACATATACGTTTTCTGCAGATGGACACCCAATTGTAGTCGTGTGCACCATTACAGTCAATGGCTCTGTCGGCGCTTGCATCCGAAACACGTTTTGCAGGGTGGTGGAGGGGTGGTTCGGATGGATACCCTAACGGGACCACTGAACGTAAGGCTATGGCTCTTTCCCTCGGGACCCAGCTTCTGCATGCTTTGCTACACATTTGTCCCTGAATCCCACTTTCCCATGCTCTACTAAACAACTTTCCCTCAACACCCAGCTTTCCCATGTTCTATAACACATCTTTCCCTCAGCATACAGCTTTCCCATGCTCTGCTATACATTTTTCTTTCAGTCCCAGCTTTCCTATGCTCTGATATCAAGGGCAAGCTGGGTGCTGAGGTAAAGATGTACAGCAGAGCATCGGAAAACTGGATGCTGAGGTAAAGATGCATAGCAGAACATCGGAAAGCTGGGTGCTGACGGAAAGATGTATAGCAGAGCATGGGAAAGCTGGATGCTGAAGGAAAGAGGGATATCAGAGCATGGGAAAACTGGGTGCTGAGGAAAATATATATAGAAGACCATGGGAAGGCAGGGTGCTGAGGGAAAGATCCGAGTATCAGCATAATTATCCTGTACTCCGAGCTGGGGGGAAGTAAGAGGAAACGGGGGGGGGGAGGCTGGTCCAAATTTTGCACCTGGGTCCATTGAACTCTAGTTACGCTACTGCTCAGGAGACATTGTTAAATGTTAAGTCTTAAGTGAAAAAGCATTATTGTTACAGGGGCGCTCAGGGTATTGTGACTGTTAAAGGTGCACTGGGGGCATTATTACTTTCTAGGTGCAAAATGTGGACACTTTTCTAGGGCACTTGCAAGGGCAATAATATTTTCCAGGGGGCCAATTTTACCATCTAGAGAGTACAAAGGAGGCAATATTACTATCAGCAGCAGTGGCTCAGTATTGGGGATGAGGAGTTTGTGCAGGTCGGATATAGACGAGGACAGTGCTGGAAATGTGAGAAGTCAGATGTGTCTTTGTTGTAATCTCTGCAGACAAGCCCTGGCTGGAGAAGTCATGTCGGTCTGGGCCAGATGGAAAAGATGAGAAAAGTGAAAGGGTCCATCAGAAAAAACATTAGCTGTAAGTCACTATCTGTAATTATACAGTTATCTCTTAGACCTCCAACACACTTCCGTGAAACACGTGCATGTTTGGTCTGTTTCCGTATATACCGGAGATACGGACAAACGTGCACCAAAGTTATGCTATGTTTGAGGTCACACGTGCGTTATTCCATATGGTCCGTGTGTCCGTGTCCGTGATACGTATGTGTTTCCGTTTTGCATGGAAGCATGTCCGTTTTCTGCACGGAACACGCAAACACGGACCCAATGGAAGTCTATGGGTCTGTGAGCACACGTACGTAACACGGATGCATCTCCGTATGCTCCGTGTACGTTTTGTGCTTTTTTCTAGTGAGGTAGGTCATTTTTTCTTGTGTATGTTGGTCAATCTCCCTCAGTCCGTCGGTCGGTCTCTCTGTCTTGTCTGTCCCTCTCTCTCTGTCCATGTCGGTCAGTCTCCCCCCTCTCTCATACTCACCGTTCCCCGATCACCGGTGCGACGCTGCACAGCTGTTAAAAAAACTCCGGCGGCTTTTACTATTTTGAAAAAGCCAGCCGCTCATTAACCAATCTCGTATTCCCTGCTTTCCCCGCCCACCGGCGCCTATGATTGGTTGCAGTGAGACACGCTCCCACGCTGAGTGACAGCTGTCTCACTGCAACCAATCACAGCCGCCGTTGGGCGTGTCAATATCAAGCAGAAAAATAAATAAATAATTAATTTTAAAAAACCACGTGTGGTTCCCCTCATTTTGATACCAGCCAGGGTAAAGTCAAACAGCTGAAGGCTGGTATTCTCAGGATGGGGAGCCCCACATTATGGGGAGCCCCCCAGCCTAACAATATCAGCCAGCAGGCGCCCAGAATAGCCGCATCCATTAGATGCGACAGTTCTGGGACTGTACCCGGCTCTTCCCGATTTGCCCTGGTGCATTGGCAATCGGGGTAATAAGGAGTTAATGGCAGCAGCCCATAGCTGCCACTAAGTCCAAGATTAATCATGTCAGGCGTCTCCCTGAGATACCTTCCATGATTAATCTGTAAGTTACAGTAAATAAACACATACACCCGAAGAAATCCTTTATTTGGAATAATAAACACTAGCAAATACCCTTGTTCACCACTTTATTAAGCCCAAAAAAGCCATCTATGTCTGGCATAATCCACGGAGGTCCCGCGTCGCTTCCAGCTCTGCTACATGAAGGTGACAGGAGCAGCAGAAGAACCCCGCCGCTCCTGCTAGATCCACTGATGTCACTCAGGTTACTCGCGGCCACCGCTGGATCCTCCAACTGTGACTGCAAATTGCCCGAGTGACAGCGATGAAGTCACAGGTGAGTTGCGGTCACGGGTGGAGGATTCAGCTAGCCACGGGTAACCTGAGTGACAGCAGCGCTAATCGCGCTGATCACTTCAGTCACTCAGGGGATTAGCGGTCACCGGTGAGTCCTTCACGGGTGACCGCTAATCAGTACGCGACACAGACAGAGCCGCGGTATGACAATGAAGTCGGTTGAAGTTCACCCGAGTTCATTCTCATCGCGCGTCGCTGTCTGCTGTCAGCGGGTATGTATCAATGACATTGTGCATCACACACGGAACATTTCACACAGACAACACACGGACATGTCACTTACGTATCTCACGCACACACGGACATTCAACACGCACACACGGCTAGCATATGCAATACACACGGATGTCACACGTACCATAAAAACGGACTTAAAAACGGAAAACAGACCTTAAAAACGGACCGTATGACATGTGCGTTCTTTTCACAGATGTGTGTTGGAGGCCTTACATGTACTGCAGACTGGTATTTCCCACTATATGATCACCATATGGTGGTAATATTGCTGTTAGCCTTTGTGTAGATATATTTTCAGTAACAGTGCGGTCATGTGCTTGCGGTCATGTGCTGAGTTGCCTGTATACCCACTGTTAAGGTGCACTACCATAGTTGTTACCTGGTTAGGGTTCCATTCAGATGTTTTGACCCCCCCCACCCCCAAACTGAACCACTGGCTATGCCTCTGGGTTGGGTTATTCCTTTATTGTTTATGCATTGGTTGTCAAGTCCAATATATGTAGAATCATTGAATGGTAGGGTTAGAAGGGACCTCAAGGGCCATTGGGTCCAACCCCCTGCGAGTGCTGGATTTCCTAAATCATCCCAGCTATATGGTTATTTAGCTTCCACTTGAAGACTTCCCTTGATGGAGAGCTCACTACCTTCTGTAGTAGCCTGTTCCACTCTCTGAATGCCCTCCCTACCTTCTGTAGTAGCCTGTTCCACTCTCTGACTGCCCTCACTACCTCCCATGGTAGCCTGTTCCACTTTCTGACTGCCCTCACTACCTCCCGTGGTAGCCTTTTCCACTCTGATTGCCCTCACTGTCAGAAAGATTTTCCTAATGTCTAATCTGAATCTCCTCCCTTTTAGTTTCATCCCATTGCTTCTTGTACTTCCTTGTGATAATGAGAATTGGGTAATTCCCTCTGCACTGTGACCACCTTTTAGATATTTGTAGACCGCTGTTAAGTCTCCTCTTCTCTTTTGCAAACTAAATATTCCTAGTTCCTTTAGCTGGTCTTCATATGACCTGGTTTGAAGACTTTCTACCATCTTGGTTGCTCTTCTCTGGACTTGCTCCAATATATCGATGTCTTTCTTGAATCGGAGTGACGACACAGTATTCCAGTTGAGGTCTGATCAGGGCAGCGCATAGGGCAGACCTGGGCAAGGGGCGGCCCGCGGGCCACATCCGGCCCGCCTACTCTCTGTGACCGGCCCGCCTGGCTCAGGGCGTCCTTGCTGGCCGGTCACTGATGAGGGCAATCTGACCTGATGTCCGGAGCTCCAGGCTCCGGGAGGCCCGTGGTCAGATTGCCCTCATCACACGCTGCGTGCCGGGTAGGAAACAGAGGACAGATCCTGCAGCTCCGCACAGTCAGTGCAGACAGCGGAACACAGGAATCTCTCCTCTGTTCCCTGCGGCAGCTTTTCTCTGTGACACACGCGCGCCCTGATATCGTCAGTACGGCGCGCGTGTGTCATTTGAAAAGTTCCCGCCCGGCAGCAGAAGACGCTGCAGCAGCCGGGGCCGCACGGAGAGAAGCAGTGGCTCCTAGGAATACAGCGTCGGTGCAGCCTGGGCATGTGAAAGAGAAGCTGCTCAGCGGGGGGAACGTACGGAGGTGCCTGAGGAGGGGACAATAAGAAGACAGGTGAGTGGTTACTAGTAACCTGCGGGGCAATGAAGGGGGGGTTAACTGTTGACAAATATTTGGGGTGTAGTGGTTTAGTATACGGGAATGTAGTTTTACAGGTGTGGTATATGGGGGGGTGTAGTGGTATACTATATAGTGGTGTAGTGGTGTAGTATAATACAGGTGTATATAGGGGTGTAGTGGTGTAGTATAATACAGGTGTAAATAGGGGTGTAGTGGTGTAGTATAATACAGGTGTATATAGTGGTGTAGGGGTGTAGTATAATACAGGTGTAAATAGGGGTGTAGTGGTGTAGTATAATACAGGTGTAAATAGGGGTGTAGTATAATACAGGTGTATATAGGGGTGTAGTGGTGTAGTATAATGCAGGTGTATATAGTGGTGTAGTGGTGTAGTATAATACAGGTGTAAATAGGGGTGTAGTGGTGTAGTATAATACAGGTGTAAATAGGGGTGTAGTGGTGTAGTATAATACAGATGTATATAGTGGTGTAGTGGTGTAGTATAATACAGGTGTAAATAGGGGTGTAGTGGTGTAGTATAATACAGGTGTAAATAGGGGTGTAGTGGTGTAGTATAATACAGGTGTTTATATAGGGGTGTAGTATAATACAGGTGTATATAGTGGTGTAGTGGTGTAATATAATACAGGTGTATATAGTGGTGTAGTGGTGTAGTATAATACAGGTGTAAATAGGGGTGTAGTGGTGTAGTATAATACAGGTGTAAATAGGGGTGTAGTGGTGTAGTATAATACAGGTGTAAATAGGGGTGTAGTGGTGTAGTATAATACAGGTGTATATAGGGGTATAGTATAATACTACACCCCTATATACACCTGTATTATACTTTCCCTATATACACCTGTATTATACTACACCACTACACTCCTATATACACCTGTATTATACTACACCCCTATATACACCTGTATAATACAGGTGTATATAGGGGTGTAGTGCTGTAGTATAATACAGGTGTAGTATATAGGAGTGTAGTATAATAGTGATGTTGTATAATAGTATATAGTGGTGTAGTATAATATTATTATTATTATTATTATTTATTATTATAGCGCCATTTATTCCATGGCGCTTTACAAGTGAAAGAGGGTATACGTACAACAATCATTAACAGTACAAGACAGACTGGTATAGGAGGAGAGAGGACCCTGCCCGCGAGGGCTCACAGTCTACAGGGTAATACAGGTGTATATAGGGTGTAGTGGTATAGTATAATACAAGTGTAGTATATAGGGGTGTAGTGATGTAGGTTATCACTGGTGTAGTATATAGTGATGTAGTATATTACAGGTGTATATAGGGGTGTAGTGCTGTAGTATATTACAGGTGTATATAGGGGTGTAGTGATGTAATATATAGTGGTTTAGTATATAGAGGTGTAGTTTATTACAGGTGTAGTGTATAGGGATGTATATTACAGGTGTATTTTGTGGCGGGTGTAGTGATGTAGTATATGGGGATTGTGTGTGCATGTATGTATACATTGTGTGTATGTGTATATATATTATATACATACACAGTATGTATGCGTGTGTATATATATATATATATATATATAGTAGAACCGAGTTAATTATATTAGTCCGGCCCTCTAAAACCATCCCAACTTCTCATGCGGCCCCATGGGAAAATTAATTGCCCACCCCTGGCATAGGGGAATAATGACTTCTCTTGATCTAGAGTCAATGCTTGTCTTGATTCATGCCAGAATTTTGTAGGCCTTTTTAGCTGCAGCTCCTCATTGTTGGTTCATGTTGAATCTGGGATCTACTATTATGACCAAGTCATTTTCCCAGGTGCAACTCACCCTCCCATCCGCTCAGTGGTAGCTATTCCGTCTCTACTTCCTGCCATATCTGTCTGTGTCCATACCACTGGGGCCAGCTGTCACAGCACTGTGTCTCCCTGAGTCGCACCTGGTTTCTACCTGCAGCCAAATCCACCCTCACCATCAAAGCTCAAGTGAAAACCTAGTGTGCGCCATAGTCAAGCCCCTCAGGTGTACTGTGTGTTGCGGCCCAGTGGATCCACTACCCTCTTGCACCCGTGAGCATTACAGTATGCTCAATAGGTTCTTGTTACTGGGCAGTATTCTTCTCGTGGCAAAGTGACAGCACGCTCTCTCTCATCAGCTGTGATGAAAAGTGATGAGCTGGCAAGAGAGTGCACTGTCAGTGTGTATTTTAAGGAGAGAACAGACCACCCCCAATAGTGACTTCCTGAAGTGGCACTGATCATTGCTTTTCCGGCACACTGAGTAGTCATCTTACAATACACATTGACAGGTCACTCTTTTACTGCACTGTTATTGTGTACGGAGAAAAAAAATGAATAGTGTCAAAGCTCCTACTGAGCAGACATCAAAATTAGCAACCGATGCATGTTCAGTAGAGCAGAGACTAATCCTGCTCTTGAAATAGAGGTCTCTGATGACGCTTCATTTCAGTGAAGGGGCATCCAAGGATGCACATTCAGCTGATATGTATTGTATCTGAGAAACCTGCCATGTCCCAGCACCTCAATATACACCACAAACCAATTAGATGCCGTGCCAGTTACAGGCAGCGCAAAGCAGTGATGTCATGTGTTAAATAGCAGGCACGCCAAAGTCAGCTGCCAGTCTCTGTGCTGGCTAAAGAGGAGGAAAACGCACATCATGTGAGTGGGGGAAGGTGAGAAGAATGTTTGTTTTTTAATGCGTAGAGAAAGAGAACTGTGGCAGGATAGGGAACAATATTACAGGATAGGCCCAGGAAAGGAGACATTATTAATGGAATTGGACTGGATGCTGACATTGTTATGGGAAGGGACTTTAGAGATGAGCAAACCTGAGGTTCGAGGGTTTGGGTTTGGAAACACGATTCAGGTTCAAGATTTGAGTGAGTGATGAGTACGAACCAATCAAGCGAGCAGTGCTGTGCTGTGCTTGGATATATATATCTTTGTTTTATTAACAAACATGAGCCGAACAAACACTGCATGCGGCTCACACAGGGCTGAGACTTTCTCATTCCCAAGCACAGAGCTGGTCACTTGAGTGGTTCATACTTTTCACTTGCTCGAACCCGAACCTTGTTTTGTTTTTTTTGGGAAGTTGGTTTCCAAACCAGAACCTTGAACCTCAGGTTCGCTCATCTCTACTCAGGATCGAGGACATTATACAAGAAAGGGGCCCTGGATGGGTGACATGTAAAGTTTTAAATCCTATAAAGACTTACAAGGCCTATACAGTGTGTGAATAGGACTTGCGCCGCCAAGAACAATGGCAGCCTATAATTGTTGAATGATCTATTACAGATCTTTTGATGTGTTAAGTGCGGTCTTCCAGTGTAAAACAGGCTATTAAACGACCGCCGATAGGTACATATTTGGCAATGTATACCTACCTACCTTTTAGAATTTTTATGTAAACAAGGCAGCAAATGCAGCAAGGGCAGGGTGATTCCCATCTAATGCATCACTCCTTCATATATGCCCCTCTAGAACCACCCCACTATGATTGATTGATGTCTGTCCAGCCCTGCTGATAACAGTGACAGAGCTCTCTTCCAAGACAAGACATCAGTGTGAGAATCTAAAATATGATCCTTTGTCTTCAGTGTGCACTAGTTTAGTATGTTTTCTTGCACTTGGGATGATACACTCCAACCATGTTATCTTTCAGGTAGTGTAAATACAGAACAGACAGCCTTCACCTTTCATCCATTAATGATCAACCTATTGTTTGTCCTTCACCACCTTTGAATCTCTCTCATTAGCTTATCTTTACCCTTTACTTCCATTTCACAATGATTTCTTTCTGATCCGGTAACCAGGGATTTACATCAGGAATGAGTTCATGTATAATTGTTGGGTTTTAAATCCAAAACGTAAAGCAAATAACCCGTCATTTGTTCCTCCCTCTCCAGTCTTTTTCCATCCTATACCTTCCCAGTAGAAACGTCAATAGAAGGTCTTCAACTGCTTTCTCTCCTGGAAAATGGAAACCAAGGAAGATATTTCTACCCAACATCTTAAGGAGCCTCTATCTGTTTACGTTGATGACAATGAATCTCTGAAAGTAGAAATGGTTCCTCTGAAAAACACCACCATTCAAGCTGACTCCACCATGGTGACCATAATATCTGATCAACCTCCTGTAAAAGATCACATCATCTGGTCCATACTTAACACTTTCTATATGAACTTCTGCTGCCTTGGACTTATTGCACTTATCTTTTCTGTTAAGGTGAGTGTGAGACTATTTTTTTCATATAAACAAGTTGCCAAAATGATAAAGTGAATGAAAGTCTGGATTAATAACTACATTTTCATTCTTATATATGAGCAGCACAGACTGGGGCACATTGGCTTTGTAGAACCATCCAGGTGCTGTTAGGTCATGCTGGGATTTGTAGTTATAGCGAAGCAAATAATGGAAGCATAACAACCAATATTGGCTCTAATTTTTTTGTGCTAATCTAGTTAGGGAGGGTTTGCATCATTTGTCCTTAGACCATAGCCCCTGTATCAAGGGGTCACACCAATAAATCTATATTACCACAAAAGACCATATGGGACGGTGTATAACCTTAAAATTTCATTTTTATTCTATCAAATATCAAAAATCATTTAACAACCATATGTATGTATCAACGATGGAGTCATCAGAAATATCACACTGGACATGTCATTATGCCAAAGTTATCACAGTAATAACCAGCTCCCTAATCACATAACCAATATCTAGCCCAATAACAGTTATAATCATTCTATGCAATATTATATAGGATATGTGATGTCGGCAAAATTTGCCCCCACTGGGTGCTCCCACTAGAGCAATGTTTAAGGCTGTGTGCACACGTTGCGTTTTTTACCGCGGAAACGCTGCGTTTAGAACCGCAGCGTTTCAGTGGCAAATTGCATGCTTTCAGCTTTCCCAGCAAAGTGTATGAGAAAGCCGAAAAATCAGTGCACACGCTGCTTTTCTAAACGCAGCGTTTTGGATGCCAAAAATCGGTGCGGAAAGAAAAGCAGCATGTCACTTCTTTTGTGCGGTGTAGCTGCGTTCTCTCCCCCATTGAGTCAATGGTGTGGGTCAGAACGCAGCTACACCGCAGTGAGCTGCTTTTTTGTTGCGGTCCGCGGCCTTTGTCGGCACGCCAGAACGCAGGCATTTACCTGGAAGTGAGGTCAAGAGGTTTCCTGTTGACCTCACTTCCTGGCAAAGTCCAGGAAAGCCCCCGGTGTCGCCAAAGTGCCCGCCCCGACCCCCGACCCCCCTCCCGAAAATCCAACATGGCCGCGCGCACAGTAGCGCACCGGCCGCCCTGCTCCTATGATTTCTGTCGCATGTGCAATAACACATGCGACAGAAAAATGCCCCCCAGGCCCTGCCCGGTCACCCCCTATTCCCCCCGGTATTCCCCCTTACCTGTCCGGTCGCAGCGCTGATCCCCCGCGGCCCCCTCCTCCTTCACAGTGCACGCTGGCCGGTCACATGAGCAGAGCAGCTGACAGCCAGCACTGTGTTCAGTGTGAGCTGTGCTGGCTGCTCGGCAATCTGCAGCTGTGACCCGGGGAGAGTGGGTGCAGATTTTTGGCACCCACTCTCCTCAAATGGAGGGTCTGCCCTCCTAGAAAATGGGGGATACGTTCCCTGAACGTGCCCCCATATTCTAGAAGGTCCAGAGGCGACGTGGGACGTCCATATGGATTTCTGCGGACCCATTTTTTTAAAATTTTTTGAATAAATTGGAGAACAAGGGAATGATTTGGGGAGTGTTTTTTCTAATAAAATTTTTTTTGTCATTTTTTTTTGCTTTTGTTTACTGTCAATTAGTTATGTCGGGTATCTAATAGACGCCGTGACATCACTAATTGCTGGGCTTGATGCCAGGTGACATTACACATCTGGTATCAACCCCATTTATTACCCCGTTTGCCAACGCACCAGGGCGCGGGATGAGTTGGGGCGAAGCGCCAGGATTGGCGCATCTAATGGATGCGCCACTTCTGGGGCGGCTGTGGCCTGCTATTTTTAGGCTGGGAAGAGTCCAATAACCATGGCTCTTCCCACCCTGAGAATACCAGACCCCAGCTGTCAGCGTCACCTTGGCTGGTGATCTAATTTGGGGGGACCCCACGTTATTTTTTTTTTAATTCTTTATTTATAAATAAAAAAAAAAAGCCTGGGGAGCCCTCCAAATTGATCACCAGCCAAGATGAAGCTGCCAGCTGTGGTTTGCAGGCTACAGCTGTCTGCTTTACCCTGACTGGCTATCAAAAATAGGGGGGACCCCACGCCATTTTTTTTCATTGGTTTTTTTTTTATTGGATAAATACTAAGCTAGGCACCCTTTAGTGCCACATGAAAGGTACTAAAGGTGCCAGCTTAGAATATGCAGGCGGGGGTGGGACGTTATATATATTTGACATCCATTCATCCATTGACGCTTTTTAGGTTGTGTGCCCACAATCAGGGTTTGCAGCGTTATGGGCGCTGAGTGTTTTCCCTGCGTCCATAACGCTGCGTTGTGCAGTAGAAGCACAGTGGAAGGATTTTTAGAAATCCCATGCCCACTGTGCTTCTTTTCTCCGCAGCATAAACTGACTGGTGGCGCAGCTTCCCGAGCCTCAGCATGTCAATTTATGCTGCGGAGATGAGTGTGCTCTGCAGGTAGCATAGAGCTAAAGTCCACAGCATCCTGAACCCAAATCGTGGGCATGGGCAGCTGCGTTCTCCCGTGGACAACACTCACATCTCTGCAGGAAGGCTGACACTGTGTACTAGACGCCGTGTCGCTGGATCATGGCCACATAGCCTTAGGCCTCTTTCACACGTCAGTGATTCTGGTACGTTTGTGCTTTTTTTTTTAAACGTACCAGAATCACTGACATACGCAGACGCATTGTAATGAATGGGTCTGCTCACACGTCAGTGATTTTTCACTGCATGTGTCTCCGTGCGGCGTACCCGCGTGTGCGTGATTGCCGCACGGAGACATGTCCATTTTTTTCTGGCATCACTGATGTTCCACGGACCACGCAGTGGTGTGGTACATGAAACACGTGCCAGAAAAAATGTGCTTTCTTCGTCGCTCCATTGGGAGACCCAGACGATTGGGTGTATAGCACTGCCTCCGGAGGCCACACAAAGCAATTACACTTAAAAGTGTAAGGCCCCTCCCCTTCTGGCTATACACCCCCAGTGGGATCACTGGCTCACCAGTTTTTCGGCTTTGTGCGAAGGAGGTCAGACATCCACGCATAGCTCCACTGTTTAGTCAGCAGTAGCTGCTGACTATATCGGATGGAAGAAAAGAGGGCCCATATGGGGCCCCCAGCATGCTCCCTTCTCACCCCACTGGTGGTTTGTAAGGTTGAGGTACCTATTGCTGGTACGGCGGCTGGAGCCCACATGCTGTTTTCCTTCCCCATCCCCCTGAGGGGCTCTGAGGAAGTGGGATCTTACCGGCCCCAAAGCCCTGAGGCCGGGCTCCATCCACAGACCCATTGAACCTGCTGGATGTGGAGCGGGAGTGCCGTTCAGGGACATGGCCCTGCACCATTCAGGTACTCTGTGTCCCCGTACACACAGGCACAGCACACTCCAGACTTGCTGGGTGTGCTAGTGCGCCGGGGACAGTAAAGGGTTACAGTCACTGCAGCCTAGCTGAGTGACTTTATTTATTGGGAACTACCGCGCCGGACGCTCCGGGAGCGGCGGCGCGGCTGGGACTTGTAGTGCGCCGGGGACTTAGCGCCGACCGCGCTTTTACGGCGGCGGCGCTCATAAATCCAGTCCCCGGCTTTTGCGGCCTAGCTCAGCTTCGTTCCCGCCCCCACCCTGTCAATCAGGGTAGGGGAGAGACGCTGTACAGTCAGCAGCGCCGAGGGCTGGAGCCTTATTTACATGCTCCAGCCCTCTCACTAGACACTGTGGGACGCCGGTTTCCCGCTCTGACTTGGGGCACGCCCACGGCCCGCCCCTACTCACACGAGCTGGAGAAGGACGCCGGCAGCCATTCCTGCAGCCCGAGCTGAGAGAACGGACTCTGGGCAACCAACAGGAATAGGGCGACCACACACCCGCTTATAGGCGGGCGGTAAGCGGCACCTGGGGTGCTGACACTAAATACCGCAGTTTGTCTATTTGTATTTAAGTACACTGCATAGGTCGCTATTTCGGGCTATATGCCCTCTTAGATGGCGACACATCAGCAGCAGGAAAGCATGGGTGCTACGGCACAGGCTTTCTATGCTGCTTGTATTGCACGTACTGAAGTGTTCATGTGTATTTATGCTTGTATGCTATACACTGCACTGTACGGTCACTAGTCTTGGCTATATTCGCCATAGAATGGCTAGACTACAGCAGCAGAAAAGCAAGGGTGCTGAGGCACAGGTTTTTTTCTATGCTGCTTGTATTGCAGGTGTTGCAGTGTTCATTTGTACTTATGCTTGTATGCTATACATTGCACTGTATGGTCGCTATTCTGGGCTATATTCCCCTAGATGGCTAGTCTACAGCAGCAGAAAAACAGGCTTTCTATGCTGCTTGTATTGCATGTGCTGCAGTGTTCATTTGTACTTTATGCTTGTATGATATACATTGCACTGTACGGTCGCCATTCTTGGCTCTATAAGTCGGCAGCAGCATATAAGCAACACAGGCTTTCGATGCTGTTTTTGCTGCATGTGATACTGTTCCACGGCACTGCTCCCCATTGGGTGCAATGCTCCCCTGTAGCACTTGGTCAGCCGGGGTCTCTACTTGACGTGGCCAAAAGAACCACCTCTCAACCCTGTCCAAGGACAGGGACGGAGTTGCAATGGGATAGAGACTTGCAGTCCGGACAGGCCATGGGCAATCTGGATCATTGCTCCCTGGCCACCCTCACTTGGATTAAAAATCGGTGCTCCGGGGGGGTCCCAGGAGGCTCTCTGTATGATGAGGTAGACGTAGCTCATCAGGACTTTGATCCTGACACCGCTCTCACTCCGGATACACCGGATGGTGACGCCATAAGGAATGATCCTATAGCGTCCATCAATGGAATGTTGGATCTTTTCTCCCTCAGCTCCCCCAGCGGAGGAGTCAGCTTCACAGCAGGAGAAGTCCCATTTCAAGCTCAAACGTATATTGAGTATTGTTCTGGCCACGCTGACTGCAGAGAAGCAGTCCAGGAACACCACGCTTCCCAGATAAGCGTTTTCTCCAAACGTATTAAGGATACACGTTATCACTTTCCCCCTGACGTGGTCAGGCGTTGGACCCAGGGTCCAAAGGTGGATTCTCCAATCTCCAGGCTTGCGGCTAGAGCCATAGTTGCAGTGGAGATGGGACTTCACTTACAGATGCCATTGACAGACAGATGGACTCTGGTTGAAATCTGTCTGTGAGGCTATCGGCGTGTCGGTTGCTCCGGCATTCACAGCCGTATGGGCACCCTAAGCTTTTCAGCTGTTCTTGCGCAGCTGGTCTTGAGCACAAGTACATCTGTGCCGCAGGGGCGTCCGTAACCTCGCAATGTCTGCATTGCGACTTACCCTATTAATGCTGTCCTGGAAGGACAGCCGAGGTTTCGGTCCTTCCCAGGCTCGGGCAGGTCCCAATTGTCCTCGTCCAAAAGGGCTGAAAAGCCTCAGAGGGGCTCAGCTGCCGGCCGGGCTCAATCACGCCCAAGGAAGGCAGCCGGAGGAACCGCTACCAAGGCGGTCTCCTCATGACTCTCAGCTCTCTCATCTTTCCGCATCCGCGGTTGATGGCAGACTCGCTCGCCTTTGGCGACATTTAGCTGCCACAGGTCACAGACCGGTGGGTGAGGGACAGTGTGCCCACGTGCACAGGACAGAGTTCTGTTCTCGTCCTCCGACTCGATTCTTCAGAACGTCCCCACCTCCCCACCGAGCAGATGCTCTTCTGCAGGCAGAAGGAGTGGTAATCCCGGTTCCTCTTCAGGAACAAGACACGGTTTTCCTCCAATCTGGTTGTGGTGCCAAACAAGGATGGCTCTTTCCGTTCCGTTCTGGACCTAAAACTGCTCAACAAGCACGTGGAGGCCAGGCGGTTCCGGATGATACCCTCCGCTCCGTCATTGCCTCAATGTCTCAAGGAAATTTCCTAGCATCAATAGACATCTAAGATGCTTATCTCCACGTGCCGATTGCTACAGAGCACCAATGTTTTTCTACATTTCGTGATAGGAAACGACCAGCTTCAGTTCGTAGCTCTGCCATTCGGGCTGGCGACAGCCCCACGGGTGTTCGCCAAGGTCATGACGGCAGTGGTAGCAGTCTTGCACTCACAGGGACACTCTGTGATCCCTTACTTGGACGATATACTTGTCAAGGCACCCTCTCAAGAGGCATGCCAACTCAGCCTGAATGTTGCGCTGGAGACTCTCCAGACGTTCGGGTGGATCATCAACTTCTCAAAGTCAAACCTGTCACGACCCAATCACTAACGTATCTTGGCATGGAGTTTCATACCCTCTCAGCGGTAGTGAAGCTTCCGCTGGACAAGCAGCGGTCACTACAGACTGGGGTGCAGACTCTCCTTCAAGGTCAGTCGCACTTCTTAAGACGCCTCATGCACTTCCTCGGGAAGATAGTGGCGGCAATGGAGGCGGTTCCGTTTGCGCAGTTTCATCTGCGTTCACTTCAATGGGACATTCTCCGCCAATGAGACGGGAAGTCAACATCCCTGTACAGGAAAGTATCCCTTTCACAGACGGCAAGGACTCTCTGCAATGGTGGCTTCTTCCCACCTCATTATCACAGGGAAGATCCTTCCTACCACCGTCTTGGGCGGTGGTCACGACAGACGCGAGTCTGTCAGGGTGGGGAGCGTTTTTCTCCACCACAGGGCTCAGGGTCCGTGGACTCAGCAGGAGTCCACCCTTCAGATCAATGTTCTGGTAATCAGAGCAGTGTATCTTGCCCTACTAGCCTTCCAGCAGTGGCTGGAAAGAAAGCAGATCCGAATTCAATCGGACAACTCCACAGCGGTGGCATACATCAATCACCAAGGGGGGACACGCAGTCGGCAAGCCTTCCAGGAAGTCCGGCGGATTCTGATGTGGGTGGATGCCACGGCCTCCACCATATCCGCAGTTCACATCCCCGGCGTAGAAGACTGGGAGGCAGACTTCTTCAGTCGCCAGGGCATGGACGCAGGGGAATGGTCCCTTCACCCGGACGTGTTTTCAGGAAATCTGTCGCCGCTGGGGAAGGCCGGACGTCGACCTAATGGCGTCCCGGCACAACAACAAGGTCCCAACCTTCATGGCACGGTCTCGCGATCAAAGAGCGCTGGCGGCAGACGCCCTAGCGCAAGATTGGTCGCAGTTCCGGCTCCCTTATGTGTTTCCACCTCTGGCACCCTTGCCCAGAGTGCTACGCAAGATCAGATCCGATTGCAGCCGCGTCATACTCGTCGCCCCAGACTGGCCGAGGAGGGCGTGGTATCCGGATCTGTGGCAGCTCACGGTCGGCCAACCGTGGGCACTACCAGACCGACCAGACTTACTGTCCCAAGGGCCGTTTTTCCATCGGAATTCTGCGGCCCTGAACCTGACTGTGTGGCCATTGAGTCCTGGATCCTAGCGTCTTCAGGATTATTCCACGGGGTCGTTGCCACCATGAGACAGGCTAGGAAGCCCACGTCCGCTAAGAACCACAGAACGTGGAGGATATTCTTATCCTGGTGCTCTGCTCAGGGAGTGTCTCCCTGGCCATTTGCATTGCCTACCTTTCTTTCTTTCCTGCTATCTGGGTTAGAAAAAGGTTTGGCGCTCGGCTCCCTTAAAGGTCAGGTATCGGCGCTATCCGTCTTTTTTCAGAGGCGTTTGGCACGCCTTCCTATGGTGCGCACGTTCCTACAGGGGGTTTGCCATATCGTGCCTCCGTACAAGCGGCCGTTAGATCCATGGGATCTGAACAGGGTACTAGTTGCCCTCCAGAAGCCGCCCTTCGAGCCTCTGAGGGAGGTTTTCACTTTCTAGACTATCCCAGAACGTGGCTTTTCTGGTAGCGATCACATCTCTTCGGAGAGTGTCTGAGCTGGTAGCGCTGTCATCCAAGACTCCCTTCCTGGTCTTCCACCAGGACAAGGTAGTGCTGCGCCCCATTCAGGAGTTTCTCCCGAAGGTGGTATCCTCTTTTCATCTTAATCAGGATATCTCCTTGCCTTCGTTTTGTCCTCATGCAGTTCATCGGTATGAGAAGGATTTACATTTGTTAGATCTGGTGAGAGCACTCAGAATCTACATTTCCCGCACGGCGCCCTTGCGCCGTTCGGATGCACTCTTTGTCCTTGTCGCTGGTCAGCGCAAAGGGTCGCAGGCTTCTAAGGCCACCCTGGCTCGATGGATCAAAGAACCAATTCTTGAAGCCTACCGTTCTGCTGGGCTTCCGGTTCCTTCAGGGCTGAAGGCCCATTCTACCAGAGCCGTGGGTGCATCCTGGGCATTACGACACCAGGCTACGGCTCAACAGGTGTGCCAGGCAGCTACCTGGTCGAGTCTGCACACTTTCACCAAACATTATCAGGTGCATACCTATGCTTCGGCGGACGCCAGCCTAGGTAGAAGAGTCCTGCAGGCGGCAGTTGCCTCCTCGTAGGGGAGGGCTGTCTTGCAGCTCTAACATGAGGTATTTCTTTACCCACCCAGGGACAGCTTTTGGACGTCCCAATCGTCTGGGTCTCCCAATGGAGCGACGAAGAAGAAGGGAATTTTGTTACTTACCGTAAATTCGTTTGCTTCTAGCTCCTATTGGGAGACCCAGCACCCGCCCTGTTGTCCTTCGGGACTTTTGGTTGTTTTTCGGGTACACATGTTGTTCATGTTGAACGGTTTTCAGTTCTCCGACGTTACTTCGGAGTGAATTTGTTTAAACCAGTTATTGGCTTTCCTCCTTCTTGCTTTTGCACTAAAACTGGTGAGCCAGTGATCCCACTGGGGGTGTATAGCCAGAAGGGGAGGGGCCTTACACTTTTAAGTGTAATTGCTTTGTGTGGCCTCCGGAGGCAGTGCTATACACCCAATCGTCTGGGTCTCCCAATAGGAGCTAGAAGAAAAGGAATTTACGGTAAGTAACAAAATTCCCTTCTTTAAAATAAAAATCATTTTAACTCACCCGGCGTCCAGCGATGTCCTCTGCAGCCCGTTCTCCCTGCTGCTTCTGAGCCGGCTCATTATTGTCGCGGATATTCATGATGTGCGACACAGCCGACCTGGAAGCAGCTGCTGCGGGGGTCAAGGCCGGCTGGATGCTGCACCGCGGGAGCGATCAGCACCATGGACAGCGGGAGCGGGCACAGGTGAGTTAATCTCTAAGTGCAATCACGGGCCACGGAGAACGGAGCCCGGATTGCACTTAGACAACCCATGTGTGCCGTGATTCACGGCACACGGAGGGACATGTGCGTGTTTTACATGCCAGTGAAAAACGTCAGTGTTTTTCACTGACGTGTGAAACGGGCCTAAAAGTGAGAATATTGTTGCTACAGCAACATTTTGGGTGAAGTAGCTGTGGATTCAAAATGCTTAATATACTCCTGAATAAAATCCTTGAGGGGTGCAGATTCCAAAATGGGGTCACTTGTGGGGGTTTTCTGACGTATAGGTACCCAAGGGGCTCTGCTAATGTGACATGATGCGCGAAGTTTATTTCAACTTAACCAAAATTCAAATGGTGCTCGTTCCATTCCAAGCCCTCCCATTTATCCAAACAGAATGTGGAGAAGGAAATGACATCACAGGTTTTTTTTCCAAAGGTCTGTGTTCAACCAACTTAATTAACACTGACAAGTCTTAAAAAACGCACCTAAAAAAACGCATGAAAAACGCATGCGTTTTCGATGCCTTTTTCTCAAAAAGCATTGTTTACAATTCTCCCCTCTGCCAGAGGGTGCGTTTTTTTCCGCGCTGAAAAAAAAGCAACGTGTGCACATAGCCTAAGTCCCCCAGTAATATCTATCGCATTTCTATGTTCAGTGTTATGGGCTCAGCGTTTGACAGAAGAGCGCTCCCCCTGTACCAACCGCTGAATCACCTATTGTATGGATCAAAATGCCACGTTTTTACTGACCTGAATACTGTAGTGATTGGCCTGAGTGTCCTTAATCCCGACACGCGTTTCTCACTTCTTCAGGGGACGTGTGTAGGCATCTTTGAAAATTACGCCTTTTTATAGCGATACATGTGACTCTGGAGTGGGTGAGATTCATCTTGACACACAATTGTTTTTGTTTCAAGATGAGACCTATGTTCAGAGTCAGGGGACTGCAATGGGGGCGTCATGCGCCCCCTCTTATGCAAACTTGTTTTTGGGCTTATGGGAAAGGAACATCTTCCAGGTGGACCCGGTGGAGTCGATGTATCTGGTCCAGAATTGGATCAGGTACATCGATGACATCTGGTTCATCTGGGAGGGCCCGGAGGAAGATCTACATCAATTTATGGATAAATTAAATGACAACAACAAAAATATCAAACTCACATATAAATATGGTCGAGAAGTGGAATTTCTGGATGTAAGAATTAGAGCAACGGAGGAAGGGGATTTGATTAAAAATGTTTTCAGGAAAGAAACAGCGACAAACACACTGTTACATGCCACATCCTGCCATCCCCAATCTACATTAAAGGGAATCCCTGATTAGGCAGCTGGTTATTAGTGTCATAACTTTGGCATAATGACATGTCCAGTGTGATATTTCTGATGACTCCATCGTTGATACATATGGTTGTTAAATGATTTTTTATATTTGATAGAATAAAAATGAACTGTCAGGGAGGTGTCTGATTGGCACCAAATTTATTCTGCAGCAGAGGAACGACCCAAAACATACAATCAATGTGATTAAGAACTATCTTCATTATAACAAAGAACAAGGAGTCCTGGAAATGATGAGATGGCCTAAAAAGAGCCCTAATCTCAACGTCATCCAGTCTGTTTGGGATTAGGTGAAGAGACAGAAGAATTTGTATGAGCCTCATACTGTGTTATCCACGAAAATAAGACCTAGCAGAGGTTTTTGTACTAAGGCTTAAATATAAGCCCTTCCCTGAAAATATGCTTTAGTCCCGATTCAATAATGAAGTGTCCATGCAGCTAAAAAAGTTAAAGATACTGAAGGACACTTCATTACAAAAAGCAGACACCCCCAAAAGAAAGAAGAGAAGACCCCGCAATCATACTCACCAGACCCCGAATGAGAGGACCTGTGTTCCACTGCAGGTCCTCGTGCTCCACTGCACTGCGTACCAGATTCCCCTGCAGGCCGGAAGCAATAGGTATCTCCGGATGTTGTGCGTGTGTGTGTATGCGATCTGAGTGTGTGTGCAGTCTGATTGTGTGTGTGTGCGATCTGATTGTGTGTGTGTGTGCGCGATCTGATATGTGTGTGAATGCCGGTCGGAAGCAAGGGAGGACCCCGCTGTGCAGCATATACCTGCTAGGAGCACCTGCCGAGGATTGCAGGAGGACCTGGGAGCCACGCAGATGTCTGGTAACTATTGTTTTCCTGGGGGGGGTGTCTGCCTTTTTTTGAGGGTAAATTTACCCCCAACCCATGTTCCCCCGGAATAAGCCCTACCCGAAAATAAGACCTAGCACATTGTTCGGGGCAAAAAATAATGTGGCTTATTTTCAGGGAAACTTGGTACACAGAAGATCTGTGGTCAGTTCTCAAGGATGGAACATCATCCCTGTTGAGATTCTTTAAAACCTGTACAAGTGACAAGTGTACCTAGAACAATTGATCCTGATTTGTGGGCAACATCACAGATATTGATTTGATTTAGATCTCTCTTGTTTATTCACGTTGCACTTTGTTAATTGATGGCAATAAACTAGTAACAATTCTATCTTTTAAAGCATTCTTAAGGTCCAGTCACACTAAGCAACTTACCAGCGATCCCAACAACGATAGGGATCGCTGGTAAGTTGCTAGGAGGTTGCTGGTGAGCTGTCACACTGCGACGCTCCAGCGATCCCACCAGCAACCTGACCTGGCAGGGATCGCTGGAGCGTGGCTACACGAGTTGCTGGTGAGCTCACCAGCAACCAGTGTCCAGCCACACGTGCAGAGAGCAGGGAGCAGCGCACACTGAGCGCTGGCTCCCTGCTCTCCTAGTTACAGCACACATGGGGTTAATTACCCGATGTGTGCTGCAGCTAAATGTGCACAGAGCAGGGAGCAGCGCACACTGCTTAGCGCTGGCTCCTTGCTCTCCTAGCTACAGCACACATCGGGTTAATTAACCCGATGTGTCCTGCAGCTACATGTTTACAGAGCAGGAGCCGGCACTAACAGTGAGAGCGGCTGAGGCTGGTATCAAAGGTAAATATCGGGTAACCAAGGACAGGGCTTCTTGGTTACCCGATGTTTACATTGGTTACCAGCCTCTGCAGAAGCCGGCTCCTGCTGCCTGCACATTTAGTTGTTGCTGTCTCGCTGTCACACACAGCGATCTGTGCTTCACAGCAGGACAGCAACAACTAAAAAATGGCCCAGGACATTCAGCAACAACCAACGACCTCACAGCAGGGGCCAGGTTGTTGCTGGATGTCACACACAGCAACATCGCTAGCAACGTCACAAAAGTTGTTCGTTAGCAGCGATGTTGCTAGCGATGTTGCTTAGTGTGACGGGGCCTTTACTCTGAGGCATTCTTTCACTCCTGCTTACATTTTTGAACAGTACGGTCTGTTTTTCCTCTGAAAAGATGCAGGCTTTCAACAAATACTTACTTATACAGTGGGGAAAAAAGTATTTAGTCAGACGCCAATTATGCAAGTTCTCCCACTTAAAAAGGTGAGAGAGGCCTGTAATTGACATCAGAGGTAGAGCACAACTTTGAGAGACAAAATGAGAAAACAAATTCAGAAAATCACCTTGTCTGATTTAGCAAGATTTGTTTTGCAAATTATGGTAGAAAATAAGTATTTAGTCATCTAAACACATGCAAGATTTCTGTCTCTCACAGACCTGTACCATCTTCTTTAAGAGGCTCCTCTGTCCTCCACTCTTTACCTGTAGTAATTGCACCTATTTGAACTTATCAGTATAAAAGACACCTGTCCACAACCTCAAACAGTCACACTCCAAAATTCACTATGGTGAAGACCAAAGAGCTGTCGAAGGACACCAGAAATAAAATTGTAGCCCTGCACCAGGCTGGGAAGACTGAATCTGCAATAGGCAAGCAGCTTGGTGTGAAGAAATCAACTGTGGGAGCAATAATAAGAAAATGGAAGACATACAAGACCATTGATAAACTCTCTCGATCTGGGGCTCCATGCAATATCTCACCACGTGGGGTCAAAATGATCACAAGAACGGTAAGCAAAAATCCTAGAACCACACGGGGGGAACTAGTAAATGACTTGCATAGAGCTGGGACCACCATAACAAAAGCTACCTTTAGTAACACACTACACCACCAGGGACTCAGATCCAGCAGTGCCAGACGTGTTCCCCTGTTTAAGCCAATCATGTCCGGGCCCGTCTGACGTTTGCTAGAAAGCATTTGGATTATCCAGAAGAGTATTAGGAGAATGTCATATAATAATAATAATAATAATAATAATAATTTTATTCATTTATATAGCGCTATTAATTCCACAGCGCTTTACATACATTGGCAACACTGTCCCCATTGGGGCTCACAATCTAGAGTCCCTATCTGTATGTCTTTGGAGTGTGGGAGGAAACCGGAGAACCCGGAGGAAACCCACGCAAACACGGGGAGAACATACAATGGTCATATGGATGAAACCAAAGTAGAACTGTTTGGTAGAAACACAACTCTTGTGTTTGGAGGAGACAGAATGCTGAGTTGCATCCAAAGAACACCATACCTACTGTGAAGCATGGGGTTGGCAAAATCATGCTTTGGGGCTGTTTCTCTGCAAAGGGACCAGGACAACTGATCTGTATACATGAAAGAATTAATGGGGCCATGTATCGTGAGATTTTGAGTGCAACCCTCTTCAATCAGGAAGAGCATTGAAGATGAAATGTGGCTAGGTCTTTCAGCATGATAATGATCCCAAGCACACCCCCAGAGCAATGAAGGAGTGGCTTTGTAAGAAGCATATGAAGGTCCTGGAGTGGCCTAGCCAGTCTCAAGATCTCAACCCCATTAAAAACCTTTGGAGTGAGTTGAAAGTCTGTGTTGCCCAGTGATGGGTCCAAAACATCACTGCTCTAGAGGAGATCTGCATGGAGGAATGGGCCAACATACCACCAACAGTGTGTGCCAACCTTATGGAGACTTACAGGAAGCGTTTGACCTCTGTCATTGCCAACAAAGGATCTATAACAAAATACAGTTAGGTCCAGAAATATTTTCGCGAGTTGGGCTCTGCATGCCACCACACTGGATTTTAAATGAAACCTCTACAACAGAATTCAAGTGCAGATTGTAACGTTTAATTTGAAGGTTTGAACAAAAATATCTGATAGAAATTGTAGGAATTGTACACATTTCTTTACAAACACTCCACATTTTAGGAGGTCAAAAGTAATTGGACAAATAAACCAAACCCAAACAAAATATTTTTATTTTCAATATTTTGTTGCGAATCCTTTGGAGGCAATCACTGCCTTAAGTCTGGAACCCATGGACATCACCAAACGCTGGGTTTCCTCCTTCTTAATGCTTTGCCAGGCCTTTACAGCCGCAGCCTTCAGGTCTTGCTTGTTTGTGGGTCTTTCCGTCTTAAGTCTGGATTTGAGCAAGTGAAATGCATGCTCAATTGGGTTAAGATCTGGTGATTGACTTGGCCATTGCAGAATGTTCCACTTTTTTGCACTCATGAACTCCTGGGTAGCTTTGGCTGTATGCTTGGGGTCATTGTCCATCTGTACTATGAAGCGCCGTCCGATCAACTTTGCGGCATTTGGCTGAATCTGGGCTGAAAGTATATCCCGGTACACTTCAGAATTCATCCGGCTACTCTTGTCTGCTGTTATGTCATCAATAAACACAAGTGACCCAGTGCCATTGAAAGCCATGCATGCCCTTGCCATCACGTTGCCTCCACCATGTTTTACAGAGGATATGGTGTGCCTTGGATCATGTGCCGTTCCCTTTCTTCTCCAAACTTTTTTCTTCCCATCATTCTGGTACAGGTTGATCTTTGTCTCATCTGTCCATAGAATACTTTTCCAGAACTGAGCTGGCTTCATGAGGTGTTTTTCAGCAAATTTAACTCTGGCCTGTCTATGTTTGGAATTGATGAATGGTTTGCATCTAGATGTGAACCCTTTGTATTTACTTTCATGGAGTCTTCTCTTTACTGTTGACTTAGAGACAGATACACCTACTTCACTGAGAGTGTTCTGGACTTCAGTTGATGTTGTGAACGGGGTTTTCTTCACCAAAGAAAGTATGCGGCGATCATCCACCACTGTTGTCATCCGTGGACGCCCAGGCCTTTTTGAGTTCCCAAGCTCACCAGTCAATTCCTTTTTTCTCAGAATGTACCCGACTGTTGATTTTGCTACTCCAAGCATGTCTGCTATCTCTCTGATGGATTTTTTCTTTTTTTGCAGCCTCAGGATGTTCTGCTTCACCTCAATTGAGAGTTCCTTAGACCGCATGTTGTCTGGTCACAGCAACAGCTTCCAAATGCAAAACCACACAGCTGTAATCAACCCCAGACCTTTTAACTACTTCATTGATTACAGGTTAACGAGGGAGACGCCTTCAGAGTTAATTGCAGCCCTTAGAGTCCCTTGTCCAATTACTTTTGGTCCCTTGAAAAAGAGGAGGCTATGCATTACAGAGCTATGATTTCTAAACCCTTTCTCCGATTTGGATGTGAAAACTCTCATATTGCAGCTGGGAGTGTGCACTTTCAGCCCATATTATATATATAATTGTATTTCTGAACATGTTTTTGTAAACAGCTAAAATAACAAAACATGTGTCACTGTCCAAATATTTCTGGACCTAACTGTATTTAGATGAACTTTTGTTATTGACCAAATACTTATTTTCCACCATAGTTTGCAAAAACAATCTTGCTAAATCAGACAAGGTGATTTTCTGGATTTGTTTTCTCATTTTGTCTCTTAGTTGTGGTCACTTATAATGTCAATTACAGGCCACGTTCATCTTTTTAAGTGGGAGAACTTGCACAATTAGTGGCTGAATAAATACTTTTTTTCCCCACTGTAGAAGCTGGCCATGGACTATGCTTCTCAACTAATCAGTCCAAGGCAGGTCTATCAAATAAGGAATAACGTTTGGAACACCATTCTAAGTCTGAACTGGGTGCAAAAACCTAAAAAACATCACTATGGGGAGATAAGGTATGCACACCAGTGACTATGTAAGGGGAATACATGAAATAGCAGAAACTGCTGTGTGAATACTGACTTGAAAAATCCAATAGCTATATGTAAGAATGAAATGTGAAAAGTGGAATCTGCATTACTGCCATGAACATATGAATCAAGAGAAATTTAGCTACTGAATTGATCAATGCAATAGAGCCCCAACACTACGCCAAAGTGTTTCTCTACGTTGGGGTCCCTAGCTTGTGTGTGTCCTCTCATGCAGTTAAAAAACTTACCGTTTTTGGGAAGCTGAGACCCAGGCTATTTATGAATCAAGAGAAATTTAGCTACTGAATTGATCAATGCAATAGGATTTTTCAAGTCAGTATTCACACAGCAGTTTCTGCTATTTCATGTATTCCCCTTACATAGTCACTGGTGTGCATACCTTATCTCCCCATAGTGATGTTTTTTTGGTTTTTGCACCCAGTTCAGACTTAGAATGGTGTTCCAAACGTTATTCCTTATTTGTTAGTAGTTTTTCGTTTGTGAACCCTCCCCAACCACACCTATTGCCAATCCATATCATACGCATAAATAGCCTGGGTCTCAGCTTCCCATACACGGTAAGTTTTTTAACTGCATGAGAGGACACACACAAGCTAGGGACCCCAACGTAGAGAAATACTTTGGCGTAGTGTTGGGGCTCTATTGCATTGATCAATTCAGTAGCTAAATTTCTCTTTGTTCATATGTTCATGGCAGTAATGCAGGTTCCATTTTTCACATTTTCACTCTTACATATAGCTATTGGATTTTTCAAGTCAGTATTCACACAGCAGTTTCTGCTATTTCATGTATTGCCCTTACATAGTCACTGGTGTGCATACCTTATCTCCCCATAACAAGGCAGGTCTATGGCCGGCTTCCAATTCACTAACAGGTCTCTCCTTTAAAAAAAAAAAAAGTCCACAAAACATTTTAGCTTTTTTCTTTTGTTGTTTCACAGCATTTTGATTTTTCCATGATTTCTCAGTACATTGTATGGTAAAATGCAGATTCTCATTCAAAATACAATTCATCTTACAAAAACAAGCCAATATCAATTAAAAAATAAAAAACAGTCTTGGCTCTTAGGGACGGAAAAAAACAAATATACAAAAAGGGAAAATCGTCCAGTTACAAGTGGGTTAAAGGCACTATTTCTGCATAAATCTAATGTTATTGAAGTGGAGCAAACCAAAAATAACAGCACTTACTAAATTTTGCAAAACTTTTTTCGGCTTTTGTTTTTATGGTTTTCATCTTGCAAAAAAATATATATGTTAACTTTATTTTGTGGGTCAGTATGATTACAGTAAAACGAAATTGGTATAGTATTATATTTTATTATTACATCCAGAGAGCCTAAAGTTTTTATTTAAGTTTGTCTACAAAGGTGTGAGGATTGGGGACGATCGGATGAAAAAGGGAGGCCAGCGAATAGTCATCTATAATCATGGCTGATACTGAAGAGTGTCAGCTGTAATATACTGCCAACAACTGATGCTTTTGGCACAAGCTCAGCACCTGAGCCAACGCTGTACATGTACAGTGGATTGCATGACCTGCAGAAGACATTCTACCAAGGGGTTAAAAGTAGATAGGTTGATCTGAACAACTTTTTTTTAATTCTATCCTCCCATGTGTAACCTTAAAATCTTCAAACAGACCAATGCTAAATTCTCCCAGCTTAACGTCAACCAGCAATATGGAGTACAACACTTGAACCCGCGACTTTAGACAAGAGGAGGAATATTCTCTGACATTTGGCTTATTTTGTAGGAACCTGTTGGGCTACCAATTCTTCTCTAGATTCCCAGTGTACTGACTTCACAGAACTGGAACTATCAGGTCATTTCTAATCCACAAAGGAGCCAATTCTTGACTGTGACCTCAGTCTCTATGACCATCACTACTAGTCAGGTTCTCAACCTTCCATTGCTCTAATTATGTGCCACCAATCTAGCACTCTTGATGATCTTGGTCTCAGTTTCTTCTTCTGGGACCCACTGTACAGCTTCAACTGATCCTTACAGTCACTTGCTCCTACTGGTCTTGTCTTACAACCCACTGAAACATTCTTCAGGGGACAAATTCAAGCCACCTTGGGCCTTATAAAAGACAGCTTTCTGCACCCTTCTACCTGTGTTGTGGTGTAGCTCTTCAGCTCCACAATGCAAGCGTGGGAGTGCTTGATATAGGTCCTTAATCCTGGGCAGCTTCTAGCCTAAATGTTTCTGGAATGTAAATAGTTTACTTTACCAGAGAAATCAATGGTCAACGTGTCTTATTCTGTCCTGGGAAAATTGGGTTATTAAGAGGACCTGCTTATAGGTCTATTTTATTAATAGAATGAAGGAAAGAAAGATAGTACAGCTACTCACAGATGGTGGCAACAACTTCCTTTAGTTTATCAGTGGGACTCCTAGAGTTGGGATCACCAGCAATCACATTTGAATTTATTGTCCTAAATATGAAAATTTTCTAGAAAGATTTGGTGCAGAGTCTGACAGTACGGATAGTCAATTTCCATTAACTATGTATTTCTTGTTCTTTTTTTCTTGCAGTCTCGAGATCAGAAGTTAGTTGGAAATCAAAATGGAGCCAGAAACTATGGAACCACTGCCCGTTCCTTAAATATTGCATCCTTGGTCTTGACCGTACTATGGTTCCTCATTACAGTCACCATCATTTATATCAATCTGGTTCAGCTGAAAGCTACCATTAGGGGCTGGTTTGGGTTGTAAAGACTACTGACACCAAACATTACATCTGTACAACTTTTTGGATCTGATTTGCTCAAAATTAGATATGGGAGAATTAAGTTGCAGGAATCTGGTCCATCAGCCAGGTCAGTACAGGAGGCCTGCAAAACTTCCTACCTTCTCTTTTGATTACACAAGGCTGATAAACATTATCATTGCTACGTGATGACCACACTGCGTCGAACCTACCCTAGCTAATAACACGAAGAGTTGGGAATTCCGGAAGATGAGGAGAATTGTAGGCCTCATTCAGTGGCAATGGAATACTGACCGGACCTGTGAACAGGAGTCCTGAAAATCGAATCTCCCATCTCTAGCCAAGACTGAAGTCTAATATCATTATTAGTATTAAGACTACATTATATGTTGTAGAATAAAAGTATACTTATCTCTATCATGTTGGCCTTTGTTAAGCTCACTCTATGCAAAAATGTGATTTCGAAATTTTTTTTTAATACATTTTGTATGTTCATGTTTTTAATTTTGAATTGTGGTCAATGGCAATAAAACTACCATGAAATAGTCCAGATTAAAGGGTATTCTTAAACCCATAAGGACCAAGCCAGTTTTGTACTTAATGCCCAGTCCATTTTTTGCAATTCAGGTAATAGCTCTGGAACGCTTAAGCGGATCCCCGTTAATCTGAGATAGTGGGTTTTTTTGTGACATATTCTACTTCATGATATTGGTAAATTTAGGACAATAATTTTGATTTTATTTGTGAAAAATCAAATTTGATGAAAATTTTGCAATTTTCAAACTTTTAATTTTTATGCCCTTAAATCACAGTTATGTCACACAAAATAGTTAATAAATAACATTTCACACATGTCTAATTTACATCAGCACAATTCTTGAAGCAAAATTTTTTTGGGGTTAGGAAGTTAGAAGGGTTTATTGAGCGATTTCTCAACAAAATTTACAAACCCTTTTTTTAGGGACCACATCACATTTGAAGTGACTTTGCGTCACCTACGTGACAGAAAATACCCAAAAGTGTCACTATTCTGAAAACTGCACCCCTCACACTGCTCAAAACCATATCTAAGAAGTTTATTAACCCTTCAGGTGCTTCACAGGAACTAAAGCAATGTGGAATTTAAAAAAAAAATTGTAATTTTACCTAAAAATGTTGCTCTAGACCCATTTTATTCACTTTTAAAAGAAATACATTAAAATGGGCCAAAAATTTGTTACCCAGTTTCTTTTGAGCGTGGTGATACCTCACATGTGGTCAGAAACCTCTGTTTGGATAAATGGGAGCACCCAGAACAGAAGGATCAATATTTGAATTTTAGAATACAAATTTGGCTGAAATTGATTGCTGGCACCATGTTGCCTTTTCTGGGCCCCTAAGGTACCTAAACAGCAGAAACCCTCCACAAGTTATCCCATTTTGGAAACTAGACCTTTCAGTGATTTTAACTAGGGGTTAATTGAGTATTTTGAACCCACAGATATTTCACAGAATTTGATATTAGGCCGTCATATTGAAAATTTTCAGGCTTTTTTCACAGAAATGTTGATTTAGGCCAAATTTCTCACTTTTTCAAGAGGCAACACCAAAAAGTGGACCCCACGGTTTGTTATCTATGAGCATAGAGATTCTCCACATGTGGTCAAAAACCTCTGTTTGGACAAACGGGAGGGCTTGGAATGTAAAGCCCGCTTTACACGCTGCAATATATCTTACAATGTGTCGGCGGGGTCACGTCGTAAGTGACGCACATCCGGCATTGTAAGGTACATTGCAGTGTGTGACAGCTACATGCGATTGCAATTGAACGGTAAAACGTTCATCGCAAACACATCGTACCTGTCTCTAGAGTTGCACATCAGATTGTTCATCGTACCCGGGGTAGCACACATCACAGTGTGTGACACCCCGGGAACGATGAACAGATCTCACCTGCCTCCTGCGTCTCCCGGACAGTAATGCGGAAGGAAAGAGGTGGGCGGGATGTTTACGTCCCACTCAGCTTCGCCCCTCCGCTTCTATTGGCCGGCTGCCGCAGATACAGCAGAAACCCCACAAATGACCTCATTTTGGAAACTAGACCCCTCAAGGATTTTATTCAGGGATATAGTAAGCATTTTGAATCCACAGGTACTTCACAAAAATGTTGCTGTAGCAGAAAATGTCTCACTTTTAGGCTATGGGCCCATGACTCGGCGACACTGTCTAGGACACAGTGACAGCCCTCATGCAGAGATATGAGTGTTGTCCACAGGATAACGCCGCTGCCTGTGCCCACAATCGCATTCAGGCCACTGCAGACTTTAGCTCTATTCTCCCCGCGGACAACACTCTCGTTTGCGCAGCATAAATTGACATTCTGCAGCTCAGGAAGCCGCGCCGCAGGTCTTTCTATGCTACGGAAAGAAACAAGCACAGTAGGCATGGGATTTCCTAAAATCCTTCCAATGCGCTTGTACTGCACAACGCAGCATTTTAGACGCAGCAAAAACACTGCGTTCAAAATGCTGCAAACTTCAATCGTGCACAGGCAGCCTAAAAAGCTAGGATGGATGGATAAACAGACGTAGGTAAAACACATATATAATGTCCCATCTTCCTGTATATTCTATGCTGGCACCCTTTAATGCCTTTCATGTGACACTAAAGGGTGTTTAGCCTTATATTTAGCCAAAAAATAAATAATTAAAAAAAACAAAGTGGGGTACCCCCATTTTTGATAGCCAGCTAGGGTAAAGCAGACAGCGGCAGACCGCAGGTATCAGCTACACCTTGGCTGATTATCTAAAACAGAGGACACCCCAAGCTGTTTTTTGTTTAATTATTTATAAATAAATAATTAAAAAAAAACCCAAAAACGTGAGGTTCCCCCTAAATTGGATTACCAGACAAGGTGAAGCTGACTGCTGGGGTCTGGTATTCTCAGGGTGGGAAGGTCCAGGGGTTATTTGGTGGCCCTTCCCAGTCTAAAAATATCAGGTCGAAGCTGCCACAGAAGTAGCGCATCCATTAGATGCGCCAACCCTGGCGCTTCGCCCCCGGCTCATCCCATTGCCCTGGTGCGGTGGCAAACGGGGTAATATATGAGGTTCAAACCAGCTGTGTAATGTGACCTGGCATCAAGCCCAGGGGTTAGTGTGGCACAACGACTATCTGATACCCAACATCACTAACCCCAGTGAGTAAAAAAAAAAAAAATAGACTTCAAAAAAATTTTATTTGAAAAAACAACACGTTCTCTGTTTCACCAATTTATTGAAAAGACAAAAAAATCTAGTCCGCCATAATCCATTTTGGTGGTCCCACGACCTTCCAGAATATAGGTGACATGCTCAGGAAAATGTATTCACCATTTTCTGGAAGTGCAGGCACTCCATGTGAGCAGCATGGCTGCATTGACCTGAGAATACTGCAGCCACTCTCCCCGGGTCCATCCGAGAGCATTGTGAGCTGCAGTAAACTCACTGCCACTGCGTGCAGAGAGCCGGTATAGGCTGGAGTCACACTTGTGAGGGACTCATATGTAATACACATGAGTCTCGCATCACATCACCTGGCACGGCCACACACTATCCTGACAGGAGCAGATTTGCTGCATGTATTTCTATGCAGCGGAGACAGACGCTCCTGTCTGGAGAGTGTCCCAGGTGATGCGATGCAAGACTCGCGCGTATTACACGTGAGTCATTCGCAAGTGTGACTCCAGCCGTTCAGCCACTCTGCGCATGCGGACGATATTTTTCAAAGCAGGAGGGATCACGGCAGACCGGAGCAGCAGCAGGTCAGGGCCACCATCAGGGCATTACAACCATGACTCCAAAATGGGGCCAGTTGAGCAGAAGGCAGAAAAGAGACAGAGGCACTGACAGCCCGGGCCCCTCCCCTTTCATTCCTTTGCTCACCAGGCTCCAGGGAACAGGGCCACGATCAGGGTGATGAGGAGGGAACGGGCTGCTCATAGAAAGCTGCTCTCTCTCTTCTTGCTCTGCACTGATCTATGTGATCAGTGCAGAGCAGGACAGGAAACTTATTGGACTTGAATGGAGGCTGTAAGAGCTGAGAAGGTGAAGGACTTTCCAGGTCATCTGACTAATCATGTACCTAATCACATAACCGGAAAGGTAAATTGGAAGGTTCTGTAGCTGACTAGTGGCTAAATATCAGATGCCCGTAAACTACCATCGCGTACCGCGCATGCACCGCTGCCTCCTATTCTCCTGCCACACCTCCTCTCCTGTGGATCTGCCCGCCTGCTGCTGATCGCGTTCCCGAGGGTCGCACACACGCCGCCTGCCAAGCACCCATCGGGAAACCCATCAATATTCAACGCTGCACTCTAGTGCCATGGTGATTAACCCTTACACCAGCGTAGGGAGCTATATACCAGGGAGGGGAGCTGTATACCCTTGGGGGAGCTATATACCAGGGAGGGGAGCTGTATACCCTTGGAAGAACTGTATACCCTTTAGGAGAGCAATCACAAAAACAGATCCAGCATCCAATCCAGTAGGTAAGATAAAAACTTCTCTCTTTATTGAATTTCCATTAAAATAGCCATTAGTATGGCTTGGTGCGTAACCTACACAAGACGTATTTTGGACGTCGCAGCGTCCTTGATCACATAGCATCACTGAGTGCACACACAATTTAAAAAGACAAGAACCGGAACTGACATAATACAATAAAGGCCACGTCTCACTAAGCAACATCGCTAGCAACATCGCCGCTGAGGCACGACTTTTGTGACGCAACAGCGATGTTGCTAGCGATGTTGCTGTGTGTGACATCCAGTGTGACATCCAGCTAGGTAATTAACCCGATGTGTACTATGGCTAGGAGTGCAGGGAGCCAGCGCTAAGCGGTGTGCGCTGGTAACCAAGGTGAATATCGGGTTTGTAACCCGATATTTACCTTAGTTACCAAGTGCAGCATCGATACCAAACGTCGCTGCTGTCTGGGGGCTGGTCACTGGTTGCTGGTGAGATCTGCCTGTTTGACAGCTCACCAGCAACCCGTCTAGCGACGCTCCAGCGATCCCTGCCAGGTCAGGTTGCTGGTGCGATCGCTGGAGCGTCACTTAAGGTACCGTCACACTAAGCAACTTACCAGCGATCCCAACAACGATAGGGATCGCTGGTAAGTTGCTAGGAGGTTGCTGGTGAGATGTCACACTGCGACGCTCCAGCGATCCCACCAGCAACCTGACCTGGCAGGGATCGCTGGAGCGTGGCTACACGAGTTGCTGGTGAGCTCACCAGCAACCAGTGACAAGCCCCCAGCCAGCAGCGCCGCGTGGAAGATGCTGCGCTTGGTAACTAAGGTAAATATCGGTAACCAACCCGATATTTACCTTGGTTACCACCGCACGGAGCTACACGTGCAGAGAGCAGGGAGCAGCGCACACTGAGCGCTGGCTCCTTGCTCTCCTAGCTACAGCACACATCGGGTTAATTACCCGATGTATGCTGCAGCTAAATGTGCACAGAGCAGGGAGCAGCGCACAATGCTTAGCGCTGGCTCCTTGCTCTCCTACTTACAGCACACATCGGGTTAATTACCCGATGTGTGCTGCAGCTAAATGTGCACAGTGCAGGGAGCAGCGCACACCGCTTAGCGCTGGCTCCTTGCTCTCCTACTTACAGCACACATCGGGTTAATTACCCGATGTGTGCTGCAGCTAAATGTGCACAGAGCAGGGAGCAGCGCACAATGCTTAGCGCTGGCTCCTTGCTCTCCTAGTTACAGCACACATCGGGTTAATTAACCCGATGTGTCCTGCAGCTACATGTGCACAGAGCAGGAGCCGGCACTGACAGTGAGAGCGGCGGAGGCTGGTATCAAAGGTAAATATCGGGTAACCAAGGACAGGGCTTCTTGGTTACCCGATGTTTACATTGGTTACCAGCCTCTGCAGAAGCCGGCTCCTGCTGCCTGCACATTTAGTTGTTGCTCTGTCGCTGTCACACACAGCGATCTGCGCTTCACAGCGGGACAGCAACAACTAAAAAATGGCCCAGGACATTCAGCAACAACCAACGACCTCACAGCAGGGGCCAGGTTGTTGCTGGATGTCACACACAGCAACATCGCTAGCAACGTCACAAAAGTTGTTCGTTAGCAGCGATGTTGCTTAGTGTGATGGGGCCTTTAGTGTGACGGTACCTTTACATGTGGATCAGTTGTTTAACATAATTAAATTAGCATATTATCACACCTGGCAGTGGACTGAAGAAAAGAAAAAAAAAAGGGTTTAATAAATGTTTAATTCATTCTTAAGGTTCAGTCCAAATGGAACTCTAGTATTAAGAATAAAAATCCATTTTGATTCTCTAATGTGGAGTGTTTTATGAAAATCTCCACCTCTCTTGGAGACAGACACCTTCTCAATAGCATTTACCGCTAAGGAATCTAGTTTGCCATCGTGCACATTGGTGAAATGCTGAAAAGCTCCCGAGGGGCTCCTGCTACTAACATTATTAGCGTCGTACATATGTTCAGGGATTCTTCTCCTAAGCACATGATTTGTGCTTCCCACATACTGAAGTTGGCAAGAAGTGCAGGTAACGTAAATTACACAACATGACCCACAATTAAGAAAGGAATCAATATCATTCATAAACCTTATGAGTAGCACAGCAGCTAAATTTGTTTCCATTAGTCATGAATTTACATAAACCACATAGTTTTTTGCCGCACCTGTATGAACCTACTGTAGAAAGCCAATTATCATGACTTCCAGCCCCCACAGCAATGCACCTGCTGGTATGGTCACTTGGAGACACAATAGATCCAATGGTGCAATTTTTTTTGGTAACAAATTTAACTCTTACTTGCAAAATTTTTTTGTTGATTTCATCCGTATTGAGAATTTCAGTGGTACAGCATCTTTTGGCCCTGACGAACTCCCCAGTGGGAATGTTGTTGATGACATGCCTGGGATGGCAATTCCCTGCATGAAGAAGGGAGTTACCCGCTATTTTTTTCCGGAAGATTGTGCAGTCAACTTTATTGGTGAAAGCACTTGAAGAAAAATAAATGTCCAAAAAAGGAATGCAAGTTATATTAAACTCATAAGTAAACTGTAAATTAAATGGGTTATTCCGTAATTAGGAGGCGAAGTTCTCAACATTCCTCTCATCACCACTCCAAACCAGGATGATGAAATCGATGAATCTTAAAAAAATCACAATGTTATTCGAGAAAGGATTGTTGATTGTAAAAATATACTCTTCCTGCCACCATGTTAAAAAAATATTCGCAAGGGATGGTGAGAACTTCGCCCCCATAGCACAGCCACATAGCTGCAAAAAAAATTTCCCCATGAACATAAAAAAATTGTTTTTCAGCAAAAAATGTGTAGCTTCCATCAAAAATTGCTGCAAATCATCCGAAAAATTACTGTATTTACGTAAAAGAGTCCGGAGGGCCAACACTGCTAGATCATGCGGAATGGAGGTGTAAAGACTCTGTATGTCACAGGTTACCCAGCTACACTCCTCACTCCAATGGAAATTATAAAAAACATTCGACACATGCTTGGTGTCACGAATGAAGCTGGGAGAAACACAGGACAACAACTGCAATCTATTACCACCCATTCAGATTCAAGAAGGGACTCTACACCTGAAACAATGGGTCTAAACCCAGGCGGATTCGTAAACGACCCACAATGGAATATGATGAGGATTTTGTAAAAGCATGGGATAGAAAAACCACAAAGAACTATATCAAAAAAACACCAAAAAGGAGCCAAGACAAATGATATGTGCACACACAGAATGTGGTGAGCCTTCCTCATAAAGATGACGCCACTGCCCCACCATCGTGCGGAGCTGCCGCCCCACCACCGCGCGGAGCTGCCGACCCACCACCGCGCGGAGCTGCCGACCCACCACCGCGCGGAGCTGCCGCCCCACCACCGCGCGGAGCTGCCGCCCCACCACCGCGCGGAGCTGCCGCCCCACCACCGTGCGGAGCTGCCGCCACACCACCGTGCGGAGCTGCCGCCCCACCACCGTGCGGAGCTGCCGACCCACCACCGTGCGGAGCTGCCGACCCACCACCGTGCGGAGCTGCCGCCCAACCTACACCCCACCTACTGTCTCCTCCCCAAAATCCTTTAGGATGTAAGCCCGCAAGGGCAGGGCCCTCTTCCCTCTGTGCTAGTCTGTCTATTGTAACTTGTATATGTATTCTGTATGTAACCCCCTCATGTACAGCACCATGGAATCAATGGTGCTCTATAAATAAACAATAATAATAATAATAATAATAATAATAATAAAGATGGCTGCAGCCGAGGTGCAAGATGCTGATGTCACAGCCATTCAACCTCCACACTAGAGGGGAGGGGCGGCTGCTTAGCATAAGACATGCACACTAATAAGGCTTGCACTGGGAGCCCATCATATAATGAGTGAAATGCACAGTGTCTGAACTGTGACCTATAAATGACGCCAGAAACCCAGGTCAGGCGGGCTAAACAGCACTATATAGGTGCATCTCGCACGGATACACGAGACGCACAGTGTCTGAATAATGGCCTATAAATGACGCACAACACCAGGTCCAGGCGGGTCAGTTAGCACTATGAGTACATAACACATGACAGGCTCACCATTTAACCACCTGAATTCAAAAGGTCCACACACATCCTGCAAAAATGGATAAAATGTGCCATACCTCAAATAGTGAGATATTAGTTTATATTTTGGCCCAAAATATGTAAGCTCGCAATCCGTTCGTCAAGGATTCTCACACTTGCGAGTCCCTACACTGAATAAGTTAGAAAAACCACAAAGAACTATATCAAAAAACACCAAAAAGGAGCCAAGACAAATGATATGTGCACACACAGAATGTGGTGAGCCTTCCTCATAAAGATGGCTGCAGCCGAGGTGCAAGATGCTGATGTCACAGCCACTCAACCTCCACACTAGGGGGGAGGGGCGGCTGCTTAGCATAAGACATGCACACTAATAAGGCTTGCACTGGGAGCCCATCATATAATGAGTGAAATGCACAGTGTCTGAACTGTGACCTATAAATGACGCCAGAAACCAAGGTCAGGCGGGCTAAACAGCACTATATAGGTGCATCTCGCACGGATACACGAGACGCACAGTGTCTGAATAATAGCCTATAAATGACGCACAATGATACTATCTATGAAGGTCTCAAGTATAAAATTAACAACAATTTATCTAAATTGGAGGACCTGATTGTCAGTACGAAGGAGAGAAGATTTAAGAGAGACACTCTAGATTTTGAAAACTACCAGGTTTATAGTTGGCCCTTGTTCAGACAGCGTTCTGGACCTAAATCCATTATGAAGAGGAACTACCGCTCTGGGGGATCCATTAACAGAATCAGTTTCTCTTCGACTGAGAATGAGACTTCTGAATATAATACTGACTTGTCTGATTTGGACAGTGTTGAAACTCTAGTGGTGGTTAATAGTTCAATCTCTCCCAAAAAAAGGTTCAAGGAAAAAAGGAGAAGAGCTCGACGAGCGGGGCGAAAGCAGGTCAAGTGCAGGCATCTTCCACCACCACACCAGGAGGGGGAAGTATTGTATAATCACCAGCAGCGTATAGCCTGGTGATTACATGGTGGCATGGGCCCCCTGACGTTATGTTCATAGGTGTTACAAGTTTAAGTTGTGGCATTCAGCGGTGCCAAATTCAGTATGGGGAATGAAGGGTTAATTCCCTTCATGTGGTAACACGAGCAGGCTGCTGTGATTGGTCAGCCTGCTGCGTGGTGGTAATGGAAGTAGTTATGATGGGAATTTATGGGGTTAATCTGCCCCCTGTGAGTAACGCGAGCAGGCTGTGTGATTGGTCAGCCTGCTGCGCGCCAATTTTAAAGTCTGTCATTGGTGGACAGAGGTAAATATGCAGGAGACTTGCCTTTATAAGAAGACAGCTGTGAGCCAGCTGTGTCAGTTTCCAGCTGTGAAGAAAGAAGAATCCAGATGGAGTCCCTCCTGGAGAAGATGATGGCTCGGGTCGGCGCAGTGGACGGTGAGGAGTGGCTGAAGAGGTGTCTGGCGCCGGTGAACGAAGCCGCCGAAGTGGTCCTGGATCCAGCTCCGGATCCCGCCGGCGTTCCTGCGCGGAGGGAAGAGCTTCTGCGGCCCGGAGATGGAGAAGATGTCCGGAGATCCCTGCGGAAGAAGAGGAAGAAGAGCGACGTCGACTCACCGCCTGCATCCTGTTCCCAGCGGTCCGGCGGAGGGAGGAAGAGGTCGGCATCTGCTCGCGGTCGGCGCGGCGCTAAGAGGAAGGCGTCGGAGACATCGCGAGAGGCGGGAGTTCCAGCGAGAGGAGGGACCGGAGCATCGCGAGACCGCCCAAGAAGCCGACGGGATTTGGCCGCGTCATCAGGACGCGACTCCCAGAATGCCTGGCGGGCGATTATTCCGGAAGTCGCCGCCGGGGGTTCCGCTCCGGCTGCTGTGGCCGGTCACAGCAGAGATCCTGGGTCGCTTACAGGCCTGTACGCGCCGCCGGTCCCATTGCAAAAGAGCTCAGCTGGGGCTTTGGCGGCGGCGACGCAGGCCTGGAGCTCGACTGAAGAATCTGAAGAGGACGTCGCGGCAACATCCGTTCAACGCGATGGAAGGACCCTGGAGCGAGGACATGGTGAGAGCCCCCTTGCTGGAGCACCCAATGTTAGGGATAACGGTAAAGGACATTGTCATTAGGACTCTGTCTGAGCTACTTGGGGGCTATGTAGTGCTACCCCAGGCACCTGCTGCTGAAGTTTCTATTCAGGACAGGTTCCCTGGGGTGGCGGAACCTCATTTAAAGGAAGCACTGACATGTGATGTTTCCCCTTTGGGTTTTCATCTCAGTGCTTCCATTAAGGAAAAGATTTGGAGACAGGAGTATGTAGAGATCTTTTCTCTTTTACCGGTTGCTAGGGAATTGCAGCATAAAGTGGAGAAACCTGATGGAAAACAAGAGGTTGAGTCAGAGCGAAAGAAAATTTTAAATCATTTTATTCATGGTTGCAGGCTTTCTCCATTTATGCTGCAGTTCTTGGGGAAAGGTTTCCTAAATTATGTAGTGGTTTGTTTCAACACCAAGATTGTATTCTGGAGGCTTATCGTAATTTCGGTGGCTTAGCGTGGCTGAATTACGATGAGTCTTTCAGACAGAAATTGGCGGTTCACCCTGCTGTCAAGTGGGGTGTCAAGGATGTCGGGTTATGGCTGAATTTAATGCTGCCTCAGCGACAGAACCCTCACAGACAGCAGGTGAATGTCAATTCAAAAAGGGGGGTGTGCTTTGCATTCAATGAGTCCTCATGCAGGTGGCAGGGTAACTGTCGCTTTCGCCATGGGTGCTCGTTTTGTGGCGGGGCTCACCCCTTGTTTAAATGTTTTAAAAAGCATGTACCGCATCTTTATGGAACTATACCATGCCTGATGAAGAGACCTGAGTAGTCTCGAAAGCTTGCAATTATTACCATCTTTTCAGTTAGCCATTAAAAGGTATCAACCACTGAGGACTCTCTGTTCTTTTAAACAATTTTTTTTAAAAAGCATGGTCAGTCCACGGTACAGCCATCTGGTGTTAGGGAGCAGTTTTTCAAAGGCTCAGACTCCAGTGAGCCTGGAAGGAATGCTCCCGTGGCTAGACCGTTTTCCAGACAGGCCGAAGGCAGCTCTGGTTCGTAGTAGGTTTCAGGCAGGTTTTCCTGTACCTTCTTTTGAAGGTATAGGTTGTAATGTAACTAAGAATTTACAATCAGTTGATAGCCATAAGGAGGTAGTCAGGTCACATATTGAAAAAGAACGGTTGTTGGGCAGGGTGTCTGGTCCTTTTGAATTTCCTCCGGTCACAAATCTTAGGATATCACCTTTGGGGGGTGTCCCCAAGAAGGAGGGTAATTCTTTTATAATCATACATCACCTGTCTTATCCAACAGGTAGCTCACTGAATGATGCTATTGATCCTAATGCATCTTCGGTGAGTTACACATCTTTTGATGAGGCAGTGGATTTGTTACGGAAGTTTGGCCCGGATTGTTCCTGGCCAAATCAGATATTAAGTCTGCCTTCCGGCTTCTGCCAATTAACCCCTTGGGTTTTAATTCTTTGGGTTTTTGTTTTGAGGGTTCTTTTTATTTTGACAGGTGCCTCCCTATGGGTTTTTCTTTATCATGTTATTATTTTGAGTCATTTTCCACGTTTTTGCATTGGGCAGTTCAAGAGGGGTTTTTCAGAGGGGGGTATGTTCCATTTTTTGGGCGATTTCTTATTTGTTGGTAGGTCAGGATGTTGTTTGCAATTACTAAATAAATTTTTGGGTTTGATGAAGTTTTTTGGGGTTCCGTTAGCTCAGGATAAAACAGTTTTCCCTTGTACAGAGCTCGAGTTTTTAGGGATTGTTTTGGATTCGCAAAAAATGGAATTGAGACTCCCTGGCCAGAAGATTATGAAGTTAAAAGGCTGTATTGCAAGTTTTTTTAGTGAAGAAAAAGTGTACCCTGCGAGAGCTCCAATCTCTGCTGGGTAGTTTGAACTTTGCATTAAGAATTTTGCCAATGGGGAGAGTGTTTTCAAGACGTTTTGTATGATGCAACTAAGGGTGTTAGGTGTTCAGGTTCACACATTAGAATTTCGTGTGAGATGAGGAAGGATTTAACAATTTGGTATGAATTTTTAGAAAGTTTTAACGGGATTAGCTGCGTTCAGCAGGATTTTATGTTGTCTCAGGATCTACTTTGGTTTACAGGGGTGTCTAAGGAAGTGGGGTTCGGTACGATTTTTCGTACACACTGGTGCTTTTCTTCATGGCCTTCATCTTGGTTGTCGGAAGGTTTGCTGGAGAAACAGGTGTTATTGGAGTTTTTTCCGGTTTTTGTTTCAGTGCATATTTGGGGTAAGGAACTAGCGAATAGGAGGATTATACTCATATCACATTGTCAAGGTTTGGTTTTTGCTTTGAACACCTTGGTGGTGAAGTGTAGGTTTCTAGGTGGTATATTGCGAAAATTGGTCCTTTTGTGTTTGAGGTGGAATATTTGGTTGAAGGCTCGTTTTGCTCCTGAATGCACTAATGCTTCCGTTTTTTACCTCTCTTCTCAGCGGTTAGAGGAATTCAGGGAGAGTTCAGGAAAGATGGACCCCCTTTTGACTGCATGCCCGTCCCAGCTATGGGAGGCAATTTTGGATTAGTAGCAGCTTCCATTAAAACTTCTATTGCACCAGGGACTTGGAAGGCATACTCGGCTGCTTGGTTGGCTTGGAATCAATTTTGTGATTCCAGGAATCTGTTTCCCCACAAGTGTGATGTGTCTACAGCACTTGGTTTTTTGAATTTTTATGTTGGTTTAGGTTATCGTTATACCTTTTTGTATAAAACATTTTGTGGAATCTCTTTTTTCTTAAAATTATATGGTGAGGAGTCTCTATTGAGCTTATTTGCGGTTCGGCAGGCACTAAAGGGTTGTAAAAAAGGTTGTGTGGTGCCTGATCGCCGCAGGCCTATATCCGTGAATCTATTAGAAAGGTTATGGTTTATGTTGAGTGAAGTTTGTTTTAATAATTTTGAGTTATGTTTATTTCGTGCTGCTTTTGTGATTTGTTTCTTCGCAGCACTCAGGATAAGTGAGTTGTTGTCACATAGTCGGGTTTATATAGGAAGGATGTTAATGTATCTAACTCTGGTGCTGTGTTATTTATTAGTAGGTCAAAAATGGACCAACTTGGTAAAGGGTGTTCTGTGAAGTTGCGCCCTTTACGGGGTTCATGTATATGCCCCGTCACCAATTTATGTCAATGGCTTACTGTACGGGGGGATACCCCGGGTTTGTTGTTTTTACATGTAGATGGTTCTCCTGCCACTAAGTTTCAATTTAATGCAATATTAAAAAAAAAAATGTATGGTTAAATTACAGCTAGATAGCTCCAACTTCTCCTCACATTCTTTTCGGATCGGGGCTGCTACTGAGGCAGCAAGAGCTGGCCTCAAAGGAAAAAGAATTGGTAAAATTGGTAGATGGGTGTCAAATCACTATCAGTTGTATATACGCCCTAATTTATTATAATTAATTTATTCTGTTTCTCTCCAATTCTAGGCCCAATGGTGATTTGGCTTGTAGGTCACTCGTTTATACATTGGGCGCAGAGGAGAGCGGCTTGTAGAAGTTACACAGAGAACTTATCTTTTCCGTATGAACTGATAAAGGTTTTTTGGTGCGGTATAAGGGGTCTGAAATATTCTAAATTGGTTGGCACCCTAAAAGGTATGCTGTTGACTCACCCGTATCCTGATCTCATAATTTTACACATCGGAGGGAATGACCTAGGTAAAATAAAGACATTGGACTTGTTATCTAATTTCCACAGGGATTTTGCGCTAATAAAGAACCCTTTTCCTTATTCAGCGCTGATTTTTTCTGAAATTGTACCAAGACTGGTCTGGAATGGCCAGCTTGCCTTTTTTAGAAAAAATACGGAAACGTGTTAATCGTGACATGGCAAAAATTTTTGTTAGTTTGGGCGACTTCTCGTATCGCCATAGTGATCTGGAAGGTTTTACGGCTGACTTATACAGGTCAGATGGGGTACATCTCTCTGATGTTGGTCTGGACATTTTTAATGTGGGTATGCAGAATATGATAGAAAATGGCTGCGGTGTTTGGGGGGGGCCTCGTATTGTTAATACTCGGCCGTTTGGGGAAAAATCGCCCAACTATGTTGGGTGGATTGTGGTTTTATAAGTGGTTAATGGTACTTTATGGTGGTCTTTATGGAATTTTATGGTGATTTATTTTTAATAATATGGTTAATTTATCAAGTTACCAATAATAAAACACCACGGCCATTTTTATCCAAATGTCATGTGTCTGAGTATTTATTCTTTATTAATGGTAAGTTAATTGGTTATAGTGGGCTTTATGCTACCATGTATAATCACCAGCAGCGTATAGCCTGGTGATTACATGGTGGCATGGGCCCCCTGACGTTATGTTCATAGGTGTTACAAGTTTAAGTTGTGGCATTCAGCGGTGCCAAATTCAGTATGGGGAATGAAGGGTAAATTCCCTTCATGTGGTAACACGAGCAGGCTGCTGTGATTGGTCAGCCTGCTGCGTGGTGGTAATGGAAGTAGTTATGATGGGAATTTATGGGGTTAATCTGCCCCCTGTGAGTAACGCGAGCAGGCTGTGTGATTGGTCAGCCTGCTGCGCGCCAATTTTAAAGTCTGTCATTGGTGGACAGAGGTAAATATGCAGGAGACTTGCCTTTATAAGAAGACAGCTGTGAGCCAGCTGTGTCAGTTTCCAGCTGTGAAGAAAGAAGAATCCCCCGCCCGCCCTCCCAGTGTAAAGTCATGGTTTTTAACTGTTTATTATTTTTTGTCGTGATGTTTTATTAGTTGGGGAAAAATCGCCCAACTATGTTGGGTGGATTGTGGTTTTATAAGTGGTTAATGGTACTTTATGGTGGTATTTATGGAATTTTATGGTGATTTATTTTTAATAATATGGTTAATTTATCAAGTTACCAATAATAAAACACCACGGCCATTTTTATCCAAATGTCATGTGTCTGAGTATTTATTCTTTATTAATGGTAAGTTAATTGGTTATAGTGGGCTTTATGCTACCATGAACAATGATTTGACTGTTTTGAATCTATCTGCTACTACATTGAGTAAAAGTCAAATAGATGTGCTTAGTAAAGGTCTCAATTTTGTGCCTAGCACTAGACTAAATGTTTTCAATACTATGCTTGATTTCAATCAATTCATACGGCGACTCACTGTTAAAAGACATTTCTTCAGTGAGGAACCGACTAATACCACACTGTAGAGATTATGAATTTGTCCCTGGTTCATTCACTGAACAAATGTCTTTACAAAACCTCTGTGATCTTTCAGACACTTTGGGGAGAATTGATTCTCTAGATGATTGTTCTTTTTCTAATCGAGTGCCTAATTGTGAAGTTTACCCATTGAAATCTAAGTGTCAAGCTTTGGACAACTTCCAGAATCTAGTGGAGGAGGAATTGGTACAATTGTCTAAGGTTGAAAAAAAGTCGCATCCAAATTTGACTCCCCAGGAGAGGGTGGCCTTGCAGGAACTGAGAAGCAATCCTAACATTTTCATCAGGGGTTCGGACAAAGGTGGCTCTGTAGTTGTCCTTGATGTCGATTTATATGAAAAAGAACTAATGTGTATGTTGAATGATAGTGCTACATATGCTAGGATTTCTCGGGACCCCACTGACGGTGTTAGGATTGCTCTAGAACGTCTTTTGGATGATGCACGACATATGGGATCATAAATGACAAATGTCATGAACAGGGGGAAGGAGGGGAAGTTACACCCCTCCTTTCCACCCGACAGAGCATGTGACTCGCTCTCTAGCGCCCCTCTTATAGTCAGGCCAATTATGGAATTGCTGACAATAAGCAAGGAGGCCGCTATTCTACTATGCCGATGATTGAAGGGATCCCGGTGAGCGTAAGGTATATATTCCCCCGACTCCTGCGGCGGAATATATCTAATCCGCCCCTGATCTCACGGGTCACCCCACAATGATCATTGGCATAAACTCTCTACCACCAATCGATTACGATAACTATTATGCCATGCTTACAGACATGGAATTCAGAATCGAGATAACAGAACAGCCCAAGATTAAATTATATATTTTAATCGCCCTAGGGGCACACTAGAAACTACAATATATACAATATGGAATTTACAGAATAAATATATATATATATGTCAGAATACATTTACAGGTAAGTTATGGATCACAAGCAGACGTATCAGACGTATCAATTACCTTATTCCCTAGCAGACACAGGGGGGGCGCTTAGTGGCCACACGGTTCCTGGATCTTCCCCCACGTGCACCACACGAGACCACCCAAAGAAGAACACCCAAACAATGTCCGTACTGTGTTTATCAAACTGGCTACAATCCATGTCCCCTCCCCCTGGTGACCTCACTGGGCTGACCTTCTACCTATCCAGGGAAAGTATGGATTTCAGTTTTTGTTCATAACTCTGCACCTGAGCCTCTCACACAGAGGATATGAGCCTCATTTTTATGGTTGTGAATTGATCTCCGTTTTGACAGGAAATATGAGGGCTCTGCGGGCTTCCTGTGGCCAGTTATTAATTATTGAGGGCTACGCACATCATACAGGTTTGCCGAAATATGTGTTACATGCGTCTGGCCCTCAGGAATATGAAAATGTGCCTGTCTTGTCTGTGGGGGCGATGTAATCCCCAATATGGAAACTCTACTGACAGTTCCGAATCTTCTGGGGGAGACCTTTGAAGTTAGGTTATAAACCTGGAGCTCCCCTCCCACCTCCCCGTGTAGGACAATTCACTCCGCAGGGGGTGTGCTGGATCAAGGCCTGGCCTAATTGGATTTTGACACCTTGAGTTTTACTTTGCTTGGTCTCCAAGCACCAGGAAGGGAGGGGTGTGACATCATGGAGTAGCTGACTGACAGGAATAGCTGTCATAACTCTCATCGTCATCTAGCATAATCCTCACAACAAACAATTTGAATATCTTCGTCCTAAATTCCCCCTAGTTCCATTTTTTCACGCCATGCCAAAAACTCATAAGGAGGGTTTTCCGCCTGGGTTTAGACCCATTGTTTCAGGTGTAGAGTCCCTTCTTGAACATCTATCTGAATGGGTGGATAATAGATTGCAGTTGTTGTCCTGTGTTTCTCCCAGATACATTCGTGACACCAAGCATGTGTTGAATGTTTTTTCTAATTTACATTGGAGTGAGGAGTGTAGCTGGATAACCTGTGACATACAGTCTTTACATCTCCATTACGCATAATCTAGCAGTGTTAGCCCTCCGGACTTTTTCGGATGATTTGCAGCAATTTTTGGTGGAAGCTACACATTTTTTGTTGAAAAACAATTTTTTTATGTTCATGGGGAAGTTTACATACATATTGTCCCACATTGCCCTATCATGTCCCACAGTGCCCTATCATGTCCCACATAATGTTCTGCATTGCTCCATAATGTCCTCCATTACCCCATAATGTCCTCCATTGACCTATAATGTCGCCCATTATCTTATCATGTCCCCATTGCCCTATCATATCCCACATTGCCTTATCATGTCCCACATTACCCTATCATGTCCCTAATTGCCCTATCATGTCCCGCATTGCCCAATAATGTCGCACATTGCCCAATAATGTTCCACATTGCCAAATAATGTCCCTCTTAATGTCCCCTATTGCCTCTTAATGTCCTCCATTCCCCATAATGTCCCACATTGCCCTATCATGTCCCTCATTGCCCTATCATGCCCCACATTGCCCAATAATGTCACACATTGCCCAATAGTGTCCCCCATTTCCCCAAAATGATCCACATTGCCAAATAATGTCCTCCATAAGGTCCCCCATTGCCCCATAATGTCCTTCATGCCCAACAATGTCCCACATTGCCCCATAATGTTCCACATTGCCCTATCATGTCCCACATTGCCCCATAATGTCCCCCATTGCCCCAAAATGTTCCTCATTGACTCAGAATGTCATCAATTGCCCCATAATGTCACAGATTGCCCTATCATGTGCCCCATTGCCCTATCATGTCCCCCTTTGCCCAATAATGTCCCACATTGCCTAATAATGTCCCCCATAGTGTCCTCCATCGGCCCATAATTTCCCCCATTGCCATATCATGTCCCATATTGCCCTATAATGTCCCCCATAATGTCTCCCATTGCCCCATAATGTCCCCCATTGCCCCAAAATATTCCTCATTGACTCAGAATGTCCTCAATTGCCCCATAATGTCACAGATTGCCCTATCATGTGCCCCATTGCCCTATCATGTCCCACTTTGCCCAATAATGTCCCACATTGCCCAATAATGTCCCCCATAGTGTCCTCCATTGGCCCATAATTTCACCCATTGTCATATCATGTCCCACATTGCCCAATAATGTCCCACATTGCCCAATAATGTTTCCCATAATGTCCCCCATTGTCCAATAATGTCCCCCATTGCCCTATCATGTCCCACTTTGCCTTATCATGTCCCACATTGCCTTATCATGTCCCACATTGCCCTATCATGTCCCACATTGCCTTATCATGTCCCACTTTGCTCTATCATGTCCCCCATTGCCCCATAATTTCCTCAATTGCCCCATAATGTCCCCTATTGTCCCATAATGTCCTCCATTGTCCAATATTGTCCCCCATTGCCCTATTATGTCCCCCATTGCCCAATAATATCTCACAATGCCCAGTAATGTCCCCCAAAATATCCCCCATTGCTGCATAATGTCCTCCATTGCCCCATAATGTCGCCCATTATCTTATCATGCCCCCATTGCCCTATCATGTCCCACATTGCCCAATAATGTCCCACTTTGCTCAAAAAAGTTCCTCCTTGTCCTATAATATCCTCCATTGCCCCATAATGTCCCACATTGCCCTGTCATCTCCCACATTGCCCTATCATGTCCCACATTGCTTAATAATGTCCCCCATTGCCCCATAATGTCCTCCATTTTCCCATAACAACCTTCATTGCCCCATAATGTCCCCCATTGCCCTATCATGTCCCCATTGCCCAATAATGTCACACATTGCCCAATAATGTCCAACATTGCCAAATAATGTCCCCCTTAATGTCCCCCATTGCCCCTTAATGTCCTCCATTCCCCATAATGTCCTACATTGCCCTATCATGTCCCTCATTGCCCAATAATGTCACACATTGCCCAATAGTGTCCCCCATTTCCCCAAAATGATCCACATTGCCAAATAATGTCCTCCATAAGGTCCCCCATTGCCCCATAATGTCCTTTATGCCCAACAATGTCCCACATTGCCCCATAATGTTCCACATTGCCCTATCATGTCCCACATTGCCCTATAATGTCCCCCATAATGTCTCCCATTGCCCCATAATGTCCCCCATTGCCCCAAAATGTTCCTCATTGACTCAGAATGTCATCAATTGCCACATAATGTCACAGATTGCCCTATCATGTGCCCTATTGCCCTATCATGTCCCACTTTGCCCAATAATGTCCCACATTGCCCAATAATGTCCCCCATAGTGTCCTCCATTGGCCCATAATTTCCCCCATTGCCATATCATGTCCCACATTGCCCAATAATGTCCCACATTGCCCAATAATGTTTCCCATAATGTCCCCCATTGTCCAATAATGTCCCCCATTGCCCTATCATGTCCCACTTTGCCTTATCATGTCCCACATTGCCCTATCATGTCCCTCATTACCCCATAATGTCCTCCAATGCCCCATAATGTCCCACATTGCCCTATCCTGTCCCAAACTGCCCTCTAATGTCCCACATTGCCCCAAAATGTCCCCTATAATGTCCCCATTACCCTATAATGTCCCCTTTTGCCCAATAATGTCCCCATAACCCCATAATGTCCTCCATTGCCCTATCATGTCCCATATTTCACTATCATGTCCCACATTGCCTTATCATGTCACCTATTGCCCAATAATGTACCCCATGTCCCAATATATTTTCTCCATAATGTCCCCCCACTGACCGTTAATGTCCTTTGCAAAGTAATACCACTCCTCCTCCACAACGGCCCCAACATCTAAAATGATTCTCCATGTCATGTTCGGCTCCTTAGGAGCGCTTACCCGGTGCCTGCGCGTCATCCTCTTCTGTGCGGGCACAGTGATGACGGATGTCGGTGCAGGGCTGAGGAGCTCTTCTGCCTCAGTCCTGGCATTGCACTGTTTTGTGTGAGCGCCTGAAAGATGAGTGCACATTTGAATATGAGAGACTGTGATATCACCATAGGTCATTCTGCAACTGTGGAAACTGCAGAGATCGCACAGAATTTGTACGATCACTGCAGTTTATGATGGAAAGGCTGGGGGCCCATCAGAGCGCGTGGGCCCATACTGCCTGCTCTAACGCTGGCTCTGAGAAACACCTCTGCCAAGTCCGCTTTCTGCCCTTTAAATCATACAAGCACATGTAATGTTAAAGGAAACTGTCTAATAAGGGATGACAGTACGACTGTACAGAATTCATATAAGAACTCCAGTCCCTGCAGTCACAACTTAGCAGTGAGAAAGATAAATCATGTAGAAAGCATCATACATGTTGCATTCCAGAACAGGTCCAGAAATCCAGGTTTCACTGACTGACGTGGCTCAGCAGCCCCGGGAATCACATGAATTTGTTCTGTGAGCTGAACGTGGCTCCCAGCTACATAGTCATCACTCATAGTATACACTTTAATGTTATAAGACAATTAAAGTCCAACAAGCCAAAAATTGTGGTGTCTTATAATAATCACTTTTGTGTGACCATGAAGGTCAGCAAGGTTTCTTTAGGTAATGTTATGCCAATAAGTTCAGCTTTGATCTGAAAACAACAAAAATTTGGAATGTTCACTAGTTGAGATTTCATGAGCGGAATCTGTTCATTTGTGATTTTTTTTTTCTTGTGTTTGACTTATGTTAGTCGTGCACTGTGATAGAGGAAAAAAAATGAAAAAGAGAAAAAACAGTGTTTCAAGCATGGAATTCTCAAAGTTTATGATGAGTGATGACATCAGCCCCTTGTCCAACTGATGAAAGGCTGTGTCTTTTCAAAAACAGCCCCTAACATGTCCCAATAATTATATTGTTTTTTTTTTCTCCAGCTGAAGACATGTGAATACCCATACTATGTCACTATTTTTTTATCCTGTACTATACTATGATGGAGGAACTTTGTAATAACATTTTTGATAATAAATTGGTGTGTGTTTTTTTTTTATTTTCATTTACTGGGTTAGTAATGGAGGTGTTTGACAGACACCTCTCCATTACTAACCCCAGAGCTTGATGCCAATTGACATTACACAGCTGACATAAACTTCCAAAAATATTACCCTGATTACCACCACAACAGAGCAATCGGTAACAGCCGAGACAAAGTGACAGAATTGTTATCTGGCAAATCTGTGACAGCTGCGGGCTGGTATTTTTAGGCTGGGAAGGGCTAAATAACCATGGACCTCCCCAGCCCGATAATGTCAGCCCCCAGCTGTCTGCTTTACCTTGGCTGGTTATCTAAAATGAGGGGGACCCGTCACTTGTTAAATTAATTATTTGTTTATTTAATTCCCAGCAGCAACATTGGAGTCCAGGCATACTTTCTATGCTGTTTTTATCCATTTCAGTGATTTTCATGACCCCCAGCTCTTCTATTAAGGTCTTTTTGTAAAATGCTCGAGTCTCCATTGACTTCGATTATACTCGTAACTTGAATAGAGCCCATCCGAGCATCTGACCTGCTTGATTTGAGTAGCGAGCACTCTTTAAAGGGCTTTGCTACGTGACTTAGGATAAAAAAAACCCCAAAAAACGGAAATTACATTTCCAGACACGTGTTTCTGTGTGTTTAACCCTCTTCAGTGCAAGGCCAAAGAACAGGTTTGGTTGGGAGATAAGCCTCTAACTAGAGATCTAAGATGGATCGTTCATCTTTGTGGAGAGTGTAAAGTCATCTTAGGGAGACTTATAGGCCATGCAATGTTCTTCTGTAAATTTAAATGTGCAAATAGTTTCTTCAGAGAAGACTAGGAGTTTCTGGCTTGGATTTTTATTGTAGATAATATGACAAGGCCCTTTAAAGGGAACTTGAAATCTCAAATGTGCTGCCCGACCCAGAGGCAGTATGTGTCAAGCTCTGTCTACATTATTTCAGCCACAGATGCTGAACTCTGAAACATAGTTTAATACCTGCCAGGAATTGAGCCATACGGAACACTAGTGGGATAGGTGGACGCCCGGTGGCTTCCCCCCCATTGCCTTGGAATGATATGTCTCTCCCTACACATGAATGTCATAGTAGACCTACTACTCCAGGGCAGCAGGCTTGGAAAGAACGCCGTATATCCGACTATCCACTAGTCTTCTGTGCAGTTCGGTCCCCGGAGGCTATTAAAGTATGTTACATAGTTACATAGTTACCTAGGTTGAAAAAAGACCTACGTCCATCTAGTTCAACCTTCCTCCACCAATTCTACATTTTGTCCCAAAGTCACTTATAACCAACAATGTTGTGGGGTCTGAGTAAATAATCCAGCCCTTTTTTAAAAGCTGTTTTAGTGTCTGCCATTACTACCTCATAATGATTGCTGGTAAGTCGCTGGGAGGTCGCTGGGGAGATGTCACACAGTCAGACCTTACCAACGACTCACTAACGATACAGGTCGCAGTAGTGACCTGTATAATGATCTCTGCTGTCATTGGGACCTTGTCACACAGTGTCAAATATAGCAATGTGTCCTACCCAGCAGGACATCGCCTTTGAAGAAAATAGTCCAGGACATTTAGCAACGACCGGCGACCTTACAGTAGGGTCCAGGTCGTTGCTGGATGTCACACACAGCAACATCGCTAGCAAGATCGCTGTTGCGTCACCAAAACCGTGACTCAGCAGCGATGTCGCTAGCGATGTCGCTTAGTGAGACGTGGCCTTAACTGTAAAGAACCTTTTCCTATTTAGCTGCCGGAATCGCTTTTCTTCCATTCACAGTGTATGCCCCCTGGTCCTTAGTACTGTCTTTGGAAGAAATAACATAGGTAGGGATGGTTGACCTCGGGGAGATCAATATCCAACACCGCGGAGACACCATCACGTGTTTCTCAACGCAGTGACACTAGAACAAGGTCCCCTAGGAAAATATGCAAAACAAAAATGCCGCGGACACATCATCACATGTTTCTCAACGCTGGCAGGAAACTACCCAGGTATTTCACTGTTGAGAAACATGTGATGGTGTCTCCGCGGCATTCTTGTTTTGGAAGAAATAAGTCATGTGCCAGTCCTTTATATTGACCACACATGTATTTATACATATAAATGAGATCTCCTCTGAGACGTCTATTTTCTAAGCTAAACATATCTAACTTTTTCAACCTCTCATCAAATGTGAGGCCTTCCATTCCTTGTAGTAGTCTAGTTAGCCGCCTTTGAACTGATTTTAACTTCCGAACTGAACTGATTTGTCCTTCTTAAAATGTGGAGCCCAAAACTGGATCCCCAATTCCAGATGTGGCCTTACAAGTGATTTATAGAGGGGTAACATTACGTTGGGATCACGGGATCTAATCTCTCTTTTTACACACCCTAAAATCTTGTTTGCTTTAGCAGCTGCTGCTTGACATTGAGTGCTGCTGCTCAGCTTATTTGTAATGAGAATATCCAAGTCCTTCTCCTGTTCTGTTGTCTCGGGTTTACTTCCATTTAATGTATACGCAGTTATAGGATTACTCCGTCCTAGGTGCATTACTTTACATTTATCAACATTACGAAAATAAAGTTGCTGCAAAGCTGAAATATTGATCATTTAATGAACACAGAAAGGTCAGATTTTGGCAAAACAAAAGTTTTGTCGCCCACAGAAAGTAATGTGAAATTCAAACAAATAATTAACTTCTAATACAAAGATATGTTGCATAACATTGGTGAATGAAGTTATGGTGTTATTAGAGCCATATTTAATATTTTGTGTGACTTCCATGAGCTTGAAGGACTGCATCCATGCGGTTCAACAATGAGTAATACAATTTATTAATGAAGTCATCAGGAATAGCAAAGAATGCAGTCTTACATGATTCCCAGAGTAATCCCATTAGAATTTGTTATTCAGTTGGGATATACCTATACTGTGAATATATTGTAATTTCCTTTGTGAAATTTGCAGAGCACACATTCTGGCACATGCTTTTCTTTTTCCCCCTTCTTTATATACATTTTTTCTATATGTAGTTTGCCCTTCTATTTTCCCTCAGTTTAAATAGCCGCCACAATGGCGCGCATGCGCGGCGGCACTCAGAACATACTCACGTCGGCCGGTTTCCATACGGAGTGACGCGGGCAACCTGTGTGACGACACGGAAAGTGCCTGCGTCACTTCCAGGAATGCCCGATGACGCGACTCTCTGTCGGAGTCCCGCCCCGCCTGCGGCTAATGGAAGTTGATGGCGGTCAGCTGAGCGGGGTATTTAAACCCGGTAATAACAATACACATCACTCCATGGCCCCCCAAAGAAGACATCGAAACGTGCGCATTGGGGCACGTTTTTCTTGGGTACTGCAACTATCATGGGTGAGTGATCACTGCTCTATAGGGGTGCCGGTCATAAGCTTTGTTACATGTTCTTTATGTCATTTAGTGGGATGTTTCCCCCTGTAATTCCCCATGTAGCTCTATTGGTATACCTCAATATATCTCAGCAGGAGTGCTTGTGTGGCGCCCTGGACAAGCCAGGTCGTCACAGGCACTACACCAACACACCCCACACCCCGGCTAGGCACACCGAAGTCAAACACAAATCCTTGTTGCCTTCCTCCAGGGGCTGATGTCCACACCAGGGGGTGGGCCAGGCGGTTGGTCCCGCCCACCGAGGAGTTCACAGTCCTGGAGGCGGGAAAAGGGATCAGTTTCGAGTGGAGTTTGAGAGAGTGAAGTGGTAGGAGAGGAGACTGACCGTGTCCGGGTGTGTGGCCCGGGCACCCAGCAAGGTTGGCAGACAGTGGTGACCGTCTGCAGGAGAGGCTGATTGGAGTGAACTGTACGGACCGGAGACGGGCGCTGGCCCGCCGGTACCGGATCGGGGAGTGAAGAGAAGCCAGCACCATTCGGCAGGGCCTACGGACCCCGACCAGGCTAGGAGTCGCCGTAAAACCGGTCAAATCTGTTAGCGAAGGGGACCTCTGGGGTTTCCCAGCAGCCAAGACCCGATTGAAGGCAACAGCTCACACCGTAGAGGGAAACACAGTCACCGCCAAGGCTACAGTTCCCAGGGCCAGAGCCTGCGGGCAAAAGGGGCTCCCTCAGCATCCATCCAAGCTGGGGAGCGGGTTACCGGTGGGAAGCCATTGGAACCGTAAACACAACACAGGTGCAGGGAAAGGCAGTCACCATCAACCTGCCGGGAAGAGAACTACCGCAGCCGCCTGTGGGACCCGTCCATCCAGCTGTTTGTTTGACCAGAGACTCTGTGTGAATTACTGGCTGAGTGAGTACCACCGTGCCGTGCGGCACAGCGCTGCCCCCGCGACCCTGCACCTCACCAGGCCCCGTAACCCGCCTGCCATCCTCTAAAACCCTTACCGGGGCCCCGGGACAACCAACCCCCTACCCACGGAGGGGAGAACCAACATACAAGCTGCTCCCTGTCATCGCTCCCGGGATCCCCGTCCAGAGCAGCGGTGGTGTCACAACTTCACCACAACCGTGGGTGGCGTCACGGACAATATCTCCCCAAACCACACACCAACCCCCCCTTTTCACTCACGGGCGAGGAACGCCGCTCGAGTCCCCAGGATCCGGCCCACCGCTTGAGCCACCACCGAGCAGCAGCAGCAGTAGCCGGACCCGAGCAGTGGGTGAGCGCAGCGTCCCCTCCTCCGCCCGCGACAACTTGGCGTCACGAACAGGATCTTACTGCTCTGCCATCTGGTAGAGGTGCGCCTTGTGACAGCCGGAGGTGTCCGGCTGAAAATTTGGAGAAGCCGCCATTTTGGGCGCGAAAAGTCCCAGCTCGAGCATCTTCCCGAGTAGTGGAGGTGCGAAAACCAAAACCCCGCCCCTGTAGAGGAGGAGCTGGAAAAAGACTAAGGGGGATGTGGATGGAGAGATGGCGGCGTCCTCGAATTGGGGCACGGGAGTACCTGCAACCGGGGCGTCTAAGCTCTGGGGGAACCGTGGAGGAGTAGCCTTCCCGGGTGAGCTCCCCGCCAGGACCGCTGCGTGGCTGGAGTGGGAGCTGGGCCGGTTCTGCTTGAAGGTGAGGGCGCAGAGCCTGCAGCAGCTGCTGGATTGTAAGGCGGAGATGCGCAGAATGGTTGCTGTAGTGGGGGTCCGTGAGCAAGGGGCCGCTGCAGCCGTGCCGCGTCGCGATCAGTCCACCCAAACTCCAGAACCCGCCCTGATTGCGTGGGAGCCGGGGGCCAGCACCGCAGCCGGAGATCCAGAGAGAATGCCGCTGATGGAGGAGGGGGTCCCGAGTACGCTGCCCCCGCCACCGTTCCTAACGGCCGTCAGTGGTTCTGGACTGAACTGCCTATGGAAGGAGAACCCAATGTACCGTCCGGTCCCCGAGTGGGCTGACCCCCTGCGGTGGTAACCGCCCTGATGTCAGCGGTTCCCGGTTACCTTGCTGCCGGTCCCCATTGGGACTCTGCTGACGTTCCAGACGGCCCTCAAGGCTAAGGAGTCCGGTTGGAGGAGCAGTCATACCCGCATCATCGGCAGCTGAAATGGAGTCCTGTGGGACAGTGTCACCCCTGTGTGAGGGTGGCATTGGGGGCTCGTGCTGTTCGATGGTGGACTGTGGTAAAGCTGCAGGAGGAAGCTGTACCTGAGCCAGGTGTTGTGGATGGCCCCTGGGACCCAGCTGACAGTCCCCGTTGGGACCCTACGGCAAGTCTCTGTGGGACCCTACAGTTTTGTTAAGCATATAGATGGAAAGTTTTTAAATGATAAGTGAAGATTAATCAACCGAAGTCAAACACAAATCCTTGTTGCCTTCCTCCAGGGGCTGATTGGAGTGAACCGTACGGACCGGGGACGGGTGGTGGCCAGCCGGTACCGGATTGGGGAGTGAAGAGAAGCCAGCACCATTCGGCAGGGCCTACGGACCCCACGGAGGGGAGAACCAACATCCAAGCTGCTCCCTGTCATCGCTCCCGGGATCCCCGTCCAGAGCAGCGGTGGTGTCACAACTTCACCACAACCGTGGGTGGCGTCACGGACAATATCTCCCCAAACCACACACCAACCCCCCCTTTTCACTCACGGACGAGGAACGCAGCTCGAGTCCCCGGGATCCGGCCCACCGTTCGAGCCACCACCGAGCAGCAGCAGCAGTAGCCGGACCCGAGCAGTGGGTGAGCGCAGCGTCCCCTCCTCCGCCCGCGATTGAACCGTGATTAAACCGGCCATTGCCGGCAACTGCTGTCCCCGTAGGGACTTTCTGCAACCGTTGCGTAAGGAACTGCTTACGGACAAGCCCGAGAACTTGCAGGGCAACCACAAACTTAGAAGAGTGTAAATAAAAATGTGTTTTGGCTTGACACCGTTACCGCCTCCGGAGAGGCTGATTTGGGAGGATGGGCCTGGAGGAAAGGGATGGCCCAGGCCCGCCACTACCGTAACCGGTGGCAATCCTCCGGGGGTTCAGGGGTCCCCTTGGACGCGGGTCCCCTGAAAGAGACAGAACCCGCTTGGGCAACTTGGTGCTGGACTGGGGTCAAGGGGTGTTGCCCGCTTCTTAGGGGCAGCATCAGGGCCAGGTTGTTTGGGTGGGAGAAGAGCGGAAGCCGTACTGTTGAAACTGTTTATAATGTTTTTACATGTTTTACCGTTTTTACTCTTTTTCAGTTGTGAAAACAAAACCGGTGATGGACAGGCAGCCCGCAGACGGTCTGCATTTTACTAAGGGGGAATGTGGCGCCCTGGACAAGCCAGGTCGTAACAGGCACTACACCAACACACCCCACACCCCGGCTAGGCACACCGAAGTCAAACACAAATCCTTTTTGCCCTCCTCCAGGGGCTGATGTCCACACCAGGGGGTGGGCCAGGCGGTTGGTCCCGCCCACCGAGGAGTTCACAGTCCTGGAGGCGGGAAAAGGGATCAGTTTCGAGTGGAGTTTTAGAGAGTGAAGTGGTAGGAGAGGAGACTGACCGTGTCCGGGTGTGTGGCCCGGGCACCCAGCAAGGTTGGCAGACGGTGGTGACCGTCTGCAGGAGAGGCTGATTGGAGTGAACCGTACGGACCGGGGAAGGGCGGTGGCCCGCCGGTACCGGATCGGGGAGTGAAGAGAAGCCAGCACCATTCGGCAGGGCCTACGGACCCCGACCAGGCTAGGAGTCGCCGTAAAACCGGTCAAATCCGTTAGCGAAGGGGACCTCTGGGGTTTCCCAGCAGCCAAGACCCGATTGAAGGCAACAGCTCACACCGTAGAGGGAAACACAGTCACCGCCAAGGCTACAGTTCCCAGGGCCAGAGCCTGCAGGCAAAAGGGGCTCCCTCAGCATCCATCCAAGCTGGGGAGCGGGTTACCGGTGGGAAGCCATTGGAACCGTAAACACAACACAGGTGCAGGGAAAGGCAGTCACCATCAACCTGCCGGGAGGAGAACAACCGCAGCCGCCTGTGGGACCCGTCCATCCAACCGTTTGTTTGACCAGAGACTCTGTGTGAATTACTGGCTGAGTGAGTACCACCGTGCCGTGCGGCACAGCGCTGCCCCCGCGACCCTGCACCTCACCAGGCCCCGTAACCCGCCTGCCATCCTCTAAAACCCTCACCAGGGCCCCGGGACAACCAACCCCCTACCCACGGAGGGGAGAACCAACATCCAAGCTGCTCCCTGTCATCGCTCCCGGGATCCCCGTCCAGAGCAGCGGTGGTGTCACAACTTCACCACAACCGTGGGTGGCGTCACGGACAATATCTCCCCAAACCACACACCAACCCCCCCTTTTCACTCACGGACGAGGAACGCAGCTCGAGTCCCCGGGATCCGGCCCACCGTTCGAGCCACCACCGAGCAGCAGCAGCAGTAGCCGGACCCGAGCAGTGGGTGAGCGCAGCGTCCCCTCCTCCGCCCGCGATTGAACCGTGAATAAACCGGCCATTGCCGGCAACTGCTGTCCCCGTAGGGACTTTCTGCAACCGTTGCGTAAGGAACTGCTTACGGACAAGCCCGAGAACTTGCAGGGCAACCACAAACTTAGAAGAGTGTAAATAAAAATGTGTTTTGGCTTGACACCGTTACCGCTTCCGGAGAGGCTGATTTGGGAGGATGGGCCTGGAGGAAAGGGATGGCCCAGGCCCGCCACTACCGTAACCGGTGGCAATCCTCCGGGGGTTCAGGGGTCCCCTTGGACGCGGGTCCCCTGAAAGAGACAGAACCCGCTTGGGCAACTTGGTGCTGGACTGGGGTCAAGGGGTGTTGCCCGCTTCTTAGGGGCAGCATCAGGGCCAGGTTGTTTGGGTGGGAGAAGAGCGGAAGCCGTACTGTTGAAACTGTTTATAATGTTTTTACATGTTTTACCGTTTTTACTCTTTTTCAGTTGTGAAAACAAAACCGGTGATGGACAGGCAGCCCGCAGACGGTCTGCATTTTACTAAGGGGGAATGTGGCGCCCTGGACAAGCCAGGTCGTAACAGGCACTACACCAACACACCCCACACCCCGGCTAGGCACACCGAAGTCAAACACAAATCCTTTTTGCCCTGCTCCAGGGGCTGATGTCCACACCAGGGGGTGGGCCAGGCGGTTGGTCCCGCCCACCGAGGAGTTCACAGTCCTGGAGGCGGGAAAAGGGATCAGTTTCGAGTGGAGTTTTAGAGAGTGAAGTGGTAGGAGAGGAGACTGACCGTGTCCGGGTGTGTGGCCCGGGCACCCAGCAAGGTTGGCAGACGGTGGTGACCGTCTGCAGGAGAGGCTGATTGGAGTGAACCGTACGGACCGGGGAAGGGCGGTGGCCCGCCGGTACCGGATCGGGGAGTGAAGAGAAGCCAGCACCATTCGGCAGGGCCTACGGACCCCGACCAGGCTAGGAGTTGCCGTAAAACCGGTCAAATCCGTTAGCGAAGGGGACCTCTGGGGTTTCCCAGCAGCCAAGACCCGATTGAAGGCAACAGCTCACACCGTAGAGGGAAACACAGTCACCGCCAAGGCTACAGTTCCCAGGGCCAGAGCCTGCAGGCAAAAGGGGCTCCCTCAGCATCCATCCAAGCTGGGGAGCGGGTTACCGGTGGGAAGCCATTGGAACCGTAAACACAACACAGGTGCAGGGAAAGGCAGTCACCATCAACCTGCCGGGAGGAGAACAACCGCAGCCGCCTGTGGGACCCGTCCATCCAACCGTTTGTTTGACCAGAGACTCTGTGTGAATTACTGGCTGAGTGAGTACCACCGTGCCGTGCGGCACAGCGCTGCCCCCGCGACCCTGCACCTCACCAGGCCCCGTAACCCGCCTGCCATCCCCTAAAACCCTCACCAGGGCCCCGGGACAACCAACCCCCTACCCACGGAGGGGAGAACCAACATCCAAGCTGCTCCCTGTCATCGCTCCCGGTATCCCCGTCCAGAGCAGCGGTGGTGTCACAACTTCACCACAACCGTGGGTGGCGTCACGGACAATATCTCCCCAAACCACACACCAACCCCCCCTTTTCACTCACGGGCGAGGAACGCCGCTCGAGTCCCCGGGATCCGGCCCACCGCTCGAGCCACCACCGAGCAGCAGCAGCAGTAGCCGGACCCGAGCAGTGGGTGAGCGCAGCGTCCTCTCCTCCGCCCGCGACACTTGGGAATATACTATTGATCTATAGAAGCTTTGACCCGCCCCCATTTGCGGAACAATAGTGTTATTTTATTATGGTCCTGCATGTGTATAACCTACCTGTATTTATATTGTCTTTATAAATTATAGAGCAAGTGTTTCTTGATGAATTTTTTTTATATCTGTTCATCTCATCACCATGTATGTTGTATTGGCCCTTGTGATTTGACCTCAGGGACACCCTGTAAAAGCCTGATTCTTGTAAAGTGATTGCTGATAAAACTTTATGTCACTTCTTGCTTTGATTACTATTTATTTCCCAATAGTTTTTATTATTTTCAAAAAAATAAAATCCAGACAATATCGCAGTTACATACATTATGGGGTCGATACACGGAAATTTTGATACTGCACAACGTTTCAAGTCTTGGCCCCTTATCTGAATAGATTTGTATACATAAAACATATCCATACATCAAAAAAAAAAAAAACCATCAAAACTCCCCCCCTCCCTGCCCCCTGCAAACTATTAATTTTCCTACTTTGTCACAAGTATGCAGAATTTATATTTCGAGTACACTATCCCTGCCGCTACATTTCTTCATCCACTGTGTTGAGTGTAACTATCTGTTAGCGGACCACCGGCACCTTCAATTTCCCAAGTGTTTGATTACTATTTAATAAATGTTTTACATTTTTGCAAGGAGCTGTTTCTGATTACCTTATTGGTAATTATTGGTCAATTAATGACCAAGACTACGGTTTCCCTTAGTTCTCTTTCTGTAAAAAGTATCTTCTTAAGGTGTAGTCTATTTATATCTACGGTAATTAATATGGTGTCATTTTCTGTCCCAAATTTTGTTATTCACAGTGTGTTTAAAAATGCAGACATCTACAGTATATAACATAAATATATAACAAATATAGTGTGTATGTCTGCATTTGTGTGAAGAAGTGACCGTGTACATTCGACATTTTAGTGATAAAATTCAGACATTAAAAAGCATAAATAATACTAAAAGCACCAAAAAAAACCGCTTAAAAATGGCAAAACTCATGCACCATTAAAAAAATAACTACCATATTATGCAAAATTAATAATCTATAGTGTTATTTTAGCGCAAATATCTACAGAAAAAAAGGTGAATGGGGCCATATACAAGGACGGAAACATATACGAGGATGGGGGACAAAGATACAAGCATGGGATGGGAAAACTGGATGCTGAGGGAATAAAGCTCTTTCCCTCGGGACCCAGCTTCTGCATGCTTTGCTATACATTTGTCCCTGAACCCCACTTTCTCATGCTCCACTAAACATCTTTCCCTCAACACCCAGCTTTCCCATATTCTATAACACATCTTTCCCTCAGCATGCAGCTTTCCCATCCTCTGCTACACATCTTTCCTTCAGTACCCAGCTTACCCATGCTCTGATATCAAGGGCAAGCTGGGTGCTGAGGTAAAGATGTACAGCAGAGCATCGCAAAGCTGGGTGCTGAGGGAAAGATGCATAGCAGAACATTGGAAAACTGGGTGCTGAGGGAAAGATGTATAGCAGAACATGGGAAAGCTGGATGCTGAAGGAAACAGGGATATCAGAGCATGGGAAAACTGGGTGCTGAGGAAAATATGTATGTAGTGGCCCGGTCCAGATTGTGTCTGTTTCTTTAAGTACATTTACTTATATGTAATATTATGTTATATATTATAAGTAAAGCATTTTTCATTTGCTGTGTTCTAGCACCATCTACTGGTGAAAACTGTAAGAATCTGAAGTGTGCATTGGGTGTTTTCCTATTGGCCAGTTCTTGGTCACATGGCTCAATAGGTGGAGCTATTCTCCAGTCTCTGTCTGGAAAGAACTGGAATGCTCTGGTTCTGGCTGAGTCTCCTCTGAGGGAAGACATTATGTGGAGTTTCTCTTCACCACAAGACTCCTACTAGGCCCGAGGCCTAGAATCTCACCATTTACTGATTTTTACCGCCAATATACTGAAGGCTTCCTATCCTGAATCCTCATTGGCCAGATATACATCTCTTCAGACAGTAGGGCATACTGAGTATATACCAGACCCTACTGCACGCAGATTGGGGAGGTTTGAGGGTCTCCCACCCCACTGCAATATTAGTGGCTTGCATGCCATTGTCCACACACCAGCCGTCCGCTCCCCGTAGCGCGCTGGGCAACTTTCTACATTTGCTTACAAGTACTGCACGTGTCTTAACTAGCAGTGAAATCAACCCCAGGACTCCATGTCTGTACAATCTTATTATCATATCTATCCTCTAAGCTCAAGAGGCTCTGAACCTGCTAAAAACATACCAGAATTAAATCTGAAACAAATCGTGCTCTTAAAAGCTCCAGAACCCTAATTGCACTTCAGCATTCAACTCCAAGCTGTATTTGCCATGGCCTACCCACAAAAGACTGAAACATACAGTATATTCGGTGTTGTTTTCCTTTGTTCCCGCTGTATTAAAGCAACTGTTATCCCCAAGACCATGTCTGTGGACTGTCCATCAGCTGTGGATACTGTGTGGGGGTGGATAGCAGGGAACAACAGGGCCTGGTAGACCAACCAGGGAACACGGCCCCTGCAACCTCGTGCCAGAACAGCAACTGTGACATATAGAACATTTGAGGTCCTCTGAGGGTGCTGAGGGAATGATCCGAGTGTCAGCATTATTATCCTGTACTCCGAGCTGGGAGGAGGTGAGAGGAGACAGGGGGGGAGGCTGGTCCAAATTTTGCAGCTGGGCCCATTGAACTCTATTTACACCACTATATGTCACCTTATATTTATATCCAAGACGCTCCCAACAAATAAGTACAGTTTATAATGCATTAGAATGAAGAATCCAGTCATCAGACGCAATAGTCACATTGTACGGTGAATTCAAAACCAACCAATTCAAGAGTCGTCACGTAGATCATTTCCTGTCTTTCTTGATACTGAATTGCACTGTGGTCTGGGTTAGCAGGGTTCAGCTCTTACAATTGCTTTTCCGTAGAAGTAAATGCAAAAAGTATTTTGTAAGAATGAGCTATAATTTCCTAGCAAAAGCAGAAATATATTGTTTCATAACCATTTAAGAATCAAGGTCAAACGCAGGGTAAATGGTAGAATTAATATTTTTTACGCATGGACAATTGTTAGGAACCATGAATATGTTGATATTTTAAGAGGACCATATTAATCATTTTTATTTTTATAGTGCCAACATATTCCACAGCATTTTACAACTTACTTGTTCAAACAAGATAAGACTTTACAGAGCAACATATAGTAAGCTAAGGGTACCTTCACACTTAGCGATGCAGCAGCGATCCGACCAGCGATCTGACCTGGTCAGGATCGCTGCTGCATCGCTACATGGTCGCTGGTGAGCTGTCAAACAGGCAGATCTCACCAGCGACCAGTGAACAGCCCCCAGCCAGCAGCGACGTGCAAGCGACGCTGCGCTTGCACGGAGCCGCCGTCTGGAAGCTGCGGAGACTGGTAACTAAGGTAAACATCGGGTATGGTTACCCGAAGTTTACATTAGTTACCAGTGTGAGCAGGGAGCAGGGAGCCGCGCACACTGAGCGCTGGCTCCTTGCTCTCCTAGCTACAGTACACATCGGGTTAATTAACCCGATGTGTAATGCAGCTACATGTGCAGAGAGCAGGGAGCCGCGCACACTGCATAGCGCTGGCTCCTTGCTCTCCTAGCTGCTGTACACATCGGGTTAATTAACCCGATGTGTACAGCAGCTACATGTGCAGAGAGCCGGAGCCGGCACTGGCAGCGTGAGAGCTGCAGAGGCTGGTAACTAAGGTAAATATCGGGTAACCACCTTGGTTACCCGATGTTTATCTTGGATACAGCTTACCTCAGCTGTCAGATGCCGGCTCCTGCTCCCTGCTCGCTTCATTTGTCGCTCTCTTGCTGTCACACACAGCGATGTGTGTGTCACAGCAGGAGAGCGGCTTTGAAGAAAACGAACCAGGGCTGTGTGTAACTGACTCGCCCACCCCAGGGCTATGGGACACCCGGTGCCGGGCCGGACTAGTCCGGTGGTAGTCAGTGGTGGCTGGGCCCGGCTCCGTGGCCCTGGTGGGTGTCAGTTGAATATGTGGCTGATGACTTTAATGTTTGTGTTCGTGACGCCACCTGTGGTATGCGGCTATTAAGCCGCCGCTGCTGTGTGAGGCCACCGGGATGATGTTATGGCAGCAATGTTGGTACTGCTCCCCACAGGTGGAGCAATGCCCGGGGCACAGTTGGTGCTTGTGGAAGTCTATGGTGCTGCGTGACTAACACGGTGCAGGGCCGACAAGCAATGAAAGAAACAGGCACAAACAGTAGTCTCTTTACCTTCTCCTCTTTTACTCGGCAGAAACTTAGTCGAGGGAGACCGTCACAGATGGTAAAGATGATCCGGCCGGCCTGGAAGTGCCTGGGGTGATCTTTGGCCAGTTGAGTATGAGGCCTACTCCTTAATCTTTCTCTGCTGTTTTAGGACACTGCACTTTGGGTTCGCAATTGCCCTCTTGCTGCTGGGACTTGTTGTTCGTCCCCTCTTCTGTGTGGTAGACTGCGCAGGCCCTCTCTGGTGCTTCTCTGCAGGAGCCCACACCAGGCCCTTGGGATGCAGTTGTACCTTCAGATTGCTTCTGGGGCAGGGGGCTTACAGCTCTCCTGCCCTCCGGATTCAGCTACCAGGGATGGATTTTATGCCCTGGCAACTACAGACTCCGATGTCCGAGTCTCTGCTGTGCCTCTCTGCTCCCCTTGCTTCACTGGGCCAAGCTATCCCAGCTCTAGGCCCCAGTTTACAAGGCAGCACTACTCTGCGTCTGCACTCTTTCACTCCTGTCTCCAGACTAACTAACACTTCCTCCTTCCAGCCAGACTTAAGGAATGCTCCCTGAAGTTCCAGGTTCAGAGCTCCCCCTGCTGGCCGGAGGGAGAACTGTGTTGAGTGTTAACTTACTGGCCAATAGATCTCCCAATTACCTCCAGGCTCAGCATTAACCCTTTTGGGAGGGCAATGCTGTTGTGGCGACCAGGTCCTGGGGCGCCACACTCCCCCTTAGTTAAATTCAGTACTCCCGGACTGTAGAGACAAGCATGACATGTTAGAACATTTCATCCCATTATGGGAGGCGCAATTACTTTAACGTTACAACCTTAAACATTACTATGAGAGTCCAGTGTGGCTCCCTGCCGGGTGTCCATTACACTGCTCCATGGGGGACCCGCCGCGTTCAAACCCCCAACGTAGGCTCTGGGCGTGCGTCAGAGCATTGATGACCCCACTCTATGCACGCCGGACGGGTTTTTCTTCAGGGGTGTTGAGCACACTGGTGCTAACTATGAACAATTTAGGTGTTGGCCACCCATAGTCCAGTGGCCCAATTGTCCATTTTCGCAATCAAAGAAAAAGAAAACATTTTGTACACAACATGGCAGACATTTTGCATAACTATTTACATCCTAATAAGTACTCTTTCCCTTAAACAGTTGACTCCCTATACCTTAGAGGGGGTTGTCCCCGAGTGCTGCGCTGGGACCTACGTAGCTCTGGTGTTTGCCCCTGACTACGTGGTGCGTCTTCTATCTCAGCACTACAGGTGGGCCTAACCCCCATAGGTAAGCGTGATGGTTGCCTTTGTGATCTAGGAGTCGCCAAGGGTATGACAGGTTCACCACTGACAGGGGGTTGATCCTCCTGCTCCACTGCTGGCGTGTCATCTCGTGCTGGAGCGGACGATTCTTTAGGTGGATCCGGAACCTTTTCTGTTTCTGGCTCGACCAACTGCGGAAACGTCAAAACTGGTACCACTATGGCATTGTTTATTCGGGTCCAAGTTTTGGGGAACTTTCCAAGGATGGTTTGAATCATCTCCCCTCCTTTCTCTTGACTTTGGGGACTTCCTTGTACTCCTTCCATTTCTCTTTGGATTCTGCACCGTTCAGGGCACGCTTTCAGGCGGTCTCGGGAAATTGCTTGATAGGTCTTGCCTTCATCTTTGCTTATGAGGCATACCTTACTATTGTCAAAGTTGGAGGGGATAATGGTGTAGGGCTCGTTTTCCCACTGATCATCCAATTTATGCGTCTTCCGCTTCTTCTTGAGGACTTGTTCTCCAGGTGCTAAGGGAGTTGCTGGGGCTGTTTGATTGTAATGCTGTTCTTGCCTCGTTCTTGCTTGAGACAGGCTCCTCTCTACGCACTCCTGGACCTTACGGTACCGCTGCTGCCGTTCTGTATCCCAATCCTCTATTTCTTGAACCGCCTCAGGCGACACAGTCCCCATCTCAAAGTCTACAGGCAACTTGCCTGGTCTGGCTCGCATCAGGTAAGCGGGGCTGCAGTTGGTCGAATTCACTGGGATGTGGTTGTACAGGTCTACCAGATCTGGCAACTTTTCTGGCCATTGGTTCCTTTCCTCCAGCGGTAGGGTCTTCAGCATATCAATAACCACATGGTTCATTTTCTCGCACAGTCCATTGGTTTGGGGGTGGTACGGTGTGGTTCGGATTTTCTTACAACCGTACATGTTACAGAACTCTTGGAACACTTCAGCCTCGAATGCAGGACCCTGATCAGTCAGTACCCTTTCCGGATAGCCGTGAGGTCGACAAAAGGATGCCTGGAACGCTCTAGCTGCTGTCCTGGCTGTCTGGTCCTTCACAGGCACTACTACCAGGAAACGAGAGTAATGGTCCACAATGGTGAGGGCGTACACATAGCCTGACCGGCTTGGTGTTAACTTCATGTGGTCCAGGGCCACCAACTCCAGGGGCTGCTTTGTGACAATTGGCTGTAGGGGAGACCTTTGGCTGGCATCGTCTTTCCGCCTCAGGTTACACGGGCCACAGTCTCGGCACCACTTCTCGATCATCTTTCTCATGTGCACCCAATAGAACCGATCACGGAGTAGGGCTTCCAACTTCTTCCACCCGAAGTGTCCTGCGTTATCATGATACGCTGCTAGGACCATTGGAGCATCTCTCTGCGGAACCACTATCTGCCAGACAAGTTCATTTGTTCGATAGTTGACATATCTCTTGCAGAGCTTGCCTTGGTAGGTGAACAGTCGTCCCCTCTCCTTCCACAGCTGCTGGGCTTCCTCTGGAGCGTCTGGGCCAAGATGGGTCTCAGCTTGCGCTAGCTTCTCTTTGACCAATCGCACGGCCGGGTCACCGTTCTGTGTTTCTTCCCAATTATGGTGGAGTAAGGGGTTGACCGAGACCCCGTGCTGGCTTGAGCGCTTCACTCCTACAGCATGCTCACACTGGGACACACCTTGGTGATGGAAAGCCGGTAACTCTATCTCTTCGAGTTCATCCATGTCTTCTCCAGACTCGGGCAAGTGAGGCATTCTGGACAGCGCATCAGCATTGTTATTCTTCTTGCCAGCCCGATACTTGATGGTAAAGTCAAAGTTAGACAGCCGGGCCATCCATCGCTGTTCCATCGCACCTAACTTGGCTGTTGCCAGGTGTGTCAACGGATTGTTGTCCGTGAAGATGGTGAACTTGGCCGATGCCAGATAGTGCTTGAAGCGTTCAGTCACTGCCCAAACAATAGCGAGGAACTCCAGCTTGAAGGAACTGTAGTTTTCTGGATTCCTTTCTGTGGGCCGAAGCTTCCTACTGGCGTACGCTATCACCCTCTCTCTGCCTCCCTGTACCTGGGACAGAACTGCTCCCAGTCCCACGTTGCTGGCGTCTGTATACAGTACAAACGGTTGGCTGTAGTCAGGGTAGGCCAGAATTTCTTCTCCCGTGAGAGCCCCTTTCAGCCGGACAAAGGATGTTTCCAGTTGGCTGCTCCATTCAAATGGAGGGCTCTGCTTCTTAGCCTGCTTTGGCTGGCCCACCAGGAGATCTTGAAGGGGCGCTGCTATCTTGGTGAAACCATCAATGAACCTTCGGTAGTAGCCCACCAGTCCAAGGAACTGCCGCACCTCCTTCACTGTGGTGGGTCTTGGCCAGTCCTTGATTACAGTGACTTTCTCCGGATCAGGTGCCACACCTTCTGCGCTGACCACATGACCCAGGTACTGTACCTTTGGCTTCAAGAGGTGACATTTGGACGGCTTGATCTTCAGGCCATATTTCGACAAGGATTCAAACACTTCTGCTAAGTGCTTCAGGTGGTCCTCATAAGTCTTGGAGTAGACTATTACGTCATCCAGGTACAACAGCACGGTTTCAAAGTTGTGATGGCCCAAGCAGCACTCCATCAACCTTTGGAATGTCCCTGGGGCGTTGCAGAGCCCGAATGGCATACAGTTGAACTCACAGAGGCCCATTGGTGTCGTGAATGCAGTCTTCTCCTTGTCCGCCTCTGCCACGGGAACCTGCCAATACCCACTGGTGAGATCCAAGGTGGAGAAATAGTTAGCTGACTTTAAGGCTGTTAGTGACTCCTCTATTCTGGGCAGTGGATAAGCATCTTTATGTGTAATGCGGTTAATTTGCCTGTAATCTACACACATTCTCATTGTACCATCTTTTTTCTTTACGAGCACTAGTGGAGCTGCCCAGGGGCTACAACTATCTCTGATAACCCCAGCCTCCTTCATTTCCCGTAACATTTCCTTGGCACACTGATACTGTGCGGGGGGTACAGGGCGGTATCTCTCTTTAATGGGATGATGATCACCCGTGGGGATTTGATGTTTAACCCCTTTCACCTGCCCAAAATCTAGGGGGTGTTTGCTGAAGACCCGCTCGTACTCCTGTACCACCCGGTAAACCCCATGCTTTTGGTGCGAGGGGGTGGAGTCGGTGCCTACATGTAATTTTTGGCACCAGTCTTCCGGCTGCCCCTTGGAGCCATTGTCTTCCGCCTGGTCGGACGGGATCAAGGGTTCCACTGCTTTAATGGTATTGTTACTGACAGTGTACAGTTTTGCTACAGTGGCGTACCGGGGCAATTTGGCCTCCTCCTCCCCACAATTCAGGACACGGACGGGCACTCTCCCCTTGCGGACGTCCGCTACCCCTCTGGCTATCAGGACTCCAGGCCTACTGTCTGAATACACTGGTTCTACCAAGGCATGGTAATCCTGACCCTTGAGGCCTATTGCTGCCCGACACCATATCAACATTTCACTTCTTGGGGGTATTACAATGGGGAGGGGGTCACTTACCCTCACACTGCCAATTTCTCCTCCGGCTAGCTCTACTTGCTGCCTCCTCATCAGGGCTCTGATCTCCCTCTGTAGGACACGCTGCTGCCCGGAGCTGGCAGTTTCAGACGCCTGTTGCAACAAAATTATCACTTCGGCAATACAATTTTCTATCACATTTGTACCAAGGGTTAGCAGTGGGTCAGATTCTTTGCGATCAATATCTACAATTATCATCCCCTGACATGGCAATTCCACCCGCCCCACTTTAATGGTTACTTCTTTGTACCCAATTTGAGGTAAGGGCTGACCATTACTGGCCACAATCGTTAAATCATCATCTGGGCCATGGTCAATGTCTGAATCAGCCCAATATCTTTTGTACAGTTTGTGGGGGATGGTTGTTACCTGGGACCCCGTATCCAGGAGGGCATTCAAAGGGATCCCATCCAGCACAATGGGAAGGACCGGTCGTCCTCCCACATACTTGCTGCGGCTGGGGTTTGAGCCGGGCTTCCTCACACCTGGGGGTTGGCTCCTGGCCCCAGGCTCAGCCCGTTTAAAGGACAGCGTCGTGCAATGTGGCCCGCCTGGTTGCAGTGGCGGCAGATCGGTTGTCCTGTTGAATCATACCGGTCTGTGTCTCTGCCTCGGGTCGGCGGAATCCTCCTCTGTCGCATCCATGGGACGTCTTCTGGGCTGGAGGCCAACTCGATTTTTGCAGGCGAGGGGGTCATTTGTAGAGACTGCACGGTCTTGGCAAGGGCAGCCACAGTCTTGGTCAGCTCCTGGAACTGCTGTCTGAGCTCTGCCGTGAGATCCTTATCCAGGGACTGCGCCTCAGCCCCTGCAGTGGCTCGTGTTGCAGGCACCACCCCGGGGTACGTGATAGCAAGAGGCCGGAGGGGTACTGGGTCATTCGGTGTAGATTCTCTCAGTACCCTGATGGCCTGGTCCTTAAACTTTGCAAAGTCCAGAGCAGGGTTCTGCAGGACCATGATACGCAGCTGTGTCCTGTGGGCGTCTGACAGGAGCCCTTCTATGAACTGCTCAGTTAGGAGTTTGTCTTCTTCACGTACACTCTCTGGGTCCACCTGTTTAACTGCTTTCAGGGCCTCCTGCAAGTTTAAGGCATAGTCCCTTATGCTGTCTGTGGCCCGTTGCTTGCACCCAAAGAATCTCATCTTTATCTCTGCTGCGGTGCGGGTGTCAAAAGTGCTCTTTAGTTTGGCCAGTATCTGGGCTGCTGTCCCTTTATCTGTATCAGGCCAGGACTTCGCTTCACGCTGGGCTGCGCCGGCTAGCTGTCCCATTAATATGCCCACCTTCTGGCTCTCAGTCAGAGGATACACCCGGAACAAGCTGTGCAGGCTTTCTCTGAAGTCACTCAAGGTATGGGACTCCCCGGAGTACTGCGGCAGCCATTCTGCTCCTGGTATGTACGGCATGGTGATCGGCATTACCGGCGCTATAGTGGGGGCTGGGGCGACGGCGACTGGGACTACTTCGGCCGGTGCTGCGGCGCCCTGGGCGATGGCAGCCACCTGCTCTCCCTCGGAGTCGGACATCTTCCTCCCCCTTAGTGAACCTTACCAGGCTCCGTTCACTTTTCAAATTTTCTTCCGGGTCGCGCGGGGTTAACAGCACTCTGCTCTGATGGCGCGCTCCCTTCGCGCTCTTTGTCAGGCACGCCCCCCTTCTTCCTGCGCTCGGCGCGGCTAATGGCGGCGGCAATTTACAACCAGTACACAGTCTTTTACACAGTTCTTCAGGCGCACAGTACCCGGTGTGACCGGGCACGAAATCCTGTTCGTGACGCCAAAAGTTGACTCGCCCACCCCAGGGCTATGGGACACCCGGTGCCGGGCCGGACTAGTCCGGTGGTAGTCAGTGGTGGCTGGGCCCGGCTCCGTGGCCCTGGTGGGTGTCAGTTGAATATGTGGCTGATGACTTTAATGTTTGTGTTCGTGACGCCACCTGTGGTATGCGGCTATTAAGCCGCCGCTGCTGTGTGAGGCCACCGGGATGATGTTATGGCAGCAATGTTGGTACTGCTCCCCACAGGTGGAGCAATGCCCGGGGCACAGTTGGTGCTTGTGGAAGTCTATGGTGCTGCGTGACTAACACGGTGCAGGGCCGACAAGCAATGAAAGAAACAGGCACAAACAGTAGTCTCTTTACCTTCTCCTCTTTTACTCGGCAGAAACTTAGTCGAGGGAGACCGTCACAGATGGTAAAGATGATCCGGCCGGCCTGGAAGTGCCTGGGGTGATCTTTGGCCAGTTGAGTATGAGGCCTACTCCTTAATCTTTCTCTGCTGTTTTAGGACACTGCACTTTGGGTTCGCAATTGCCCTCTTGCTGCTGGGACTTGTTGTTCGTCCCCTCTTCTGTGTGGTAGACTGCGCAGGCCCTCTCTGGTGCTTCTCTGCAGGAGCCCACACCAGGCCCTTGGGATGCAGTTGTACCTTCAGATTGCTTCTGGGGCAGGGGGCTTACAGCTCTCCTGCCCTCCGGATTCAGCTACCAGGGATGGATTTTATGCCCTGGCAACTACAGACTCCGATGTCCGAGTCTCTGCTGTGCCTCTCTGCTCCCCTTGCTTCACTGGGCCAAGCTATCCCAGCTCTAGGCCCCAGTTTACAAGGCAGCACTACTCTGCGTCTGCACTCTTTCACTCCTGTCTCCAGACTAACTAACACTTCCTCCTTCCAGCCAGACTTAAGGAATGCTCCCTGAAGTTCCAGGTTCAGAGCTCCCCCTGCTGGCCGGAGGGAGAACTGTGTTGAGTGTTAACTTACTGGCCAATAGATCTCCCAATTACCTCCAGGCTCAGCATTAACCCTTTTGGGAGGGCAATGCTGTTGTGGCGACCAGGTCCTGGGGCGCCACATAACGAGCAGCGATCTCGCAGCAGGGGCCAGATCGCTGCTCATTGTCACACACAGCGAGATCACTAATGAGGTCACTGCTGCGTCACAAAAAGCGTGACTCAGCAGCGATCTCGGCAGTGAGCTCGCTATGTGTGAAGCACCCCTTACACTCTATAAGGAATTAGGTGTGGCACAAATGGGAAAAATAATGTGCTTGTTGTGTAAAGTCCAGCCATTAGTATAATAAATGTGGGCATTCAAATAATGCTGCATGAGCCGATCACCAGCCAGTATGTGTACAAGAACAAAGTGCTATTGAGTGCACGGAAGCAAAATAGTTGGTTAGTGAGGTCAGGTGATAGGCCAGTCTAAAGAAATATGTTTATAAAGCACACTTGAAACTGTGTACACGGGGAATTAACCAGATTGTTTTTGGTAGAACATTCCAGAAAACTGATGAAGCACAAGAGAATTCCTGGAGATGGGAGTGGGAGGATCAGATCTAGGGGATGTTAAGGGGGCTTTACACTCTACGAAATCGTTAATGTTTTATCGTCGGGGTCACGTCATTAGTGACGCACATCCGGCGTCATTAACGATATTGCAGCGTGTGATACTTACCAGCGACCTTAAGCGACCTCAAAAATGGTGAAAATCGGTCACCATGGAGAGGTCGTCGGGTCAGGCGCTGCTGCTGCTCGGTGGCTCGAGCGGTGGGCCGGATCCGGGGACTCGAGCGGCGCTCCTCGCCCGTGAGTGAAAGGGGTGGTTTGTTGGTGTTTGGAGATGTCGGTTTGTGACGCCACCCACGGTGTGTGGTGAGGTTGGGGCACCACCGCTGCTCTGTACGGGGATCCCGGGAGTGATGACAGGGAGCAGCTGAGATGTTTCTCTCCCCTCCGTGGGTAGGGGGCTTTGGTAGTCCCGGGGCCCGGAGTTGTTATCTGTTTGGTGGATTGCGGGGCCTGGCCAGGTGCAGGGTCGCGGGGCAGTGCAGTGCCAGATGGCACGATGGTACTTACTCAGCCAGTAACGCACACGGAGTCTCTGGTAAAACAAACGGCTGGATGGACGAGTCCCACAGACGGCTGCGACGGTCACTCCCGGTAGGTTGGCGGTAACTGTCTCTCCCTGCACCGGTATTATGTTCTCGGCCCCGATGGCTTCCCACCGGTAACCCGCTCCCCAGCGGTAGGTTGGCTAAGGGAGCCCTGTTTGCCCACAGGCTCTGGCCCTGGGAGCTCTAGCTCTGGCGGTAGCTTTCTCTCCCTCACGGTTTGGACGGTTGCCTTCAGTCGGGTCTTTACTGCTGGGAAAGCCCGGAGGTTCCCGTCGCTGATGGATTTGACCGGTTTAACGGTGACTCCTAGCCTGGTCGGGGTCCATAGGCCTTGCTGAATGGTGCTGGCTTCTCTTCGCTCCCCGATCCGGTACCGGCGGGCCACCGCCCGTCCCCGGTCCTTACGGTTGTGCGTCAATCGGCCTCTCCTGCAGACGGTCACCACCGTCTGCCAACCTTGCTGTCAGGTGCCCGGACCACGTACCCGGACACGGCCAGTCAGTTCCTCCACTACCACTTCCCTGACTCTCTCTCTCCACTCTGTGTCACTATCTATCTGACCTTCTTTCCCGCCTCCAGGACTGTGAACTCCTCGGTGGGAGGAGCCAACCGCCTGGCTCCGCCCCACCTGGTGTGGACATCAGCCCCTGGAGGGAGGCAACAAGGATTTGTGTCTGACCTTGATGTTCCTAACCGGGGTGTGGGGTGTGTTGTTGCAGTACCTGTGACATCCTGGCTTGTCCAGGGCGCCACATTCCCCCTTGGTTAAATGCAGACCGTCCGCGGGCTGCTCATCCATTACCGGTTTTATTTTCACAACTGAAAAAGGTAGAAAACGGTAGAACATGTAAAATCACAAACATTTTATAACGGTACGGCTTCCGCTCTCCCCCCGCCCAAACAACCTGGCCCTGATGCTGCCCCTAAGAGGTGGGCAGCACCCCTTGCCCCAGTCCAGAACCAAATTGCCCGAGTGGGTACAGTCTCTTTCAGGGGACCCACGTCCATGGGGGACCCCTGACCCCCGGAGGATTGACACCGGTTACGGTAGTGGCGGGCCTGGGCCATCCCTTTCCTCCAGGTCCATCCTCCCAAATCAGCCTCTCCGGAGGCAATCACGGTAACAAGCCAACATTTTTATTTACACGCCAGAAGTTTGTGGTTGCCCTGCGAGTTCTCGGGCTTGCGCGTAAGTAGTTCCTTACGCACGGTGCAGAAAGTCCCAACGAGGACTAGTTGTCGGCAATGGCCGGTCCAATAACGGTGCTAATCTGGTCACAGTTCGGTTGATTGCTTCTTCTTATCATTCGGTTACATTCAACAACATACAAGAACATCACACCCCTAAATGTTAGTCTCCCTGTACCTAAGCGGGGGTCGACCTAGGTTGGGACGTGTGGACCTACGGGGGCCAAGGTTGGTGGTGGTAGGCAGTGGAGTAGAGGGTACAGCCAGTCCCTCCCCCCGGCTATCATGTGGGGCAGGCAGAGGCATAGGGGAGCTGGGTACAGGCACATCCCTGGGCGCTGGGGCATTAACGGCCACTTCCATCTCTTTTTCCTCCACGGGTTGTGGGAACAGTATTACAGGAAGGATCACTGCGCCATTCTGTGTTGGCCAATCGGCCAGGAAATCGCCCATCATGGTGTGGATTACCCCTTTCTCCTTCTCCTCAGCCGGTTCGGTGGCCGGGGCTTCAGTTGCCGTCCTCATTAGTGGGGGACACCTCTTCAGGTGATCTCGGGAAACCGTGGCCGAAGTCTTCCCCTGGTCACGGGGGATCTGGTAGGCCTTTTAATTCTCCCAATTGGTGGGTTGTATTACATATGGGGCCTCCTCCCACTGGTCGTCTAGCTTGTGGGTTCTTCGCTTTCGCTTCAAGACGACATCTCCGGGCAGGAAGGGACCTGCAGTCGCCTTTTTGTTGAAGCACTGCTCTTGCTGCTTCCGACTCTGGCACAAATTCCTTTCTACATAGTCCTGAACCTGTCGGTACTGTGCTCTTCATTGAATGTCCCACCCCGCGGTCGAAGGGAGCGCTTCCGGGGCCTCCAACCCCATCTCTAGGTCCACTGGTAGTCGACCGGGCCGAGCTCTCATCAGGTACGCCGGTGTGCACTTTGTAGAGCTAGAAGGAATGTTGTTGTACATATCGACCAGGTCAGGTAGTTTCTCTGGCCATAGCTTCCGCTCCTGCAGCGGCAACGTCTTGAGGAGGTTCAGGACCAAGTGGTTCATCTTTTCGCACATACCATTGGTCTGGGCGTGATAAGGCGTGGTCCGAATTTTCTTGCAACCGTACAGCTGGCAGAATTCTTGGAACACCTCCGCTTCAAAGGCCGGGCCCTGGTCGGTAAGTACCTTCTCCGGGTATCCATGTGGCCGACAGAAATAGGCCTGGAACGCTCTAGCGGCGGTACGGCCGGTCAGGTCCTTGACTGGGAGAACCACCATAAATCTTGAATAGTGGTCCACAATGGTCAGGGCATAAGTATACCCACTTCGGCTAGGGGTGAGCTTCACATGGTCGAGGGCCACCAGCTCCAGCGGTTGATGTGTAATGATTGGCCGTAGTGGGGCCTTCTGGCTGGCCTCATCCCTTCTTCTCAGTGTGCAGGGGCCGCATTCTCGGCACCAGGCCTCCACAGATTCCCGCATCCCGCTCCAATAGAACCGCTCTCTTAACAGCATCTCCAGCTTTTTCCACCCGAAGTGTCCGGCACCGTCATGGTATGCCTGGAGGATAGTGGGTGCGTTAGTTTGAGGAATCACCAGCTGTCGAATCTTCTCGTGGGTCTTCGGATTGATTAACTCCCGATACAGCTTCCCTTGATGCAGGTGTAACCGGGTTCGTTCCCGCCACAAGCGTTGGCCTCAGTAGGGGCAGTAGGGTCCATTCCAGCCGAGCCCTGCTACACCAGGGTTTTGACCACACGGACAGCGGGTGCTTGATCCTGGGCTTCTTGCCACCCCTTACTGGGCAGCGGGTCCAGGTTCACCTGTTGTTGATGGACCCGCAACTTCTCGACTGGCGGCCAGTGAAACGCAGGCAACTCGATCTCTTCGAGGTCATCATCGTCCAGCCCCTCTTCCGACAGGTGGGGCATCCGGGAGAGGGCATCGGCGTTGGCATTTGTACGGCCGGCCCGGTATTTGATGGTGAAGTCGTAATTGGCCAGCCTGGCCACCCACCGCTGCTCCAATGGACCCAGCTCGGCTGTATCCAGATGGGTTAGTGGGTTATTGTCCGTGTAAGCGGTGAACTTGGCCGATGCTAGGTAATGGCGGAACCGCTCGGTGATAGCCCACACCAGTGCTAGAAGCTCGAGCTTGAAGGAGCTGTAATTCTCAGGATTCCTTTCGGTGGGTCGGAGTTTTCGGCTGGCATAAGCGATCACCCTTTCTCTTCCATCTTGATTCTGGGCCAATACCGCTCCCAAGCCCACATTGCTGGCATCAGTGTAAAGGATGAATGGGAGGCTGTAGTCGGGGTACGCTAGGATCTGTTCCCCGGTCAACGCCGCCTTCAGCTGGCTGAAGGACTCGTCGTGCTTTTCCTCCCACACTAACGGAGTCCCAGTAGGCCTACCACCTTTGGTCTGTCCCACGAGGAGGTCTTGCATGGGGGCATCTTCGTGTACCCTTTTATGAAGCGGCGGTAGTAGCCCACCAGGCCCAGGAACTGTCTCACCTCCCTCACCGTAGTCGGCCTCGGCCAGTCCTGTATGGCAGTGATCTTTTCCGGGTCTGGGGCGACGCCTTCCGCGCCCATCACGTGTCTGAGGTACTGTACCCTGGGCTTCAACAGTGACACTTGGAGGGTTTCAGTTTCATCCCATACTTGGCAAGGGACGCGAACACCTCAGCTAGGTGCTCCAGGTGAGCTTCATACGTCTGTGAGTACACGATTACATCGTCCAGGTACAGCAAGACAGTCTCAAAATTCAGGTGTCCCAGACAGCATTCTATTAGCCGTTGGAAGGTTCCAGCGGTGTTGCACAGCCCAAACGGCATGCTGTTAAACTCACAGAGTCCCATGGGGGTAGCGAAGGTGGTCTTTTCACGGTCTTCGCGGGCCACGGCCACCTGCCAGTATCCGCTGGTGAGGTCAAGGGTAGAGAAGTAGTTAGCGGTCCTCAGCGCGGCTAAAGATTCTTCAATACGGGGCAGAGGATAGGCATCTTTATGGGTTATCTGGTTGATCTTCCGGTAATCCACAGACATCCTCATTGTGCCATCCTTTTTCTTGACCAGCACCAATGGAGCTGCCCAGGGACTGCAGCTATCCCGAATAACCCCTGCCTCTTTCATGTTTTTCAACATATCTTTGGCGCATTGGTAATGTGCGGGCGGAATAGACCTATACCTCTCTTTAATAGGGGGGTGCCTGCCGGTGGGTATGTAGTGTTGGACCCCTTTAATTTGCCCAAAGTCCAGCGGGTGTTTGCTGAAAACCTGCTCGTATTCCTGTACTACCCGGTATACCCCATCCCTGTGATGTGTGGGGGTATCGCCAGTGCCTACATGCAGCTCTCGACACCACTCACCTAACTGGGCAGGGGGCGTGTGGTGACTGGCGGAGGGCGAGGAGGTTGGGGAGACTGCCTCTTGGATGGTGTGGGGGTTAGTAGCTTGGCGAGGGTGGCGTACCGTGGGAGCCTAACCTCTTCCTCCCCACAATTTAGCACTCTCACGGGCACCCTCCCCTTTTTAACGTCCACCACTCCCCTGGCGGCCATTACGGTGGGCCAGTGTTCTGAGGGCAGGGGCTCTACCATGGCCGGGTAATCACTTCCCTGGGGACCTACCGCTACCCTACACCAGATCATCATTTCGCTCCGGGGAGGCACGGTTAAAGGGGCCACATCAAACACTTTAACTCCCCCAATCTCTCCTCTTGCAGAGTTCACTTGCTGCCGGTACATCAAGGCCCGAATCTCTCGCTGCACCGCCCTCTGTCGACCTCCCACTGCAGTGGCGGCCAGCTGTTGTAGTAGGGTCAGCACCTCACTCATGCACTACTCCATTACATTCGTTTCTAGCACCACCTTTGGATCATGATCGCTGGGGTCATTCCTTATCACGACCATCCCTTGGTGTTGTAGCTCGGTTCGCCCCACAGTCATAGCCACATGTTTGTACCCCACATGGGTCAAAGGGAGGCCATCAGCGGCAATCAATGTCATGCTGCTATCTGGAGGGGCAAGTTCATCCTCCCCCCAATAACGTTGATACAGTGTATACGGCATCGTGGTTACCTGAGATCCAGTGTCCAGGAGCGCCATCAGCGGGACGCCGTCCACAGCCAGAGGGATGATGGGACGGGCCCCGATGAACCGGTCCCGCCAGTCGGGGGGGCCACTGGGTTCTACTCCTGAGGATTGGCCCTTGGCCCCAGGGGTTGTTCGTTTAACGGACACCGTCGGGAGTAGTGACCGGGCTTGCTGCACTTGTAGCAGATCGGAGGTCCATACCGCGGGTCAGTAGCCCTTCTCCGCTACATCCAGGGAACATCTTCGGGGCGATCGGCGAGCTGTAACCCCCCCCCCAGGGGCCTGGACCTCGTTAGAGGCTGCAGCGCGGCGAGGATCTTGGCGAGGTCTCCGTCCATACGACGGACCTGGGCAGCCAGCTCCTCCATCATTCCGCCAGAATTCACAGGCGCTGCCAGCGTTGGGGGAGAAGGAGCTACCACGATGGGAGCCGTCTCAGCCGGCCACGGGGCCGCTTCCGGGACTTCGGATCTCAGGGGCTGCAGAGCCTTAATGGCCCGTTCTTTTAACACGGCAAAATCCACATCAGGGTGTTCTAAGGCCCACAGACGCAGCTGTTTGCGGTCCTCCGGGGATCTCATCCCCTGCACGAATTGCTCTACCAGCATTTTGTTACTGTCAGCATCATTGATGGGGTCCACCCGCTTCAACGTCCGGAGAGAAGTTTGTAGACGCAGGGCATAGTCTCTGATACTGTCAGTAGGCCGCTGTCGGCATTGGTAAAACTGCATTCGCAGCTCAGCCCCGGTGCGAATTTCAAAGGCAACCTGTAGCTTCTTGAAGATAGTGGCCACAGAGGACCGGTCCCCCTTGGCCCAGGTCTCTGTCTCCTGCTCAGCTGCACCGGTTAGCTGCCCCAGAACCACCGCTGCACGCTGCTTCTCAGTCAGGGGGTACAGTTCTAAAAGCGGGCTAAGCTTTTTCCGGAAGACCTGCAAGGTATCAGGTTTCCCGTCGCACTGCGGCAGCCAGGTAGCTCCGGGCACATAGGGCAAGGAGAACGGCATCACCTGAGCAAGGGCGGGGGCCGCGGCCCCCCCCGCTCCTGCGGCCAGAGCACGGCCGGGCCCATTTCCATCTGCCGGCACGTCTGCAGCTACGTCCACCGCTCCCCCAGCCGCTTCGTTGGGCGCCGACATCTTGTTTCCGTCCCCCTTGGTGTCTCTCTGGCACCTCCTCTTCAGGGGCAGAGCTTCGGCTTTCGTGCCTCGACTGCTCGGGAAGACGCTCGAGCGGGGACTTCTCGCGCCCAATATGGCGGCTCTCGAAAATTTTCGGCCGGACACCTCCGGCGGGACACAAGGCGCACTTCCACCAGGCGGTAGAACGGTAGGATCCTGTTCGTGACGCCAAGTTGTCGCGGGCTGCGGGGCGCTGCGCTCACCACGCTCGGGTCCGGCGCTGCTGCTGCTCGGTGGCTCGAGCGGTGGGCCAGATCCGGGGACTCGAGCGGCGCTCCTCGCCCGTGAGTGAAAGGGGTGGTTTGTTGGTGTTTGGGGATGTCGGTTTGTGACGCCACCCACGGTGTGTGGTGAGGTTGGGGCACCACCGCTGCTCTGTACGGGGATCCCGGGAGTGATGACAGGGAGCAGCTGAGATGTTTCTCTCCCCTCCGTGGGTAGGGGGCTTTGGTAGTCCCGGGGCCCGGAGTTGTTATCTGTTTGGTGGATTGCGGGGCCTGGCCAGGTGCAGGGTCGCGGGGCAGCGCAGTGCCAGACGGCACGGTGGTACTTACTCAGCCAGTAACGCACACGGAGTCTCTGGTAAAACAAACGGCTGGATGGACGAGTCCCACAGACGGCTGCGACGGTCACTCCCGGTAGGTTGGCGGTAACTGTCTCTCCCTGCACCGGTATTATGTTCTTGGCCCCGATGGTTTCCCACCGGTAACCCGCTCCCCAGCGGTAGGTTGGCTAAGGGATCCCTGTTTGCCTGCAGGCTCTGGCCCTGGGAGCTCTAGCTCTGGCAGTAGCTTTCTCTCCCTCACGGTTTGGACGGTTGCCTTCAGTCGGGTCTTTACTGCTGGGAAACCCCGGAGGTTCCCTTTGCTGACGGATTTGACCGGTTTAACGGCGACTCCTAGCCTGGTCGGGGTCCGTAGGCCCTGCCGAATGGTGCTGGCTTCTCTTCGCTCCCCGATCCGGTACCGACGGGCCATCGCCCGTCCCCGGTCCTTACGGTTGTGCGTCAATCGGCCTCTCCTGCAGACGGTCACCACCGTCTGCCAACCTTGCTGTCAGGTGCCCGGGCCACGTACCCGGACACGGCCAGTCAGTTCCTCCACTACCACTTCCCTGACTCTCTCTCTCCACTCCTTGTCACTATCTATCTGACCTTCTTTCCCGCCTCCAGGACTGTGAACTCCTCGGTGGGAGGAGCCAACCGCCTGGCTCCGCCCCACCTGGTGTGGACATCAGCCCCTGGAGGGAGGCAACAAGGATTTGTGTCTGACCTTGATGTTCCTAACCGGGGTGTGGGGTGTGTTGTTGCAGTACCTGTGACGTCCTGGCTTGTCCAGGGCGCCACATATGCAATTATAGAAAGGGACGATGGCTTATGATATGTATAAACTGACACTATATTAGATAGAAAATAAAAGGGATCCAACAGTGCATGAATAGCCCATGTAAAGTGGTCAATATGTACCTGTGAAGATGTGTGGTCACGGTGGGTGGGAGGGGAGATCCCTCAACAATCGTTTCGCTAAGGCGGTTTTTCCAGGGGCAGTATGAGGAGTGTTAAAAATGTGCTCTTAATATGGTGTCAGCACAGGTAGGATAAGATCCTAAGGTGATTGCAGACTATTGCGGCGCACGTGCAGGCGGCAGAGTGGCAAGAGGCGGGGGAAAACCCCACGCCGTCACTGAGGCGCACGCCGAGGAGACAGGGACGTGTCACCATGGCTCCCGAGTGTGCGCACACGGCAGCGCAAGGATCCCCCACCGCTCGGTCGCCGGCAGGCCGGCGCATGCGCTTTGCTGAAATCACAGATCCCCTTAGACCAAACCAGTGGAAGGCTGATAGAATGTGTAATGGCTGTGAGACAAAGTAAGTACTAACAAAGGAACAAAGCAGATCTCCCCAGGACATGATAAAGTCAGTACATACAAGTGAATGAATGCGTAATCTTATATCACAAGGAAACCACAAGTCATGCACCAGAATAACATTAATTCCAATGGGAGAATCTTGCACATAGTATAGATGTTGTAGGTAGAATAGCCTGTATAAGAAAAGATAAACGAATAGAGGAGAAAAGAAACACAAATAAGAAAAAATATTTAAAAACATGGACAACATATACCACAGCAATTACAGTTAGGTCCAGAAATATTTGGACAGTGACACAAGTTTTGTTATTTTAGCTGTTTACAAAAACATGTTCAGAAATACAATTATATATATAATATGGGCTAAAAGTGCACACTTCCAGCTGCAATATGAGAGTTTTCACATCCAAATCGGAGAAAGGGTTTAGGAATCATAGCTCTGTAATGCATAGCCTCCTCTTTTTCAAGGGACCAAAAGTAATTGGACAAGGGACTCTAAGGGCTGCAATTAACTCTGAAGGCGTCTCCCTCGTTAACCTGTAATCAATGAAGTAGTTAAAAGGTCTGGGGTTGATTACAGGTGTGTGGTTTTGCATTTGGAAGCTGTTGCTGTGACCAGACAACATGCGGTCTAAGGAACTCTCAATTGAGGTGAAGCAGAACATCCTGAGGCTGAAAAAAAAGAAAAAATCCATCAGAGAGATAGCGGACATGCTTGGAGTAGCAAAATCAACAGTCGGGTACATTCTGAGAAAAAAGGAATTGACTGGTGAGCTTGGGAACTCAAAAAGGCCTGGGCGTCCACGGATGACAACAGTGGTGGTGGATGATCGCTGCATACTTTCTTTGGTGAAGAAGAACCCGTTCACAACATCAACTGAAGTCCAGAACACTCTCAGTGAAGTAGGTGTATCTGTCTCTAAGTCAACAGTAAAGAGAAGACTCCATGAAAGTAAATACAAAGGGTTCACATCTAGATGCAAACCATTCATCAATTCCAAAAATAGACAGGCCAGAGATAAATTTGCTGAAAAACACCTCATGAAGCCAGCTCAGTTCTGGAAAAGTATTCTATGGACAGATGAGACAAAGATCAACCTGTACCAGAATGATGGGAAGAAAAAAGTTTGGAGAAGAAAGGGAACGGTACATGATCCAAGGCACACCACATCCTCTGTAAAACATGGTGGAGGCAACGTGATGGCATGGGCATGCATGGCTTTCAATGGCACTGGGTCACTTGTGTTTATTGATGACATAACAGCAGACAAGAGTAGCCGGATGAATTCTGAAGTGTACCGGGATATACTTTCAGCCCAGATTCAGCCAAATGCCGCAAAGTTGATCGGACGGCGCTTCATAGTACAGATGGACAATGACCCCAAGCATACAGCCAAAGCTACCCAGGAGTTCATGAGTGCAAAAAAGTGGAACATTCTGCAATGGCCAAGTCAATCACCAGATCTTAACCCAATTGAGCATACATTTCACTTGCTCAAATCCAGACTTAAGACGGAAAGACCCACAAACAAGCAAGACCTGAAGGCTGCGGCTGTAAAGGCCTGGCAAAGCATTAAGAAGGAGGAAACCCAGCGTTTGGTGATGTCCATGGGTTCCAGACTTAAGGCAGTGATTGCCTCCAAAGGATTCGCAACAAAATATTGAAAATAAAAATATTTTGTTTGGGTTTGGTTTATTTGTCCAATTACTTTTGACCTCCTAAAATGTGGAGTGTTTGTAAAGAAATGTGTACAATTCCTACAATTTCTATCAGATATTTTTGTTCAAACCTTCAAATTAAACGTTACAATCTGCACTTGAATTCTGTTGTAGAGGTTTCATTTCAAATCCAATGTGGTGGCATGCAGAGCCCAACTCGCGAAAATTGTGTCACTGTCCAAATATTTCTGGACCTAACTGTATATGAATATAAGTCATCCTTTCATAAAATTCCTATCAAACTGACATCAATATGGAGATACATGTACATATGGTACTCCAAAATACTTGTGACTGACAATATATGTGTGCAAATCAAAAAAGTATATAAGTGTGACTGTGTGTCAGTTGAAACACACCATATATATATATATTTTATGGAGCGGAACAACCTAGAGGGTTAAATAGGGATTTACAAGAGGGGTCCGACAAGGCCTGATAGAAGGATTATTGTTGGGAAGAAAGGGGCCCAATTAATATGCTACAGGGGTGGGAAAAGATGTTTATAAAATTGGTGCATAGCTAACAACCTCATTTAGGCCTCTAGGGACCAAGGTGTTCAAAAGCACTATCCATTTAGATTCTCGCTGAGCGAGAGTCTTGCGCAAGTTCCCACCCCGAATCCCACCCTGGACTACATCGATTCCTCTGACCTGGAGAGACCTGGGGTCGCTCTGAATGTAAAGCCTAAAATGGCGGGGGAGAGTCTTGAGTAGGCTGCTGTCCTCCACTGACTTAGCCCCCATGATGTCTCTGACGTGTTCCCTGACCCGTATGCAGAGCTCATGGGAGGTGAGGCCCACATAGATCAAGGAACATGCACAGGTAGCATAGTAGACAACATGTGTAGTCCCACAGGTGATATAATGGTTAATAGAAAAAGTCCTGGTACCATCAAAGGAGGAGAAAGAGTTGGTGCTCAAGATATATCTATCAGGGCTGTGGAATCGCAGTCGGAGCTCATTTTGGTGGAGTCGGTATAAAATGCACCGACTCCGACTCCTAAAATATATAATAAATTGGGTACAGTAGTTCAATGCAGAATGTGCTGAATATTTTTTCATAGGAATTTATGAAAGTTATGAAATGCCCTATAAATGGCTGTTCTGTTCCTGATCTAAGGCTACATTCACACACAGCGTTTTTTGAGGATACCTTTTTCAGCTGCAAAATCAGTTCAGCTTTTTAAAACTGCATCACCTGAAAGTTTTTTGAGCTTATAGATAATGTTTTCAATAGCAAAAGCAGATTAGAAAAATAACGGACAATGCTTCAAATATGATAAGTATAATTAAACTGATGAATGAGAGTAATGAACAACAGCTAGAAGAAAATTTAGGATTCAGTTTGTTTGAGATTGAAGTGCTGTTCATGTAACTGAGGAACAAACAGATATTACAACAGAAGAACAGCAAAATGATACTTTAGAATTAGATGATCTTGTTGAAGCTGTTTCAAAACATTTTCATATTCATCACATGCGCTGTGTTGTGCACACGCTGCAGCTGGCAATAAGAGATAGTCTGCAAGAGGGACATGCTGGAAATCTGATTGGAAAAGTGAGGAAATTGGTTATTGCCTCCAGAACCCCTAAAATTGATTCCATGTTGAAGAGACGTGCTGGGAAAGGGGCAATTGTCGATCAAGCCACTCGGTGAGGCAGCACTTATTTATTTACTTATTTAATATTGCTGCATGCCAAATAATTTCCACAGGAAAAACACCCACGAAGTGGGCCACTCGAACTGAAAAAATTAGTTGATAGATGATCCCCAAGGTTATGTGTTCATCTATGATAACCCTGAAACAGCTGTCTGTGGATGGATACCTTGTTTGGAATCGGTGGTCTCCTTGACTGGAGACTGCCCTTTCCGGTGAAAGACCTGGCTAGTTTCCTGCCAGCGTTGAGAAATATGTGATGGTGTCTCCGCGGCATTCTTGTTTAGCATAATTTCCCAGGGGGGCCTTGTTCTAGTGTCACTGCGTTTAGAAACATGTGATGGTGTCTCCGCGGTGTTGGATGTTGATCTCCCCGAGGTCAACCATCCTTACCTATGTAGTCTTCTACTAGACATTGCTCCCACTATCCAGTTTCCTACTCCACACTGATGAGGGGCAAATACCCCGAAACAGCTGTCTGTGGATGGATACCATGTTTGACATAGGTGGTCTCCTTGACTGGAGACTGCCCTTCCCATGGTTGTTGCTTTCCGGTGAAAGACCTGGCTAGTTTCCTGCCAGCGTTGACAAACATGTGATTGTGTCTCTGTGGTATTCTTGTTTTGCATATTTTCCCAGGGGGCCTTGTTCTAGTGTCACTGCGTTGAGAAACACGTGATGGTGTCTCCGCGGTGTTGGATGTTGATCTCCCTGAGGTCAACCATCCTTACCTATGATAACATTGACCAGGTCTGCCTTACTCAGTCTCAGCTCCAGAAGCTCCAGCAGGTAGACTGGCCGTTGGAGGAGTTTTGTTCTAAATTCCAGAGATGAGATACTGACACTAGGTACAATATTGATTGTAGTTTTTATCTATTACTGCTGTGCTATTTTTTGGCTTCATAGTCATCCACTGTATATTTGCATATCCAGCATGTTTAAAAGTATTTCTGCATCTATTGGGTTTTTGGTGCACATTATTGTATGTATTCCCACCAGGGAAGTATTTGGCCTTCACGCTGCCCAAGGCAAGTTAAGTGGTCGCGCCCCTTACGGAGCACGTAAACTATGAGTCTGTGCACACGACATCTATTTAAGGACGATCTACTCTGTAACACAGTTGAAAAAGTGCTAAACGCTAAAGAAATGAACATCTATACTTTCTGGTCATATGTTCAGTTTTTTTAGCTTCTTTTAACAACTTCAAGTTTTTAAAGACACCAAGTGGTTAAAATGGGCAACCAAATCATTTTTTTGGCTACTATCGCTAGGAAGTTGCTGACTGGCACTTAATACACTTTCAATTAAAAAAAAAATCAATGGCAGTGTGTCGCCCGTGGATAAGGGGTACTCAGATCCGGGCCACGAGGTCACTTCTGTGGGTATCACAGTGGCGTGACCCGATCTGTGATCCCAGGCTCCACAGTAAAAAGGGGTTAGGTAAGGGAGATTGTCCGTGACGCCACCCACGGTTGTGGTGAGGTTGTGACACCACCGCTGCTCTGGACGGGGATCCCGGGAGCGATGACAGGGAGCAGCGTAGTTGTTATGTCCCCTCTGTGGGTAGGGGGGTTGGTGGTCCCGGGGCCCGTGGAGGGTTTTGGAGCTGGCAGGCGGGTTACGGGGCCTGGAGAGGTGCAGGGTCGCGGGGGCAGCGCCGTGCCGCACGGCACGGTGGTACTCACTCAGCCAGTAATGATGACACAGTTCTCGGTAAAACACACGGCTGGTTGGACGGGTCCCACAGGCGGCTGCGGTGTTTTTCCCCTGACCCCAGGTTGGTAATGTAAGTCCTCTCTTTCACCTCCGAGCACGCTCCTCCTGCAATCCAGTTTCCAGCTGGCTCCCCGATTCAGTACCGGTGGGCCACCGCCCAGCCCTGGCTACCTACGGTTCCACCAACTGTCTTCCCGGCTCTCGCAGACGGCCACTACTGTCTGCCTCACTCTCTGCACGGGGGCCTTAGGCTCCAACCTAGGCCCCTGTCTGCTTCTGTCTCTCTGTAGACCTCCTCTCTCCTCCTCTCCCTGGACTTGACTGCACTTGTTTCCTGCCTCAGGCCAGCTAAACTCCTGGGTGGGCGTCTCCATCTCCTGACTCCGCCCACCTGGTGTGTCTGTCTGAGCCCGAGGAAAGGAATCAAGTTTCACTTGGGATGTCTGCTGTGAACTGCTGGGGGTGGGGGTGTGTGTGTGTTGTTACCTGTGGCCCCTGGCTTGTCCAGGGCACCACAGCAGTATTTCCTATCCTGTTATCCACCTGAAAAACTCAAAAGATTTGCAGATGTGTAAAAGCCATGGTGTGCACACACCCTAACAGTTCACATACCCTTTATATAGTAGTAAAGGCGCTCGTACACAGACTACAGTTGGCTGCACTTGGAGATAGACAGATTCAGTCGACAGTCTGATTGTCAGGGAGATGAGGAGCCAACAGGTCCAATTTCAGAATGTGGATCCTTTTTATCTCTAAGAGATGAGCCACCGCCAGAGATGTCTAGTAGCGGCTGTCTCATAGAGAACACAAGAGCACTCAACAATGTGAGCACTCCTGTGTATGGGAGAATCAGAGAGATAGCTGCCGGCCAAATGAATGATGGGACAGCTGTCTATAGTGTATGGGGGCTTTAGTCAAATACTCGTTCGTCTGACGAATGGACTCACTGAGATAGATATACAGTGTATCTAGTCTGGCACACTGACCCTAATGATCTACTATCAAGTCTAAAATTAAGTATTGCTACGTCTACACGACTACATCACCAGATCCAACTTCAAATCACAGCTACATCACCAAACTCAACCTCAAATCACTATTGCATCACCAGAACCACCATCTGTACACAGCTACATCATCAGAGCCACCATCTGTACCCAGCTACATTACCAGAACCACCATCTATCTGCACATGACAACATGACCAGAACTAACCTCAATTCACTACTATATCACCAGAACCAACCTGAATTCAAGATTACATCATTAGAACCAAAGCCATCCCAACATATAATTGTCTGACATGAAACTGCAACTCCTAGTATGTCTTTAAGAATGGTAAGGAGATGCCAGGAGTTGTTAGCAGCCATCATCAGACTGCGGACCATACAGGAACCACAGTACTGATGAGGTGCAGGCACTAGCACTATTAAACATTTAAAAATACCTTAACTTTTGGGAGATATCTTCTATGTTTTAGGTCCAGTAATTCTGAGCACATTGGTGTGGGTCTGGGTCCTGAGACCCCCATAAATTGCTCAAATAACCTCTTAGGCTATGTTCACACGTGGCATCTTATTTGTCAGTGCATCTTGCGTGCATCTTAAAATGCACCAAAAACGCACATGCAAAAATGTATTAAAAACGCAATGTCTTTACCGTGTTTTTGACACGTTTTTACCACGTTTTGCCCGATGCGTTTTTTTAATTGACTGGAGAGCTCAAAAACGTGGTAAAAACGCAAAAAACAATTGACATGCTGCATCTTGAAAAACGCAGCCAAGATGTAGCCAACAAAAAATGCCCAGTGTGGACAGCAGACATCTCATAGACTTTGCTGGGAGAAGGAAATGTATGCATTTAGGTGCATCTTTGTGACCTCAAAAACGCACCAAAAACACAGTAAAAGATGCCCTGTGTGAACTTAGCCTTAGAAGTGCACGGTTTAGGAGACAGGACTATGGACTGTCAACTGCATCCACTCTGTGCCGTGTGCGCTCTTCTAACAGAACTTTTCAGCTGTGGTTGGTGGTCTCTGGACCAGATTCCCCACCAAGCTGCTCAGAATCTTTGGGCTTAAAACATAACAATTCTCTCAAAAGTTTAGTTACTCTTTGAGGTGCATTTACAAATAAACAAATAAATGGAGTTGCGCCTCCCTCCTCCTCCTCTCCGAAAAGACAGTGAATTTATTAGACTGTCTAACGGCAGGTTGAGAGGATGTAAAAAAAAAAGCAACAATATTTTTTTGCTGCCAGAAAGTGCTGTCCACTCGCAACTCACCGCCCTAGGCACCGGACCACGGGTGCCTAGAGGCAAGTACGGCACTGATTCCCACCCATGACCACGCTGCCCTGTATTTTTTTCGTATTTTTAAGGGGTCTTTCTCTCTGTATTGTGTTGCGTTTTTTTATGTCATTTTTTTGTGTAATAAAATAATCTTTCTTGAATTCCTACTTTGGATTATATTTTGTGTACATAGGTCAATCATAGGTATATATGAGTTAGTTTTGGACCCAATTGGTATTTGACTTTATGTCTTAATAAGAGATGGAGCAATGCATTCAATTGGTGTTAATCACAGGTCACAGCAGTCAGCAGTGCAGCCACTCATGGAAGAGTGACAGCACAGAGGCCTGCGCTGGATCCAGGTGGGTACCAGTCGGTGAGCAGGACTGATTTGTTTTATGTTTTAGATATCCAATTCTCCAAGCAAATTTTTGTTAATGAAATAAATGTAGTCACAATCTCAGATACCAGAGTCACACCCTTTAGCAGGGAAGTCTCATGCATCCTGAGCAGAGCTAGAAAATGTCTAAATCAGATCCTGCTTACAAAAACAAGCTATGTCTGATGGCGAAAACTTCCCTTCTTTACAAATAGTGCATTGTGTAATTAAGTTACATGCAAATAACAAGTGGCTCAACGTTAACGGCCTTTTTCTTTATTACTGCCAACAATGATAACTGGCTTGTGCCCAGAGCAACCAATAACAGAAAAGTTTTATGTTTTTACAGAACGGGGATTTTTATATATATATATATATATATATATATATATATGTATATATATATATATATATATATGTGTGTATATATATATATACATATATATATATACACAGTGCCTACAAGTAGTATTCAACCCCCTGCAGATTTAGCAGGTTTGATAAGATGCAAATAAGTTAGAGCCTGCAAACTTCAAACAAGAGCAGGATTTATTAACAGATGCATAAATCTTACAAACCAACAAGTTATGTTGCTCAGTTAAATTTTAATAAATTTTCAACATAAAAGTGTGGGTCAATTATTATTCAACCCCTAGGTTTAATATTTTGTGGAATAACCCTTGTTTGCAATTACAGCTAATAATCGTCTTTTATAAGACCTGATCAGGCCGGCACAGGTCTCTGGAGTTATCTTGGCCCACTCCTCCATGCAGATCTTCTCCAAGTTATCTAGGTTCTTTGGGTGTCTCATGTGGACTTTAATCTTGAGCTCCTTCCACAAGTTTTCAATTGGGTTAAGGTCAGGAGACTGACTAGGCCACTGCAACACCTTGAATTTTTCCCTCTTGAACCAGGCCTTGGTTTTCTTGGCTGTGTGCTTTGGGTCATTGTCTTGTTGGAAGATGAAATGATGACCCATCTTAAGATCCTTGATGGAGGAGCAGAGGTTCTTGGCCAAAATCTCCAGGTAGGCCGTGCTATCCATCTTCCCATGCATGCGGACCAGATCGCCAGGCCCCTTGGCTGAGAAACAGCCCCACAGCATGATGCTGCCACCACCATGCTTGACTGTAGCGATGGTATTCTTGGGGTCATATGCAGTGCCATCCAATCTCCAAACGTCACGTGTGTGGTTGGCACCAAAGATCTCGTTCTTGGTCTCATCAGACCAGAGAACCTTGAACCAGTCTGTCTCAGAGTCCTCCAAGTGATCATGAGCAAACTGTAGATGAGCCTTGACATGACGCTTTGAAAGTAAAGGTACCTTACGGGCTCGTCTGGAACGGAGACCATTGCGGTGGAGTACGTTACTTATGGTATTGACTGAAACCAATGTCCCCACTGCCATGAGATCTTCCCGGAGCTCCTTCCTTGTTGTCCTTGGGTTAGCCTTGACTCTTCGGACAAGCCTGGCCTTGGCACGGGTGGAAACTTTCAAAGGCTGTCCAGTCCGTGGAAGGCTAACAGTAGTTCCATAAGCCTTCCACTTCCGGATGATGCTCCCAACAGTGGAGACAGGTAGGCCCAACTCCTTGGAAAGGGTTTTGTACCCCTTGGCAGCCTTGTGACCCTCCACGATCTTGTCTCTGATGGCCTTGGAATGCTCCTTTGTCTTTCCCATGTTGACCAAGTATGAGTGCTGTTCACAAGTTTGGGGATGGTCTTAATTAGTCAGAAAAGGCTGGAAAAAGAGATAATTAATCCAAACATGTGAAGATCATTGTTCTTTGTGCCTGAAATACTTCTTAATACTTTAGGGGAACCAAACAGAATTCTGGTGGTTTGAGGGGTTGAATAATAAATGACCCTCTGAATAAACATTTCGCAATTTAAAAAAAAAAAAAAAAAAAAGAAATAACATTCTTTTTTGCTGCAGTGCATTTCACACTTCCAGGCTGATCTACAGTCCAAATGTCACAATGCCAAGTTAATTCCGAATGTGTAAACCTGCTAACTCTGCAGGGGGTTGAATACTACTTGTAGGCACTGTATATATATATATATATATATATATATATATATATACACACACACACACACACACACACACACACACACACTACAGACCAAAAGTTTGGACACATCTTCTCATCTCTAGAACAACTGTTAAGAGGAGACTTTGTGCAACAGGCCTTCTTGGTAAAATAGCTGCTAGAAAACCACTGCTAAGTACAGGCAACAAGCAGAAGAGACTTGTTTGGGCTAAAGAACACAAGGAATGGACATTAGACCAGTGGAAATCTGTGCTTTGGTCTGATGAGTCCAAATTTGAGATCTTTGGATCCAACCACCTTGTCTTTGTAGAAAAGGTGAACGGATGGATTCTACATGCCTGGTTCCCACCGTGATGCATGGAGGAGGAGGTGTGATGCTGTGGGGGTGCTTTGCTGGTGACAGTGTTGGGGATTTATTCAAAATTGAAGGCATACTAAACCAGCATGGCTACCACATCATTTTGCAGCGGCATGCTATTCCACCCGGTTTGCATTTAGTTGGACCATCAGTTATTTTTCAACAGGACAATGACCCCAAACACACCTCCAGGCTGTGTAAGGGCTATTTGACTAAGAAGGAGAGTGATGGGGTGCTACACCAGATGTCCTGGCCTCCACAGTCACCAGACCTGAACCCAATCGAGATGGTTTAGAGTGAGCTGGACCGCAGAGTGAAGGCAAAAGGGCCAATAAGTGCTAAGCATCTCTGGGAACTCCTTCAAGACTGTTAGAAAACCATTTCCAGTGACTACCTTTTGAAGCTCATCAAGAGCAAAGCAGTAATCAAAGCAAAAGGTGGCTACTTTGAAGAACCTAGAATATAAGACATATTTTCAGTTGTTTCACACTTTTTTAAGTATTTCATTCCACATGTTTTCATTCATAGTTTTGATGTCTCCAATGTGAATCTACAATTTTCAGAGTCATGAAAATAAAGAAAGTTCTTTGAATGAGAAGGTGTGTTATGCCAACAAAAGTGCCCCACAAACACTATATAATACCCCCCAGTGAATTCCTCCACAGAACCATACACTCTCACAATATGATGACCCTCCTCTACAACACTCAATTACCTTGACAATGAATAGTAACCCAATACTGTGTGACCCCCACACAGCCCTCCATGCATTAAAATGGACCTACATGCAGTATAATGGCCTCCACACCTCTCCGCACTGCATAATGGTCCCCACTAGCTCTCCAAACAATATAATAGCCTCCTGCCTCTTCACACTGTATAATGGCCCCTACTAGCCCTTCAAAGAGTATATTGGCCCCCCTACAGCTCCCGCAGTGTATGATGGCCCCACACAAACCTTCACACTATAATTGCTTGCATACAGTATAATTGCTCTCAAATAACCCTCCATAAAGTATAAAGGCTTCCTCATAGCCCTCTAAATATTATAATGGCCTCCACAAAGCCCTTCAAATACACATGTGGTCAAAATTGTTGGTACCCCTTGTTTAATGAAAGAAAAATCCACAATGGTCACAGACATAACTTGAATCTGACAAAAGTAATAATAAATAAAAAATCTATGAAAATGACCAAATGAAAGTCAGACATTGCTTTTTAACCATGCTTCCACAGAATTTTTAAAAAATAAAACTCATGAAACAGGCCTGGACAGAAATTATTGTACCCCTGAAAATAATGTGACAAAAGGGACTTGTTAATTCAAGGTGTGTCAGTGGGCCTGTATATAGGGCTACAGACACTCACTGTGCTGTTTGGTGACAAGGTAAAGGTGTAAGACCATCTCCAAGCAGCTTGATCTTATTGTGACTATAGTTGCATACATTATTCAGAAATGTAATATCCATGGGACAGTAGCCAACCTCACTGGACGTGACCGCAGGAGGAAAATTGATGACAAATCAAAGAGACGGATAATACGAATGGTAACAAAAGAGCCCAGAAAAACTACTAAAGGGATTAAAGCTGAACTTCAAGCTCAAGGAACATCAGTGTCAGATCTCACCATCCGTCGTTGTTTGAGCCAAAGTGGACTTCATGGGGACGATCAAGGAGGACACCATTGTTGAAAAAAACACAAACAAAAAAAAAACTATAAAAAGCCAGACTGGAATTTGCTAAACTACATGTGGACAAGCCACAAAGCTTCTGGGAAAATGTCTTATGGACAGATGAGACAAAAATTGAACTTTTTGGCAAGGCACATCAGCTCTAGGCTCACAGATGGAAAAATGAAGCATATCAAGAAAATAACACTGTCCCTACTGTGAAACATGAAGGAGGCTCTGTTATGTTCTGGGGCTGCTTTGCTGCATCTGGCACAGGGTGTCTTGAATCTGTGCAAGGTACAATGAAATCTCAAGACTATCAAGGGATTCTAGAGAGAAATGTGCTGCCCAGTGTCAGAAAGCTTGGTCTCAGTCTTGGTCTTGCAACAGGATAATGACCCAAAACACGCAGCTAAAAACACCCAAGAATGGCTAAGAGGAAAACATTGGACTATTCTGAAGTGGCCTTCTATGAGCCCTGATCTAAATCCTATTGAGTATCTTTGGAAAGAGCTGAAACATGCCGTCTGGAAAAGGCAACCTTCAAACACCAAAGAACTGGAACAGTTTGCTATTGAGGAGTGGCCAAAATTCCTGTCGAGAAGTTTGTGTGTCTGTTTGATTCTGTGAAAAAGGGAAAAAAAAAAAAAAAAGTTTGTCTTGTGATTTAATCAGTAGTATTAGTCACACCTGGTACTAGAAGCTTCTAGCAGCTTCTGGAAGTCCTTTAGAACTATATAAACCAGCCAGAGCAAGCAATGCGCTGAGCGTGCGAGGTCTACATCAAAGTGCGGGGTTACAGATAAGTGCTTCATAGTTTAAACACTATAACATACTTTGACACAAGAACATAGTTTGAATTTATCCTTATACGTTTCTCATTATTTTTTTTTCATTGTTTTTCAACTTTACTGTCTATCCCCATTTAATAGCAGCTCCATGGACAATGCTACCAGATGTGTATCTTGTCAGATGTATGCATGCCTTGAGCAGCCGTTCGAGGGTGAATATGTATGCACTCGATGCAAGCATGTTGCGTATTTGGAAGCCAAGGTAACTGATCTAAATAAGCAGCTTGCAACACTCAGGGGCATTGCAAACCTGGAGAGGAGTTTAGAGCTCACTGAGCTTTCTCTGGCTGGGGACAGTGATATGGAGGAGGGTGGAGGTGGGGAAGATCAGGACCCAGAGGTAGGTAGCTGGGTAACAGTTAGTAGAAAAGGTAGAGGGAAAAATGTCAGGGAGCCTAGTCCTGACCTGGCACAACCTAGTAAATATGCCTGTTTGGCTGATATTAGGAATGAAGGGCCAGGACTAGGGTCACTACAGCAGGATGTTGCTCCTAGCAACCAGGAGAATGACTGCTGTAGGAATAATGTATGCAAATAGGGAAATAGGAGTGCAGCAAAGCCCAGACAGATGTTGGTGGTAGGGGACTCTATAATTAGGCGGACAGACAGGGTCATCTGTCGCCGAGACCGTGAATGCCGAACAGTGTGTTGTCTGCCGGGTGCTCGGGTTCGGCATATTGCAGATCGGATAGACAGATTGCTGGGTGGGGCTGGGGAAAACCCAGCGGTCATGGTGCACATTGGTACTAATGACAAAGTTAGAGGCAGGTGGAAGGTCCTTAAAAATGATTACAGGGAACTAGGAGAGAAGCTGAAGTCCAAGACCTCTAAGGTGGTGTTTTCAGAAATACTACCGGTGCCATGAGCGTCACTAGAAACAGCGGGAGCTTAGGGAGATAAATACGTGGCTTAGAAACTGGTGCAGGAAGGAAGGGTTCGGGTTCATGGAGAACTGGGCCGACTTCTCAGTTGGCTACAGGCTCTACTGTAGGGACGGGCTGCACCTCAATGGGGAAGGTACAGCTGTGCTGGGGGAGAAAATGGTCAGACGGATGGAGGAGCTTTTAAACTAGGATCTGGGGGGAGGGAGGGTAGTGGAGCAAATAAGGGGATAGATAGAGCAGATAGAGACAGTGAGATGGTAAGGGTCAATGAAGGATTAGGGGGGCTGGGACATGCAAGGAACATAGGGAGGCTAGGAGTAATAAAGGTGTTAATAGTATTAAATGTCTACTGGCAAATGCAAGAAGTCTTGCAAACAAAATGAATGAATTAGAGACTCGTATGTCAATCATGGATTATGATGTGGTGGGCATTACGGAAACCTGGCTGGATGAAAGCCATGACTGGGTGACAAACATACAGGGTTATAGTACATTTAGGAGGGACAGGAAAGACAAAAAAGGTGGTGGGGTGTGTATATTTATCAAATCTAACCTAAAACCTATGTTGAATGATGACATTGGGGGGAACTGCAACAATGTGGAGTCAGTATGGGTAAATGTACATGGGGATGGGAATAATGGAAAAATGCTAATTGGAGTTTGCTATAAGCCTCCTAACATACCTGAACAAATAGAGGGTGAAATGCTCGAACAAATTTAAAAGGCAGCTAATAATAATAATCTGGTTCTTATTATGGGGGATTTCAACTATCCAGACATTCAATGGGACATAGAATCTTCTGGTTCTGCTAAAAGCTGTAAATTCTTATGTACCATTCAAGACAATTTCCTCTCTCAGATGGTAGATGAACCGACCAGGGGAGATAATTTGCTAGATCTGGTCCTGTCAAATAGACCGGATACCATTTCAGACCTACAGATTCGGGAGCACTTGGGCACCAGCGATCATAATATGGTAAGCTTCAACATAATATTCAATAGAACATTTCAAAGGGGAAAATGCAAAAACCTGGAATTTTAGGAAAGCTGATTTCAACAAATTAAGGGAAGAGCTTAAAGGTGTAGATTGGGACAAAGTCATGGTAACTGGGGATACCGAACATAAATGGGGAAAGTTTAAGGATATACTGCTAGAGTCCTGTAAAAAGCTTATACCCTCTGGTAATAAAATGTCCAGGAATAAAAAGAAATCACTATGGATAAATAAGACTGTACAAAGTATAATAAAACAAAAACAAAGGGTGTTTAAAATCTTAAAGGCTGAGAATACAGAAATAGCATTTCAGGAGTATAAATATATCAATAGGAAATGCAAAAAAGAAATCAAACAAGCAAAACTAGCTACTGAAACAAAAATCGCCAATGACATTAAAATAAATGCCAAAATCTTTTTTAAATACATTAATGCCAAAAGGAAAACAAAGGATAGTATTGGCCCCTTAAAATATAATAACAAGTTAGTTATAAAGGACAAACAAAAGACTGAGATATTAAATAGGCATTTCTCATCTGTGTTTACCAAGGAACTCACTGTACCAGGGATCATTCAACAAGAGAAAAATCAAAGGTCACCACCCGATATAATTAATTTAACACAAGAAGAAGTATGCCTACGTCTAAGTAAACTAAACATTGACAAATCCCCAGGGCCAGATGGCATTCATCCACAAATATTGAGGGAATTGTGCTCTATTATCAACAGACTACTGTATCTCATCTTTTTAGACTCGCTTGTAACAGGGTTGGTGCCTCAGGATTGGAGGATTGCTGATGTGGTACCGATATTTAAGAAAGGTTAGAGGGTAGATCCAGGCAACTACCGTCCAGTAAGTCTGACATCAGTAGTATGCAAAGTTTTTGAGGGCATTTTAAGGGATGACATGCAAAAATATATTGCAGAAAATAATATAATAACTGACAGACAGCATGGATTCATGAAAGATAAGTCGTGTCTAACCAACCTGTTGGGGTTCTATGAGGGGGTAAGTGCAAACCTGGATACGGGTAGTTCAGCTGATGGGATTTATTTGGACTTTGCAAAGGCATTTGATACTGTACCACACAATGGCCTTATATTAAAGCTCCAGAAGCAAGGACTAGGGTAAACTATATGCAACTGGGTAAGGAATTGGCTAAAAGATAGGAAACAAAGAGTAGTCATAAATGGTACATTCTCTAAATGGGCTGCAGTCAGCAGTGGGGTGCCGCAGGGATCTGTGCTAGGACCAATTCTTTTTAATCTCATTATTAATGACCTTGTGGATGAGATTGATAGTTAAGTGTCAGTCTTTGCTGATGACACCAAACTATGTAGGATATTAAAAACTGACCTTGATAGTACAATATTACAAAACGATCTGGATAAGATGTCAGAATGGGCAGATACTTGGCAAATGAGATTTAATGTTGATAAATGTAAAGTAATGCACCTAGGACGGAGTAATCCTATAGCTGCATATACATTAAATGGAAGTAAACTCGGGACTACAGAACAGGAGAAGGACTTGGGTATTCTTATTACAAATAAGCTGAGCAGCAGCACTCAATGTCAAGCAGCAGCTGAAAAAGCAAACAAGATTTTAGGGTGTATAAAAAGAGAGATTAGATCCCGTGATCCCAACGTATTGTTACCCCTCTATAAATCACTTGTAAGGCCACATCTGGAATATGGGAACCAGTTTTGGGCTCCACATTTTAAAAAGGACATTCAGAAGTTAGAGGCAGTTCAAAGGCAGGCAACTAGACTACTACAAGGAATGGAAGGCCTTTCATACGATGAGAGGTTGAAAAAGTTAGATATGTTTAGCTTAGAAAAAAGACGTCTCAGAGGAGATCTCATTTATATGTATAAATACATGTGTGGTCAATATAAAGGACTGGCACATGACTTATTTCTTCCGAAGACAATACTAAGAACAAGGGGGCACTCACTGCGATTGGAAGAAAAGCGATTCCGACAGCTAAATAGGAAAGGGTTCTTTACAGTTAGAGCAGTCAGACTGTGGAATGCCCTACCACAAGAGGTAGTAATGGCAGATACTACAACAGCTTTTAAAAAAGGGCTGGATGATTTCCTCAGTACACACAACATTGTTGGTTATAAATGACTTAGTGACCAAACGTAGAATTGGTGGAGGAAGGTTGAACTAGATGGACCTAGGTCTTTTTTCAACCTAAGTAACTATGTAACTATGTAAGTGCAGAAGTATTATTGACAGTTATAGGAATCGTTTGATTGCCTGAAAAGGTTGTGCAACCAAACATTAAGTTAAGAATAGAGTTGAGCGCGGTTCGCAGTTCGAGGTTCTCCAGTTCTAGGCTCGAGTGATTTTGGGGCCTGTTCTAGATCGAACTAAAACTCGAGCTTTTTGCAAAAGCTCGATAGTTCTAGAAACGTTCGAGAACGGTTCTAGCAGCAAAAAAACAGCTAATTCCTAGCTGGCTTTCCGCTGTAATAGTGTAAGTCACTCTGTGACTCACACTATTATGACATTTCAGTGTATAGTGTGCGGGAACAGCGCCTTCAGATCACTGCTGTTTGTATAATGGCGATCTCCATTTTTTTTTTTTTCCTTGTCTTCCTTCCCTAAGCGCGCGCGTCTTGTGGGGCGGGCCAGCATGTCAGCCAATCCCAGACACACACACAGCTAAGTGGACTTTTAGCCAGAGAAGCAACGGCATGTGTGATAGGATGTCCATGTCACATGTCCCTGCATTATAAAAACGAGTATCTGCCCGTCCGGACGCCATTATCTCTTCTGCGTCATGGGTGTCAGACATCACTCTCGCAGCTCCGTCCTTTGTCCTATCGCCGATACTGCTGTATGCGCTCCATACACAGCGCTAGACAGCTTAGGGAGAGCACTTTCTATCAGTCCTTTTAAGGGCTCAAACCGGCAGGGTCAGAGCCATAGGTGACAGGTCCTGAAAACAGAGACAGCGTCTGTGTAGCCAAGGTCAGGGATTTTGTCGCTGCATTTCCCCATTAGGAGGGAATAGAAAGGCAGGCTTCCATTCCTCTACCCAGAGCCCCACAATCCTGGCACTGTACCCTCCTGTCCTCTGCACACTCCAACTCTTTTTAACTAAGCCATTATACTAGCAAACAGTCAGTGTACCTAGTGGCATCCTAAACGTGGCTATTGGACTTTTGTGTAGTCAAACTAGTGGAAAGATATTTGCAGCACGTCTGCCTGCATTGCACACTCAAACTCTTTTTAACTAAGCCATTATACTAGCAAACAGTCAGTGTACCTAGTGGCATCCTAAACGTGGCTATTGGACTTTTGTGTAGTCACACTAGTGCAAAGATATTTGCAGCACGTCTGCCTGCATTGCACACTCAAACTCTTTTTAACTAAGCCATTATACTAGCAAACAGTCAGTGTACCTAGTGGCATCCTAAACGTGGCTATTGTACTTTTGTGTAGTCACACTAGTGCAAAGATATTTGCAGCACGTCTGCCTGCATTGCACACTCAAACTCTTTTTAACTAAGCCATTATACTAGCAAACAGTCAGTGTACCTAGTGGCATCCTAAACGTGGCTATTGGACTTTTGTGTAGTCAAACTAGTGGAAAGATATTTGCAGCACGTCTGCCTGCATTGCACACTCCAACTCTTTTTAACTAAGCCATTATACTAGCAAACAGTCAGTGTACCTAGTGGCATCCTGAACGTGGCTATTGGACTTTTGAGTAGTCACACTAGTGCAAAGATATTTGCAGCACGTCTGCCTGCATTGCACACTCCAACTCTTTTTAACTAAGCCATTATACTAGCAAACAGTCAGTGTACCTAGTGGCATCCTAAACGTGGCTATTGGACTTTTGTCTAGTCACACTAGTGCAAATCTATATGCAGCACCTGTGCATGACATCCTCCTGCTCTGTTTTTAATAAGCTATAATGATAGCAAAAAATACTGCCATTTAGTGGCATCATAGAACTGGCTGTTGTATTCCATTAGTGCCCCACTGGTGCCAAGCTATTTCTAGCACCTGTGCATGACACCCTCCTGCTCTGTTTTTAATAAGCTATAGTGATAGCAAAAAATACTGCCATTTAGTGGCATCATAGAACTGGCTGTTGTATTCCATTAGTGCCCCACTGGTGCCAAGCTATTTCTAGCACCTCTACATGACACCCTCATGCACATTTTGCTACGCTAATGTTATAGCAAACTCAGGGAATTCATTGCTGCATTTGATAATTCGGAGGGATAGAAAGTGAGGCTTCCTTTAGCTTTTCCTTCTGTTCATAGACAGCATCTCCAAGTTCACACCCGAAGAGCAATTTCTCCTCCACGTCTAAGTGTGGAGAGGCAGCTAGTGCGCATGCGTGTGCCGATTTACCCCAGCTGCAGCCTAAGTACAGTGTTTCGCCTAGTGAGTATGCTCAGCCTGACTGTGCCATTCCTGACGCTAAGTCTTCATTTCGGGATACAGCGCATGCTCCCACACTAAGTGTCAAAAGCCTCTTTGCACAGATGCTTGCATTCCGTGCTGGGTCTAAGTCCTGTTTTGTGCCTAGACACCATGCTAAAGCTGATAGTCTTTTTTCAGAGACTGTATTTCATGCTACTGAGCATGCTCAGGCACTTACTGCATCAGAGACTAGGTCCGGTAATGAACTCTTTGGCCCTGCCCCTGATGTGGGGGTCCCATATAGACCACAGGGAATCAGGTGTCCTCCCAAATGGCTTACAGAGGCCCACCCCTATGACTTGCCACCGCATTATTGATGGCAGCCATGAGGTCATCATTGAAGTTGCGGTTCCAAATAGGACGCTAGTTATGCCACTCATGACGTGTCACTCTACTTTTGTCTCCAGGAGGTTCATTGTGGTTCACCCTGGTTTGGGGCGGACCCAGGTTATAAAAGGGGCTGGAGCCAACAAGGAGGTGCGCATTCTTCTATTATGCTCCGAAAGAGCACACCTCCATGTGTTGAACCCATTGCGGCTTTAGGCCAGAGGTAGGCAGGGATAGGGTGTCGATGCAGGCCACCACCACAGTTGGTAACGCAGAACGGTTAAGACCAGCTCCTGTCCTACCAGTCCTGCTTGTGCAGCCCAGTGGCATTAACAGGCCTGCTGCTGCTGATGCGCCTGCTGTCCACAGGTGTGGCCCCTACGCACACGGTCAGCGTACTCAATGGCTCCTGTGTTGTTAACAGGGAGTTCCTGGGCTGGGTGGGCATGTGGACCCTGTGACGCTAACAGGGCTCCCAGTCTCCAGATCCGAATGGCGTCTAACTCGGTTCAGGCTACTATTAGTTTCATAGCCACACAGCTCTGTATCCTCCACCAAACCTTCCAGTTGCCAACCTCTCCTTTTCCAACTAGGAGCACGGTGGACACTGACTGCTGATGGGGATATATACCTTTCTCTTTCTTTTCTTATTAATTTTCGTTATATAGCGGTAACATAGTTTATACCACCTTATCCAAATCTGCCAGTCCCACTGTAACAGATGGTGTTTCTTCATCAAATGTTACTTTTGCTTAACCACCAAATCCACGGACCAAAACTTTTTTCCCCTTTCCAACACACCTGTTCCCCTTTCCACCAGCATCTGTCCTTTTTCAACTCATTTTGGTATATGACCAAAAGTGCAACTCTGCAGGGACACCGTACTCAACGCCATCTCAGCACAGCAGCCATCCCTCGGTCCCTCCGATGTGGACAAGGAAAAGACCATTTCCTCCTATCCATGACAAAGCATTGAGATTCACTCTGTGCAGCACTGGTGTTTAGTGGAAAAGCAGATCTAAGATTGCGTACCACATTCTGCAGATACTCCTGTATACGTGCGTCCATTTCTATGGCAGGAATTATTTCGCCAAATTTTGTCTTGTACCGGGGATCTAACAGTGTGGCAACCCAGTATTCAGGATTACTTCGAATTCGTACAATCCGAGGGTCATGTAGGTAGTGCAGCAAGAAGGCGCTCATGTGTCTTGTGCATCCAGGAAGACCAAGTCCTTGGTGTGTTGGTGGCAGAGAGGTGAGAATCGTGCCTCCTTCCTCTGCCCTCTCCCCACAACCTCGCACAACCGAAATGTGAGCAAGCTCTCACTCATCTGCTGAGTCTTCCATGCCCATCGCCAGTTCGTTCTCCATTTCTTCATGGGCTCCTGCACTTTCCTCAACACTTTTTGCTGATACTATGCGCCCTTGTTAATCCCTCTCCCTCACCATGACTGCCGCATAGGTGCCGCTGACCATCTGGACCTCGTAGATCTTGTTATCCCTTCCGTATATGACTCCTCCTGTACTTCCTCCCCTTCCTCTTGTCCCAACACCTGACTCCGAATAATAATTACAGTGTGCTCCATCATGTAGATGACCAGAATTGTCACGCTGAGAATGACATTGCCAGTGCTAAACATCTTCGTCGACATTTGTAAACTGTGTAGCAGGGTGCATAGGTCCTTGATCTAACACCACTCCAGCAGCGTGATCTGCACCACCTCTGGATCAAGTTATCCCAGGCTATATGTCATAACGTATTGCAGCAGGGTTCGGCGGTGCTGCCACACACGCTGCAACATGTGCAGATTCCAATTCCTGCGTGTTGGAACATCGCATTTCCGGCGTTTAACTGCCAGACCCTAAGACTTCCGGAGTGATGAAAGTTGTTGAGCTGCTGTGTGCGCACGATGGAAGTGAGCACATAGCGAGCGTGCCCGCTGCACAAGGCCATGTAGGCCGGGATGGTGTTTTAAAAATTGCTGGAGAATTAGGTTCAACACGTGAGCCATACAAGGCACGTGTGTCACATTGCCCTGACGATGGCCCGCAGCCAGGTTTGCATCATTGCCGCACACGGCTGTTAAGTCACCAACGGAGTACGCTCCGTCAATTTGTACTCCGGTCGCCAGGTGACAACGTGTTCCTTTCATGCATAGTGCTGATGATGGGAGAGGAGTCGATGCCAGCGGAGCAGGTGGACGCAGGTTATGCTCACCCACTGGGCTGCATTACCTTGACAGATGCAGAATCTCTGGCTGAATGTAGCTGGTGGGTATCTCACAGATGAAATACCATCATTCAGCTACAACCAATGGGAAGACACCACACCCTTTTTTATGCCCATCCTGTCTGCAGACCCCTGCCAGACATAGCTATGAACCTCTGGTTAATTTTACCCCCAGTTCAGTTTTATGATTTTGTGTGCTTGTTACCTGACTACTTTTCCTGCTTGCTGTTTATGTACCTTGTTGGCCGATCCGCATTTCACCTCTGCTTCTTTTCTGATTAAGTCCTGGCCGTCCCATTCTGTTCCTGTTCCTCAATTAATGTTTTGACCCTGCCTGACTACTATTCTCTGGAACTGCAGCCTTCCACAGGTATTAATCACCTTGGGCCCTGTGTAATTCCTAATCCCTGTATAGGGGTTAAAGGGTTTCAGGGTTCTAGGGGTCCTGCTTGGTGAGTGGCTTCCCTCTAGCCTATCATTTGCAGCCCATCTGAGTGTGTGGATCAAGGAAGGCGTTACACCGTGCTCTCTGCAGAAGGCCATGTGGGCCAGGATAGTGCTTTAAAAATTGCTGGACAACCAGGTTCAACACGTGAACCACACAAGGCACGTGTGTCACATTGTCACAGCGAAGGGCCGCACCCATGTTTGCATCATTGTCGCACCCGGCCTTCCCTGGCTGCTGGTTGAGTGGAGACAACCATTGATGAAACTCGGTCTCCAGAGCTAACCATCCACAACTTCTCAGCGGTGTGACTCACATTTCCCATACATTTCAAAGTAAACCTTTGACCGCCTGATGGCATTGAGCTCTGCTGCCAGCATAGTAAGGAGGTGTGTGGTAGTCCTTGTGCGCAGTTACAAGGAAGGGTGGCCTGACCACACAGGGTTTGCGCCAAGGTGGAGGACCCACACGAGGTTGAAGAGGCAGAAGCAGTGTATTAACTTCTACATACAGAAGAAGGATTGACACAACTCGTGGGGACGGCAAGACTTGTACAGCAGACCCTTCTCCATCTCTCCCCACAGTAACCCATTGCCCAGTCAGCGACATGTAACGCCCCTGTCCATGCTTACTGGGCCAATTATCTGTGGTGAAATGCACCCTGTCACACAGAGTTTCTCAAGGAATCAGTGATGTTTAGTGCGACATGCTGGTGTAGCGCGGGCACGCCTTTGTTGGAGAAGGAGTGGCGCCTGGGCATCGGCTCTTGGGGCACTGCGATGGGCATAAGGTCTCGAAAATCCTCGGTTAAAAAGGTTGGAAAGGCAGCATTTTGGTAGCCAACAGTTTCCAGATGCTGAAAGTCAACCTCTAAGCCATGTCATGCCCTTCTAAAAGCATGTAAAACACAGTAAGGGGACTCCAACCACAGTCTCCCTCGTTTCCACTAACTGGGCCACACACACCCCACTTGACTGGCATCAGTTGACCTTCCCTTTTGAAAAAGAAAATGATGCTTGGCATGAAGCACTCTCAAAAATACGCGTGCCTTTCCCGTCCCCTGGCTGACCCAGGGGAAGAAAAGTCCTCTGAGAGCCATGACTTGTTCATCTTGGTTCTTTTAGAAACACAGCGAGGGGACTCCAACCACAGTCTCCCTCGTTGCCACTAATTGGGCCACACACACCCCACTTGACTGGCATCAGTTGACCCCCCCTTTTGAAAAAGAAAAAGATGCTTGGCATGAAGCACTCTCAAAAATACGCGTGCCTTTCCCGTCCCCTGTCTGACCCAGGGGAAGAAAAGTCCTCTGAGAGCCATGACTTGTTCATCTTGGTTCTTTTAGAAACACAGCGAGGGGACTCCAACCACAGTCTCCCTCGTTGCCACTAATTGGGCCACACACACCCCACTTGACTGGCATCAGTTGAACCCCCCTTTTGAAAAAGAAAAAGATGCTTGGCATGAAGCACTCTCAAAAATACGCGTGCCTTTCCCGTCCCCTGGATGACCCAGGGGAAGAAAAGTCCTCTGAGAGCCATGACTTGTTCATCTTGGTTCTTTTAGAAACACAGCGAGGGGACTCCAACCACAGTCTCCCTCGTTGCCACTAATTGGGCCACACACACCCCACTTGACTGGCATCAGTTGACCCCCCCTTTTGAAAAAGAAAAAGATGCTTGGCATGAAGCACTCTCAAAAATACGCGTGCCTTTCCCGTCCCCTGGATGACCCAGGGGAAGAAAAGTCCTCTGAGAGCCATGACTTGTTCATCTTGGTTCTTTTAGAAACACAGCGAGGGGACTCCAACCACAGTCTCCCTCGTTGCCACTAATTGGGCCACACACATCCCACTTTACTGCCATCAGTTGACCCCCCCTTTTGAAAAAGAAAAAGATGCTTGGCATGAAGCACTCTCAAAAATACGCGTGCCTTTCCCGTCCCCTGGATGACCCAGGGGAAGAAAAGTCCTCTGAGAGGCATGACTTGTTCATCTTGGTTCTTTTAGAAACACAGCGAGGGGACTCCAACCACAGTCTCCCTCGTTTCCACTAACTGGGCCATACACACCCCACTTGACTGGCATCAGTTGACCTTCCCTTTTGAAAAAGAAAAAGATGCTTGGCATGAAGCACTCTCAAAAATATGTGTGCCTTTCCCGTCCCCTGGCTGACCCAGGGGAAGAAAAGTCCTCTGAGAGCCATGTCCACATTGTCAGTGGACAGACACATGTGCTTATCTGCCAGCAGACCCCCAGCAGCACTGAAGACAGGTTCCGAGAGAACGCTGGCTGCAGGACACGACAAGATCCCCAAGGCGTACGTGGCGAGCTCAGGCAATTTATCCAGATTGGAAGCCTAAAATGAGCAGGGCTCAAGTTGCACAATAATGGAATCGATGTTTCCTTGCATATACTCATATATCTGTGTGTCCTCCTCTTTTTCCTTGTCTAGCTGTTTTGTTTTCGCATGAGTATATGTCCTTGTCACTTTCCCATGTGTTTGTGTTGTGTTGTGAGTTGTTTGTCACCTTTTGGACACCTTTGAGGGTGTTTTCTAGGTGTTTTTCTGTGTTTGTGATTGCCTGCCATTGTTTCCTATGCAGTTCGAGTTCGGTTCGTCGAACGTTCGACGAGCCGAACTCGATCGGGAGCTCCGTTCGGCGAACCGACCTCGAGCCAAACCGGGACCGGTTCGCTCATCTCTAGTTAAGAAGGGGACCATCATTTCTGTCGAGGCTGATTTCATGAGTTTTATTTTTTTTAAAATTCTGTAGAAGCAGAAAAGCAGCAATGTCTGACTTTCATTTGTTCATTTTCATAGATTTTTTTATTTATTATTATTTGTCAGATTCAAGTTTTTTCTGTGACCATTGTGGTTTTTTTTCATTAAACAAGAGGTACCAACAATTTTGACCATGTGTGTATTATAATGGCCCCACATAACGTTCCATATATTGGAGTAATTCCACATATTATGAATAGAAAGTTTTTATTTAAGATTAGATGCAAAAAATGATATACAACATAGACATTAAAAATGTATAGTGTTACAGTGCACGGAACTACACAAAGATGCAGGGGTTTGGCATGCTGACATGTATATAGGGCTAAGTGTCTATGATGGTGAGCTAATCGCACTCAGAGTGATTGCCTTTTTGAGACACAACACATCACATGAATAACAGGTTTGCACTTTACAAATCAAAGTTAACATTCACCTTATGGAGCACTGTGTTATCAAGGCACCTGTATAGACAGTGTCTGTAATTATACACTGGCTCCACTCTAAGTGGTTGCCCTTTTAAGGCACATCACTTAATAGCTTGGTCTATAGCAGGGGTGGGGAACCTCCGGCCCGCGGGCCGTATGCGGCCTGCAACGACTTCTTCTGCGGCCCGCGGGCTGATTCCCGGGGACCGTGGTGCTGGAGCAGCAGCCGCATCTTGCTGGCTGCTGGCCCTTTAAAACCCCACATAGCGCGTTCAATGCTGAACGCTGCATTTCCTATACCTGAAGTACTACTCCCCACGCTGCCACTGGCTACGTGAGGACGTACTTTGTAGGTGGGGTAGGCGTGAGGTGCCCTACAATCAAACAGAAGAGGATTGACTGCCCAATCATCCCCCAGGTCTTACTGTGCCGGGCAGCGCTCTGTGCCCGGTGGCAGCTCCTCTCTGTGCCCGGAGGCAGCGGCGGCTCCTCTCTGTACCCGGTGGCTCCTCTCTGTGTCCGGCGGCGGCGGCTCCTCTCTGTGCCTGGCGGGTCCTCTTTGTGCCCGGCGGCAGCGGTTGCTTCTCTCTGTGTCCGGTGGCAGCGGCGGCTCCTCTCTGTGCCCGGAGGCAGCGGCAGCTCCTCTCTGTGCCCGGTGGTGGCTCCTCTCTGTGCCCGGCGGCGGCGGATCCTCTCTGTACCCGGTGGTGGCGGCTCCTCCCTGTATCCGGCGGTGGCTCCTCTTTGTGTCCGGCGGCTCCTCTCTGTGCCCGGCGGCGGCTCCTCTTTGTGCCAGACGACGGCGGTTCCTCTCTGTACCCGGCGGTTTCTCTCTCCGTGCCGCAGCCTCCCCCAGCGCTCTGTGATCCCAGCCTCCCCCAGTCCTCTAACTGCCTCCAAGCTTCCCCAGGTCTGCCTGTGCCCCCAGCGCTCTGTGCCCCTCTTTCTCCCCAGTGTTCTATGCCCCCCCTGTCTCCCCAGTGATCTGTGCCCCCCCGAGTGATCTGTGCCCTCCCCCAGTCTCCCCAGAGATCTGTGCCCCCACCAGTGATCTGTGCCCTCCCCCAGTCTCCCCAGTGATCTGTGTGCCCCTAGTGATCTGTGCCCTCCCCCCAGTCTCCCCAGTGATTGGTGCCCCCACAGTCTCCCCAGTGATCTGTGCCCCCCAGTGATCCCTATGCCCCCAGCGTCCCCCAGGTTTGTCTGTGCCTCCAGCCTCTCTCATAATTCTCTGTGTCCCCAGAGCTGTCTGTGCCCCTCCGACATCCCCCAGGGTTGTCTGCCCCCAGCTATGTATATACCCCCAGCAATTTTTGTGCCCCCCAGCTATGTCTGTGCAACACAGTGTTGTGTATATACCCCCAGTACAGTCTGTGCCGCCCAGTGATATATGTACCCCCAGTGACGTCAATGCCCTGCTGCTTCCCCAGTGATGTATATGTGGCGCCCCTGACCTGGTCAGGCACCACTGAGTACTGCACCCATGCTGGGGACAGTACAATACAGGTAATCCAGAAGGCTGACTGGGGTGTGGAACACAGGCGCATAGTGATCAGGTCTCACACATGTACCCATGAGAGGACCCCTGGGGATCCCAGGAGGGGGCAAGCCTTCACCTTCACTGGAATAGTGGAGGGGGTAGAGCCTCCATCTCCTCTCAAGGGGTGTGGTAAGAGAGTCTGGTTGCTAGGTGGCGTAGGCAAGAACAGGAGAGGAGGAGCAGTGAGTCAGTTAGAGCAGAGAACTCCGTAGGGCTCAGTGAGGAGCAGACCTGTGGGGCTGTTGCTGTCTAACAGCGCCCGCGCAGTGGCTACAGACGGGGGAGAACGGTCAACTAGGAGTGCTGCCTGAAAGCCAGCTTCAGCTAGAGAGTGCACGGAGTGGGAAGTAAGGAGACTGCTAGAGAGCACCAGGCCCAACCGGGCGGCAGATCCCGAAGCGAGGATAGATTCAACTTTCTTCTGCTAAACCTGCCGGTGTGGGGCTCTTAAAGCCCACACCACAACACTACAAAAGCCGCAGCCACGTAACCACAAGTTTGGGCCCATAGGTCATAGGAGGCAAGAGGCTGGAGTGGCCTGGTCCGGGGAACAAGCACACGGCAAACAACAAGGGGAGAGAGGCTGCAGCATCTTCCCTGGGTGACCCCCATAGGGACTCAAAGTCGGGGTCACCCCAAACCACCAAGGGCTAAGGAAGGCGAGTCAGTAGTCACCCTCGTAAAGTCAGCCTGAAGGATACCTGGTTCCTACCTGGTTCATCTCAGCTACGCCCGGGTTACTCACCCTGCCATCAAATGTGAGTAAAAACCCTGAAAGACATCCTGCCTGTGTGGTCATTCTGCGACTTGTGGTACTACAAACCTACACAGGGCCCTGGGGCTTGCCTCACTCTCAGGAGGCTCCTACATCTAACTGCACACACCATCAGCCCCAGGCGTCCCCTAACCTGCAGTGGCGGTCCCCACTGACCGCAATACTGAGAGTGGCGTCACGATCAAACAAGAAGATTTCCTACCAGTGACGGAGATCCAGCAACGTGGAGTCCCTGAAGGTAATGCACCGACACCGACACAGCACCGGCGGGGCTTCACATCTGGCGTCACGAACAGGATAAGGACTAGACCTGTTCAGACAGGTGACCATGTGCCTGGGCGGTCCGCCTGAAAAATTGGAAGCGCCGCCATATTGCCACCATGAAAAGCGCGCTGAAAAACAACAGCAGCCCGCGCTGGGAGAAGTTACCGCCCACGAAGAGGTGTGGCTACCCAGAGATCCCCTGCAGAGTTCTGAGCTTGCCAGCTATGAGAGCGGAAGCGTCCAGAGACGGCGGGAAGGAAAGAGAGCCACAAGCCTGCTGCTGGGAGAGGAGCTGCTGAAAGAAGCAGAGCAAAAACTGAACAGCTTGTTATCGGAGGCAACGGCGAGTCCACAGCTGGAGAGTCGTGCAGAAGACGGCGCAGAAGAAATGGCGTCTGACCGCAGAAATCCAGAACCGGGCTCCGCTGCCTGGTGGTATCGGGAGCTGGCCCAGTTCTGCGACCGGCTGGAGGCCGGGATTGTGCGACAGCTTAGGGAAGAACGCACGGAGCTCCTGGAGATGGCTGCGGCGGTGCGGACCTACGAGGAGGGAGCCGCGCGACGCATGTCAGACCGAGCGGCGACGACGCAGACCCCGATGCAGCCACAGATGGGTGAGTCGAGTGATGCCCCGGCCAGCACAAGTGCCCCGACCCCTGCTGCCACGCCCGCGGTCCTGGAAGAGGCGCCCGGCGCGGCGCCACCGAACCAGGCCGCAGCCACGCTAGATGCGGCCCGCCAAATCCAGGCCGCCGCAGCCATGCCCCGCCTGGCCCGCAAAGGTCCGACTACCACTGCGATACTGATCCGTGCCGCAGGTGTGACACTGACCCAGGCTGCCACCCTGCTGAGCCCAGTCCGCCAAGACCCCACCGCAGCAGCGACGCTCGTCCGCGCCGCAAGTGAGATGCTGAACCAGGCCGCAGCCCCGCCGGGTGCGGCCCGCCAAGCTCCGATCGCTGCAGCGACGTCCAGCCCAGCCTGCACAGAGCCCCCTGCAACAGCGACACTGATCCAGGCCGCCGCCATGCCAGGCGCGGCCCGCCAAGACCAGGCCGCCGCAGCGATGCCCTGCCCGGCCCGCCAAGACCAGGCCGCCGCAGCGATGCCCTGCCCGGCCCGCCAAGACCAGGCCGCCGCCATGCCAGGCGCGGCCCGCCAAGAAGAGCTTGCATCACGATTTTCCCCGGCCTGCAAGGCCAGAGCAGACACCGCTCCCCAGTCCAGAGAGGTCCCTGCTAGGAAGACCCTGATAGGAGAGGACCCCGAATACTGGAAGCTGAAGGCTGACCTAGAGGCCCAGTTCCCACAAGAGATGGTGGATCGGTACCTGCTCCCTCCGTATACCCCCAAGGAGATTCAGACAACCCCTGCAGCTGCGCCAGAGAGTCCACCGCCCAGACCAGCTGAAGAAAGCCCATCCCCAGCACTGCCACCAAAAGAGTGCAGCGAAGAACTAGGGGGGAGAGGAGACCATGAAGCAGAAGGGCTGACTCCGACGCCAACCACAGCAGACCCCTACCCAGAGCCGGAGATGCTGCCCTATTCCCGCTGGGAGGAGGAAGATTTGACACCGTCAGCAGATGAAGATCAACCTAAAGACCTCACCTGGAAGCCTGCAAGCATGAATCCAGCCCGCAAGACACGGCGCAGCAGAACACAGGTTGCTCCAACACCGCAGTCTCCAGAGCAGAGGGAAGTCACGGTCAGAGACCTGGAGGAGAAAAGGTGCCTAAGAAGGTCCAAAGCCCAGGCTAGAGGACCCCTTTACAGAGGAATAGTAGAGGACTTCAACTTGAAAAGCGGATACGGCTTTATTGTAGTAAAAGGAATAAAAGAGGGCATATTTGTAAATCGGAGAGATGTTCAAGCCCACCTGCCCAGAGGACATTCAGGCAGAAATTTGAAAATTGGGGACTTAGTACAGTTCACCTTGCATCAAGGAGAAAGGGGCTACTATGCCTTAGACGTAGCACCATGTCCCAGACAAGAAAGACAAGAAAGACAAGAAAGACAAGAAAGACAAGAAAGACAAGAAAGACAAGAAAGAAAAGACAGAGATAAAGAGCCAGATGTAGAAACAGACGAAGACCAAGAAAGGAAAGATAAAGAACCTACAGATGAAACAACCACAGACAAAGATCCTACAGATGAAACAACGACGGACGACGACGGAGAGCAAGAAAGTCACAGGTGCCGGTGCCCTACATGCCCACGCCCTGGTGAAATGGAGGAGTAGAGTAGAGAAAAGTAAAGTAAAGTAAGAAGAGAAGTTAAAGTTTTGAAAAGTTTTGTTTTGCAACGTTTAAGAAATGCGCCCACAAAAACTATTGTGAGAAATAAACTTTAAGGCTATGAACTTGCTATAGCCACAAACTCTCGCAGTGTAAATAGTTACACCAGTGGCACCACCACCAGGGCCAGCCTGTTTAGGGGCTTGGCTCGTCTGCAACCAGGGGGGCCCGTCCGTAGAAAAGGGCCTTGGCTCACCTGCGACCAGAGAGCACGCCTGTTTATGGGGCCTTGGCTCACCACCACAAAGAGGGTACCTGGTCAGCACCAACTGTGGAGGCCGCCTCTGAATCCTGCCAGAAGAGGCTGACGGCGCGGATCCACCAGGCCAGGTATACCCTGAAACCACCAGCCCATGAAAGCCGCCTCTACATCCTGCCAGAAGTGGCTGAAGTCGCGGCCAACGGGAGAGGAAGATTGGAGGAAAGGTCTGGGGAAGTAGATGGCCCAGACCTGGTTACCAAAAGGACCGGTGACCTGCCTCCTGAGAGGGTTTTGGGTGGGTTAACGGACTTGTGGGTGGAGGGTGGTGATGTCTGATACCTGGTGCTTTTAAATGTTTTACATGTTTTAATGTTTTATGCATTTTAAAATGTTGTCTTGCAGCCCGAGGACGTGCTGGTGATAACTAAGGGGGAATGTGGCGCCCCTGACCTGGTCAGGCACCACTGAGTACTGCACCCATGCTGGGGACAGTACAATACAGGTAATCCAGAAGGCTGACTGGGGTGTGGAACACAGGCGCATAGTGATCAGGTCTCACACATGTACCCATGAGAGGACCCCTGGGGATCCCAGGAGGGGGCAAGCCTTCACCTTCACTGGAATAGTGGAGGGGGTAGAGCCTCCATCTCCTCTCAAGGGGTGTGGTAAGAGAGTCTGGTTGCTAGGTGGCGTAGGCAAGAACAGGAGAGGAGGAGCAGTGAGTCAGTTAGAGCAGAGAACTCCGTAGGGCTCAGTGAGGAGCAGACCTGTGGGGCTGTTGCTGTCTAACAGCGCCCGCGCAGTGGCTACAGACGGGGGAGAACGGTCAACTAGGAGTGCTGCCTGAAAGCCAGCTTCAGCTAGAGAGTGCACGGAGTGGGAAGTAAGGAGACTGCTAGAGAGCACCAGGCCCAACCGGGCGGCAGATCCCGAAGCGAGGATAGATTCAACTTTCTTCTGCTAAACCTGCCGGTGTGGGGCTCTTAAAGCCCACACCACAACACTACAAAAGCCGCAGCCACGTAACCACAAGTTTGGGCCCATAGGTCATAGGAGGCAAGAGGCTGGAGTGGCCTGGTCCGGGGAACAAGCACACGGCAAACAACAAGGGGAGAGAGGCTGCAGCATCTTCCCTGGGTGACCCCCATAGGGACTCAAAGTCGGGGTCACCCCAAACCACCAAGGGCTAAGGAAGGCGAGTCAGTAGTCACCCTCGTAAAGTCAGCCTGAAGGATACCTGGTTCCTACCTGGTTCATCTCAGCTACGCCCGGGTTACTCACCCTGCCATCAAATGTGAGTAAAAACCCTGAAAGACATCCTGCCTGTGTGGTCATTCTGCGACTTGTGGTACTACAAACCTACACAGGGCCCTGGGGCTTGCCTCACTCTCAGGAGGCTCCTACATCTAACTGCACACACCATCAGCCCCAGGCGTCCCCTAACCTGCAGTGGCGGTCCCCACTGACCGCAATACTGAGAGTGGCGTCACGATCAAACAAGAAGATTTCCTACCAGTGACGGAGATCCAGCAACGTGGAGTCCCTGAAGGTAATGCACCGACACCGACACAGCACCGGCGGGGCTTCACATATATTCCTCCCAGCCCTCCCCAGCAATGTTTATGCCTCCCAGCTATGTCGGTGCTTCCCATCAATGATGTACGCACCCCCCAGTGATATATGTACCCCCCCAGTAATGTCTATGCCCACAGCTGTCTATGTCCCGCAGCTTTTCTAGTGATATATACTCCTCCCAAGTAATGTATTTGACCTCAGCATCTCCTTTGATGTCTATGCCCCAGCCTCCCTAGTCATGTCTATGCCCCCAGCCTCCCCAGTGATCTATATTCCTCCAAACCCTCCCCTGTGATGTATATACAGCAGTCCCAGCCAATTCAAACCTGGAAAAGCAGTTGTGAAAAGCAACAAGATCAATATCGCCTAATATTACAGCTGCACCAAAGAGTAGAAGCTCCAGCCGCCACAGTGAGTTAATTGTTTGACCAAATATATTAGGGTAATTTTCAAGTTGATAGTTTTGTGCGGCCCCCGAAGGTTGGTAAAAATTTCCAAATGGCCCCTGGCAGAAAAAACGTTCCCCACCCCTGGTCTATAGTAACGTTACTAACAAGCTTACGACAGATTTAGAGTTGTACTATTAGTAACCTTATGTATATTATAGCATACATGCAAAAATCGCTCATTGTAAGGAGACCCCTCTGTGAGTAAATGCCCAGTGTCTATAATTATAATTTAAAACTGGCTCTAATATGTGGAATTACTCCAGTCTTTTTCTTGAAAACAATGGTTATATGGAGTTAGCATAAATATGTGTGATATAATGATAATCTGGAATTATTGGTTATTAATAACGTTCCATATAGTATAATGGGTTCCATATAGTAATGGGTCCTCAATACCGTGCTTTCCCCGAAAATAAGACCTCCCCCAAAAATAAGACCTAGCAGGAGTTTTGATGGATGCTTAAATATAAAACATCCCCTGAAAATAAGACCTAGCCGAGGTCAATAATGAAGTGTCCGTGCAGAGGTAAAAAAGTTAAAGAATCCTGCAGGACACTTCATTATAGACAGCGGACACCCCCTGAAGAAAGAAGAGAGAAGACCCCTCATCATACTCACCAGACGCCAGAGCAGGTGAGCGCATCAAGGTCCTGCGGCGGAACAGACACTTGCACACACACATCAGATCATACACACACACATGAGATCACACACTCACCACATCCAGCGATATCGCTTGCTTCTCGGCAGCAATGCTGTGCAGTGCAGTGACCTTCCAGGACCTGCCGGAGGATCACATGGCTGGAAGCATGTGGTATCTCCGGATGTTGTGAGTGTGCGCGCGCGATTATATCGGTATGTGCGATATCGATTTGTGAGTGTGTGTGAGTGTATGCGATCAGATGTGTGAGTGTATGCTGTCTGATGTGTGAGTGTGTGTTTCTGAGTGTATGCAATCGGATGTGTGTGTCGGCAGGAGGCAGAGGAGAACGTCGTGCAGCAGAGCTGCTGGGAGCGCCCACCGGAGAGCACAGGGAAGAATGATGTGAAAGCTGTGTGTGTGTGTGTGTGTGTGTGTATGCTGTCTGATGTATGACTGTGTTCTGATGTGTCAGTGTCGGCCAGGCGCAGGAGAGCACAGCTGCTGGGAGATCACAGGGAGGAATTATGTGGAATGTGATGTGTGTGTTTGTGTGTGTGTGTGAGATCTGATGTATGCGAGTGTCAGTGAGATGTAGGGGAGCACAGCTGCTGGGAGATCACAGGGAGGAATGATGTGGAATCTGATGTGTGTGTGTCTGCATGAGTATGAGTGAGTGTGATGTGATCTATATGAATGTCAGCCAGATGGCAGGGGAGGCGTGCAGCACACCTGCTGGGAGATCACAGGGAGATCTGGGAGCCATACAGATGCCCAGGGCTGGTAAGTATTACAATCCTGGGAAGGGAGGGTCTGCTTATTGTGGGGGGGCAGATTTACCCCCAACCATGTCTCCTTGAGAATAAGACACCCCCTGAAAATAAGACCTAGTGCTTTTTTCAGGGCAAAAAAAAATATAAGACAGTGTCTTATTTTCGGGGAAACAGGGTAGTCCTCCACACAGTATAATGCACCCCTCCATAGTCCCCCATATAGTAAAATGAGCCCACCATAGTCCTCGATATAGCATAATGCCCCCTATAGACCTCCATATAGTATAGTATTGGCTATCAAACTCGCTTGACCTAAACCCCATAAAGAATCTAACGGGTATTGTCAAGAGAAAGATGAGAGACATCAGACCCAACAATGCAGATGTGCTGAAGGCTGCTATCAAAGCAACCTGGGCTTCCATTCATTCATGTTGTGAATAAGTTTTCCAGTTTGGGGCTCCCTCTTGTGATCAGTGCTGGCGGTGCAGTTGATATTTGGAATGAAAGCCACACACATGTGGAGGACTGGCAATCAGGGTCAGATTGGGCTATTTAACTGAGTCTCTTGTTACTTGCTGTTGGTCACTGTCTCCTGTGTGTTAAGGTCATTCTGTAACCAGCTCTGCTCACTACCAGAACTACTCTCAGATAAGTGGTCTTTGCACCTATGCTGTTTGTTTTCCACTTTCTTGTTGTTTTTTCTGCAGGGATCATTCCCTGGTGGGAGTGTCTGTATACTTAGCTCTATGATTCTGCAAGGTATTGTGTTTGTCATGCTTGGTATTAATTCAGTCCCTCATCTGTATTAGTATTTTTGGATTCCAGTAACATCAGAGTACTGATACAGTGGGGAGAGGTTGTGTCACCTCAGGATTTTTCCATATCAGAAGTGCTGGTATATATTAGGGTTTTTACGGCTGCAAACAGTTGCTCTTTCCTATCCTTTCCTATAAAGATAGTTTGGGCCTTACCTTTGCTGAAATCTTTTGTAGCTTTGTATTGTGTTTTTCTATATCACCGTAGCCTTTACATGTGGGGGGCTATCTATACATCTTTGGGGACTGCTCCGAGGAAGATTAGCTTTCTTATATCTCTGTCTATGAGATTAGTTAGTTCGACTTTGTCGAGGCGTCCAGGTCATCGTAGGCACGCCCCATGGCTACTTCTAGTTGTGTGTCAGGATTAGGTCTGCAGTCCGTTAAGGTTCCAGCCACTCTGTTACCTTTTGAGATTCTGGATTTTTTGATGCTCCTCGGTCCCTGTATCATAACACCCCGCAGTGCCACAGGCTGATCGCCTCTATGCCACGCTGCCTTGATGTAGTAATTCATGCAAAAAGAGCATCGGCCAAGTATTGAGGCATTTACTGTACAGACTTTTCAGTAGGCGCCAACATTTCTGAGTTTAAAATCATTTTTTCAGTTGGTCTTATATAATATTCAAATTTTCTGAGATAAACGACTTTTGGGTTTTCATTGGCTGTAAGCCGTAATCATCAACATTAACAGAAAGAAACGCCTGAAATAGATCCGTGTGTAATGACTCTATATCATATATATGCGTCTCCCTTTTTGTATTGAATTACTGGAATAAATTAATTTTTTCTATGATATTCTAATTTATTGAGATGCACTTGTATACATGGATGGGCCTAGAATGGGGACATATATACCAGGATGGGCACAGAATGGAGAAATATATACAAGGATGAGGCGATTTATATACCAGGAGGGGGAACAAATATGCCTGGATTGACAACTTATATACCAGGATGGGAGACATATACAGTATACCAAGATGGGAGATGAATAGACTAGGATGGGGGACATTTTATATATATATACATATATATATATATATATATATATATATATATATATATATATATATATACAAGGATGGGCCCAGGATGGGGACATATACATACCAAAATGGGCACATGGTGGGAACATATATACCAGGATGGTTACAGAACTGAGACATACAAACCAAGTTGGGGACATATTTACCAGGACGGACACAAGATGGATACATATATACCAGGATAGGACCAGGGTGGGGACATAAATAGTATATTAGAAAAAGAATACTAAGGTCCATAATAATTAGATAATCCTGACCAAAGTCACCAAAATCCTAAATACTACCTACAAATGACTTTGTATCTAATTATAATACCAATAATGTCTTAGTAGACCAATTGATGATAAAAAATATATATCATCTTATTAAGGACAGCAGAAATGTCACACAGAAACACGGTTTTATAAATAAGTATCAAAATATGTAGAAAAAACACCCAGCACCATAACAGGAATCCAACCAGGAAGATAGATAAAAAAGTTTTTCCATTTTATTTAGATCATAATGTTAAAAATACATACAAAATTACTAAACATGACCAAAACCTGACATGTTTCAGACCCTAGAACATGGTCCTTACTTATACCTATGAGGGGCCCAGGATGGTTGACATATATACCAGGATGGGAAACATATATCTGGATTTTCCCAGGATGGGTGACATATATCAGAATGTGGAAAATGTATATCGGGATGGAAAACATATATACCAGGATGAGCCCCGGATCTGGGACATATACACCAAGGTGGGGTGTCATATATAAAAGGAATATATACAGTATACGAAGATGGGAAACATATATAACAGAATGGGCTCAAAATGGGGGACATTTATACCAGAATGGGAGACACATATGCCTGGAAAGGGCCGAGGATAAGGGACATTAGTGCACAACACTTATGGCTTTATAGGATTTACGAAATAAGTCTATATAGCTTCCCACGAACAGGTGGCTGCAGTTCGATCCTTGTCCTTTTCTGCCCTTTTTCACATTGATGTTACTGACACAAGGTAATATTTTAATACTAGAGTAGGACTGTCCCGACTGGGTACACCTCGTCGCGGTGGGATGACTTTTACACTTTTTGATCAAACAGTATTTACCAAGTACCCTATGTTATTTAAATGTACTACTAATATTTACTTATATACTTATTATAGGGTATATGCTCATTGTGTGTTTTATTCTTGGGTAAGGTCAGGATATAACCTGATGCTTTGTTGTAATTTTTTTATTAGTCTCTACAGATTATAGTTGCAGAACAATGTGATGATTTATTTTCAATGCATAACATTTAAATTGCAGAAAAAAAGTTAGCAAATGATTTGGGCACATTTTTATCTCATAAATTGCTATTCATCAGGGTTCAAAGGGAGGAAAAAAAGAGGAAACTTATGCAAGTCTAATCATTTGACTCCTCCTTTGTTTTACACCACTTAAAACATCCTTCTAATACTCATAATATGCAGTTGACTACCAGCTTTTGTTGCAGCATAAACCATGGATTCAGGGGAACCATCCTCCTTCCCTCAAACTGCAGAGGGCAGCTCAAGCTGCAATGTAAACTATACCGGAGACCTACACAAGGTGGAAATGCAGCCGGATACTGTTTACAGCAAGTCGACTGTGGTGGTGGTACAGCAGATTGAGCCTCCTGTGCGAGATGACTTGCTTTGGTCTATCTTTAATACCATTTATCTGAATATATGCTGTCTTGGATTTGTGGCCCTCATGTACTCTGTAAAGGTGAGTAACGGGAAAGGGTGAGACCAACTTCAACAAGTAGGAGCCATGTTTGTATTATTACAATAGCCATTGACTTTTTACGTGTTTGAAGGTTAATTTGTTGTTGTAGGACTAGAAAAATTTGTCTGCTTTCTTGTAGACTGCTGGAACTTGAACAGATTATTTCTCAGATTGCCTAAATTGTTGTCTTCAACGTGTGGAGTGGTCTTGGTTTTCTTGCCATCAATTAGGTGTGTTGGTTAAACTTAATGATAGTTTTAGTTACAGGGGTATTCTTAAGTTCGGAAGTTATCCTTGATCACTGGGGCCTGACTTCTGGGACCCACGCTGATCCAGAGAACCTTGAACAAGATGGACCTAGGTCTTTTTTTCAACCTATGTAACTATGTAACTATAAAGAGTCCCATGTATATGCAGTGGTAATGAATCGTGTGCATTTCTGCTCCATACTTATAATATAACAGTGTCTAAGACCAGCCAATCACAGCTCTTGGCTATCTCTGGTGGTCCCATTAAGAAAAAAATAAGAGAAAAAGGAAAAGTCAGCTCACCCCAGCAGAAAATACACCCACGTGTGTAATCCTTAGGTCATCAGCATTGATCCAGTAGAAAGAAGAAGGAGGGAAATAGGAGGGAACCAACAAGGTATGAAAAGTCATCCAGTGACATAATCCAGGGAATCCTCTATATGTCTAAAACTTAACAATTATTGGTGTAATGTTCCAAATATTAATAAAATCACAAAAATGCAAAACCCCTCTTGGAGGAATTATAACGGTATATACATATTAATTTCTAGCAACCGATGCATTTCGGCGTGTAGCCTTATGCCGGCGTCACACGGTACGATATATCGTGCGATATGTCATTGGGGTCACGTCGTTAGTGACGCACATCCGGCATCGTTAGACATATCGTACTGTGTGACACCACTGAACGACTGTGAACGAGCAAAAATACTCACCTTATCATTGTTCATTAACACGTCGTTCATTTTCAAAATGTCGGTCCTCCTTCTGTGCGCCGGTTGTTCATCGTTCCCGAGGCAGCACATGTCGCTCCGTGTAACACCCCGGGAACGACAAACACAGCTTACCTGCGGCCCACCGGCAATGCGGAAGAAAGGAGGTGGGCAGGATGTTACGTCCCACTCATCTCTGCCCCTCCACTTCTATTGGCCGGCCGCTGTGTGACGTCGCTGTGACGACGAACGTCCCTCCCCCTTCAGGAAGAGGATGTTCGCCGCCCACAGCGATGTCACTCAGCAGGTAAGTGCATGTGACAAGGGTAAACGACTTTGTGCGCCACGGGCAACTAATTGCCCATGACGCACAAACGACGGGGGTGGGTAACGATCGCTCATGCGATCGCACGATAGATCGTATCGTGTGACGCCAGCTTTAGCCATATCTAAGGCTACATGCTGAAACAAGTATGTCGATAGAAATGAATCTGTATATATCACTATAATTCCTCCACGATGGGTTTTGCATTTTTGTAATTTTATATATTTATGGAACATTACACTAATAAATGTTAAGTTTTAGACATATAGTGGATTTCCTAGAATCTTTCACTGGATCACTCTTCGTACTTTGCCAGTTAAGAAAAAATGGAGCATCAGTGAGCACAATTAACCAATACTCCATTAAGGCTGGGATCTTGAGAGGCCCAGTACTCAAGATCAATGGTGGTCCCAGCAGTTGGACTCCCAGCAACCAGGCAGAGGAAAGTGATAACTCCAAAATCTGAGACAACACCTATAAGGAGTTTGTAAGTACTAGTACTACTCTACTTTTGCAGTACTATTGTGGCGGTGCTGTAATGAGGCACTATGTTGGGGGAACAGTAGCATACTATTGTGATAGAGCACTTTCACAGGAGTCTAGTCAATATTTTATTTATACAGAGAGAGAGAGATTACTATCTCTATTAAGGTAGTGTTTGTCAGTTGTAAAGACACCGCAACATTTTTATTTTTCCTCGTTGTAATGGTGCTGTAAATGTAAACACCCACCCCCCCAGTCCCATGTCTCATACTCACCTTCCGGCGTTTTCCTACTTTGACCTCACTCCAGTCCCGAGCGGCCATCTTGTACCCATAGGTTCTGACTGTAATTCTCATGGTCTCAGCTAAGGTATTCAAGGGTTAAACCTGCTATTTCTTTCTCCGTTAATTGCTATGGGATAGAGGTGGATTTCACACTTCTATATTTTACAGTTCTTTGATAATATAAAATCATGAGCATACATAAGGCTATTAATTCTTGGTAGGAGACCTGGACTGGGCATGTGCACACACTAAAATACAGACATATGAATTTGGTCCCAGTACAGTTCCAGAGATGTGACCCACATAATCATCAGACTTTTATGATATATCTTGTGAACAGGAGTAAATATGTGAATTTAGAACATCCCTCTTGCTGCATTGAGATGAACTTGGGAAATCACTGGTCAGTAAGGTCCGGAAATTGTGGAAGTGACTGTGTTTGTGTGCAAACAAATTGTGCAAACGCACACCGCGTCGTAGAGATATGCAGTAGTGTTTCCCTATTCAGACAAGTGTATTAAATGTCTGTATGCTACCCAGCTCGCCACAATGATGGACTGCAAGTCATTGTAATTGGAGCAGACTGTGATTCAGTGCCCAAAAAACAGATCACATATAGGTTGCCACCCATATATCATGTGTTCTTCATGATCAGGCTTGGACTGGCCCACAGGAGAGTAGGAGGATCTTCCGGTGGGCCCTTTTGCAGTATTATGTCACTTACCACACCATCATTATCAGTAGCTAGGACAATATTCTTGTTTCACTATGTACAGGCAAACGAAGCATCTTATCATTCATTTTGCAAACTACCCAGTATATTATGATATAGAAGCATAGGTACATTTGTGAATGTAATATTGGCATGTAGTTGATCTGTGGACCCCAGAGTCAATGTTCCTGGTGGGCCTCTGCCACCCCAGTCTGACACTGTTCAAGATCCATAACAATTTATAAAATAGGAAACTGTATTTGGCTTTTTATTATATATTAATCTAGCTGTGATACTCGGCATTGCCCCGGATAGTACCTAAGTGTCTCTGTCTCTCTCCCACTCTCTCTGTTTCCCAATCTCATTCTCCCTCTCTCCATGTCTGCCTCTGTCTCCCTCTCTGTGCAAAATTTCATGATTGTAAATGCGACGGTGTGGATTCCTTTAGCGGACACACATACATACATACACACACATACACATACACTCAGCTTTATATATTAGATTGTCAATGTACAGATGTGGTACAGAAGTAAAGAAGTGACAGAGCAATAATATACTGATGGCAAACAGATGACGATACAGATTATTTATTTATTATTTTTTTTTCTGGATGAAAATCTTACAACTTTACATACATTTGTCTTAACTCAGCTTTATTCTTTTCATGGGTCATGTAGGCAAAACATTTTGTAAGTTCAATGCAATTAATCGCTATGAAGCTAAAGCTCCCAAAAGTCATTAAAGAGGACCAACCACCAGGATTTTCATATATAAACTAAAGCCAGTGCTATACTGGCACTATCAGGGTGATTCTATACATACCTTTAGTTGTGAGATTGGATGTATAGTTTCTGAAATACAGGCAAGTAAAGTTTGTGAAATGCACTGTTATTTGATTGATAGAAGCTACAGAATATCTAATAGGTTTGTCGAGTTTTGCTAGTTATTTCTGCCCTTGTCTGCCTGCCTGTCCTTCCTCCCCCTGTCTCTTTTGTTACAAGGGGAGGAAGGACAGAGGGAGGAAGGGCAGGCAAGCAGACAGGGGCGGGAATAACTAGGAAAACCCGACCCACCTATTAGATATTGCATTGCACCTATCAATCAAATAACAGTGCATTTCACAAATTTTACTTGCCTATATTTTAGAAACTATACATCCGATCTCACAACTAAAGATATGTATATAATCAGCATGATAACGCCAGTATGGCACTGGCATTAGCTTATATATGAAAATCCTGGTAGATGGTCCTCTTTAAGCAATTGCTATTCATGCAACCTACCTAGTAGAATCACAGGGTTGTCTAGTGATCTAAGTTCATGGGTGTCTGAGTCTTGTGGTTGTATTCTGACAATCTGAATATGATGTTAGTGTGTATTACAAATCTTCTAAGTTACCATTGAATTAACCTCTTGATTTTTCTTCCTCCCCTTTACCCCTCCGCTACAGTCACGAGATCAGAAAGTATTTGGAGATAGAAGTGGAGCAACGATTTTTGCTACTAAGGCCCGGAAATTCAACATTGCCGCAACAGTTGTATCAATTACCTTATTCCTTATTGTAATCATCATCAATATCGCTAGTCGCAGCTGAGATGCCGCCATGAAAGAAACAGTCTACGCGGTCGAAACTTCAGTTTGGTGCAGAACTGATCTCGTGGATTATATAACAGGAATTGGGATGGAATTCATCAATAAATGCATTATTATTACCACTATTATTTCTTTTCTATTATTACAGACACATAAAAAGTATAAAAACATCCAAAAAAAAAATCTTGTAGACAGTTAAATTCATGTTTAATTCTCTACAGTGCAGCTTGAATATTGGGTTATAGGGCAGAAAAAGATGAACAGATTGATATCTACTTATGTGGGAATGGATAACTTAGCAGTTAAGTGGGCGGTTCTAATTAGGGATCGACATTCTTACCTGTATTATCGTCTACAAAGAGAGACATGTCAATCAGTGATTAGGACCACCCACTTGACTGCTAAGCCCTGAGTAAGCATGGGTGCATATTATGAGTATGGGATACAACATATATGTACATGATTATCTATATGTATATAAATATCAGCAGATTACATATATTTCACAACAGTTTTTGTCCCAGTTTTTTCCCAGTCATTTAAAACAGAAAAAAAATAACAGTATGCTCTCAGCAACACAGCAGATCTGCTGTTTAAAAGGTCCATAGACTAAGGTTTCGCCATCCACATTGCTTAGCTCTACATTTTCAGGAGTCACAGTGCTTGGTATTACAGCTAATTCAAACATTACCCCATTCTTGTGAATGGAAGAGAGCTGTAATATCACGCCCAGCGGCTACTAAAAGTGCCACGCTAAGCTCGGTCAGCAATGATGATGGCAAAACGTTAGTCCATGGCCCCTTTTAAACAATTGATCTATTGTGATGCTGAGAGCTTGGCTTCTACAGTCTAACATTATTTATCCTAACTGTCGTCCATCAATCTTAAAGTCAACGATAGCCCCTTTAAGAATGATCTCTAACTATGATAAGTGATATCTACAAATAGCAACAATATGGAGTAATGAAGGAAACAGCCATCTAATATTTAAATAGAATTTTATTACAATATTTTTAGAAAATCTTAATTAAAATAACCATAGGTCAGGAACGAGAATTCCAAGAAAAAGGAGGGAATAGTAGTTAAGGCTAGTGATGAGCGAGAATGCTGATTGATACTTGATCGAGCATTGTGGTGCTTGGGTACGCTCATATTCAATCGAGCATTGGGGTGCTCGGGTACACTCAATACTCAATCGAGCATCGCGGGTGCATGAGCGCCATGCTTGAGTCCTTGCCTGGCATGTTTTGCTGCTTTTAGACTGCCAATCAACATGCAGGGATTGCCTGCCATACATGGTAATGCCAACCGGTATTTGGACATTCTTGCACTCTATCTTTGTTACAGCGCCCCAAACTTTGCATTCACCAGATGGGCTGGTGGGTTGTTATCAGCCCGCACCGGAACTTCCTGAAGAAGTGGACGCATGGTCTCACAAATGCGTAGTGAAATCAAATATTTTATACAATGTCCATCTCTGATCTCCTCCATTAGCAGTGCCCATTCATCAGCCTTTTTTACCTCCTGTTTTCATTCTTCTTAGTCCTAGTGTGGTGTGGCTTTGGCGGCTGGTGTAGCAGCTGATCGGAAATCATCAGTGTTCCTCCCCTCCCAGCTGATCTTTCCCTGCAAAAAGAGGAGCATTTGTGGTGTTTACATCCGCACGAGGGCCAAAAGTCAGTCTATCATTCTGGGATATCAGTTAAGGTTGTGTCTGTCCAGCACAATAGTCCTGTCACAGTATCGATTCACACAGGAGCGCACTTCTCTCTCTTTTTCTGGGAGAAGTTTCATAAAGAAGTCGGGGATCAGTCGGGGATTGAACGGTGATAAGCGTGGCGCTGATCCCCGACTTCTTTATGAAACTTCTATCTCATTGTTACGGGTCCGCAGCTGTCTCCACTGACTTCTATGCTTCATGAGGTATTGTGACTCTCACAACATCCGTAGGTGAGTGCACCCTATTATCCTTTTTATTGATTTTATCGGTTAAGACCCTATGCGCCTGTCTTTCCTCCACAGTTTATAAATCTCTCTTTTTCTGGAACAGATGATACTTTGAGGTTAAATCGTCGGTCCATGTTTCTGAAGCTGCTTAAACAACTGCCCATGTCTGACAAGATGTTTTTCAAGTCTCCAAGACACCACCCCATCAACTGCTAAAACTTCCCAGGGGCACTGGTCAACCTGAACGGCATCTGATTGAACTTGAATAGTCCGATAGGGAAGATGAAAGCTGTCTTCGGCTGGTCCTGCTCGGCCATGAGGACTAGCCAATAGCAACTTTGTAGATCTACAGTGGAAAAGTACCTAGCTTTCCCTAGTTCTGACAGAGATTCTTCTATCCTCGGTAGGGGGTCCAAATCTCAGTTGTGTAGACTGTGCCTGTTGGGCCTCCGACACACATCCGTGCTGCCGGTACGTGTTTGGTACGTTTTTGCACGTACCGGCGGCACGGAGACACATACACCAATGCTACCCTATGGTAGCAGGCACACACACGTAAAACCACACGGAACGTGTGTCCGTGTCGTTTGTACATGTGTGCGTTTTCCAACACGCTCGACATGACTGTTTTTTGCATCACGTAGGCACAGACCCGCTAAAGTCAATGGGTCCGTTTCTGTACGGACGGCACACGTAACATGTCCATGTGCTACACGTACGGTCCGTGTGCGTTTTTTAGTGAGCGATGTCGGTCAATCTATTTTTTATGTGGTTGTCAGTCAATCTCCCTTTTTTTCTGTGGTTGTCAGTCAATATCCCTTTGTCGGTCGGTCTGTATCTCCCCCTGTCTCATACTTACCGATCCCCGATCACCAGCGCGGCGATGAACAGCTGTACAAAAGCTACGGCGGCTTTAACTATTTTGAAAATGCCGGCCGGTCATTATTCAATCTACTACTCACTGCTTCCCCCGCCCACAGGCGCCTATGATTGGTTGCCGTCAGACACGCCTCCACGCTGAGTGACAGCTGTCTCACTACAACCAATCACAGCAGCCGGTGGGCGTGTCTATATTGTGCAGTAAAATAAATAAATAATTTTTTAAAAAACGGCGTACGTTCCCCCCCAATTTTGATACCAGGCATGGTACAGTCACACGGCTGAAGGCTGGTATTCTCAGGATGGTGAGCCCCACGTTATGGGGAGCCCACCACCCTAACAATATCAGCCAGCAGCCGCCCGGAAAAGCTGCATCCATTAGATGCGACAGTTCCGGGACCCTACCCGACTCTTCCCGAATTGACCTGGTGCAGTGGAAATTGGGGTAATGAGGAGTTAAAGTAAATAAACACACACATTCAAAAAATCCTTTATTTAGAATAATTAAATCAAACAAACACCCTCGTTCTCATCCAGGTCCGCCGTAATCCATGGATGTCCCACGACATTCTCAGCTCTGCTACATGAAGGTGACAGAAGCGGCCACACACAATGACTGTTCTCTATCACCTCCAAGCAGCAACTGAAGTGAGCCATGCGATCACCGATGACATCAGTCAGGTTACTCGGGGCCACCGCTGGATCCTCCAACTATGACAGCAAGTCGCCCAAGTGACTGAAGTGAGCTGCGCGATCAGCGATGAAGTCACAGGTGAGTAGCGGTGTCGGGTGGGTTGCTCCAGCTAGCCGCGAGTAACCTGAGTGACGGCAGCGCTAATGTCGCCGCTATCTTCAGTTACTCAGGGGATTATCGGTCACCGGTGATTCCATCACGGATATCCACTAATCAGGATGCCACACACAGACAGAGCCGTGGTATGACAATGAAGTCAGGTGAGGTTCACCCGAGTTCATTCTCATCGCTCGTCTCTGTCTGTGTCGGCTGTCAGCGGGTATGTAGCAACGACATTTTACAACACACACAGATCAACACATATGGACACCACACGGCATTACACGTACGCATACACGGACATTCCACACGCACACATGGCAAGCATACGCCATCACACAGATGTCACACGTATTGGAGAAACACCCATAAAAAATGGAACACGGACCCGAAAAACGGAACGTGAGACACGTACTTTTTTTATGCGGAAGTGTGTCGGAGGCCTTAGGCAATGAGTCCTCTGCCCATGTAAGTCAGCCCATGTAGTTAGACTCTCAGAATTGAGAAAAACAGATTAGAGACGGCACCACCAAAATTATTATGACGATAATAAGAGCGTGTTCCAACCCAAAATGAACAAGCAAAAAACAAAAGAGGGGGAGGGGGGGGTTCGGGCACTGCTAAAGAATCTATATACTGGAAAAATCCAGAAATAGAAAGGAAAGCAAGAGAGAGGCACAGTATATATGCAAAAAGTATGAACATTTATTTAACAAATAGCAGAAATTTTAAAACCATTTAAAAAATGGGGGGACTAGCAATGACCCACCCATATACAGAAAGGCACAGTATCACAAAAACCTCACTAGGTAACAGTGTAATAGAGTAAATAACCACAGCTGAAAGGATAATACCCACATTATTATACAGACAATATGGTCTCTAGAAAAGTGACTAACAAGTATGGTACAAATCAAGGAGAGTCCATATACAATACCGAGCAATATTTGAGAAATGGAGGAGGTATTGAGGGTGCGCCTGCCCCATACGTGACGCCACCACATACACCACCAGGTGTGGCTTCATCAGGGGTAACGCGTGGGGCAGGCGCACCCACAATACCTCCTCCATTTCTCAAATATTGCTCGGTATTGTATACTGGCTCTCCTTGATTTGTACCATACTTGTTAGTCACTTTTCTAGTAACCATATTGTCTGTATAATAATGTGGGTATTATCCTTTGAGCTGTGGTGATTTACTGTGCCTTTCTGTATATGGGTGGGCCATTGCTGGTCCCCCCATTTTTTAAATGGTTTTAAAATTAAATTAAATTTTAAATACATTTTAAGTTAAATGTGGGTATTATCCTTTCAGCCGTGGTGATTTACTCTATTACACTGTTACCTAGTGAGGTTTTTGTGATACTGTGCCTTTCTATATATGAGTGGGTCATTGCTAGTCCCCCCATTTTTTAAATGGTTTTAAATGGTTTTAAAATTTCTGCTATTTGTTAAATAAATGTTCATACTTTTTGCATATACAGTGTGCCTCTCTTGCTTTCCTTTCTATTTCTGGATTTTCCAGTACATAGATTCTTTAGCAGTGCCTGAAACTCCCCCTTTTGTTTTTTGTAGACTCTCAGAATTGACATCTTCCGAGCCTTAGGGTGTACTTCAGTTTTAATGTTCATCCCCGTTGTTGGCTGTCCCGTGTGGGGAAACTCCTAGACGTGTCCTATTCCTAGACAAGTCCAGTACTCAATTCTACACTCATCTGGTGGGCACCTAGGTCATTGTTCCCTGGGAGGGGGATATCTCTTCTCCAGTTGTTTTTCATACCGGGGTATACAGGATTTTGTTCAGAGCACAGCGCAGTGGATGATTATTTAAAACAGATTATTTCTCAGTAACAGATTCAACTATACAAATGCACAAAGTATAGATACAATATAATCTACACTATTACTTATGCTCCGTAGTTTCCCCCTGATCTCTCACATTTCTAACTCCCAAACCAATCTGGCTCGACATTAAGCACCCCCCCCCCCCCAGATGGTTACTTTATGACTTTGGACCATACCCACCACAGTATTCAGTTCTACAGCAGCTGAGATGTTTATTCTGAGGTTCTGCAGCAGCTAAGGTGTCTATTATGAGATTCTGCAGCAGCTGAGATGTATTATGAAATTCTACAGCAGCTGAGATGTCTATTATGACGTTTTCCAGCAGCTAAGGTATCTATTATGAGATTCTGAAGCAGCTAAGGTGTCTATCATGAGATTCTGCAGCCGCTGAGGTATGTATTGTGATGTTCTCCAACTTCTGAGATGTACTATGAGGTTCTGCTGCAGTTGAGGTGTGTATTATGAGATTCTGAAAAATCAATAGAGTGTGGGCACAAAAGGGCAGTTTTGTATAGGGCACCACTCAGGCTAATTCCAAGCCTGACTCCAACATGTTGTTCCAAGAGAATCAATTTAGTATCTGCTCCTCACAGATCTGCAGGAGAATTTCTTTACACATTTTTGCCATATAAAATTGTGAAATCTATGCAATGTTGTGACATTTGGAAATCCTTCTCAAAAGATCTTTTAAGTAACAAATAACACTAAACTTTCCAGTAATGCAATACCGGGAGGGAAACTTACCCAAAAGTTACGAAAAAAAGATTTGCATAAGAGTTGTACTGCACTTCAGGAATTACAAAATGTGGTTGTACTGAATTTCAACGTATTTTACAGACAAAACAGCTCAGCATCAGACCTGTCTGGGCCATGTGATGTCATTAGAAACAAGGAAGGACGTGGAAGAAGTGGCATTTTATATCCAGGATAGGTGTAAGCCCAAGAACATCCAGGAATAACGATGATGATAGATAAAGACAATGACAATTTAGTGACGGTCTCAGGAAATAATGCATTTCTGGGCACACAGGCCCTTTAATTAGGTTACAGAGACAGAGACAAAAACATGATAAAGGAGCAGAGTGCCCAGAAACGCATTGTTCCCCGAGACCTTCAATAAAATGTCACCTTCTTTACTCGTCATCATCGGTTTAGCTGAAATTTGTGCATCCACACCTGTTGTAGAGATCAAAGGTCCCTCCTGCCACATCCCTATCTGTTTCTGATGGCTATAATGTCAGCTGGTCTGGCACTCACAGATGTAGACTGAGGACAGTGTCAGCATTTCCATTCAACTACCTGTCCTACCTACAATGCCATGGGGTTTATGTACTGATCATGGTTAAGGTGATACATTCCTTGAACCATGATAGTAGCTCTGGTGATGTATTCATGTAGTGATGATGGTTATGGGGATTTATGCATCACTATAACCATCATCACTACACAAATACAAAACCAAAATCATCATCAGTACATGAATCGACTACCAGAGCCATCATTAGTTCAAAGATAGATATAGAATCCTTATTTCTTTGTGGACCACTTACACAATACAAGGGATAAATAGCGATATATATTTTAAATAAACTCGAGAATAGTCATGGAAACTAATATAGCTTAACTATAATGAGGGTTGTTTGGTTTCAATTACGGTGCCCAGCAATTTTCAGATACCCTACTGGAAACTAAACAGACTCCATTATAGAGTGATGTGTCTGATGTTCTTTAGCTGTAGATAAGCACGGCACTTATGTGTAGTAGGTGCTCAAGTAGGATCCAGTTGTGTATGTAGCAAAGAGCAATACTTGCCACTCACGAGATTGAATAGATTGGTATTTATTGGATAGATTTGACCAAAAACAGCACAGATGTTTCAATCTAACAAAGACCTTAATGAGTGTGCAGTATGAGAGATCTATAGAGGTAGGGTATGAACGTCTTCTCTCCTGTACATGTCCTGCAAAACTCACACACACTTTTCTCCACCTACGACACACATTACGCCTCCTCTCCTTTTCCCACTTTTTTCAGCCAGACTAAACCAAGATTCTCGCTATGCATGGGGGGAAAGGAAACAAGAAGGAACATAGGAACTGGAACAGCGATATTGTCTCTTAATGGTGAAGTGTACCCCGCTTGTAGGGATACCCCCTACACCTCCACAATCTGGTCCTGGCCTGCCCAAAACAGCAACATCTTGTGGCCTCCTGGAAGGTATAGATCGCACCACACCTATCCACATACCCAGCAAGGACCAGAGCACTTTAACTGTGAAGTGGGGCCAGGGCTATCGGATGTTCCTTTAGAACAAAGCACCATTAAATACACTTCCTCCAAATTCACTTCAGTTGTTCCTGTCCTGATTGTTCCCAGACCTCCTGCCACCACACAGCTTAGCATAACAGTACGATTCATAAAAGTCATTCTAGTTCACCCAGCAACAGGGAGTAACGAAGCTCTCAGATTTGAGTATAAGACTTCATTCTTATTTCTTGTTCAACACCGTTCCCGTTCCAACCTGTTACCTCTCAGCTGCTAGCTACTCGGAGCCTGCTTCTAAACGTCCGTCTCTAGACCCTACCCACCAGGGTCGCATTTGGCTTCTTTACCAGTCTAAAGCTGGGTTTACACACTGCAACATCTCAAACGACATCGCTGTAACGTCACCGGTTTTGTGACGCAATAGCGATGTTGTTTGCGATGTTGCAGTGTGTGAAACCTATCAGCGACCCGGCCCCTGCTGTGAAGTTGTAATCATTACAAATCGTTCAGGACCATTCCTAGGTCCTTTGTTTCCCGCTGTGCAGCATGCATCGCTGGAAAGTTTCAGTGTGTGAAAGACTTTGCAGAGACTTTGTTAGCAACTTCCCTTTCAAAAGGCTGCTTATCAACGTCCCCAACAATCAGCTTGGTCGCTCTGCAGGTCCGGATCGCTGTTGAGTTGTTGGCCAGGTTTGCCTGTTTGAACGCTCACCAGAGACTTAGCAGAGACTTAGGGAGGTCGCTGTTACGTCACAAAACCGGTGACGTTACAGCGATGTCCTTTGCGATGTTGCAGTGTGTAAACCCAGCTTAAGGCTTATTTGCTGATCTCCATTCTGGATTCAAACACCCTCCGTTTGGCTGTTCATTCTCTCACACTACTCTTGTTCAGTCTCAACGTTGAAACCTCTATAAGTCACCCACAGAATACGACAAAAACACTACTCAACAGACTGTATGTCAGTCCTACTCAGTAACTGTTCCCTATCTGAATTCTTAGATATAGTTTGGCCCATCGTTAGGTACTGGCTCTTCCTCCTGTGAGCTAATCCCACAGCTTAACTGTTTCTTGCCCTGCAATCTGTTACCGGCAACCTATTTTACCAAAACATCTTACATAAACGGTTATCAATATTCTTATAATGTCCAGCCCCTAGATGGCAATGTTTACTTGCAGACACTATACATCATTATACTACATTGCTTAACAAACCCTGCTACCGCTATATATTACACTATACCTTACATTACTTTCATACACAACATTATATTTTATCACACATATACAGTAGGTTTAAGAACACTTTTGGGATCGTGAGGGGTAGGAACTCGACCACCATCTTGCACATGCACACCACTAGCCCACAGATCTTTTTAAAGCGTTATAGCAGTATTCCATCTTTTCGTCCTGCCATTTTCATGCACCTTTACAGCCCTGTGCAGTTCTTTTTGTGTAATTAACCATTAGTTATCTGCTTCATTCAATTGAAGCTGTGCTGTAAGCCACAGCCATCTTTTTGTGATGGCAAGTATGGCTATGCCATCCTGGAGGAGACACTAAAGAGACCTGAGAAGAGTCAGCCAGAAAGGATGAGGAGAGTAATGGTCTGTGGCCACCATCTCCTACCCTTCCATTTTTGTACTGTATGTTATCTTGCCATTGCCTTTCCGATGCTCCTCTTGTCAGCTTCATTTACAGCAATGCCAGTAAAAGTACAGTGTTTCACCAATAATAAGAAACTGTCTTCTATTATTTTTTGTCCCAAAAAATGCGCAAGGGCTTATTTTCAGGGTAGGGCTTATTTCTGGGGAACACGGGTAGGGGTTATTATTACCCCTCAATAAGGGAGACACATCCCACGAGAATCAAACTTACCAGACCGTGGACATCTGGTCCTCCTGCAATCCACAGCGGGTGCTCCTAGCAGGTCCTTGTGTGCTCCACAAGCATATGATTCAGACATTTATTTCACTGATTTTCTAATGCTTTTTTGTGATCTCAAAATTTTTTTTCCAAATAATTCATAATAAGAGTATCCAGTCAATTACAAAAAGACGTTTCGGCTATTTCGCCTTCTTCGGTAATGACTAGAAAAGGAACTGATTTATATGCAATGTACAAAAGATTCATCAAAATACAACATCCTTCAATGCTTGAAAAATTTCCTTGTATCAATTAAAGATATGTCAAACACCCTTTAGTTCAGTGTGAAAGTATATATGGCACCATGGGTAAAATGGACCTTGATGCGTTCAAGCGCAGGGCCTCGTGTTCCACTGCGTCCCAGGAGCAGTACGGTATCAGAGTGTGTGTGTGTGTTCCACCGCAGGTCTTCGATACATTCCACCAGAGGTCCTCACGTTCCACATCCTCTGGTTCGGGGTCTTGGAGATATAATTGCGGGGTCTGTCTTCTCTCTTTTGGGAGTGTCTGCTTTCTTTAATGAAGTGTCCTGCAGTTGCAATGACACTTCATTATTGACCAGCAACTAGGACTTATTTTAGGGGTAGGGCTTATATTTAAGCCTTATTCCAAAAAGGCCAAAAATTCCCACATATGATTATTCTGTAATGTGCAAGTGGTCCCTTATTTTTTTGGAGCAAATGTATAAACTGAAAATTAAAGAACTTACAAAGGAATAGAGAATATTTTAAATTAATGTTTTTATTAATGACAGTCTAAATCCAACAACTTTGCCATTCTAAGATTTACACCCAAAGGAACACATTGTATATACATGCAAGTGGTGCTTTAACAGCACAAAAGAAAAAAAGACTCGTAAGCTTTAATATTATCCAATGACTTCAAATTAAAAACTAATACAAGTTTCCTTCAGAAAATGACCTTTAATTTTTTTTATAATTTTTTTTATTTTTCTTTAACATATTCAATGTCTTTAGAACAGTTTCCATTGTCAGCTGATTAAAGTTTTAATCCGAAGTTTCCACATTATGTCACAATACTAAGGAACGGCCTAAATAATATTCTAATTTAACACCAGTTGGTCAACAGTTTACATAAATAGTGCACATTTAATACAGCCTCTTCAAGGCAGCAGCTATACCGTGTGAGACACCAGAATTTATTACAATTTTCCACTAGTAGTTATGTACAAAGAATTTAATTCTCTTTAGCTGATTAGCCACTTCCTAACTTCATTTCTTAAAGAGGTTGTCTTGTCTGAAATTTAAAAAAAAAAGTAAAAAAGTACCCTTACCACATGAAGCAGCGTCACCCATGTCCATGGGATACGTCTGGCATTGCAGGTCTGTATGTGGATGAACTGAAATACCAGGAACAGCCAATAGTCGAGAGTGGTGCCATTTCCGGGAGGGCGGGGGAAATAGACTTTTTGTCAACCACCTTTTTTTTTACTAAAGGGAGTCTGTCAGAAGATTTTAGCCTATCCAACCACAGCTTGGTGTAAAAAAAAACCAAAAAAAGAACAAAAAGCAAATTGGAAACCTATGCATTATGAGAGAATAGCAACAGAAATCAACTTAGGCTGGAGTCACACTTGTGTGTGACTCGTGCGAGTATCGGATCGCACTACCCGGACCGGCTGGCTTCTCTTCTGCCAGGAGTGGCTCCGCTGTATGCATTTCTTTGATGCTGACCCGCTCCTGTCAGGAGAGCCGCGGCTGGTCTGGGCAGTGCAATCCGATACTCACACGAGTCACACGCAAGTGTGACCCTGGCTTAATCCCATTTCTTGACGGGCTGACAAGTATCCACTGGGAAAACCTATCCACGCAACTATCCTAGTATGAACTATCAATACCTTTCTTTTCATGTTGACTGAGAGGTTTAGAGTTCTAGTTTTTGATCATTTCTTGCCTGGTTTTTCTAGGGCAGGGAAGCCAATATAATAATGGATAATGGAAGCCAATGGGAATTCAGCCATTTTTTCTGGAAGATTTCTCATAAAAATGCTTGCGTTCCCCATTGGCTTCCATTAAACTTGGTACTTGAGTTGCGAGCATCCAACTGCTTGTTACGAGCACCCGAGCATGATAGTGTCCCGCTCATCACTAGTTACGAGTACCCGAGCAAGGAACTGCCCGCTCATCACTAGTTCCCTGTTATTCTAATTTTAAGAAAGTCAACTTTATGTTTCAATTTCTTTTTAAGTCACCCACCTAGGGGATGTTGGTGTGTGGGTGGAAAGGTTAAAATCCTCTGACCAACTCCCATTAAGTATTATGGTCCAAATCCCCAAAAATATTGTTTGCTACTCTTTAGTCATATCAATACTGTATCAAATCTGTAAGATCATGTGAAACTTCTCTTGTAAAGATTAATTTATTGAGCCCAACATAACAGATGGAGTAAATAGACTTCAAGAGTAACATTCGTTTTAATTTTTATCTCCTAAATCAATAATACACATAAAAATAAACAAATTGTTTCTTCTCCTGGCATCATCTGTTAGGGGAGAGTTTGGCGGTAGTACACAGAGGGATTGATCAACAAAGTGGTTTTGCAAAGATTATATTTTTTAACAAAGAGGCTTTCCTAGGGTAACCTTAAACAGCATAACTGGTCAGCTCCTGCTCTCCGTCATTTCCACCCAGTCTTTATTGATGGGTTGCAGCGGTGACATCACAACCAGAGCGCATTTACCATTAGACCTTTACCCAACAAGAAAACAAGGATTCCTGATGGGAGGCATTTTGTAATGTAGAATATTGTTCCAACATGACAGACAATCATTAGCTGGAGCCATCGCTATCGACGGGTTTGTCAGTCTAATGGGGGCACCGGACAGATGACTGCCAATCCATTTGATCTTCAGGAGATAAGCCACCACCACAAATGTCTGGCAATGGCTTTGTCACAGAGAGCACAGGAACATTGAGAAGCGAGTGCTCTTGTGTATGGGATAGTCGGGAGAGACAGTGGCTGGTCAAACCATTGGCTGAACCGTCCATCTGATAGTCATCTAATGTGTATAGGGCTGGGGGGAATTTTAGTGTTAATGTAGCCTAGACCTATGTAATCTGAGGCAGAGTGATTACTTAAAATACTTAGCCTGACAACCAAACTTATAAGATGTAACTTAAAATGGCCAATTCTAATGGGAGATGAGTCAGCTGAACCAAGTATGGGAGGCATCTTGACTCTTCCCCTTACAGATGATGTCAGGGAAGAGAATGATCAAACATCATGTATTTCAGGGGGCAATTTTTTGTTCTCTTAGCACAGCGTCGAGATCAGACAACTTTGGCGTAAACCTTCCGATCGGTATGGAAAACACATGCACACTTGGCCGAGTTATGAGACTGCTGTAGGCAAAAAGTTGTTTAAAAGGGGTATTCCGATCACCACGATCCTATCCCAAAATGCAGTAGCTGTAATAATAATAACATTAGCAAATACCTCCAATTAGAAATTTAGTATAGTTATCCTGATTCACCATGTCATTTACCTCATGTTCAGAGCAATGCAGGACCTTAGGTATCCATAGTTAAGACCACGCATATGGTCACAGTTGGTTAGATGTTAGTGGTTATAACCATGGATACCGAAGTTCCTGCAATGCCCTGAACATGAGGTAAGCGACATAGTGAATCAGAAGAACTATACTACATTTCAAATTGGAGGTATTGGCTAATATTATTATTATTATGCCTACTACATATTGGGATAGGATGTTGGCGATGGGAATAATCTTTTAAGGTATTCAAGAACCTTTAGGAAAAGGATCCTATACAATCTGTCTCAAATGATTAATCCCCTCAGCCAACTGCAACAGTCCAATTCTCAGCCTCGTTTTTAATTAGATTTTTCAAAGTAGAAATTTATGGAAATTGTCTTTATTGTTAGTAAAAAATAATCCATCCAATTAAAGAGGATCCTCTATATTAGAGGAAAAAAAAAAAAACTACAGACTTTTTTTTTATAGGAACAACATCTCGCCTGTCCATGGGGTACGTCAGGAGCTCAGGCCCATTTACTTGAATAGGGCCGAACTGCAATGCCTATGGCCAAAAGTGTTGACATTTCCCCAAAAATGTAAACAGTTATCCTAATCTTAGAAAATGCTTTAAAAGGCTGGGATTTGCTGAGAAGGCATTGATCAGAACGTACATTCATATATTTATCAGGAAGTGCACCTTCAAAAGTGTAAAATGCTATTTTTTCTCTAAAACATTCAACTTTTTCAAATAAAAATAAAATAAAAAAACACCAAAACCAAAGATCTGTCAAAACAGGTGCAAAAGAAAAGTGGACAAATCAGATTTCCTTTTCCTTGCACAAGTCTTGATAAGTGTCCCCCCCACTGTATTCAATTACAAACCATATTGATTATATAGCTTAATCTGTGTAAAATTTGTCAGTTACCATTGGTAAAATATAGCCCAACCACTATGTATTATAAATACATTCAATATCTAACAGAAGTGATAAATGTCCTATAAAATGTCAACATTCTTATGAGATAGAGTCTGTGTGCAATGTATGAACACCGGTCTCGAGACACCATAACGTGACTATCGGTGATGTGTGGAGAACGAGGCACAAGGAGTCACTACTTCTATTTAACCCCTCTAGAAATCCCACTGGGTCAACTTTGTTTATATACTATAAGTTCTAGGATATTCTTAAACATGTAATGAATTAATCTCTTACACCCAACACAGCTTGTACACATAAGGCACTGGAACATTATAAGCTCTCCAATGTCCAATGGGAGATGGGGAAGGGAATCTAATGCCCAACTGCAGAGAAGAAATCTTCAGGATACATGGATAAGATTCATCTCTATCAAAATGAAACATTTTATAGAAAAACAAAAACTGGCCCAGTTGTCCTTAAAACTGTGGTAGGAGTTTGTGGTTACTCCATGATGTGTTGTTCTGGAGCTCTATGAATATTCTCTTGCTCGGTGACGATGGGGGAAGTAGAACGCCGGTATTCAGCCATTTATGAAAATGTAATTTTGTTTTGAATTTGGTTTAAGCCGATTTTCATGTATTCATTTTGAAGCTCTTAGAATTTTATGGACGTCTACCCTTTAATTTCTGAATACCATTACAAAAGCAAGCCATCTTTTAACAATACAGAGCTCCAATAGGTGTACCCCCACGATCCCTGAAGTGTAGGGGCAGAAGTACTCAGCAGAGTGCAGGTTTCCTCCAAGACTGAAGACTACACTTCATCGCCATTTATTTGAGCACAACTTTATTGATGGAGAGCAGCACTCAAAATTATGATATGTCTCCATGACATGTAAAAGAAGATTTTGGTACTCACTATGAATCTCTTTCTCGTAGTCTTCATTGGAGGACACAGGAACCATGGGTTTGTGTGCTGCCTCCAAACTAACACATGGTTCTTGTGTCCTACAATGAAGCTACTGAGAAAAACATTTTCTGAAAAGGATGACTGGCTTTTGCAAAGTGTTAATCTCAAAAACATTATAGCCTTTTCTTCTGTCCTGACTTCAAAATGAAAGTTGTCTATGAGAAACTTCACTGGATGATGGAGAGAAAATCCTTTAGAGCAATCTTACTTCAATCGGTGATAAGAGACAGGAGGAGACCAACAAGCCGTTGTGGAGCGTCTCCACTCTTGATGCTCACTACTTGTTAGAAGGGTCCCATGACCATAAGCTGGTCAAACATTGTTCCACGGTGATCTGCAGGGAAACCTGGAAATAAGAATTTCATTTTCCTAGAGCGCTACCAATGGGAAAATTTAGAATTATACAGAGCCCACACATTCATGGGTTGTCTGTAATGCAGGACAGGTCCACGTGACACGCTCTATGTCACCACTTTGACCAATGGTGTAATTTGAAGCCAACATGCCTTTACCCCACTCCCAACAATCACGAGTCTATAATAGTATTGATCCTCTTAAATTGGGGAAATGTAACCTTTGGTCCTACCTAGGTTCCAGGCCCTGGGGGCTACTCAAACCCATACCCCACTATAGTTATGACCCTGGGTCCCAACTCCAAGCAAAAAACAAGGATACCATGGTAGGATATATGGAAACGTTTTTTCTAAACTGCTCAATAAAAGTAAATTTTAAAGTTTAAAGATAGGTCCAAAACTCATGAACAAGGTGGTGGCCTTACCAAGTTCAAATCTAAAAAAGTAGCTGAATACGTATGCTGTACATAAAATATCCTTAGTGCTAGACACCATAGATAGTGGCGTTGCTATTCGTAGTATTTAAACAAGGATAGAAAGATGTGGTCCCTTGATGATTAGCAAGAAAGTGGGCTGCAAATTCAGAGGTGGTGGTGGGGCATGTACCCTAGATGCCAGGGGAGCCTAAGAACACCAAGCCTATACAGGGCTACTCAACTAGTGAAGGAAGACCTGATGCTTAAGCTAGGACTATTCTATTGATGCCATTATATTTTTCAACATCTCAAGCACCTCAATATCAAACTTTAATTAGTGTAAGTCTTGTTTCTATACCAGTAAGTGTTAGCCTGATCCCATTTAAGATAATGCAGCTTCACATAGAACAGAAAATAAGTCTCTATTTTCTTCAAGTACTAGGCTGAGTTATTTACAGTATGTTATAGTAAAATTACACTCTTTTAGGTCAGGACCCCCCAAAAATACATTCACTCCATGTAACTCCAATATTTTCCACTGCATATGGATCAGAAAGCGAAATGGTCTATTGAATAGTTAACGTCAGACCTACAGTACAACAAGTAGCATACGAGATCAAGCATTTGGATGCAGATGCATCTGTACCAATATCGGAATCTGAAATTACAGGATGTGTACGCTTGAGTCTAGAAACATTCCTAAAATGGACCCGGGATGATCACTTAAATGCAGATTAGCAGTGACTGCACCCTTAGGACAGTCCCCCCAAACATCGAGACTGATGGCGGTATACAGATGAAGTTGTGAGCCCACAGAGAACAAGAGGGTTTTTTCACTGGCAAAATATATCTATGTTGGGAAGATGATGGAGAATGCCAAAGGAAAAATGCCACCCGCAAAAAAGTAATTAACAGTTCAATGGAAAAAGAAAAAAAAACAAAACAAAGGAGGCTACACAGCTTAGCGCAAGTCTCCAAGACATGACAAGCCCTTGTAACATTTATGAATGACGTTCCAGCAGCAACTGAAAAAAAAATAAAACGCTCACATGTTCCGCAGACCTTGAAACATAAAAATGTATAAAAATAACTATTAAACCGGCAGAAGGCTATGGGGCCCGGAGGCGTCTGCAGTCACTAAAAGCAGCAACTACAAACTGAGTTCTGTCAGGACTGTTGTAGTATATGCATTTTAAAACTAAGAAAAAAGGGTCAGGAAGTTTTTTTCGTGTGTTTTTTTCATATATATTTTTTCTGTTCTCATCTGCGACCTTGGAGTTTTATTTTTTTCCTTTATTACAGTTGTTTGTAGTGATGTTGAATAATGCCATGATTTCCAGCATGGCTTGTCTGATGTTTTGTCCAAAGCGGTGAGAGTCCTGAAATTAAATAATTGTAAAGATTAAGTATGGAGACTGTTATACAGTTTTTTAATTTGCTGCAATGTTCTGGTTGCTATTATAGACAACTACCGTATTTTCCGGCGTATAAGACGACCCCCAACTTTTCCACTTAAAATATAGAGTTTGGGATATATCTATTTATACTCGAGTGTAAGCCGACCCGAGTAATGTACCCATTGTTTAGTGAAATCCCCTGCTGTAATGTCCCATGCAGTAATGAACCCATTGTTTAATAATGCCCCCTGCTGTAATGTCCTGTGCAGTAATGAACCATTGTACAGTAATGTGCCCTGTCCTTAATGACCTGTACAGTAATGTCTCCATTATTTAATAATGTGCTCCTGCTGGTTCCCTTCTGTCCCCATCATGCCGTTTACACACAATAAAAGATATTCTCACCTCTCCCCTGTGCCCGCGCTGAGTCCAGCTGTTTCTTGCAGTCTGCACACAGACTCCTCCGTGATAGCATGAACGGAGCAGCCGCTGCAGAATGTCTGCATGGCTTTACTACAGTTCAATACTTTATGGCGCCACAAAGCATTCAACTGCAGTAAAGTGCATCCAATACACAGGGCTACCGCTACTGTCAGTGCTTGACTGCAGTTGAATGCTTTGTGGCGCCGTAAAGTATTCAACTGTAGTAAAGCCATGACGACATCCTGCAGCGGCCGCTCCGTGCACAGACGCTATCACGGAAGGGTCTGTGTGCCTGTGGACTGCAAGAAACAGCTGGAGGCACCGCGAGCACGGAAAACAGGTGAGAATATGTTTTATTGTGTGTTAAGTGATAACAACCGGCGTATAAGACAACCCCCGACTTTTGAGAAGATTTTCAGGGGTTAACAAGTCATCTTATACGGTATTTTTTCAATTGGATTACTAGACACTCAAAGATAACTTACCACTTGGTTACATTTGTTAAATGGAATCAGTCACTGGGTTTTTGCCACCTAAAAAGTGAGAGCAGCATAATATAGAGACAGAGATCCAAATTCCAGCGATGTCTCACTTACTGGGCTACTTGCTGTAGTTTTGATAAAACTACCGCAAAAGTACAGTAGTTTTGATATAGCTACAGCACTGTTTTATCAGCAGGAGACTATCACTAGAGGACTAGTAAACATGCTGTCAAGTAGTCCTCCATATTTAGGAGCTCAGTATAATCCCGCCCCACCACTGATTGGCTGCTTTCTGTGAACACTATGCATAGGCAGAAAGCTGCCAATCAATGGTGGGGGTGGTGTTACACACCCTGCCATTCAGAGAACTGATAAAAATCCATGATCTCAGTTGCAGTTTTGTCAAAACTGCAGCAGACAGCCCAATAAGTGATACATCATTGGAATTAAGAGTCTCTGTACCTACAAGATGTTGCTCTCAAATGGAACAGCAAAACCTGGTAACATGTCCCTTTAAACTGGTCTTTTCTGATCAATTTCCTCCATTTGAGCTTGTAAAATTATGTATTGCAGCGGTGTGCAAATGATACTGTTCTTTATTGCACACTATCCACTTAATTAGTTTTGTATATTTATTACAAGTAAATATATTAATGAGTATAAAGGTATTTATTACATAAACTTAGAATAAAGTATGGAAATATCAGAAGACGTTAGTTCCAAGCAATGTGCTGAGGTTTGATAACGGTGTGTATGATTGGAGGCAAGAATAAACCCTACACAACTATAGGGAATATTGCTTTTCTCTAGTAGATCCCAGGGCTTTGCTCGCAGAACAAAAAAGGCTTCACTAGGAAATCACACAAAAATCACTCCGTTTTTTTCAGTCACAAGCAAGGACAAATGGTGGCATGAGCTATTTACACCATCAGTCAAATATTCTGGTTATAAAGACTGAGCGGGTTTTTATACTCCAACCCTTAGATGCATGGGACGTCTCTCTGACACTCGGGATTATATAGCGAAGCAGGAAAACATTAATAAGGGTGGAAAGAAATGAATGACAATTATGGTAAATTGACGCTGCCATTACTGCTCAGGGGCTTGGGATTTCCCTTTATTAGCTTAAAGGAGTTGTCCTATGAACAAATAACATTTTAATCACTAGATCTTGGAATAACAAGTTCAACAATTACATTTATATAAAAAAAAATGTTACTATGCTGAGATAATTTTATGTGTTGTGTCCATGTTAGGTACTGTGTAATGGCTGTGTCTGACCATACAGGGAGATGGTCTGATCATATCACAGCTACTGGACAGGGAGGACACAAAGAAATTTACAGACATTACAGCACTGGATCACAACTGCTGCTTTCTGTGAGGAAAAACATTTTCCTACTTGTTTAAAAACAATGTTTTACCTCACAGAAAGAATCAACTGCTATCCTGTTTCTATACTCATTTGTTGTCACCAATGGTTGCTACACAAGGAATAGAGTCATGCTGCTCTGCTCCACTTGGTGTTGAAAGCCAAACACCCTGGTGCTGGTAGCACCTGAGCAGTGAGGATGTCAGGCATCATCCCTCTATCAGTATATTAATCCATTATCCTGGGCATAGGTCATCAATATTATATGTTTGGTTATCTGTATAAATTAGCCCCAGATGTTAATATATAGCTCAACCCAGGTCAAGTGTTGTACTGGATCCTCCAAGGTTGGACAAACAAATGTGTTCATAGTTAACCTGAAGAAGACTTATCTAGAGTGACGCAAAAAAGAGGGCCATCCCAGAAACACAATGGGTGACAAGAAACTGATCAATAAAGAAAAAATATTGTCGTATGCTCCCTAGAGAAGCTGCAGCCTTACTGGAGGCAAGCACCAAGCAAAATAAGAAGCCGCCATACAAGAGATTTCCCGGAGGCTGTATAGAAACGCTACTTCTCCATCAAGAATGTACCAAGTGAAGGAGCTAATAGGAATCTACAAACTAAAGACTTTGTACTTACTGTCTCTGGGCTGGAAAATTTGCTTGATATGTGGAAATTGATCAGATTTTCTCCGACAATTATATAGGAAACCCCATATCCATCATCTGCAACCTACAAATACAACAAATGAGTTCATTGTTAGGAAAACTTATGAAATGTATCTCACCCTAGACATCTGTTTTCTGGCCCCACAAGTGTCAAAGATGTTACTGGTCTCAAGCCAGGTAGAAGGGGTTACAGAACTACTCAAACTTCTTAATAATGCAATCTCGGGGGGAAACTAATAAATAGGAAACATACTGAAGTGCAAGATAAATTATCAATGAATGTAACTTACAGGCCCAAAGCCACCACCACTTGAGACATTTTCTGGATACTTCTCCAGCTGGAAAAGGTGAACCTGCTGCTGAGGTGTCTGACTTGTTGACAGTCTCCATGGCTCTGACAGAACCTAGAGGAATAAAGATGTGCCACCATTAGGTCTCTAAACTCTAGACTTAACTCTACACCAACTTTTCTTAAAACGCTGCATTGTCCTATTCCTTTGTTATTCTACATAGAAAGATAGGTATAAAAATAAATTGACAAGAGGGTGTGACCGGTGGGTGGGTGGGGGCGATGTCCACAGCACATGATGATAGATTTCCAATTAGTGATGGACTGTGGGGACAAACTGTATCCACAAAGGGAATGATCCTGCCCATTTGTTAGAATATTCATAAATATTCAGAAGAAATACAATACTCTCAGGCTATGTGCGCACGTTGCGGATTTTACAGCGGACATGCCGCAGATTTGCTGCAGAAAAGGTTTCTAACATTTCTGCAGTCATTTCCCAACAAAATCTATGGGTATAAAAAAATGCTGTGCGCACACTGCGTTTTTTTATACCTGCAGATTTACCCGCAGATTTTCTGCTGCGGAATTAACATGCATATCACTTCTTTTCTGCAGGTACCTGTGGTTTTTGCCATAGATCATGGTAAAAAAAATGCAGGTACCAACCTCCGGAAAGATCACAGGAAAACCGCAGCAATACCGCGGCAGACCCACGGGAATACCACGGGTGCGTTATTACTGCGGTTTTTGCTGTGGGTGCGGTATTCTGCCAGAGGGTGCAGATTTTTTTTTTAAGAAAAATCCATTTTCTAGTGCACACATAGCCTTAAAGAGGCATCATCACTGATATCTAATAAGTAACCCAAGTCAGGCCTCCTATACATGTCTGTGTTTCCGCTCCATGTGGCATCACTTTTTTTTTTACGCATACAACGTGTACCCATTATAACCTATCGTGAGCTTCACATGTCCACCAAGGCACCATCCCACTGTATCCACTAAAGTTTGGCTACTGATCCCTGGTCCTTATGTGCAGGTGTATACATAGAAAACAGGGTGCACATATGCCCAATAATTACTCATGTGGGTGCTACAACTATGAGGGAATAGAGTCAATATATAAATAGAGAAAAAAGAACACAATAGAAAAATGCGCACACCAATATATACAAAGAATAAATATAAACTTTTATTATGTCCAACACATACAAAACACACAGTGATAATAAAAATCAATTAAAAACAGAGAAGCCTATGTCCCAAATGACACACAATCATATGGTATCTAATATATAAAGCTGAGTGTATGTGTGTGTATGTGTGTATGTCCGCTAAAGGAATCCGCACCGTCTCATTTACAATCACGAAATTTTGCACAGACGCCTCATGTGACTCAGGGAACGTCGTAGATTATGTTTGGGCGGGAAAATTTAACCCCGTGTTTTCCAGTTACTGTACAAAAATCCTGCCGCCATTAAACTGAATAGAGCTGGGAGCTCCAGGCTATAAATAGCAACTGTCAGTGGTTGCTATAGGAACAAAATAAACTGTTAGCATAAGATAGGATAGAGAGAGACAGAAAAAGACAGAGAGAGACAGCCGGGCAAAGAGACAGCCGGGCAAAGAGACAGCCGGGCAAAGAGAGTGAGACAGATAGACTGATGCAAATACAGAGAGATAGAAACAGACAGACAAGGAAAGAGACAGATAGACAGCGACACACAGACAGAGACTGGGAAAGAGATAGAGAGACAGTTACTATCCCGGGCAACGCCCGGGTACTACAGCTAGTCTATATATATAATTGCCTTATTCTGTCTGTCTGTCTTGCTCCAAAATTGTGTCCTTACGGTGACACAAAGCTGATTGGCCGCTGGGCTCGCCATGGCCCCCCCCCCGCATGGATTGGCCGCTCGCCCAGGCTCCGCCCCCCCACAGATTGGCCTCTCGCCCCGGCACCCTGCAGGCATTAGCAACTCGGCCACGCCCCGCCCCCCTCACGCGATGCACGCTAGCTCTGGTCCCGCCCCCCCCACGCATTCCCCGAACCGACACGGTCACGGAGCCACGACTCCCAGGTGAGTACTGTAACCCCGGGAGCCCACATCAGCGTACACCGCCAACCCAGCCGACACATACCCTCGCATTGCTGGGGCTGGCCGGCGTATGCTGGTGTGGGCTCCCGTGCGAGCGGGGGACGAGATACGCTGGTAACCATGGTAGCATAGTTACCAGCGCATCAAGGTCCTGCAGCGGTGGAACATACACACACGCACACACATAACAGCACACACACACATATACACACACACACACACATATCAGATCACACTCACTCTCACACACACATCACATCGCATCCACACACTCACAACATCCTGGGATATCGCTTGCTTCTCGGCGGCGATACTGTGCTGTGAGCTTCCAGGACCTGCCGGAGGATCACATGGCCAGAAGCATGTGGTATCTCCGGATGTTGTGAGTGTGAGCGCGTATGTGTAATATCGTCAATGTGTGTGTGCGTGCGTGTATGCGATCGGGTGTGTGTGAGTGTATGCGATCGTGTGTGTGTGTGTGTGTGTGTGTGTGTGTGTGTATGCGATCGGGTGTGTGTGTGTGTGTGTGTGTGAGAGTGTATGCGAGGAGCACGGCGTGCTGGAGGAGGCTGGGAGGAGAGAGGCTGATCCTGGGGAAGGCTGGGATGGGGAAGCTGAGAGAAGAGAGGCTGATGCTGGGGGAGGCTGAGGCTGGGGTAGGCTGGGAGGAGAGAGGCTGATGCTGGGAGGAGAGAGGCTGATGCTGGGGGAGGCTGAGGCTGGGGTAGGCTGGGAGGAGAGAGGCTGATGCTGGGAGGAGAGAGGCTGATGCTGGGGGAGGCTGAGGCTGGGGTAGGCTGGGAAGAGAGAGGCTGATGCTGGGAGGAGAGAGGCTGATGCTGGGGGAGGCTGAGGCTGGGGTAGGCTGGGAGGAGAGAGGCTGATGCTGGGAGGAGAGAGGCTGATGCTGGGAGGAGAGAGGCTGATGCTGGGAGGAGAGAGGCTGATGCTGGGAGGAGAGAGGCTGATGCTGGGAGGAGAGAGGCTGAGGCTGGGAGGAGAGAGGCTGAGGCTGGGAGGAGAGAGGCTGAGGCTGGGAGGAGAGAGGCTGAGGCTGGGAGGAGAGAGGCTGAGGCTGGGGGAGGCTGAGGCTGGGGTAGGCTGGGAGGAGAGAGGCTGATGCTAGGGACAGAAAAGCCTGATGCTGGGAGGAGAGAGGCTGATGCTGGGGACAGAAAAGCCTGATGCTGGGAGGAGAGAGGCTGATGCTGGGAGGAGAGAGGCTGATGCTGCGGGCAGAGAGGCTGATGCTGCGGGCAGAGAGGCTGATGCTGCGGGCAGAGAGGCTGATGCTGCGGGCAGAGAGGCTGATGCTGCGGGTAGAGAGGCTGATGCTGGTGCAGCATGGGGGATGGAGCACGATGGGGGGTGCGCAGCATGGGGGATGGAGCACGTTTGGGAGTGCGCAGCATGGCGGATGGAGCACGTTTGGGAGTGCGCAGCATGGCGGATGGAGCACGTTTGGGAGTGCGCAGCATGGCGGATGGAGCACGTTTGGGAGTGCGCAGCATGGCGGATGGACCACGTTTGGGAGTGCGCAGCATGGCGGATGGACCACGTTTGGGAGTGCGCAGCATGGCGGATGGAGCACGTTTGGGAGTGCGCAGCATGGCGGATGGAGCACGTTTGGGAGTGCGCAGCACGGGGGAAGCAGCACGATGGGGAGTGCGGAGTATGGATGGAGCACGTTTGGGAGTGCGCAGCATGGCGGATGGACCACGTTTGGGAGTGCGCAGCATGGTGGATGGAGCACGTTTGGGAGTGCGCAGCATGGCGGATGGAGCACGTTTGGGAGTGCGCAGCATGGGAGATGGAGCACGTTTGGGAGTGCGCAGCATGGCGGTTGGAGCACGTTTGGGAGTGAGCAGCATGGCGGATGGAGCACGTTTGGGAGTGCGCAGCATGGCAGATGCAGCACGATGGGGGGTGCGCAGCATGGGAGATGCAGCACGATGGGGGGTGCGCAGCATAGGGGATGGAGCACGATGGGGAGTGCGCAGCATAGGGGATGGAGCACGATGGGGAGTACGCTGCATGGGGGATGGAGCACGATGGGAAGTGCACACCTCCCCCCAACACACACGCGCGCGCGCGCGCGCACACTGCACAACACACCACACACACTGGGAACCACAAACAACTGCCCTACACAGACACCCACACACAACGCTGCACACACACAACACCCAACACACAAACACCGCGGCATACATAAATATACGCACATACCGCACAACACACACATTGCACAAAACATACCTCCCCCCAAAACACACCACACACACACAAACCGCGCAACACACACACACACAACGCGACAGACACACAGCGCTCCACAAACAACGCAACACACATACAACACCGCTCTCACCCCCCGCCACACCCAGACAACACCCAGAACATGTACAGCGCCCTACACAAACACTTGGTAACTACACACAACAACATCTATATATATATCTATATATATCTATATATATCTATATATATATCTATATATATCTATATATATATAACAAAAATCATACATGAACTACACAATACGTAAATTCTAGAATACCCGATGCGTAGAATCGGGCCACCTTCTAGTATTAGATATTTGTGGAAAATATCTGTTCCCTTACAGCAGATAAATATCAAGACGGAGATACAAAATGTCTAGGTCTATATTATGCAAGGTGACTTCAAAAGAGTAACAATATAATAAAGAAGATCAGTTATTACTAGCGTATAGCAAAAAATCGTAATAAAGGCAATGTTAATGGCAGTGTTAATGGGAGGTAAAAAACTCGTAGATGTAGAATATAGGAGATAACCTCTACAAAATAGCGGTGTGAATAGTACGATAATAACCGTTACCAGTATAATCTATTACATAAAGTGACAAATACAACTCCATTAACACATCCTATTGCCTTTATTACGATTTTTTGCTATACGCTAGTAATAACTGATCTTCTTTATTATATTGTTACTCTTTTGAAGTCATCTTGCATAATATAGACCTAGACATTATATATCTCCAATTTGATATTTATCTGCTGTAAGGGACCGGATATTTTCCACAAATATCTAATATACAATATGATTGTTTGTCATTTGGGACGTTAAATTTTCCCGCCCAAACATAATCTACGACGTTCCCTGAGTCACATGAGGCGTCTGTGCAAAATTTCGTGATTGTAAATGAGACGGTGCGGATTCCTTTAGCGGACATACACACATACACACACATACACTCAGCTTTATATATTAGATACCATATGATTGTGTGTCATTTGGGACATAGGCTTCTCAGTTTTTAATTGATTTTATTATCACTGTGTGTTTTGTATGTGTTGGACATAATAAAAGTTTACATTTATTCTTTGTATGTATCGGTGTGCACATTTTTCCATTGAGGTCTTTTTTCTCTACTTATGTGCAGGTGAACACCACTATTTAGCCATTTAACAGCAGGTAACATCTCTTATGTTTCTATACTTTCCCTAACCTTATTGCAGCTTGCACTTAGTGGTGTGTGGCTGCCATCTAGGGGCTGCATGGCAGAATGCTTCAATATGGGCTATGTGCAACATTTTACTTTCTTTGTCGCTCCATTGGGAGACCCAGACAATTGGGTGTATAGCTTCTGCCTCCGGAGGCCACACAAAGTATTACACTTAAAAGTGTAAAGCCCCTCCCCTTCTGCCTATACACCCCCCGTGCATCACGGGCTCCTCAGTTTTTATGCTTTGTGCGAAGGAGGCTGACATCCACGCATAGCTCCACATCTTAGTCAGCAGCAGCTGCTGACTATGTCGGATGGAAGAAAAGAGGGCCCATAACAGGGCCCCCGGCATGCTCCCTTCTCACCCCACTCTGGTCGGCGGTGTTGTTAAGGTTGAGGTATCCATTGCGGGTACATAGGCAGGAGCCACATGCTGTTTTCCTTCCCCATCCCTTAAGGGCTCTGGGTGAAGTGGGATCCTAATCGGTCTCCAGGCACTGGGACCGTGCTCCCTCCGCAGCCCCTGGGGAATCTGCTGGACAGGAGCTGGGTATCGTCAGGGACAAGGCCCTGCTACTGTGAGGTACTCTGTGTCCCCTTGGGGGACCGCGCATGAGCGCTTGTGCCATACACACTGCAGCACTGCTGGGTGTGTTAGTGCGCCGGGGACTACCGCGCCGACCGCGCTTATTTGCCGGCCGCGCTTATAACTTTGGTCCCCGGCTTTTGCGGCCTAGTATCGCATTTTACCGCCCCCAGGCCTGCCAGTCAGGGGAAGGGCGGGACGCTGCACAGGACGTCAGCGCTGAGGGCTGGAGCATACTTTGTATCCTCCTCCCCCCTCACTCAGCACAGTGGGGCACCAGATTCCCGCACTTTCTAGGACACGCCCACGGCCCCCTCCTCCCCCAGAACGCCGGCAGCCATTCCTGTCAGCACTTCTGACGCTGGAGAGGAGACACAGCTCTGGGAGGCCCAGGCAGGGAATCTGGTGATCACACAACCGCTTTGAGCGGTCGGTAAGCAGCACCTGAGGTGCTGGCCCCACTGAGTGCCGAAGTGTACATATATTTATATGCTTATATGCTATACATTTACACTGTACGGTCGCACTGTTGATTTTTGGCTATATACCCTCCTGGATTGTACTCTGAGGAGACAACAGCATGTCGTCCGCAAAAAGCAAGGGTGCCAAAGTACAGGCTTACTTTGCAACCTGTACCTCATGTGCGGCTATACTACCGGCAGGTTCCACCGACCCTCATTGTGTGCAATGCTCGGCCCCTGTGGCACTTACTCAGCCGGAGCCTCTGCTACTGGTGGCCCAGGTGGAACCACCTGCTACCACTGTCCAAGTGACACGGACGGAGTTTGCAGTATTTGCTGACAAACTGTCTGAGAGTATGGATAAATGGTCTGCTAAGATACTAGAGGCCTTACAGTCCAGACCGGTGACTCAGGCCCTGGGCACTGTTGAATCATTGACCCCAGGCCCCCCTCAGTTGGAGCAGCAAAGTGCTCCTGGGGTGACCCATAGGTCCCAGGGTGAGGTCTCTGACACGGACCGCAGTCCCAGGCCGCCTAAGCGGGCTCGCTGGGAAATTCCCTCGACTTCATCACACTGTTCAGGGTCTCAGCAGGAGGACTCCCTGGATGATGAAGCGGAGGTAGCAGATCAGGATTCTGATCCTGAGGCCGCTCTCAACCTAGATACACCTGAAGGTGACGCCATAGTGAATGACCTTATAGCGACCATCAATCAGGTGTTGGATATTTCTCCTCCAGCTCCTACAATTGAGGAGTCAGCTTCTCAGCAGGAGAAATTCCGTTTCAGGTTTCCCAAGCGTACAATGAGTACGTTTCTGGATCACTCTGACTTCAGAGAGGCAGTCCAGAAACACAGAGCTTGTCCAGATAAGCGTTTTTCCAAGCGCCTTAAGGATACACGTTATCTCTTCCCCCCTGACGTTGTCAAGGGCTGGGCTCAGTGTCCCAAGGTGGATCCTCCAGTCTCCAGACTGGCGGCTAGATCCATAGTTGCCGTGGAAGATGGGGCTTCACTCAAGGATGCTACTGACAGACAGATGGAGCTCTGGTTGAAATCCATCTATGAAGCTATCGGCGCGTCTTTTGCTCCAGCATTCGCAGCCGTATGGGCTCTCCAAGCTATCTCAGCTTGTCATGCGCAGATTAATGCAGTCACACGTACGTCTGCTCCGCAAGTGGTGTCCTTAACCTCTCAGGCGTCGGCGTTTGCGTCCTACGCCATTAATGCTGTCCTGGACTCTGCGAGCCGTACGGCGGTAGCATCCGCCAATTCGGTGGCAGTCCGCAGGGCCATGTGGCTACGTGAATGGAAGGCAGACTCTGCTTCCAAAAAGTTCTTAACCGGTTTGCCATTTTCTGGCGACCGCCTGTTTGGTGAGCGATTGGATGAAATCATTAAACAATCTAAGGGGAAGGACTCATCCTTACCCCAGTCCAAACCAAACAGACCTCAACAACGGACGGTACAATCGAGGTTTCGGTCCTTTCGGCCCGCGGGCAGGTCTCAATTCTCCTCGTCCAAAAGGCCTCAGAAGGATCAGGGGAACTCCGATTCATGGCGGTCTAAGTCACGATCTCCGCCCCCCGAGCGAGCCGATGCTCTTCTTCAGGCGGTGTGCACTCTGAAGGCAGAAGGAGTGGTGATCCCTGTTCCTGTTCAGCAACAGGGTCACGGTTTTTACTCCAACTTGTTCGTGGTGCCAAAAAAGGACGGATCCTTCCGTCCTGTTCTGGACCTAAAACTGCTCAAACACGTAAAAACCAGGCGGTTCCGGATGGAATCGCTCCGCTCCGTCATCGCCTCAATGTCCCAAGGAGATTTCCTAGCATCAATCGACATCAAAGATGCTTATCTCCACGTACCGATTGCTCCAGAGCATCAGCGCTTCCTGCGTTTCGCCATAGGGGACGAACACCTTCAGTTCGTGGCACTGCCTTTCGGCCTGGCGACAGCCCCACGGGTCTTCACCAAGGTCATGGCAACAGTAGTAGCAGTTCTACACTCTCAGGGACACTCGGTGATCCCTTACTTAGATGATCTGCTTGTCAAGGCACCCTCTCAAGTGGCATGCCAACACAGCCTGAACATTGCTCTGGAGACTCTCCAAAGTTTCGGGTGGATCATCAATTTTCCAAAGTCAAATTTGACACCGGCCCAATCACTGACATATCTTGGCAGGGAGTTTCATACTCTCTCAGCGATAGTGAAGCTTCCGCTGGACAAACAGCGTTCACTACAGACAGGGGTGCAATCTCTCCTTCAAGGCCAGTCACACCCCTTGAGGCACCTCATGCACTTCCTAGGGAAGATGGTAGCAGCAATGGAGGCAGTTCCTTTTGCGCAGTTTCATCTGCGTCCACTTCAATGGGACATTCTCCGCAAATGGGACAGGAAGTCGACGTCCCTCGACAGGAACGTCTCCCTTTCTCGGGCAGCCAAGGCTTCCCTTCAGTGGTGGCTTCTTCCCACTTCTCTGTCGAAGGGGAAATCCTTCCTGCCCCCATCCTGGGCTGTGGTCACGACGGACGCGAGCCTGTCAGGGTGGGGAGCGGTCTTTCTCCACCACAGGGCTCAGGGTACTTGGACTCAGCCAGAGTCCTCCCTTCAGATCAATGTTCTGGAGATACAGGCAGTGTATCTTGCCCTAAAGGCGTTCCAGCCGTGGCTGGAAGGCAAGCAGATCCGAATTCAGTCGGACAACTCCACAGCGGTGGCATACATCAACCACCAAGGCGGAACACGCAGTCGGCAAGCCTCACGGGAAGTCCGGCGGATTCTGCTATGGGTGGAAGCCACAGCCTCCACCATATCCGCAGTTCACATCCCGGGCGTAGAAAACTGGGAAGCAGACTTTCTCAGTCGCCAGGGCATGGCCGCAGGGGAATGGTCCCTCCACCCGGACGTGTTTCAGGAGATCTGTTGCCGCTGGGGGATGCCGGATGTCGACCTAATGGCGTCCCGGCACAACAACAAAGTCCCGACATTCATGGCACGGTCTCAAGATCACAGAGCTTTGGCGGCAGACGCCTTAGTTCAGGATTGGTCGCAGTTTCAACTCCCTTATGTGTTTCCTCCTCTGGCACTGTTGCCCAGAGTGTTACGCAAAATCAGGTCCGACTTCCGCCGCGCCATCCTCGTCGCTCCAGACTGGCCGAGGAGGTCGTGGTACCCGGATCTGTGGCATCTCACGGTGGGCCAACCATGGGCACTACCAGACCGACCAGACTTGCTGTCTCAAGGGCCGTTTTTCCATCTGAATTCTGCGGCCCTCAACCTGACTGTGTGGCCATTGAGTCCTGGATCCTAGCGTCTTCAGGGTTATCTCATGAGGTCATTGCCACTATGAGACAGGCTAGGAAACCAACGTCCGCCAAGATCTACCACAGGACGTGGAGGATATTCTTATCTTGGTGCTCTGATCAGGGTTTTTCTCCCTGGCCATTTGCCTTGCCCACTTTTCTTTCCTTCCTTCAATCCGGATTGGAAAAAGGTTTGTCGCTCGGCTCCCTTAAGGGACAGGTCTCAGCGCTCTCTGTGTTTTTTCAGAAGCGCCTAGCCAGGCTTCCACAGGTACGCACGTTCCTGCAGGGGGTTTGTCACATAGTCCCTCCTTACAAGCGGCCGTTAGAACCCTGGGGTCTGAACAGGGTGCTGATGGCTCTTCAGAAGCCACCTTTCGAGCCAATGAAGGATATTTCTCTTTCACGCCTTTCGCAGAAAGTGGTCTTCCTAGTAGCAGTCACATCACTTCGGAGAGTGTCTGAGCTAGCAGCGCTGTCATGCAAAGCCCCTTTCCTGGTGTTTCACCAGGACAAGGTGGTTCTGCGTTCGGTTCCGGAATTCCTCCCTAAGGTGGTATCCCCCTTTCATCTCAATCAGGATATCTTCTTACCCTCTTTTTGTCCTCATCCAGTTCACCAATGTGAAAAGGATTTGCACTTGTTAGATCTAGTGAGAGCACTCAGACTCTACATTTCTCGTACGGCGCCCCTGCGCCGCTCGGATGCACTCTTTGTCCTTGTCGCTGGCCAGCGTAAAGGGTCACAGGCTTCCAAATCAACCCTGGCTCGGTGGATCAAGGAACCAATTCTCGAAGCTTACCGTTCTGCTGGGCTTCCGGTTCCCTCAGGGCTGAAGGCCCATTCTACCAGAGCCGTGGGTGCGTCCTGAGCTTTGAGGCACCAGGCTACGGCTCAGCAGGTGTGTCAGGCGGCTACCTGGTCGAGCCTGCACACTTTCACGAAACACTATCAGGTGCATACCTATGCTTCGGCAGATGCCAGCCTAGGTAGGCGAGTCCTTCAGGCGGCGGTTGCCCACCTGTAGGAAGGGGCCGTTTTACGGCTCTATTACGAGGTATTATTTTACCCACCCAGGGACTGCTTTTGGACGTCCCAATTGTCTGGGTCTCCCAATGGAGCGACAAAGAAGAAGGGAATTTTGTTTACTTACCGTAAATTCCTTTTCTTCTAGCTCCAATTGGGAGACCCAGCACCCGCCCCTGTTCCCTTCGGGCTGTTGTTCTTTGTGTACACATGTTGTTCATGTTGAATGGTTTCAGTTCTCCGATATTCCTTCGGATTGAATTTACTTTAAACCAATTTATAATTTTTCCTCCTTCTTGCTTTTGCACCAAAACTGAGGAGCCCGTGATGCACGGGGGGTGTATAGGCAGAAGGGGAGGGGCTTTACACTTTTAAGTGTAATACTTTGTGTGGCCTCCGGAGGCAGAAGCTATACACCTAATTGTCTGGGTCTCCCAATTGGAGCTAGAAGAAAAGGAATTTACGGTAAGTAAACAAAATTCCCTTCATTGTTTAGACAAGTTTTGCATGCTCAACGGCTTAATATAGAATTTATAAAACTATACATGGAAATCTAATATAAAGCAATGGATTCATCTTGTGCACTTATTACAGCAATAGTGCAACATACATAATATTATCAGTGTTCTATTTTGTGGTGTATTTTTGGCACAATTTTGCCTACTGCATATTTTCAACTCTCCGCCCATCTGACCTTACGTACATCATTTTTTTAATATGAATAAAATAAATGTGGACGCATGATCACTTTTCTTTCTTTTTTTGCTTTGTACCTATTAGATCCTGTAAGATTCAGGATGTAATTTTTTTTAGCCTTCATAAGGGACTCAAATTTGCAATTTCATTGCGTTTACTAGATACTGCAATACAGCAGCGTACAGTGAAAATCAATGAAGCACAGTGATTGACATTGAAATGGTTAACAGCACCGATTGGAGCCAATCATCTATATGTAACATGGCTGCAATCAATAGCACGTGGACAGAGCTCAGGTCCTGAACCCGCTCCAGTCTCCTGCACAATAATGTACGAGTACTTGATTAATCGGTAGGGGGTTAAACTACACTTTAGCTGTTGGAGTGTTTTTGTTTTTTTTTTTTCCAAATGTTGGAACGTTGTTACTTTTTTCCCCTATTTCCTTACAGTTAATAGACTTTATGCACCTTAAAATGGTGGAATTAAAATGAAAACTCCTGCAAAAAACCCCCCCAAAAAAACATAATAGGGCTATAATTGACAGGAGAAAAAAAAAGTTCTGGCTGGCTTTCGGTATGTGAGGATGGAAAACCAAAAAAAGCATAATGAAGACCAAAATAAATCATGGCCTTAAGGGGATTATCCCAACTCATCAAGGGATCTATTCACAGGATTGGAGGAAAAAAAATGTAGATCAACAAGGGTTTGACCAATGCATAGCACAGGAGTCTAAAGTGCCCTGTTACAGTGGCCCATGGAATTCTAAGGGGGGCACGCGGTCGGCTAACGTGGCCATTGCATGAGCCATTATTGGAGCATTGGTGGCAATGCATGACCATCCTTTCATTATAATGGAGAATTTTAGAGCCCTGTTGTCGGAGGCCCAGCTCTCTGTTCCCACTAATAAGAAAGTTATCCAGTGGATAGCGGATGACCTGCAGAGTTGGGGGTCTCACCTTTACAAAGGGAAAACTTAAACAAATGTTAGTTCTGAAAAATAAGATTCTCTGAGCTGAAATGACAAATTGTGCTGGTCTTTTCTTACTTCTTTAAGGAAAGCAGAGTCGACTCCCAGATACTTGGACACAACATAAAGACAGAAGAGGTGCCGATCAATGCCAGCCCCCGTCATGGCTAGGCGGTACATCTGCTGATGTTTTTCTGATGCTGCCTTGAATAGCTTAACTCTGGCTTCATTCTGTAAATACAGAGAGATGTCATGTTTGTCTCAGATTCATGGACATAATGAGCAGAGCAGTCACAACCCCAATAACAAGTTATTTTCCAAGCAAGGACATAAAATCAATGTAACTTTAATGTGCAAATATCCAAAATTCAAATCAGTATTAAGACTTATGCGCATGCCCGCGATAATTTTTTTCATCATTCACTTCCAAAATGCTGAATTAAAAAGGGGTTATCCGGCTTATTTGGCCTTTTTTTGTCATTTCACTATTGGGCTACATTGGGGCAGGTAAGTAGATAGCGACGACCTACCTGCCCTGCTATCAGCCCCTCTCCCCGCCTCAGAGCAGTCATATGACCGCTCCTGCCGGGATTTTGCTGTTTCCTGTGACGTCACGTCAACAGGGGCAGGACCTTGTTGACGGGCTTCACAGCCAACTTCATGTTGCCGCCCTGCAGCTGACCAGGTACAGTGGGTGGAGTGCCCACTCCCCTTCCCCCGCACCCTCCCACACATTCCGTAGTGTAGTGGTCTCAAAGACACTGCCCGCAGGCGGCATGCGGCCCCTGATGCTGCTTGCAGCCAGAAGGCCCATGGCCCCCTTGTTGATAGCTGCCTGTGCTGCGGCCACGCAGTCAGTGCTTTATATCAGAGGACAGATTCCTGGGCGTTGCGCAAGGCCCACTCTGTATACAGCTACTGCAATGATCAGCCGGTGGCCAATCAGAGGCCAGCAGCTGATCACTGGAGAAGCTGTATAGAGAGCTCGGCCCTGCGCAACGCCTGGGAATCTGTCATCTGATATAAAGCACTGACTGCACTGTAGGGCTCATGAGACATAATGTAACATGAGCCCCATCACTGACATCGTTGGAATGGCGGTAGCACCAGAGGGGAGTACAGGCTGTTTATTAATTTTATGTGGTGTAATATGGTAATTGAGAAAGGGTAGTCTGAGCAGTGGACAACCCCTTTAAAATTACCTGACTATTAAAGGGAACCTGTTTGGTGCAATATGCACCCAGAACCACGAGCAGTTCTGGGTGTATATTGATAATCCCTGCCTACTCGTCCCTGTATACACTAGCATAGATAAAGAGATCTTTAGAAAAGTATTTGTAAAGATCCTTTAAGATATGCTAATGAGGCAAGGGACTAGTCGCAAAGGCGTTAAGAGTTCCTGCGCTTATTCCGCCCTTTAGCATGGTAGCACACCCACAGAGGCGTGCTAACATGAGATTCAATGCAGCATCACCAGTGGTGAGGCGCGTACCTGTGTCTGCTAATGTGAATGCCGGGAACTTCCGGTCATGCGCACTATGAAGCCAGGGGTACACGTCCCAACTTCAGAGAGGTCTACTATGCAAGACCGGAAGTGTCGGGCATTCAGATCAGCGGTCACAGCAGACACAGGTACGCACGTCAATGCTGGTGATGCTGCACTGAATAGCAGGTTTGTACACCCCTGTGGGTATGCTAACATGCTAAGAGGGTGGAATATGCACCCAGAACTACTCGTGGTTCTGGGTGCATATTGGATCTGAGAGGTTCCCTTTAAAACAGATAAAATTACATCATAGATCTGGCTTATCTCAAGGGCTCTTTCTGCTCTCTCTTCTCCTAGAGCTAGTCAAAGGGATGTTTACAGGTCTTCACAATGTGGAGAGTTGGGAAAGCATCTACATGCTCAGGTGGGGGGTGGAAAAGCAGAGGACATTTGTATTTTTACCTTGGAAAAAAGGTACCAAAGCGCATTGGCATAATAAAAACCTTCATTTTATACCATTGAGGAGCCTCAATTTCCGCAGATCCCAGCAAACCTAAAAAACTAATATTATTGGAACTTGAAAAATCCTTTAAAATACTTACATTTTCTTTGGGATTTGACATAGCCAGGACAAATTCACTGGACTCCACAGTACATGAGCGCACAGTCTCAGTTCTGCCTTCTCTGAACAGTCTGGTCATGGAGGCCTCATAGGTCAGACAGAACTTTCCTTTATCCTGAAATAAAAAAAAGATCAAGCCATATTATTAGTCCTCAAGATGAAGGAGACCACACAGAATGGTGTCTTGCAGCTATAGTGGTAATTTATTAAAAAAATATATCACATGAGATCATTGTACGTCAGGAGCAGCACAACTTACCCGGAAGTGTGCCAACTGAAGCGCCAACTGAACAAGGGCATCCGGGCTAGTTTTAGTTTTCTTGATGAGACCTTTGCCAAAAGCATCAAAAGGGAATGAATGAAAGTCAACGTCATTTGCAAGGGCATTGGCAACAGTCAAGGAACTCTCAATCACGTTTTGGCACTAAAAAAGTAAACATGAAGGAAAGTGTGAGCCAAGGGACAATAACTATCATCAGTACAATACAAACAAAGAACTTTCTGAAGAATAAAACAAGAAGTCCGAGTTATTTCTTGGCACAAATCTGCTTCCGTTTTCAATATTTTACAGACAATACAACTATCTAATTCTTAGGAAGTGCTTAGGAATTTTAGGCCATAGCCTACTATAAGTGTTCAAAGGCAACTGTCCAATTGTGACAACCAGTGTCCCTTTCCTAGTTTAGAGTGTATGGACTTTTATGTTATAGATCTTCTGCTATGAGCTGGATCTAACAGTAATTAACAAGCATCAGCTCAGAATCGTCAAAATCATTTCAAGAATTTTCTACCTTTAGTGTTACCCATAATCTGCACAAATCAATTCAGAACCAAACGGAAATAATTTTGAAGGGTAAAATAAAAATAACACTAAACTAATATGATTGCAAAATTGTGAACACCCTCTTATAATTGGGGATGTGGTTGTGTTCAGAATTGTCCAAACCCTTTTAACCTCATTATCAATAGTACACAGTACTCAGGTTGGCTGCCATCATGTACAGTGGTTCTAATCAATCTCATAAAGTTTAGCTGTTCGTGTTGGATTTTCCTGACATTTTCTTAGTTGCATCTTGCAGCAAAAACCATGATCCATAAACAGTTTACAACACAGCAAAGTAATCTCATTGGTGAAAGTTAGGAGTCAGGAAAAGGGTACGGAACCATTTCCAATACATTAGATATACCGTGAAACAATGAAGAGGGTCATCAAGAAGTGACTTACATTTGACACTATGGTGAAGTTACAAAGATCAGGACATTGCTCAAAAAGTGATGAAAAGATAAGAAGAAAATTGTTCGGGGAAGCTGCCGAAAGGCCGCTTACAATATTAGAGAACCTGCAAGACTTTTTGTCAAGTAATAGTTGTGCACGGCATGTGACAATCTCCTGTATTTTTGTGTTGTATGTCTGTTCTTAGAAGTAAGGTGGTAAGATGGAAGCCTTCTCTTTAAAAAAAAAACAAAAAAAAAAACCCAAAAACAATAGCCAAGCCCAGCAATGTGTTGCAAAACCATACATGAGTCTGCCAAAATCACGTGGTATATTGTTTTAAGGTCTGATCAGATGACGGTTCAACGTTTTGTCTATAATTGCTACAGGTATGTTTGGAGTAAAACTGCATCACTAAAAGATCACCATAACCAAAGTGAAGCATGGTGGAGGCAGCATTATGCTTTGAGGCGGGTTTTTTGGCAACTGGAACTGTGGCTTTAGTCAAATAATAAATTATTTAACGGTTCCAAATATCAGTCAATTTTGCATATAAATTTTCAGGCCTCTGCTAAAAAGCCGAAGAAGAATTTCACCTTTCAGCTCAACAACAACCCTAAGCATAGCTCGAAATCAACCAAAGAATGACTTTGCAAGAAGATTACAGTTTTGCAATAGCCCTACCAGAACCCAGACCTGGATCTAATTCAAAATCTGCGGGTGAACTGAAGAGGGCGCTCTAGACAAGAGATGCCATCACAATATGACAGATTTCGAGCTACTACATGGAAGAGTGAATAAAGATTGTCACTTGCAAACAAATTACTACTTGAAAAGACTAAATACTGTCAGAAATGGAAAGGGTACTTTAACAAAATATTAGTTTAAGGGTGTGCATATTTTTGCAACCACATAATAGTAATTTGCTACATGAAAAGATTTTAGTTTATTTTTCAATGGATTTGAACAGATTACAGGAGACATTAAAGTTGGAAAGAGTCCTGAAATGATTCTTCTTTGTAAGATTTTTTTTTTTTTTTACATGTCAAAAACTTGTCGTCATTTTAACAGGGGTTTGTAAACTTTTTATATCCACTATACATTCAGGATCACACTTATCAATTAGCGAGAACAGAAAGGAGCTATAAACTGTATTATTTGCTCTATTTTGGCCTGTTATTCTTAATGGCCAGAGTATAATGCTCTGGGTTTACCTGTGGTGGCCCGGCAGGGAAACTGCACATTTGCTGCTACTTTATTTGCAGAGGGAACCATGTGGGTTACACTAAAGATCTGGTCCATACAGTAATCTGTTTTTAACCGAAGAGTTTGTGCCAATGTGGCGCCCCTGACCTGGTCAGGCGCCACTGAGTATTGCACCCATGCTGGGTGAGTGCAAACAGGTAATCCTGAAGGCTGGAATAGGGTGTATAAGCACAGACACATAGCAACCAGGTCTCTCACACACACTAGAGGGGACCCTTGGGCAGACCCAAGAGGGGGCGTGGCCTTCACATCTCAGCTAAGGGGGCTGGGGAGGGGCTGGAAGCTAGGGTGGCAGTGGCAGACAGAAAAGGAGTAGGAGAGGAGCAAGCCAGTCTGAAGCGGAGAGCGCAGGGAGAAGGAGCGAGCAGGCGCATTGACCCACTAGTCAGACCCTGCCCGTGAAGTAGCCGTTAGTAGCGGGGGAGACAGTTGCCACACAGTCAGCCTGAAAGACACCTGAAGAGAGAGGACAGGCAGTTGAGTACGGGGACTCCTGGTAACCAGGCACGAACAGGGTACAGGTCCCTAGAGCCAGACATCCATTTAGTGGGCTGCTAAACCTGCAGGTGGAGGGACTAGAGGTTCCTCACCAACCAAAACAGAGTCCGAGCATCAGCAGCAATGAGGGGGCCCATAAGGAGGATCGAGCCTGGAGCCATCTTCCTTGGTCCACGCTGCCAGCAAACGGGCCAGAAAGGGGAGAAAAGGCAGTTGCGACTTCCCTGGATGAACCCCACAGTACTTTAAGTCAGGGGTTGTCCGAAACAAGAAGTGCTAGGAAGGAGAGTTAGCGGTTACCCTTAGACCAGTCTAAAGGATACCTGGTTCCACCTGGTCTATCTCAGCATCGCCTGGGTACCTCACAAAACCAACTGAACGTGAGTAAACAAGTTGAAAGACTTTTTGAACTGCGACTGAGTTATTCTGCGACTTGTTCCACACACCCGAGCCCCTGGGGCCAGCCTCACTCTCGGGAGGCCACACCACCAGACTGCAGACCCCATCAGCCCCAGAAGCTCGTTAAATCTGCAGTGGCGGTCACACATAACCCTGACCGCAAAACCATGAGTGGCATCATGACTCCCATGTAAATAAACCGGACATACCTGTTGTCAGCGGTAATCAAGTGGAGCCCCTGTGGCGTCCCAGAAGGTGCAGTGACGTCCCTGAGGCAACCGCTACAGGTGGGCGACACACTAACACTTCATGAATAGGGCTGAGCAGATCCGAACTGTAAAAGTCCGGATCCGCCCGGTATTGCCGCATCTATTTGATGTGACAATCCCGATGCAATACCAGCTCTTCTCGATTGCCCTGGTGTGGTGGCAATTGGGGTAATAAGGGGTTAATAGCAGCGCACAGCTGCTACTAAACCCTAGGTTAGTGTTATGGGACAGGCGTCTATGAGATACCTGCATCACACTAACATGTAAAAAAAATGTAAATAAACACAGACCCAGAGAAAAATCCTTTAACCCCTTCACGACCATGGACGGATCTATCAGTCATGGATGGTGTGCCGTTAAGCCCCGCCCCCTGCCACGGGCAGGGTGCGGCGATCGGCGCACATATCAGCTGTTTTCAACAGCTGACATGTGTGCCTGCATGTTACGAGTGGAATCGGATTGCACCCGTAGCATTAACCCCTTATATCTCGCTGCCAAAGTCTGGCAGCAAGATGTATATACGCGCGGTGAAGATTTTCACTTACCGCCGCCCCCACCGGAAGTCACGTGAGTGATCACGTGACTTTCGGTGGTTGCCATGGTAGCACAGGGTCATGTGACGACACCTGCAGCTATGACGTTTCACTTTCGTTCTCACTCGGACTGGGGGCTGGAGGCTAGTGAAGCAGGAAGTGGCTGTATTGCTGTGATCAGCAGATAGATCAGAGCGATCGGATTGCTGATCGCTATAGCCCCCTAGGGTAGACTAGTAAGATAAAAAAAAACAAAAAAAAACAAAAAAACCCTAAAAGTTCAAATCACCCCCTTTCACCCCATTGAAAATTAAAGGGTTAAAAAAAAAATAAATATATACACATATTTGGTATTGCCGCGTTCAGAAATGCCCGATCTATCAAAATATAAAATCAATTAATCTGATCAGTAAACGACGTAGTGGCAAAAAAATTCCAAACGCCAAAATTACGTTTTTTGGTCGCCGCAAGTTTTACGCAAAATGCAATAACAGGCGATCAAAACGTAGCATCTGCGCAAAAATGGTACCATTAGAAACGACAGCTCGAGACGCAAAAAATAAGCCGTCACTGAGCCATAGATCCCAAAAAATGAGAATGCTACGGGTTTTGGAAAATGGCGCAAAATGTACGCCACTTTTATTGGACAGACTTGTGAATTTTTGTAACCCCTTAGATAAAACTAAACCTATACATGTTTGGTGTCTACAAACTTGCACCGACCTCAGGAATCATACCCACACATCAGTTTTACCATATAGTGAACACCGTGAATAAAACATCCCAAAAACTATTGTGCCATTACACTTTTTTTGCAGTTTTTCCACACTTGGAATTTTTTTGCTGTTTTCCAGTACACCATATGGTAAAACTTATGGTTTCATTTAAAAGTACAACTTGTCCCGCAAAAAACAAGCCCTCATATGGCAAGATTGACGGAAAAATAAAAAAAAGTTACAGCTCTCGGAAGAAGGGGAGCAAAAAACAAAAACGGAAAGTGCCCTGGGGCTGAAGAAGTTAATTGGAATAAAGTACAAAACACACCTCCTCCTTCACCACTTTATTAACCCCCAAGACCCTGCAGGTCAGGCGTAATCCACACGAGGTCCCATGCCGCTTCAGCTCTGTTACATACAGCCAGCGGCCATAGAACACGACCGCTGGCTGTACAGAGAATGACTAAGCCGCGATGACTGCACGGCAGGCAGATACTGTCACAGACTGGGGGTGCGTCTGCCTACAACCAATCGCAGACAAGAGGACGGCCGGTGGGCGGGGAAAACACGGAAAGCTGTGTGCATACGATGCACAGTAAAGGAAGTGAATGCGCGATCCGGAAGCTGTGTGCCGCCATGACACAAAGTCTCGGTAAGTATGAAACGCTGTTTTATTTCTGTTTTTCTTTATTTTCAATTATTTTCCCCAGTGCCGGATCCGGATCGTGCACCCAAAGTTCCGGATCCGGCACCCGGAAATCTTTTAAACCGCGCAGCAGCGGGCTGAGAATATTAGCCCCCAGCCGGCATTATCATGGCTGGGGATGAAAATTAGGGGGAACTGCACGTCGTTTTTTTTAAATTATTTATTTAAATAATAAAAAAAAAACAACTTATGGGCACCGGAATCCGGAGCGTATCTGGATTTTTTGTTCAATTCGGCAGGGATCCGCTGGTTTAAGATTTTGGCGGATTCGATCAGCCCTATTCATGAACTTAATAAATTACTGCTTAGAAGCCTCTCTTGATAAATTTCAATACTCCTCTGCAATGAAGAAGTAAGATGATGCAGAAGTCGATGCAAGTAAATATCGCCATCTGCTGGCCAAAGGTAATAAAAAGAAGAAGAGTGGAGAGAAGGCCAGTGAGAGAAACCACACAGTAAAATACACGTTCCCCCATTGTAGAGAAGAGAGAAGACGTCGGGTCATGTGACCGTTGTGGCGCAGTTGCTTAAGGCCTCGTTGAGAAGGGCAGAGTTGGTACCAAGAACTTGTTACCGGAAGCAGGTTTACAGTCAACATTGCTATAGAAGGGACCAGTGGCGGTCAGATACTAGGAAAGGCCTAAGTTACACCAGAGCAGACAGAAGGAGAGGTGCTGTGAGCGAAGAGGAACATCATGACCCAATCCAAAAGAAACCACCGTGACCCGATCCAAAAGGGGACACCGTGACCCGATCCAAAAGAAGACACCGTGACCCGATCCAAAAGAAGACACCGTTACCCGATCCAAAAGGAGACACCGTGACCCGATCCAAAAGGAGACACCGTGACCCGATCCAAAAGGAGACACCGTGACCCGATCCAAAAGGAAACACCGTGACCCGATCCAAAAGGAAACACCGTGACCCGATCCAAAAGGAAACACCGTGACCCGATCCAAAAGGAAACACCGTGACCCGATCCAAAAGGAAACACCGTGACCCGATCCAAAAGGAAACACCGTGACCCGATCCAAAAGGAAACACCGTGACCCGATCCAAAAGGAAACACCGTGACCCGATCCAAAAGGAAACACCGTGACCCGATCCAAAAGGAAACACCGTGACCCGATCCAAAAGGAAACACCGTGACCCGATCCAAAAGGAAACACCGTGACCCGATCCAAAAGGAAACTCCGTGACCCGATCCAAAAGGAAACACCGTGACCCGATCCAAAAGGAAACACCGTGACCCGATCCAAAAGGAAACACCGTGACCCGATCCAAAAGGAAACACCGTGACCCGATCCAAAAGGAAACACCGTGACCCGATCCAAAAGGAAACACCGTGACCCGATCCAAAAGGAAACACCGTGACCCGATCCAAAAGGAAACACCGTGACCCGATCCAAAAGGAAACACCGTGACCCGATCCAAAAGGAAACACCGTGACCCGATCCAAAAGGAAACACCGTGACCCGATCCAAAAGGAAACTCCGTGACCCGATCCAAAAGGAAACTCCGTGACCCGATCCAAAAGGAAACACCGTGACCCGATCCAAAAGGAAACACCGTGACCCGATCCAAAAGGAAACACCGTGACCCGATCCAAAAGGAAACACCGTGACCCGATCCAAAAGGAAACACCGTGACCCGATCCAAAAGGAAACACCGTGACCCGATCCAAAAGGAAACACCGTGACCCGATCCAAAAGGAAACACCGTGACCTGATCCAAAAGGAAACACCGTGACCCGATCCAAAAGGAAACACCGTGGCCCGATCCAAAAGGAAACACCGTGACCCGATCCAAAAGGAAACACCGTGACACGATCCGAAAGGAAACACCGTGACCCGATCCGAAAGGAAACACCGTGACCCGATCCGAAAGGAAACACCGTGACCCGATCCAAAAGGAAACACCGTGACCCGATCCAAAAGGAAACACCGTGACCCGATCCAAAAGGAAACACCGTGGCCCGATCCAAAAGGAAACACCGTGACCCGATCCAAAAGGAAACACCGTGACCCGATCCAAAAGGAAACATCGTGACCTGATCCAAAAGGAAACACCGTGACCCGATCCAAAAGGAAACACCGTGACCTGATCCAAAAGGAAACACAGTGACCTGATTCAACAGGAATACAGAATACTAAAGAAAATTGAGTACTGAATACCCATTTGTGAGCCGTTGCTTCTTGACCAGTATTATGGTACGAAGACGGGACTGGGACTATGCTTCAGACAGAAAAGGCAGCTACTATACCAAACTTGAGAAGCTACTTGTAAAGTAGGACTTGCCGTCTAGTGTGAAGTGTTGTTAATCCCTGTTAGGGCTTGTGAGACGCTAACTGGAGTTAAAGTGGTGACGGAGCGAGGATAGTGGCGAACGCATGACAGACTGTAACGTGCTTTAGCTAAACCATTAGGTTTGAGGCATCTTTAATAGAGGTACTTAAATAATAGCTTGTTAGTAAAATTGCTTTAATACTCGGAGTTGTAATAGTAGAATAATAGTGAGCTGATAGTAGTGTTCTAATTTCTAGCACTGAAAAATTGGTGTAATCGAACTGCATAATAATATACAGTGGAACCTCGCTTAACGAGCAACCAACTTAACGAGAATTTCGCTTAACAAACAAAGCTTTCTGTAAATTTGTAACTCTGTTTACGAGAAAGCTTTGCTGTACGACCAAAATCCTCACCGCACACACTTCCACTTCCGTACATCCACCGTGCTCTCTTTGACTCACACTTGCAGTCCACACAAACACACAGAAGCAAGCACAAGCACGCACAAACACGCACGCACATACAGTATTATGCTCACCTTACCTTCCGTTCCACCGCCAACATCATGGTTCTTGTAGTCCGCCGGCTCATTGCGACGTCCTTGCAGCGAACTACAAGACCCAGGAGGCCGGCTGATGGAACGGAAGGGAAGGTGAGCATAATATGTGTACCTTCAGTTCCATCGCCGGCCTCCTGGGTCCTGTAGTTCGCTGCTCCACTCCAGGCTGTGCATCGGCAACCATAGCGACGAAGCAGGAACTTCCTCTGTCACCGCTAGTCAAAGGTAGCGCGCTGGCCAATCAGAGGCAAGCGGCTCCTGCCTTTGATGTCAGTGCTCTGGCAGAGGAAGTTCCTCCCTCGTCGTTATGGTAACCCGATACACAGCCCGTACCGGAGAACAGCAAGTCCCAGGAGACCTGCGATGGAACAGAAGGTAAGGTGAACATAATATGTGCGTGTGTTTGTGCGAGTTTGTGTGTGTTTGTATGTGTGCGTGTGTGGAATGACACAATAGGGGACCAGGATGGGACATTTAAGTTGTGGAACGAATTGTCTGCATTGCAATGATTTCCTATGGGAAATCTTGCTTTGCTGAACGAGTAACTTGGTTAACAAGCACACTCCCAGAACGGATTGTTCTTCTTAACCAAGGTTCCACTGTACTGTAAATATACGGTTCGCACTATGCAGGGATAGTCTCCTTAGGGCATCATAGTCACCCGTATTACCAAATTCCTTTCTGTCATATAATCTGTTTTATTGTCATCACCGGTGCCATTCCCTTACTGTATACTTAAGGTCTCGACTTTCTGTTTGAGTAAAATAAATATCTGTTGTTTAAGTTACCACTGCATCATCCCTTTCTGTGCTGTTGCATCCTAGTGATCTGTTTACAAAGACAGGATGTAGAGAGTAGGAAGGAGGGGTAGGACCTATGTTCACAGTAGAAGGTACAAAAATCAGAAACAAGCCACTATCCATCCATGCTCTATTTCCACCTCATGAATGTGCATCTGGATGTCAGGGCTGAGTCTCATGGTGCAGCAAAAACTGGTGAGGCAGAAAAGAAAACGTTTTATCAGTTTGACCTCGCAGAAGGTTTATAGAGGTCACTGGAGACCTGCTAACCCATCCAGGAGCCAAAGAGATTTCCCTTCATCCAGGGAACCACTTGGATATTCCAAAAGAACTAGCAAGTATAATGTATAAGTAGGTGGAAAAAGACAGGACATTTTCCTGGTAACTTATGACTCTGATCAATCTGTGATAGCCTCATGGACGCCATAAACAAGACATCTCATTATTTGAAGATATGATACCATGAATTATTTGCAGTCTCGCTTACCTCTTCTGGGATTTCCCATTGCAGTCTGCTTGGAGGAGGAATGCTAGGATTGACATCTCCCTTACAATGACCATTATCTTCATACCCAAGATCAAATTTATCAGTTGCCATGACATACTGCAGATGATAAGAAGCCAAGTATTTATATTAGTAGTAAGGGCAAGACGATTAGAAAGATATTAAAGAATTTATATGAAAACACTCAGTTGAAATTGGAAAGAAAAAGGAAGTCTGTAAAGTAAGATTTAAACGGTTTTCTGATATTTTCTAGATTATCTGGTAAAATAAAATTGACGGAAAGAGAATAAAAGGCGTTACATATGCGGCAGGAGCATTTAGTGAAGACTGAACTATTTCACCAGATTCACAACTTTTTATAAACAGAGCATTTTTCATTATTTTATTGGATTAGAATTACTATAATAAACTAAATCCTAGGTCATATGAAAAAGGCTCTTTAAAAGGGCCACTTTTGACTTTTAGGATTGCTGCTTCCAATAGGTGGCGCTAGAGCTCGTCTCCTTCCTCCCTGAAGAGGCAATTTGAATATAAGAAACTAGAATTTATCTTCATACTCCTCTAGATTTTATAGAACATAATAATAATAATAGAACATAATATTAGAACATAGAACATAAGAGTAGAACATAATAATAATAATAATAATAATAATAATAATAGATTTATAACCACAACTTACTTCCCACAGATGGCCCACAATCGGGGCATCGGCCCAGGAATGCTCACAGTTCATGCCCGTCTTCCCATTCTTGAAGACAACAAAGCTTATTGTTTTGTCAAACCACCTAGAACATATTACATATTGCCATTATTATATGGAGAATAATCTGCGCCATACCCGCTTACTAGTAAAAGAAGTTGTTTTGAGAGATTAATTGATCAACCTTATAGGTAACCTGTCAGGTCCAATATGCACCCAGAGCCACCAGCAGTTCTGGATGCATATTAGTGATCCCTGCCTAACAGTCCCTATATCTAGTAGCATATGAATGAAAACAGATCTTTAAAAAAAAAAAAAAAAAAAAAGTATTTCTAATGATCGTATATTATATATGCTAATGAGCGCAGGGACTAGTCCTGAGGGGGTTTGTTCACTTAGCTAGTCGGGCCACATAGCATGGTGGCACGTCCCTGTGGGTGTACTAACATGTTAATGAATGCGCAGTGCCGCTGCACATACCTCACTGTTCACGGTGGCTGGCGGAGGATGGATGCGCTCTGCGCATGATCTGGAGTACCCGAGGCTTCTGATCATGCGCACTAAACTCATGCCAGGTATAAACTTCCTGGCTTCAGTGATGTACAGTGCAGCACATGACCGGAAGTGCTGAGGACTCCGGATCATGCACAGTGTGTATCCAGCCTCCGCCGGCCAACAAAAAAAGAGACAGACAGGGAAAGAGACAGACAGGGAAAGAGAGGCTGGGAGAGAGAGAGAGAGACACACACACAGACAGGGAAAGAGAGGCTGGGAGAGAGAGAGAGAGAGAGACACAGACAGGGAAAGAGAGGCTGGGAGAGAGAGAGAGAGAGAGAGAGAGAGACACAGACAGGGAAAGAGAGGCTGGGAGAGAGAGAGAGAGAGAGAGAGAGACACAGACAGGGAAAGAGAGGCTGGGAGAGAGAGAGAGAGAGAGAGAGAGAGAGACACAGACAGGGAAAGAGAGGCTGGGAGAGAGAGAGAGAGAGACACAGACAGGGAAAGAGAGGCTGGGAGAGAGAGAGAGAGAGAGAGAGAGAGAGACACAGACAGGGAAAGAGAGGCTGGGAGAGAGAGAGAGAGAGAGAGAGAGAGAGAGACACAGACAGGGAAAGAGAGGCTGGGAGAGAGAGAGAGAGAGAGAGAGACACAGACAGGGAAAGAGAGGCTGGGAGAGAGAGAGAGAGAGAGAGACACAGACAGGGAAAGAGAGGCTGGGAGAGAGAGAGAGAGACACAGACAGGGAAAGAGAGGCTGGGAGAGAGAGAGACACAGACAGGGAAAGAGAGGCTGGGAGAGAGAGAGAGAGAGACACAGACAGGGAAAGAGAGGCTGGGAGAGAGAGAGAGAGAGAGAGAGAGAGACACAGACAGGGAAAGAGAGGCTGGGAGAGAGAGAGAGAGAGACACAGACAGGGAAAGAGAGGCTGGGAGAGAGAGAGAGAGAGAGAGACACAGACAGGGAAAGAGAGGCTGGGAGAGAGGGAGAGAGAGAGAGAGAGAGAGAGAGAGAGAGAGAGTTACTATCCCAGGCAACGCCAGGTACTACAGCTAGTATATTATAAATGCCCTTTTTACTGGCCTTTCTAACTATAGGGGTATGTGCCTAATTTTTGTCATCTACACTGGTAACTTATAATATAGACCTAAAGTGCTCCCATATCAGTCAATGAGATGAAGGGCAGCCTTCAAGCTGGAAAGATTTGCCTTTTATAAATTAAGTGTTTTTGCCGACACCACTAGAGAATGTTTTTTAATTTTTTTGTTATTTATTTTTTTTTTTTAACATTTCAAGTAAAATAAAATGAATATTGTGGTCCCTTGTAACAAATTTTCACAAGCAATTACATTTCTGACAAGCTCTGTATTGTTAGAAATAACCAGATCCATGAGAGCATAATCTCGTTGGGTCTTCCACAAACTGTCCCAGAAAATTATTCTGCAACAAAGTTGAGGAACTCCCTTGGTCATTATCTGGGTAGTAAAGAGCCATAATCCTTAATTTATCACTTTGTGTATTAAGAACCTTCTGATTATGCGGCCGACCCTCCAAATCATCATTCAGTGCTTCTTTGCCCAAATTTTAGATGTAGCCAAGTATTCATATGTGCATATTATTACAGGATTAATCATTAACCTATAAAGTTAGCAGTGTAAAAAAAAAAACCATAACAAAATAAAAAAAATATCCAACATCATCAGAATACCTATCATAGCATTTTCCATGCAAGAGAGACTTGGCATATTTGTCAAGGGAAGTGACTGGGTCTGCTTTGTTGTATCCTTGCTCAGTCTCATCTAGAGTTACAAAGAAAGCGGCCTTCTCAACTGCATCCAGACTTTGCTTGTTCTTTCCATTTCCAAAGTAATCCTTACGAGCTGTGGCCCATGGCACCCTGCATGGCACAAAGAATATGAGTTATTATTGGGATGTTGCCCGATCAATACACAAAGACTAATTCAGAACTACTATTTAGAGTAGAGTGAATCGATATGATGCAACTTGATGTTTGTGCTACATTTTTATGAATTTTCTGTCCTTGGCAAATACAAACAATTTGCGTTTCGCTTTCACAAAGTTGCCAGAGATGGCAGCCGCCAATTTACACATTGCAAAAGATTTCTCAGCCAGAAAAGGCTCAGCTGTGTGGATTTTCCAACTATTTCTTTGCTACCATCACATCACATGGTATAGCACAGCCAATCAGGAGAAATTATTATAGCCTGTATAAAAGCAGAGGGTGGAAATGCAGCAGCAGATTTATGGTGAATCTGAATAGTGAGAGAATGTGACAGCTTAGCTATAGAAATAGGGATAGAAAATCATAAAATCTTGACCAAACTGTATAGATATTGTAACAGCACAGCAGTGAAGATTAGGGTGTGAATAACAAGTTATTGGTTACCATTAGGTATTACTCACAGGAAGAAGAGGGCAGCAGCTATAACCTGCCCAGGCCAAAAGATCTAATGCACTGTCAGGATGCAGCTCAGCACCCCAATAAAGATGGAGGCATCACAGGTGCAAAACACTAATGAACCAATCACTCACAAACTACTAATGCATGGAGGTGGTGATAAAATTGCACACAAAATACTCCATTCTGGGGTCTCCATTCCTGTATAGTGCACTTATATAGTGCTGGACAGCCCACCTAGTGTAATAGTATTGGCGTAACTAATAGGCTGCTAGCCAGACACTGTGCACCTACATGTGTGAACAGCACCCCATACAAGTCTATTTTATGTGCAATTTGATCACCAAGCAATCACCACCTCCATGCATTGGTAGTTTGTGAGTGGTTGCTTAATTAGTGTTTTGCACATGTGATGCCTTTGTCTTTATTGGAGGGCTTTGCTGCATCCTGTCAGTGCATTAGATCCTTTAGCCTGGCCAGGTGTTAAGCTGCTGCCCTCTTGTCGCTGTGAGTAATTGCTACATTTTTGGAGGAAATTATATTCCTCTTTTTGCTGTGTTTTTTTTTCTTTTTCTTTTAAATATGTTACCACCAGTTTCCATCCATTTATGCATAGTCCGATATATTGGGGGCGATTTGATATTAGTATAGCTGTATTGCCAGTAAAGAGCTTGAACGGTGTTGTGTAACACTGTGGTCTCCTAGGTCTGTATCCATGTATTTCAGGGTAACTGGAAGCTTTGCAGTGCTTTCAAATTGCGGTGAATCAATTAACCACAAATCAAGTATTTAGAGAAATATGGCAAAGCTGCAAATTCAGATTTCAAAACATTTGCTGATCTCGATTACTATCCTTTACCGTGCAAGAGACACTCAAGTAGATGGAATATATCATTCAAAGAGGAGACTATTGTGCACACTCATCTCTATTGCCATAATAGTGTATTTGCAGTTTTGCTGCTCAATGTAAAAGACATTTCCACAGTAAGAATATCTGTCCCTCTGGGTGGCTCAGTATGGTTTCTCCAACTAGGTTAATTTTACAGCATATTCTGCTCAGTATCAATCACTTAATTGTATGGATCATGGCTCAAAAAGTGAAGCTTCTGCGAATGATAACTTTGTGCATTCTGTGTGCTCCTTTTGTACATGATTATTCTATTGAACTGCTAAGCAACAGTCTGGATCTGGGTCAATGAAAAACATGATCTTGTATCCCAAACCCCACCGATTCATTAATGCCAAGAGAATTTGGCATCTTTACAACTGGCTGGCCTTCAACTGAAAGCTTGTACACTTCAAATGTCACACTAAAGAGCCATTATACTTAATGGTGTATTTTCATGTTATGAAATTAGTATAGCTGCTAGACAGCATGAAAATAAGCTACATTGCAAATGATGTTTTCTATCTGTCCTCATTATCCTGCTATGAGAGCTTTTATCTTACATAGTGTATATTAGGTGATCAACCACCAAAGGGCTGGTTGAGTATGCAAATTAGTTATATGACTGAGTAAACTCCTAAGATCCCAGCCACCTTTCTATGGCCCATTGATGTCTAAGATTAAATAAACCAAGAATAATAAACAGAATATGTCACAGGGGTACATACGATGACACAATGGGTGTGCACAAGTAATCCAAAATGACATGTTTGAACAGGAGGACAAGACTTATGTGTGCCAAAAAGGTTGTAGAAAATTATTTTATTTACATATTAAATACATATAATAATGGATAAATTAAAACTGGAAGGCAAAGTAGCAAATGCAAAAACCCATATCCAGACAGAGTCAATATTATTATATAGTACCATGTGCGCTTGGTATATTTGTGTATAATTTGTTCCATCATTCCACTCTGACCCCCAATACCGCTTCATACAGTGGTTATGCATAAACGGAAATTGACTGTCTGGATATGGGTTTTTGCATTTGTTGGTTACTTTGCCTTCCATTTTTTCTTTATACATTATTATATGTATTTTATTTATATATATAAATAAAATAATTTTCTACAACCTTTTTGGCACGCATCCTTTTTGTCCTGCGGTTCATGCATTGATCGATACATCAGTTAGCCTTTCACCCCCCCTTGTAAGTTCTCACTGCTCCTGAGTTCTCCTATCACTACTCTCACTTCCCAAAGAAATGTGCTTGTTTAAAGGCCCAGTTATCTCTATATGGAGATATAGTGGTAACAAGGTGGACTTCAGAACAAACACTGACCCACCCTTAAGCTGGGTTTACACACGGCAACATCTCAAACGACATCGCTGTAACGTCACCAGTTTTGGGACGCAATAGCGATGTCGTTTGCGATGTTGCAGTGTGTGAAACACATCAGCGACCTGGCCCCTGCTGTGAAGTTGCTGATCGCTACAAATCGTTCAGGACCATTCCTAGGTCCTTTGTTTCCCGCTGTGCAGCATGATCGCTACAAAGTTTCAGTGTGTGAAAGACTTTGCAGCGACTTTGTTAGCAACTTCCCTTTCAAAAAGCTGCTTATCAACGTCCCCAACAACCAGCTAGGTCGCTCTGCAGGTCCGGATCGCTGTTGCGTTGTTGGCCAGGTTTGCCTGTTTGAAAGCTCACCAGCGACTCACCAGAGACTTAGGGAGGTCGCTGTTACGTCACAAAACCGGTGACGTTACAGCGATGTCCTTTGCGATGTTGCAGTGTGTAAACCCAGCTTTACTGCATCATAGTAGCAGGACAAAGCTAATCAGTAGGACAAAGCTACTGAACCAGAACGGTCATTCAAGAATGAGTGCCTGCCCCAAAGCAACAAGGAAGTGAAAGACTGGAGAGCTGTGTCCTGCTCAAGACACAAGTTGAGAATACTCCTTTAGAGGCTGAAGAGACATTCTTAGGTGGTAACCATGTAATGCCTTATTTTTACAGTCTAGGTCTATACAGAAAGGAAATTGTTTCATACCTGTCTCCTGCAGTTAGTGCGGCCAGATGTTCCTCTCCAGCCTGGGGCTCAGACTTGTCATCAATAATTCGCTGCATCTGCTGTTCAATCTCTCTTGGTTTCAATAACCTTCCATCATGATACAACCACACTTTGAAGTACCGGCCCTTATGGTAGACAACAATGTGTTTGCTGTCCCTTACATGTTGAATTGTGTCTGAAATGGTTAGAAGCTTATTACAATAAATACAACTATAACATTCGACCTAAACACACACGGAAGTAAAGGAACAAACTCAAACTGGCTGGTGCATTGATAGCCAAGGACAAATTAAACAGGAACCTCGGTTACATTTCTTTTATGGTTTGAAATCTTTTTTTGGAGGTTTGTATTTACTTTCTTGAAGGCTCTTCACAAATAGGCCCATGTATAAAGGGAGTTTATTGTGAAATTATAATTCAGGCACTAGATATTTGGGTTTTGAAGGCAAAACGTGGGGTGATCAGCCCATGATGGCCTCATTACTACTGGGTGGCAAAAACACATATAAAAATCACTAAACGGTATGCAAAAAGGGGATTGGAAATTGAGTCAAAAAATGTCTTGGAAGGGGTAATAAAATCCGGGCCCTTTTGTTTTACGTGGCATATTCTGGCACCCCAATGGGTGCCCAGACTGATTATATTTATTATTTCCTATGGGGTGCCCATTTTTTTTCCCTATATCCCTTTTTCACAGTATCCACTTCATGATAAACTTCCATAATGCAATAGTTTTATTTGCAATTAAAGACAAAAAGCTCTCAGCCTGGTGCCTTATTGATGGAGTCACCTTCATGTTGTATATACCATATACAGATGGTTCTCCATATTATCACCTTTGGGAGAACATGGGTCAGACCCATTTTTATTCTGTCAGTTAAATGAAAAAAATCGAAAACATACCTGGCCCAGTGTGCATTCATCACAGAAAACAGAAAGTCATCTAAGCAAGCATAACATGTATTTTACAAGGACATTATTATAAGATAGCGGTAGGGTGCCTCCAGCCATTTATATAGGGCATGAGTGGGTAAGCATCATAGGGTCTCAGTTGGAAAAGGGGGCTCTATCTCTACTGAGAACAAAAGGATCAGGCAGAAGAAATCCAACTGTCCAATCCTCATATTCCCCAACATTGGCCAATTATGGGGAGTCAGAAGATCCCATACACATCATGTGGTCACCTAGTCTAGATGAAATCATCAGATTGACTAAGAAACAGCTAATGTGAATGGCCAGCTTTAGACTCGGACTATGTTTTGGGCAGGCTTCATATGTACGACCGTATTAAAGGGGGTTTCCAGACTTCTGATATCGATGACCTAACCTGAAGATAGATCATCACTATCTTATCAGTGAGGTACAACATCTATAGCAGCTCAGTTCCCACTGAAGTGAATAGGAGCTCAGTTGCAAGAGAAGAGGTCATCAACATAGTAAGCATGGATAATCCCTGAAAATAGGACTAATCCTATACTTCACTACATAATAAATGTACAGCTGCATCATTGCTTGGGCATCATAGGTGGATCATTAAAAGCCACTTAACAATAAGCGTTGTGAGCATTTATGACCACAATATATTAATATAAACTAACCCCATTAAGATCATTAAGAATTTGAACTTTTTTTCCACAAATGCTGAATAAAACTTTATATAGTGTATAAAAACATGTTAAAGATGACAGATTACTTGCTAAAGAAATTAGTTAAATTCCTTGTAACAATCCCCAAGCTCCTCTGATTCTGCAGCTCCTTTTTGTTTTGTGCTGCGTCACTCCATTTCCGAGATATTCACATTTGAAGCTTTTGGTGCACAGCACAGTATGTGAAATCTCTGCTCCTAATCCAACTGGGCGACACGTCTGAGCCTTCTCTGGGGTGTGTGCTTTTACCCCTCCCTCCCAATCACGTCCCGGCACATCTCAGACTGCTAAATCAGTTGCTGACCTGTAGTTGGCAGCATCTGGGAGTTAGGGGTGAAGCCATACGTTCCCCCCGAGAAGACTTTGAAGAGATGCCCAATTGAACTGCAAGCGGAGATTTCACATTTTTTTCTTCAAAAGCAGCAAATGTGAATCTCTCTCCAATGGAGCAATGCAATGCAAAACGGAAAAGAGCATCAAAATCAATGGAGCGCAGGGAATTTAATTAAATGTTTCGGTGCAAGTGACCGGTCCTCTTTAAACATACATTTTGATTAACACGTAATATAAAGATATTACCCATCCCCACAGAATAGATTACAAATCAGCAAGCCATTCATTTACACAACATTGGCATTGTTAGGTGAATTAAAAGATGATGTGAGGAAAACCAACAATGTTAGTGAACATGCAAGACAAGGCATGCAAAAGGTGATCGGCATGAACTGACTGCAATAGCTTAGATAAGCAATAAAGTGCTGACAAATCTCAGGTAAAAGCTTTTGGTGGCATCTATAATAATAACTTAGTAATTCATTTACCACCATACCAGTGTAAGTCTGCATTCAGAGTGAACCATTTACAAACAAGACCCTGATGACCCAATAAAGAGTTTCTGTAAACCCTGACCTGTGTACAAAAACAAAAGCAACAGTAGAAATCTATTAGGGCTGGACTTACTTTGCCACTAGGCCAAGGGTGGTTAACCTGAGAAGTCATTTTCTCCTTCCCCTGGGCAGATTCCCAAGGACCTCAGTGCCGGGGCATGTAGCCCTGGTTTTGCTGGCCACTGGACCTTTAATTTCTCCTTACATTGTGAGGATGGACATGCAGGGTTCACTACTGAACACTATGGCGCATGCAACAAAGCATTACGACCCGATACTGGTGAATGCCAGCACCAGGACGTTCTTTGTGGGAAGAGTTAGCGCACTCTGCCTCCAATCCTTTTCCAGGCAGCAGTCGCAGTGTCTCCTACGTGTAATCTGGAAGCTCTGGCCCCAGTGTCGCCAATCTATATATATAATTGCCTTATTCTGTCTGTCTGTCTGTCATGCTCCAAAATTGTGTCCTTACGGTGACACAAAGCTGATTGGCCGCTGGGCTCGCCATGGCCCCGCCCCCCCACACGGATTGGCCTCTCGCCCCGGCTCTCTGCAGGCCCCGCCCCCCTCACGCAATGCACGCTCGCTCTGGCCCAACTGACACGGAGCTCCGACTCCCAGGTGAGTACACACACACACACACACATCAGATCACACTCACTCTCACACACACCTCACACATCACATCCACACACTCACAACATCCTGGGATATCGCTTGCTTCTACACCGGCTCCGTCACGATCCCAGCAGCGCCAGACATAACCTTGCGATGCTGGGATCTTGACGGAGCCCGTGAACGCTGGTAACCATTATACACATCGGGTAACTAAGGTCCCTTAGTTACCCGATGTGTATCATAGTTACCAGTGTACACCGGCTCCCGGTACACATGTGCAGAGAGCCGGCATTATTCTCCTCTCTCCCCAGGACTACTCCTCCTATTACAGTCCTCCTATTATACTCCTCTCTGAGTATAATAGGAGAACTATTATAGCATGGGGGATGTCGCACGATGGGGGTTGCGCAGCATGGGGGATGTAGCACGATGGGGAGTGCGCAGCATGGGGGATGTAGCACGATGGGGAGTGCGCAGCATGGGGGATGTAGCACGATGGGGAGGTGCGCAGCATGGGGATGTAGCACGATGGGGAGTGCGCAGCATGACGGATGGAGCACGATGGCGGGTGCGCAGCATGGGGGATGTAGCACGATGGGGAGTGCGCAGCATGGGGGATGTAGCACGATGAGGGATGTAGCACGATAGGGGTTGCGCAGCATGGGGGATGTAGCACGATGGGGAGTGCGCAGCATGGGGGATGTAGCACGATGGGGAGTGCGCAGCATGGGAGATGTAGCACGATGGGGAGGTGCGCAGCATGGGGATGTAGCACGATGGGTAGTGCGCAGCATGGGGGATGTAGCACGATGGGGAGTGCGCAGCATGGCGGATGGAGCACGATGGCGGGTGCGCAGCATGGGGGATGTAGCACGATGGGGAGTGCGCAGCATGGGGGATGTAGCACGATGGGGAGTGCGCAGCATGGGGGATGTAGCACGATGGGGGGTGCGCAGCATGGGGGTTGGAGCACGATGGGGGGTGCGCAGCATGGGAGATGTAGCACGATGGTGAGTGCGCAGCATGGGGGATGTAGCACGATGGGGAGTGCGCAGCATGGGGGATGTAGCACGATGGGGAGTGCGCAGCATGGGGGATGTAGCACGATGGGGAGTGCGCAGCATGGGGGATGTAGCACGATGGGGAGTGCGCAGCATGGGGGATGTAGCACGATGGGGAGTGCGCAGCATGGGGGATGTAGCACGATGGGGAGGTGCGCAGCATGGGGATGTAGCACGATGGGGAGTGCGCAGCATGGGGGATGTAGCACGATGGGGAGTGCGCAGCATGGCGGATGGCGCACGATGGCGGGTGCGCAGCATGGGGGATGTAGCACGATGGGGAGTGCGCAGCATGGGGGATGTAGCACGATGGGGGATGTAGCACGATGGGGGGTGCGCAGCATGGGGGATGTAGCACGATGGGGAGTGCGCAGCATGGGGGATGTAGCACGATGGGGAGTGCGCAGCATGGGGGATGTAGCACGATGGGGAGTGCGCAGCATGGGGGATGTAGCACGATGGGGAGTGCGCAGCATGGGGGATGTAGCACGATGGGGAGTGCGCAGCATGGGGGATGTAGCACGATGGGGAGTGCGCAGCATGGGGGATGTAGCACGATGGGGAGTGCGCAGCATGGGGGATGTAGCACGATGGGGAGTGCGCAGCATGGGGGATGTAGCACGATGGGGAGTGCGCAGCATGGGGGATGTAGCACGATGGGGAGTGCGCAGCATGGGGGATGTAGCACGATGGGGAGTGCGCAGCATGGCGGATGTAGCACGATGGGGAGTGCGCAGCATGGCGGATGGAGCACGATGGCGGGTGAGCAGCATGGGGGATGTAGCACGATGGGGAGTGCACAGCATGGGGGATGTAGAACGATGGGGGATGTAGCACGATGGGGGATGCGCAGCATGGGGGATGTAGCACGATGGGGAGTGCGCAGCATGGGGGATGGAGCACGATGGGGGGTGCGCAGCATGGGGGATGGAGCACGATGGGGAATGCGCAGCATGGGGGATGGAGCACGATGGGAGGTGCACACCTCCCCCCAACACACCCACACACACAGGGAACCACAAACACCGCCATACACAGACACCCACACACACAGACAACGCTGCACACACACAACACCCAACACACAAACACCGCGGCATACATAAATATACGCACATACCGCACAACACACACATTGCACAAAACATACCTCCCCCCAAAACACACCACACCCACACAAACCGCGCAACACACACACACACACACACACACAACGCGACAGACACACATCGCTCCACAAACAACGCAACACACATACAACACCGCTCTCTCCTCCCGCCACACCCAGACAACACCCAGAGCATGTACAGCCCCTACACAAACACTTGGTAACTACACACAACAACATATATAGAGATTATATATATATATATATATATATATATATATATATATATATATATATTATATATATATATCTCTATAACAAAAATCATACATGAACTACACAATACGTAAATTCTAGAATACCCGATGCGTAGAATCGGGCCACCTTCTAGTGTATAATATGGATGCTCCGGCCCCAGTATCTCCCATGTGATGCATATGCTTCAGCCCTTGTCTCCTATGTGATATATATGCTACAGCCCCAGTGACTCCTCTGTGATGTATATACGCCAAACGCAGTGTCTCCTATGTGATGTATATACTACAGCCCCAGAGTCTCCTATTTGATGTATATGCAACAGCCCAGTTTTTTCTATGCAAGATGAATTTCTCACATTAGAGTAATATCCATCTGTGTTTGGATCAACTTACTGCTACAATCAGTTCGATATAAAACTTAGTGCAGAGTCAACTGCGCTTCAGACCAATGCAAACTTGGAAAAACAATTGCAAGTAGCAACATCATCCGTAGCACCTAACATTACACCCTCACCGAAAACAAGCAGTTCCAGCTATCACATTAGGGGTGAGTTAATCGTTTGATCAAATATAGCAGGATAATTTTTAAGTTGATGACATTGTACAACCTGTGACTGATCTAAAAATGGCAAATGGAAGAAAAAAGGATCCTCGCCACTGGTTTACATGGTCATGTTACTCTCTGAAACACAAGTTATTCACATCTTTACTGATGAAAACTGTTCCTGAAAAATGTTTAATTCATATGCAAATATGACTTAAGTGTTTTGGGTATGATGAGAGCACTTCCATAGCCGATGGCTGTATTCCCTACCCAGCCCCACCTTCCTCTGCTTGATTGACAGCTCACTGGTTTGACTTCACAACAGAGGAAGGTGGGGATTAAAGCCAGTGAAGTAGAGACTTGAAAAGTGCTTTGACACACCTAGAGCACTTGAGCCCATTTGTATACAACATAAAACAGCAATTTTCCAATCCGTAAAAGTGTGGATGACATTATCCTTTGAAGCGCGACACAACCTTATAAACGGTTTGCTGGGTTGGATCGTTCTGACAGATTCCCTTTAAGAAAAATCTCAAATGTAGCCTTGGGGCACCTTCAACTTGAGATGGTATCATTTCTAGACAGGGCCAGAGAAGACATCATAGGATTGGTGACCGGTAAATCCCTGATCATTGTATTTCCCCATCCTGTTAAGGGAAGCAAATTTCTAGAATGGCGCTACATTTGAGTAGTCAAGGATCTATTATCTGTTTATAAATGGTCCATTCCTTTGTAGATTTCAGCTCTTACTTTGTCTTGTGTAACAGTTGCCAAAACTAAATTGCCACGTGCTTGTGTTAAATAGTGCTGCACATGCACTAGAATTGTGATGACTAACAACATGGAAGACAGGACCGAGGCTGTACCTGTCTCAACGCCCGGTATACGGCTACTATTGAACATTCGTTCATACTGGTAGGAGCACATTGGAATGGTATTATTAATCATAAGCTGAAAGGAAACATAAAGGGGTGAAAACAAATGAACGGAATGGAAAAAAAATTAATAATACCAGAACAGGCAAAGTAAAATTCACATACACGTAATACAAAACGAAAGAGAGGACCCAGATGAACCTAGGATGAAAATACCAAAATATAGGAGAGGAATTGCCAAGCAGTGTTCTAGGTGAGGAGACATTAATAAGGCATCTAATGAAATATTAACTGTGAAACTCACATTTTTTTTATTTGTGTAATTGTTTGTAAGTTCGGGTAGATGGGGGAACGTGGCAGGAACCAGTGTATATAGCACCGCGCCATGAATTATGCAACGCCAACATTAATAATTCAATCTGGTGCAATACACCAAGCAGATGTCATCTCCCATGGATTCCAACCAAAGTATTGCGGGGTTCTTTGGGTCACATTTATGAAACCATATATATATATATTTTTTTAAAACAAATCTGTTGTTTTAGGAAACAAATCTTGTAGTCATCAAAGCCAACACAACCGGGAAGTCTCACAGCTAATATTTGATAGATGCAAGGACTGGGACAACGGCGGCGGGCAGCTCTTACCTGTCTCTTCTCCGGGTATACGGGAAGTATTAAACATTCTTTCCCACTGAGATGAGCATAATGGAACTGTGGATCCCATCAGCAGAATCTATACCACATAACCAAATGGTGTGCCGAATGGGTGATAAATACAAGCGTAAAACACACAATATTATACAAAGGGATAACATTCAATAAGGAACAGACTTTAGTTTTTTTTGTTTTTTTTTATTATTAAAAGTAACCCGGCACGTCCCTAAATGCTGGTAGTTTGCAGGTTAATAACGCTCCAAAGCTGCCCGATCGCAACAATGAAAACATGGCTACTGGGAGAAAATAAACTTTATTCCTCCCAGGAGCCCCTGGATTTCAGTCATAGAGGTGCGGCCAGCATGGCTTTAGTCCCCGTTAAGTACATAGAAAGTAGAGGAAACATTTCGGCACATCCAATATAGATGAAAAAACGATTTTGTTACACAAACATGTTTAAAAAACAGGCAGGAACCAGACTTTTTTTCATCCATCTTGAATTGGATGTGCTGACATTTTTGCTCTACTTTGTGGTTCGCTGTAGCCACTACGGCTTTTGGAGACACCTACCATGGACATACCACATGTTTGATATGTTCATAACGTGTTGAGCCTCCTACCTGTTAAGTACACAGTAAGCAGCGGGTGTAACCACACTCATGACTGACAGCCAGCAGTGAAGAGCATCAGTACAGAGCCAGCTGTCAGTCAGTATCGGGGCTGAATTTGCATTCCTACAAGTGAAAGAAGAGGCTGCCGGGAGGAATAAAGTTAATTTCCTTCTGGTAGCCAGACTCTCAGTATGGCGGCTGCACGGCTTTTGAGTGCTATTTACCTGCAGATTAAATCCATATCTGCAAATTAATATCATTTGGGACGTGACAGGTTCTCTTTAAGGACTGGAAGAAAATAGATTTTACCAATTCATTGTCAGTAAGAGGCAGTAATCTGTACATAAGTTCTCCAGGTTTAGATAAATATAATTATTACAGGTACAAATCAATTCCGGCCTACAGACGGCACGGAGTGTATCCAATTTAACACGTTTGACATTGAATTTCAGCAGTAGTAATACCATTCTATATTCCATGGACGATATATAATTTGCCAAATCTGGTGAATAGATATTCTCATCCCTAAGTTAAAGGGTTATTGCCATCTCCAAGATCCTATCCCAATATGTAGTAGGTGTAATAATACTAGCAAATACCTCCAATATGTAGTATAGTTCTGATGTAGCCATGTCTCTTACCTCATGTGAAGGACATTGCAGCTGAGAGATCCATGATTACGTCCACTCATATAGTGACAGTTTTTTGAGGTCGCAACCATGGATACCTAAGCTACAATTCCCTGCACATGAGGTAAGAGACATGGCACAACAGGAGAACTATACTACATTTCTAATTGAAGGTATTTGCTATTATTATTATTACTACACCTACTACATATTGGGATAGGATCTTGGAGATGGATTAACTCTTTAATGCAGTTAAACACATGACACTCTGGAATCCCATGCTTTCAGTGGACCCCTTGTGGAAAATCCTGTGTCTGTAAAGTGAAAGAAGGTCCCAAATTATAGGCCACATATGGTGACCAACTGAGAAGGTTATTATACAGTAAATAAAAAAAAATCTTGTGTACATAGGACGTCTTTAAAGCACCTGGTGTAGAATCATCTCATATTTAAACTCCATAAATTTACAGACACATGGATGCAAAGATAAAAAGGAAAATCTATGTATGAGTCCATGTATCTTTTACGCATCATCTATGTACTCTGTACTGTGGCGCACAGCTGTGATTGTTGGCGCTATTGGAGGCAGCGAAGTCAGCGCATGCAGCCTGTGATATTAGCTCTGCAGCAGCTGGAGACTACTGGTATAAGGGACATAACAGAGTGCCAGCTCCTCAATAACTGCTTAGCTGAAGACCGTAATATGGGGAGATTTTCTTACCGGTTTAATTTCCTCCCTGTCCAGTTTTCTCCGGTAGAGCAGAAGCGAGTGGATGGCATTGCCGGCTCTGGCAGCTTGAATTGTGGTTGGCAACACGTATAGGTAATCCTGGGTGGATAAGAAAACATGACATTAATCCGTTTTCATTGTAAAGATTAATGACCCATGTAGAATTTACCACTGAATTACATAAATGATCCTTAACCCCTTCACGACCAGCCGATTTTTCGCTTTCTGGTTTTTTTTTCGCCATTCTTTTTCTGAGAGACGGAACTTTTTTATTTTTCAGTCAATATGGTCATGTGAGGGCTCATTTTTTGCGGAACGAGCTGTACTTTTAAATGAAACCATCAGTTTTACCATATAGTGTACTGGAAAACGGCAAAAAAAATCCAAATGCAGAAAAATTGCAAAAAAAGTGCAATAGCACTATGGTTTTTGAGATATTTTATTCACTGTGTTCACTATATGGTAAAACTAATGTGTGGGTGTGATGCCTCAGGTCAGTTCGAGTTCGTAGACACCAAACATGTATAGGTTTATTTTTATATAAAAGGTTAAAAAAAATCGGAAGTTTGTCTGAAAAAAGTGGCGCACGTTTTATGCCATATTCCGTGACCCGTAGCGTTCTCATTTTTCTGGATCTATGGCTCAGTAACGGCTTATTTTTTGCGTCTCGAGCTGATGTTTTTAACGGTACCATTTTTGCGCAGATGCTACGTTTTGATCGCCTCTTATTGCATTTTGCGCAAATGTTGTGGCAACAAAAAAACGTCGTTTTGGCGTTTGGAATTTTTTTGCCGCTAAGCCGCATACTGATCAGATTAATTGATTTTATATTTTGATAGATCGGGCGTTTCTGAACGAGGCGATACCAAATGTGTGTATATTTTTTTAACCCTTTAATTTTCAATGGGGCGAATGGGGGGTGATTTGAACTTTTAGGTTTTTTCGTTTTTTTTTAATTTTTTAAAACTTTTTTTGTAACTTTTTTTTATTTTACTACTCCCCCTAGGGGGCTATTGCGATCAGCAATCCGTTCGCTCTGCAGTATCTGCTGATCACAGCTACAAGGCTGTAAACAGCAGATACGCTCTCTTTCTCTTTTGCTGTGCCGCTGGCACAGCGAAAGTGAAAGCAAGTCAGGTGTAGTACAGGAGTCATCACATGACCCTGTCCTACCATGACAACTATCGGAAGTCAAGTGATCGCGTCACGTGACTTCCGGTATCGGGCGGTAAGTAAAACTTTACCGCGATCGCGCTTATAATGGCGCTGTCACATATTGACAGCGCCATATAAGGGGTTAAACGGCACGAGCAGATAACGATTCTGCTCGTGCCTAGCAGGCACATATCTCTGCTGTGAAAATCAGCAGAGATGTGTGCCGATCGCAGCATGATGCTGCCGGCAGACCGCGGGCAGTAACGTTATGACCACAAGGACGTAATTTTACGGCCCACGGTCGTTAAGGGGTTAAAGGGAACCTGACAGGTCCCCTATGCACGCAGAACATAAGCAGTTCTGGGTGCATATTGATAATCCTTGCCTAACCGTCCCTGCATATAGTACATAGATAAAGGGATCTTTATAAAAAAGTATTTCTGAAGATTCTTTATATGCTAATGAAGCCAGGGACTAGTCGCAAGGGCATTAGTTCCCTTGGCTAGTCGCCACCAGTTAACATTTTAGCACGCCCTTGCGACTCGTCCCAGGCCTTATTAGCATATTATAAAGGATCTTTAAAAATACTTTTCTCTAAAGATCCCAATTATGCTACTAGATACAGGGACAGTTAGGCAGGGATTAGAAATATGCACCCAGAACTGCTTGTGGTTCTGGGTGCACATTGCACCTGACCGGTTCCCTTTAAGCTTGCCGACTGATATGAATCCACTGTGCCCATCAGTGCCCATTCATATCAGTCCAGTGTGCTCATATGAGTGCCTATTCATATTTAATATCAGTCCACTGTGCCTATATCATGCCCACTGATATCAGTCCACAGTGCCCATATCAGTACCCATTCATATTAGCCCACTGTGCCCATATGAGTGCCCATCAGTCCACTGCCCAGGTCAGTACCCCTTCATATCAGTCCACTGTGCCCATATCAGTGCCCATTCATATCACTCCACTGTGCTCATATTAGTACCCATATCCTCCACTGTGCTCATATTAGTACCCTTTCATATCACTCCACTGTGCTCATATTAGTACCCATATCCTCCACTGTGCTCATATTAGTACCCATTCATATTAGTCCACTCTGCTCATATTAGTGCCTACATCAGTCCACTGTTCTCATATCAGTGCCTATATCAGTTCACTGTTCTCATATCAGTGCCTATATTAGTCCACTCTGCTCATATAAGTGCCTATATCAATGCACTGTGCCCTTATCAGTGCATATATCAGTGCCTATATCAGTCCACTGTGCCCATATCAGTGCCTATATCAGTCCACTGTGCCCAATCAGTGCCTATATTAGTCCATTGTGCCCATATCAGTGCCCATACAGAGCAGTCCACTATAATGGACAAAGTGCGGAGTACTGCAGAGTGAGTCTTTGTGGTTACTTGACAGTCTTGACCATAGGACAATGTTCCCCAACTTCAGGCCTCAGGAGCCATCATTAGATCATGTTTCCATACTTTCCTTAATATATACAGGTGATGTAAGTATCATCTGTGAAATAATAAGGAAATTATGGAAAAATGATCTGTGGCTCTTGAGGCCCGGAGTTGGGGAACACTGGCGTAGGACAGCCCTCTACTAATGGAGCATTTTCTCATATGTAATCAAAATTACTTTCAAGCTTTAGGATATTTAAGGTCTAAAATATCAGAAGGTACATGGGGACAAAACAATAAAATGAAGGTGTCTCGAGCAAACCATAAATGACAAAGACACCTTCATATTCTTAACCGCTATGCACCAGGTTCATGTCTGTGTGATGTAACAGCTAGGAAATGGTGAAGGGCGTGCAAAAGTAGAGTCATAAAATACTCCCAACTGCGACATGTTCCAACTATATACTCATTCACTGTACTTTGGTCGCTTCACTGGAAACGTTTTATCACATCCTTCTAGTAATAGTACAAGAAAGGAGATAAGACAAATTACAAGTAATAGATCATAAAATATTCTAATTAATGGGAAAGAGCAGTCGTCTTGTCAAAAGTAAACACGATGGAGAAAACCAGTGTGATCATAAGACGAGCCTTTCTCAATGTGGAGCTGGTGCAGATCAAGGGGCGTCAGGGACCCTCAGGGACCACCCGTTGTGCCACTGACTGTACATTTCCCCTTCAGCGGCCACTTTAGTGCTCTAAAAGAAATTGATGTCGGATAACGCCGCGCAGAGGCTGGTTCTCCGCTCCTCGGGCACCTTCTCTCCTCTCACTTAAATTTTTTTTTTCTGCTGTGAGAAACGCCAACACAGTAGACTTACCATTGCATAGTAATTACTGTTCACCATGATGGGCCCGCGGCCTCTGAGGTAGATATATTCTTCCCACCAGTCACTGACCTGGAAACATAAGTAACTTATGAGTCCAGAATGTGGAATATGCACCATATATATTAATGGGACATTTTATATAGAAAAATATAAGATGAGGCCAAAGATAACAAACACATATTTGCTATACACTTACCATTAAGTATTTATAATTTTTGTTAAAAAAATATTTGTGTTGCAATAGTGGAACTGATGCATTTATTAATTGCTTACTGCTTTTGAACAGTGGTTATATACAGGTCTGTATATTGGCCCCAGCACATTCATTTAAAGGGATTGTCCAGTGAAAATGATTTATTCATAAGATAGGCGATAACTTATTGATCAGATAATATCCAACCCCTAGGACCCACACCATCAGGCAGACGGAGTACGTTTTAATCCCTTAAAAATGGAGCATCAGTGCTCATACTCTGTTGCTGCTCCATTCATTTCCTATGGGGTCTTGAGGGCTGGATTTAGCTTTTTCCGGCAGCCCCATAAAGAATGGATGGCATGACGGTGCTCCATTCTAAGGCTATGTGTCTACGGGAGCTCGCACCTGCGGATATATCCACAGGTACGTCCGCAGGTTTCCCGCAGCTGATCCCTGTAATCCGCAGCTATCCATTGCTGCGGGATTCCAGCGAAATAGCTGCTGAAAACCTGCGGACATTCATGCGACTTACCTGCGGAGGTCCCGGCCTCTATCTCCATAGTGGAGGGACGGGATTTCCGCAGGTAAATCCGCAGGAATAACTGACATGCAGTTATGTGCGGCTGTGGGTCATCCGCAGCATATTCGGCAGCCGCACATGCCGCAACATGGACACATACACTCCCCATGTCCCATAGGATAACATGGGGAGTGTTTGTACTTGCTCAAACCTGCGGATTTATCTAGAAAATCCAGATAAATCCGCAGGTTTTCCGCGGCAAAATCCGCGGGTACAGGGACAAAAGTGCCCAGTCAGGAATAACATTTCCCCATTCTGCCGATTAGTTAAGATTCCAACTGTTGGACCCTCATCAATCAATAAGTGATCACCTATCCTATAAATAGGCGAAAACTTTTATTTTCACCAGAGAACCACTAGCCTTATTCTATATTTTCAGCATTGTGCATTAGGGGGGTGTAGCAGCCCCCTGGACTGTGACCCCTCATCCATCTATCGTTCCCAGAGAGGTTTTAATTAGAGGTTAGCTGGACCTCATCTCTGCCCCAGGTCATTAGAGGCCAATGTAAATGTCAAGTGAGTTAGGCTCCATCCATTGAGGGCACCTTGGTGCTGGTAGATGGATATGTTTTTTTATCAAAACCTCTTATCCAAGTATCCCCCAAAAATGGAACTATCTGAAGCAGCTCCTGAAAAAGGCGGTTCCAATTCTAGAGGACACAAGTGGGCAAAAATATATCATATAGTCTCCCGTTTATTTAGTGGACACCAGACAAAAGTGCGGCCGCCCACAGCTTCCCTTACAGCTGATTATTTGGGGTTAACCTGCCAGCCCGGTATTGATCAGCCAGGCGTCAACATGCCCTTATTTCATGAAGGGTTTGTCCAAAGATCAACGACTTTAAGTCTTAATCAATATTTTCCTTCTTGGTTGCTAATCCGGAATGACTCTGCACCATCTGTAATAGGTTTATTACACTGCTTACGATTTTACAGCCGCACTGCTAAATATAAGCAGCAGTGAAACAATGACGGCAGTGTTTCACAGGAAATCACAAAACCCACATTTTTCTCTACCCACACAACTGTCCCTGCAACTAACAGCGATAAAGTAACTTAGAAATCTGATCAATCTTCTCAATCAGTTAGTAATTATGCTCGTTATAGTAATAGATTTCTTTCCGAGACACCGGACTGGATTCACGCCAACATTCAGTGGTAATCTGAAAAGTGCGTCATATCGCTTCCAGTAATCAATGCAAGATCAGCCGGACTTAAAGGGAAACAGTCAGGTCAGGATTCCCTATCTAAGTATAGGCAGGGGTTATAATTAGCACCCAGGGCATGGCCGTGTCATAGCTGGCACTCAGCGGTCAAAGGTGAAAACATGGTCATGGCACCGCTCCATCCCCAACATTGGTGCAGGGCACAGCACTCAGCAATCAAGACTGTTCCCTAATTATGTCCATTCTACAGTTTATTAATATGATATCCAGCTCAGCCTGTGAATGTCCTGAGCAGGCTGTCAATCAACTGAACAGGGGTTGTGATTGGACAACAGACAAGAACAGAGTGCTGCACCCTGATGACTAGAAGGGAGTGCGGCAAAGAGCAATTATAATGTGGTTGTAACTGTTCATCGTTGAGGACATGCTGTGGATGCGAATTATAACCCCTAACCTGCTCTGCCTTACTGATCCTACCGGTTTCCAATAAGAACTCTATGGTAAATCCTCTAATCATAGCAAATTTCTTTGACCTTGACATCCAAGATGCTGGTGTCCACACCTGTGAATGAGGCACTTCAAGAGGCATATTGCTAGGATAAGCATTATTTTTTTTTTGTTAGTTGGGGTCTAATTGTCAGAACATCCAAAGTCCTGAGAAAGAAAGGGTTGATGTAATTGTTTTCACCATTTGTGAGACCCGTCACTGTTCCAGACCTCCAAAATTAGCCAAAACAGTAGTAGTTCTTAGAACAGTCCAGCAAGAAAGTTTAAACTGAAAAATAAGGAGCGCTGATAGTGTAATACCAACAGATCAGTGAGGTAGATCAGGAAAAATACACTCACCTAAAAAGGTTGTGATAGTCACAACCACTGATAGAGCATAGGATGAAGGCGTCTGCTGCAGCCCCACATGGATGTGCATACAAATCAGAGTGAAGAGGGGGTTAATGCCGCGCATCAGCCAAAATGAAGATGTAGCACGTTGATGTTATAAACATATTCTTTTATTCCATCGGTCTACACGTTTCGAGGATATACCTCTTCTTCAGGACCAGTGCATCAACATAGTAACATAATAATAGTAATAGATACTATGTTGATGCACTGGTCCTGAAGAAGAGGTATATCCTCGAAACGCGTAGACCGATGGAATAAAAGAATACGTTTATAACATCAACGTGCTACATCTTCATTTTGGCTGATGCGCGGCATTAACCCCCTCTTCACTCTGATTTGTATGCAGCAAGAAAGTTGACAGCTAACAAAGGTGCATAACACTTACGTAGTTTGTGGCCCACCATGACTTTAGTTTCAAGTACCACTGAAGTCTTGGTCCCAGGTTGACGGCAAAATCTTTGGCAAGACCCTCCATTCTCTCAAACTTTTCTTCATCCATCAGTGGTTTAACAGAGTCCAAGTACTAGGGAGATGAAGGATGATGGTTAATATCTGTCGCAAAATTAATTTCAGTCCCTTCATCCTCTGATCCTGATTTTGTCAAAGTGAACTCTATCTACATTGTCCGCATGAATTCCTCTGATCCTAAGCCATGCTTAGCAAGTCAAGAGAATTGCGTAAAAATGTCAACATCATAGTGCCATCCGACAGCAAGCTGACAACAAAAAAGTTTGGCAGAGAAGTCAAAGAATGATTTGATCCCATGATGCCAATGCAAGACACTCCATAGGGTGGTAGGGTGCGTACAACTGTGGTTAGCCATCTTGAAGAAATACTAAATTTTGTAATAGAATTTTAGAACTCAGTCAACTTACCAAAAAATGAATCAGTGTGTGTATCAGGGCTGTGGAGTCGGTAAGCCAAACCTTCGACTCCGACTCCGACTCCTCAAATTCTCTTGCACCGACTCCGACTCCGGCTCCGACTCCGACTCCGGCTCCGACTCCGACTCCGACTCCGACTCCTACATATATTGCTTATAGTTAGGTGAAAAATTTATTGTAGTACATGAATATGTGTATGTGAACATCAGACATTTAATAATTTTTATGATACAATAATCAAGATATTTGGATAGAACATAAAATATATTTATTGGAATACAACTTTAGAACACAAAAAACTGTAATAAATTGTAAATATGTAATACACTATGTAATATACAGTAGATTACATATATATCTTGTGTGTGTATATACACTGTATATATATATATATATATATATATATATATATATATATATATATATATATATATATATATATATATATATATATATATATATATATATATATATATTTTACAATTTATTAGTTTTTTGTGTTCTAAAGTTGTATTCCAATAAATATTTTATGTTCTATCCAAATATCTTGATTATTGTATCATAAAAACAATTAAATGTCTGATGTTCACATTGTACTACAATAAATTTTTCACTTAAATATAAGCATTATACTAAATGTTATTATTTAGTAAAATATTCAGCACATTCTGCATTGCACTCCTGTCCCCAATTTATTATATATTTTAGGAGTCGGAGTCGGTGCATTTTATACCGACTCCGACTCCACCAAAATGAGCTCCGACTCCGACTCCGACTCCACGACTCCGACTCCGACTCCACAGCCCTGGTGTGTATTATATATATTCTACACATATACATACATATATACATACATACTAATATATGTACGTGTGTGTGTGTGTGTGTGTGTGTGTGTGTGTGTGTGTAAGTGTGTGTGCACAGTGTGCGGCTGGAATTTTTTCTATATATATATATTTTATATACACACATACACACTCTAATCTATATATACAATTGCCTTATTCTGTCTGTCTGTCTGTCATGCTTCAAAATTGTGTCCTTACGGTGACACAAAGCTGATTGGCCGCTGGGCTCGCCATGGCCCCGCCCCCCCACACGGATTGGCCGCTCGCCCAGGCTGCGCCCCCACACGGATTGGCCAGCCGCTCGCCCAGGCTCCGCCCCCCCACAGATTGGCCTCTCGCCCCGGCACCCTGCAGGCATTGGCAACTCGGCCACGCCACGCCCCCCTCACGCAATGGACGCTAGCTCTGCCCCCCCCTCCCGCGCATTCCCCGAACTGACACGGTCACGGCTCCCAGGTGAGTACTGTACAACCCCCCCCCCCCAACGGGAGCCCACATCAGCGTACGCCGCCAACCCAGCCGACACTTACCCTCGCATTGCTGGCCTTGCCGCTGTATGCTGGTGTGGGCTCCCGTGCGAGTGGGGGACGTGATGCGCTGGTAACCATGCTAGCATAGTTACCAGCACATCAAGGTCCTGCAGCGGCGGAAAATACACACACGCACACACATAACAGCACACACACACACATACACACACATCAGATCACACTCACTCTCACAAACACCTCACACACACCTCACACACACATCGCATCCACACACTCACAGCATCCGGCGATATCGCTTGCTTCTCGGCCTCGATACTGTGCTGTTGTGACCTTCCAGGACCTGCCGGAGGATCACATGGCCAGAAGCATGTGGTATCTCCGGATGTTGTGAGTATGAGCGCGTATGTGCAATATAGTCAATGTGTGTGTGCGTGAGTGTATGCGATCGGGTGTGTGTGAGTGTATGCGATCGGGTGTGTGTCGGTGTGTGTGAGTGTATGCGATCGGATCTGTGAGTGTCGGCAGAGGAGCATGGCGTGCTGGAGGAGGCTGGGAGGAGAGAGGCTGATCCTGGGGAAGGCTGGGATGGAGAGGCTGATGCTGGGGACAGAGAGGCTGATGCTGGGGACAGAGAGGCTGATGCTGGGGACAGAGAGGCTGATGCTGGGGACAGAGAGGCTGATGCTGGGGACAGAGAGGCTGATGCTGGGGACAGAGAGGCTGATGCTGGGGACAGAGAGGCTGATGCTGGGGACAGAGAGGCTGATGCTGCGGACAGAGAGGCTGATGCTGCGGACAGAGAGGCTGATGCTGCGGACAGAGAGGCTGATGCTGCGGACAGAGAGGCTGATGCTGCGGACAGAGAGGCTGATGCTGCGGACAGAGAGGCTGATGCTGCGGACAGAGAGGCTGATGCTGCGGACAGAGAGGCTGATGCTGCGGACAGAGAGGCTGATGCTGCGGACAGAGAGGCTGATGCTGCGGACAGAGAGGCTGATGCTGCGGACAGAGAGGCTGATGCTGCGGACAGAGAGGCTGATGCTGCGGACAGAGAGGCTGATGCTGCGGACAGAGAGGCTGATGCTGGGGACAGAGAGGCTGATGCTGGGGACAGAGAGGCTGATGCTGGGGACAGAGAGGCTGATGCTGGGGACAGAGAGGCTGATGCTGGGGACAGAGAGGCTGATGCTGGGGACAGAGAGGCTGATGCTGGGGACAGAGAGGCTGATGCTGGGGACAGAGAGGCTGATGCTGGGGACAGAGAGGCTGATGCTGGGGACAGAGAGGCTGATGCTGGGGACAGAGAGGCTGATGCTGGGGACAGAGAGGCTGATGCTGGGGACAGAGAGGCTGATGCTGGGGACAGAGAGGCTGATGCTGGGGACAGAGAGGCTGATGCTGGGGACAGAGAGGCTGATGCTGGGGACAGAGAGGCTGATGCTGGGGACAGAGAGGCTGATGCTGGGGACAGAGAGGCTGATGCTGGGGACAGAGAGGCTGATGCTGGGGACAGAGAGGCTGATGCTGGGGACAGAGAGGCTGATGCTGGGGACAGAGAGGCTGATGCTGGGGACAGAGAGGCTGATGCTGGGGACAGAGAGGCTGATGCTGGGGACAGAGTGGCTGATGCTGGGGACAGAGTGGCTGATGCTGGGGACAGAGAGGCTGATGCTGGGGACAGAGAGGCTGATGCTGGGGACAGAGAGGCTGATGCTGGGGACAGAGAGGCTGATGCTGGGGACAGAGAGGCTGATGCTGGGGACAGAGAGGCTGATGCTGGGGACAGAGAGGCTGATGCTGGGGACAGAGAGGCTGATGCTGGGGACAGAGGCTGATGCTGGGGACAGAGAGGCTGATGCTGGGGACAGAGAGGCTGATGCTGCGGGGAGAGAGGCTGATGCTGCGGGGAGAGAGGCTGATGCTGGGGGGAGAGAGGCTGATGCTGGGAGGAGAGAGGCTGATGCTGGGAGGAGAGAGGCTGATGCTGCGGGTAGAGAGGCTGATGCTGGCGCAGCATGGCGGACGGAGCACGTTTGGGAGTGCGCAGCATGGCGGACGGAGCACGTTTGGGAGTGCGCAGCATGGCGGACGGAGCACGTTTGGGAGTGCGCAGCATGGCGGACGGAGCACGTTTGGGAGTGCGCAGCATGGCGGATGGAGCACGTTTGGGAGTGCGCAGCATGGCGGATGGAGCACGTTTGGGAGTGCGCTGCATGGCGGATGGAGCACGTTTGGGAGTGCGCAGCATGGCGGATGGAGCACGTTTGGGAGTGCGCAGCATGGCGGATGGACCACGTTTGGGAGTGCGCAGGATGGGAGATGGAGCACGATGGGGGGTGCGCAGCATAGGGGATGGAGCACGTTTGGGAGTGTGCAGCATGGCGGATGGAGCACGATGGGGAGTGCGCTGCATGGGGAATGGAGCACGATGGGGAGTGCGCTGCATGGGGAATGGAGCACGATGGGGAGTGCGCTGCATGGGGAATGGAGCACGATAGGGAGAGAGAGAGAGAGAGGGAATGTATTCAGAATAGGATTATAAATAATTTGCCAACATACTTTCCTTCTACAGAGCCATGATCTTTAGCTGTCAACTTTGAGCCCGGATGAGAGTGAGCGAGTCCTGTGTCAGCTCGCCGTCAAGAGATGTGTGAAGGAGGATTGTTGACTACTCAATTTAGTGGCCAAACCAGCATCCTTCTCTTTCTCTTCACTGACCGAAACAGATAAAGAGCTGGCTCATTTATTGGCTTGCTCACTCAGCCAGCCACTACCACAGTTCTGATGAAATAGTGACACAGGAAATATTTTCCACGTGTGAAGAATAGATCTGGAAGAAGAGCTGCCACACCAGGGACCCTGGTTGACAGCGACAACCGATTATTCGATCATCTTAGAAAATAAATGGTAAATCAATAAAGTCTTTATAATTAGTGATGAGCGAGCATCACCACTCTTAACACGAGTCAAGTACCCGAGTATAATGGAATTCAATGGGGAATTCAAGCATTTCCCAGAAAAATGCAGTTCCCCATTGACTTCCATTATACTCGGGTACTCGAGTCGCACCCATCTGTTACGAGTACCGAGGACCCAGGCCTGGCAGTGCTCGCTCATCACTATTTATAATCATTTTATGAACAAATTTAAAAGTCATTTTTTGGAAGTGGACAACACATTTAACCAGTAATTCAGAACTTCGCTCAGAAGATTTCCCATTGTACCATAAAAAACACATTTATAAAATACAAAAATTGGTATAATCAAAGTAGTAGGCAAAGAAGCTGCAAGAAGGATCAACTACAAAGTGATCCCCCCCTCTACACCGAGCTAAGGTGCATTAGCAGTGACTCCGGATAATGAAGGGGGAGTGGAACAATATGGCCCATTCTAAGTTTTACTTATCCCATGGTTTTCCCTACACTGTCCACGTTCTCTCTTTTGCTGCATTGTACTTTGTTTGCGTTATTTCTTTAATGTGATATCTTAATTGTACCTGTACTGTGATTTTACATGTGTGTTATACCTGCATACACAGGACTTTATCATCATCATTATATGCATGCAGCCTCAGTATGTCTTTCCTTCTGTATTGTCGCTGTGTACACAGCCCTTGCATTGAAACCTGACTATGTGCATTTGGGAGACTAAAAATAATCATAAGCTTCTCATGTTTTTTTTCCCTGAACTTATCATGGTAGAGTGGGGTCCTATTCCAAATTTTGCTGGCGGTCCCTATGGTTATTTGTTATAGTATATCCCTTGGAAATATGCATCCCTGTCTTGCAGTCATAGTATATAGATTTTATAAGCTTTAAAGCAGCAAACACAAGCCTCAGCAAACCCATTAGTAGGAATAAAATATGACGTGCACATTAATGTTGCAGTAGATTTGCCTCCTAGACAGCTGTTCAGACAATGTAAGGAGAGTTACATACTTTAACTCATTTACTATTTACAAGTTTTGCTTCTTTGCACATAGAAGTCTCCTTGAAGCAGAAACTGTTAATAAGGAAAGTATAATACACATTCTGCAGGCCAGCTCCTCCAGGCAGGGAAGGAAAATGTACAGGACCTGCAACCGGCAAAGCCAGGGAGATGCAAAGACACGCTGAAAGACTCACATCCCGACAAGGGTCTTATTACCTGTACCTGGATATGGACAAAGAATATTTAAACCTGACATTTATATACTGCGTTATCATTAAAGTGGTTCTCCACTACTTGGACAGTCCCTTCTGATTCCACTAGTTAGCCCCAGTTAAAATAAAAGACCCAGTACTCACCTCCCGTTCTGGCGCCATTCCAGTGCTGTCAGTAATCGCGATTCAAAGCTCACGTGACATTGTGACGTCACGCGAGCCACACAATCAATAACTGCTGACATTTTTCTCCACACTTTCGGACCAAATTAGTTTATCAACAGGAAGAGACACTGCAACTGCAACTCACTTCCTGTTGATTGCTCATTTGATCCCAAGGCATGGTGAGAAAAGACGGCGGTGATAGGACGTGGGGCTCCTGTGACGTCATGTGACCCCCCAAACTGCGATTACCGACAGCGCTGGAACGGTGCCAGAATGAGAGGTGAGTACTGGGTCTTTTATTTTAACTGGGAGAAACATATGGAATCAGAAGAGGTTGTCCTAGTAGTGGAAAACCCCTTTAAAAGAGAACTGGTCACATCTAGAAATGCTATTCACCTACAGCTATAAGGACAATCTATAGGGAAACAGTATTTAAATCCTGTGTAGCTGGCTTACGGGAGAAAATTAAGTTATATCCTCCCTGTAGCCACTCACTTCCAGTAATTGGGGTGGAGCAGAGATTGGCTACAGTCACCATTCACTACAAAGGGAGGACATTATAATCACTACGATTGACAGCTTGCTGAACAGCATGAGTGCCTTTTGCACAACCAGTGTGTGCACGTGCAACCAGTGTATGTGCGTGCGTGCGTGCGTGCGTGTGCGCAGCCAGTAAGTGTGCGCACAGTGTGGGCTGACAATTAGTGTGCCGGTCAGTGCTTACAGCTGTGCTCACCGTATGCTATCTTTATTACTCTAAAATTTGGAGAATAACCTGGAGGATGTATGCTGCATGGAAACAATGGATCAAGTTATACCTTTGTAATTCTAGTAAGAAGCCACATGCCAATACTCTGACTTTACACTTGTGAAAGCATGACATGTAACAAACCCAGCACGTTAGAGATTGCGCAAATTATTTTGAGCTATATATAAAAGGTTACAAACCTTACCGGCTCGCCACATGTTCCTAAAAGAGCACAGAAAATGAAAATGTGTGACCCTTCCAGACTCTTCAGTACATGCTTTTAGTCATGAAGTTCTACATCTACATTTTAACATCCTATAGTTTTTTGGCTTTATAGCAAAACTGGGTATTTATTCTGAAACTGACCCCCGGATAAGGGAGCAAGGTCTGAGAAGCTCAATCAAGATTCCATCATTTCACTTAAATGTGCTCCACAAATAATGATCTCTGTATGATGTCTGGAGAGTATGATAGACGATTCACTTACTTTAATCACGAATGTTGTGTAATCGCCACCATACACTACAAAGATATGTGACATAGAGACTAAAGAGCTGAGCAAAGCCCAAACTAACCGCTATACAGTGCTCACATAATACCATACACTGCCCAAATAACTCTAAGTAAATACAGCGCTGTACAAAGATAAAAAAATGATATATAAGTGATAATCTGATCTGTGGTTGTTGCGTGTCTTGGTTGCCCCCCTAAAGCAGTGACTGCTGATGCCCCCCATTTGACCGCACACTCCTACAGTCAATCCCCAAATATTGTGCATTCTATGCACCAAGGTATAAAAAGGTATAAAAGGCAGCAAGGTTTTCAGAAAACAGGAGGTGGTGCACACAAACAAAAACTAACGAATAACCGCCCATGTGATCATCTCTATCGTCAGAAAGTCAGTGACATAATTTATGAGATGTGTAATTGAAAGCTTGAGATAATTAGGAAATACCGTAGATTAAGCGGCCTAATTGGTCAATATTTACAGAAATCTTATATATACAGGACTTTTTATTGGGACTGAATGTACAACAACAAATACTTTTACAACCTAGAAACTCTTCTTTATTGACAAAACATACCCTTTTGACCGTGTCCTTAACAGCTGGCACAGGTAAACGAGGAAGCGAGGTTTGGAAGCTGTAGAGCATAGGCTTTCGGCCAGAGAACAATTTCACCATTCCCTAGAAGACAAAGTACACTGCCTAATTAACAAACGCAAGAGTCAAAGATTCCTCGAGTAACAGGTTGTCAACTTTCACCAGCAGTCATCGTATTTTACTAAACTGCTGTTTATTTGGACTGGGACTACTGGAGAACACCAAAGGGTAAATGATGGCTGCTCCATCTATGCAGAACCGGTGAATGTCTACCTTCACATACATAACATATTGACAAAGACTAATTAACAACAAGTTTATCAACCCATAAGAAAAAGACCAGAGGGCTTGCAGGTCCATTATGTGTGGCTCAAAGTGGTCTACCAACTTGATACTTTAGCAAACAGCTATGAAGAGCAGGTCTCCAGATGGTGACTTATGTGAGTAGCCCAGAACAGGAGAGCAGATCGGGATATAATGGTCATGGTGGTGAAGACATACATATGGTAAGCTGGAGATAGGATGATTCTGCCAGTTAGAGGGTTGCTTGAAGCTGGATGTGACAGTGTGGTGGGTGCGCTTGATGCAAGGGGTAAAGTGGTAACCGCTGGATGCAAGTATACGGCCTATAAGGAGGAGGACCTAATATCTCAGGGTGCCTTCTCCTGTTATAACGGTAATGGGGAATTCTGGGTGTCACTACTAGGGAAGAGGGCGGGGGGAGAACTGATGTGGTTTAGGACCATCTCTCGAAGCCAAAAGTGCCTATGAAGGTAAGAAAGGTTGGAGACCAGTGTGAGCAGAGTAATATTGAAGGAAATTTTTCAACACAATTTTTATCTTAAAAAGTATAAACCGCATATGGTTTTATTTTTCCTGTAACAATTTTTAAACTGTTGGAATAAAGTAAAAAATATTTTAGAAGTGCTGATTTTTTTCCCCCCTTTTTTGGATTTGCTGGAGCCTTTTCCAAGCACTCTGGGACAGGTGAGCTGGTATTTTTTTCCTTTTTTTACACCACCAACATTACCCCTTCACATCTTTATATCACCAGAAAAGTTTTAATATCAAACCATATTTTTCGGATTATTAGACGCACTTTTAGACAGGTGCATCTTAAAATGCGAATGTAGCTTACCGGGAAGTGGTGGAGAGGGTTAGCCGGAGGCAGGGGCAATGCTGCGGTGGCTGTGCACAGTTGGCAGCTGTGTCTGTGGGCGGTGAGCACTTCAAATAATGGTGCTGGAAGCCGGCTCATGGGCAGATGGAGCTCTCGGCTCAAGATCTCATCTGTACACGCGCCGCCTCTGGCCCATTGATCTCCCAGCAGCAGACTTAGGGAAAATGGCGTCTGGATGTGGAGCGTGCGCAGATAAGATCTTGGCTTGTCATTGGGCCAAGAGCTCAATCTCAAACGCGCATGCGTTGGCTCCAGGCACCATTATTTGAAGCCCTCACCGCCCCAACCCAACTGCCGTCGCAGCCCCAGCACAGCCGCTCGAGCCCCAGCACAGCCGCTCGAGCCCCAGCACAGCCGCTCGAGCCCCAGCACAGCCGCTCGAGCCCCAGCACAGCCGCTCCAGCACACCGCCAACAGTTCCTAAGACAGTATCTGGGACACCCGTCGGCTGCACTGCCCGCAGCATCGCCCTGCTCCAGTACCACCCCAGCTTCCTGTGACCCCGCTCCACCACCACTGCTGCCCTCCTCCGGTAAGATACCACTGGATTATAAGATGGACACCATTTTTTTTCCTCTAAAATTTCGGGTGCGCCTTATAACCCAGTGCGTCTTATAAACTGAAATAACGGTAATTTGTTTTCCTATTTTCTGTAGTCCAAACCTGGGTGCGTTTAATAGTCATGTGCATCTTATAAACCGAAATCCAAAAAATACGGTAACGCCAATGTGTTATGTACCCAACAAAAACCTCAATAGTGAATAAAGTAACCATTCAACAAAATCAGAGTTCAATGTTGGGAAACCAGGTGGGAACAGATTGTGCCTCAATGCAGGATTCACGTTAGTTTCTCCCAGGAACAGTGGGACATGATCTGTTCACACATTGTTTTCCCAGCATTGGGCTGGGTTTTTTTTTTTTAGGATATACCACAAGCTCCCTTTAAGCAACAATGATGGATCAATTGTTCAAGGTTACTCACCATCCACAACCTTGTAGATTTTGAGAGTTTTCCATGCTCTTCAAACATCCATCCATGATATGAGAGAAGCTTCTTTAGGGAATATCGCATGGTTGCAATCAAGGCCACCCACACGCCTGTACCAAAGAGGACATTACTGACAATGTTCTGAGTCTGGCTGGTCATGTAGCCACTGTTGGAACAGAGCACACAATTACATGCTTATATCTCGACATGATAGAGTTGAGAAAACAGAGTACAATGCTATCAATTCTTGAGATGTTCAACATCTCCAAAAAAGGCTTTCAGGAAAAAAAAATCATTTACCAAGTTGCAAACAAAAAACATATATATTGTAACCATTTTTAAACTGCTCACTAATTTTAACTTTGTTCTCCATGTAATGTGGAGAAATCTGGATCGTTTAACAAATTAAGCTTGGATTGAAATGCCCCCGCCGACCCAAGTGCCTCATAGGCATGCAGGCAGAAGTTAGCGCACATCAGTCAACCCAGAATTCCATTCCATGGTTCACTTCTTACAGACTTCTCAAACCGGTCTTAAGACTATGTTCATACTGAGGTTTTTTTTTTAGGCATTTATAAACAATAAATTTTTAAGTGAATACCGCTGCAGGACACTTATTTAGGAGTTTTTGGAAGTGTTTTTCCTCTTTCACAAAGAGGTATAGAGGGTATGTGCCACGGCCACATGGTGATTACTGCGATCCCCTCGTGTGACACTCGGCTTATGCTGGCAGTACAGCAGAGCCAGGTGTCATGCGAGTATCATTGCAACTGAGGTCCAATCGTGCGAGCGGACCTCAGCTGCGGGGGGCGGGCCGGCTCTGCGAAGGGGCAAACCGTCTTTGCGGAGGGGAGGGCCGGCAAGGAGGGGGGGAGGGAGGGATTTCTCTCCCTCTCTCCTCTGTAGCCGGCTATTGCCATTCTTGTTCTGTGCGATTTTTCTCTCACCCCATTGACTTCAATGGGTGCGAGAGAAACAATGATGGCATTACAGTCGTAACATGCTGCGATTGTTTTCTCGGTCCGATCAGGGCTGAGAAAATAATCGCTCATGTGTGCTGATACAGGCTAACATTGGACCGAGTGGAATGCGATTTTTTTTATCGCACTCCACTCACATCGTTTTTCTCGCCGTGTGACTTAGGCCTAAGAATATGCTTGAGGAAAACACTGGCAGTGTTTTTTCTGTAGTGTTGTCTTTGTCATCCTTTTTGCTGCAGCGTCTTTTCTTTTTTTAACTATAAAATAGTGGCAACTTTAAAACAAAAGCCACTACAAGAATGGACAGGTCACATTTTTTAGCCTCTTCCCGTTTTTCGTGTCTGAAGTGGTTAAAAAGGCTCCAAAAGATGTCATTTTGATGCAGATATAGATATGTTAAATCTTTTTAGCATAATTTAAATGCTTTTTCAGGAGGGATCCAGGTGGAATCCGCCTTAAAATTACATTCTGTGCACAAACCACTAGGAGTTTTTGAAGCAATTTTTCACTTTTTAGATTTGACAGTGCCTAGTTTGGAGCAGATTTCATCAGAAACTACTTCAAAGATGTGTTGTGCACTTTTATTCGTAATGGGCATTTGTCAAAGTTTCTTCAGGGGAAAAAAAAAACAAAAAAACCTTGAAAAACTTTGAATAGAAATACTTGTTGAAGTGGTCTTTGAAGAGAATGTTAGAGCTGCTCAAAAAAATCTATGTGAACATGGCAAAAGATTGGAATCAAATGGACACCCCCAAACACTTTGCTGACAGATAGTGCCTCCTAAAAAAATAAGTGGCCGTTCAGTACAGTCTTTTGGTTCAGACGTGGGAAAAGGTTCCAACGCACATCTAATATCTGTTAGCTCCCATCTGTACATTTGCACTATATCAATGTTCCAGTAATTTACTCTTTGGGATCTACAGGGTTTTGAAACAGTCAAAAGTTTTAGAATGTTCAAGCAAAGCAAAAAGAATAAAAACCCTGTCTCACCATAATCCATTGTCACCTCTACCTGTACATGGAGAATGTGCTTTGTTGGTTTAGTAACAAGAGAACAGTAAAGCAATCACTATAGAAAACAGCCAGAATTACCCAACAAAACGTGGCAGGTTCTGTATGATCAATAACACAAAGGAGCAACATCTTTCAGGTTTCTCTACATAAAGAATACATGAAACACAGAAAAGTATTCTATAGAGTAGATTATTAGAAATATCTCTGCACTTTTGTGGCTGAAGTTTTTTGCAGCTTTTGTCTTGTCAAAGAGGAATGTTATTTCATTTTAGGGTATGTGCGCACTAGGCGTGTTTTTCACGCTGTGTTTTTATGTGCGTCTTTGTCTCAAAAAACGCACCCGCGGCTAAAAAACGCGACAAAAACGCATGCGTTTTTACCGCGATTTGGTGCGTTTTTTGCTGCGTTTTTGCTTACTGCGTTTTTAATCAGTGCACACAATGCCATTAAAGATTGTTGATGAAAAAAAAAAAAAAAAAAAGGTCTGATGTCATTTCCTTCTTCAAAATGTTCATTGTATGCAGGAGAGCAGACAGCTGCAGAACTAGTGTATGCAGGAGAGCAGACAGCAGCTGCAGAACTACAAGGCTCAGCATCCCCCATCCAGGACTGTATGCAGGAGTTTTTTTGCCCAAAAAGAAAAAAAAAATGACATGGGCTTCGCTATATTTTTGTATGCTAGCCAGGTACAGCAGGCAGGTACAGGCTGCCCCCAATCCCCAGCTGCCTATTTGTACCCGGCTGGGAATCAAAAATATAGGGAAGCCCTTTTTTTTATTTCATGAATTTCAAGAAATAATTAAAAAAAATGACATAGGCTTCGCCCAATTTTTGAGTCCAGCCAGGTACAACTAGACAGCTGGGGATTGGAATCCGCAGTGCAGAGTACCCAAGCTTTCTGGGCACCCCCACTGCGAATTGCAGTCCGCAGCCACCACAGAAATGGCGCTTTCATAGAAGCGCCATCTTCTGGCGCTGTATCCAACTCTTCCAGCTACCCTGGTGACTGTGGCTCGCTGGGTAATAATGGAGTTAGGGCTAGCTGTATAGCTGGCCCTAAGCCCGAAATTCATGGTGTCACGCCAATATTAGACATGGCCACCATGAATTTCTAGTAATGATAAAAAAAAAAACAACACACAGAAAAATATTTTTATTAGAAATAAAACACAACACAATTAGTGACTCCATCTTCATTGAAATAAAGAACCCCCCTCCGCAGTAATCCTGGGTCAAGGGTCCCGCGCCGTCCAATCCGGATCCAATGTCATCTGATCGGTTTGCTGGAAGGCAAAGCAATCAGATGATGTGTCAGGTTAAAGGACGTGAATCACATCACACATCATCTGATTGTATAAACGGCTTTTATACAATCAGATGATGCATAAATGCAAAAAAAAAATAAATACTCACGTCTGTGCTGATTACCGGCAGCTCCTGGAGCGATCGGATGAGAGTCTGATCCTGTCCCATCGCTGCAGGAGCTGCTGGTAATCAGCTGATGAAGTCCCCTGACGGCAGGATCAGCTGATATCCGGCCGGGAGCGAAAAAGCCGGCGACACCGCGAGAATTACGATCAGCTGATGCGTCAGGTGACTGCATCAGGTGATCCACCGCCAGGTCCTGCAAGCTTCGTACGTGCCCCCGGGAGACTGCACACAGCCAGAGCGGCGGTACCGGGACAGGAGCTGGGAGCGGGCATGGCACCGGGAGTCTGCAGACAGGTGAGTATGGCATTTTTTTTTTCTACTGTTCACTTTTGTTTTCGCCGCTGCCTCCACCTCCCGCCCGGACATGGCGCCGCACGGAGCTGACATGGCACCGGGCGGGTTGTGGACGCAGCGGTGACGGTACCGGGAGGATTCATGCTTCTGTATTTACCAACAGAAGGAATCCTCTTCCTGTACACGTCACTTTACTGCCCACCCCTTGCGTTTATAGCTGCGTTTTTAGTCATAGAAACGCAGCTATATGCGTTTTTCATTGCGTTGTTGAACATCTCATTGAACTCAATGGGTGAAAAACGCAGTGAAAAACGCAGAAATAATTGACATGCTGCATTTTTGTGGTCACCACAAAAACGCAGCTACAAAAAAACGCTGTGTGCGGACAGCACTTATGAAAACCCATAGACATTGCTGGGGAAGCAATGTCACTGCGTTTTCAGCACAAAAACGCGGTAAAAAACGCAGCTAAAAACGCAGCAAAAATGCCTAGTGCGCACAAGGCCTTATATAGCACAAACATATTTGGTAGCATTGTACATACTTTATCAAACTCACATCGGCCTCTGCTTCATAATTTAATTTCCCCATGTCACATATAGTACAGACCAAAAATTTGGACACACCTTCTCATTCAAAGATTTTCTTTATTTTCAGGACACTGAAAATTGTAGATTCACATTGAAGACATCAAAACTATGAATTAACACATGTGGAGTGAAATACTTAAAAAAGTTTGAAACAACTGAAAATATGCCTTATATTCTAGGTTCTTCAAAGTAGCCACCTTTTGCTTTGATTACTGCTTTGCACACTCTTGGCATTCTCTTGATGAGCTTCAAGAGGTAGTCACCGGAAATGGTCTTCCAACAGTCTTGAAGGAGTTCCCAGAGATGCTTAGCACTTGTTGGCCCTTTTGCCTTCACTCTGCGGTCCAGCTCACCCCAAACCATCTCGATTGGGTTCAGGTCTGGTGACTGTGGAGACCAGGTCATCTGGTGTAGCACCACATCACTCTCCTTCTTAGTCAAATAGCCCTTACACAGCCTGGAGGTGTGTTTGGGGTCATTGTCCTGTTGAAAAATAAAATGATGGTCCAACTAAACGCAAACCGGATGGAATAGCATACCGCTGGAAGATGCTGTGGTAGCCATGCTGGTTCAGTATTCCTTCAATTTTGAATAAATCCCCAACAGTGTCACCAGCAAAGCACCCCCACACCATCACACCTCCTCCTCCATGCTTCACGGTGGAAACCAGGCATGTAGAGTCCATCCGTTCACCTTTTCTACAAAGACACAGTGGTTGGATCCAAAGATCTCAAATTTGGACTCATCAGACCAAAGCACAGATTTCCACTGGTCTAATGTCCATTCCTTGTGTTCTTTAGCCCAAACAAGTCTCTTCTGCTTGTTGCCTGTCCTTAGCAGTGGTTTCCTAGCAGCTATTTTACCATGAAGGCCTGCTGCACAAAGTCTCCTCTTAACAGTTGTTCTAGAGATGAGAAGGTGTGTCCAAACGTTTGGTCTGTACTGTATACATGAGCTAATTTCATAGGAAGCCATGAATACTGACCTAACTATGCTTCTTGGAGTGTGGGAGGACTGAGAAAATGGAGAAAACCAACCCATAAAATGGTTAGAATAGACTAATGCCACACAAATGTATTAATCAAGTACGACTTGGACCCAAAAACCATAAAAACACCATGAAAAACTTACGTTGTTGCAAGTGCGTGGTTTATTTTCTCTATCAATCCAAATGACGGGTCAACTTTAGTGTACATTGATGTTGAGGTGACACCCACGACTACCACTAACCAGCTGGAAGGGGTTGATGGGAAAACGCCGGTGAGGATTCCATTCTGTTAAAGAAATATATCATTAAAAAAACCTGACCTGAGAAGATAGATACAATAGTGGCCATACTTGTCACTTTTAGTATCTCCAATTCTCTTCAACAGAGAAGTGAGGTTACATGAATGTGTGACGCCCTGGACAAGCCAGGAATCACAGGTAATTACACCACCACACCCTACACCCCGGTTAGGCACATCTAAGCTAGACCCAAAAACCCTTGTTGCCTTCCTCCAGGGGCTGATGTTCACACCAGGGGGTGGGCCAGGCGGTTGGTCCCGCCCACCGAGGAGTTCACAGTCCTGGAGGCGGGAAAAGAGAGCAGATTAGTTTGAGAGGTGAAAGTGTGAGGAGCAAAGTGGTAGGAGAGCAACTATCTGACTGCATCCGGGTGTGTGCCCCGGACAGAAACCGCAAGGTTAGCAGACGGCGGTGACCGTCTGCAGGAGTGGCCTATCGGAGTTACCGTAAGGACCGTGGACGGGCGGTGGCCCGGCGGTACCGGACCGGTACACAAGGAGAAGCCAGCACCATTGGCAGGGGCTTTTCGGACCCCGGCAAGGCTTGGAGTCGCCGTGAATTTGCCGAATCCGTCAGTGAAGGGGACCTCCTGGGTTTCCAAACAACTAAGTCCCGATTGAAGGCAACAGTCCAACCGAGGGAGAGAGACACCGCCACCGCCAAGGCATCAGTTTCTCAGGGCCAGCGCCTGCGGGCAAAAAGGGGCTCCTCCGGCCCATATCCAAGCCGGGGAGCGGGTTACCGGTGGGAACCCATTGGAACCAACAGCCGTACTCAGGTGCAGGGAAAGGACAGTCACCGTTAACCTAACGGGGAAAAGCATCAGCAGCCGTCCGTGGGACCCGTCTTTCCAGCCGTGTGTTTTACCGAGAACTGTGTCATCGTCTCAGGCTGAGTGAGTACTACCGTGCCGTGCGGCACAGCGCTGCCCCCGCGACCCTGCACCTCACCAGGCCCCGCAACCCGCCTGCCATGACCCATCCTTACCCCATCACTGGGCCCCGGGACAACCAACCCCTACCCACGGAGGGGAGAACGAACAACTCAGCTGCTCCCTGTCACCGCTCCCGGGATCCCCATACAGAGCAGCGGTGGCGTCACCAAAATCACCACAACCGTGGGTGGCGTCACGCACGACAATAACCAAATCCCCACCACCAATCAACCCCTTTCACTCACGGGCGAGGAGCACCGCTCGAGACCCCGGGATCCGGCCCACCGCTCGAGCCACCACCGAGCAGCAGCAGCAGCAGTAGCCGGACCCGAGCAGGGGGTGAGCGCAGCGTTGCCATCCTCCTCCCCGCCCGCGACAAATGTCCTCCACACCACTAAAAAGAGACATAAAGATCTCTTTATTTTGACCCCTGACTGATGAACCCCTTAAAAACAAAAGCATTTCAAGGTAATCAAAGTTGAATAGTTGCTCTGCTCTTACCTTAAACCTGATGAACTTCTTCTTCCAGGAGTGGAGGCCAGAGAGATAGATCTGACGCAGAGCTTCATGGCTTAACCTTAGGTCAATTCCATCGGGTGTTACTGTAAACTGGAATGCTACGGCCTGATGAGCTTCTGCCATCTTTACTATAAGATATAATGTTGAGGAATATTTTTATTAAGTAAATAATGTCTAAACAAATTTCTCCTGGAAAAGCTGCAGTAAGGGTAATGTACATTAAATTACAGCAAATCAGCTAAATAACCCATAAAGCATGGCTGGATTGTTTCTTGCTTATATAAATGGGTATCATGAGTGCTAGTTCCAACAACAGGTCCCACATAACAAATCCAACCTATGTCAGGTCCCACATAACAAATCCATCCTATGACAGGTCCCACGTAACAAATACAACCTATGACAGGTCCCACATAACAAATCCAACCTACAACAGATCCCAAGTAACAAATCCAACCTGCGACAGGTCCCACATAACAAATCCAACCTACGACAGGTCCCAAGTCACAAATCCAACTCACGACAGGTCCCGCATAACAAATCCAACCTACGACAGGTCCCACATAACAAATCCATCCTATGACAGGTCCCACATAACAAATCCATCCTTTGACAGGTCCCACGTAACAAATCCAACCTACGACAGGTCCCACATAACAAATCCAACCTACGACAGGTCCCACATTACAAATCCAACCTATGACAGGTCCCAGGTAACAAATCCAACCTACGGCAGATCCCAAGTAACAAATCCAACCTACGACAGATCCCAAGTAACAAATCCAACCTACGACAGATCCCAAGTAACAAATCCATCCTACGACAGATCCCAAGTAACAAATCCATCCTACGACAGATCCCAAGTAACAAATCCATCCTATGACAGATCCCACTTAACAAATACAACCTACGACAGGTCCCACATAACAAATCCAACCTACAACAGATCCCAAGTAACAAATCCAACTCACGACAGGTCCCGCATAACAAATCCAACCTACGACAGGTCCCAAGTCACAAATCCAACTCATGACAGGTCCCGCATAACAAATCCAACCTACGACAGGTCCCGCATAACAAATCCATCCTATGACAGGTCCCACATAACAAATCCAACCTACGACAGGTCCCACATAACAAATACAACCTACAACAGATCCCAAGTAACAAATCCAACTCACGACAGGTCCCGCATAACAAATCCATCCTAAGACAGGTCCCACATAACAAATCCAACCTACGACAGGTCCCACATAACAAATACAACCTACGACAGGTCCCACATAACAAATACTTGGGACCTGTCGTAGGATGGATTTGTTATGCGGTACCTGTCATAGGTTGGATTTGTTATGTGGGACCTGTCGTAGGTTGGATTTGTTACCTGGGACCTGTCGTAGGTTGGATTTGTTACTTGGGACCTGTCGTAGGTTGTAACAAATCCAACCTACGACAGGTCCCAGGTAACAAATCCAACCTACGACAGGTCCCACATAACAAATCCAACCTATGACAGGTACCGCATAACAAATCCATCCTACGACAGGTCCCACATAAAAAATCCAACCTACGACAGGTCCCAAGTCACAAATCACAAATCCAACCCAAGACAGGTCCCGCATAACAAATCCAACCTACGACAAGTCCCAAATAACAAATCCAACTCATGACAGGTCCCACATAACAAATCCAACCTGTGACAGGTCCCACATAACAAATCCAACCTGTGACAGGTCCCACATAAATCCAACCTACGACAGGTCCCAAGTAACAAATCCAACCTGTGACAGGTCCCACATAAATCCAACCTACGACAGGTCCCAAGTCACAAATCCAACTCATGACAGGTCCCGCATAACAAATCCAACCTACAACAGGTCCCACATAACAAATCCATCCTATGACAGGTCCCACATAAGAAATCCAACCTACGACAGGTCTCACATATCAAATGCCGGCTGCAAGGGTGCCAGTATAAAACCACTAGACAATTTTAGGGGTGAAAAGGATTTGGTCAAACTCATTTTCCATGTTTTTGCCTGTAATTAAACCATTATATGAAACATTTCCCTACCTCTATCATTTACCATAGTTCCTAGAGAGTTATCTATATGAAAAAAAAATTGGTATCACATTTTTGTCTATAATTATGACCCAATGAAATGAAGTGTGCAGGCGTTATTTTCTAATCATGATGGATTGGCCTGTACAGCTACATGCCTGCACTAATATTAAATTTCTGCAGAGGAGATTAACACACCAAATGAACCTGACAACTTCTAATAGGATCAGGATAGAACAATGAAGCCTAAGCCGTTAAGCATTTCTAATGCATTTCTAAAATAACTACGTAACCTTCTTAATATTAGTAGTTTGATGCAGGTATCAGTTCTAAAAATGGAACCTGTCTCCTGAAAAAAAAGGTAAAATAATGACTGTGCTTATATAGCATGGCCAATTGCATTTGGATGAATGTCTATATTTAGTCGGTACAATTCTCTGAGAACCACAGACAAACTTTCCAAATACGGTTAATGATGAGTTAATATTTTTTATACAATTTATCCAAGTTGTGATAAAGCCGAGGCTCTTCACAATTACTGTATGGCCGGGGCCACACAGGGCACTACTGCGATCCTTGCATGATATTCGGCTCACGCTGGCAACACAGCAGGAGCCGAGTGTCATGCGAGTGTCAGGCTATGTGCGCACGTGTGCGCTCTGCACCGCACACAAAAGGTCCGCTTCAGAGCGCAGCTGAAGAGCTCCGTTCTGAAGCGTCTGGTGCCTACAAAATTTGTGCGCTCTACATGCTGCCTCTCCCTATAGACAGCATGCAAAGCGCACAAAAGAAGTGACATGCCACTTCTTAGAACGCACACTTCGGGCAGCAGCCGAATCGCTGCGTTCTAATACGCCACGTGCACACGTCTCATGCACAATCTTCATAGATTGTGCTGGGGACGCAGGAAGCATGCAGTTACGCTGCGGTGCAGAACGCAGCATAACTGCATGTAAATACGCAACGTGTGCACATAGCCTCACTGCGACATCATGCGATCGGACCTCAGCTGCGAGGGATGGGCCGGCTCTGCAGAGAGGCGGGCCAGTGCTGAGGAGGGGAGGAATTTCTCTCCCTCTCTCCTCAGTAGCCGGTTATTGCCATTCTCGCCCTACACACACGGTAAAACGGTGTACTGCGAGTGCAGTGCGATTTTTCTCTCGCCCCATAGACTTGAATGGGTGCGAGAGAAACAAGACTCGCATTACAGTCGCAGCATGCTTTGATTGTTTTCTCGGTCCGATTAGGGCTGAGAAAATAATCGCTCATGGGGGCTGGTACATAGGTTAATATTGGTCCGAGTGGAATGCGATAAAACATCGCATTCCACTCACTCCGATTTTCATGCCGTGTGGCTTAGGCCTGTGGCAGATTCTCAAACAGTTTCACACTATGTGGCTAACGTCACTTTTTTTTCTAGTTAGGCTGGGGCCACAACCGGCACTACTGTGATGCTCACATGAGACTCTGCTCGTGCTGGCAGCACAGCAGGAGCCGAGTGTCATGCGAGTGTCCCTGCTTCTGAGGTCCGATCATGTGAGCAGACCTCAGCTGCGGGGGGCGGGCTGGCTCCCAGGAGGGGAGGGAGGGATTTCTCTCCCTCTCTCCTCCGTAGTCGGCTATTGCCATTCTCGCTTTGCACGCGCGGTACACCGATGTACCGCGAGTGCATTGCGATTTTTCTCTCACCCCATTCACTTGAATGGGTGCAAGAGAAAGAGTCTCGGCTTACAATCGCAGTATGCTGCGATTGTTTTCTCGTTCCGATTAGGGCTGAGAAAATAATCGCTCATGTGTGCTGACACATAGGCTAGAATTGGTCCGAGGGGAATGCGATGATTTATCGCACTCCACTTGCACCGATTTTCTCGCCGTGTGGCTTAGGCCTTAGGAGTATAAAAGGGCTTCACTGCAGTGACAGACACAAGGAAAGCGGGCACCAAAGTAATCGTCAAGATCTTTGGGTCTATTCCCCACTGTTTTGATTTCTCACACAAACCAACAGCAAACAGGATGGGGCCAATCAGGCCTGGACGACCTCTATTCAGGGGCCCATTGTAGCCTAATGGCCAGTCTCTATGGTAAGTACTTTTTTACTTAGTTCCTCTATGGGACTTTTACTTTTATTATTCTGATCACTGGTCTCATGCATTGCAACAGACATGTATTGCAATATATGAGACCTGTCAGATTACACTGACTAAAAGCCTGTTATACTTTGCCTATGGCTGGGTCTAACAGGCCACCATATCTGTCACACCAGGAGGTCATCGTTTGACCTCTGGGTGCCATGACAACCATAGTCTCCCGTGATTGTGTCATGGTGTTCCGATGTAGATCAGTAAGGGAGCCCCCTCAAAACCTTCATAATGCAGTATATGGAGGGTTAGTCAGTCAGGGGCAGCACGGGTATCAACCCTGACTGTTCCCGCAGCAGCTCAGCTGTCAGCTAATCTGAACTCCTACAGTGATCAAGAGGGGAAGTACTGAGTAGTTCAAAGGCAGAAAAACACACACCGCATTGATGGTTCCACAACCGTCATTGGCATAAATGGATCACCCGGTTAACCCATTGGTCACAGCTGGGTAGTAATCAAATAGAAAAAAAAAACATTTCCAGCGATAAAATAAAAAACATTTTTTATGGTATTTATAATCCATTAAAAGTTGGTCATCAACATATTGATGACCAAATTTTAATGGAATACAAATAAAATACATTCTTATGGTATCACCAGATTTTTTTCTATTTGATTACTGAGTTGTTCCTATATATTAAAGAGGTTGTCGACTACTTTTACATTGATAGTCTATCTCTAGGATAGGTCATCAATGTCTGATCAGCTAGGGTCCAACACCCAGCATCCCCACAGGCCAACAATGTAAAAGTAGTGGAGAATTTCTTTAAAGGGAACCTGTCAGGTCCCTTCTCCATTCTAACATACAAGCAGGTGTGTTATCCGGGTGTTTACTTGCCGACTTTAGACGCGCTGTAGGCATGGTCGGAACTGCAAAGGTCTTCTGATCATGTGTAGTGCGCTTGTGAAACCGACAAGCAAACATCCGGATAAGAAGGCTGCGCAAATGGCAAGCGTGCACGTTCTCCAGAAACTGACCGTGACGTCGCTCATGTAAATCCATGGTATCACGCCCACAGAGGCGTGATTCCACGGAAAGCATGCAACCGCCCATGGGCCAAAGAGACGCCCAGGGGACTAGACCCTCTGCTCATTTACATAGGGAACATGTAGTGATAAAACGTTTTTTATACATTCATATTACACAATTTTACAACACAGGGATGGGTAGGAAGGGGTTTCTAGGCCACACACCACCCTGCTTGTAGGTCAGAACGCATAAGGGACTGACAGGTTCCCTTTATTGGGTGTTCAGTGCACATCTGAAGCCGGGTCGGCCGGTGCGAACAGAACCTGTGCTGCCAAGGTTACAGGTTGTTCAGTGCTAATTGGAAGCATTGGTCATTGGCAGAGGGGTTTTTTTTAGCATATTTCCAGCATTTTGGGGGCTTGTTTTTAACTGACGTTTTTGACTCCATTCAACAAATAAACTACTGGTGATTAGAGATGAGCGGACCTGTGGAAGTTCACGTTCACCAGGTTCAGCCACAATTTAGATAAAGTTCAGTTCAGGCCCCGGACTTGACCCCGGAGTCCAATCTGATTGGAAGCCAGGATTGAGCAGTTCGGCTCTCCGCCCACATACAGCCAGCCATACACAGCATTTCCGGTGGAGGGAAAGATTTTATTTGTTTTTGGACACACTACATCTAAAAACGTTGTTTTTACCCCCCATTGAGAGATTGCAAGAGGCTCGCACTGGGCCAAGCACCGAGCATACCCGGGCACATCGATGCTTGATCGAGTGGTTTGCTTACTTACAGCACCTGAATTCCAAACTCGGACTCTGATTTTTTTTTTTTTTTTAAATAAATAAATAAAAAAAAAGTCTATAAAGTTCGGCACGGACCCTGAACTTTACAGTTGGGATTCGATCATCTCTACTAGCCATTTTTCTAGTAAAAACGCTGGCAAAACAATAGAAAAAAACCCAGTCAATGGGGATCCAATTGACTTCTCTTATAACGTATAGGACGCTACACCTGACGAAGGCTCTGCTCACTTGTTATAACTACTATACTATACTATACTATATATGTCTTTGGAAACATTAAAGGGAACCAACCATCAGGATTTTCATATATAAAGTAAAGTAAAGCATACCTTTTGTTCAGAAATTGGAGGTTTTATTTCAGAAAAATGTGCACATAAAGTTCCAGCAATGCACTGCTATTTGATGGATAGGTGCAACAGGGGTGGAAATAGATATCAAGACCCAACCCACATATTGCCACCCTTGTTGCACCTGTCTGCCTGCGCCGGTATTAACGACTGACAGCGACAGGGAGAGGAAGGCCAGGCAGACATGAGTGGGAATAGATTGCAAGACACGCCTCCCATATTCCCTTCCTGTTGCACCTGTCAATCAAATAGCAGTGCATTGCTGGAACTTTACTTGCACATATTTCTGAAATAAAAACACCGAATCTCTGAGCAAAAGCTATGCTTACATTCAGCATCCTAGCACCAGTATAGCACTTCCTTTGCTTTATATATGAAAATCCTGCTGGTTGGTTCCCTTTAAGTGGTTAAAAGACGCTCAAACGCCTGAACAAATGAACAGCGAATCGTTTCCACATACAATCTTTGGAGCATTTTTTGGGTGCCTTTTAGAGATGTTTTTTTTTTTTTTAGAGTGGACATGTCTGAAAAAAGTCTTAGACAATGGAAGGTGAACAAGCTGATTGGATTACTAAGTAGTTTTTTCTCTGGAAAAGTTGCGGCAAAAAAATGATCTTGTTTACATATGCAGCCAATCTGTCTCTGGATTATTACTTCCAAATCAGACTATCATTTTCACTCTATATAGAGCCAACATTATAATTGCTATACTTTATTAAAAACAGTTTATGTAACTCCATCATTATATATCAGCCACAAATTAAGTAACCAAGGTCTGGGATTCTATTTAAATATGTAGTAGCAGTAATAATAATAATAATAATAATAATAATACTACATATAAATCATTTCCATATGGTAATTTAGGTAAAAAAAACAAAACAAAAAAACAGGAATGATTGAGTTAAATCAGGAGGAACTTCCATTGTAACTTGTAATCGCTGCCATTCACAATAGAATTGATGTTTTAAAAAGGAAACATGGTTTAGTTATAGTACATTTAAAACTAATTTCCTGTCATTTCAGAAAGAAAAAACTTTTTTCATGTATTAATATTTTTGGTTCAATCTATACAAATAGAAGTTGACTCCTGCGCTGTCGTAAGAAGATGGTCAGCAGTAATGGTTAAACGTGATTTTATTACGCGTTTCAGAGATCACATCTGTGAAACGTGTAATAAAATCACGCTCTAACCTTTACTGCTGACCATCTTCTTACGACAGCGCAGGAGTCCACTTCTATTTTTGATGATAACGCCTCGTGGTGACTGCTGCAGCCGTAACCTACACACTTTCAATAGCAGTTGTGACTATTTTCACAACTGTATCAGGTGCGCACGTTATGTTTTCCAACAAACATTTGTAACGTTAGCACCTTTTGTCTTTTCAGTCTCTTTTAGGCTATGTACGCACGTTGCGTAATGTCATGCATTTACGCTGCGTTTACCACTGCAGCGTAAATCAGTCCTGCGTCCCCTGCACAATCTATGAAGATTGTGCATAATCTGTGCGCACGATGCTTTTTTTGAACATAGCGTTTTTAGAGTCAAAAATTTGAGAAAATCTCTGCATTCAAAAATGCAGCATGTCACTTATTTTGTGCGCTTTGGATGCAGCTCCCACTCTGTCTATGGCAGAGGCTGCATCCAGAGCACATGAAATCGACATCTATTGTGCAGACACTGCATTCATTACGCAGTGTTTCTGCAGCGCACATGCACTGCCAAATTGCTGCAGATTTTTCAGCATGGACACGACCCAAAGTGCGCACATAGCCTTACATTGGTTCAGTCTATAGCAATGCTAATTTCTATCTGTGCTACATTACTTTGGGACAGAAACCTCAGCAAATTTTCTCAAAGGGTATTGTACAGAAAGACACAGAGCAGAAAACCCCCCATAAAATAATAAACTTTTTTTAATGAACCAATACAAAGTGCAAATTAAAACCATTAAGTCACAGGGAGGGCCTTGGGCAAATTCCCTATTGTCTCCCTTCCTGGCCGCGGAGGTTGGCACCCTAATTCAGAAAACGTAGTTCGGCCCCCGCTCAATGAGGACTGGCCCTTCTGACCCTACACTGAATGCTTCTCAGTGCTGCTACTCTATAGGAAGGCCTTAAAAATACAAAGTGAAAATATCACAAACACACAGATGGATTCCCAGAGACATCTTTCCTGGATATTATTCACAGGAAGATGGTTTTTAGGGTATGTGCGCACTAGGCTTTTTTTCACGCTGCGTTTTTATGTGCGCTTTTGTCTCAAAAAACGCACCCACGGCTAAAAAACGCGACAAAAACGCATGCGTTTTTACCGCGATTTGGTGCGTTTTTTGCTGCGTTTTTGCTCACTGCGTTTTTAATCAGTGCACACAATGCCATTAAAGATTGTTGATGAAGAAAAAAAAAAGGTCTGATGTCATTTCCTTCTTTAAAATGTTCATTGTATGCAGGAGAGCAGACAGCAGCTGCAGAACTAGTGTATGCAGGAGAGCAGACAGCAGCTGCAGAACTACAAGGCTCAGCATCCTCCATCCAGGATTGTATGCAGGAGTTTTTTGCCCAAAAAGAAAAAAAAAAATGACATGGGCTTCGCTATATTTTTGTATGCTAGCCAGGTACAGCAGGCAGGTACAGGCTGCCCCCAATCCCCAGCTGCCTATTTGTACCCGGCTGGGAATCAAAAATATAGGGAAGCCCTTTTTTTTTTTATTTCATGAATTTCAAGAAATAATAAAAAAAAAATAAAAAATGACATAGGCTTCGCCCAATTTTTGAGTCCAGCCGGGTACAACTAGGCAGCTGGGGATTGGAATCCGCAGTGCAGAGTGCCCAAGCTTTCTGGGCACCCCCACTGCGAATTGCAGTCCGCAGCCACCACAGAAATGGCGCTTTCATAGAAGCGCCATCTTCTGGCGCTGTATCCAACTCTTCCAGCTACCCTGGTGACTGTGGCTCGCTGGGTAATAATGGAGTTAGGGCTAGCTGTATATTATCAGCTGGCCCTAAGCCCGAAATTCATGGTGTCACGCCAATATTAGACATGGCCACCATGAATTTCTAGTAATGATAAAAAAAAACACAACACAGAAAAATATTTTTATTAGAAATAAAACACAACACAATTAGTGACTCCATCTTTATTGAAATAAAAAACCTCCCTCCGCAGTAATCCTGGGTCAAGGGTCCCGCGCTGTCCAATCCGGATCCAATATCATCTGATCGGTCTGCTGGAAGGCAAAGCGATCAGATGATGTGTTAGGATCAAGTGCCTGAATCACATCACACATCAGCTGATTGTATAAAAGCCGATTATACAATCAGATGATGCATCAGTGCAAAAAAAAAAAAATAAATAAATACTCACGTCTGTGCTGATTACCGGCAGCTCCTGCAGCGATCGGATGAGAGTCTGATCCTGTCCCATCGCTGCAGGAGCTGCCGGTAATCAGCTGATGAAGTCTCCTGACGGCAGGATCAGCTGATAGCCGGCCGGGCACGAAAAAGCCGGCGACACCGCAAGAATTACGATCAGCTGATGCGTCAGGTGACTGCATCAGGTGATCCACCGCCAGGTCCTGCAAGCTTCGTACGTGCCCCGAGGAGACTGCACACAGCCAGAGCGGCGGCACCGGGACCCTGCAGACAGGTGAGTATGAAATTTTTTTTTTCTACTGTTCATTCTTGTTTTCGCCGCTGCCTCCATCTCCCGCCCAGACATGGCGCTGCACGGAGCTGACATGGCACCGGGCGGGTTGTGGACGCAGCGGTGACGGTACCGGGAGGATTCATGCTTCTGTGTTTACCAACAGAAGGAATCCTCTTCCTGTACACGTCACTTTACTGCCCACCCCTTGCGTTTATAGCTGCGTTTTTAGTCATAGAAATGCAGCTATATGCGTTTTTCATTGCGTTGTTGAACATCTCATTGAACTCAATGGGTGAAAAACGCAGTAAAAAAACGCAGAAATAATTGACATGCTGCATTTTTCTGGTCACCACAAAAACGCAGCTACAAAAAAACGCTGTGTGCGGACAGCACTTATGAAAACCCATAGACATTGCTGGGGAAGCAATGTCACTGCGTTTTCAGCACAAAAACGCCGCTAAAAACGCAGCAAAAACGCCTAGTGCGCACAAGGACTTAAGATGTTTTTTTTATAGATCAGTCTTCCAAAATACGGTTGGATCCAGAGTAAGCACTAAATTAACATAATAGTCACTTTATAGGGTCAGAACAGCATGGTCCTCATTAATATGCAAGCAAACATATTCAGATATATTTAGTGAATAATAAAAAGGGCCAAATGACCAGTACTTAGCCACACTCAGCAGCTCACTGTCCGACGCGTTTCTCCCCCAAGAACAAGATTGATCGGAGGTTCATCAGGGGCTGTCCATAATTAGACCACATAAGTGACAAAATTAGAGTTATGTCATCCAAAAGGAAATCGGTCCTCCAATGAGGTAATTTTACCGATCAGGGATCATGCTTTTATACTACATATATCTGAATATGTTTGCTTGCATATTAATGAGGACTATGCTGTTCTGACCATATAAAGTGACTATTATGTTAATTTAGTGCTTACTCTGGATCCAACCGTATTTTGGAAGACTGATCTATAAAAAAACATCTTAAAAACAATCTTCCTGTGAATAATATCCAGGAAAGATGTCTCTGGGAATCCATCTGTGTGTCTGTGATATTTTCACTTTGTATTTTTAAAGGGAACCTGTCAGCAGAAATTTCCCCTAAAACCTAACAGATTCCCCCTCTGCAGCTCCTGGGCTGCATTCTAGAAAGGTCCCTGTTATTAGTGGGCCCCCTTTCTGACCAAAAAAAAGAGTTTATAAAGATGTACCTTTTTGGCTTCGGATTCTATAAATCTGACACGGGGGCGGGCAGCCTGATGGCCGTTATTCTGCCCCCTGGTCCTGTATGCCGCCCCCATCGCTGATTTCCATACTTTTGGACGCCGCCCACTGCTCCAGCCATCCCCGCGCATGCCCAGTGCCAGTCTCACGGGACTCAGCACTGTGACTGTTGGTGACGTGTGCGCAGGGAAGTGATTATGGGCGGGACTGTGACTGTTATCAGCAAGTACCTGCCCATAATCTCGTGAGCGCGCAAACCTCTCCAGCGTCACACTGTGCTCAGTGTAGATGCTAGACTGTATGGGCTGCTTCCAGGGATGACGTCCCTTTGTCACGTGATAGGGGCGTGTTCAAAATACTATCACGTGACAGAGGGATGCCCAGTGCTCAGTCCCGTGAGACTGGCACTGGGCATGCGCGGGGATGGCTGGAGCAGTGGGCGGCGTCCAAAAGTATGGAAATCAGCGATGGGGGCGGCATACAGGACCAGGGGGCAGAATAACGGCCATCAGGCTGCCCGCCCCCGTGTCAGATTTATAGAATCCGAAGCCAAAAAGGTACATCTTTATAAACTCTTTTTTTTGGTCAGAAAGGGGGCCCACTAATAACTGTATTGTAATAATGTGTATTATGAATGGAAAAAAAACCTAAACATTTTATTACTTACATGTTCTCTATGAATAAGGATAGGCTCTAGTCCCCTGGGCATCGCATCACCCTGTGGGTGTGATTCCATCGATTTACATGAGCGATGTCACAGTCAGCTCCTTAAGATCCCGCACGTGTGCGCTTACCATTCCTGCAGCCTTGTTATCCAGGTGCTTGTTTGTCTTCTGATCATGCGCAGTGCGCGTCTGAAGCCGAGAAGCAAGCACCCAGATAACAAGGCTGCAGGAATGGTAAGTGCGCACGTACCGGGTCTCAAGGAGCTGACTATGACATCGCTCATGTAAATCCATGGTATCAGGCCCACAGGGCGATGCGATGCCCGGGGGACTAGACCCTATCCTATTTACAGAGGGAACATGTAAGCAATCAAACTTTTTTTTAACATTCATAATACGGATTATTACAACACAAGGATGGGTAGGAAGGGGTTATTAGGCCACACACCACCCTGCTTGTAGTAGGTCAGAACGCATATTGTACGTGACAGTTATCACACTGATCCCCTTTGGATGAAGGCAAATACACAACAGGAAAGCTTGAAAAACACATGTAAACTTTCAAGTGCATTTTTTAAAGACCTTTATTTTAATGTGAAAACCCCCCACAAAATACACTGAAAAAAAATGTACATGCAGTTAACCTGATGTGCAAAGTATGTGCAAACAGAGGTTTTTGAGGCAAAAAAAATTACTTTCCGAGTAAAAACTGCTTCAAGAAACTCTGCATCTTTGAGGAGTATTTAATTTCCTGAAGAGGGTTTGAACAGTTTGAAATAATTTTATTTACATAACATGGATTAGTGACAGAACTTTTGTCAGGGACTGTATATGGACAAATATCAAATAGATTGCCAGTTTATATGAAAGAGTAAATATTTTGTGACCTGACACAAAAGGTGAATGTAGTGCCATGCCATATGTGACTTAAATTGAATATAAAACAGAAAGTATGTGAAATCAATGACATTGTGTCCAATAAATAATACGGTAGCATATAAAAACAGGTTTATATATTAAAATATAATCGTATCATACACACACACACACACACACACACACACACACACACACACACACACACCAGCCTGTCTACTCTTTGGTTCCTCTAGACTTCCGCAGTTAAAGGATCTTTGGTGGCATCATAATCACATGACTTTGATGTTACTAAAGATTTGTAAACAGTCTCAACCTCAGAAAATAAATACTGGGAACCTCTGTGTAGGGGCCCTGAAAAATTGCCCAAGTTTGCCCGACCCTCCACCTACACCAGCTCTGTATAGCAGCCTGTCTCCCCTTCAGTTTTTCTAGACTTCTGTAGTTAAAGGACCTTTGGTGACATCATTATCACATAACCATGATGTCACCAAAGGTCATTAGGCTCTGTGCGCACGTTGCGTATTTGCGTGCAGTTACGCTGCGTATTGCACTGCAGCGTAACTGCATGCGTCCTGCGTCCCCAGCACAATCTATGAAGATTGTGCATAATCCATGAGCACGTTGTGTTTTAGAACGCAGCGATTTGCATGCTGCCAAATTGCTGTGCTCTAAAGAGCAACATGTCACTTCTTTTGTGAGTTCTAGATGCTTTCTCCACTCTCTCTATGGGAGAGACAGCATCCAGAGCGCACAAATTCTGCAGTCAGCAAACTTTCAGAACGCAGCTTTTCAGCTGCGTTCTGAGACGCACATGCAGTGACTTGTACGCTGCGGTGCAGAGCGCACACGTGGGCACATACCCTTAACCAGTTTCAAGCTCGGAATGGACATACTGGGGACTACTAAGAGACTGAGGGCCTTTAAGCATAGGCACTTCACCAGTTACCCCTCTCCCAAATGTTGGTCCGGACTGTAACTAGGGCTTATTTTTGGAGTATGGCTTATATTTCAAGCATACTCCAGAAATTCTTTAAAATCATGCTAAGGTTTTTTGGGAGGAAGCACGATATTACTACCGGTATATAGTTATCACCTATCGTAGATCACCTGTCCCATGATGATGTACTATCCAGTACTATACTGTGGTAAAATAAAGGTATCATTTCATTTTTGGTCAGTTTTATATTTTGTGTTAAAATGTAAAAAAAAAAAAAATCTCAACTAGTCAATTTGGTTTATTGCACTCTACATGTAGATATAGTTTGATTTAATTTCAACTTAAAGCTTTGTTCACATGAAGCATAAATTCATAAATTCTGCATTTTCTCCAGTACATTTTTTCAGAATTTTTTTCTCCGATTAACAGTCGAAATACAGCGGATGTAATTTTATGAGCATTTTTTTTAGGGGGGGGGGGGTATTTTTTCCCCTATGGGAATCATGAAAAAAATGCACGCATGAGTAAAAGCTGCACACAAGTTTTTAAGTGCAGAATCAAAGCTTTTCTGTACTAACTAAAATGCATTTAAAAAAGGTGCTTATAATCTGCATAAAAAAAGGGAACACACACAGTAAATGCAATCAGAAACAATTATTGCATATTATAGGGCAATCGAGGGGTTGTGTGAACCGATTTGCCAACTTATTGATCACTATTTAAAACCATTAGTGGAGACACTCCCCTCGTACGTTAAGGACACTACGGACGTCCTGAACAGGGTGGACGGGATCTTTGTGGAAGAGGACATGCTCATGGTCATGGCCGACGTAGAGAGCCTCTATACTTGTATACGACATGAGCATGGGTTAGCTGCAGTGCGTCATTTCTTGGGGGTGGACGGTCGGGATGGCACTATGGGTTCACTTATCCTCGAGTTGCTCCACTTTGCCCTCACACATATTTTGTTTTCAAGGACCAATTTTACCTTCAGGGTCGCGGCACTGCGATGGGCGCGGCCTGTGCGCCTTCGTACGCCAACCTGTTCCTAGGCTTCTGGGAACGTAACATCTTTGGCGACGGAGGCGTCGGGGCCAGCGCCCATGTGCAGTGCTGGCTAAGGTACATTGATGACGTTTTATTTTTTTGGCAGGGCACGGTGGAGCAGCTCGATGTTTTTATGGGGCTTCTCAATGTCAATGATTTTGGCATTAGGCTGACTTATAGGTACAGCAGCATTGATTTTTTAGACATCAAAATAGAGGTTGGAGCGGATCATCTAATACAGACCGATGTCTACCGTAAGAGTACCTCGGTCAATGCTCTGCTGCATGCCTCGTCAGCCCATACACCTGCCACTATTCGCGCTATCCCGACCGGCCAGTTCCTGAGAATGAGACGCATTTGCTCGACCAACGACAAGTTTGAGGCTCAGTCGGCTGACCTTGGTTGCCGCTTCAGAGAGCGTGGCTACAGTGGGAGGATGGTGAAGAAGGGATATTTGAGGGCTAAAAATCTCCCTAGGGCGCAACTCCTCACTTACAGGCCCAAGAAAACGTCCTCTGGTGGTGAACCAAGGTTCATCAGCACATATAATCACGAGTGGGGCACCATGAAGGAGATTCTTCACAGGCATTGGCCTGTTTTATTATCTGATCCGATACTGTCGGGGATCCTCACGGATGCTCCGCTCGTGACAGCGAGACGTGCTAAGAACATCAAGGACCTGTTGGTGAGGAGTCATTATGTCCCAGACATCAAAAATCCCTTCAGTACCCGTGGCCCCACTCTTGGATGTTTTAAGTGCGGTCGCTGTCTGGCGTGCAATAACATTGTCCGCACTAAGACGTTTTTCTCCTCTGGTCACTTAAAGACTTTTGAGATCCGGAAATACATATCGTGTGGTACTACACATGTTGTTTACTTTGCCACGTGCCCGTGCTCTCTGATCTACGTGGGGCTGACTTCGCGTGAGCTCCGCATTAGGGTCAGAGAGCACGTGCGTGACATTTCGGCAGCAACATCAGCACAAGATCGTACTCTTCTTAAAACACTTCCCCGTCACTTCAGGAAGTATCATAACTGTGATCCTACACTTCTTGAGGTGCGTGGAATTGACACAGTTAGTTGTGGCTCCAGGGGGGGGGGGGGGAGATATAAAGAAAAAATTGGCTCAATGTGAGGCCCGGTGGATTAGTACTCTTGAAACCCTTGTCCCCAGAGGACTTAATGAAGTCATTAGCCTTGCATGCTTTCTTTGAATGACTCTCTCCATGCTCCTCTTTCATGAACATTCTTCGCCACTTTTTTACTATAATATAATATAATATAATATAGAGATATATATATATATATATATATATATATATATACACACACACATATATATATACACACACACATATATTATCCTTTTTTTTAAATATTTTTAATATATTTTTACACCGATTTTTCATGCCCTGCTCTCTTCCCCCTCCCCCCACCCCTTCTTTTTTCTGATTTCTATACCTCATTGCCCTTATTTATTGCATTTTTTATATTCATAAATAGGTGGTGTCCAATGTGAATATATTGGGCATCCATCCCCTTTTGATGTCCAGGAATCTTTTGGACCTGTGACCCATTAAGTGAGGTCAGACTATATCTACATCAACTACCTCTGAACTACCTGGATGGGACCCTTTTTGGCCACCTATATGGACTGACTATGAACTGTGGCAGAAAATCGCCATCTATATTACTTGGTGCTGTGTCTCTTTTCATACTATTGGAACTATATACCTGCATTGTCTGTGTATTTGATTTAACTCCGCCCACCTAGTCACATGATCGGATCTTTTTTTGTCCCATGAATGACGTTCCCTCGGCTTCCTGGCCTGCCGCCCTCCAGTACGTGCGGGGTTGCTGGCTCCTCCTCTCTCTCTGACGTGGCCGCCGTCTCATTGGACGGGGGCGCCCATGTGAGATATGGGTGACGCGTCCCTATTCTTACATGCGCGCTTCAGGTCTGACGGCGCTCCTTTGGTTGGGGGTGTTGCGCCAGCTTCCTGTGCGTGTCATTCCGGTGGGCGTCACTTCAGGAAGCCCTATGCACAGCGGGCATTATAAATTAATGAGGTTCCCTGTCTCTATCACCCTCGTCTTTCCTCCCTGATGAAGCGGTGTCCACAGGGGTAGTATTTGACTCTGCGAAACGTACGTTGGAGGTTTTAGGGGGCTCTTTCTTATGGGAGGTCCCCTTAACTGGGGATTCTGGCTCCTCCTTGGATTCAGCATTTTTGCAAGCAGTTTTCTGTACATTGCTATGTATTGTATTGTGTTGATGGCATGTGAGAGTGGATTCCACATACATATTGTGCTTATAGCAGCTTCATGATTCATTTCTTGTTTGCACTTGGCACTTTATAATTACTGTATGCTGCTATATTTGCACTGTATCCACTTATGCACTCAGCACTTTATGATTATTCATTTTTTACATGCTGCTATGTTAACATTTTGTCTGTAACAGCTGCCAGTCAGGATAATGTACTGACACTCTATCTAAAGTACTGTATAGCGAAACCCCTTTTGTTAGTTCTTATACCAACCCTGATTGTCTCTTCATATGCTGCTGCCTTTTCCCCTGGGGCTATTATTCACTTTTATCCCCCCATTCTGTGTATTTTATGGCCATCTCTTCTTTTTGTGTCTTGTTTATCTCACACATTTAATAAAATTTGTCATCGTTTTGCACTATTTATTACTCCGGTCCTCTTTGTTTTTCGATATTGCATAGGAGTATGTGCTAGGCACGCGTTCTGCCCCATTGTAGGCATTTGTTCCTTATATTGTGATAAGTGACGGTCATGAGGTATAGTTTTCTCATATTATAGGGCAGACCTATAGATCTCTATGAAATAATCCTTTATTTAAAGGGAACCAGGATTTTCCCGTATAAGCTGCGGCCACCACCAGGAAGCTCTTATATACTGTATATAAGAGCCCAGGCCGCTCTGTATAACGCAAAAAACATGTTTTTTTATACTCATCTGCAGGGCGGTCTGGTCTGATGGGTGTCACTGCTCTCCGGTCCAGCGCCACCTCTATCTTGTGCAGTCGCCGTCCTTATTTCCAGACCCGTGTGGATGGAGCGTCCTATATCATCCACACAGAGGCCTACATTGCGCTCCTGCACACACCTACTGAGGGCAGATCAACGTATTGTAGTGCACATGCACGAGCGGTCTATAACCTTTCCCCGCACCTTCACATTACAATACCTTGCTCTGCCCTCAAGCAGGGCAGATCAAAGTGCGCCTGCGAAGGAGCACAATGGCAGCCTCTGTGTGGATGATGTAGGACAAGTCATCTACATGGAGCAAGGAAGGAGGACGGTGATGGAAGGAAATGAAGAGGCACCAGACCGAGACCAGCAGCGCCCATCGGACCCAACCGTCCCGCAGGTGAGCATAATAAAAGGTGTTTTTTACATTTTACAGAGCGGCCTGGGCCGCTTTCTTGAACACTGTATATAAGAGATCACAGGTGGTGGCCACAGCTTATAAAAGGAAAAACCTGGTGACAGCTTCCCTTTAAAGGCAACCTGTCAGGTCCAATATGCACCCAGAACCACGAGCAGTCCTGGGTGTATATTGCTATTCTCTGTCTAACAATCCCTGTATACACTAGCATAGATAAAGGGATCTTTAGAAAAAGTATTTCAAAAGATCTTATATTGTATGCTAATGAGGGAGGGGCCTAGTCCTTTGGACATTAGTTCTCCTGGCTAGTCTGCTCCATTAGCATGTTAGGGGTGCTTCACACACGCCGAGATCGCTGCTGAGTCACGCTTTTTGTGATGCAGCAGTGACCTCATTAGCGATCTCGCTGTGTGTGACACTGAGCAGCGATCTGGCCCCTGCTGTGAGATCGCTGCTCGTTACACACAGCCCTGGTTCGTTTTCTTCAAAGGCGCTCTCCCGCTGTGACACACAGATCACTGTGTGTGACAGCGAGAGAGCGACGAATGAAGCGAGCAGGGAGCAGGAGCCGGCATCTGGCAGCTGCGGTAAGCTGTATCCAAGATAAACATCGGGTAACCAAGGTGGTTACCCGATATTTACCTTAGTTACCAGCCTCCGCAGCTCTCACGCTGCCTGTGCTGCCGGCTCCGGCTCTCTGCACATGTAGCTGCATTACACATCGGGTTAATTAACCCGATGTGTACTGTAGCTAGGAGAGCAAGGAGCCAGCGCTAAACAGTGTGCGCGGCTCCCTGCTCTCTGCACATGTAGCTGCATTACACATCGGGTTAATTAACCCGATGTGTACTGTAGCTAGGAGAGCAAAGCTAAGCGGTGTGCGCTGGTAACTAATGTAAACATCGGGTAACCATACCCGATGTTTACCTTAGTTACCAGTGTCCGCAGCTTCCAGACGCCGGCTCCGTGCAGGCGCAGGGTCGCTTGCACGTCGCTGCTGGCTGGGGGCTGGTCACTGGTCGCTGGTGAGATCTGCCTGTTTGACAGCTCACAAGCGACCATGTAGCGATGCAGCAGCGATCCTGACCAGGTCAGATCGCTGGTCGGATCGCTGCTGCATCGTTAAGTGTGAAGGCACCCTAAGTAGACCCCTGTGGGTGTGCTATCATGCTAATGAATGCAAAATGTCACAGGATGATCTCACTCACCTCTCCGGCTGCCATTATCGCCTGACACTGGATTTCGGCTCAGTGCACATGACCCCGGAGTTCTGGTCATGTGCACTATGAAGCCGGGTGTGCGCGTCCTGGCTTCAAACTGAAGTAGTGCGCATGACCGAATCTCCGGGGTCATGCGCACTGAGCCGAAATCCAGTGTCGGGCGGCGATGGCAGCGGAGAGGTGAGTGAGATCATCCTGTGACGCTGCACATTCATTAGCATCATAGCATACCCACAGGGGTGTACTAACATGCTAATGGGGCCAATTAGCCAGGGAAACTAACGCCATTGGGACTAGTCCCCGAGCTGATTAGCATACAATAAAATAAATAGAAATACTTTTTCTAAAGATCTCTTTATCTATGCTAGTGTATACAGGGACTATTAGGCAGAAATTAGCAATTTGAATCCAGAACAGCCCGTGGTTCTGGCTGTATATTGGACCTGACAGGTTCCCTTTATGAAGGAACCTTATTATGGGATCTGAGTTATGCTTTTGCACCGAGAAGAACACCTTAGCATAATTTTCAGTCCAGAACCGACACTTCTACGATCCTAAGGGTGCGTGCCCACGATTAGTTTTCACAGCGTTTTGGATGCAGCATGCTTCAGCTATATCGAAAACGCAGCGTTATACAGTACAAGCACGCACAGTAGATGGGATTTCTAGAAATCTTGTATCCACAGTGCTTTTTTTTCCCGCAGCAAACACTAACCTGCAGTGTGACTTTCCAAGCCGCAGAATGTCAATTATTTGCTGTGGAGTCACAATCGTCCTACGCAGGGAGAAGAGAAGAGAGAGACCGCAACTGCACGAGACAGGATCGTGGGCACAAGCAGCTGCCGTCTCCTGTGGAGGAGACTCATGGCCCCGCAGGTCAGGACCCGCCACATCCAGGACTGATCGTGGGCACATACCCTAATATATTCCGATAAATGAGATGACATTATGGTTGAGTTAGGATTCATGGTTACACACATTTAAGATCTCGCAGAACTGAGGTCTTGCAGCATGGTGGAACCTATTAAATCTGTTTCTTTAAGATACTGAAATGCAAGGGACACATCTGTTTAACTCCTCTCCCAAGAAGCTGAAACACAAGACATTGAAACCAGAGCAGTCACTTGGCACCATTCTGGAATGCATGGATTGAGGATCTGAATTAGGGGTGATAAATACCGTGGATCTATCGTTTGAATACTTGTAGGAGCCGTCACACTGACTTGTTCGCCTGGGTGCTGCCATCCCTCCAGTGATGCTAAATCTAAAAAACGTGTATAATAAACCATAAATGTTTTAAAACAAACTAAAAGCCCCCATACACAGATAAAAGTTGGCCAAATTCACAGTTTTCAATACTCCCCAAAAACTGATGTTGGGGATGAAAATTATCAATTTTTGGAATTACAACAGCAGATCTTCAAGGATCGCATTGGAGCATCAAGAGTAGAAGGCTAAGTTGAGAAAAACGTCCAATGTGGTCGGACTTCTACCGACTTGCTTGTCATGGTTGTAGTAACCACAAGATTGCAACGCCACCCCCTTCTCTTGTACAATGTAGCAGCGACACCTAGTGAACTTTGGTCACACAACAGGTGTCACGGCCAAAGTCCCCATGTAGCCTCAGCCATAGACCTAAGCCACACGGTGAGAAAATCGGTGCGAGTGGAGGATTAAACATCGCTTTCCACTCAGACCAATATTAGCCTGTGTGTCAGCACACGAGTGATTATTTTCTCATCCCTAATCGGACCGAGAAAACAATCGCAGCATGCTATGATTGTAATGCGAGACTCTTTCTCTCGCACCCATTCAAGTGAATGGGGCGAGAGAAACATCACACTGCACTCGCGGTACACCGGTATACTGCCAGTGCAGTGCGAGAATGGCAATAGCCGGCTACGGAGGAGAGAGGGAGAGAAATCCCTCCCTCTCCTCCTCAGTGGCGTCCCATCCCCCGCAGCTGAGGTCCGCTCGCATAGTCGGACCTCAGTCGCAGGGACTCTCGCATGACTCTCGGCTCTGCTGTACTGCCAGCGTCAGCCAAGTGTTATGCGAGGATCACATTAGTTCCCCCTCCCCCCCTTCCCCCGGTGTGGCCCCTGCCAAAAAGCAATCGGTAGCTAATTGAACAAATTCTTTCAAATAAATTCACACTCAGCTTAGCTCAGCATTTGTCATTTTTAAGGGAAGCTGTCACGTGGTAAAAATACTATTAACCTGCAGATATGGGGTTAATCAGCAGGTTAATAGTATGCTGAATCGGCCAGGTGCCTACACATTAAACCCCGCTGCCGGGAGTAAATTAACTTTAACCCTCCCAGCAGCATTGCGGTTTCAGTATCGGGGGCGGTGCCGGTTCAGTCACCGCTCTGTAGTTGCACCCCAAGCACTGACTGACAGCTTTCTCAAATGCTGAGCAGCTGTCAGTTACCTAATGTGTAGGGGTACCCTACAGTAGTCCACAGCCCTGCCCCTTATACCACTAATCACTGGGAATGGATGTTATATTACAGACCAAAGATTTATTTTCTGTTCCAGTCCTCAAGTCTCTCTCAGCCGTCAGAGTCTTTTCATGTCCACAGTAGGTCAGAAGTCAAAGAAAAACATGTAAATTGCAGTTAAGACTGCAGAAAAGAAGGGTTAATGATCTGAGCCCCCATATACAATAGATAGCTACTGCCTGGCAGCTATCATAGCCGGCTATCATGGCTGGCACTCACATACACAATGGTCAAGCGCTTCTGTGTTCTCTGTTAGAGAGCCGCAGTCAGACTTCTCTGGCAATAGCAAAAAAAAAACCCATCAGGTGTCCAAGATCGTCTAGAAAGCGGCACGCTCGTCGGTAAAATCATACCTTTATTAAAGCATCTTCATAAACACATTCACAGACGACTATCCAACATGGCGGGGAGGAAGAAAGGGGAGACAGCTACTGCAGGCCAGACGACAGCTGTTGTGCGCTGATCGATGCTTCAACAGGTCCAACATCAGACAAGCAGGAGCCTCATCTCCCCGAGAATCGTCGGTCTGGGGCTCCCATACACATTAGACTGCGTACTGAACTCATTGTATCGGCCAACGTTAGTCGAATGTGTATAGGGGGCTTAAGGCCAATCTAACTATATACAGTTTATGGTTATGGGCTGTAACCCTTAAATTCTATTTGCTTTACTTTTTAGCGGTAATTTAAAGAAGTATTCTGGAGATTAACATGAAGAGGATATGGCTGGGAGGTCTGTCGTAAGTCTGGCTGATGAGGATCTAGCGTCTGGAACTCCCCAAACCTTAGAATAAAGAGGATGAATTCGACAGCTCTTTTTATCCTTACAATGTCATCCAAAACTTGTGGCAGTGTAAAAGCTGCAACGCTGTCCCATTCACTTCACTGGGCTTGTGTCACAGTATCCGATGCAGAACTGGGTTAGTATTAGTGTCAGGATAAACGGACGGTGCAAAAGTCACCAAATCCTGAAATTATATTGTGGACCCGTGTTAGGGTACTTTCACACTTGCTTTCAGCGGACTCCGTCACTATGGAGAATAGCGCAGTCCGTTAACGCACTGCGCTATTCTCCATAGACTTGTATGGATGACGCACTGTAACGCAAGTGTCAGCGTTGCAACCGCCGGAAAATGCAGCGTCCTTATTTTGACGCTGCGTCAGGCGGAAGGAACGCAGCATGTAACGTTTTTTTGAGCAGCGGAATCCTTTGGATTTCACTGCGCATGCTCTCTCTGGCTCCCTCCAACTGTAACCAGGGTACACATCGGGTAACCAAGGAACCCTGGTTACATGTGCCGGGAGCCCGAAACTTTCGCGCTCGGCTCTGCCCCCTCCCGCACTCCGTATGTATACACACACACACAAAATCGCACACACACAATCACACACACACTCTCACACTCACTCACCTGTCCCCCAGCGATGCAGTCCCCGCGGCACTGACGTCCTCAGCCATGGCCCCGCTCGTCTCCACCCACTTCGCACTTCGCCCCCCGCTCCCGCCCCCCGCACACATTGTCGGCGACCGAACGATCAGCTGATCACCTGGCAGCCGGCTACTGTGAGTGATCGGCTGATCACCCGGCGGCCGGCTACTGTGAGAGATCGGCTGATCACCCGGCGGCCGGCTACTGTGAGAGATCGGCTGATCACCCGGCGGCCGGCTACTGTGAGAGATCGGCTGATCACCCGGCGGCCGGCTACTGTGAGAGATCGGCTGATCACCCGGCGGCCGGCTACTGTGAGAGATCGGCTGATCACCCGGCGGCCGGCTACTGTGAGAGATCGGCTGATCACCCGGCGGCCGGCTACTGTGAGAGATCGGCTGATCACCCGGCGACCGGCTACTGTGAGTGATCGGCTGATCACCCGGCGGCCGGCTACTGTGAGTGATCGGCTGATCACCCGGCGGCCGGCTACTGTGAGAGATCGGCTGATCACCCGGCGGCCGGCTACTGTGAGTGATCGGCTGATCACCCGGCGGCCGGCTACTGTGAGTGATCGGCTGATCACCCGGCGGCCGGCTACTGTGAGTGATCGGCTGATCACCCGGCGGCCGGCTACTGTGAGTGATCGGCTGATCACCCGGCGGCCGGCTACTGTGAGTGATCGGCTGATCACCCGGCGGCCGGCTACTGTGAGTGATCGGCTGATCACCCGGCGGCCGGCTACTGTGAGTGATCGGCTGATCACCCGGCGGCCGGCTACTGTGAGTGATCGGCTGATCACCCGGCGGCCGGCTACTGTGAGTGATCGGCTGATCACCCGGCGGCCGGCTACTGTGAGTGATCGGCTGATCGTTCACAATAGTCTGCCGACGGTAAAACTGTAAAAAAAAACAAAAAACGGATTGCATTGTTTTGCAGCATTCGTTGTGCCACTATATGCAACACATCCGTTGCATCCGTCACACAACGCAATGCAACGGATACCGTTCAACGCAAGTGTGAAACTAGCCTTAGCCAGAAAATTCAATGTAAATACGTTTATGCCCATGTCGTATCTTTCCAAGCATGCAAATGCTCATTATGAGTATCCGAGCAGGATATTGCTCGCTCATCACTACCTGCTATGTGTGGACAGCCTGCTTGACTCTTCATGCTAATATATTAATATGAGGCTATTAAATTCAGGCCAGGAGACAAGCGGGCAGTACAGTGCCTTGCATAAGTATTCGGCTCCCTTGAATTTTTCAACCTTTTTCCACATTTCAGGCTTCAAAAATAAAGATAAAAATTTTAATGTTATGCTGAAGAATCAACAAGTGGGACACAATTGTGAAGTTGAACGAAATTTATTGCTTATTTTAAACTTTAAAAAAGAAAAAAATAACTGAAAAGTGGGGCAGATTTGGTTACAAAAAGATTTCCAAAACTTTAAGGCTCTGTGCGCACTGGGAAGTGGAATTTTCTTGAGAAAATTCCGCATGCCCTCAAAGATTACCGCACCCGCGGTAAAAAAACCGCGGGAAACCGCACCCGAAAACCGCATGCGGTTTGCCGCGGTTTTGCCGCGGTTTTGCCGCGTGCGGGTTGGGATGTGCTTTATTGCATTCAATGCAATAAAGCACATTGAAGAAAAAAAAAAAAAGTCATTTAATTCTGAGAGTAGATAGACAGAAGAATAGATAGAGGGATAGATAGATAGACAGAGGGATAGATAGAAAGAGAGATAGATGACAGATCGCTGCATTTCCCACGGTCGGCAGTGAGTTCACATTACCGGCCGTGGGAAATGACCGGTAATTACCTCTGCTGCTTTCATTCAGCCTGTGTCTGTGACAGTCGCGGCTGGATGGAAGCAGCGCTGGACGTCGGACCTGGATTACGCCGGAGCTTTGTTTGGGGGGGTTAATAAAATGGTGAACGAGGCTTGTTTGTTTTATTTAAAATAAAGGATTTTTCGGTGTCTGTGTTTTTTTTCACTTTACTTACGGGTTGATCATGTCAGCTGTCACATAGACGCTGCCATGATCAAGCCTGGGGTTAATGGCGGTGGTCCCCCATCACCATTAACCCCTTGTATTACCTTGCCACCACTGCTACACGGTGGCAAGAAGAGCCGAGGACACGCCGGTATTGCCGCATATTGCATGCGACAGTGCCGGGGCAGCTGCGGCTGATATTCTCGGCTGCCGGAGGGGGAGTGAGGCGGGGGCCATTATCCCTGCCCCTCTCCCTCCCCAGCCTGAGAATACCGGGCCGCCGCTGTGTGCTTACCTCGGCTGGAAGGTAAATATGCAGCGGAGCCCACGTTCTTTGTTTTCTATATTTACGTTTCCTTTCTATGTGTGTTCTATGTGTCTGTGATGTGTTCTGTGTCTGTGATCTGTGTGTGTTTACTCTGCACGGCTTCCTCTTCCTGTAATGACATCACTTCCCTGCAAAACCGCAAGCAAGTGATGCACATTACCGGAGGTAAACCGCAAAATACCGCAGGGAATAACGCAGGAAAACGCAGTGAACCGCACAGAATTTGCTGCCTGCGTTATTCCCTGCGGGATTTCTTGATTAACATTGAGTCAATGGAGTAAAATCCCGCAGCGCTGTGCGGAAAAGAAGTGACATACACTTGTTTTTGCTGCGGGATTCCCGCAGCAAAACATGCAGCTGTCAAATTCCGCCCAGTGCGCACAGGATTTTTTTTCTCCATAGGATTTGCTGGTGATTCACTGCAGAGATGTTAAGAACATTTTCTGCAGCGAAACATGCAGCAAATCCGCGGCAAAATCCGCGAAAAATCCGGTAAGTGCGCACATAGCCTAAACATCCCAAGAAGCACTGTGCAAGCGATCGTATTGAAATGGAAGGAGCATCATACCACTGCAAATCTACCAAGACCCGGCCGTCCATCCAAACTTTCATCTCAAACAAGAAGACTGATCAGAGAAGCAGCCAAGAGGCCCGTGATCACTCTGGATAAACTGCAGAGATGTACAGCTTAGGTGGGAGAGTCTGTCCATAGGACAACAATCAGCTGTACACTGCACAAATCTGGCCTTTATGGAAGAGTGGCAAGAAGAAAGCCATTTCTCAAACATAGCCATAAAAAGTGCAGTTTAAAGTTTGTAACAAGCCACCTGGGAGACACACCAAACATGTGGAAGAAGGTGCTCTGCTCAGATGAAACCAAAATCAAACTATTTGGCGCAATGCCAAATTATATGTTTGGCATAAAAGCAACACAGCTCATCACCCTGAACACACCATCCACACTGTAAAACATGGTGGTGGCAGCATCATGGTTTGGGCTGGCTTTTCTTCAGCAGGGACAGGGAAGATGGTTAAAATTGATGGGAAGATGGATGGAGCCAAATACAGGACCATTCTTGAAGAAAACTTGTTGGAGTCTGCAAAAGACCTGAGACTGGGACGGAAATTTGTCTTCTAACAAGACAATGATCCCAAACATAAAGCAAAATCTACAATGGAATGTTTCACAAATAAATGTATCCAGGTGTTAGAATGGCCAAGTCACAGTCCAGACCTGAACCCAATCAAGAATCTGTGGAAAGAGCTGAAAACTGCTGTTCACAAACGCTCTCCATCCAACCTCGCTCAGCTCCAGCTGTTTACAAAGGAAGAATGGGCAAGAATTTCAGTCTCTCGATGTGCAAAACTGATAAGACACATACCCCAAGCGACTGCAGCTGTAATCACAGCAAAAGGTGGCGCTACAAAGTATTAACTTAAAGGGGCTGAATAATATTGCACGCCCCAATTTTCAGTTATTTATTTTTTTTAAAAAAAAGTTTAAAATAATCAATAAATTTCGTTCAACTTCACAATTGTGTCCCACTTGTTGTTGATTCTTCACCATAACATTAAAATTTTTATGTTTATGTTTGAAACCTGAAATGTGAGAAAGGTTGCAAAATTCGAAGGGGCCGAATACTTTCGCAAAGCACTGTGTATGGATGGTGATGCACGGATGTCTGAATGAGGCTCTATAAGAAAGGTAATACTGTCATAAACAGATGATACATGTTGGCTGAACCTGTCATTTCAGACTGGAAAAGTGAAATTCGTAATGTATCAGGGTGCCACAATTTTCCCGTGGTGGCAGAATTTGGAGAAAAGAAGGATTGGGCATTTACATTTCAACATGTCCATCATTTTATTCTTAAGGGAAATTCTGAGCAATTCTACTTCTCCCTACTGAGTATATATATGCACTCACATCAGAGCCAAGCCTGCATATGTATAGGGAGCTCCAGAGGAATAATTGTCGACTGACAGCTATTGAAAGTGTATGGCCAGCTTAAAGGGAATCTGCCACTAGCTTTTTGCCACCTAGTCTGACAGGAGCATAACGTATGTGCAGAGATCATGATTCCAGTAATGTGTCACTTACAGGGCTGCTTAGTGTAGTTTTGATAAAACCAGTTTAATCAGCAGTGGATTAGCATTAGAGAGCTACTTGGCGTGCTGCAGGAAGTGCAGCATATTCATGAGCCCTGTATAACCTCTCCCACACCATTGAGTGCCAGCTTTGTGTACACTGTATATGGGCAGAAAGCTGTCAATCACTGGTTTGGGTGGGGTGATAGTGCTCCAGAATTCAAATAACTGCTAGATCAGATTTTATAAAAATGACAATAAACCGCTCAGTAAGTGACGCATTGCTGGAATCAGGATCTCTGTCTCTACATTATGCTGCTCTCAGATGAGGTAGCAAAAACCTGGAGACAGATTCGCTTTAAGGGCCTGTGCACATTGGTGTATTATGTATAATGAACCTCTATAAAATTGTATGAAATCCAAAATGAGAAACAAAGTGGTCTGTTGTCTCACAAGTGATATGGATTGCTGTTGAGAGCATCATACAGCGACGTGGTATGTCCATGGGTCTGTCATATGGACATGGTGATTCCATGCATGCCTGAATATGCACATATAGGCTATGTGCACACAGTGGGTTTTTCGTGGCTTTTTTGTGCATTTTTCTGGTGCGTTTTTGGGCTCAAAACTGCATGACTTTGCTTCCCCTGCAAAGCCTATGAGTTTTAATTTTTGCTGTCCACACACAACTTTTTTGTTTAGCTGCATTTTCGAGCTGGAAAAAAAAATGGTCATGTCAATTCTTTTCTGCGTTTTACTGCGTTTTCCACCCATGCAATGTGTGTCGCCCTGGGCAAGCCAGGGGACACAGGTCACACACCACTATACCCCACACTCCAGGTAGGCACATCACAGCTAACCACAAATCCTTGTTGCCTTCCTCCAGAGGTTGATGATGCACACCAGGGGGTGGGCCAGGCGGTTGGCTCCGCCCACCGAGGAGCTCACAACACTGGAGGCAGGAAGAAACCAGGCAGATGAGTCCAGGAGGAGGAAGTGGAAGGAGTGGAGGAGTAGTCTAGACAGGGCTAAAGTAAACAACTAAGTGAAAGTGAAGGAAGGAAAGTAGTAAAGGAGGAAAAGCAAGTAAAGTAACAGAAGAGAAAGACAGCCTGAAGGGTCCAGCTTTGTGAGGGCCAGAACAGCAAGGTCAGCAACGGCGGTGACTGTCTGGAGGGGGACCGTTTGGAAGTTCCTGGAAGGACCCCGTTGGCTGTGTGCCCGGTGGTCTGGAGCAGTGTTCCGAAGGACAGTCAGCACCAGGGCAGGGGCCTCTCGGACCCCGGCAAGGCTAGGAGTCGCCAGATTTGCCAAATCCGTGAGTGACGGGGACGCAGATCCCCCAACAACCAAGTCCCGATTGAAGGCAACAGCCCAACCCGTATTGGAGAGACACCGCCACCGCCACGGCACCAGTTTCTCAGGGCCAGCGCCTGCGGGCAAAGTGTAGAGCTCCTCCGGCCCAGATTGCAGTCGGGGAGCGGGTAACCGGAGGGAATCCACCGCTACCATCAGTCAACACAGGTGCAAGGAAGAGAAACATCACCGTCACCTACCGGGAGTGCAGGTGCAGCCGTCTGTGGGACCGTCCTACCAGCCGTTGGTTTACCGTACAAACTGTGTCCGTGTGTCAGGCTGAGTGAGTACCACAGTGCCGCAAGGCACAGCGCTGCCCCCGCGTCCCTGCGCCCTCCAGGCCCCACACTTCACATCTCATCACCGGGCCCCGGGATCACCAACCCCTATCCACGGAGGGGCAACACAACACCTGGCTGCTCCGCATCACCATCCCCGGGACCCCCACACTGAGCAGCGGTGGTGCAATCACCACAACCGTGGGTGGCGTCACGAACTATAACAGTCCCTTCACCCAACAAACACCCCCTTTCACTCACGGGCGAGGAGTGTCGCTCGAGACACCCCGGGATCCGGCCCACCGCTCGAGCCACCACTGAGCAGCTGCCGGACCCGAGCAGAAGGGGTGAGCGCGGTGTGCTGACACCCTCCTCCCCGCCCGCGACACAATGCATTAGAAAAATGCAGCCAAACACAGCCAAAAACACACCGAAACGTGGCAAAAACGCAGGCGTTTTTACCGATGCGTTTTTTTCTGCGGGTGCGTTTGTGCGTTTTTTTACAGCAAGAAACGCACAAAAAACGCAGCGTCAAAAAAACTCAGCGTACGCACATAGCCTTGCTCTACTTACACTTTGCAGGTTTGGGTGCATTTTATCTATGCATAACAGCCAAAAAAAAAAAAAAAAAAAGAAGTGGAGCCTATGCGGAGAGAAAATAAAATAGCTTTAAAGAGAATGTAGCTTTAGTAAAAGATCTGGCTTTGTTTGAGACTGTCAGCTATATATTTAGCGCAAAAACAGGAATTTGATCCCATTCTGAAAAAGAAGTGTTAATATAAATACATAACATACAATTACTGTTAGTGCTATTATATCACCACGTATTGTATGATGCCGGTGTTTGTATTACCCCTTAGGGCGATTATTGTAGCTGCTCCTTTGATGATAACATCCAAGGACACAAGTTTACCAAAGACGTCTGTCCCACCCGGAAGGCTTTGTTTTACAACGCAATTCATGTACTAGTAACTGTAGCTGAGAAAAGGGCACATTGCTCTGTATATGCAGATAAAGACCCAGAATACCAGTGGACCCAATAAAACGCCATATCATAATAACAATAAATGATACCACTATGGGATGACATCAGGATTACTATTAGGTTGATTGATTTCCCAAGAAGGCAACTGTTTCCAAGAAACTCCAGGAACTCAGTTGACTATAGCTCAAATATATGTAGGATCCTGTCCACCAGGATCCGGGTCTCTATCGGCCACAGAAAGAATCCCAAGACCCGGACAGGCCTGTATCTAAACTGTATAATTCAGGGGGTCATATGTAGCAGCTGCCCCAGTGCTTAAAGGGTCTGTCCGGTCTAGAATGAAAAGTCTGCAGTCACTATGGAGGGTTCACCGGTGTCACAGACATGAATGGTGGTCAAGTATGCGATACGTATTCCCCCGCCAGAACCCGACCGGGAAGAGCAGTGCAATGCCACATCCACTAGACGGGGCGCAGACTCGCTTCACTACAAGTGCCGTCTAGCGGGCACAGCCTCACTCTGTGCGCACTAGTCGGGTTCTGGCCAGGAGTATACATATTCCCTCACCTACTGTATCCTCATCCAACCCTTGTAGACTGTGAGCCCTCGCGGGCAGGGTCCTCTCTACTCCTGTACCAGTCTGTATAATCACCAGCAGCGTATAGCCTGGTGATTACATGGTGGCATGGGCCCCCTGACAGTATGTTTATAGGTGTTTCAAGTTTAAGTTGTGGCATTGAGCGGTGCCAAATTCAGTATGGGGAATGAAGGGTTAATTCCCTTCATGTGGTAACACGAGCAGGCTGCTGTGATTGGTCAGCCTGCTGCGTGGTGGTAATGGAAGTTGTTATGATGGGAATTTATGGGGTTAATCTGCCCCCTGTGAGTAACGCGAGCAGGCTGTGTGATTGGTCAGCCTGCTGCGCGCCAATTTTAAAGTCTGTCATTGGTGGACAGAGGTAAATATGCAGGAGACTTGCCTTTATAAGGAGCCAGCTGTGAGCCAGCTGTGTCAGTTTCCAGCTGTGAAGAAAGAAGAATCCAGATGGAGTCCCTCCTGGAGAAGATGATGGCTCGGGTCGGCGCAGCGGACGGCGAGGAGTGGCTGAAGAGGTGTCTGGCGCCGGTGAACGAAGCCGCCGAAGTGGTCCTGGATCCAGCTTCGGATCTCGCCGGCGTTCCTGCGCGGAGGGAAGAACTTCTGCGGCCTGGAGAAGGAGAAGACGTCCGGAGATCCCTGCGGAAGAAGAGGAAGAAGAGCGACGCCTACTCACCGCCTGCATCATGTTCTCAGCGGTCCGGCGGAGGGAGGAAGAGGTCGGCATCTGCTCGCGGTCGGCGCGGCGATGGGAGGAAGACGCCGGAGACATCGCGAGAGGCGGGAGTTCCGGCGAGAGGAGGGTCCGGAGCATCGCGAGACCGCCCAAGAAGCCGACGAGATTTGGCCGCGTCATCAGGGCGCGACTCCCAGAAGGCCCGGCGGGCGATTATCCCGGAAGTCGCCGCCGGGAGTTCCGCTCCGGCTGTTGTGGCCGGGTATGGCGGAGATCCTGAGTCGCTCACGGGCCTGTACGCGCCGCCAGCCCCATTGCAAAAGAGCTCAGCTGGGGCTTTGGCGGCGGCGACGCAGGTCTGGAGCTCGACAGAAGAATCCGAAGAGGACGTCGCAGCAAGCGGAGGTCGTCAACCCCAGTACAGCGCGTTGGATGGACCCGGGAGCGGAGGACATGGTGAGAGCCCCCTTGCTGGAGCACCCAATGTTAATTGTGTAAAGGACATGGTCATTAGGACTTTGTCTGATCTGCTTGGGGGCCATGTAGTGCTACCCCAGGCACCGGTTGCTGAAGTTTCTATTCAGGACAGGTTCCCTGGGGTGGCAGAGTCTCATTTAAAGGAAGCACTGACATGTGATGTTTCCCCTTTATTATTATTATTATTATTATTATTTATTTATAGAGCACCATTAATTCCATGGTGCTGTACATGAGAAGGGGGTTACATACAAAATACGTATACAAGTTACAGTAGACAGACTAGTACAGAGGGAAGAGGGCCCTACCCTTGCGGGCTTACATTCTATAGGATTATGGGGAGGAGACAATAGGTGGGGTGTAGGTCAGGCGGCGGCTCCGCACGGTGGTCGGGCGGCAGCTCCGCATGGTGGTCGGGCGGCAGCTCCGCACGGTGGTCGGGCGGCAGCGAGTTCATTGTAGATTGTAGGCATTTCTGAACAGATGAGTTTTCAGGTTCCGTTTGAAGTTTGCAAGGGTAGGGGATAGTCTGACGTGTTGAGGCAGCGAGTTCCAGGAGACTGGGGATGCTCGGGAGAAGTCTTTGGGTTTTCATCTCAGTGCTTCCCTTAAGGAAAAGATTTGGAGACAAGAGTATGTAGATATCTTTTCTCTGTTACCGGTTGCTAGGGAATTGCAGCATAAAGTGGAGAAACCTGATGGAAAACAAGAGGTTGAGTCAGAACGAAAGAAAAATTTTAAATCATTTTATTCATGGTTACAGGCTTTCTCCATTTATGCTGCAGTTCTTGGGGAGAAGTTTCCTAAATTGTGTAGTGGTTTGTTTCAGCACCAAGATTGTATTCTGGAGGCTTATCGTAATTTCGGTGGCTTAGCGTGGCTGAATTACGATGAGTCTTTCAGGCAGAAGTTGGCGGTTCACCCTGCTGTCAAGTGGGGTGTTAAAGATGTCGGTTTATGGCTGAATTTAATGCTGCCTCAGCGACAGAACCCTCACAGACAGCAGGTGAATGGCAATTCAAAAAGGGGGGTGTGCTTTGCATTCAATGAGTCCTCGTGCAAGTGGCAGGGTACCTGTCGCTTTCGCCATGAGTGCTCGTTTTGTGGCGGGGCTCACCCCTTGTTTAAATGTTTTAAAAAGCATGGTCAGTCCACGGTACAGCCATCTGGTGTTAGGGAGCAGTTTTTCAAAGGCTCAGACTCCAGTGAGCCTGGAAGGAATGCTCCCGTGGCTAGACCGTTTTCCAGACAGGCCGAAGGCAGCTCTGGTTCGTAGTGGGTTTCAGGCAGGTTTTCCTGTACCTTCTTTTGAAGGTATAGGTTGTAATGTAACTAGGAATTTACAATCAGTTGATAGCCATAAGGAGGTAGTCAGGGCACATATTGAAAAAGAGCTGTTGTTGGGCAGGGTGTCTGGTCCTTTTGAATTTCCTCCGTTTACAAATTTTAGGATATCACCTTTGGGGGTTGTCCCCAAGAAGGAGGTTAATTCTTTTAGGATCATACATCACCTGTCTTATCCAGCAGGTAGCTCACTGAATGATGCTATTGATCCTAATGCATCTTCGGTGAGTTACACATCCTTTGATGAGGCTGTGGATTTGCTACGGAAGTTTGGCCCGGATTGTTTCCTGGCCAAATCTGATATCAAGTCTGCCTTCCGGCTTTTGCCAATTAACCCCTTGGGTTTTAATTCTTTGGGTTTTTGTTTTGAGGGCTCTTTTTATTTTGACAGGTGCCTCCCTATGGGTTTTTCTTTATCATGTTATTATTTTGAGTCCTTTTCCACGTTTTTGCATTGGTCAGTTCAAGAGGGGTTTTCAGAGGGGGGTATGTTACATTATTTGGACGATTTCCTTTTTGTTGGTAGGTCAGGACGTTGTTTGCAATTGCTAAATAAATTTTTGGGTTTGATGAAGTTTTGTTGGGGTGCCGTTAGCTCAGGATAAAACAGTTTTCCCTTGTACGGAGCTTGAGTTTTTAGGGATTGTTCTGGATTCACAAAAAATGGAATTGAGGCTCCCTGGCCAGAAGATTACGAAGTTAAAAGGCTGTATTGCGAGTTTTTTAGTGAAGAAAAAGTGTACCCTGCGAGAGCTCCAATCTCTGCTGGGTGGTTTGAACTTTGCATTGAGAATTCTGCCAATGGGGAGAGTGTTTTCCAGACGTTTGTATGATGCAACTAAGGGTGTTAGGTGTTCAGGTTCACACATTAGAATTTCGTGTGAGATGAGGAAGGATTTAAGAATTTGGTATGAATTTTTAGAAAGTTTCAACGGGATTAGCTGCGTTCAACAGGATTTTATGTTGTCTCAGGATCTCCTTTGGTTTACAGGGGTGTCTAAGGAAGTGGGGTTCGGTACGATTTTTCGTACACACTGGTGCTTTTCTTCATGGCCTTCATCTTGGTTGTCGGAAGGTTTGCTGGAGAAGCAGGTGTTATTGGAGCTTTTTCCGGTTTTTGTTTCAGTGCATATTTGGGGTAAGGAACTAGCGAATAAGAGGATTATACTCATATCGCATTGTCAAGGTTTGGTTTTTGCTTTGAACACCTTGGTGGTGAAGTGTAGGTTTCTGGGTGGTGTGTTGCGCAGATTGGTTCTATTGTGTCTGAAGTGGAATATTTGGTTGAAGGCTCGTTTTGCTCCTGAGTGCAATAATGCTTCCGTTTTTTACCTCTCTTCTCAGCGGTTAGAGGAATTCAGGAAGAGTTCAGGAAAGATGGATCCCCTTTTGACTGCATGCCCGTCCCAGTTATGGGAGGCAATTTTGGATTAGTAGCAGCTTCCATTAAAAATTCTATTGCACCAGGGACTTGGAAAGCATACTCGGCTGCTTGGTTGGCATGGAATCAATTTTGTGATTCCAGGAATCTGGTTCCCCGCAAGTGTGATGTGTCGACAGCACTTGGTTTTTTGAATTTTTATGTTGGTTTAGGTTATCGTTATAATTTTTTGTATAAAACATTTTGTGGAATTTCTTTTTTCTTAAAATTATATGGTGAGGAGTCTCTATTAAGCTTATTTGTGGTTCGGCAGGCGCTAAAGGGTTGTAAAAAAGGTTGTGTTGTGCCTGATCGCCGCAGGCCTATATCCGTGAATCTCTTAGAAAGATTATGGTTTATGTTGAGTGAAGTTTGTTTTAACAATTTTGAGTTATGTTTATTTCGTGCAGCTTTTGTGCTTTGTTTCTTCGCAGCACTCAGAATTAGTGAGTTGTTGTCCCATAGTCGGTACAACACCTCGGGTTTATATAGAAAGGATGTTTATGTATCTGACTCTTGTGCGGTGTTATTTATTAGTAGGTCCAAAATGGATCAACTTGGTAAAGGGTGTTCTGTGAAGTTGCGTCCTTTATGGGATTCATGTATATGCCCCGTCACCAATTTATGTAAATGGCTTACTGTACGGGGGGATACCCCGGGTTTGTTGTTTTTACATGTAGACGGTTCGCCTGCCACTAAGTTTCAATTTAATGCAATATTAAAAAAAATGTATGGTTAAGTTGCAGCTAGATAGCTCCAACTTCTCATCACATTCTTTTCGGATCGGGGCGGCAACCGAGGCAGCAAGAGCTGGCCTCACGGGAAAAAGAATTGGTAAAATTGGCAGATGGGCGTCAAAACGCTATCAGTTGTATATACGCCCGAATTTATTATAATTAATTTATTCTGTCTCTCTCCAATTCTAGGCCCAATGGTGATTTGGCTTGTAGGCCATTCGTTTATACACTGGGCGCAGAGGAGAGCGGCTTGTAGAAGTTACACAGAAAACTTATCTTTTCAGTATGAACTGATAAATGTTTTTTGGTACGGTATAAGGGGTCTGAAATTTTCTAATTTACTTGGCACCTTAAAAGGTATGCTGTTGACTCATCCGTATCCTGACCTTATAATTTTACACATTGGAGGGAATGACTTGGGTAAAATAAAGACATTGGACTTGTTATCTAATTTCCGCAGAGATTTTGCGTTATTAAAGAATCTTTTTCCTTATTCAGCATTGATTTTTTCTGAAATTGTTCCGAGACTGGTTTGGAATGGCCAGCTTGCCTTTTTGGAAAAAATAAGGAAACGTGTCAATCGCGACATGGCAAAATTTTTTGTTAGTTTGGGCGACTTCTCATATCGCCATAGTGATCTGGAAGGTTTTACGGTTGGCCTGTACAGGTCTGATGGGGTACATCTCTCTGACGTTGGTCTGGACATTTTTAATGTGGGTATCCAGAATATGATAGAAAAATGGCTGCGGTGTTTGGGGGGGGCCTCGTATTGTTAATACTCGGCCGTTTGGGAAAAAAATCGCCCAACTATGTTGGGTGGATTGTGGTTTTATAAGTGGTTAATGGTACTTTATGGTGGTATTTATGGAATTTTATGGTTATTGAATTTCAATAATATGGTGAATTTAATTTATCAAGTTACCAATAATAAAACACCACGGCCATTTTTATCCAAATGTCATGTGTCTGAGTATTTATTCTTTATTAATGGTAAGTTAATTGGTTATAGTGGGCTTTATGCTACCATGTATAATCACCAGCAGCGTATAGCCTGGTGATTACATGGTGGCATGGGCCCCCTGACAGTATGTTTATAGGTGTTTCAAGTTTAAGTTGTGGCATTGAGCGGTGCCAAATTCAGTATGGGGAATGAAGGGTTAATTCCCTTCATGTGGTAACACGAGCAGGCTGCTGTGATTGGTCAGCCTGCTGCGTGGTGGTAATGGAAGTTGTTATGATGGGAATTTATGGGGTTAATCTGCCCCCTGTGAGTAACGCGAGCAGGCTGTGTGATTGGTCAGCCTGCTGCGCGCCAATTTTAAAGTCTGTCATTGGTGGACAGAGGTAAATATGCAGGAGACTTGCCTTTATAAGGAGTCAGCTGTGAGCCAGCTGTGTCAGTTTCCAGCTGTGAAGAAAGAAGAATCCCCCGCCCGCCCTCCCAGTGGAAAGTCATGGTTTTTAACTGTTTGTTATTTTTGTCGTGATGTTTTATTAGTTGGGAAAAAATCGCCCAACTATGTTGGGTGGATTGTGGTTTTATAAGTGGTTAATGGTACTTTATGGTGGTATTTATGGAATTTTATGGTTATTGAATTTCAATAATATGGTGAATTTAATTTATCAAGTTACCAATAATAAAACACCACGGCCATTTTTATCCAAATGTCATGTGTCTGAGTATTTATTCTTTATTAATGGTAAGTTAATTGGTTATAGTGGGCTTTATGCTACCATGTGTCTTGTTTTGATTATGATTGTTGTACTTGTCCATACTATGTATGCCCCCTTTTCACATCTAAAGCGCCATGGAATAAATGTCGCTATAATAATAAATAATAATATTGCATATTTGACCACTGTTCCTGGCTCTGACACTAGGGAATCCTTGCAGTGCACAGTCCATAGTCACACGTGGTATGGTACACACAGTGACTTCAGACTTTTTATTCTAGACTGGACAATCCCTTTAAACCTTCAGTTAGTCGTCGAAAAATACGTACACTACTAATCGCGTGGCGTCGCCGCAGCATATGTAGATGACGCCATGTCTTTCGATGCACTGAGGAGTGAGGGTCACCTGAGCCAGAAAGCTACCAAAATGGACTCCACGCGACTAATGGTTAGAGCCATGTGCACATGTTGAGTACTTTGTGAGTTTTTTACCTCAGTATTTTACTCAAAAACCAGGAGTTGGTGAAAAATACAGCCGTAGTGCTCGTGTTTCTCTAGATCACTCCTGGTTTTGGCTTACAAATACTGAGGCAAAAAAAAAGTCACCAAATACTCAACATGTGTACCTGGCCTTAAAGTTTCAATCACATGAATCCTTTTTATATTAGGGTGCTTTCACACTTGTGTTTATTTTCTTCCGTTACAATCCGCCCTTTTGGAAAACAGCGGAATCCGTTAACGGATTCCGCTGTTTCCCATAGACTTGTATGGGTGACGGATTGTACCAAAAGGAGCTGCGTTGCTTCCGCTGGACGATGCTCCGTTGCTTCCGCCCAGCGGGAGGAACGCAGCATGTAACGTTGTTTTGAGCAGCGGAATCCTCTGGATTTCACTGCGCATGCTCCTTTTTTTTTTTTAAATCAAACTTTATTTTGGCTCGTGGTGGCCGAACGTTCAGCTGAGCGCCCGACCGTCGGCAAGCGACAGCGCTCAGCTGAACGACCGGCCGCCAGCATGCCCGGCCGCCGGCAAGTCACAGCGCTCAGCTGAGCGCCCGCCCGCCGGCATGCCCGGCCGCCAGCAAGTGACAGTGCTCAGCTGAGCGCCCGCCCGCCGGCATGCCCGGGCGCCGGCAAGTGACAGCGCTCAGCTGAGCGCCCGCCCGCCGGCATGCCCGGGCGCCGGCAAGTGACAGCGCTCAGCTGAGCGCCCGCCCGCCGGCATGCCCGGCCGCCGGCAAGTGACAGCGCTCAGCTGAGCGCCCGTCCGCCAGCATGCCCGGGCGCCGGCAAGTGACAGCGCTCAGCTGATCACCCGGCGGCCGGCTGCAGGGAGCGATCAGCTGATCACCCTTCGGCCAGCTGCAGGGAGCGATCAGCTGATCACCCTTCGGCCGGCTGCAGGGAGCGATCAGCTGATCACCCGGCGGCCGGCTGCAGGGAGCGATCAGCTGATCACCCGGCGGCCGGCTGCAGGGAGCGATCAGCTGATCACCCGGCGGCCGGCTGCAGGGAGCGATCAGCTGATCACCCAGCGGCCGGCTACTGGGAGCGATCAGCTGATCATTCACAATAGTCTGCCGCTGGTAAAACTGTAAAAAAAATTAAAAAAAAATCAAAACGAATTGCGTTGTTTTGCAGCATCCGTTGTGCCACTATATGCAACACATCCGTTACACAACACAATGCAACGGATACCGTTCAACGCAAGTGTGAAACTAGCCTTAGGCCACATGTAAAGTATTTGGTGAGTTTTTTACCTCAGTACTTGTAACTCAAAACCAGTAGTGGGTGATAAATACAGACATGGTGCCATGTTTCTATTATACTTTTCCTCTGATCGTTCTACTCCTGCTAGTATCCTACAAATACTGAGGTAAAAAAACGGTCACCAAATAAGTGTGCACTTGGCCTAAAGGGTTCAATGCCTTTTCATAGAAGGCAAGGTGCACATGCTGCATATTTGGTGAGATTTTTACCTCAGTATTTATAGCCAAAACCAGGAGTGTGTGATAAATACAGACGTGGTGCCCGGGTTTCTATTATACTTTTCCTCTGATTTTACCACTTCAGGTTTTCGCTACAAATGCTCAATACCAAATACTCAATGTGTGTACTGTACATGGCTTAAGACTAAAAGGCCCCTCTGCCACATGTGGGGCCACAATTATTAGAAATGGCACATACCGTAGTAGGTAGTAAGCCCTGTTACAGATTGTACATTGATGCCCAGAAGTTTCATGTCAGGTCCAAGGCTTCTAAGAAAATAAACTGACTTCCAAGGTCAGAGGTCTACATGCGAGGCTTTCTTGGAGACTAGCATGAATGTAGAAGATTGAAGTTACTCGAAGACATAAGTCACATGATCAAATATATCTGTGCAATTTGCCATCACGCAACCATTATAAAGCTGTGATTTTGCTGTAAAAAAAAAAAAAAATATACATTGAAAAAAAAAATATAGACAAATCACATATTAGTCACAGTACATGTAATTTGCCTTGAAGTCTATGGCAAGCAAATCAACCGAAAATCTATCATATTTGGAAACATTTGCGACTGAGCCTTAAGCTAGGCTCACACGTAGTGACGCAGCAGTGATCACGACTGTCGACCTGACCTTATCAGGATCGCTGCTGCGTCGTTACATGGTCGCTGGTGAGCTGTCAAACAGGCAGATCTCACCAGCGACCAGACCCCAGCGACGCGTGGAAGCGATGCTGCGCTTGGTAACCAAGGTAAATATCGGGTAACCAAGCAAATTGCTTCGCTGGTTACCCGATATTTACCTTGGTTACCAGCACACACCGCTTACCGCTGGCTCCCTGCACTCCTAGCCAGAGTACACATCGGGTTAATAAGCAAACCTTTGCTTATTTACCCGATGTGTACTGTGGCTACGCGTGCAGGGGGAGCAGGGAGCAGGCACTGGCAGCCTGAGAGCGGCGGACGCTAGTAACTAAGGTAAATATCGGGTAACCAGCAAAGCACTTCACTTGGTTACCCGATGTTTACCTTGGTTACAGCTTACCGCAGGCTGCCAGAAGCCGTCTCCCTGCTCGCTTCAGTTCGTCGCTCTCTTGCTGTCACACACAGCGATGTGTGCGTCACAGCGGGAGAGCAACGTCCAAAAAATGAAGCAGGACATTCAGCAACGACCAGCAACCTCACAGCAGGGGCCAGGTCGTTGCTGGATCTCTCACACACAGCAACAGCGATGGGACGTCGCTGCTACGTAATAGAAAATGGTGACTTAGCAGCGACGTCGTTGTCGCTGTGTGTGACACCACCTTTAGTCTAATGCTTGAATTGGGGTGGGGGAGAAAAGGCCATGTCCACATATATGGACATAAAAGATGAACATCATGGCTGGATTTTATGCCCATGGCAACCAAAGAGATGAATGTTGTTATTTTCCTAGTGCATGGTAGAAAGCAAAATCAGTATGGTGGTTGGTCAACAAGTTTAAAGGGAAACTTTCAACTGTAAAAACACTTACCCTGCAGATATGGGGTTAATCTGCAGGTTAATAGCATTTGAATCCTGTCTGGCGCCTGCACATTGAACACCGCTGCTAGGAGGAAATTAACTTTATTCCTCCTGGCAGCGTACCAGTTTCAGTCACAGGGGCGGCAGCAGCGCAGGTTCAGTCAACGCTCTGTCTATGGAGATCAACAGCTGTAACCGCCCCCCACACTGACTGACAGCCACTGTGCCTTAGACCCTGCTGTCAGTCAGTGCAAGAGGCCCCATTACAGCCACCACTCTCCATACACAGAGCATTGAGTGAACCCATGCAGACGCCGCCCACATGACTGAAACCTGAACACTGAAGGAGTGAATTAATTTAATTTCCTTCTTACAGCAGCTCAATGTACAGGCGACGGGCATCTTTGAAACGGTGTTAACATGTAAATTAACTCAATATGTGCAGGTTAATAGCGTTTTTCCACATGACAAGTTCCCTTTAAGGCCTCCTTCACATGTCCATTAATATATGGTACCGGTACCAGTGTTTTGGATCAGTGGGTCATCAGCATATGGTCCAGGTGTCTATATTTACCATCAGTCTCATCAGTATTTTTTACAGATGGATCATTAACTGAATAAATTACAAAACGTCTCCATTCGTGTGCTTTTCACGGATCCATAGAATTGCAGTAGCCCTTGTCATATGTACTGATAGAAAAAAAAAAAAAAGAGACATGTCTCCCTCCGTGTAGTTGACACAAACACATGATCCATGTAAAAACACGGACATGTGAGCAGCCCTATAAGCAATAAGTAGGACATGCTGTATCCATGAAAAAAAGGATATAACACACTGGAAACATCTCCTTTGCTTAAACTATTAAATGCAGCAGACAATTTGCACACACAAAGAAAAAAAAAAAAAAGAAAAAAAATGAGTTTTTAAGTGTTTAAAAGAGGTGGTTCAGCCCTTTTCATCACTGGCCACATCAATATTATGTTGAGAAACAAGGTTTCTCTCAAGTACCTTGTGTTGACAATAGTGCCTGTGAGAGGTGCTATTGCGGACCACTCACCGCCTTCATGTGACCCCCGGGCTCTGTGACCTCTGATGTCCGATGATGTCCCGTCAACTCCCTGCTGACCTGACATCACCGCGGCCAGCCCGTCTTCCTGAGTGACTGGGCTGTGGATGGCGTTTCTCCGCTTGTCACAGCCTGTGGTCAGTAATAAAAAGGGGTGAACCACATCTTTAAGTTAGGTGGGTATTTAACCTTAAAGGGTTAATCCCATCTATAAGATCAGCATAAATGATGAAAGGGCACCACCCGTTGGGATCTCCTGATATATAAAAGTAACCATACAAAAAAAGAATATATACCAAAAAATGGGATCACCAACACAATATTAGAATCGTACAAAAATATTTTTATTATTATTACTGAAAAAGTGTGGACAGATCACAGCCCCAGGGAAAACAAGGGCACACATACAAACCGTTAAAAACATTTAAAAAGCCGAAAATGGCATGGTTCCCCAACACGCCAACCTCCAATGTATGAATACAGAAATATATAGAGTACCTCTTATATGGAATATAAACAATGACCCTCTATATGGTAAAGCTGGTACATATAAAACCACCACTATCGCCACTGACGTGTGGCTTCCTCAGGGGAGAGAGAGTGTACACTCTCTCTCCCCTGAGGAAGCCACATGCCAGTGGCGATACGCGTGAGATCGCACGCCTCCTGCCTCCACTTCTTGTACCTCCTCTTTGCCTCCCCCTGGTATTGTTGCGCCGTGCTAGGTGTGAGTATGTCATCCTGCAGGTTTTTTACATCCCTGCTTGGATTTTGCATCTCCCTAGCGTGGGTTTGTTGACCTTGCACTGGTTACTTGGGGCTGGTCCTCTAGCTTGTCATCGCTCCATGGCATAACCACTGACAGGTTAGTGCTATGGACTAGATGACCCAGGTGTATATATTCACACTTGATGTACCCCAGGCTTGACATGCATTGAATGGTAATTATATGTATTATCCTTGCTTCATGATATATATTAGCCATTTTTGTGGACGTCCACACTACTTATTCTACCTTGACTCAATATTTCTGGTACCCGGCGTGGGGTTTACAGGTCTACTAATGTACAAAATTATTTTGTCTCTAATGATTACATGTCGTGCATGGTGTCATATGTGACCTGTATTTACCGCATAAACCCCCCCTCGTCCCGTTCTGTGAAGCAAGTTATTCACATACCAGTGCTTTTATATGTACCAGCTTTACCATATAGAGGGTCATTGTTTATATTTCATATAAGAGGTACTCTATACGGTATATTTCTGTATTCATACATTGGAGGTTGGCGTGTTGGGGAACCATGCCATTTTCGGCTTTTTAAATGTTTTGAACTGTTTGTATGTGTGCCCTTGTTTTTCCTGGCGCTGTGATCTGTCCACACTTTTTCAGTAATAATAATAAAAATATTTTTCTACGATTCTAATATTGTGTTGGTGATCCCATTTTTTGGTATATCTTCTTTTTTTCCCCATCTATAAGATCCTATCAATATGTAGTAGGTGTAATAATAATACGGTAATATTAGCAAATATCTCCAACTGGAAATGTAGTACAGTTCTTCTGATTCACTGTCACTTACCTCCTATGCAGGACCTTAGGTATCCATGGTTACGACCATGCATCTAGTCATAGTTAGCTGCTAGTGGTCGTAACCATGGATACCTAAGGTTCTGCAATGTCCTGAAAAACAGGTGATTCAGAAGAACTATTCTATATTTCTAATTGGAGGCATTTGCTAATATTATTATTACTATTACTACATATTGGGATAGGATCTTGGAGATGGGAATAGCCCTTTAAGGACTCCATACACAATAGATGACAGCTGGCCGAGCCTGCCAATATCAGCTGACCGTCCAAGGGGAGGGTTGCACTTCTGAAGTGTCTGCTACCCAAGGATCATTATGGTCTGTCACTTTTGCATCATTTTCAGAACACTGTGTGCAATGTTTATTAATGCCACCATCTCAAAATGGAATTTGAGGTGTGTAGATTGGAAAAAAAAAATACAGAAATGACAAGTATCATGTTACAGGTAATCAGAAAAAGACAAGTCTTCAACCTTAAGCCAGGCTGACACGTGCTGGTTTAGTGTCAAAATTCCCATCCACTCCATCAAAGCCACGAGCATGGATATGGGGGGTCTCAGATCAGCGCTCTGCTATGTACGAGACCCCACTGTCAGCATTGGCAACTTCTACACCAGCTAGATGGGGAAATGGCTATTTGATTAAAGTAATTTTGCTATAAATGTTGCTAAGGAACTGACAATGTGGGAATGTGAAGAAAGATGGCTCTAATATTCTCCAAGGAGGAGCGAATGGACCAAGACTGAGTCCTATGCCCCACAGTCCAATTATTAACCCTCCCATGTGATATGTTAGTACCGGTACTTTACGTACATTCTCTCTACTTGCAGATAGAAAGTCTGCGCCGTTCACTAAATACAAAAAGGTTGTTTTTAATTTTTCCATCAACAATGAAGAAAAAAAAATAGTAAATTGCTATATGTGTGTTTTTTAATTATTTTATATAGGGGAGGGTCAATCTGATCCTTCACTAAATAACCTTGCAGTTGGGATAATTAAAAATATATCTGCGCTTCCTTAGAAAAAGCAAAAGGGCAGATCACGACTACAATGTAGCAACATCATAGGGGATAGCTGCACATATAGGATATGCTCTCTCCGATGGACAGCATGCAGATTATCCCGGGCATCCATACAACCTTCTTATACCATTTACAAATTCCCTTTTTAGTCAAGGGCACAATCAGCAGCATAGCCTACTCCTATAGCCATCCCCGCCCCCTCCGGAGACGTCATCACTCCCAACCCCCAAAACTGCCATGGAACCACATGACTGCTGCTTCACAAAAACTAGGTAAAAGGTCACAGCTCTGCAGAACATGCTGCCGACAGCGGAGGAGCATGAATGAGCAATCATGGAGGAGAACAGGGTTTTCTTTTCTTGCAGAGGACGATTAAGCCCATTTTCCTTGTTATTCTGCAATTAGATTTTATGTATCGGCGCTTCTTGCATTGCTTTAAAGTTGCCATTACAATGTATCAACCGACTATGCAAATAATGAGCAAATGTAGCAATGTTTGCAGGCCAATATATAATAATAATTTTATTCATTTATATAGGCTATTAATTCCACAGCACTTTACATACATATCTTTCTTATATATATATATATATATATATATATATATATATATATATATATAAAATATATACATACGCACACACGCTGTTGATATAAACTGGAATCTTTAGGTTTTAAACTGGCTGGTTAATAATACAAATGCAACAATCTGCTGCAAATTCTATAGAGGCAGAATTGGTTACATTGGTAAGCATATGATTGAGTCACGTATAAATCAGTGGTGAGATTGTAAACTGACAAGGGCACGTCCTCTCTCCTCCGTCATTATATATATATATATATATATATATAATCTATAGCATCTAAGCCTTTTCACATATACAGAACCCTGGAATCAATGGTGCTCTAAAAATAAATAATGGTAATATCTGCATTATCATATACCATAAGACAGCAGGTGATAAACCTCATCAGAGAATGAATGATAAAGCAATGGATGTATCTAGAAGCACACGTCTCCCAGCAGAGGCCCTGAATGAATGGTACACTGCACTGACACCAGCTCGGTGACTACATTCATCCCTGCGTGCAGCATATATATCATGTTGACACTGTATAAAGTTCCATCTGCATATAGGGTTACGCACTCAGGGCCTCGTCTGGAGGAAGCGTCTAATAATCCAATGAATATAAGCTTTATATTTACCTGTCTTTGCTTAGCTCTTGACAAGCTGCAGCCTGGAGCTCTGCAAATCTCCAGCCTCTCTCCCCTGCAACCCTAACAGAATGGAAAGTCAGCCCTATCCAGCCCAGCCCAGCGCCTTCCTACCAGAGGGAGGAGTGAGCATTGTTTCCTGGTACAAGCTATGCAGACAGAGGCGTCCTGGCAGCTGGGGAAGAAGCTCATTCAAACTCACATCAAATGTAGGGAATGTGCACAAGACATCAATGTGCCTTTTGCTTGTAGAAAAGCTGTGCGGCTGTATAGACAGGTGCATTCAAGCCTGTGCCATAGTGCTCCATATATCTGCCACACACTGACACTTACTACATATATTAGCAGGACCGGTTTTAGATAAAGTGGGTGTCACAAACCACCGGGGGGGTCACTCAAAAATCCCCCGCGCTGGCTACCAGTACGTCACAATCGGGGGGTAACAAGTGGGGGTCACCCCTCCTTTATACCTCCCGACCGACAGACAGAGCACGTGACGCGCTCTCTAGCGCCCCTCTTATAGTCAGGCCAATTATGGAATTGCCCGACAATAAGCAAGGAGGCCGCTATACTACTTATGCCGATTATTGAAGGGTCCCCAGTGAGAGTAGGGTATATATTCCCCCGACCTCCGCGGGCGGAATATATAAAATCTCCCCGAATCTCACTGGCCTCCCCACAATAATCCTTGGCACAACTCGCTGCCACCAACCGCTTCACGGTAACTATTAGCCGAACACACAGACGTGGGATTCAAGATCGAGATAACAGAACAGCCCAAGATTAATTATATAATTTAATCAGCCTAAAGCACACTAGAAACTACAATATATACAATAGGGAATCTACAGAATATACATATGTCAGAGTACAGTTACAGATAAAGCATGGTTTACAACAGGTATGCAATTACATCAGTTACCTTGTGCGTCTGGCCACAGGGGGGCGCTGTAGACCAGGTTTCTAGGAACTCCCGCAGATGTTTCCTGCACGTGACCCCCAGCGAAAGAACACTGGAAAATGGCCGAAGTAGGGTTATCAACCTGGGCAAATCCAGGTCCCCTCCTACCTTCGTGACCTCAGAGGGAGCACTGCTCCACCCCTGGCTGGAGTTATGGACAAAATCCACAACATGGAATATGGCCATAACTTTGCCTGGGAGCGTCGTAGGCGGACGCCAATGCTCTCATTGTGACAGTTATGAATTTAGCTACAGAATGAGAGGTTTCATGACTTGTCTACTAGTTCCACATTGGCTGATATCACGCCTGGGGTATTTCCCAAGCTCCCGCTCCCATAAAAAAGGTGTGCCAGCATCGTCCGCATGCGAAAACACCATTTTTATGGTTGCCGTATTTATCGGAAATATGGCTTGCGAGATATGAACCATTTTTTACTGGAGTCGTTCTGTCTGGCTAGTTCCAGAGCCTTATAATGAGATACAACTCTTGTTACAGGGTGACGGCAGGGAGTCATCCTGTGTCCTTTGTTCCCACATCACCTAATTTCCATATCACAGGAGATGGCCATGGGATGGGTTGCTAAACAAGTTGTGTGAAGGAAAGGGGGGGTGACACCAGGAGAGGGCTTCCTGACATAACTTGAATATCATGATTTATCGTCATATCTCCGGATTTACCTCACACCTCCCCCCTTTTGAGGGCGCTAGGGGGCAGCACACTCCGGTGTTCCCCCGTGCACCCGTCCGCGACCTCTCCTTGTCGGGACAGCCCGTCTGCGTTACCGTGGTCACGGCCCCTTTTGTGGCGAATGGTGAAGTTGTATTGCTGGAGCGCAAGGCTCCATCGCAACAGTCGCCCATTCGTCCCAGAGACGGTGTGCAACCAGCTGAGGGGGTTGTGGTCCGTCTCCACGATGAAGTGGCGCCCGTATAGATAGGGTTGCAGACGCTGCAGGGCCCACACTATGGCCAGGCACTCCTTCTCCATTGTGGAATAGGCCACTTCCCTCGGTAACAGCTTCCTGCTCAGGTACAAGACTGGGTGCTCTTGGCTCGCAGAGTCCACCTGGCTGAGCACCGCACCGAGGCCGAAGTCACTGGCGTCGGTCTGTACTACAAACGGCCGCGTGAAGTCGGCTGCCTGTAGCACGGGCGGGCTGGACAGGGCGTCCTTTAGGGCCCGGAAGGCTGTCTCGCAGTCCATTGTCCAATCGACTGCAGAGGGCAGCTTCTTCTTGGTGAGGTCCGTCAGGGGCTTTGCCAGGCTACTATAGCATGGAACAAACCTCCTATAGTACCCAGCGGTCCCCAAGAAGGACATCACCTGCTTCTTGGTCCTGGGGGTGGGCCAGGATGCGATGGCCTCCACTTTCTCAGGCTCGGGCTTCAGTGTTCCCCCGCCTACCCGGTGACCGAGGTACTGGACCTCGCTCATGGCCAGCTGACACTTGCCCGGCTTGATGGTCAAACCTGCCCGGTGGACCCGCCTGAGCACCTGTGCTAGATGCTCTAGGTGATCTTCCCAGGTGGGACTGAAGACGGCAATGTCATCCAGGTACGCGGCCGCGTACCCTTCAAGTCCCTTGAGCAGGGTGTTGACCATCCGCTGGAAAGTGGCAGGGGCATTCCTCATCCCGAATGGCATCACCGTGGACTCGTACAGTCCAAATGGGGTAATAAAGGCAGAGCGTTCCCTGGCCTTGCGAGTCAGGGGGATCTGCCAATATCCCCGGCTCAGGTCCATGATGGTCAGGTACTGAGCCCCGGCCAACTGATCGAGCAGGTCATCGATGCGTGGCATTGGGTACGCATCGGCGACCGTGACAGCATTGAGCCCCCTGTAGTCCACGCAGAACCGAGTGGTTCGGTCCTTTTTAGGGACGAGGACTACAGGCGAGGCCCAAGCGCTGTTGGATGCCTGGATCACCCCCAGCTTCAGCATCTCGTCAATCTCCTGGCGCATGTGTTGCTGCACCTCCAGGGAGACCCGATATGCTGAACGCCGGATCGGGGGATGATCCCCAGTGTCCACGTGATGGACAGCCAAGTCAGTCCTTCCGGGCTGGTTGGTAAACAACCCCCGGAAGGGGTGTAGGGTGGCCCACAGCTGGGACCGTTGGTCCTCCAAGAGCTGGTGGCCAACCTCCACATCCTCAATGGATCCGCCTGCCCTAACCTGGGCTAGCATATCCAAGAGGGTTTCCGCTTCTCCCTCCTCGGGCAGGTTGCACACGGGGAGCGCACATGCCTCCCGCTCATGATGTGCCTTCATCATGTTCACATGGAAGGGCTTCCGCCTTCCACGGGCAGGGTCCAGGGTGACCAGGTACGTCACAGGGTTGAGCTGCTGGTACACGAGGTATGGGCCTTCCCAGGCTGCCTGAAGCTTGTCCTGTGGTACGGGGACCAGTACCCACACCTTTTGACCCACTTGGTAGGTCCTCTCACAAGCGTTCTGGTCGTACCAACGCTTCTGATCGGCCTGGGCTTGAGCCATATTGTCGTGTACCAGTTGCGTCAAGGCCTGCATTTTGTCCCGGAAGCGCATGACATACTCGATAACCGACACTCCAGGGGTGGCCAAATCCCCTTCCCAAGCCTCTTTCACCAGAGCCAGGGGGCCCCGCACACGTCGCCCGTACAGGAGCTCAAACGGTGAGAATCCTGTTGAGGCCTGTGGAACCTCCCGGTAAGCAAATAACAGGTGTGGGAGATACCGCTCCCAGTCACGCCCATGGGAGTCGACCAACATCTTAAGCATCTGCTTTAAGGTGCCATTGAACCGCTCGCACAGGCCATTAGTCTGTGGATGGTACGGGCTGGCCACCAGATGTCGCACCTGGACCTGCTTACAGAGGGCCTCCATCAGCTGGGACATGAATTGGGTCCCCCGGTCAGTGAGCATTTCCTGGGGAAAACCCACTCGGGAGAAAATCTCCAGCAATGCGGTGGCCACCTTGTCAGCCCGAATGGACGACAAGGCCACTGCTTCTGGGTACCGGGTGGCATAGTCCATTACCGTCAGTATGAAGCGTTTCCCGGAGCTGCTGGGGATGGCCAGCGGGCCGACCAGATCCACAGCCACCCTCCTGAAAGGCTCATCGATGATTGGCAGAGATACTAGTGGGGCTTTGGGGTGTGGCCCCGCCTTCCCCACTCTCTGACAGGTTTCACACGAACGGCAGTAGGCAGCCACATCGGCCCCCATTTTTGGCCAGTAGAAATGCTGGTTTAACCTGGCCTTGGTCTTAGCGATCCCTAGGTGTCCGGCCATCGGAATCTCATGTGCGATCCGCAACAACTCCGTCCGGAACGGATAGGGTACCACCAACTGTCGGTCCCTGGGCCACGCCTCCGGTGAACCCTGCTGGACCGTGGCCCGGTACAGCCGTCCTTGGTCCCAGACCACTCGCTCCGGGTCCGAGTCCGAGGGAGGCTGGGCCGCCTGCTCCTTAAGAGCTTTCAGGCTGTCGTCAGCTTCTAACGCTGCCTGAAACCCCTGACTAGATGTGGCCAGAATCGACGAGACTGTCACATCTTCGGTCAGTACCCCGGGACCTGTGTCCTGGCCTCCACCTGACTCGGCTGCCACTGGGTCAGAAGGGGAAGAGCTATCGGACCTCTGGGAGGCCCCTTGGCTTCCAGCACTCCCACTGCGGGTGACAGCGGCCACAGCCGCTGCGACCGTGGGTCGTGCCTGCTCCTCCTCCGTTCCTGACCAAGTCGCCGGTTCAGGCAGACCGACCTGGCTTCCTGACACCCCGGTTGTGGGGGAACCATGCACCGAGATCTTACCTGGGAGCACTTCCGCTCCTGGACCGGCCCCAATCTCACCTGCCTGTTCCCCTCCTGCAGCAACAGAACCCCGCTGTGAAATCTCTGGGGACCCCACATTTGCTGTGGTAGCCCCCACCCCACACACTGGTCCTCCCCCTGCAGCACCCTGCTCTCTGCTTATCCCTGCAGAGGGCAACAGATCCCAGCTCACAGGCTGATTACTTGTAGAGGCATTGTCACACCTTTCTCTGACCCCCTCCCCTGTCACAGCTGCAGCTGTGTGTGTGTCTATGGTGTCTATGCAAGCAGAAATATCAGAGTTCACTCCCTCCTCCCTTACATCATTCATAGATAACACATTAACATTGTCCGGAGGCATGTCAGTACTGGCTGAAGGTTCAGCCCTTGGTTGGGGCCCAAACTGGGAGGTTATCTGCCCCAAATCTGTCCCAAGTAGCACGTTTGCGGGGATCCGATCAGTTACCCCCACCTCCCTCACCCCTCGCCCTGCGCCCCAGTCCACATAAATGTCAGCAACAGGCAGCGCCGGGTCAGTGCCTCCAATCCCGGAGACAGCGAGGGTTTTTCCAGGGATCAAGTCCTGGGGGGACACCATCTCAGGCCGCACCAGAGTCACCTCCGAGGCGCTGTCTCGCAGTCCTATGGTCACAGACCGGCCGACGGTGACAGGTTGGAAGCTGTCCAGGGACCTACCACCACCCCCACCCACACAATACACCTTGGGCGGCCCTTGGGACGGGGACGGAGCCGGGGCCTTGGGACGCTGAGGGCACATGGCCTTGAAGTGTCCAGGTAGGTTGCACTGGTGGCACCGTCTTGGTTCTGCCACGGGCCTGGAGAGGGGAGTTGAGGGGGACACCCCCTGCAGTCTAGGGGCAGGTGGGGCAGTCGCAGAATTCATCTTACCCCCTCTCCAGGTGCTGCTGGTGGCTGCTCTCCTGGCTTCAGGAGCCCGATTGTTGGTGTAGTCATCGGCCAGGGCAGCTGTAGCCGTGGACCCCTTTGGCTTCTGGTCTCGGATGAACTGGCGGAGATCCTCAGGGCAGTTCCACAAGAGTTGCTCCGTGATGAACAAGTCCAGGATCTCCGGTCCGGTGGAAAGCTGCAGGCCTTGGGTCCAGTGGTCGGCAGCTCGGGCAAGTGCCCGCCGGTGGTCAGCCCAGGAGTCCTTTGGTCCCTTCTGTAGGCTCCGGAACTTCTTGCGGTAGGACTCTGGAGTGAGGTTGTACTGTTGGATCAGGGCCCGCTTGATGGTGTCGTAGCCCTGATCTGCCTCAGCAGGCAAGTCCCCAAGGATATCCAGGGCCTTACCCCTTAAACGGGGGGTCAGGTATTTGGCCCACTGGTCCTTGTCCAGATGGTGCTGCAGGCAAGTCCGTTCAAAAGCAGTCAAGAAAGAGTCCAAGTCTCCATCCTTCTCCAGCACGGGAAAGTCCTCAACACGGACCTTTGGAAGTTTGGTGTCTTGAAGGTCACGTGTGGCTGATGAGGGCCGGAGCTGAGCTAGCTGCAGCTGGTAGTCACGCTCGGCCTGTTGCTGTCGCTCTTCACGTGCTGCCTGCCGCTCCGCAGCCTCACGCACTGCTTGCCGCTCCGCAGCCTCAGCGTCACGCGCTGCCTGCCGCTCTGCCCTGCGCTCTGCCAGGAGTCCCTTGTAGCCCTCCTGGTCTCCAGCCTGGAGAAGGGCCATAGCCATTTGAAGAAGGCTATCCGAGCCTCCCAGGCTCGGTGGAATGGCACGTGGTGATCTGCGGCCCGCTGCGGAGCCTGGTGATTCACTGTCCATTTCAGAGCGGAGGGCTGGCATCTGGCTCGTTGAGGACCCTTGGGCGAGCTCCTCCTCATTTTGTCCAGCAGTGCCAGGTTGTGCGATGTCCTCTGCAGAGCTGTTCTCTGGCGTCGGGCTCTTGGAGGGCTCGTGGACAACCTCCTCATCGTCTCTGGCCTGAGCATCGGCCATTCCTTTGGCTTTGCTCCTGGTGCTCTCAGCCATTGTTGCAGACTTTGGTCACTGACACAGAACTGACACCTGATGCCTCCACACACCTTACAGTATCTGCACTCTGACACTCTAGTGTTGAGCTAGTCTGAAGACCCCAGCAGCCACAGCTGCTGCAGGCAGTCTTTAGTGTCTGGGAGTATGGGTCTCACACTCACACACACTATTATCTCGATCCCACCGCTTGCCACCAATATGTCACAAACCACCGGGGGGGTCACTCAAAAATCCCCCGCGCTGGCTACCAGTACGTCACAATCGGGGGGTAACAAGTGGGGGTCACCCCTCCTTTATACCTCCCGACCGACAGACAGAGCACGTGACGCGCTCTCTAGCGCCCCTCTTATAGTCAGGCCAATTATGGAATTGCCCGACAATAAGCAAGGAGGCCGCTATACTACTTATGCCGATTATTGAAGGGTCCCCAGTGAGAGTAGGGTATATATTCCCCCGACCTCCGCGGGCGGAATATATAAAATCTCCCCGAATCTCACTGGCCTCCCCACAATAATCCTTGGCACAACTCGCTGCCACCAACCGCTTCACGGTAACTATTAGCCGAACACACAGACGTGGGATTCAAGATCGAGATAACAGAACAGCCCAAGATTAATTATATAATTTAATCAGCCTAAAGCACACTAGAAACTACAATATATACAATAGGGAATCTACAGAATATACATATGTCAGAGTACAGTTACAGATAAAGCATGGTTTACAACAGGTATGCAATTCAATCAGTTACCTTGTGCGTCTGGCCACAGGGGGGCGCTGTAGACCAGGTTTCTAGGAACTCCCGCAGATGTTTCCTGCACGTGACCCCCAGCGAAAGAACACTGGAAAATGGCCGAAGTAGGGTTATCAACCTGGGCAAATCCAGGTCCCCTCCTACCTTCGTGACCTCAGAGGGAGCACTGCTCCACCCCTGGCTGGAGTTATGGACAAAATCCACAACATGGAATATGGCCATAACTTTGCCTGGGAGCGTCGTAGGCGGACGCCAATGCTCTCATTGTGACAGTTATGAATTTAGCTACAGAATGAGAGGTTTCATGACTTGTCTACTAGTTCCACATTGGCTGATATCACGCCTGGGGTATTTCCCAAGCTCCCGCTCCCATAAAAAAGGTGTGCCAGCATCGTCCGCATGCGAAAACACCATTTTTATGGTTGCCGTATTTATCGGAAATATGGCTTGCGAGATATGAACCATTTTTTACTGGAGTCGTTCTGTCTGGCTAGTTCCAGAGCCTTATAATGAGATACAACTCTTGTTACAGGGTGACGGCAGGGAGTCATCCTGTGTCCTTTGTTCCCACATCACCTAATTTCCATATCACAGGAGATGGCCATGGGATGGGTTGCTAAACAAGTTGTGTGAAGGAAAGGGGGGGTGACACCAGGAGAGGGCTTCCTGACATAACTTGAATATCATGATTTATCGTCATATCTCCGGATTTACCTCACAGTGGGGCCCTGGGAAAAAGTTACATGGGGTCCCAAATGCTCACATATTGCACCATCTTCCAGAAACCGTTACATGCGCTGAGTTCAGGCCATTAGACGAGTACAATCGACAACAGTGGAAGTCGTTCAGCAGTTGTTTCTCAGCCTCTTTACACAGGATGAGGAAGAATGATGGGCACAGAACAATCACTAAAGGGGGCTTTACACGGTAGCGATATCGCTAGCAATTTGTAGAGATAGCGACCGTGTAAGTACCCGCCCCCGTCGCGCATGCGATTGTTTGTGATCGCTGCCATAGCGAACATTATCGCTACGGCAACGTCACACGCACTTACCTGGTCGGCGGCGTCGCTGCGACTGCCGAACAGTCCCTCCTTCAAGGGGGAGGGACGTTCGGCGTCACAGCGACGTCACCGCAACATCACTAAGCGGCCGGCCAATCAAAGCGGAGGGGCGGAGATGAGCACGACATAACATCCCGCCCACCCCCTTCCTTCGGCATTGTGGCCGGCGGCAGGTAAGGAGACGTTCCCCGCTCATGCGGTGTCACACACAGCGATGTGTGCTGCTGCATGAGCGATGAACCACCTGGATAAACAACCCTTACCGATTTTGGGACGACCTCTCCATGGTGAACGATTTTCACCATTTTTGAGGTCGCTGGTCAGTGTCACACGCTGCGATATCGTTAATGACACCGGATGTGCGTCACTAACAACTTGACCCCGACGACCAAACATTAATGATATCGTAGCGTGTAAAGCCCCCTTAAGGCTGCTTTCACACATCCGGTTTGAGCAGTGCGGCTCAATCCGGCTGTGAAACCTATGCAATGGATGTGGCGAAAACACTGCATCCTTTGCATAAGTTTTTTACATGCGGCCCGTCCGGTTTTTACCGCTTGCGGCAGGCTACTGAGCATGTGCAGTGGCAAAAACCGCATGCGGCGGCCGGATGCGTTTTTTGCCGCATCCGACGTCTATAGGCATGCATAGGAAAATGCGCCGCATCGGCCGGATGCGGCGCAATGTGGGTTTTTTTGCCGCACAAAAAACCGTGCCAGGCAACGTTCCATCCGGCCGCCGCATTGGCTAAATCTGCCGCATGCGGCAAAAACTGGACGGAACGCAAGCCCATGTGGCACAATGCGGCACTAATGTTAGTCTATGCAAAAAAACCGCAACCGGCAGCAAAAAAAAACGGTTGCGTTTTTTCTGCAAAGCGCCGGATTGTGCCGCACAGGAAAAACCGGAGGTGTGAAAGCAGCCTAATAAATCAATCCGTCAGTCTGTCCCCATAAAGTATCATGTTATCAGCAGCACATCTGCAGTCCACATCGGGCAATATGCTGCTGAGAACAAGGATTTCTGTTTCACCGTCAGCACTCCAATCACCCAATGATGAAAGAGCAGCATTATGCTCCTTCAGTGGGTGATTGCCGACATGTTTATACCTATCAACTCTTATCTGTGCATTCAGGAATTATAAATGTGGATGTTACATACATACATAATGTGATTCGCACAATGCATGACACACACACACACACACACACACATACACACACTGCATGGCGCACACACACACTGCATGGCGCACACACACAATACATGGCGCACACACACAATACATAACACACCCCCAACAATGCATAGCACACACACAATATGTAGCACACACACAATGCATGGCACACACACAATACATAGCACACACACAATGCATGGCACACACACAATACATAGCACACACACTGCATGGCACACACACAATACGTAGCACACACGCAATGCATGGCACACACACAATGCATGGCACACACACAATACATAGCACACACACACAATGCATGGCACACACACAATACATAGCACACACACACAATGCATGGCACACACACAATACATAGCACACACACAATGCATGGCACACACACAATACATAGCACACACACACTGCATGGCACACACACAATACGTAGCACACACGCAATGCATGGCACACACACAATGCATGGCACACACACAATACATAGCACACACACACAATGCATGGCACACACACAATACATAGCACACACACACAATGCATGGCACACACACAATGCATGGCACAAACACACAATACATAGCACACACACAGTGCATGGCACACACACAATACATGGCACACATACAATGCATGGCGCATAGAAGCGGAGGGGCGGAGAGCAGCCACATTCACGTCACTCCCACCTCGTTTCCGGAGGACGCAGAAACGCTGTTGTTCGTCGTTCCCGGGGTGTCACACGTAGCGATGTGTGCTGCCTCAGGAACAATGAACAACCTGCGTCCAGCACGAGCAACGATATTTTGAAAATGAACGACGTGTCAACGATCAACGATTTAGTGAGTATTTGTGGTCGTTAGTGGTCGCTCGTAGGTGTCACACACAACGATGTCGGTAACGAGGCCGGATGTGCGTCACGAATTCTGTGACCCCGACAACATATCGTTAGATACGTCGTTGCGTGTAACGGGGCCTTAACTCTATAAAGCCAAACCCTACCTGTAACCCTAATTAGAGACAGAAAAAGTTTGTCATAGGTTGCTGTATTCTGCACAGGCAGCGCCCGAGATGACAAAGTTTACTGGACTATGCTGAACTTTTTGGACACTGTCTATTCGGAGCACAGCAGCTGTTGATAGTCATTCTGCCTGCTGTGGTCTGCATAAGCATCTCTGGGGGCAACATTCACTGTGCCTCTCCAAGACAAAGCGGTGCTTGCCATTGCCGTCTACGCGGAATGATAGCCATCTCTGCAGACTGCCGAGCACTCCTGCCTTCTATATGACAGTACAGATCTATGTGGGATAAGGTAGAATATATATTTGCATGTTACCTGGGGAAATTGAGGCTTAGCTTATATTGTATGTAAATATTATACATGGACCTCCCTAGTCAGGAACAAATGCAAGGTCTTCTGTGATGCGGCCATACTCATGTGACGTGATTCTGACTGCTGTAAAAGAGTTAGTAAGAACCTGGGAGCAGTGTTATATTACAGCACGCACCAGATACTGTATATTGGTGGATTGCCAATGTTATTTGTATAACTCTCATTGGATTGTTGCGTTGCATCATATTCCACATGCATCATTATCTTAAGTTGTTGTATGAGCTTCCAACTTTTCATAGTTATCAACAAATTCTTTATTTTACTGCAATGTATCAAACTTTTATGCACTGTCTATCGATATGCTGGAAATGTTTGTTAAAGGGAACCTGTCATGTCCAGAAATACTATTTACCTGCAGATATATGGAGTTATCATGCAGGTAATTAGCGTTTAAAATATGGGTAGCCAGCTGATTGGAGCAGCGGCTATCGGGAGAAAATTAAGTTTTATTCTCCCTATAGCCCCTTGCTTGTAGTCATTGTGGAGCTGCAGGTAAGGCCGGGGCCACATGGGGCACTAGTGCGATCCTCACATGACACTCGGCTCCCGCTGGCAGCACAGCGAGAGCAGAGTGTCATGCGAGTGTCCCTGCGACTAAGGTCCGACTGTGCGAGTGGACCTCAGCTGCGGAAGGGAGGGCTGGCACGGAGGAGAGGAAGGTGGGATTTCTCTCCCTCTCTCCTCCGTAGCCGGCTATTGCGATTCTCTCTTTGCACGTGTGGTACACTGCTGTACCGCGAGTACAGTGCGATTTTTCTCTCGCCCCATAGACTTGAATGGGTGTGAGAGAAAGAGTCTCGCATTACAGTCGTAGCATGCTGCGATAGTTTTCTTGGTCCGATCAGGGCTGAGAAAATAATCACTCATGTGTGCAGACACACAGGCTAATATTGGTCCGAGTGGAATGCGATGTTTTATCGCACTCCACTCACACCGTTTTTCTCACCGTGTGGCTTAGGCCTAATGGTTACAATGACTGCCAAATATACAGAGAAGCGTGGATGCAATCGCTCTCCACCACATGGATTGACAGTCTGCTCTTCAAACTGTCTATCAAATGCAGGACAGTGATAACAACACATATACCATATAGTGAGTTGTGAATGTAATCGTGAACTGCACCTGCCTAATGACTGCAAGCAAGTGGCTACAGGGAGAATAAAACTTCACTTTCTCCTTGTAGGCGTCCTCCAGTTGGCCAACTAATCAGATATTAAATGCTATTTACATACAAATGAACCCTATATCTGGATATGACTTTGAAGCCTATCTATCAATATATTTTTTTATTTACTATCTACTTGTTTCCTATCATGTCTTGCCGATCGATGGCGTTTCTGATCTAGAGACCCTCTGCTCTGTAATGTACTACTCAGGAGGCAGAAGCACTGTGCTCCTGCACGAGCCTGCACAGAGCAGTGTAAGGCTATGTGCCCACGTAGCGTATTTTCATGCAGTTACGCTGCGTTTTGCACCGCATCATAACTGCATGTGTCCTGCGTCCTCAGCATAATCTATGAAGATTGTGCCTAATCCATGCCCACGTGGCGTATTAGAATGTTCTAAAAAAGTGACATGTCACTTCTTTCGTGCGCTTTGCATGCAGCCCCCGCTCTGTCTATGGGAGACACAGCATCCAGAGCGCACAAATTCTGCAGTCAGCAAACTTTCAGAACGCAGCTTTTCCTGTCACATTATCAATAATAAAAATAAAAACTACACGAATTTTGCAAAGAACAAGCCTTGTTCAGTCTTCATTTTTTCTACTCTTGAGAGTGCAGTGTTCCAATTTTGATTGTGATTCTTGGCATTGGTCCCCACATTTGCACCTTGGAAGCTTTTTTGGCCGCGTGCACACCATACATCTTTAATACTGTCTATGGCCCTGTGCGCACTGGAAAATGGAATTTTCTCAAAAAAATCCGCAGGTATTCAAAGATTACCGCACCCGCGGTAAAAAAACGCAGCAAACCGCACCCGAAAACCGCATGCGGTTTGCCGCAGTTTGCTGCGGTTTAACCGCGGTATTTTTTGCGGTATTGCCGCGTGCAGGTTGGTATGTGCTTTATTGCATTCAATGCAATAAAGCACATTGAAGGGAAAAAAAAAAAAAGTCATTTCATTCTGAGACAGAGAAATAGACAGAGGAATAGATAGAAGAATAGATAGACAGACAGAGGGATAGCTAGAAGGATAGATAGAGGGATAGATAGATTCCCTGTGAGCACACGCTGCATTTCTCACGGTCGGTAGTGAGTTCACATTACCGGCCGTGGGAAATGCCCTGGAGTTACCTCTGCTGTCTCGCTGTGAGGCTGCATTCAGCAGTGTCTGTGTCAGTTGCGGCTGAATGCAAGCATCGCAGGACGCCGGAGCTGTGGATTACGCCGGAGCTTTGTTTCGGCAGGGTGGGATTCAGCCGGTTCTGTCCGGTTGTGGAGAACCGGTTGTTAAAATAGCAGCCAGCCGGTTCCCAGAACAGGCAAGAAATAGCTCTGGCGATCCGGTTCCCTGTATTCATTTGTGTTAGTGTCTCTTTAAGACACTAGCACAAATGAATCTCCATACCTCCGCGCCGCACTTCCTGGTTTAGTGAAGCCTGTCGGCTCCCTGACCCGGCGTGCAGCGACGCGCTGATGCTGCAGAGAGGTCACTGCAGTGTGAGGAGGTAGCGCCTCCTCCTGCCGTCTGTCAGCGTGCAGAGAGCCGCGGAGGAGGACGGAAGACAGAGAAGCAGCCCCCGGTATTTGGAGCAGGTAAGCGCTTATAGAGCCGAAGATGCAGTGAGAGGGGCTGCATAAGAGGGCAGTTATATGGGGAGAGAGGCTGCATAAGAGGGCAGCTATATGGGGAGAGAGGCTGCATAAGAGGGCAGCTATATGGGGAGAGGCTGCATAAGAGGGCAGCTATATGGGGAGAGAGGCTACATAAGAGGGCAGCTATATGGGGAGAGAGGCTACATAAGAGGGCAGCTATATGGGGAGAGAGGCTGCATAAAGATGGCAGCTATATGGGGAGAGAGGCTGCATAAAGATGGCAGCTATATGGGGAGAGAGGCTGCATAAGATGGCAGCTATATGGGGAGAGAGGCTGCATAAGAGGGCAGCTATATGGGGAGAGAGGCTACATAAGAGGGCAGCTATATGGGGAGAGAGGCTACATAAGAGGGCAGCTATATGGGGAGAGAGGCTGCATAAAGATGGCAGCTATATGGGGAGAGAGGCTGCATAAAGATGGCAGCTATATGGGGAGAGAGGCTGCATAAAGATGGCAGCTATATGGGGAGAGAGGCTGCATAAGAGGGCAGCTATATGGGGAGAGAAGCTGCATAAAGATGGCAGCTATATGGGGAGAGAAGCTGCATAAAGATGGCAGCTATATGGGGAGAGAGGCTGCATAAGAGGGCAGCTATATGGGGAGAGAGGCTGCATAAAGATGGCAGCTATATGGGGAGAGAAGCTGCATAAAGATGGCAGCTATATGGGGAGAGAGGCTGCACATAAAGATGGCAGCTATATGGGGAGAGAGGCTGCATAAAGATGGCAGCTATATGGGGTGAGAGGCTGCATAAAGATGGCAGCTATATGGGGAGAGAGGCTGCATAAGAGGGCAGCTATATGGGGAGAGAAGCTGCATAAAGATGGCAGCTATATGGGGAGAGAAGCTGCATAAAGATGGCAGCTATATGGGGAGAGAGGCTGCATAAGAGGGCAGCTATATGGGGAAAGAGGCTGCATAAAGATGGCAGCTATATGGGGAGAGAAGCTGCATAAAGATGGCAGCTATATGGGGAGAGAAGCTGCATAAAGATGGCACCTATATGGGGAGAGAGGCTGCATAAAGATGGCAGCTATATGGGGAAAGAGGCTGCATAAAGATGGCAGCTATATGGGGAGAGAAGCTGCATAAAGATGGCAGCTATATGGGGAGAGAGACTGCATAAAGATGGCAGCTATATGGGGAGAGAGGCTGCATAAGAGGGCAGCTATATGGGGAGATGAGCAGCATAAAGATGGCAGCTATATGAGGAGAGGGGCTGCATAAGAGGGCAGCTATATGGGGAAAAGAGGCCACATCAGATGGGAGCTATATGGGGAGAGGGGCTGCATAGATGGCAGCTATATGGGGAGAGGAGGCCACAAAAGATGGCAGCTATATGGGGAGAGGGGCTGCATAGATGGGAGCTATATGGGGAGAGGAGGCTGCATAGATTTGAGCTATATGGGAAAAGGAGCACATGGGATAAGATCTGCTGGGAAAAGAAGCCATGATGGGATGGGATCTGTAGGGGGAAGGTCGTCCGTTCCAATTTTAGCAGGGCTCCTTTAGTAATAATTTTTAAAAATTGTAGAAAAACCATTTAATACAATATGACTGAAAGTGACGGGAACAACTGGTACTGGACAGGAGAGGGAAGGTATAGGAGGGGGAGGAGATTTTACTTTAAATTACTTGTATTTTTTGGTTGAGGAAAGTGCGTGAAAATGGGTGTGGCTAACAAAATGGGTGTGGTTACATAATGGGTGTGGTTTTCAACTGGGCGGAGTTTACAGAGAACCTGTTGTTTAAAAATTTGAATCCCACCCCTGGGAGGGGTTAATAAAAGGGTGAACGAGGCTTATTTGTGTTTTATTTAAAATAAAGGATTTTTCTGTGTGTTCTTTCACTTTACTTACGGGTTGATCATGTCAGCTGTCACATAGACGCTGCCATGATCAAGCCTGGACTTAGTGGCGGTGATCCGCCACCATTAACTCCTTGTATTACCCTGACTGCCACTGCTACACGGCAGCAGGAAGAGCTGGGGACACTCCGGTACTGCCGCATAATGTATGCGACAGTCCCGGGGCAGCTGCGGCTGATATTCTCAGCTGCGGGAGGTGGGACGGAGGCGGGGGACATTAACCCTGCCCCTCTCCCTCCCCAGCCTGAGAATACCGGGACGCCGCTGTGTGTTTACCTCGGCTGGACGGGAAATATACAGCGGAGCCCACGTGTTTTGTTTTCTATATTTCCGTTTGATTTCTATGTGTGGTCTATGTGTCTGTGTCTGTGTTCTATGTCTGTGATGTCTGTGTGTGTCTGTGATGTGTGTGTTTACTCTCTGCTCTGCTTCGTCTTCCTGTAATGACATCACTTCCCTGCAAAACCGCAGGCAAGCGATGTACATTACCGGAGGTAAACCGCAAAATACCGCAGGGAATAACGCAGGAAAACGCAATGAACCGCACAGAATTTGCTGCCTGCGTTATTCCCTGCGGGATTTCACGATTACATTGGAGTCAATGGAGTGAAATCCGGCAGCGATGTGCGGAAAAGAATTGACATGCAATTGTTTTTGCTGCGGGAATCCCGCAGCAAAACATGCAGCTGTCAAAATCCGCCTAGTGAGCACAAGATTTTTTTCCCCATAGGTTTTGCTGGTGATTCACTGCAGAGATGTTATGAACATTTTCTGCAGCGAAACATGCAGCAAATCCGCAGAAAATCCACGGCAAAATCCAGTAAGTGCGCACAGGGCCTATGGGAGGGGCTGCAGCCAGAGCGCATGAAATCGGCTTTTCAGTACGCAGTGTTTCTGCAGCGATTTGAAGCGCACGTGTGCTGTTTAAATCACTGCAGAAATTTCTGCAGGGACAGAACGCAACGTAAGGGCTCAATAAAATGTGTATGTGCTTGTCCACAGAGTCAATGAGGAGCTCCTAGACTTTCCTGAAATGCCCTGTCTGTGCGCATGTTCATTTATGGGCTCAACACTTCTGCCTCATGAGGAGTATGCTGCAGTAGGTCTTAAGATCTAGATAGGAAAAAAAGGTGCAATTGGCAGCTCACCAAACATAGGAGTAATCGGGGTGCGGTGCATGGAGGTTCTGGGCCGGCTTCCAGGTAATGACTTAACGAAGAGGAGAAAAAATCCAGCATCTGCAAAAATGGGTAATTGGTAAAACATAACTTTAATGATTCTCCATAAAAAGGGGGATAATACAAAAGCTATAAAGACATGGGAAAAAGTAGACAATACACTACGCGTTTCAAGCACACAATCCAGCTCTTAATCTTGATACCTTCTCGAAACGTGTAGACTATTGTCTACTTTTTACCATGTCTTTATAACTTCTGTATTATCCCCCTTTTTAGGGAGAATCCGTAAGTTATGTTTTACTAATTACCCATTTTTGCGGATTCTGGATTTTTTTTTCTCCTCTTTGTTCAGGATCTAGATAACCACTGAATGGCAAGACCTATTAGAAAGAAAATACCGTAGATAGTAAGTAAAATATGTAATGTTAAGCACTAGGGATGAGTGAACCCGAGGTTGAGTGTTTGGTTTTCGTACCAAACACTGACTTTACCAAAAAGAACAGAGTTTGGGTTTGGAGTTTGGTTGCGTCACGGATGCAAACCACTCACGCGAGCATCTCTGTGCTTGGGTACGCTTGGTGCTCAGCCCAGTGCGAGCCGCTTGCCATTTGATTGGATCACTCGGGGGGAGAGTAACAACAGCGTGATCAGATGTAGTGTGCCTCAAACAAGTAAAATGGAAAAACTCTGCCCACCCTCCCCTGGAAGTGATCTGTTTATGGATGGCTGCATGTGGGCAGAGATCCGAACTGCCCAAATACTGACTTCCATTGGGGTTCAGGTCAATTCCGGGTCCCAAACCGAACTTTATCTAAAGTCCAGCTGCCCCCTCTGAAACAAACTTTAATTGATTTGCTCATCTCTATTAAAGAGAACCAACCATCAGGATTTTGCTATATGAGGTAAAAGCAGGTCCATTCTAGCACTAGGATGCTGATTGCAGGCAAGCTTGTTATAGAAAGATCCGATGCTTGGTTGCTGAAATATCTTTAATCAAAGTTGCAGAAATGCACTGAACTTTGACGGGTGCAGCGGTGGCGAGCTTTTATGGGTCCTCTCTATAAGGTCTTTCTCCAGTTTTCTCTATGACGTGCCCTCTTTTCTTTATTTGAATATCATGCCACACCACACCACCACCATTGCTATTGTTGGCGGTGCGTTCGCTTTGCTACAATGATTCTGTCTTCATTAAAATGTCGCCGGAGTCCGTGCATGCGTGAACTGTAGTCTCCAGCACCATTTTATTGAAAACACCACCGTGAACACTATGAGAGGCATCAGCACATGCACAGATTTTTTTTACGTCTGCTCACGCGCCCCTGACACTCATAGTCTTCACACCAGTATCTTTAATAAAATGGCATCGGAGATTGTGGTACGCGCATGCGCAAACTCCGGTGCCATTTTAATGAAGACATAATTGGGCCTTAAGGAAAAACAGTGAAGAAGACGCAGTCTTAAGGGGTGATACTACCCATCAGTGTATTAGATGAGATTTACCCTATTACTGTAGATATATATTTGGGGATCACCCTTGTGGCTCTTCATGCTCATTGCATGGGTCACACTATTATAAAATTAAAGATGACAAATTACATCTTCAAAAATTGCTATTTGTTAATTTGCAACTTTGTATATTGGTCTACAACACACCTTGGCTTTTCACTGCTGCTCGTTTCCAAGTTGTACTGGTTACACTGTTGATCTATGAAGCCAAAAGAGCCAAAACTAGCAGAACAGGTCGCTTTTTGTGCACAACATTTTGACCTTTGTCTCACATCTCTAAGGTAAACTAGATATAGAAACAACTAATGCAACTCAATCAAATAGGCCAAAATTAAAGAATGAGTCCCCTACGGGTTTGTATGACATCGTAACTTGTTAATGTAAAATATTCTATAACAACATCAATGTGATTCAGATAGTTATTGGAATTTAGGGGTTCTCTCTTTCCTACTATTTTTGGGGCTCAGTGATTCCGGTGACCATCACTTGTGTCCCCAAAATACTTCTTGTATTTGGGTGTGCTAGTCAAGCTGTCAACATAAAATTACATTATTAATAATCCCTACTATGCACTGGTCTTGTTCTGTTTTTATATCAAGACTGAAAAATCAGCTAACATGACACGTAACCATCCACAGAACCACCAGATCTGGCCTGAAATAATGGCAAAACTGTATTACAAAAAACATAGGATTTGGTGAAAACAACAGAATAAAAAGCTGGAAAATCTCTTTAAGCTTTGATGTCATTTTTACAAACTTTAGTTACCCCATGTGCCAAGTTGCAACAGCCACAGACTCCATATGGCTCAGCTCTTTCTATAACTCCCATAGATTTCAAATAAGAAATCCATGAGAATGAGAGATTTGTTTGCGGATCCCACATATATTGTGAATATGCCATACATTTTCATTTTAACTTACGTAAGTCATAGGATCATAGAATCATAGAATGGTAGAGTTGGAAGGGACCTCAAGGGCCATCGTGTCCAACCCACTTCGAGTTCAGGTTTTCCTAAATCATCCCAGCTATATGTTTATCCAGCATGCCCTTGAAGATTTCCATTGATGGAGAGCTCCCTCCCTCCCGTGGTCGCCTGTTCGACTCCCTGACTGTCCTCACTGAACGTTTTTCCTAATGTCTAATCTGAATCTCCTCCCTTTTAGTTTCATCCCATTATTTCTTGTACTTCCTTGTGCTAATGAAAATAGGATGATTCCCTCTGCACTGTGACTACCTTTCAGATATTTGTAGACCGCTATTAAGTCTCCTCTCAGCCTTCTCTTTTTCAAACTAAACATTCCTAGTTCTTTTAGCCGTTCTTCATATGACATGGTTTGCAGACCCTCTGCCATCTTGGTTGCTCTTCTCTGGACTTGCTCCAATATATTGATGTCTTTCTTGAATTGGGGTACCCAGAACTGTACACAGTATTCCAGGTGGGGTCTGACCAGGGCAGAGTATAGGGGAATATTTACCTCTCTTGATCAATAGTGCACATGAAAATAAGCAACTCTGCAGTACAGTATATTTTATCTACAAGAGAAATCTGTTTCTGGACTGTTAATTCTTTCTCAATTAATGGGTCAAATCTGAAAAATCTGTATTGAGTCAAGACAGATTTTCCCATTACTGTGATAAGAGATGGGAGTTGGTGCTTTAAAAACTCTACACAGAAATTCTGCTGCAAGTTCAAATAAATCATAGAACTTTATAAGCAAAAACTGCCGTCTTCTCTCAGTAATGGGAAATTCTTACTTTCTTCAATGAATACAACTTTTACACATGAATTGAAATTTGAGAATTTAATGATCAGTTCAGGAGGGAAAAGAAGAAGATTTCTCTCATAAAATATATTACAATGTTTCTTTTTTTCAGGTGTACTATTCGTTTATTAAATCAAAATTAAAATGACAGGTGCACTTTACAATGCGGGGATCACCCCTATTATTTGTGATATCCAATGCCATGCTAAGATCCAAATCACATTTATTATAGGAGATTTTACGTTGGCAACTTACCATGTCACAGATCTTTGGGATATGTGTTGACCACCTTACGATCACTTGTCCAGAGTATCATGTTAACCAATCAGCTCTGGTAAGCAATGGCAGGGACGCAGTAAAGAGGCACACACAGGTTCTCTGTCCAAAACTTAGTGGTTTATTCACAATGGTAACAAACAGAAAAAACACAGTCTTTCTTTAGACAGGTATGAAAAGCAAAATCCAGCTTGTGAAACAGCATAGCATACTTCCTGGACATGCCAGTCCGTTCAGGTATGTTAATCCCACAAAACCTGCTTTAGCTTTCGAGCCCAAAGCCCACCACAGTGAAAAGTTATGGCTGCCTATTTATGCTGTCCTAATCCTGCAAGTGAGCAACCTGGGCGTTCCCTACAAAACCCAGACTAGTAGGGAAGGTTCAGGCCAGGATTTGACCCCTTCCCTGCTGCAAAAGGAATTTGCTAGGAGGAATATACTGTATCTCCCCTCTACCACCATACCCTTCACTGTGTCACACACACACCAGAGTATCTCCAGTATGCCCAGTATTGATGGTCTCTTCCACGACATAGTCTATTATTACCAGCACCTAAAGCTGCAGTTGACTACCACTTTCTGTTAGAGACAAAATGTTTTTGGTTATGTAACAACTAATCTAATAATTCTGACTCTCAATCATTTACACTTGTGAGTCCAAGAAATCCAAATACTACAAATAAGACAGTTTAGCTTGACTATTGACTTAAACCTATAATTCATGCTGCTCAGTCTGAACAGCAAGGCCAGGTCTTACAGACCATACTGACCCCTATATACAACATGAGCCCCCACAGTCTCCTAAATACATCATCACATAGCCTGCTAAATACATTAGCCTCACTTAGCCTCCTAAATATATTATGAGCTCCACATAGCTTCCTATATACATTATGAGCCCCACATAGCCGCCTATATATATTATGAGCCCCACATAGCCTTCTAAATATATTATGTGCCTCACATAGCCTCCTATATATATTATGAGCCCCACATAGCCTTCTAAATATATTATGTGCCCCACATAGCCTCCTATATACATTGATCCCCACTTAGCCCCCTATATACATTATGAACCTCCACAGTCTCCTAAATCCAACATGAGCCCTCACATAGCCTCCTAAATATAACATAGAACCCTCATATAGCCTCCTAAATAGAGCACTGCCTCAAATAGCCTCCTATATTGATTATGAGCCCCACTTAGCAGTATATATACAGTACTACCTGTACTACCCGGCTTCGCGCGGGTTAATAACTGCTGTTAACAAAATAGAATGTATTAACCAATCAGAGCTCAGATTAATTAACTGTAGCAAAATAGAAGATGAGCTGTGATTGGTTGCTATTGGCAGCCTGATAAATCTCCAGGCAACAGAAAGCCCCCCCCCGACAATATATATTAGCTCACACATACACAAAATAGACAGGTCATGTGACTCACATCTGCCGTATTTCCTATATGGTACATTTGTTGTTCTTGTAGTTTGGCTGCTTATTAATCAGATTTTTATTTTTGAAGGATAATACCAGACTTGTGTGTGTTTTAGGGCGATTATGTGGCGAGGTTGGTGTATGTGTGGTGAGATGTGTGCTGAGGGTTGTATATGTGTTCAAGTACGTGGTAGTGTGTGGCACATTTTGTGTGTGTGTTCATATCCCCGAGTGTGGTGAGTATCCCATCTCAGGGCCCCACCTTAGCAACTGTACGTTATATACTCTTTGGCGCCATCGCTCTCATTCTTTAAGTCCCCCTTGTTCACATCTGGCAGCTTTCAATTTGCCCCCAACATTTTGCGTTTCACTTTTTCTCCATTATGTAGATAGGGGCAAAATTGATTGGTAAATTGGAACACGCGGAGTTAAAATTTTGCCTCACAACATAGCACCCGGCGCTGCCCGGGATAGTAACTGTCTCTCTGTTTCTCTCAACCAAACACCGAAATCGATATCAAGGTAATTATATTAGACCAAAAACCGAAAAACTCAAATTACCCACAAAACAATTTTATTACATATATGCCATAAACAAGGTACACATGTTAAAATATAAATGAGAAGAAAGGTGAGAATCAATACATTCTACTCCTCACCCTTCCTGTCATACAGGGGTCGGCGTCCTAAAGTTTGCTGACGCCCCTGTTCCTCGTCGGCTTGAGTCCTAAGCAGGCCCCCCACTTACACTGAAAGAACACCGTGTGCCCTAATTCAAAAGTGGGTAAGGTGAAACACCCAAAAGCCCATATAGACAGTATGTGACATCCTAGTTCAGTCAAAGAATTCTCTGTCAATGGATGTCATCAATCTATATGTAGGGGAGGTGCTGACTCAGTCGACTATTTGTCAAGACTGAGATTTGTAGATTTGTAGATTGATGACATCCATTGACAGAGAATTCTTTGACTGAACTAGGATGTCACATACTGTCTATATGGGCTTTTGGGTGTTTCACCTTACCCACTTTTGAATTAGGGCACACGGTGTTCTTTCAGTGTAAGTGGGGGGCCTGCTTAGGACTCAAGCCGACGAGGAACAGGGGCGTCAGCAAACTTTAGGACGCCGACCCCTGTATGACAGGAAGGGTGAGGAGTAGAATGTATTGATTCTCACCTTTCTTCTCATTTATATTTTAACATGTGTACCTTGTTTATGGCATATATGTAATAAAATTGTTTTGTGGGTAATTTGAGTTTTTCGGTTTTTGCTCTCTGTTTCTCTCCCATTCTCTGTCTGTCTCCCCCTCTGTGTATCTCTCTCTCTCTATCTCTTTGTCTGTCTGTCTCTTTCCCTGTCTGTCTTTCATTTTCCCTGTCTGTCTCTCTGTCTTTCATTTTCCCTGTCTGTCTCTTTACCTCTCTTTCCCTGTCTGTCTCTCTTTCCCTGTCTGTCTCTGTCTGTCTTTCATTTTCCCTGTCTGTCTCTTTCCCTCTCTTTCCATGTCTGTCTCATTCCCTCTTTCCCTCTGTCACTTTCCCTGTGTCTGTCTCTTTTTCTGTCTCTTACCCTGTCTGTCTCTTTCCCTCTCTTTCCCTGTCTGTCTCTTTCCCTGTCAGTCTGTCTCTTTGTCTGTGTCTGTCTCTTTACCTGTCTGTGTCTGTCTCTTAACCTGTCTCTCTCTTTCCCTCTCTTTTCCTGTCTGTCTCTTTCCCTGTCAGTCTGTCTCTTTTGTCTGTATCTGTCTCTTTGTGTCTGTCTCTTACCCTGTCTATGTCTGTTTCTTACCCTGTCTGTGTCTGCCTCTTTCACTGTCTGTGTCTGTCTCTTTCCCTGGCTGCATTGTGACATGCCAACTTTCCATATAAGGGCGTGGCTGCGAATTCTTCTGAAGTTCTGGCTGCATTGTGGCTCCCAGCTCCATTCGTTTAATGGAGGCAGGTTTTTTGGCGAATAACTGTAAAGTGCGGGGTTAAAATTTCCCCTCAAAACATAGCCTATGACGCTCTTGGGGTCCAGAAGTGTAAGTGTGCAAAATTTTGTGGCTGTAGCTGCGACGGTGCAGATGCCAATCCCGGACATACATACACACATACATACATACACACACACACACACACACACATATATACATATTCAGCTTTATATATTAGATGAACCCCCGCTTGACCCCCTATATACATTATGAGCCTCACATAGCCTCCTATATACATTATAAGCCCCCTATATACATTATGAGTCTGTCATAGCCTCATATGTGCATTATGAGCTCCACATAATATACGAGTCTGGTGTTCCTTTCGCTGATTGGGCCAGTGGCCCCTCCTTCATCAATGTATCCACTGCTGTCTACATCCTGCGGATGCAGATAGTGGTGACATCGGGCAGCAGTTACTGTGGCCGGGCAGTGTGAGAGGGCATAGTGCAGACCACGGTCTACTGTTTCAGTTCTTCAACTGTCTCTGTCTGCGGGAACAGCCAGCGAGCCAGATGTGGCCCATGGGCCACACTTTGCCCAAACCTGCTCTATCTTTTTGCTGTGGCTTCATTGTATCTCTATTCCTGCTTAGTGTATTGACTTGACTGTCCTAACACCTTCCCCATACATCACCAATTTTATTACTTACACCCATTACTTACTTCACTATCTTTCCATCCTGTACATTTTTTCCCATAACACAACTGCACCCTCCCCATTGAGATGCAGCCCATCTCTATAGTATGGTACGCCAGCCACTCGCATGCCTTCTAATCCCCGCCCTACTTGCTCTTCTCCACCTGGTACCTGATTATCGCTCTGAATTGCCTTGTGCTGGTAGCGAGTCATAGGGGGGCATGCCCACACTCTGCAGGAATTTTTATAAACCCGGTCCTGCAGAGATTAACTTCCACAGCCTATCACCTGCTAGCAAGTGATATATCAGGCCCCTCCACCCTTCATTCCTTGCCCAAACATTAGTTCCTAGCCTGCTAGCACCTCGTTTATGCATTCCTCAATATTCTGTCTCCCATTCGACCCAGTTGGTTTACCCTTCCTGTCTGATCTCTCCTATCCTGACTTCGGCTACATGTATCAAACCTGTGCTGCCTTCCCTGACCTCTGATTGCCTGAACACACAATTGTCTTTGTCCTCCTGCACCTCGTACCCACGCCTTTGACCCTCTGGTCAGCTGCTGCAGTCCTGGGGACTGCCCTGGACTGGTATCTCATGCCCACCAGCAGCCCGGCCTATCCTCACCATCATAGCCTCTAGTGAAGACCTGATAGACAATTAGTCACGCCTCTAACTGGTAATCCCGGCCCACAGGTCCGTGTGTCCAATAAAAAAGGCTCCCTCATAGCCCTCGAAATATTATAATGGTCTGCATATAGCCCTCCAAATAGTATAATGGCCTCCACATAGCCTTCTAAGTATTATCATGACACCCACATAGCCTTCCATGTAGTATAATTAGTCACAGATAGTAACCTATGTAGTATTATGCACCCCCTTAGTCCTTTATATAGTATACTGTGCCCCACATTTTCTTCCATATAGTATAATGCACAACCCATAGTCATCCATATTTTATAATGTACCCCACATAGTCCTCTATATATTATAATACACCATCCGTAGCTCTCCATATATTGCAATGCATATCCTACAGGCCTCCATATAATGCATATGATGTAGGAGGGAGCATCAGCCAAGCTCTCCCTCTTTCATCATTGCTTTCAAGTGTATCGACATCTGCAATGCTGATACAGTTGAAAGTGCAATGCCTCATGGGGGGGCTCGATGCAGGTGCAGGCCCCCCAACTAATGGGCTGCTTGGTCTGCTGCCATTGGCGGTACACCATCTGTCACTCAGCTAACTTCCTCACTGTCCTGCAGCTCCATATTATGATCCTCCCCCACAAGTACGCCAGCAAGTGTGGCGCCCCTGAGGCTTCCGTCGCCACAGAGGTACTGCACCTCACCCAGAGGTGTGGTATCCCATCCCGGGTAAGAATGGGGTCAACTACCGGTTCACAGACAAAACCTGCACACACCAATTGGTAGGTCACACACCGGGTCAGGGTTTAAGGCAGGCACTCCATTAATGCTGAGAGTAGCGACCAGTATGCCTGGTTATGGGTCCTTAAGTCCCATTCTCTGGTCCATGAGGGGGTGGAGCCTACCAGGGAAGGCTGTGGGAGGAGTCAGGGAGTAGAAAGGGGAACCAGTAAGTTCAAGTTCAGGCAGTCAGTGAGAAGGAGTAGAGGAGTGAGGAGGTGGGCTGTCAGTAGAGGACAGCGGTCAGAAAAACAGAGACAGAAGGAGGTTCCTGGTGGAGATCCTGGGGTCTTGCTAGGTTCAGGTAACACCGATAGAAGAGATTCCAGGGTGCCACGGAAGTCCAAACGTCCCGTGGACCTGTTCCACTAGAATACCGGGTGGAGGGATCTGGCTGCAATACAGGGACGGTCCCTAGACTGAAAGAAGAAAGACATTACTTTTAGTGAAACCGAAGGCCTGGGAGATCATTGCAGGCACCCAAGGTCACAACCCGCCACAGACCACCTGCAAAGGGGAGCAAGATACGACTTAGGTCAGCCACCTGTGGACAGGCCCTGTGGTGGAGGCGCAAGACAGCCTAGAACAGTTTGGCGCTAAAGAGACAGCCAGAAAGGACACATAGAGGGGTGCACGGTACTGACCCTTGAACTATCCGGGATCGGCGGAGGTCCCTGACAGCGGATTCTGGCATTCCGTGGGTAACCGGTCAGCTGGAGCATTGAAACTGAACAGTGAGTAAACATCTTGACTGCAAACCCTGTGTAGTCTGCTTTATCCTGCACCACATCAACAAACACCATAGACTTTACCAAGCACCAAAGGTTGCCCCGAGGTACCCGCTCTACTTGTGGAGAGCAAGAAACACCTCAGCTACCATAACATCAGCCCCGGAGGTCCCTTCCAGCAGCTGCGGCTCCATAGCTGCATATTACCACAGGTGGCGTCACGAATCTTATATAAACTTTATTACCATCTCCCCCATATCGCCACATTAATTGACTCCACCATGGTCACGGAGTCGGGTCCCGCCACCGCTGACTACCCTGGACTAGTCCAGCCCGACACTGAGTCACCTAAGCCCCTGGGGTGGGCGAGTCACAAGCATCTGCTCAGTGAGCAGCAAACTCCTTTCCATATTGTCTTTAGATCTCTGTGTTATTGTGACGCCCCTGATCTAGTCAGGGTGTCACAGGGAACTGCACTTCTTTCTCTTATGGTGCAGAACTCACCCTCCATGGTTCTGGGATCCTAACTATTGGTATTGCTTCCATCAGCACTCAAATCCTAACCACACCTCACTCCACACCCTGTCATGCACACTAGTGGGTGGTCTAGCTGGAAAAAGGCCACCCGCCTAGGGGTCAGGCAGACTGGTGGGAGGGACATAGTGAGTTCAGTAGTAGCTCCCAAAGAGTGAGGAGCTGGAGGAGTTGTAGCTCCCTGGGAGACTTTGGTTAGGTCGCAGACAGTGGTCTGGGACTGGAGGAGTCGGGGACCTGGTCGCAGGGTATTGGAGAAGGGTGCCCAGACTTAGTTTGGGAGGACGGTTGGCACCGGAAAGTCCAGTAACCGGACCGGTACCGAGCACGGCGGGGTACAAGACCCTAGATCAGGGAGTAGCTTCATGCAACCTGGTAATTCACCTGTGGAGGATAGTCTCTTTATGAACTTCCCCAAGAGCTCAGAGATTGAAGGCATCAACACAAGGGGGATAGGGCTTTCCAGCCTATGCGGCCCACTGAAATCCCAAGTGTCAGCCATCGAGCGCAAAGCTTCCCTATTTAAATATAGGAAACGGGACCCCAACCGCTTCAGGCCGAGGGGTCACTCAGAAACATCTATCTACATGTGCATAGAGGCAGACTCCAGTCCACCAAACAATACTAGCGGGAACAGATTCCTGGACGAGCTCCCCTGAGTGGCAACTGCATCCAGGGACTTGGTTTACTTCTGTGTCAGAGTCTGTTTAATGGTCGCAACAACATCCACACAGTCTGAGTGAGTACACTGCTCTCCCTGCGTCCTGCCTGCCCCCACAGTCTGCACCACGCCATCCTCAACCTATTCTCTAGAGTCCCAAGGTCACCCCTACCTGTGGAGGGAACATCACCTGGCTGCCCTGCTCCATCTCCCCCGGGTGCTCTCATCGGCAGCGGTGGAACTCCCCTTACCGCGAACCACGGGTGGCGTCACAAACTCTCCCTTGTAAATGTCGCGGGCGGAGGAGGGGACGCTGCGCTCACCCACTGCTCGGGTCCGGAACTGCTACTGCTTCGCTTGCTGCTCGGTCGGTGGCTCGAGCGGTGGGCCAGATCCCGGGGACTCGAGCGGCGTTCCTCGCCCGATAGTGAAAAGGGGTTTGGTTTTGGGGATGTATTGTCCGTGACGCCACCCACGGTTGTGGTGAGATTGGTGACACCACCGCTGCTCTGGACGGGGATCCTGGGAGCGGTGACAGGGAGCAGCTTGGATGTTGTTTTCTCCCCTCCGTGGGTAGGGGATTGGTTGTCCCGGGGCCCGGTGATGGGGTAGGGATGGATGGCAGGCGGGTTACGGGGCCTGGTGAGGTGCAGGGTCGCGGTGGCAGCGCTGTGCCGCACGGCACGGTGGTACTCACTCAGCCAGTAACGAATACACAGTCTCCGGTAAAACAAATGGCTGGATGGACGGGTCCCACAGACGGCTGCGGTGTTTCTCCTCCCGGCAGGTTGATGGTGACTGCCTTTCCCTGCACCTGTGTTGCAGGTTGGACTGTTGCCTTCTATCGGGACTTGGCTGCTGCGAAACCCTAGAGGTTCCCTTCGCTAACGGATTTGACAATTTCAGCGGCGACTCCTAGCCTTGTCGGGGTCCGTAAGCCCTGCCGTTGGTGCTGGCTTCTCTTTGCGTACCGGTCCGGTACCGCCGGGCCACCGCCCGTCCACGGTCCTTACGGCTAGCTCCAATAGGCCTCTCCTGCAGACGGCCACCACCGTCTGCTAACCTTGCTGTACCATCCGGGCCACACATCCGGACGCCGTCAGACAGTTGCTCCACTACCACTTTCCTTCCTTCCACTTCAAACTCTCAAACTCATCTGTTCCTTTTCCCGCCTCCAGGACTGTGAACTCCTCGGTGGGTGGGACCAACCGCCTGGCCCACCCCCTGGTGTGAACATCAGCCCCTGGAGGGAGGCAACAAGGATTTTATGTTTTGGCTTTGGTGTGCCTAACCGGGGTGTGGGATGTGTTGGTGTAGTTCCTGTGACGACCTGGCTTGTCCAGGGCGCCACATAAATATTCCCCCTTTTAGGCTATGTGCGCACGTGTGCGTATTGAATGCAGTTACGCTGCGTTCTGCCCCGCAGTGTAACTGCATGCGTCCTGCGTCCCCAGCACAATCTATGAAGATTGTGCATGAGACGTGCGCACGTGGCGTATTAGAACGCAGCGATTCGGCTGCTGCCCGAAGCGTGCATTCTAAGAAGTGACATGTCACTTCTTTCATGCGCTGTGCATGCTGTCTATAGGGAGAGGCAGCATGCAGAGCACACGAATTCTGCAGGCACCAGGCGCTTCAGAACGGAGCTTTTCAGCTGCGCTCTGAAGCGGACCTTTTGTGTGCGGTGCAGTGCGCACATAACCTGACACTTCGAAGTGGCCGCAAGCCCTTGGGTCTGGAGACCCTGGAGACCCTGGAGCCACAGCGACCCCGGATCTGAGCAGTTCGACTGCTGCAGGGGTGGTACATTACCAGCTGTTCATTTAGATCCAGCACTTGGGCTTTCAAATGTCCAATGTGCACACAACTTGCACAGAATTAATGCACCCTCAAATGGCTGCTCAAGGATTGCATACATGCGACAAGACGTGCACTGGATGGCATTGTCAATAATGGAACATGTTTTCCTAATGGGGATTACACAAGACATACATATTAATAATAGTGATGAGCGAGTACTAAAAAGCTCGGGTGCTCGAAGCTCGGGCCGAGCCTCCCAAGATACTCGTGTACTCGGCCCGAGCAACGAGCCCAATGTTATCCTATGGGAGACCCGAGTATTTTTGTGAAATGACCTCCCGGCAGCATGGAGAAACCCTAAAAATGGCACAAAAGTCTCAGAAGAGTGCTCAAATGACATGGCAACAGCATGGGGAAGACCCCTTGAAGCATTTATCACTCAAAAGTCACAGCTGTGAACAATTTTGTCCGCGTTTTACGCCATTTTTACGGACTCACCAGAAAACCTTCCAAAATGACCCCAAAATGATTTTTCATGGCAGAAATGTTAAGGGCACATACCCAATAGTGAGATAGAGCTGGTGTATGTTACTTTTTGAGATTAATACATGAAAGATTTTACGTGAAAACATTGTGTGGCACTCCGATGTCCCTGAGAAGAGACGTACATGAAGGCCTCTTGAGTCTAATGTGCCCATTTTGAGGAAGTGAGTCTTTGTAGTATTTTCCTTTGCCAGGGCAGTCCAAAATTGTGAGGTTCACCAATGTCCCTGGATAGAGACGTGCATGATGGCCTGTAAACCTGAAGTGCCCATTGTAAGGAAGTGGGTCTATTTTAGTATAGCCCTTTGCCAGGGCAGCCAAAAATTGGGAGGCTCCACATTGTCCCTGGATAGAGACGTGCATGATGGCCTGTAAACCTGAAGTGCCCATTGTAAGGAAGTGGGTCTATTTCAGTATAGCCCTTTGCCAGGGCAGCCAAAAATTGGGAGGCTCCACATTGTCCCTGGATAGAGACGTGCATGATGGCCTGTAAACCTGAAGTGCCCATTGTAAGGAAGTGGGTCTATTTCAGTATAGCCCTTTGCCAGGGCAGCCAAAAATTGGGAGGCTCCACATTGTCCCTGGATAGAGACGTGCATGATGGCCTGTAAACCTGAAGTGCCCATTGTAAGGAAGTGGGTCTATTTCAGTATAGCCCTTTGCCAGGGCAGCCAAAAATTGGGAGGCTCCACATTGTCCCTGGATAGAGACGTGCATGATGGCCTGTAAACCTGAAGTGCCCATTGTAAGGAAGTGGGTCTATTTCAGTATAGCCCTTTGCCAGGGCAGCCAAAAATTGGGAGGCTCCACATTGTCCCTGGATAGAGACGTGCATGATGGCCTGTAAACCTGAAGTGCCCATTGTAAGGAAGTGGGTCTATTTCAGTATAGCCCTTTGCCAGGGCAGCCAAAAATTGGGAGGCTCCACATTGTCCCTGGATAGAGACGTGCATGATGGCCTGTAAACCTGAAGTGCCCATTGTAAGGAAGTGGGTCTATTTCAGTATAGCCCTTTGCCAGGGCAGCCAAAAATTGGGAGGCTCCACATTGTCCCTGGATAGAGACGTGCATGATGGCCTGTAAACCTGAAGTGCCCATTGTAAGGAAGTGGGTCTATTTCAGTATAGCCCTTTGCCAGGGCAGCCAAAAATTGGGAGGCTCCACATTGTCCCTGGATAGAGACGTGCATGATGGCCTGTAAACCTGAAGTGCCCATTGTAAGGAAGTGGGTGTATTTCAGTATAGCCCTTTGCCAGGGCAGCCAAAAATTGGGAGGCTCCACATTGTCCCTGGGTAGAGACGTGCATGATGGCCTCAAAACATTAAGTGTCCATTTTAAGGAAGTGGGTCTATTTCAGTATAGCCCTTTGCCAGGGCAGCCAAAAATTGGGAGGCTCCACATTGTCCCTGGATAGAGACGTGCATGATGGCCTGTAAACCTGAAGTGCCCATTGTAAGGAAGTGGGTGTATTTCAGTATAGCCCTTTGCCAGGGCAGCCAAAAATTGGGAGGCTCCACATTGTCCCTGGGTAGAGACGTGCATGATGGCCTCAAAACATTAAGTGTCCATTTTAAGGAAGTGGGTCTATTTCAGTATAGCCCTTTGCCAGGGCAGCCAAAAATTGGGAGGCTCCACATTGTCCCTGGATAGAGACGTGCATGATGGCCTGTAAACCTGAAGTGCCCATTGTAAGGAAGTGGGTCTATTTTAGTATAGCCCTTTGCCAGGGCAGCCAAAAATTGGGAGGCTCCACATTGTCCCTGGATAGAGACGTGCATGATGGCCTGTAAACCTGAAGTGCCCATTGTAAGGAAGTGGGTGTATTTCAGTATAGCCCTTTGCCAGGGCAGCCAAAAATTGGGAGGCTCCACATTGTCCCTGGGTAGAGACGTGCATGATGGCCTCAAAACATTAAGTGTCCATTTTAAGGAAGTGGGTCTATTTCAGTATAGCCCTTTGCCAGGGCAGCCAAAAATTGGGAGGCTCCACATTGTCCCTGGATAGAGACGTGCATGATGGCCTGTAAACCTGAAGTGCCCATTGTAAGGAAGTGGGTCTATTTTAGTATAGCCCTTTGCCAGGGCAGCCAAAAATTGGGAGGCTCCACATTGTCCCTGGATAGAGACGTGCATGATGGCCTGTAAACCTGAAGTGCCCATTGTAAGGAAGTGGGTGTATTTCAGTATAGCCCTTAGGCAGGGCAGCCAAAAATTGGGAGGCTCCACGTTGTCCCTGGGTAGAGACGTGCATGAGGGCCTCAAAACATTGTTCCCATTGCAAAGGAGCGGGTCTCCTGTCGTTGTAATGTCCATTCTGCAAAGAATGGGCGAAAAAATTTACCACTGGGGGTATACCTGAAACAAAGACCTAACTATTGTAACGGTCATCATGATGGCGCATGAGGAGAAGGAGGAGCAGTCCAGCGATTATCCAAAGTCGAGAAGTGTACCCATGGGTGAGTGGAGGTACATGGCAAACTTTAAACTCCGCTCTCATTTGCTGGTGGTGTGGTGAAGTCTGGCCCAATCCAACCCTTGTTCATCTTTATCAGAGTCAGCCTGTCAGCATTTTCAGTTGACAGGCGGGTGCGTTTATCTGTAATGATTCCACCTGCGGCACTAAAAACACGCTCTGACAAAACGCTAGCAGCAGGGCAGGCCAGGACTTCCAAGGCGTAGAGAGCCAATTCATGCCACGTGTCCAGCTTGGATACCCAATAATTGTAAGGCACAGAGGAATGTCGGAGTACAGTTGTTCGATCTGCAAGGTACTCCTTCAGCATCTGGGCAAACTTAGGATTTCTTGTGGCACTACCCCGCACCTCAGGGGCTGTGGTACGTGAGGGGCTGAGAAAACTGTCCCACATCTTAAAGACTGTTCCCCTACCTCTGGCGGATTGGACTTGTGCCTCTCTCGGCTGTACGCCTCGGTTGTCCACTGATTCCTGACCTATGCCGCTAGCGTTTTGTGAGGGGAATGCTTTGCCTACTTCCGTGAGTATGGCCTTCCGAAACTGCTGCATTTTGGTTGACCTCTCCTCCACGGGAATAAGAGACAAAAAGTTCTCCTTGTAGCGTGGGTCTAACAGTGTTACCAACCAGTAATGATTGTCGGCCAAGATGTTCTTAACGCGAGGGTCACGAGACAGGCAGCTTACCATAAAGTCAGCCATGTGCGCCAGACTCTTAACAGCCAGGACTTCAGTAGCCTGACCAACAAGATGACTGAACATGCTGTCCTCCTCCTCCTCCTCCTCCTCCTCCTCCTCCTCCTCCTCATCTACCCTGTCCTCTGGCCAGCCACGCTGAATCGAGGATATGACTGGTGTGCATGTCATATCCTCAATTTGGCCGGAGAGTTGCTCCATGTCTTCATCCTCCTCCTCGTCATAGTCCTCCACTGCACGTTGTGATGAGACGAGGCTGGGCTGTGTGTTATCACCCACACCCACTACTGTTTCTTGCTGCAACTCATCGCGCTCCGCCTGCAATGCATCATGTTTGTTTTTCAGCAGGGACCGTTTTAGAAGGCAGAGTAGCGGTATGGTGACGCTAATAATGGCGTCATCACCACTCACCATCTTGGTGGAGTCCTCAAAGTTTTGGAGGATGGTACATAGGTCTGACATCCATCTCCACTCCTCAGGTGTTATGTGTGGAGTTTGACCCATTTCCCGACGGCTTAGGTGATGCAGGTACTCAACAACTGCCCTCTTCTGCTCACATATCCTGACCAACATGTGCAGAGTTGAATTCCAACGCGTGGGGACATCACACACCAGTCTGTGAGCCGGAAGATGCAAACGGCGCTGAAAGCCGGCAAGGCCGGCTGAAGCAGTAGGTGACTTTCGAAAATGTGCAGACAGGCGGCGAACTTTTACCAGTAGATCAGACAGCTCTGGGTATGACTTTATAAACCGCTGAACCACGAGGTTGAGCACATGGGCCACGCATGGAACATGTGTCAGCTGGCCTCGCCTCAAAGCCGCCACCAGGTTCCGGCCATTGTCACAAACGACCTTTCCTGGCTTTAGGTTCAGAGGTGTGAGCCAGTGATCTGCCTGCTGTTTCAGAGCTGTCCACAGCTCTTCTGCATTGTGGGGTTTGTCACCTATGCAGATTAGCTTCAGCACAGCCTGTTGCCGCTTTGCCGAGGCAGTGCTGCAGTGCTTCCAGCTTGTGACTGGTGTGGAGGGCACAGTGGATGAGGATGCGCAGGAGGAGGAGGAGGCTGAAGAGCATGACATTCCGGAGCTGTAGAGTGTGGGTGAAACACTGACTGAGGTAGGGCCTGCAAACCTTGGTGTGGGAAGGACGTGTTGCGTCCCTCGCTCAGACTGGGTCCCAGCTTCCACAATATTAACCCAGTGTGCCGTCAACGAGATGTAGCGGCCTTGCCCACAAGCACTTGTCCACGTGTCTGTGGTTAGGTGGACCTTGGGTGAAACAGCGTTGTTCAGGGCACGTGTGATGTTTTGTGACACGTGGTTATGCAACGCGGGGACGGCACACCGGGAGAAATAGTGGCGGCTGGGGACCGAGTAACGTGGGACAGCTGCCGCCATCAGGTCACGGAATGCTTCTGTCTCCACCAGCCTAAAAGGCAACATTTCCAGCGCAAGCAGTCGCGAAATGTTAGCATTTAGAACTGTGGCATGTGGGGTGTTGGCAGTGTATTTGCGCCTGCGTTCAAAGGTTTGCTGAATGGATAACTGAACGCTGCGCTGGGACAAGGACGTGCTTGATGATGGTGTTCTTTCTGCGTAGGCAACTGCAGGTGCAGGAGTGGAGGAGGCTTGTTCGCAGGCAGCATGGACAGAGGATTGGCTCGCATGCACAACCAGCGAAGACGTAGCAGTGACATCAGCAAGCACTGCTCCTCGACTCTGTTGTACTTCCCACAAAGTCGGGTGCTTGGCTGACATGTGCCTGATCATGCTGGTGGTGGTCAGGCTGCTAGTTTTGGTACCCCTGCTGATGCTGGCACGGCAGGTGTTGCAAATGGCCTTTTTTGAATCATCTGGATCCAACTTAAAAAACTGCCAGACTCGTGAAGACCTAACATTTGTACAGGCACCTTGTGTCGTCGTGTTGTTCCGGGGAACGGTTGCCTGACTTCTGCCTGGGGCCACCACCCTGCTTCTTACTGCCTGTTGTGATGCTACGCCTCCCTCCCCCTGTGCACTGCTGTCCTCGCTCTGCATATCCTCCTGCCAGGTTGGGTCAGTTACTGGATCATCCACCACGTCGTCTTCCTCTTCCGCACCCTGCTCCTCCTCCTGACTTGCTGACAATTGTGTCTCATCATCGTCCACCACTTGTTGAGACACGTTGCCAACTTCGTGAGAACGTGGCTGCTCAAATATTTGGCCATCTGTACAGACGATCTCCTCATGACCCACTTCAATATGAGCTGGCGAGAGGCCAGAATGTGTGAATGGAAACGTGAACAGCTCTTCCGAGTGTCCAAGTGTGGGATCATTAATGTCCGAGGAGGACGTGTACTCAGCCTGGTGGTAGGAAGGAGGATCAGGTTCAGAAATGTGCGGTGCAGTATCACGGCTACTGACACTTGACCGTGTGGAAGACAGAGTGTTTGTGGTGGTGCCAATCTGACTGGAAGCATTATCCGCTATCCAACTAACAACCTGTTGACACTGGTCTTGGTTCAAGAGCGGTGTACTGCTGCGGTCCCCAAGAATTTGGGACAGGACGTGCGAGCGACTAGATGTGGCCCTTTGTTGTGGCGAAATTAGAGCTTGCCCACGACCTCGGCCTCTGCCTGCACCACCATCACGTCCACTTCCTTGTTCCTTGCCAATGCCCTTGCGCATTTTGCAATGCTGTGCACTGCTGACGTGTATATTCACTACTTGTGCGTTATATCAAAGTTTCTGGAAATTGCACACAAGTGCACCTGTACGCTGCCACCGACAGGCACACACGTGCGGTTTTTAAATGCAAGCACGGACGCAATAATAACCTAACACAGGTTTTAGGAGCAAAAATTAAGAACTCTGACACTATCAGCCACTGCTGACTGACGTGTATTATACACTACACTTGTGCGTTATATAATAGTTTGGTAAACGCACACCAGTGCACCTGTACGCTGCCACCAACAGGCACACACGTGCGGTTTTAAAAACCAAGCACGGACGCAATAATAACCTAACACAGGTTTTAGGAGCAAAAATTAAGAACTCTGACACTATCAGCCACTGCTGACTGACGTGTATTATACACTACACTTGTGCGTTATATAATAGTTTGGTAAACGCACACCAGTGCACCTGTACGCTGCCACCAACAGGCACACACGTGCGGTTTTAAAAACCAAGCACGGACGCAATAATAACCTAACACAGGTTTTAGGAGCAAAAATTAAGAACTCTGACACTATCAGCCACTGCTGACTGACGTGTATTATACACTACACTTGTGCGTTATATAATAGTTTGGTAAACGCACACCAGTGCACCTGTACGCTGCCACCAACAGGCACACACGTGCGGTTTTAAAAACCAAGCACGGACGCAATAATAACCTAACACAGGTTTTAGGAGCAAAAATTAAGAACTCTGACACTATCAGCCACTGCTGACTGACGTGTATTATACACTACACTTGTGCGTTATATAATAGTTTGGTAAACGCACACCAGTGCACCTGTACGCTGCCACCAACAGGCACACACGTGCGGTTTTAAAAACCAAGCACGGACGCAATAATAACCTAACACAGGTTTTAGGAGCAAAAATTAAGAACTCTGACACTATCAGCCACTGCTGACTGACGTGTATTATACACTACACTTGTGCGTTATATAATAGTTTGGTAAACGCACACCAGTGCACCTGTACGCTGCCACCAACAGGCACACACGTGCGGTTTTAAAAACCAAGCACGGACGCAATAATAACCTAACACAGGTTTTAGGAGCAAAAATTAAGAACTCTGACACTATCAGCCACTGCTGACTGACGTGTATTATACACTACACTTGTGCGTTATATAATAGTTTGGTAAACGCACACCAGTGCACCTGTACGCTGCCACCAACAGGCACACACGTGCGGTTTTAAAAACCAAGCACGGACGCAATAATAACCTAACACAGGTTTTAGGAGCAAAAATTAAGAACTCTGACACTATCAGCCACTGCTGACTGACGTGTATTATACACTACACTTGTGCGTTATATAATAGTTTGGTAAACGCACACCAGTGCACCTGTACGCTGCCACCAACAGGCACACACGTGCGGTTTTAAAAACCAAGCACGGACGCAATAATAACCTAACACAGGTTTTAGGAGCAAAAATTAAGAACTCTGACACTATCAGCCACTGCTGACTGACGTGTATTATACACTACACTTGTGCGTTATATAATAGTTTGGTAAACGCACACCAGTGCACCTGTACGCTGCCACCAACAGGCACACACGTGCGGTTTTAAAAACCAAGCACGGACGCAATAATAACCTAACAGGTTTTTTTGGGGAGCGACAATTACAGTACAGACAAGTCAGACACTATCTGGACTGTTTTACACTGTGTACACCAGCCCCAGATATGAAGGCTGGTATACGGTCACCACTACCCTGCCTGCCTGCCTGCCTGTATACTGCTACAATAGTCCTGACAAGGACTCTTTTGGTCACTAGCCTGTATTCAGACCTGGCTATACCCTGCCTGTATATAGCAACAATAGTCCTGAGAAGGACTCTGCTACTGTACGCCGACCTGGCTATACCCTGCCTGCCTGTATACAACTAGAATAGTCCTGAGAAGGACTTTTGGTCACACTGTTTGCAGCCCTGCAACTGAAAAAGCTATAAAGGGCCGCAAAGCTTTCCCTGAATCAGCGACACTCTCCCTACACTCACTGTCAGAATAGCTGTGAGCAGAGCACAGCGCGCCGGCCTATATAAAGGCTCGGTGACGCTGTGCAGGCCGGCCAATCACTGCAATTCCACAACTAACAGGGCTGTGGCATTGCAGTGGTCTGCCAGCCAATCCCTGCATGAGGGCTGGCTCTCAAAAGAGCGCCAACATGCAGAAATGAAGACCACGAGTACAGCACGAGTATCGCGAGATTACTCGTTCCCCGCCGAGCAGCCCGAGTACAGTGATACTCGTGCGAGTACCGAGTAGTGACAAGCATGCTCGCTCATCACTAATTAATAAGTGATTAAACAATAAAATACAAGCAGTGATTCATTATAAATTACAATACTTCCTTCTAAACTCCCTGAATGCAAAGTCACTGAATCACAAGTCACACACTTAATCCAAATCATACTTAAAAACAAACCCTACTCACAAGCTCTTTCACACTTGCGATAGATGATTTAAATATACAGTAGGTGCTTTTTTCTTTACCTGCAATACAAGCTGCAACTTACTGCAATGTCTACAAATGCCTTCATTTTAATGGTCCATACAAATGCTAATAGTAGAGCTTCATTTATAGGGATTACCAGAAAATCGATTATTAATATAATATTTAAATTAATTTTTCCTATAAGCATATATTTCATTTTGGTTTTATATTATCATCCAAATAAAACTATAGCTTTCAATTTACAGACCACATAGAATACACAATATACTGATAATCCGTTTCCAACAGTTTGCTTGTAAGATTTGCTGTGTAGATTGGGATAGGGTTAAGGTACCGTCACACTAAGCGACGCTCCAGCGATCCCACCAGCAACCTGACTTGGCAGGGATCGCTGGAGCGTCGCTACACGGGTTGCTGGTGAGCTGTCACACAGGAAGATCTCACCAGCAACCAGTGACCAGCCCCCAGCCAGCAGCGACGCGTGGAAGCGATGCTGCGCTTGGTATCTAAGGTAAATATCGGGTAACCAACCCGATATTTACCTTGGTTACCAGCGCACACTGCTTAGCGCTCGCTCCCTGCACTCCTAGCCAGAGTACACATCAGGTTAATTACCCGATGTGTAGTCTGGCTATGTGTGCAGTGAGCAGGGAGCCGGCACTGACAGCGTGAGAGCGGCGGACGCTGGTAATGAAGGTAAATATCGGGTAACCAAGGAAAGGGCTTCTTGGTTACCCAATATTTACATTGGTTACCAGAGTCCGCAGAAGCTGGCTCCTGCTCCCTGCACATTCAGTTGTTGCTCTGTCGCTCTCACCCACAGCGATGTGTGCTTCACAGCGGGACAGCAACAACTAAAAAATGGCCCAGGACATCCAGCAACAACCAGCGACCTCACAGCAGGGGCCAGGCTGTTGCTGGATGTCACACACAGCAACATCGCTAGCAACATCGCTGCTACGTCACAAAAGTCGTGCCTCAGCAGCGATGTTGCTAGCGATGTTGCTTAGTGAGACGTGGCCTTTAGCAGAGAGTGGGGATTTCAATGACAGTTATTATACTGCTGGAGGCCAAGATAAAGCAAGATAGTAACACTTACACATAAAGAAGGTTGCAGATGCATGTGTTGTGCGCTACTGCATTCTAACAAGTCATAGGGATTGTGATAATCTGATTTTCCGCTGTCAATAAATTCCTATTCATTCAGCTGCTATAAATCACACATACAATGCTTTCATTGTCAGGTCCAATTCTAATTTTACAATTTAAACCTGTAGTAAATAAACGCAATTCAGTCATTGTTTTGAGTGTTCTGCTTTTACAGCTTCATTCATGATGATTTGGTCCTTTGAGGTAACTTGAACTTCAGAAGTTAGTTTCAGTTCAAAGACAGGCAACTAGATTAGTACAAGGAATGGAGGCCTCCCATATGATCAGAGGTTGGAAAAGTTGGATTTGTTTAATTTAGAAAAAAGACGTCTCAGAGGACATCTCATTTATATGTATAAATGCATGTGTGCTCAATATAAAGGACTGGCTCATTAATTATTTCTTCCAAAGACAATACTAAGGACCAGGGGGCACTCACTGCGAGTGGAAGAAAAGCGATTCCGGCAGCTAAATAGGAAAGGGTTCTTTACAGTTAGAGCAGTCAGACTGTGGAATGCCCTAACACAAGAGGTAGTAATGGCAGACACTATAACAGCTTTTAAAATAGTGCTGGATGATTTCCACAGTACACACAACAATGTCGGTTATAAATGATTTAGTGACAAAATATATAATTGGTGGAGGAAGGGTGAACTAGATGGACCTAGGTCTTTTTTCAGCCTATGTAACTATGTAACTATGAACTTTAGAACATCTTAGAAATCACAGGTTAGGTAAAGAAGTTGGGTTAGATGCTGCGCTAAAAACCACGATTCCAAGAATGTAATGAATTTTTTTCTTTATTTTCACAGGTCAACGCGTTTCAAAGGTATCTTCGCCTTCTTCATCAGGACAAAGAACCGAAAAGAACAGCATAACACATGCTGCTGCCAGAGGATACATATATACCACTGAAGAAAGTAGCCATGTATACAGGGATGACGTCAGCTGCCCGGTGACTAAGCGTCACATGGAGCAGACAGGAAGAAGTGAAGAAAAAGAAAAAAAAGGGGGAGAAAAGTTGAAAAAAGTGTGGTGCAATGGGTTAATACTATTTAAAACCCTGGAGAAAAAAACGTTTGAGAAATAAAAGAATGACTATACTAAGGCGGGCTTTGCACACTACGACATCGCAGGCCGATGCTGCGATGCCGAGTGCGATAGTGCCCGCCCCTGTCGCAGCAGCGATATGTGGTGATAGCTGGCGTAGCGAAAGTTATCGCTACGCCAGCTTCACACACACACTCACCTGCCGTGCGACGTCCCTGTGGCCGGCGACCCGCCTCCTTGTTAAGGGGGCGGGTCGTGCGGCGTCACTGCGACGTCACACGGCAGGCGGCCAATCAGAGCGGAGGGGCGGAGATGAGCAGGATGTAAACATCCTGCCCACCTCCTTCCTTCCGCATATCCTACGGAAGCCGCAGTGAGGCCGGTAGGAGACGTTCCTCGCTCCTGCGACTTCACACACAGCGATGTGTGCTGCCGCAGGAGCGAGGAACAACATCGGACCATTGCGTCAGCGTAATTATGGATTACGCCGACGCTGTACCGATGATACGATTACAAACGCTTTTGCGCTCGTTAATCGTATCATCCAGCCTTTACACACTGCGATGTCGCATGCGATGCCGGAAGTGCGTCATTTTCAATTTGACCCCACCGACATCGCACCTGCGATGTCGCAGTGTGCAAAGTGCCCCTTAGTGTATCGACTATTTAATTAAATGAATGATTATGAGTGAATGGTATTTAAATAATAAAATAAAAAAAATAAAAAAAGGGCAGTGCTCTTGTGGATTAGAAAAGGGGAGTGTATCATTTTAAAATATCTCTTTACTTGAAAAAGACATACAGTGCCTGATCGTGAATTGTACCACTTTGTATAGAATGCAAAGGAACCATATTAAGAATATGTGCGGGGAGAACATAAGGCAAATGAGGGTGAAAAAAGGTCAGTAGCGTGGGAATAAAAGCATTGCGTGTGCGCAAGCAAAATTCGCTGTATAGAGGGAAGCCATATGACAGTGAAGGTAAAAAAAAGGTCAGGAGCGTGGGAAAAAGACGCACTGCGCGTGCGCGAGCACTCTCCGCTAAACAAAGGGAACCACTGATAGAGGGGAACTGAGCTCAGAGTGTGAGAAAGAAAACTTTAATGTTGCTGCGCGTGTGCGTGCCTGGGACAAGGAATAAAGCCGCCAGAGCGGGGTGGTATCAAAAAGGAGAAATTAATGAGGGTGAAATCGCTAAAGGTTTTAACGTGAAGACCTTTACTCCCCGGAGGATAGAACTTGGATTTGGGTCTAACCTTGGTGTGGAAAAATGGGGAATCCGTTGGGGGGACTGGTATATTGGTATTATTGTTGGGGAAGGTGCTATTGTTTAATAAAAAATGTCTAATGAGCAGAGTAGTATTGATCTTTTTCTAGGTTCACTAAATAGCAATACTTGGGGCTTAGATTTCACACCCACGGTCCATGACAAGACCATCCATTTTCTGGATCTGACTATCTACCACCACAATAACAGCATCCACACTAAGACCTTTTTTAAACAGGTCGATGCCAATAGCTACATTAATTTCAATAGTGAGCATTACAGCAAATGGCTGCAAAATATACCCGTCAACCAATATAAGAGGATAAGGAGAAATTGCACGACAAGGGAGGATTTCAAAACTCAGGTTGGCATCCTGAGAGACCGCTTCCTAGAGAAAAAATATCCCAGGAATTTAATCAAAAGAGCATATAACTCAACCAGTACCCTGGAGCAAAAGGATCTACTCGCTTCTAAAAAATCCTTACATTCAGCAAATAAGGCAGAAGCTATGGATCATATGGATAATGCCTTTGCCCTCAATTTTATTACCACTTACAGTAGCGATAACCTCAGAATCAGAGACATTTTTTCGAAACATTGGAGTATTCTTCTAAATGACCCCATCTTAAAGGATATCTTACCATCCCAGCTTGGTATCACTTTCAGGAGAGCCCCGACCATTAAAAATATAATTGCCCCCAGTAGACTAAAAGGATCACAGAAAACCATCACCACCACCTCTATGATTGGGTCCCTTAAATCTAATATCAAAAACTGTTTGTGTTGCAGGAACATTTACCATAATAGAACATCCTTTTGGTCTCATAAGGGGTCTGAAAACGTCCCCATCAAGGACCACATGACATGCCAGACAGACCATGTTATCTATCTGATAGATTGTATTTGCGGCAAACAATATGTGGGGAGGACGTGCCAGGCACTGCACAACAGACTAAACTCCCTGTCACAAACCACCGGGGGGGTCACTCAGAAATCCCCCGCGCTGGCTACCAGTACGTCACAATCGGGGGGTAACAAGTGGGGGTCACCCCTCCTTTATACCTCCCGACCGACAGACAGAGCACGTGACGCGCTCTCTAGCGCCCCTCTTATAGTCAGGCCAATTATGGAATTGCCCGACAATAAGCAAGGAGGCCGCTATACTACTTATGCCGATTATTGAAGGGTCCCCGGTGAGAGTAGGGTATATATTCCCCCGACCTCCGCGGGCGGAATATATAAAATCTCCCCGAATCTCACTGGCCTCCCCACAATAATCCTTGGCACAAACTCGCTGCCACCAACCGCTTCACGGTAACTATTAGCCGAACACACAGACGTGGGATTCAAGATCGAGATAACAGAACAGCCCAAGATTAATTATATAATTTAATCAGCCTAAAGCACACTAGAAACTACAATATATACAATAGGGAATCTACAGAATATACATATGTCAGAGTACAGTTACAGATAAAGCATGGTTTACAACAGGTATGCAATTCAATCAGTTACCTTGTGCGTCTGGCCACAGGGGGGCGCTGTAGACCAGGTTTCTAGGAACTCCCTCACAGGTCTTTCCCAACCAGGCCCCCGAGCAGAAGAACACTGGAAAATGGCCGAAGTAGGGTTATCAACCTGGGCAATCCAGGTCCCCTCCTACCTTAGTGACCTCACAGGGAAGCACTGCCACTCCCCCTGCATGGATCAGAATAATCCAGCAAAGGGGATATTGGCCATAACTTTGCCTGGGAGCGTCGTAGGCAGACGCCAATGCTCTCATTGTGACAGTTATGAATTTAGCTACAGAACGAGGGGACTCATGACCTGTCTGCCAGTTCCCCATTGGCTGATATCACGCCTGGGGCATTTCCCAATGTCCTGCTCCCATAAAAAGGGGGTGCCGGCATCGTCCACATGCGGAGACACCATTTTTATGGTTGCCATATTTATCGGAAATATGGCTTGCGAGATATGAACCATTTTTTACTGGAGTCGTTCTGTCTGGCCATTTCCATAGCCTTGCTAACTAGCTAGCAGCTCCTACTACAGGGTGACGGCAGGGAGTCATCCTGTGTCCATTGTCCTAAAGCCACCTAATTTCCATATCACAGGACATGGCCATGGGATTTGTTGCTAAACCAGTTGTGTGAAGGAAAGGGGGGGTGACACCAGGAGAGGGCTTCCTGACATACTTGAATATCATGATTTATCGTCATATCTCCGGATTTACCTCACACCTCCCCCCTTTTGAGGGCGCTAGGGGGCAGCACACTCCGGTGTTCCCCCGTGCGCCCGTCCGCGACCTCTCCTTGTCGGGACAGCCCGTCTGCGTTACCGTGGTCACGGCCCCTTTTGTGGCGAATGGTGAAGTTGTATTGCTGGAGCGCAAGGCTCCATCGCAACAATCGCCCATTCGTCCCAGAGACGGTGTGCAACCAGCTGAGGGGATTGTGGTCCGTCTCCACGATGAAGTGGCGCCCGTATAGATAGGGTTGCAGACGCTGCAGGGCCCACACTATGGCCAGGCACTCCTTCTCCATCGTGGAATAGGCAACTTCCCTTGGTAACAGCTTCCTGCTCAGGTACAAGACTGGGTGCTCTTGGCTCGCAGAGTCCACCTGGCTGAGCACCGCACCGAGGCCGAAGTCACTGGCGTCGGTCTGTACTACAAACGGCCGCGTGAAGTCGGCTGCCTGTAGCACGGGCGGGCTGGACAGGGCGTCCTTTAGGGCCCGGAAGGCTGTCTCGCAGTCCATTGTCCAATCGACTGCAGAGGGCAGCTTCTTCTTGGTGAGGTCCGTCAAGGGCTTTGCCAGGCTACTATAGCATGGAACAAACCTCCTATAGTACCCAGCGGTCCCCAAGAAGGACATCACCTGCTTCTTGGTCCTGGGGGTGGGCCAGGATGCGATGGCTTCCACTTTCTCAGGCTCGGGCTTCAGTGTTCTCCCGCCTACCCGGTGACCGAGGTACTGGACCTCGCTCATGGCCAGCTGACACTTTCCCGGCTTGATGGTCAAACCTGCCCGGTGGATCCGCCTGAGCACCTGTGCTAGATGCTCTAGGTGGTCCTCCCAGGTGGGACTGAAGACGGCAATGTCATCCAGGTACGCGGCCGCGTACCCTTCAAGTCCCTTGAGCAGGGTGTTGACCATCCGCTGGAAAGTGGCAGGGGCATTCCTCATCCCGAATGGCATCACCGTGGACTCGTATAGTCCAAATGGGGTAATAAAGGCAGAGCGTTCCCTGGCCTTGCGAGTCAGGGGGATCTGCCAATATCCCCGGCTCAGATCCATGATGGTCAGGTACTGAGCCCCGGCCAACTGATCGAGCAGGTCATCGATGCGTGGCATTGGGTACGCATCGGCGACCGTGACCGCATTGAGCCCCCTGTAGTCCACGCAGAACCGAGTGGTTCGGTCCTTCTTAGGGACGAGGACTACAGGCGAGGCCCAAGCGCTGTTGGATGCCTGGATCACCCCCAGCTTCAGCATCTCGTCAATCTCCTGGCGCATGTGTTGCTGCACCTCCAGGGAGACCCGATATGCTGAACGCCGGATCGGGGGATGATCCCCAGTGTCCACGTGATGGACAGCCAAGTCAGTCCTTCCGGGCTGGTTGGTAAACAACCCCCGGAAGGGGTGTAGGGTGGCCCACAGCTGGGACCGTTGGTCCTCCAAGAGCTGGTGGCCAACCTCCACATCCTCAATGGATCCGCCTGCCCTAACCTGGGCTAGCATATCCAGGAGGGTTTCCGCTTCTCCCTCCTCGGGCAGGTTGCACACGGGGAGCGCACATGCCTCCCGCTCATGATGTGCCTTCATCATGTTCACATGGAAGGGCTTCCGCCTTCCACGGGCAGGGTCCAGGGTGACCAGGTACGTTACAGGGTTGAGCTGCTGGTACACGAGGTATGGGCCTTCCCAGGCTGCCTGAAGCTTGTCCTGTGGTACGGGGACCAGTACCCACACCTTTTGACCCACTTGGTAGGTCCTCTCACAAGCGTTCTGGTCGTACCAACGCTTCTGATCGGCCTGGGCTTGAGCCATATTGTCGTGTACCAGTTGCGTCAAGGCCTGCATTTTGTCCCGGAAGCGCATGACATACTCGATAACCGACACTCCAGGGGTGGCCAAATCCCCTTCCCAAGCCTCTTTCACCAGAGCCAGGGGGCCCCGCACACGTCGCCCGTACAGGAGCTCAAACGGTGAGAATCCTGTTGAGGCCTGTGGAACCTCCCGGTAAGCAAATAACAGGTGTGGGAGATACCGCTCCCAGTCACGCCCATGGGAGTCGACCAACATCTTAAGCATCTGCTTTAGGGTGCCATTGAACCGCTCGCACAGGCCATTAGTCTGTGGATGGTACGGGCTGGCCACCAGATGTCGCACCTGGACTTGCTTACAGAGGGCCTCCATCAGCTGGGACATGAATTGGGTCCCCCGGTCAGTGAGCATTTCCTGGGGAAAACCCACTCGGGAGAAAATCTCCAGCAATGCGGTGGCCACCTTGTCAGCCCGAATGGACGACAAGGCCACTGCTTCTGGGTACCGGGTGGCATAGTCCACTACCGTCAGTATGAAGCGTTTCCCGGAGCTGCTGGGGATGGCCAGCGGGCCGACCAGATCCACAGCCACCCTCCTGAAAGGCTCATCGATGATTGGCAGAGATACCAGTGGGGCTTTGGGGCGTGGCCCCGCCTTCCCCACTCTCTGACAGGTTTCACATGAACGGCAGTAGGCAGCCACATCGGCCCCCATTTTTGGCCAGTAGAAATGCTGGTTTAACCTGGCCTTGGTCTTAGCGATCCCTAGGTGTCCGGCCATCGGAATCTCATGTGCGATCCGCAACAACTCCGTCCGGAACGGATAGGGTACCACCAACTGTCGGTCCCTGGGCCACGCCTCCGGTGAACCCTGCTGGACCGTGGCCCGGTACAGCCGTCCTTGGTCCCAGACCACTCGCTCCGGGTCCGAGTCCGAGGGAGGCTGTGCCGCCTGCTCCTTAAGAGCTTTCAGGCTGTCGTCAGCTTCTAACGCTGCCTGAAACCCCTGACTAGATGTGGCCAGAATCGACGAGACTGTCACATCTTCAGTCAGTACCCCGGGACCTGTGTCCTGGCCTCCACCTGACTCGGCTGCCACTTGGTCAGAAGGGGGAGAGCTATCGGACCTCCGGGAGGCCCCTTGGCTTCCAGCACTCCCACTGCGGGTGACAGCGGCCACAGCCGCTGCGACCGTGGGTCGTGCCTGCTCCTCCTCCGTTCCTGACCAAGTCGCCGGTTCAGGCAGACCTACCTGGCTTCCTGACACCCCGGTTGTGGGGGAACCATGCACCGAGATCTTACCTGGGAGCACTTCCGCTCCTGGACCGGCCCCAATCTCACCTGCCTGTTCCCCTCCTGCAGCAACAGAACCCCGCTGTGAAATCTCTGGGGACCCCACATTTGCTGTGGTAGCCCCCACCCCACACACTGGTCCTCCCCCTGCAGCACCCTGCTCTCTGCTTATCCCTGCAGAGGGCAACAGATCCCAGCTCACAGGCTGGTTACTTGTAGAGGCATTGTCACACCTTTCTCTGACCCCCTCCCCTGTCACAGCTGCAGCTGAGTGTGTGTCTATGGTGTCTATGCAAGCAGAAATATCAGAGTTCACTCCCTCCTCCCTTACATCATTCATAGATAACACATTAACATTGTTAGGAGTCATGTCAGTACGGGCTGAAGGTTCAGCCCTTGGTTGGGGCCCAAACTGGGAGGTTATCTGCCCCAAATCTGTCCCAAGTAGCACGTTTGCAGGGATCCGATCAGTTACCCCCACCTCCCTCACCCCCCGCCCTGCGCCCCAGTCCACATAAATGTCAGCAACAGGCAGCGCCGGGTCAGTGCCTCCAATCCCGGAGACAGCGAGGGTTTTTCCAGGGATCAAGTCTTGGGGGGACACCATCTCAGGCCGCACCAGAGTCACCTCCGAGGCGCTGTCTCGCAGTCCTATGGTCACAGACCGGCCGACGGTGACAGGTTGGAAGCTGTCCAGGGACCTACCACCACCCCCACCCACACAATACACCTTGGGCGGCCCTTGGGACGGGGACGGAGCCGGGGCCTTGGGACGCTGAGGGCACATGGCCTTGAAGTGTCCAGGTAGGTTGCACTGGTGGCACCGTCTTGGCTCTGCCACGGGCCTGGAGAGGGGAGTTGAGGGGGACACCCCCTGCAGTCTAGGGGCAGGTGGGGCAGTCGCAGAGTTCATCTTACCCCCTCTCCAGGTGCTGCTGGTGGCCGCTCTCCTGGCCTCAGGGGCCCGGTTGTTGGTGTAGTCATCGGCAAGGGCAGCTGTAGCCGTGGACCCCTTTGGCTTCTGGTCTCGGATGAACTGGCGGAGATCCTCAGGGCAGTTCCACAAGAGTTGCTCCGTGATGAACAAGTCCAGGATCTCCGGTCCGGTGGAAAGCTGCAGGCCTTGGGTCCAGTGGTCGGCAGCTCGGGCAAGTGCCCGCCGGTGGTCAGCCCAGGAGTCCTTTGGTCCCTTCTGTAGGCTCCGGAACTTCTTGCGGTAGGACTCTGGAGTGAGGTTGTACTGTTGGATCAGGGCCCGCTTGATGGTGTCGTAGCCCTGATCTGCCTCAGCAGGCAAGTCCCCAAGGACATCCAGGGCCTTACCCCTTAAACGGGGGGTCAGGTATTTGGCCCACTGGTCCTTGTCCAGATGGTGCTGCAAGCAAGTCCGTTCAAAAGCAGTCAAGAAAGAGTCCAAGTCTCCATCCTTCTCCAGCACTGGGAAGTCCTCAACACGGACCTTTGGAAGTTTGGTGTCTCGAAGGTCACGTGTGGCTGATGAGGGCCGGAGCTGAGCTAGCTGCAGCTGGTAGTCACGGTCTGCCTGTCGCTCTCGCTCTCGCTCTTCACGCGCTTCCTGCCGCTCTCGCTCCGCAGCCTCACGCTCTGCGTGCCGCTCTGCCCTGCGCTCTGCCAGGAGTTCCTTGTAGCCCTTCTGGTCTCCAGCCTGGAGAAGGGCCATAGCCATTTGAAGAAGGCTATCCGAGCCTCCCAGGCTCGGTGGAATGGCACGTGGTGATCTGCGGCACGCTGCAGAGCTAGGCGATTCACTGTCCCTTTCAGAGCGGAGGGCTGGCATCTGGCTCGTTGAGGAACCTTGGGTGAGCTGCTCCTCATCTTGTCCAGCAGTGCCAGGTTGCGCAATGTCCTCGGCAGAACGGTTTTCTGGCGTCGAGCTCCTGGAGGACTCGTGGGCAACCTCCTCATTGCTGTCCACAGCACCGTCCTCCCTCTCTTCGGCTCCTGCCTTAGCATTGGCCAGTTGCATAGCTCTGCTCCTGGTGCCATCAGCCATTCTTGCAGACTTTTGGTCACTGACACAGAACTGACACCTGATGCCTCCACACACCTTACAGTATCTGCACTCTGACACTCTAGTGTTGAGCTAGTCTGAAGACCCCAGCAGCCACAGCTGCTGCAGGCAGTCTTTAGTGTCTGGGAGTAGGGGTCTCACACTCACACACACTATTATCTCGATCCCACCGCTTGCCACCAATATGTCACAAACCACCGGGGGGGTCACTCAGAAATCCCCCGCGCTGGCTACCAGTACGTCACAATCGGGGGGTAACAAGTGGGGGTCACCCCTCCTTTATACCTCCCGACCGACAGACAGAGCACGTGACGCGCTCTCTAGCGCCCCTCTTATAGTCAGGCCAATTATGGAATTGCCCGACAATAAGCAAGGAGGCCGCTATACTACTTATGCCGATTATTGAAGGGTCCCCGGTGAGAGTAGGGTATATATTCCCCCGACCTCCGCGGGCGGAATATATAAAATCTCCCCGAATCTCACTGGCCTCCCCACAATAATCCTTGGCACAAACTCGCTGCCACCAACCGCTTCACGGTAACTATTAGCCGAACACACAGACGTGGGATTCAAGATCGAGATAACAGAACAGCCCAAGATTAATTATATAATTTAATCAGCCTAAAGCACACTAGAAACTACAATATATACAATAGGGAATCTACAGAATATACATATGTCAGAGTACAGTTACAGATAAAGCATGGTTTACAACAGGTATGCAATTCAATCAGTTACCTTGTGCGTCTGGCCACAGGGGGGCGCTGTAGACCAGGTTTCTAGGAACTCCCTCACAGGTCTTTCCCAACCAGGCCCCCGAGCAGAAGAACACTGGAAAATGGCCGAAGTAGGGTTATCAACCTGGGCAATCCAGGTCCCCTCCTACCTTAGTGACCTCACAGGGAAGCACTGCCACTCCCCCTGCATGGATCAGAATTATCCAGCAAAGGGGATATTGGCCATAACTTTGCCTGGGAGCGTCGTAGGCAGACGCCAATGCTCTCATTGTGACAGTTATGAATTTAGCTACAGAACGAGGGGACTCATGACCTGTCTGCCAGTTCCCCATTGGCTGATATCACGCCTGGGGCATTTCCCAATGTCCTGCTCCCATAAAAAGGGGGTGCCGGCATCGTCCACATGCGGAGACACCATTTTTATGGTTGCCATATTTATCGGAAATATGGCTTGCGAGATATGAACCATTTTTTACTGGAGTCGTTCTGTCTGGCCATTTCCATAGCCTTGCTAACTAGCTAGCAGCTCCTACTACAGGGTGACGGCAGGGAGTCATCCTGTGTCCATTGTCCTAAAGCCACCTAATTTCCATATCACAGGACATGGCCATGGGATTTGTTGCTAAACCAGTTGTGTGAAGGAAAGGGGGGGTGACACCAGGAGAGGGCTTCCTGACATACTTGAATATCATGATTTATCGTCATATCTCCGGATTTACCTCACACTCCCATAGATATAATGTGAAAGTTGGCTTTATGCTACATGGCCTGTCGAGGCATTGCACTCTATTTCACAATAAAATGATGTCGTTCAAAATCACTCCGATAGAGCATGTTCCTCCAGATATACCCAATAGGTTAGGATTACTAAGCAAGAAAGAGACTTTTTGGATTCACAAACTTGGCACCTTAAAACCATATGGCCTTAATGAGCTAACTGATCTTTTTTTATTGATCTATAGATTCTGGGTATATCCGTTTTTAAGTATGCTGTTTTATTGCTGGTTTATTTCTGTTTTTTTATAATCCATATACATATATTTTATAACCTATTTACAGTCATATGAAAAAATTTGGGCACCCTATTAATGTTAACTTTTTTTCTTTATAACAATTTGGGTTTTGCAACAGCTATTTCAGTTTCATATATCTAATAACTGATGGACTGAGTAATATTTCTGGATTGAAATGAGGTTTATTGTACTAACAGAAAATGTGCAAATCACATTTAAACAAAATTTGACCGGTGCAAAAGTATGGGCACCCTTATCAATTTCTTGAGTTGAACACTCCTAACTACTTTTTACTGACTTACTAAACCACTAAATTGGTTTTGTAACCTCATTGAGCTTTGAACTTCATAGGCAGGTGTATCCAATCATGAGAAAAGGTATTTAAGGTGGCCACTTGCAAGTTGTTCTCCTATTTGAATCTCCTATGAAGAGTGGCATCATGGGCTCCTCAAAACAACTCTCAAATGATCTGAAAACAAAGATTATTCAACATAGTTGTTCAGGGGAAGGATACAAAAAGTTGTCTCAGAGATTTAAACTGTCAGTTTCCACTGTGAGGAACATAGTAAGGAAATGGAAGAACACAGGTACAGTTGTTGTTAAGCCCAGAAGTGGCAGGCCAAGAAAAATATCAGAAAGGCAGAGAAGAAGAATGGTGAGAACAGTCAAGGACAATCCACAGACCACCTCCAAAGACCTGCAGCATCATCTTGCTGCAGATGGTGTCAATGTGCATCAGTCAACAATACAGCACACATTGCACAAGGGGAAGCTGTATAGGAGAGTGATGCGAAAGAAGCCGTTTCTGCAAGCACGCCACAAACAGAGTCGCCTGAGGTATGCAAAAGCACATTTGGACAAGCCAGTTACATTTTGGAAGAAGGTCCTGTGGACTGATGGATCAAAGATTGAGTTGTTTGGTCATACAAAAAGGCGTTATGCATGGAGGAAAAAAAACACGGCATTCAAAGAAAAGCACTTGCTACCCACAGTAAAATTTGGTGGAGGTTCCATCATGTTTTGGGGCTGTGTGGCCAATGCCGGCACCGGGAATCTTGTTAAAGTTGAGGGTCGCATGGATTCAACTCAGTATCGGCAGATTCTTGAAAATAATGTGCAAGAATCAGTGACGAAGTTGAAGTTACGCAGGGGATGGATATTTCAGCAAGACAATGATCCAAAACACCGCTCCAAATCTACTCAGGTATTCATGCAGAGGAACAATTACAATGTTCTGGAATGACCATCCCAGTCCCCAGACCTGAATATCATTGAACATCTGTGGGATGATTTGAAGCCTGCTGTCCATGCTCGGTGACCATCAAACTTAACTGAACTGGAATTGTTTTGTAAACAGGAATGGTCAAATATACCTTCATCCAGGATCCAGGAACTCATTAAAAGCTACAGGAAGCGACTAGAGGCTGTTATTTTTGCAAAAAGAGGATCTACAAAATATTAATGTCACTTTTATGTTGAAGTGCCCATACTTTTGCACTGGTCAAATTTTGTTTAAATGCGTATTGCACATTTTCTGTTAGTACAATGAACCTCACTTCAATCTAGAAATATTACTCAGTCCATCAGTTACTAGATATATGAAACTGAAATAGCTGTTGCAAAAACCCAAATTGTCATAAAGAAAAAAGGTTAACATTAATAGGGGTGCCCAAACTTTTTCATATGACTGTATAAAAATATATATATATATATATATATATATGGTTTTTTACATTTTTATGATATATTTATATATTTATGTCACCCCTTTTTTTTTTTTTATACATTTAATACTTCATTTATGCATGCCTATTTTTATATGTCAGATCCATATTTGCCTCTGCATTTACATATTTATGAAACTTTTCCAGTTATTTTTCTCTAGAGTTGTGTTCATGCAGTGGGAACATAGACGGGTGCATTTATATATTTATTCATATTTTTCAGTGGGGGGCATTGTTTTTGACTTCATTGTGTGTGACATTTTATTAAGTTCATCCATTGTTTTAATCCAACGCGTTTCTTTTAATTCATATTCAATATATTTGTAATTATTATATTTTTATATATTATTATTAAGCATAATTGTTGTGATATATGAGTTGCCAAACATTTGCGGCCAGGCTTGACCATATGTACGAGTGTATGAGAATTCTTTCTCCTACACCACTATAACTTTCTCCTTCTTATGATTTCCCCTCATCCTTTCTAATTTATTCATTTTATACCTGCTGATTTAGAGTTCTCCTCTCATTCTTTTTCATCTTTCCACCCTCGTTAATTTCTCCTTTTTGATACCATTAACTTTGTTTCACCCCGCTCTGGCGGCTTTATTCCTTGTCCCAGGCACGCACACGCGCAGCAACATTAAAGTTTTTTTTCTCACACTCTGAACTCAGTTCACCTCTATCAGCGGTTCCCTTTGTTTAGCGGAGAGTGCTCGCGCACGCGCAGTGCGTCTTTTTCCCACGCTCCTGACCTTTTTTTACCTTGACTGTCATATGGCTTCCCTCTATACAGCGAATTTTGCTTGCGCACACGCAATGCTTTTTTCCCCACGCTACTGACCTTTTTTCACCCTCATTTGCCTTATGTTCTCCCCACACATATTTTTAATATGGTTCCTTTGCATTCTATACAAAGTGGTACAATTCACGATCAGGCACTACATGTCTTTTTCAAGTAAAGAGACATTTTAAAATGATACACTCCCCTTTTCTAATCCACAAGAGCACTGCCCTTTTTTTATTTTTTTTTATTTTATTATTTAAATACCATTTACTCATAATCATTCATTTAATTAAATAGTCGATACACTAAGTATAGTCATTCCTTTGTTTTTCAAAGGTTTTTTTCTCCAGGGTTTTAAATAGTATTAACCCATTGCACCACACTTTTTTAAACTTTTCTCCCTTTTTTTTTTTTCTTTTTCTTCTCTCTCTTTTTTCACTTCTTCCTGTCTGCGCCACGTGACGCTTAGTCACCGGGCAGCTGACGTCATCCCTGTATACGTGGCTACTTTCTTCAGTGGTATATATGTATCCTCTGGCAGCAGCATGTGTTATGCTGTTCTTTTCGGTTCTTTGTCCTGATGAAGAAGGCGGAGATGCCTTTGAAACGCGTTGACCTGTGAAAATAAAGAAAAGAATTCATTACATTTCTTGGAATCGTGGTTTTTAGCGCAGCATCTAACCTGTGATTTCTACGGCTACATCGGGGCTGCGGCTGACCACCTTTGTATTCATTTGCTTCTGCCCTTAAGGAGTTGTGCCTGTCACAACTGCAACAGGTGAGCACCTGTCCTATTTTCTTACATCTGTTTTATAATCAGATAAGACCCTATGTGCGCTTTCTTTCCACAGTTCTTCTGACTTTAGAACATCTTGGCACTTATTATATATACTGCAATACCACTACATTGTGGTATAAAGAACAAATCAATCTTCTATGAAGAAATATAGCACCAGAACCACCAGCATTATAGAAATACAGCCCCAGAACCGCCATCTATACATTAATATATAACTAGAATAACCAGCTGTACATGGGAGCACTATCATTGCATGAATGCTGCAGCAGAACCACCAACAGTACATGTATAAACATCCCTAAAACCATTATTAGTACATAAATACAGTACCATAACCACCATCAGTACATGAATACATTACCAGAACCACAAGAATACAGAATTATGCTTAGTATAGTGATCAAATGCAATGCGAGGTCAACCTGTACAATATATATTGTTGTCCCATGAACTTAAAGCTTTCATTATGTCCTTAACAATGGTAAGGTGATACTATGAGTTTTTCATAGCAGTCATCATTAGACTGTGGACCATACAGGAACCACAGTATTGATGAGTATCACAAAAAACATTTACACCCAGGTACCTTATAGGTGACATCTCTCACTGGAGTAATTCTCATAGCTTTCTTCTTCATCTTGTCCAGACAACATGATGACTTTGGACATCCAAAGCTTCCATGATGTGTGCTGCACAGCGCCAGCTTCCAACAGGCTGAAGGTTAGAAGTAGCCTGCATAGTGCCAGAGTAACAGTGATGGAGAACAAAGCTGATGGCTCTTTGCTCCACTACGGGTGCTAACAGTATAGGCCATGGGGTAGCGGAATATGTAACCTCAGATCAAGCCATGGCAGAAATGCCCATGTTCATTGTTTGTAAAGACAATACAATAAGGAAATTTGTGCCTCCGCTGTGGAAATGATGAAAAACATAAAATATTTAGCTATGAGACACTGAATTCATGAGAAACAAAATCCTGGCAATATTCTTTGACTTGATGCTGTATTATGGTAGTGTTTTACCTTAGAAGTATTGTTTCTTGAATTGACTATGATGTACATAGGCGACCATACAGACTTAAATAGTATTTGCTTACTTTGCTGAATTGCTATGGTTGATTGCACGGAAAAAGACGACATAACCCTTCATCTACCGTATATAATTAGTTCTTACTTTTTCTTGGTTTCTAGAGAATGGGAAATTTTGAAATATTGAAAATAATTTAAGAAGAAGTAGGAAGTAATTATGGCAGATGATAGGTTATGTTGTCCATAGACAAGCACAGTGATGCAAGTATTTATGTAACTCTGAAGCTACTGACCTATACATGGGCCTCATCACAACTATGGGTATAGGAAATAGATGTAAAACAATATTATGTTCCTTATCTTCAGTCATAAGGCTTTTATTCCTAGATACTTCTTCTTTCACATTATTGTATGATACATTTAATCAGAAGTTATACATTTATAACTAGTGCCATAAAAAGAAGCCACAATGCTGTAGTTAAAGGGGATGTCTGGGAATTAAGAATCGATGAAATGTCTGCAGAATAGGTCATCAATATGAGATTGGGGGGCGGTCTGACACCCAGCACCCACACCGATCAGCTTGCTGCAAATTAGTGCACTCCATTCCCCATTCAAGTGCATGTGCATAAGTCCCTAACCAATGTATGGGTCTGCCATGTTCTGCCTCATAAATCACTTATATCTGGACAGTGCTGGATGAAATTTTAGTTAATTAGTGGGAGTGCTGGGTGTTAGACTCCTATTGTTTATACATTAATGACTTATCCTACAAATAGGTCATCAATTCTTAAAGGGGTTGCTTCCTTTCAATTAGGTTTTTATCCTGACTGCAGCTTGTTATAAAACAACAAAGTGCATTGTAGTCACCTTTCCTACATCCACTGGCAAGTCTCTGCTGCTTATCATGGTGCTTGACATTGGCTGCGGTGTTGAAGTCCCGTTGAAAGTGTAGCAGCCAATCAGTGACCTCAGAAACTCTAAATGAGAAGTTTCGTCTACACTGGCTGAGGTCACTAACTGCACTGTCAAGGTGACATCAATGTCACAGCCAATGTATTACACACTTGTCTTGGGTCTATCCTCTGCTTCCTTTACCCCACTCCACTAAATATTCTTGTGCTCCATGTCAAGCTTTATAAGTAGCTCTGCATATCGAACTGGAGCTTTTTTCCAGACTTAAATTACAGAGGATAACAATCTCTGTGATACATTTCTCTCCTCAATGACCTGTCCAAGGCCCTTTGTACATACCCCCCTCTGTCCAACGCTGAGGGAGCGCTAAAAACCATCAGGTGATTCTGGCATTCTTTCCTTTCTTTTCCCTCATCCATCTAAGTGGGGCATGGTCTGAGACTAACCTAAACTGTTAGCCTTAAAGGAAGTTTCTCAATGTGTCAATCGCCCACTTAATGGCCAAGCACTCATTCTCCAAGATGCAGTAGTTCTTTTTGCTGGCCGATAGTTTCCTACTCAGGTAGCGTATTGGATGTTCTTCTCTATTTTCAATCTGTGACAAAGCAGTCCCTTATCCAGCCTCTGAGGAGTTTGTCTGGACCACAAATTTCTTTTTGCAATTGAGTGCCACCAAGAACAGCGGTTCATAGAGAGCTAACTTTAGTTCTTGAAAAGCCAGCTCTGCTTCTGAAGTACAGTTGGGCATAGCTGACTTTGTACCTTTTAAAGAGGTCGGTCAAGGGGGCAGCAATGATGGCAATCCCGAGAAACGCTCTGCCTTGCTTCTTTGAGAGCGGTATTGGACAATTTTAGAAGACGTCCACTTTGTTTATTTTGGGTTTGCTTTTTCCCCTACATATTACATAGCCAAGATATTTGGCCTCCTCCTTCCCCATGGCGCACATGTTTAGGTTTCTAGAAAACCCCACCTTGCTTAGAGCATCAAACAGCGCCTGGACCTTTCTTAGATGACTTCCCCACTCCAGGCTGTACATCACGATGTTGTCTAGGCATGCTGTGGTGTACTTTTTGTGGAGAGCTAGGATCCGATCCATGGTGGCTGGTGCTCCTTGCAACCCAAATGGCATCCTTGTATATTGAAAGCACCCATCAGGCATAGAGAAAGTCGTCTTCTTCTTAGCTTCTTGGGAAGGGGATATTCCAATACCCTTTCAGGTCAAAGGTGGTAATATAGCATGCCAGCCCTAGTCTCTCAATTAGCTCATTGACACGAGGCATCGGATACATATCAAATTTGGAGACTTAATTTCAGCTCCAATAGTCATTGCAGAATCTCCAATCACTAATGCGTTTCTGCACTAATGCACTAAAACAATGGGGCTGGCCCATCACTCTTAAGCGGGGTTTACACTCTGTGATATTGCTAGCATTGGCTATAGCACCCGCCCCCGTCATACGTGCTATGGCAGCGTCACACGCATATACCTGCTCTGCAGGCAGGCGTCCAATAGGAGCGGAGGGGCGGAGATGAGCGGGACGTAACATCCCGCCCACCTCCTTCCTTCCGCATTGCCGGTGGTGGCAGGTACGGAGATGTTCGTCGCTCCTGTGGTGTCACACACAGCAATATTTGGTGCTGCAGGAACGAGGAACAACATCGCTAATAAGCATTAATCGATTTTTTGTTTCAGGACGACCTCTCCGCAGCAAACGATTTTAACCGATTTTGCGATTGTTTAAGGTTGCTCAAAAGTGTCACATGCTGCAATCTCGTTGATGAAGCCAGATGTGCGTCACAAACACCGTGACCCCGACGATAATTCATTAACGATATCATAGCGTGTAAACCCCGCTTTAGACTCCTCAAGGACGCCGAGACTCAACATTCGCTTCACCTCCTCTGAGATCAGCTGTGGATGGGCCTTTGGGATCCGGTATGGCTTCAAGTACACCTGTACATGAGGTTCCGTAAGAATCTCGTGTTTCATGAGCTACATACATCCTGGCAATTCAGAAAATAGGTCTCGGTTTCATTGAAGCAATTCCCAGCACTGCTGTTTCTGGGCTGATGGCAGTATCTCTGTCACAATGACATCCTCTATATAGGCTTATGAATGGGCTACCAGACACTGAGCCACAACCAGGTCCCTGTCTCACCATGGTTTGATCAGGTTTACATGGTATTTATGATAGGGCTTTTGTCTTTTGTCTGGTAGACCTTATAGTTCACCTTCACAAGTTTTTCTACCATTTATATGGCCCCTACAATTTGACTAGAAACTTGATTTACAGCGTAGGATTCAGCACTAATACTGGATTTTCAGAGCTGAATTGTCTCATCCTTGCTGACTGATTGTAGACTCTCACCAGGGCCTCTTGCGCCTGGAGATTATAATAAGCATCACCTCTGCAATCCTCCAATGCATCTGTGCCACATGTTCGATGATGCTCCTATAGGGTGTAACTTCAGCTTCCCTGATCTCTTCACTATGTCTAAGTGTCTCCAAAGATGTCAGCCATAAAGGACTTCAAACTGAGAAAACACTGTAGAGGCTTGAGGAGCTTCTCTAATGAAGATCATCAGATATGGCAGCAGACAATTCCAGTCCTGACCATCTTTCTCTATGAACTTCCAGAGCATGGCACTCAAAGTTTTGTTGAACCTCTCTACAAGACCTTCTCTTTGTTGATTGTATGCCAATGACCAAAGTTGAGCAATCAGTAGGGCTTTATATAACGCTCTCAATACTTTGGACATGAAGGGTGTCCCTTAGTTCATCAGGATCACCTTTGGCAGTCGCAACCAGGAGAAGATATGGAGCAGCTCTTGAACAATATGCCTAGCGGGGATATTAGGGAGTTCCTTAGTGGTATGCCTAAGGGTACCGAGTTGCATCATCCAGGTTTACTAGGATATATTGATGCACTCTAATGGACTTAACCAGGGATGCCACTAAATCCATATGTGACACCTGCTTTGGGAGCGATCTATAGTGTTCCACCCACAGTCACCTCTACAGATGCTGCTTCTTTGGTTGAACTGGAGAATACTACAATTCCCAAAGTGCCTTGCAAATCTGGGGGAGGAGGAAACAGGACGGAGGGGTGGAAGGAAGCTGAGTCATCTTGGAGACGGGAAGCTGCAACTCTGGGTGAGGAGAGACCGTCTAAGAAAGTGACAGGAGGCACCATTAGTAGGAGCTGCGGCCTTCCAGGTTTAACACGCCGAAGAAGGATTTTTCCTGCTGTACCAACTCCCTCCCAGACATTGAATCCAGACGCCCCAGTGTGGAATAGTCTGAGAGAACAGACCTGCTGCAGACAGAAGTGAGTAGGACATTGCTGTGACTTGTAGTTCTACAGTTTGAGAAGTGTGCTGGAGCAAATTACAAGGCCTTGCTAGAGAGGACTTTTGACTGCACTAACTGGGAGTTTGTATAGGACCAGCCCTGGGAAATACTGCCTTCATTACTTTAAGTGCACCAACGTACTGCAAGCGCGCCGACATCCGCGGCAACTGGGGCCCCAATTTGGGACTGTGTCAATTGTGAGGCTGCAGCTGTTAGTTGGTAGATTGTAAGTAGTCAGCAGAGTGTGTGGTGTAGGTTAAAGAGGAAGCATTACCCCTAACCTTCAGGTCTATTACAAAGAGCCCCTCCTGCATTTTTGTAGACTACTGCATAACAATACCTGTCGTTTCACTGTTATTTGCTTGTTCCTTGCAATTACCATTGTCATCCTCCTGCAAATAAACCTGTTAAGATTTCTAACCTCAGTTATTGTGAGTGTGTACGGAGCGTGGGTAGGGGTTTCCCGAGTCGACCCCTAGCAGAAGACAAAGACCCTTCTGCATTCCACTAGAGCTCCTAGCAAGATTCGGGTGGAGGCACTGCATCATATCAAGGTGAGAACTACCGAACACCCTGCCCCAGCGGCAAATTAAAGGGGTGTTACAGTGGAGGCACTGCTGAGATCGATCAAGACAGGTATCGCTGACATGGAGGCTTTAACTGAAGCACAGGTGTCCACATGGTGTGGGGAAAGAAGTATACTTGAAGAACACAGTTTTGCAGTATGCGGTGAACTCTCCAAGGTACCGGATGAAGAAGTACTGAAGATTGTGAACCAAGTTCATGGAGTTGTCCATCCCAGAGTGGTTGACAGAAGGACTGATGAAGGGAGTCCATTATCAGCAGCTCTAATCACTACTGAGGGGACACTAGATAAAGGGTACTTTCCATCTGTCATAGCTGTGCCATTAAAACATGGACCACATTGGAAGATCACCTGGCCTGTGAGGTCCGAAGCAGGGACATCATCTTCGGGTGCAAGTTCACAGCCTAGGAGATCTAGTCGATGTCTACCTTCCACTCCTACTCGGGACAAATCTGAAGAAACAACCATGATGGTTGACGTGGTAGTGGCAGCCATGGAGAAGTTAGTCACCCAGTTTACAAAATTACAACCAGAAGGGGCCTACCGTCGTCTGAGAACCTTCTCGGGTGTCACTCCTGTCTCAGCTGGTGAAGAAGGGTATGACACGTGGAGGGATGTTACTCTGCAATATCTGGAAGAATGGCAGTGTACTGATGCAGTGAAGAAGCAGAGAATTGTGGAGAGTCTGAAGGGGCCTGCTATGGAAGTGGTGCAGGCTGCTTGGAGAAGTCAGTCAGAGACAACTTCTAAAGATTACATGACTGCTCTTGAAGATGCTTTTGGATCCCCAGAGGATGCCACTGATCTCCTTTATCAACTCCGTACCACCTATCAAAACTCTGGTGAGAAGATGTCAGATTATCTTTATCGATTGGACAAATTGGTGCATAGGGTCGTATCCAAGGGGGGACTTAGGCCCGAACAAGTTGATCAGTGTCGTTTAGAACAAGTGCTCCGAGGAGCTCTGACTCACGATCCCATTGCTCAACGACTGAGGTGTTGCGACAAAGGGCAGATTCCCCGTTCTTTCCATCAGTTGCTTAAAGAAGTCAGACAAGAGGAAGCTCTCCTGGCCGCCAGAGAACAAGTGACCCAGCGAGTGGCTGCTGCCCCTGTACATCTTGAATCCAGCCATCGAGAGGGAGAGTTCTTGAAGGTCATTGAGAGGCAAGGGGAACAGCTGGCCCAACTTCTAGCTGCCCAGGCTCTGAAGGTTGACCAGCTAAAGCAAATTGTTGAGACAGCTGTCAAGAGTCAAAGACCGCCTTTGCAAGTGGCAAGTGATGACCACAGTCTGGTAGAAGATACAAAGCCAGAAGAATGTTTTGTCTGTGGGAGCACCCATCATATGGCTCGCCAGTGTCCGAAGAGGTGGAATTTGAAGAGATCTCGGGACCCCCCACCTAACAAGAAGGGGCAGACGGGAAACGGGAAAGGGGGCCAGTAGAGTCCTATACTGGCCCCCGTTCAAAATCAGAGGTATATTCTACTGCTCCATCTAACCCTGTCCAGTCAGAGCAATTTCCTAAAGGTCTCGTAGGACCAGCACCACATGTACCGGCCTGTATCAATGGGCAGCCATGCACTGTATTACTGGATAGTGGTTCACAAGTGTCCATCATTTTTGAGAAGTGGTACAGAAAATACTTGCCAGACGTGCCCTTGCAACCCCTATCTGGACTTGTAGTCTGGGGTTTGAGTGAAAACAGTTACCCCTACAAAGGATACGTGGCTGTCACACTACGATTCCCAGAGACTATAGCTGGGGTGGAAAGAGAGGTTCCCATCATTGCATTAGTCTGTCCAGACACTGATGAAGACCGGGAAACAGTGCCTGCCATAGTAGGGACAAATGCCAACCTATTCCGTACTCTTGCTCAGTGGTGTCGCGAAATTGGAGGTAATAGATACTCGCAGGCCCTCACAATCCATCCTGTCTGTTTGGCTGCTTATGAGAAGAAAGAGGAAGAGGAAAGGAAGGAACTACGTCCTGAACATTTTGACCTCTGTTTTGAAGGTAGTGATCTGAAGAAGGAGGAAAAGCAGTCAGTGATAATTGGTATGATGAAGCGTGCCGGAACCTTCTCATTGGGTGATTGGGACCTGGGCCTTGCAAGAGGAGTGGAGCATCACATCCGGCTGATTGATGAGAAGCCATTTCGAGAAAGATCCCGACGATTAGCTCCCACCGATGTGGAGGATGTTCGAAAGCATTTACGGGGTTTACTGGACACTGGAGTCATAATAGAGTCCAACAGCCCATACGCATCTCCGATAGTGATCGCTCGGAAGAAGAATGGAGCTATTAGGATGTGTGTGGATTATCGCACCCTGAACAAACGCACTGTGCCTGATCAGTATACTGTGCCCAAGATTGACGAAGCTTTAGATTGCCTGCAGGGAAGCCAGTGGTTTTCTGTGTTAGATCTTCGGAGTGGATATTACCAGATATACATGAGCAAGGAGGATCAGGAGAAGACTGCTTTCATTTGCCCTATCGGTTTCTATGAGTTTCAACGGATGCCGCAAGGAGTGACCGGTGCCCCTGCTACTTTCCAGAGATGTATGGACAAGGTGATGGGAGACATGAACTTTCGTGAGGTCCTGGTTTACCTGGATGATCTGATTGTATTTGGCCACACCTTGGAAGAGCACAACCTGAGGTTATTTAAGGTGTTGGACCGGCTAGAGGAAGCTGGGTTAAAACTATCCCTCGACAAGTGCCTGTTCTGCCAGAAATCTGTGAAGTATGTAGGACACATTGTCAGCCGAGAAAGAATCTCCACGGATCCAGCCAAAATAGAAGCTGTGATGGAGTGGCCCAAACCCACCAAATTGGGGGAGCTTAGATCTTTTCTAGGTTTCAGCGGGTACTACAGAAGATTTGTGCCACAATATTCCAAGATCGCAAAGCCATTGACAGCCCTCACTCAAGGGTATCCCCCACCTCGAGGGACAGCTCGCTCCAAGAAACCTGCAACAAAAACCTACTTCAAGGTGAATGAGCCTTTCGGAGAGAGATGGACATCAGAGTGTGATGAAGCCTTTGAGAAACTCAAGTACTGCTTGACCCAGGCACCTGTACTGGCCTATGCAGACCCCAACAAGCCATACGTACTTCATGTGGATGCTTCTTTTGATGGACTTGGAGCAGTCTTATACCAGGAGCACTATGGCGTCCTGCGGCCAGTCTACTACATCAGTCGTGGATTGTCTCCGAGTGAGCGCAATTACCCAGCACATAAACTGGAGTTCTTGGCCTTGAAATGGGCTGTGGTGGACAAGCTGCATGACCACCTCTATGGAGTGCATTTCCAAGTTCATACTGACAACAATCCACTGACCTATGTGAGGACTACAGCAAAGCTGGATGCTACTGGCCATAGATGGCTCACCGCACTAGCTATATATGATTTCAGCCTGAAGTACCGACCTGGTGCCATCAACATCGATGCAGATGCTCTGTCCCGCCTGCCCAGGCAGATGGTGAATGAAGAAGAAGAAGCCTGGATTGAGGTTCCAGCCCCAGAGGTGAAAGCTATGTGTCATCGACATCAAGGAAGGATTGCTCAATCAGGGGGCTGTGCTACCTTCTTAGGGGCTCCAGAGGAAGCTCTTCCACTATTGTTCTGTCAACTGACCAACGTTGATGCCGGCTCCCTGCCTCAACTGACTCAAAACCAGATTGAAAAGGCTCAACAGGAAGATCCTTCTGTGGGAGTTGTTTGATGGTGGGTGAAAAGGGGCCAAAAGCCTGAGAGGAATGCTCTGAAGACACAAGAGTCTGTTCTCTTGACCCGACAGTTAGACTTTCTGGTGGTGAAAAATGGATTGCTGCACCGCGAGGTCAAACGCCAAAATCGAGAAGTTCGTGTCCAGTTGGTGCTTCCTGCTCAGTTCCGTGAGATGGTCATAAGGGCACTGCATGATGATCATGGACACCTTGGGGTGGAAAAGACCACCACCCTCATAGCAGATCGGTTCTATTGGCCAAAGATGGAAGCTGACATTGAACAATACTGTAAATCTTGTAAGCGGTGTATCCTAAGGAAAACCTTACCTTCTCGGTCCGCCCCCCTTGTCAACATAACCAGTGATGGCCCCCTTGATTTAGTGTGTATCGACTTCCTTTCCATTGAGCCTGATGAAGGAAACGTCAGCAACGTTCTAGTGGTCACTGATCATTTCACAAGATATGCTCAAGCTTACACCACTAGAGATCAGAAGGCAACCACTGTGGCTAAAACCTTGTGGGAGAAATTCTTTGTGCATTATGGGCTGCCAGCACGCATCCATTCTGACCAAGGGAGAGATTTTGAGAGTCGGCTAATTAAGGAGTTGTGTGAGGTTTGTGGGATCAAGAAGTCCAGGACCACACCATTTCATCCGCAAGGAGACCCTCAGCCTGAAAGATTCAACCGTACCCTTCTTAACATGCTGGGCACTTTGGATTCAAAACAGAAAGGAAGGTGGAGTCGACACATAAGTCAATTAGTTCACGCCTACAACTGCACCAAAAATGAGTCAACAGGGTACTCGCCCTACTTCCTCATGTTTGGAAGGGAAGCCAGACTACCTGTGGATATTAGTTTTGGAGTGTCCCCTGGCAATTCATCTGGGAAGAACTACCTGAAGTATGTGTCACAGCTGAAGGAACAATTAAAGGAGGCCTACAAGTTGGCTGATGAGGCCTCTGGTCGATCCGGGAGGCGAAACAAAATGTACTACGACCGCAGAGTCCGGGACCAAGTCCTGCAACCTGGAGATAGGGTCCTCATCCATCAGTTGGGCCTCCATGGAAAACACAAGCTTTCTGATCGATGGCGTTCAGAACCTTATGTGGTGGTAGAGAAGTTGCATGGCATCCCAGTCTACAGAGTGAAGCCTGAGAAAGGCGGGGGGGGTGTTAAGACCTATCATCGTCAGCATTTGCTACCTATAGGACAGAATGTCCGATTCCAGTCGCCACAACGCACCGAAGCCCATGCAACCACCCGATCTCACCGAAGGAGTCTTCGGCCGCCGCAAGCAACCCATCCTGTGGTCCCTCCTGAAGGTAGTGAGAGTGATTCCAGTGATGAATGTGGACCATGCTTCAGATGGACAAGTGACCTAGGCTCTGTAATCCCAGATCATACAGACCAACCAGCTGAAGAAGTGTTCCAAGACGAGTGTGGTCCGGCACCAAACCCATGTTGCGATCAGTCGGGGGAGAGTTTAGAAAATGCAGAGCTGCCAAGTGAAGAGGTTGCTGTCATAGAGCCTGAAAGTCAAGAGCTAGGGGTCGATGAGGGGGTCCCTGTCCCTGCCGTGCACACTCGTCCAAAACGGGACATTAGACCCCCCATGATGCTGACATATGACCAGATGGGGCAAGTCACTGAGGTTCCTAGAGTAGTACACCCCTATTCCAACTATGCGTGGCCCTATTTCCCCCCTACAGCTATGTGGCCTGTTAGTGATTTGGGTGTAACTAGTTGTGGTGTTAGTCAGGATGCTTTAACACAAAATTTCCTTCCAGGTGGTGAGTCTTCATTTTGTGCTTGGGAGCCTACAGCAACTCACCAGGGGGAGAGTGTGACACCTGCTTTGGGAGCGATCTATAGTGTTCCACCCACATTCACCTCTACAGATGCTGCTTCTTTGGTTGAACTGGAGAATACTACAATTCCCAAAGTGCCTTGCAAATCTGGGGGAGGAGGAAACAGGACGGAGGGGTGGAAGGAAGCTGAGTCATCTTGGAGGCGGGAAGCTGCAACTCTGGGTGAGGAGAGACCGTCTAAGAAAGTGACAGGAGGCACCATTAGTAGGAGCTGCGGCCTTCCAGGTTTAACACGCCGAAGAAGGATTTTGCCTGCTGTACCAACTCCCTCCCAGACATTGAATCCAGACGCCCCAGTGTGGAATAGTCTGAGAGAACAGACCTGCTGCAGACAGAAGTGAGTAGGACATTGCTGTGACTTGTAGTTCTACAGTTTGAGAAGTGTGCTGGAGCAAATTACAAGGCCTTGCTAGAGAGGACTTTTGACTGCACTAACTGGGAGTTTGTATAGGACCAGCCCTGGGAAATACTGCCTTCATTACTCTAAGTGCACCAACGTACTGCAAGCGCGCCAACATCCGCGGCAACTGGGGCCCCAATTTGGGACTGTGTCAATTGTGAGGCTGCAGCTGTTAGTTGGTAGATTGTAAGTAGTCAGCAGAGTGTGTGGTGTAGGTTAAAGAGGAAGCATTACCCCTAACCTTCAGGTCTATTACAAAGAGCCCCTCCTGCATTTTTGTAGACTACTGCATAACAATACCTGTCGTTTCACTGTTATTTGCTTGTTCCTTGCAATTACCATTGTCATCCTCCTGCAAATAAACCTGTTAAGATTTCTAACCTCAGTTATTGTGAGTGTGTACGGAGCGTGGGTAGGGTTTTCCCGAGTCGACCCCTAGCAGAAGACAAAGACCCTTCTGCATTCCACTAGAGCTCCTAGCAAGATTCGGGTGGAGGCACTGCGTCATATCAAGGTGAGAACTACCGAACACCCTGCCCCAGCGGCAAATTAAAGGGGTGTTACACATAACAAGTTGGTCAAACAGAATCTCTATAATGGTAACGGCCCTAATGGACTATGGAAGTGAGCTACTGCAGCTGTTAACTGGCAGATGGGACAAGACCTGCAATAGTTCAGAATCTCTCTGTGACATCCTGGCCAGTAGAACCTCTGAAGGATCCACTCTTGGGTTTTGTTTTTGCCAAGATGACTACTTAAGACATGAGAATAGGCCATGTCTAACACCTTACCTATAGGGGCCTGGTAGAAACAGTTCTTCTATTACTTCACCTCTCTGCTTGGTAGCCCGATATAAGTCCTCAATTCCAGCAAAGTATGGATATCTAGTGTCAACCCCCGGCTCCTGAGCAACCCCATTTATAACCATAACATTCTCATATGCCTCCCTCAGAATTAAGTCCCTCAGCTGAGCTGTCCAAAAGTTCCCCTCAGGACAGTATCTGACTCTTTAAAGAGAGTAACACCACAGGAGGTCTGCACACCTCCACACACAAACAGACTCTGAGACTACAAGTCTCCATTTTACTTGAAGTGCCAGACCCCACAGTGGGGATAAATGAGCAGTCATTCCCACCCACTGACTGCTTGTAAACTTGGTCCTTGTTAGCTCTATTAACCATCTCAGTCCTATATCGACCTGCAGCTTGCTGTCAGGTTTACAACACAGAGGATAACCACCTCTACGATATATATCTCTCCTCAAGGACTTGTCCAGTGGTCTTCTTATAGTGGGTTGTGACATTATACCAGCAAAATATCTCTATTTCTATTTTATCTATCCTGAAAAAAGAAGGCAGCATTCCAAAAGAAATGCAAAAAAGCGTGGACTCTATTGTTCCCAGTGGCAATGTTTGGGTTCAGCCAAACCTTTTTCAAGCATACATAGCATAAATGTACCATGGAGTCTCTAGAGTCATATCCATTAACTATTCAGTTAATTTCTTATTAACGTATCCATAAATATATAGAATGAATAACAAGTGAAATTCAGTTAATAGGTATTTGTAATTTTATGGATGGCTTATGGTAGAGAAATAATCATTAAATTCACGGGCGACAGCTCTGGTGGACATTCCTGCAGTCAGCATGGCAATTGCACGCTCCCTCAAAACTTGCAACATCTGTGTCATTAGGATGTGTGATAAAACTGCACATTTTAGGGTGACCTTTTACTGTGGCCAGCCTAAGGCACACCTGTGCAATAATCATGCTGTCCAATCAGCATCTTGATATGCCACACCTGTGAGGTGGATGGATTATCTCAGCAAAAGAGAAGTGCTCACTAACACATATTTAGACAAATTTGTGAACAAAATTGGAGCGAAAAAGGCTGTTTGTGTACATACAAAAAACTTTAGATCTTTGAGTTCAGCTCATGAAAGATGAGAGCAAAAACAAAAGTGTTGCCTATATATTTTTTGTTCAGTATAGTTATCAAATAATTAGATTCAAATATTGGGCCACATCATAGTCACATGGGGTTTCTTATTGCTAGGTATACCCAGAGACACAAGATATCTGGGGGTAGTCGTCCCCCATATTCCAAATGGTGTATCAGACTCCATTAATAATAAGCTACATTTAATTCCAACCCCAAGTATTTATTTTTTTTTAAAAAGAGAGACCTGTATTTATGAAATATGACAGATAAACACATTCTTGGCCAGCAAACCGCTTTAGTACAATTTTTTTTTGTTGTTGTTAAAAGCCTTAAATTTAAGAGACACAAATAAGTAATTAACAGTATGTCTTCTCCTTTGTATTGTATGTTCAAAATGATCTGTGAAAAATACAAAAAAAATTGCATGGCACACACATCATCCGTGTGCTGTCTGTTTTTTCTTGCACGCATAGACTTGCTTTGGCGAGTCTCGTGCGGCAACATGAAAATCCAGATTCCCATCAATCTAATATTAAATTGAATTTATTCTCCTTATAATTTGCCACTCATACAGGAAAATTTTATATTTTCTAATATTGAAATTCTAAAACACAAATTGGAAATTCTGCCCATAAACATAGTCACGCTAGATCACCCAGCAGCCATCAAGTAGAAAAAAATGACTAATTGTAGGTAATATATTAACCTACTAAACCATGTACCAAATATGAAAAACGCTATTATTCTTGTGTAGTGAACACAGTTATGATTACATAGTAAATTTCTACAATGCGCTAATATTGCCCAATGTTGTGGAATGATTGCATCCAGTCAGTAGTGATATTCTGGCATAGATAAACAACATGCTAATCATTATCTCTCTTATGATAGCAGGTGATCTTCTGAAAATTTCCACCTCACACTGTCCTAAGGCCAAAAGGTGGACTTAGTCAGCAAATGTGTGACGTAGGCTCAGATATCAATTAACCAGCTAACTGTACCCGACACATTACAGTCAACATTTACTATACGTTACCATATTTAGAATCTAGAGATAATGACTTACCTGCCTAGCAACGTTGCTGTGGCCGGCGAACCGCCTCCTTTCTAAGAGGGCAGTTTGTGCGGCGTCACAAAGCGGCCGCCCAATAGAAGCAGAGGGGCGGAGATGAGCGCCCGTAACATCCCGCCCACCTTTTTCCTTCCGCATTGCCGGCGGCCACAGGTAAGCTGTAGTTTGTCGTTCCCGAGGTGTCACACATAGCAATGTGTGCTGCCTCGGGAACGTCGAACAACCTGCGTCCTTAACAATCAACGATTTTTTAAAAATGAACGACGTGTCAACGATGGACGATTTGGTGATTATTTTCCATCGTTAACGGTCGTTTGTTGGTGTCACACGCAACGACGTAGCTAACGATGCCGGATGTGCATCACGGAATCCGTGACCCTGGCGATATATCGTTAGATACGTCGTTGCGTGTGACAGGGCCTTTAATCCTGAATATCTGCCAGAACGCTGATCAACATGTAAGTTTATTGGGACCCAAATATTGTGCTTTAAAATGGTGATAGAAAGGGCTAAAGGGATAAGAGCAGGCGTGTTTTACTTACCGTGTCTCCTACGTGGTGGTAACACTACTTCTGTGGCCACTCATTACTCATACACTTATTACATATTCACTGCTTTCCCCGCCCACCGGCAGTCCTGGAGTCTGTGATTGGTTGCTGTCAGACCACGCCTCCACCCTGTGTGGGAGACTCGGTAAGTATAACACTCTTGCTTATCCCCATTTTCTTTCCTTTTACTTTCTTTTTTTTTTTTTATTATCAAGATGGTCCGAATCCGGATAGTTACACTGAGTTTCGTGAGAACTTCGTATTTGGGGTCGGTACACACATACTAGGTATCCGGCACATATCCCGAATTTTATAGTTTTACAGATCGGGGGTCTGCCAATCACTAAATGCTAGAACCAAGTATGTGGGACAAGACAGACCGCTAGAAATAAAGCACAAATGCAGTCCATTAGGACTTTGTCTCATTGTCCTCTGTGGCTTCATCAAAGGCACTATCTGAATTCAGCTTTTCAGTGGTTCAAACGGAACATCTGTCAGAAGGGGCAAAATGCAATGTGATTGACCCTAAACATAAAAAGCTCATATTCAGGTGTTGGCTTCTGATGCACAATGCTGGTTTAACCCCTTAACGACCGCGGGCCGTAAAATTACGTCCTAAATGACATAATCTTACTGCCCGCGGTCCTCCGGCGGCAGCATGCCGCGATCGGCACACATCTCAGCTGATTTTCACAGCTGAGATGTGTGCCTGCTAGGCACGAGCAGAATCGTTATCTGCTCGTGCCGATTAACCCCTTATATGGCGCTGTCAATACATGACAGCGCCATTATAAGCGCAATCGCGGTAAAGTTTTACTTACCGCCGAAACCGGAAGTCACGTGACGCGATCACGTGACTCCCGATAGTTGTCATGGTAGTACAGGGTCATGTGATGACTCCTGTACTACACATGAATTGGTTTCACTTTCGCTGTGCCCGGGGCACAGCAAAAGAGAAAGACAGCGTATCTGCTGTTTACAGCCTTCCAGCTGTGATCAGCAGATACTGCAGAGCGATCGGAATGCTGATCGCAATAGCCCCCTAGGGGGACTAGTAAAATAAAAAAAAAAAAGTAAAAAAATAAGTTTTAAAAAATTAAAAAAAAACAAAAAACCTAAAAGTTCAAATCACCCCCCATTCGCCCCATTGAAAATTAAAGGGTTAAAAAAATAAAAAATATACACACATTTGGTATCGCCGCGTTCAGAAACGCCCGATCTATCAAAATATAAAATCAATTAATCTGATCAGTAAACGGCGTAGCGGCAAAAAAATTCCAAACGCCAAAACGACGTTTTTTTGTCGCCACAACTTTTGCGCAAAATGCAATAAGAGGCGATCAAAACGTAGCATCTGCGCAAAAATGGTACCGTTAAAAACGTCAGCTCGAGACGCAAAAAATAAGCCGTCATTGAGCCTAAGATCCCGAAAAATGAGAACGCTACGGGTCACGGAATATGGCGTAAAACGTGCGCCACTTTTTTCGGACAAACTTCCGATTTTTTTTTAACCCCTTATATAAAAGTAAACCTATACATGTTTGGTGTCTACGAACTCGCACTGACCTGAGGCATCACACCCACACATCAGTTTTACCATATAGTGAACACAGTGAATAAAATATCTCAAAAACCATAGTGCTATCGCACTTTTTTTGCAATTTTTCAGCATTTGGAATTTTTTTGCCATTTTCTAGTACACAATATGGTAAAACTGATGGTTTCATTTAAAAGTACAGCTCGTTCCGCAAAAAATGAGCCCTCACATGACCATATTGACTGAAAAATAAAAAAGTTACGTCTCTCAGAAAAAGAATGGCGAAAAAAAAAAACGGAAAGCGAAAAATAGGCCGGTCGTGAAAGGGTTAATAATATTTTAGTTCAAATTCATTGTGTTATTTTATTTATATAACATCATGTATTAGAATGGCCTAAGGAGCTACATAATTTTTTCAAGCAGTCTCATGATTTACATCTAAAATTGATGCCTTTAGTATAAAAGTCTACTTTTAGGTCCAGACACAACCATGTAATGCATGAGCTGTATCCTATTGAAAATGTATGGGAAAGCTGAAAATGCCAGTGCAAGCAAGGCGACCTACAAACATGGCTCAGTTACACCAGTTCTGTCTGGAGGAATGGGCCCAAATTCCTACCCACTAATGTGAGAAGCTTGTGGAAAGATATCTAAAACGTTTTACCCAAGTCACAGTTTAAATCAATGGTACCAAATACTAATGAAATGTATGTAAACTTTTGACTATGCAGAAAGTAATAAAAATGCCTTAAAACATTCTTTTTAGCTCTAATTTGTCTGACATATGGCAAATATAAGTAATTTTGGTTTCTAATTGACCTAAAGCAGGAAAGGTTTCAACTGTATATACATTATCCTGGTATCTATGTCCCCCATCTTGGTATATATGTTCCCCATCTTGGTATATATGTCTCCCATCCTGATATATATGTTGCCCATCCTGGGCCCATGCTGGTATATATGTTCCTCATCCCAGGCCCATCCTGGTATATATGTGGTCCATCCTTGTATATATGTTCCCCATTCTGGTATATATGCCCCCATCCCGGGATATTTTTCCCCCTCCTGGGCCCTTTCCTAGTATATATGTCCTTCATCCTGGGCTCCTCCTGGTCTCCTGGTATATATGTCTCCCAACCTGGTATATACTTTATATCCCCCATATATACCTCATCCTGGTATATATCACCCTCTCTCTGAGCCCCTTCTGGTATATATGTTTCTCATCCTGGTATATATGTCCCCCATACTTGTATACAGTACAGACCAAAAGTTTGGACACACCTTTTCATTCAAAGAGTTTTCTTTATTTTCATGACTCTGAAAATTGTAGATTCACATTGAAGGCATCAAAACTATGAATTAACACATATGGAATGAAATACTTAACAAAAAGTGTGAACAAACTGAAAATATGTCTTATATTCTAGGTTCTTCAAAGTATCCACCTTTTGCTTTGATTACTGCTTTGCACACGCTTGGCATTCTCTTGATGAGCTTCAAGAGGTAGTCACCGGAAATGGTTTTCACTTCACAGGTGTGCCCTCTCAAGTTTAATAATGTTAGATACAGATACTGTAACAAAAACCCACTAGATCCCACCACAAACAATGGGGTTTATTGGGATCCAGTAGTGTCCACCATGTGAAAGGTCATGCCCTGTCTTATAATGGAGCAGAAGGGCATAATTCTTCCGAATCAGTATTATAGACATTTATCAGTATGGTTGTGTGAAACAGACCTTAGTGGTTCCAGCAGGGGCGTAACTACAATAGGTGCAGGTGTTGCTGTGACGTCCTGGCGCCGCCAGGTGGTCACAGAGGAACAATTCACTCGACATAACACCATCCCACATCAGGTAACATCTGCCACAAAATCCTAGCCACCCCCCCTCAGGGTTAGAAGGACACACCAGTGGACGGGACTAGGTGGATTGGGAGCGCCCACCTAGGGGTCTTGAGGATCCGGGGGCGGGAACACAGGAGTTGAAGTTCAGATTTTGAGTAGTAAAGAGTGGAGTTTAAGTGCAGAGTGTGAAGGAGAAGTGAGGAGGAGAGTGAAAGCTGAGCCTAGTGAAGGGTAGCCAGGGTAGTGGCCCTGGTCTACTGGCTAGGTGGCGAGCAGTGGACCGTGTCCAAAGGCGACGGGAGTCTGGTCGCGGGAAATCTCCAAAGTGGACCGGGGCAGGGTGGGAGCCCGCCGGTACCGACAGCGGAGATCCGGTCCGGAAACCGTGCACAGGCGGGGTACTTGGACCCTATTTAGAAGACGGTTGCAAGCCCCTTCTCTAATTAACCAGGCCGGGAGTAAGGTTCCAGACGTTGTTCCAAAGTGTGAGCCAAGATAGAGCGAAACGGCAGCCCACAGCGGGGAAGAGTGTATCCGCAAACACCCACTGAGATCCCAAGGGTCCGTTTTCGCGGGCTCGACTCTCAACCACAACAGCACCAGGAGCGGACTTCCCCGTTCCATATGAGGTTGTCCAGAATTGAGAAAGTTACAGAGTGCCGGAGGAAGGGGCATTGGTACACCAGCCGGGTGTGGGACCCGGACGCGGCAGCCGGCCACTGACACCTTGGTTTACCAGCAGAGTTGTGTGCAGTGATACAACAGTGAGTACACCAATATCCCCCGGTCTGGCCAGGCGCGCCACCTCCGGCCTACATAATTCCCCGTGTCCTGGACACTGAGCCTCGGGGCATCCACCCCTACCCACGGAGGGGACCAACATCTAGCTGCCACTCCACCGCCCCGGGTGCTCCGCAATAGCAGCGGTGGTACTCCGTGACGCCACCCACGGTGTGTGGTAAGATGAAGAATCTACAACAAATCTCCCGCACATATTACACCCCTTTTTATTTGAGTGTCCACATGACCCCCTGGTCCGGAGACCCCTCGAGCCACTGCGTATCCGGACCCGAGCAGCTCGGCTGCTGGTACGGGGGTGGCACATTGCAATCACATGGAGGTCCTGGAACGTGAGGTGTCTAAAAGGTCCCTTTGGTCCATAAAAAAAACCAAGCTGTTAAAGAACTGCAATATTTGGGGACCTGTTGGGCTGTTGCATTGCGGCCCTTGAGCTTCAAGTTATGCCACTGGTTCTAGGACTGCAGTTATCACTGACATTGCTTCATTGTTTTGTTGCCAAACATTTGTGATATTACGGTGAAAACATTTAGAAAAGAGTTGTCCCTGATGATAGTGGGAGATTCCTGGCCTACATTCTGTAGTTACTTCTTAGGTTCATCCATTTTAATGCCTATATGTAGTGCCAGATGCCAGTTTTCCCAGCAATAAGAGCTGGTGCCAGAGTGAAAGACGCCACATCTGTGGTTTTCCTCTGGCTATATAATTGCATCAAACAATAATTTTTTTCATTGGGAATTTGGATATATGAAGTTTTATTGTTTATGTCAATTTTTAAGGAATATTGTACTGAGATTTTTAATTTTTTGACCATTGAGTACTGAGATGACATGCAGCCATTGGTCATTGAGGCATCATTGAAGATAAATATGATGTTTGTGAGGTCGGTGACCTGATCGCTCTTGTCTTGTGATTTAGTAACTATGGACAAGGCTATGTCTATGGCTAATGTCAATGGAGAAAGGGAGAAGCTGTAAAATTCTAAAACTACCACTCCAGCATTTTTTTTTCGGCACTGAAGTGGGGCTTTAAATCTAAATGCCCTGTCTCTGGTCTTATATTTACCCTCTGGCATCTTAACGTTTTTTTTGGCGTCACTCCAGTGGCACCATTTTGTGCCCATAATTTCTGACAGGAGACACAGTGGCTCAGTGGTTAGCACTGCAGCCTTGAAGTCTTTCAGTCCTGGGTTCAAATTCCACGAAGGACACCATCTGCAAAGAGTCTATATGTTCTCCCCGTGTTTGCATGGGTTTCCTCCGGGTTGTCCGGTTTCCTCTCACACTCCAAATACAATACTCATAGGGAATTTAGATTGTGAGCCCCAATGGGGATAGTGGTGACAATATATGTAAAGCGCTGTGAAATTAATGGCGCTATATAAGTGAATATTATTATTATTAAGTTATGCTACAATCCCCAATGCAACTCTGAGAGCCAGAACAAGGCTCTCTAAGGCGGGTTTTACACGTTGCGACATCGCTAGCAATTGCTAGCGATATCCAGCGTGATAGTACCCGCCCCCATCGCACATGCGATATGTGGTGATTGCTGCTGTAGCAAACATTATCGCTATGGCAGCTTCACACGTACATACCTGCTCGGCGACGTCGCTGTGACTGCTGAACAATCCCTCCTTTAAGGGGGAGGTGCGTTCGGCGTCACAGCAACGTCACTAATCGGCCGGCCAATAGAAGCGGAGGGGCGGAGATGATCGGGACATAACATCCCGCCCACCTTCTCCCTTCCGCATTGCCGTCAGGACGCAGGTAAGGAGATGTTTGTTGCTCCTGCGGGTTTACACCCAGCGATGGGTGGAGCTGCAGGAACGACAAACATCGTACCTGCGGTCGACCCAACATTATGAAAATGAACAACGTTATACAGATCAGCGATATTGTACGCTTCTGTGCTCGTTCATCGGTGCACCTAGGATTTACACGTTGCGATGTCGCTACCGGCGCCGGATGTGTGTCATTAACGACGTGACCCCGACGATATATCGGTATCAATGTCGCAACGTGTAAAGCCCCCCCTTAGACTTGCATTGTGTTGTGATCCCCAACACACTCCATAAAACAATGGAGCAGCCAGCAGGTCACAAAATCATCGGAGACATTAGAAAAAGATAAAGACGCTAGAGGGCGAGTATAAGCCCGAGGGAAAGGGGCGTAGATTTAAAGCCCCACTCCAATCGTAAAATTAAAAAAACTTCTGCAGTGGTGCTTTAATAGAAAATAGATGATAGGCTATGACTAAGCTTTTGACAAATTAATGCTTTTAAAGGGGTGGTCTGAAGTTGTTAAATGGTTAATATTGCAAAGTTCTTGTAAAAAAAAAAAAGCTACGGTACTTTTCAACTTACCTCATTTAAAATTCTCTCTGATTTCAAGAAAGAAGGGAATTTTAATTTTACAGTGTATAGCTTATTGTCTAGCTCAGGGTACTTTCACACTTGCGTTCAGCGGAGTCCGTCACTATGGAGAATAGCGCAGTCCGTTAACGCACTGCTCTATTCTCCATAGACTTGTATGGACAACGCACTGTAACAGAAGTGTCAGCGTTGCATCCGCTAAACGACGCAGCGTCGTTATTTTGACGCTGCGTCGGGCGGAAGAAACGCAGCATGTAACGTTTTTTGAGCAGCGCAATCCGTAGGATTTCACTGCGCATGCTCTTTTTTTTTTTAAATCACAAACTTTATTTTGTCTTTCGATGGCTGAACGTTCAGCTGAGCGCCAGCCCGCCAGCATGTGAGAGCGCTCAGCTGAGCGACCGGCCGCCGGCATGTGAGAGTGCTCAGCTGAGTGACCGGCCACCTGCATGCCCGCCCGCCGGCATGTGAGAGCGCTCAGCTGAGCGACCGGCCGCCGGCTATTGAGAGCGATCAGCTGATCGTTCAGAATAGTCTGCTGACGGTAAAACTGTAAAGAAGAAAAAAAAAATAAAACAAAGCTTTTCGTTGTTTTGTACGATCCGTAGCATCCGTTGTGCCACTATATGCAACGCATCCGTTGCATCCGTCACACAATGCAATGCTACGGAAGCCATCCAACGCAAGTGTGAAACTAGCCTTAGCAGCCACCTCACAATCTCAGAGTGGCCTCTTAAGCCTGCTTTACACGGTACGACCGATTGTGCGATTTCACAATCGATCGTACCCGCCCCCGTCCTTTTTGCGTCACGGGCAAATCGCTGCCCGTGTCGCACAAAGTTAGTAACCCCCGTCACACATACTTACCTCTCGTGCGACCTCGCTGTGGGCGGCGAACGTCCACTTCCTGGAGTGGGAGGGACGTTCGGCGTCACAGCGACGTCACACGGCCGCCGGCCAATAGAAGCGGAGGGGCGGAGATGAGCGGGACGTAAACATCCCGCCCACCTCCTTCCTTCCACATAGAGCCGGCGGCGGCCGCGGGAGGCAGGTGAGCTGCTCATCGTTCCCGTGGTGTCACACGGAGCGGCGTGTGCTACCACGGAAACGATGGTCAACTAAATTAAACGATATTATGGAACCTAGCGAGCAGTACCCAACTCACGATTTGTGAGCGATACTGCGTCGCTAGGAGGTGTCACACAGGCCGGCATTGCCAGCGATGCCGGATGTGCGTCACAAAATCCGTGACCCCGACGATCTATCGCACGATAGATTGTCTGGTGTAAAGCAGCCTTTACTGCGGGAAGGAGAGCAGAGTGCTAGTAAGCTGTATGTCTATTCTGTAGCTTAATACTGCTGTATTTATGGGTCTGGAACAGGTATCGTGCTCCCTCTACCCTCTGATCAGTGCCCCTGCGATGTGATTGCGAGGACCTTATCATTGCCATGGTGACCTGACAGATCACCAAACGACCTCCAGGTCACCAAACTACGGGAAGCCCCTAGGATCAGGATCTCAGAAAATGATGTTAGTTCTGCCCTGACAGTATACTACAAAAAGAAAAAGAACACTCAAGTGCACTCAAAACCAATATAAATAATAAAATATATTTTATTAGAATTTATTTTAAAATATTATTATGATTTAAAAAATTCCTTATAATAATTGCAAAAAACACATTTTGACTCGACACTATTGAGCACAGGAAAGAGAATATAATTCTAAAACAACAAACACCGATTATGAAATATATAAATATAATGTTCAGATATAGCAAAGTGAATTGAAAAATAATAACGCCTAAAAATTACCTTTTAATATTTCAATAACAAAATGGTCACAAGTCGTAACCAATGGTAAAAACAGACAAGGACAGACATACAAATGAAACACCGTATAGCCAATATTAACGGTAAATATCAAAACTACCAGTTGGTCATTAGTAAATGACCAGAAAGCATGTCAGTCATCAAAAGACATTTCAGAGTTTTGCCAATAAAGGTACTTAATGATCTGCTCAAAATGCATATGTAGGGGAAGAAAAATGGAACAATCTCACCCATCCACTGTGATGTCCCATTCTTCCCAATAATTGTATCGTTGCTGGATAGTCTGGTATTCTAGGGCTCGATAAACCTGGTCCTCATCCTCCTGACCCAGGATCCCCACGTTAAAATGAACCAGCTCCTGACAGCATCAGCAATCTCCCAACGCGTTTCATTAATATCATCAGGGGAGTTATTAATATGTTATCCGGGTTATTCCAGTCCCACAAGGATAACAAACATGCTGCTGGAAAGGCATATATATATATATTATATTATATTATATTATATTATATATATATATATATATATATACACACACACACACACAATAAATACCATGTCCGTTCAAATGAATATAAGCGTCAGGTTGGTTAAAGTAACCATAACTTACTTTCAAGTAGACAGCGGGCGTATTCACGGCAATGTGCGCCCGTGTCCCTGCGTAGCGGTGTTTTAAATTTTCCGGCCGCTAAGAGTGGCGTCTGACGTCACATCCACTCACCGCGGTAATCCCGCCCACGGGTCACATGACCGCGATTTGGGAAGCACGCGTCATAAGCAGGAAATTATTTGAAGCGCACAGACAGAGCCTGCACATTAACTCCACATTAACCAGAGAATCGCTAGGCAGAGAAAAACACATTACATCTAATGTTAAATAACGCCATATGTTTGACATCATCTGTACAACAATGAACCGCAAAAAAACATCGCACATACGCGGTGCGTGTAGTCCAGATAGAATATGTAGGAAAAGAGCTTGGCACAGGACATAGAATAAATTGTAAAAAAAAAAGGGTATGAACAGGAGTGGCAAGTAGGAAAAATTCTCCCAAAGGAATCCAAAAGAAGGGCAAAATAACCCATAAGGTGTTGTTGGAGATGGCAAAAATTACAGGTAGCAACGGATCAGGAGCGAAGGGATATCCTATGGCCAAAAGAGATTATGGGGAATAGGGGGAGGGAAATAAAAGATAAAGAGAGCCATTTTTCATGTTCCAGGAAAAAGATGGAGACAATTATAGAAAAGAGCTCCCTTTCCTAAAACTAGGGCCCATCATACTGATAAACTGGAACCTATCTAGCTGTGGAGGTCGGCACCCTAGGGACAGAACGGTGGATGGTGCCCCCACTCAAACGACGACTAGCCGTCCTCAAGCTCCTATGTTATTATTCTAAAAAGGGTGCAAAGGAAAGGGTGTCGTTAAGGCCCTGTGGTTTAACTGTTTTCAACCAAAAAATCCATTTGGTTTCTTGTTTTAAAATTTTGTTGTCGCAATTCCCTCCTCTGATCGGGGGTTTGATTACATCACGGCCCTGAAAGCTTATCACCTTGGAGTCCCCCGTATGTTTCTCAAGGTCGTGTCGGGCCAACGGCGTGTCATTCCCCAAACGGATGTCCCGGAGGTTCCTCCTAAATTCCCTCTTGGTTTTGCCGATATATTCTTTGAGGCAGATACATGTTGCTTTTTAAATTACCCCTTTGGTTCTGCAATTGATGAATGATCTGATCTCATAACGTCTACCTGTAACATTCGATTGAAAAAATTTACCAGGATTTATAGACCCGCAGAGAATGCATCTGCTGCATCTAAAGCAGCCTTTAGTATTATTAGTCAGCCATGTTCTGTTGTTACTCATAAAGTGGCTCTGAACTAATCTTTCCTTAATGGAGCGAGCTTTTTTGTACGTCACTGCTGGTGTCACGGGAAAAAAACAACCAATATCCCCTTCCATCTTAAGAATTGGCCAGTATTTCTCAAGGATTCTCCTTACCTCCCCCGATCCGTTGCTAAATGTGGTAATGAAGCGGATGAGTTGATCATCCGATCCTGCATTGCCGGTTGGGTGTAACAAATCATTTCTGTCCCTCTGTTGAGTTTCTGCCAAAGCCTGACTAATAACGTGGTCTGGATATCCCCTATGGTGGAATCTCCGACTCAAATCACAAGCCTGTTTCAAACATTGCTGTTCATCCGAACAGTTACGTTTTAGTCTTAGGAATTGCCCCTTTGGAATTCCTTTTTTCAGGCTTGTGGGGTACCTTCCCCTGGAAGAAGGCACAGCGCCAAAACGTGCGTTGGAAGATCATTTGATTCCACGTGGGCACAGGTAATATATGGTCACGGTGAATACTTTGCAGACTCCCTGTACGTTGTAGTTAACATTATGTTAACATTATATATATATTTTATATGCAGTAATCATAAATACTGACAGTTTAATATATAGCAATGCTGGTGCATTGCAATACACTATAGCTATGATCAGAGTAATAAAAGGTAATGTCCCATATAGAAATTAAGGAAAAAAGGAAAAAAAAACATATTCCAATAAATATGTATATTTATGTAAGAAATAAATAAACAAAAAAAATACACACATTTGGTATCTCCACGTAGTTTTCGACCACATATGGGGTATTGGCAAACTCAGAAGCAATTGCACAACAAATTGTATGGGGCATTATCTCCTATTTTCCTAGTGAAAATGAAAAATTTGAGGTTAAGACAACATTTTTCTGGTAAAAATGTATTCTTTCATTTTCTTGGCTCAACGTTATAAAATTCTGTGAAGCATGTGGGGTTCAAGGCACTCACCAAACATCTTTTTTTTTTTAATCCAATTAGTTTTTATTGAAAATACGGCAGATACAAAATCATACATGGTAAATTAAGATAACATTTGTCAACTGCCCGCACATGAGGACTCCATACATTAGTATACTCCAAGACAATCCGGTTACAATTCCTCTGCCTTATACTTTAACCACACAACAACATGGGGAGGGAGGGATGAGGGGAGGAAAGATGGGGACCTCATTCAAGTAAAGGGGAACAAGAACAAAGGGGGAGGGGAAGAAGGTAGGGTTGGGGGAAGTGTGAAGGGGGGGTTAGTAAGGGTAGAGGGTTAGATACCTGCCTGCATTACCAACCCCAGTCCACCAGCTGGGGCCATCAACTCCTCCTAGATTTCTCTCATAAAGTGCTGCCTCAGTCAGGGTCTCAATTCTTTAGCCCCCTGGCTAGCCGAGCCAGGGCTATAATTCCATCAGCTGTATCTCAACTAAGTGCTCTTTGCCCGGGGAATAGTCGTGTAATAGGTGTTGCATGGCTGGATGACAGCCAGGGTTCCCATATTGTAAGAATTCTAGTTTTTTGTTTTAGGGAGTGGGCAAGGCAGTATTCATATTGGCATTGTTGGTCGATCCTACTATATACCTCCGCTCCAGAGGGAGCTTCAGTGGCCTTCCACGAATGGCTCAGACACTGTCTGGCAGCTATTAGAATTTGCACAATCAGTCCCCTAAAATTCTGTGGGTACGAGTCTATGCCCAAATTCAGAACTGCCAGCCCTGGGTTGGGGTTGGTGTGCACACCTGTCATTTCGCTAATGAGTCTGAAAACTGCTATTCAAAAAGGTTGGACCCTCGGACAGTGCCACCAACAGTGTCCCAGTGATCCTCTCTGGAGGCAGCCCTTCCAACAGAGCGGTGAGTAGTTGGGAATGTAATGCACCAATTTTGCCGGCGTAAGGTACCAACGTAGATGCACCTTTTTCAGCTGTCCCAAATGGTTAATGTGTGACACCCTGGACTAGCCAGGTAGTCACAGACATAACACCACACACACACCCTCCCCTGGATAGTAACATCAGTCAAACAAAAACCCTTGTTGCCTCCCTCCAGGGTCTGATGTCCACTCCAGGTGGGGCGGAGCCAGGCGGTTGGCCCCACCCACCGAGGAGTTCACAGGCCTGGAGGCGGGAAAAGTGACAGAGATTCAGTTTGGAGGTGAAAGTGAGAGGACAGAACCTGTTAGTGTCTGGGTAGGAGCCCAGGCACTGTCAGCAAGGTCGGCAGATGGTGGTGGCCATCTGCAGGAGTTAGTGGATCCCTGTGGAACCGTAGGACCGGGGTCGGGCGGTGGCCCACCGGTACCGAACCGGGGAACGGAGTGAAGCTAAGCACAACAAGGCAGGGCCATCGAACCTCGACTAGGCTTGGAGCCGCCGACAACGGTCAAATCCGAAAGTGACCGGAACCCCAGGGGTTTCCTAACAACCAAGACCCGACAGAAGGCAACAGTCCACACCGTGAGGATACACAGCCACCGCCATAGGCTAGAGATCCAAGGGCCAGCGCCTGCGGACCTATACGCCGGGGAGTTGACTACCGGTGGGCAACCACAGGAGTCAGAACATTCTAACAAGATGCAGGGAAAGACAGCCACCATCACCCTGTCCGGGGAGAGCACAAACACTGCAGCCGGCTGCGGGACCCGTCCATCCAGCTGTTTGGTTTACTAGAGACTCTGTGCATATGTGTCTGAGTGAGTACCACGGTGCCATCCAGCAGCGGTGGTGCCCATTATCACCATGACCCGTGGGTGGCGTCACGAACTATCTCCCAAAACAAACCACCCCCTTTTCACTCGTGGGCGTGGAGCGCTGTTCGAGTCCCCGGGTCCGGTCCACCGCTCGAGCCACCGAGCAGCAGCAGAAGCCCTGGACCTGAGCGTAGCGAGCGCGGCCCCTCCGCCTGCGACAACTTGGCGTCACGAACAGGATAGAACCAATCTACCTACCGGTAGAAGTGTGCCTTGCAGTCCCTGGCGGCGGCGTCCAGCCGAAAAATTTGAAGTTCCGCCATCTTGCGCGCGAAGATTTCCCGCTCGAGCAGGGAAGGCGCGAAAGTGAAGCCCCGCCCCCAAAGAGGAAGTGCTAGAAAGAACTAAGGGGGGGCGGGTGAAGGCCTGCCTCATGTAACCGAGGGTATAAAGAGCAGGGACGCCAGGACTCTGCTATACATCCGGTTCCTGGAAGCACAAGCGCTAACATGTCCGTCCCATCCGGCAATGCTGAGATCCCGAAGCCCATGCCAGGAACAGCAGCGTGGGTGGAGGCCCAGACCGCGCAAATGTGCTGCCGCCTGCATGCCCAGGTCCGATTCCTAATGGAGCGGTGGGTGGCCGAAATGGAGGACGTAGCGTCGGCCGTGCGGAGACGCGAGGTGGAGACAGTGCTGGAGGAGCGGGTAAGCAACCCACGCCCCTGTGTCCCTGAAGGACCAGTCGCTGCGGCTGAGGGGCCCGGTCTGCGCCCGTTCACGCTGCTGCCTCCCCCACCATCCGCACCGGTTGTTGCTGCCTTGCCACTAGGCCCGCTGCCCAGAACACCGGTAGTGGAGTTCAGCCTGTCCGCCCTGGAGGACCAGCCTGTAGGCGTTACTTGTGAACGGCCCGCACCCCTCCTGCTGCCATGGAAGATCCCACGGGAGGTGCCCGTCCGCGAAAAGAAGCCGTCGGCCACGGAAGTGGCCGCACCTGAGACTGTCACGGCTCCGGCAGTCCGTCCGGCTACAGGAGAGGTGGAAGCCGTGAACCGGAAGGCCCAGGAGGTAAGGCCTGCTGTCCCTAAATCTCACGCCTCGGCTGAGGCTGCGCCGGGTCACCGCTGCAAAGCAGCATCCCAGGCCGCGTCACCGCAAGACCCCCCAAAGAGGAAACCGGTAGTGGCCGGTGTGGGGGAGGTCCAGCGGGGCCCGACCCGTGCGCAGGGGCATACAGACGCCCCTTACTGGGACAGAGAGCTGAGCCAGCTGGGCCGTGAAATTGCCGCCAGAGAACAGCAGAGGGCCAAAGTACTGGCACGCGTCATAAAAGAGAAAGATAATCTCTGCAACGCCACCTTTCGGGTGCGGGGCCCGGTGTACGAGGGCCAGGTGAGGCGGTTTGATCCTCAGTGGGGATATGGCTTCGTCTACGAACCGGGCCTGGAGGCCGAGATATTTGTGGCCCGCCGTGATGTGAACTCCCACCTACCAACGGGTCATCCTGGTCGCGACCTACAACTGGGCAACCTAGTGACCTACACCCGACATTGCGGGGAGAGGGGCTGGTTTGCCCTAGACGTGAAGCAGAGGGAAGGCCGCAGTGCTCAGATGTGGTCCCAGTCCCCTCCCCCACCGTGCCGTCTGGATGTCGAGTTGGAGGAGGCATATGAGGAAGGCGACTTCAAATAATGGCAGCGGTCCACCGTTGCAACCCAGTTGTCCCCATTGGGACCCTCAGCACTTTGTTTCAGTTGAATGAATACTAATTAATCCGAAGGCTTACCTGATTACCGTCCGTGGAAGGAGAGTTGTCCCCGTTGGGACCATCAGTATGTTTACGTCAAAACATCCCACATGAGAAACTACTCATGAACAAGGCCGAGAACTTGCAGACCAACCACGAACTTGTGGTCTTGTAAATATGTTGTGGGCTATATTCTTTTGCCGCCTCCGGAGAGGCGGATTGGAGGAAGGACCCGCAGCAGAGTAGGGTGGGGTCCGGCCACCACCAGGACCGGTGGCCATCCTCCGGGGTTCAGGGGTCCCCGTGGACGTGGGGTCCCCTGAAGTGACAGCCGGGTGCGAGACACCGTGCCCGTTCCCACTCGGGTAACCTGGACCAGGACTAGGGTAAAGGGGTGCTGCCCATTTCTTAGGGGCAGCATCAAGGTGTAGGTTGCTTGGGTGGGGGAGGGAAGTACATGAACCCGTCTGTTAGTAATAAAAATGTTTTTAATAATGTTTGTAACGGTGAAGCACCATGCCTCCCGTAAGGGAAGATTTGAGAATGCATACTGTTCTTTGTTATTTATCTTTTGCAGAAAAATAAAACCGGTGATGGACGGGCAGCCCGCGGACGGTCTGCATTTCACCAAGGGGGAATGTGACGCCTTGGACTAGCCAGGTAGTCACAGACATAACACCACACACACACCCTCACCTGGATAGTAACATCAGTCAAACAAAAACCCTTGTTGCCTCCCTCCAGGGTCTGATGTCAACACCAGGTGGGCCGGAGCCAGGTGGTTGGCCCCACCCACCGAGGAGTTCACAGGCCTGGAAAAGTGACAGAGATTCCGTTTGGAGGTGAAAGTGAGAGGACAGAACCTGTTAGTGTCTGGGTAGGAGCCCAGGCACTGTGAGCAAGGTCGGCAGACGGTGGTAGCCGTCTGCAGGAGTTAGTGGATCTCTGTGGAACCTTAGGACCGGGGTCGGGCGGTGGCCCACCGGTACTGAACCGGGGAATGGAGTAAAGCTAAGCACAACAAGGCAGGGCAATCGGACCCCGACTAGGCTTGGAGCCGCCGACAACGGTCAAATCCGAAAGTGACCGGAACCCCAGGGGTTTCCTAACAACTGTGACGCCCTGGGCAAGCCAGGGGTCACAGGTCATCACACCACCACACCCTACACCCCAGTTAGGCACACACAGCTAACCCAGAAATCCTTGTTGCCTTCCTCCAGGAGCTAGTGTCCACACCAGGGGGTGGGCCAGGCGGTTGGCTCCGCCCACCGAGGAGTTCACAGCCCTGGAGGCGGGAGGAACCAGGCAGTCAGCTCAGGGAAGAGCTTGAGTGAGGAGCTAAGTGAAGGAGTAAACAGTGGAGTTCAAGTTTAGGAAAGTGAAGTAAAGTAGAAGTGAAGTTGTAGTACAGCTAAAGAGAGAAGCTGAAGTGACAGTAGTAAAGCCTGAAGTTGGTCTGGCTGTGTGCCAGGACAGTGACAGCAAGGTCAGCAGACGGCGGTGACAGTCTGGAGGGGGACTGCTCAGAGGTTGCTGGAAGGACCGCGGACGGGTGGGGACCCGGCGGTCTGGAGCAGTATACGAAGGACAGTCAGCACCAGGGCAGGGGCCTCTCGGACCCCGGCAAGGCTAGGAGTCGCCATAATTTGCCAAATCCGTCAGTGAAGGGGACGTCTGTCTCCAAACAACCAAGTCCCGATTGAAGGCAACAGTCCAACCGTGGTAGAGAGACACCGCCAAGGCACCAGTTTCTCAGGGCCAGCGCCTGCGGGCAAAGTAGGGCTCCTCCGGCCCATATCCAAGCCGGGGAGCGGGTTACCGGTGGGAACCCATCGCAACCATCATCAACATAGGTGCAGGACAGAGGGACCATCACCGTCACCTTCTGGGGAAAGCAAGTGCAGCCGTCCGTGGGAACCGTCTTTCCAGCCGTGTGTTTTACCGAGAACTGTGTCATCGTCTCAGGCTGAGTGAGTACCACAGTGCCGCAAGGCACAGCGCTGCCCCCGCGTCGCTGCGCCCACCAAGCCCTGCATCTCCCACCTCATCACTGGGCCCCGGGATCACCAACCGCTACCCACGGAGGGGCAACACAACAACTTGCTGCTTCACACCATCACTCCCGGGATCCCCACACAGAGCAGTGGTGGTGTCAACAAATCACCACAACCGTAGGTGGTGTCACGGACAATAGACTATATCCCAAAACCCAATCCCCTTTCACTCACGGGCGAGGAGCGCCGCTCGAGACCCCCGGGATTCGGCCCACCGCTCGAGCCACCACTGAGCAGCAGCAGCCGCACCCGAGCAGAGGGGTGAGCGCAGTGCTGACACCCTCCTCCCCGCCCGCGACAACTTGGCGTCACGAACAGGATCTTACCACTCTGCCGTCTGGTAGAGGTGCGCCTTGTTACCGCCGGAGGTGTCCGGCAGAAAAATTTCAGAAGCCACCATCTTTGGCGCGAAAAGTCCCCGCTCGAGTGTCTTCTCGAGTAGCAGAGGCGCGAAGGCCAAAACCCCGCCCCGATAGGGGAGTGGCTGAAGAGAAGCTAAGGGGGACGCGATGGCGGCTGGCTGCATGTAACCGCAGCTATAAAAGCAGGGACGCCAGGACTCTGCAGTCACCCTGTTCCTGGAAGAAGTCACCATGTGGATGCTGTCCCGCGACACCGTAGCCCCCGCGCCTGGAACCGCGGCGTGGGTGGAGATCCGGACTGCGCAGCTCTACCAACGGCTGCAGGTCAGGATGCAGCTCCTCATGGAGGAGTGGGAGACCGACATGGCGGACGTTATAGCAGCCGTGCGGAGACGCGAGGAGGAAGCGGAGGAAGGGAGGGTGAGTGACCCACGCCCCGATGCCCTGGAAGGGCCGGTCATCGCGGCTGCGGGACCCGGTCCAAGCCCTCTCCCCCCGCTGCCTCCCTCGCCACCCGTTTCGGAGGCCGTGACCCCGCCACTAGGCCTGCTACCACCGCAACCGGTAGCAATACCCAGCGTCCCCGCCCAGGCGGGCCGACCTGTAGCCGGAGCCCGTAGTCGACCGGAGGTGTTGCCATGGAAGGCCCCAAAGACTGAACCGGAGGCATCCCCTGAAAAGTCCCCCGAGCCGGAGCTGATGACCCGCGCCGAGCCGAAGGCCCAGCAGCGGAAAGCCCCTGTGCCCATCCCCCACACCTCGGCTGAGGTGGCGCCGGGTTGTAGCTGTAAGGCAGCGCCCAAGGCCAAGACACCGCAGGACACGCCGCCCAGATTCCTGACAGTGGGCAACGTCCAGAATGTCCCGCGGGTCCCGACCCGTGCGCCGGAGCTCGCAGCAGCGCCGTATTGGGATAGGGAGCCGGTACCGCTGGGCCTGGAGATCGGTGAACGGGAGAGGAAGAAGGCCGAGCTGGTGGCCCGAGCGATAAGGGAGAAGGAGAATCTCCGCCAGGCCACGTTCCGTATCCGGGGCCCGCTGTACGAGGGGCAGGTGAGGCGGTTTGATGTCCGCCGGGGCTATGGGTTTATATATGAACCGGGCCTGGAGGCCGAAGTGTTTGTAGCCCGGCGGGATGTGAATGCCCACCTGCCTGAAGAGCATCCCGGCCGCAACCTAATGCCGGGCGACATTGTGCAGTACACCCGGCACTGTGAAGAGAGGGGGTGGTTTGCCCTGGACGCAAAACTAAGGGGCAGCCAGGAGAGCCGAGTGGGAGCTGCACCCCCTCCCTCGGATGAGGCCGACTACCAGCAGTAAGGGCAGCGGAGCACCGTTGCACCGTCCCCGTTGGGACCACCACTGAGTTTTATGTTTGAAAGTTTGCAAAATGAGAAGTGATCAACTGATGGAGTCACCTGATTGTCTAAGCCGTGATTGAGAAAACCGGCTGTTGCCGGCACCGTTGTCCCCGTGGGGACCGTTTAAAAAAGTTGCATGAGGAACTGCTCATGGACAAGCCCGTGAACTTGCAGGGCAACCACAAACGTTAGTGGCTTGTAAATAAGTTGTTTACCGTTACCGTTTTCCGCAGTGCCGCCTCCGGAGAGGCAGGTTGGAGGGAGGGCCCGCAGTAGAGCCGGCTGGGGCCCAGCCACCACAGGGACCGGTGGCTACCCTCTGGAGGGGAAGGACAGATCCCGCTCGGGTGACTTGTGCTGGACTTGGGTCAAGGGGTGCTGCCTGGGCTTTAGGGGCAGCATCAGGGCCAGGTTGCTTGGGTGGGAGAGAGTGGAAACCGTAACCGTAAACCGTTTGCAACGTTTAAGAAATGTGCCTCCCGATTTGGGATGAATTGATAAAATGTAAATAGGTTACCGTTTTACTTGTTATATATTTTTCAGAAAATAAAAATGGTGTTGGACGGGCAGCCCACGGACGGTCTGCATTTTGCTAAGGGGGAATGTGACGCCCTGGGCAAGCCAGGGGTCACAGGTCATCACACCACCACACCCTACACCCCAGTTAGGCACACACAGCTAACCCAGAAATCCTTGTTGCCTTCCTCCGGGAGCTGGTGTCCACACCAGAGGGTGGGCCAGGTGGTTGGCTCCGCCCACCGAGGAGTTCACAGCCCTGGAGGCGGGAGGAACCAGGCAGTCAGCTCAGGGAAGAGCTTGAGTGAGGAGCTAAGTGAAGGAGTAAACAGTAGAGTTCAAGTTTAGGAAAGTGAAGTAAAGTAGAAGTGAAGTTGTAGTACAGCTAAAGAGAGAAGCTGAAGTGACAGTAGTAAAGCCTGAAGTTGGTCCGGCTGTGTGCCAGGACAGTGACAGCAAGGTCAGCAGATGGCGGTGACAGTCTGAAGGGGGACTGCTCGGAGGTTGCTGGAAGGACCGCGGACGGGTAGTGACCCGGCGGTCTGGAGCAGTATACGAAGGACAGTCAGCACCAGGGCAGGGGCCTCTCGGACCCCGGCAAGGCTAGGAGTCGCCATAATTTGCCAAATCCGTCAGTGAAGGGGACGTCTGTCTCCAAACAACCAAGTCCCGATTGAAGGCAACAGTCCAACCGTGGTAGAGAGACACCGCCACCGCCAAAGCACCAGTTTCTCAGGGCCAGCGCCTGCGGGCAAAGTAGGGCTCCTCCGGCCCATATCCAAGCCGGGGAGCGGGTTACCGGTGGGAACCCATCGCAACCATCATCAACATAGGTGCAGGACAGAGGGACCGTCACCTTCTGGGGAAAGCAAGTGCAGCCGTCCGTGGGAACCGTCTTTCCAGCCGTGTGTTTTACCGACAACTGTGTCATCGTCTCAGGCTGAGTGAGTACCACAGTGCCGCAAGGCACAGCGCTGCCCCCGCGTCCCTGCGCCCACCAAGCCCTGCATCTCCCACCTCATCACTGGGCCCCGGGATCACCAACCCCTACCCACGGAGGGGCAACACAACAACTTGCTGCTTCACACCATCACTCCCGGGATCCCCACACAGAGCAGTGGTGGTGTCAACAAATCACCACAACCGTGGGTGGCGTCACGGACAATAGACTATATCCCAAAACCCAATCCCCTTTCACTCACGGGCGAGGAGCGCCGCTCGAGACCCCCGGGATTCGGCCCACCGCTTGAGCCACCACTGAGCAGCAGCAGCCGGACCCGAGCAGAGGGGTGAGCGCAGTGCTGACACCCTCCTCCCCGCCCGCGACACAACCAAGACCCGACAGAAGGCAACAGTCCACACCGTGAGGATACACAGCCACCGCCATAGGCTAGAGATCGAAGGGCCAGCGCCTGCGGGCAAAACGGGTTCCTCCGGTACCTATACGCCGGGGAGCGGACTACCGGTGGGCAACCACAGGAGTCAGAACATTCTAACAAGGTGCAGGGAAAGACACCCACCCACTCACCCTGTCTGGGGAGAGCACAAACACTGCAGCCGGCTGCGGGACCCCTCCATCCAGCCGTTTGGTTTACCAGAGACTCTGTGCATCTGTGTCTGAGTGAGTACCACAGCGCCATCCGGCACCGTGCCGCGCTGCCCCTGCAACCCTGCACCCCAGCCATCAAGCCTCCCCGTTCCACAACCGGGCCCCGGGATCACCAACCCCTACCCACGGAGGGGACAACATCCTAGCTGCTCCCTGCCATCGCTCCCGGGATCCCCGTCATCAGCAGCGGTGGTACCCATTATCACCACGACCCATGGGTGGCATCACGAACTATCTCCCAAAACAAACCACCCCCTTTTCACTTGTGGGTGAGGAGCGCTGCTGGAGTCCCCGGGTCCGGCCCACCGCTCGAGCCACCGAGCAGCAGCAGAAGCCCCTGACCCGAGCGTAGCAAGCGCGGCCCCTCCGCCCGCGACAAATGCATTTTGAGCATCTTTGCACCCACTGTGTCGCAGTATGCCACGCCGAGGGGGAGGTGTTAATGTCTAAATCTGATTCCCATTTAGTCATGTATGGGAGCTTTTGCTCGTCAGAGGGGTTGTTCAACCATTTGTAAGTTAAAGAGATTCCCGGTTGCCTCAATAGTTTTTTAAACAATAGCGCCTTAACAGTGGGTAAGGTCGGGTTTGATCCCAGGGGGAATTTTGTGCTTAGAAAATGGCAAATCTGCAGGTGTTGATAAAAACACCCCTTTAGGGAGGGGTGCTCCCGAAGTATATCGTTAAAGGGCCTAATCTCTGCACCATCGTAAAAGTCCGCCAAAACTCCAAAACCTGCTGCCTCCCATCTACTCAAATTTGCATATGGAATGTGGGATTCTAATGCTCTGAGCGAAATTTCTGACAGCGGGACCTGGATCTTAGGGATCATCTCACTGCGCCATATGGCTATCGATGCTGTCATAGTAGGGAGACACAGGGTGGAGTGGACCTAGAATGTTTAAGATATTCCACCTCCATCAGTTTCCTCGTCGAACCCTGGTCTGTAAGAGAGTTCTCAAGTTGAACCCACCTATGGGAGCTCTCCGTGTTCCACCATTCTTTGAGTGATTCTATAAGAGAAGCTTTATAATAGGCCATCACATTAGGCGTACCCAGACCTCCCATTCCATATGGCAAATGCATAATCTTACTAGCAACTCTAGCTCTTTTATTACCCCAAATAAACTTATTGGTCATCGACTGCAGTTTTATCAAATATCTATATGGAATTTTAAGAGGGAGACACCTAAACATATACAGCAGTTTAGGAAGGAACGTCATCTTAAATGATTGAATTCTCGCCATCCAAGATAGCGACAACTTCTCATACCTGCCTAGATCCTGACCCAAGTTTTTGAGTAGGTGATCGAGACTGGATCTGATGAGGGAATGGGTTGGTGTCAAACGGATACCTAGATAAGGGATACTGTCTTCGCACCACTGGAAAGGAAAGGCTGCCTCCAAAATCCTTCTGGACCTTGCGGATACATTAAATGGTAGTACTAAGGACTTAGTGGCATTCAATTTGTAATAAGACACCTCAGAAAAGGTCGACAGGGTGGAAATCACTGCTGGAAAGGAATATTCAAGGTTAGTACATGATAATATTACATCATCCGCATACAGACCCAATTTATGTTCATGCTCCCCTACCCTTATACCAGTTATGTTCGGGTTCACCCTAATCGCCTCCGCCAGAGGTTCCACCACCAGAGCAAAAACAATAGAGGACAGTGGGCACCCCTGACGGGTGCCATTGGTTATAGAAAATTTTAATGAGTGAAAACCCGAGGCTAGAACTGAAGCATTTGGGTGAGAGTACAAGGCCAAAACAGATGACTTAATTCTTCCTTCAAAACCAAATTTCGTGAGCACTCTTTCCAGATATCCCCAGTGCACCCTATCAAAGGCCTTTTCAGCGTCGAGTGACAAGAATACACCAGGGACACCCGACTGCTCCATCACCCCAATTAAATCCAGCATCCGCCTGGTGCCATCTTTGGATTGCCTGCCCGCCACAAAACCCACCTGATCTGGGGCTACCAAGGAGGGGATTATTTTATGGAGTCTGGTGGCTACCATTTTTGAGTACATTTTTAAATCACAGTTGAGCAATGAAATTGGTCTGAAATTCCCAGGGGTATCTGCCGTTTTCCCCGGTTTGGGTAGTGTAGTGATAACTGCTTCTAGGTTCTCTGAGGAAATAGTCCCGGTCGTTTGCCACAAATTAAAGGTCTTTAGTAAAAAAGGGGCTAGAATAGAGGCAAATTGCTGATAATATTCATAGGGAAGCCCCTCCGGGCCTGGGGCTGAGTTTCGTTTAGAAGCTCTAATGGTGTCCAAAATTTCCTGTATAGTAAAGGGAAGATTTAAAGATTCTAATTGCCGGTCTGAGACCCGAGGCAATTCCAGACCGTCCAAAAGCTCCTGATTTTTTTCCGGTGTTGGCTGAGGGGTTTGCGGGTCATCCCTTAAAATGTACAGGGCAGCATAATACTTGGCAAAGGCGTCTGCTATCCCATTAGGGTGCCTTATAAGTGATCCGTCTGGGCCCTTCAAAAATTCAATTTTAGATTTAATTTCCCGGTTTTTTGTTCTTCTAGCTAGTAAGGTGCTGGCTCTATCCCCCATCGCATAAAAAGTTGATTTACTCTTTTTAAGATTATGTTCATATCTATACAACAGGAGGGATCGCAGTTGAAACCTGCAAGTAAGAATTTCCCTGGACAGTGTAGACGACGGGGAGGCCATGTTAATAGTTTCTAAGCGTTGAATATGGGCTATAATTTCTTTAATTTCTGCTTCTCTTTGCTTTTTCAAGAATGAAGCAGTTTTTAAAAACTGCCCTCCAATAACTGATTTGTGTGCAGCCCATAAGGTCTGCAGTCCAACAGGCCTGCCACAACCTCCTCTCGAATGTTCTTTTGGTTCAGTAAACTAGTATTAAGTCTCCACTGAGGCACCATAAGTCCACTAGTAGAGTCATGTACAACCAAAGTTATCGGAGCGTGATCCGACCATGTTATCAGACCCACTTCAGCACCCGTACACTTGTGAATAGTCTTACTATCCATCAAGAAGAAGTCGATCCTGCTGTACGACCGATGCCTTGGGGAAAAGAAAGTATAGTCCCTTTCCGATGCATGAAGGTATCTCCATATGTCATGTAGATGAAACTCCGCGACCAACTGTTTCAGTTCCTTTCCTGACTTAGCGGACCTCGCCGAGCAGTCCATAGATCGAAGAACTGGAGTGTTAAACTCCCCGCAGATTATCTCTGACCCCTGTGCGGTGCTCCTAAACATCTGGAAAAATGTCCGGGCAAAAGTTAGTTGAGATGAGTTTGGAGCGTAAATCGATGCCAAGGTATACAAAAGCCCATTCAGGAGGCACTTTAGAATAATATATCTCCCGTCTGCACCATAGGTTACATCAATCATTTTGAAAGCCACAGAGTTTTTAATCAGGATAGCCACTCCTCCATTTTTTTTAGAGTCATTTGCAAAGAACATATGTGGAAATCTTGGATGTAGTAGCCTTTTATTGTCATCAGTAAGAAGGTGAGTTTCTTGAATACATGCTATATCACATTTGGATGTTATAACTTCTCTCCACAGCATGGATCTTTTTGCAGGAGAATTGAGACCCTTCACATTGAGAGACAGAAACTTAATACTCATGACGGATCCCAGAAAGGACGATGTTTCCAGGCAGGCCGACTGAGAGGCATAGGGCAGGCAGAGGCAGGCAAGGAGGACTAGTTAGGGACGGTGCAAGGGTGGAGGGAACAAACAACAACAAAAAAAAATTAGAAAACTTCAGCTTCATCCTTACAGGACAGCTGGGAAGTACTTGCTCGCCATAGGCGAGTACAACAGAGGGCTTAAGTGACATCACAGGTCACATGAGAGCTACACGCGCCTGCGGCTGGCGAGACTCCCTCAAGCTGGTTCCCACTCAGGATTGATCTTTTTCTTCTGAGCATCCCCCTGATCCCGGCGCAAGTCTGAGTGCATTGTAAGGGGTAATCCCCAGGACTCAAGTAGTTTGCTCAGTTGAGGAGGGGACTGGCATACATGTGTTTTAGAATCCCTGAAGATAATCAATTTCACCGGGAATCCCCATTTATAGTGTATGTCATGCTCCCTCAGGATTCTGGAGAACTGGGAAAATTCTCTTCTTTTTGCCAGAGTTGCAGCAGACAGGTCCGGGAACACCTTTAAATCATTAAATTCATCTGGGAGGATAGGGTTATCCCGCAGTATCTGGAGCACTTATTTCTTTGTTTTATAAAAATGCAGTCGTGCCAGCGTGTCCCTGGGCAGAGTGGGGTCAATACCTTTAGGTTTAGGGATTCTATGAATTCCATCCACTATGAGATCTCTTTCTGTGTGTTCTAGGAGCAGAAGTTGGAGAAACTCGTGAAAGAAATCTGGCAGCTCTTTATCAGCTACTGACACAGGAATGCCCCTAATTTTAAGATTGTGCCTTCTGGATCTATCTTCCAGATCCCCAAGCTTGTTTTTCAGTATTCCCACCTCCTCCTCCAACGCTGTGTTAGCATCAATCAGATCATTGTGTGACTGAGCAAGTTCGGCCATTTTAGACTCCACATGGTCTGTACGGCCCCCCAGTGATTTGATGTCCTCTTTAACTTCTTTAATCATGTTCTTAAGATCCCTGAAATCCTCCTGCAGTGATGACCTCAGAGAACTGAGCAGTGCTTGCAGCCTTTCGTCTGTGAGAGGAGTGCCTGTGACACTGCTTCCCAACCCTGTCTCTTCCTGGTGTAAGGGAGACACTGCAGCAGCAGACATCTTCTGAGGAGAGGGGGATCCCCTATCCCTGGGATAAAAGTCAGTAAGCTTGGCCGGGGGCCAGATTTCCGGGGTCTACCCTTTGGCATACTGTGCAGGGGGGATTACTCACTGTTTTAGAGGAGAGTTCTCAGCAATTTGAAGCAGCTTTGAGCCAGTTTGTACAGCCACAGCACAGAGCTTCACTCTTAAGCAGCCATTGCCTTCAGCATGCAGGCCACACCCCCACCAAACATCTTGATAAATTCATTGAGAGGTCCAGTTTCCAAAATGGTGTCACTTGTGGGGGTCACCACTATTTAGGCACATCAAGGGCTCTCCAAACGTGACATGGCATACGCTATCGATTGCAGCCACTTTTGCATTTAAAAAGTCAAATAGCGCTCCTTCCCTTCCGAATCCTGCCGTGCACCCAGTCAATAGTTTACACCACTTTTGAGTTATGGGGGTACTCAGAAGAAATTTGAACTGTACATTTTTTTTCCTGTTACCCTTGTGAAAATTAAAGATTTGGGGTTAAATCAACATTATTGTGGTAAAAATGTATTTTTTCATTTTCACCACTCAACGTTATAATATTCTTTGAAGCACCTGAGGGTTCAATTGCTCACCACACATCTATATAAATACTTGAGGGGTCTAGTTTTCAAAATGAGGTCACTTATGGGGGATTTCCTTGTTTAGACACATCAGTAGCTCTCCAAACGCGACATGGTGTCCACTATCCATTCCTGACAATTTTGCGCTTTAAAATTCAAATGATGCTCTTTCCCTTCCGAGCCCTGCTGTGCACCCAAACAGTAGATTTCCACCACACTGGGGTATCGGTGTATTCAGAAGAAATTGCACAACAAAATGTATGGTGCATTTTCTCTTGTTACCCCTTATAAAAATTCAAAATTTGGGGCTAATTTACCAGTTTGTGGGAAAAAGTTACATTTTAATTTTTTTCCTCCAGTGTCTGCCAACACTCATATAACTTTGTTATATTACGTTAGCGCTACAGTCTATCAATCTTTTTTATTTTTACATGGGGCACTTTAGAGTTAAACCACTTTAACAGGACAGGTTTTTGTTCTAATGGATTAAAAACATTTATTTTGCCATCATTTGTCCAGTACATTTAAATTAGTTAAGAAAAAAAAAATTTCAAAGTGCCACAAAAATACAAGCACAATGTAGTCTAACATTTTTTTCATTCAATGCTCGGAATTCCTGGAGCCTGACATAGACATTAGCGCCATGTTACTCCGTGTCATATGTTACAGGAAAAATTGATTATGCATTCCATTGCTACATGACCCAGATATGTGTACTGGGGGATGGTGACTGTTTACTATGGAAAGATTCTGTGTGCAAGACACACAAGGCTGTTGATTAGAACAGCAGGAAACATATATGGACTTCAAAAAGGTGAGCAGAGGACAAAACAGAAGTTGTTGTGAAATGTGCCTCTTGTCACGAGCAAAAGTCAGTTAATTACCACAGAAATGGGAATTCCAGCCAAGGTTCTGTTAAATTTAATTCCAACCTCATTAATTATTTTGGGTAGAACTTCTTTAACTTATAGGGAACCTATCATATCCCCAAATATTGTTAACCTGCAGATATGAGGTTAAAGGGAACCTGTCACCAGATTTGTCCCCTATAACCTGCGGCCACCACCAGTAAGCTCTTATATACAGCATTACTGAATATAAGAACCCAAGCCGATCTGTATGACATAAGAAAGAGCTTTATTATACTCTCCTAGGGGCAGGTGGGTCCAATGGGCGTCGCTGGTCTCACTCGGGCGCCTCCTCTCTTTCTTCTATTGTCATCCTCCTTCCCAGCCCTGTGTGGATGATGCGTCCTATGTCATCCATAATGAGTCCTCCATTGAGCTCTTGTGCATGTGCACTTTGATCTCCCCGGCTGAGGGCAGAGCAAAGTATTATAATGCGCAGGCGTGAGTAAGGGCGGCTTTGCACGTTACGACATCGCACGTGCGATGTCGATGGGGTCAAATCGAAAGTGACGCACATCCGGCGTCGCAGTCGATATCGCAATGTGTAAAACCTTTTTGATACGATGAAAGAGCGCAAAAGCGTCGTTATCGTATCATCGCTGCAGCCTCCGACATTTCCATAATGCCGGTGCAGCGACAGGTGCGATGTTGTTCCTCGCTCCTGCGGCAGCACACATCGCTGTGTATGAAGCCGCAGGAGCGAGGATCATCACCTACCTGCCTCCCGGCTGCAATGAGAAGGACGGAGGTGGGCGGGATGTTTACATCCTGCTCATCTCCGCCCCTCCGCTTCAATTGGCCGCCTGCCGTGTGACGTCGCTGTGACGCCACACGACCCGCCCCCTTAGGAAGGAGGCGGGTCGCCGGCCAGAGGGACGTCGCACGGCAGGTATGTGCGTGTGAAGCTGCCGTAGCGATAATAATCGCTACGGCAGCTTTCACTAGATATCGCACGTGCGACGGGGGCGGGACTATCGCTGCAGCATCGGTAACACATTGTTACCGATGTCGCAGCGTGCAAAGCCCGCCTAAAGGTCAAAAGTCGCCTGCACACACGCACCACAATACTTTGATCTGCCCTCAGCAGGGCAAATCAAAGTGCGCATGCGCAGTAGCGCAATGGAGGACTCAGTGGGGATGACATAGGATGCGTCATCCACACGGGGCTGGGAAGGAGGACGTCGACTGCACAAGATGGAGGAGGCACTGGACCCGAGAGCAGCAATACCCATGGATCTGACTGCCCCTTAGGTGAACATAATAAAGGTCTTTTTTTACGTTCTATAGAGCGGCCTGGGCTCTTATATACAGTATTCTAGAAGGCGGTATAAAAGGGCTCACTAGTTATCACCTCAGCTTATAAGAGAAAAACCTGGTGACAGGTTAAGAGTGTTCTAGAGCCGCAAGGCTGCAGTACTGAAGGCACAGCTACCAGCAGGAAATTAGCTTTATTTCTCCCAGCAGCCTCTAGCTTTGTCATAGAAACGAGGCCGGCGTGTCTACAGTTACCGCTTAATATACACTATTCAGTGGCTGTAAGCATATTAAAAGGGATTTTTTTTTTACAGACCTCAATAAGAGACACTAATCCTTTGCAGCCTTTGACGTACTGGTACGTTAGAGGTCGTGTGTGTTCCTTTCATGTGGGCTCGCCACGCAAGCCTGCATGTTTCCCTGTACATGTCTGCTGATCTGATCAGCCGACATGTGTAGCTAACAGATACTGATACAGTACTGTAGTTTAGTCCTTGTCAAGACAGCGGGATTTAAGGGGGGTCATTCCCCGCTCCCATCGGCAGCCCTGTGACGTGATTGCAGGGTGCCGATGAGTTGTCATAACATCAGGGGGTCAGCTGATGACCCCTGTCACTGTTATGACCTAGTTCCTGTGAAAGTTGGCTGAGCACTGGCATTCACAGATAAGTATTTCTGTAATGCTGAAGCACTGCTCTGTACAGCAGGATGATCGGAATGTATCAGCTTCAAGTCCCCTGACTATTAAAAACAATAAAAAGAGTAAACAAAGTACTAAAAAATATGAAAAAAAACAAAAAAACACAAAAGTTCAAATCCCCCTCTTATGCTTCAGTGAAAATAAAAAGAAAAAAAATGCCCATATTTGGTTTCATTGTGTTCAGAAATGCCCGATCTATCAAAATATAAAAGAAATGTATCTGACCGGTAAATGGAGTAACGAGAAAAAAATCAAAATGTCAGAATTATGGTTGTTTTTGGTCGCCACAACATTGCAATAAAATGCCATAACTGGCGATGAAAACATCACATCTACTCAAAAATACTAGAATTAAAAGTGTCAGCTCTGGACGCAAGAAATAAACCTTCATTGAGCCACGGATCCTGAAAAATGGGTCTTGGAAAATGGAATTATTTTTGGGGGTAAATTTCAGATTTTTTTTTCACCACTGAAATAAAAGAAACTATACATGTGTGATATCTACAAATTTGTACCGAACTGGGGAATCATGTTACCAGGTCAGTTTTACCATATAGTGAACCCAGTAAATAAAAAAAAATATAAAAAAAAAATTGTGGAAATGCACTTTTTTGCAATTTCATCCCCTTTGGATTTTTCAGACTCGTTGTGCGAGCCAGCATTAAAGGGACAGACACGGCCTTAGACCCCTTCACACGTCCGTGAAAATGACGCACGTTTCACGGACGTGTCAAAGGTGCGTTTTTCCCTCCATGAGCCGTGTTTATGGCACTACGTGTGTTCTCCGTGTGTTATCCGTGATAACACACGGAGAACGAGAACTTTCAGCTCACCTGTCCCTGGCGTCGCTGTCCGTGGTTTCTGATCTTCGGTCTCCGGTCCTGCCGACTCCCGCTGCTGCAGCTTCTGGCCTCAGTGAAGTGAATATTAAATGAGCATAATTGGCAGCAAGTGACAGCAGCGGCAGAGACAGGAGGGCTGGAGAAGGTGAGTAATGATTTGTTATTTTTTTCTCTGACACGTGAGTTTTCTCCGGCGCATGTCATATGGGACCGCATCCACACTACATCCGTGTGGTCCGTATGCGGGCCGTGTGACACCCGTGATGCAGGAGAAAACGTGGACGTGTCTACGTGTGGAACACATGGACACGCATATGCTCTACACGTACACACGTTCCATGGCAAAACACGCACATGTGCACAGACCACACCCCTAGCCACACCCATTTGGCAGTAAGGGTCATTCAGCAGATGTCACGGACTGTTCATTCATATTCATAGCAGTCAGAATTTTTTTTATATTTCTATGTGTCACTATATGACATGTTGCTTATTTGTGCCTATAAATCCGTGTTCACATGTTGCATAAATTCTGTTTCTTTTTGTTTCTGCCGCTGTCTGCACCAAACTACACAATAACTATCTTCTCTGTTTTTTCCATTTTTGCTGCATTTTTTTCTCCCTTTTCTCAATTATTTAATGTATTTTTGGTGCAGATGTGAATCTGCGTTTTTAAGTGTTTTTATTGTAATAAGAAGCATTTTCCTGCATTTTTTTTAAGCTCCAGATAGAAACCTCCAGAGAAAACCCCCCCGAAAACCGCAGAATTCAGCGGCGTCTTTTCATGGAATCACATCCACTTTACTTGGACAATTAAACACAGCAGAAAAAATGTGCAAAAAAACAGCAGAAAAAAAATGCAGCATTTACACTACATGGGAATATGGACTAATGGTGCAAGCAAAGTGGATGAGACGTCCTGAAATCTCCGCTCCTGGTGCGTGGAAAGACGCCGCTGAACTGTGCAGATTTGGTGTTTTGTTTCTTTATAAGCTTCAGGATTCACATCAGCAACAAACATGTATCAAATAAGGTGACAATGCATAAAAAATACCGCAAACACACAATAATCAGAGAAGATTGTTATTGCGCTCGTGGTGCGGTCAGCGGCAGAAAAAAACACAGCATTTACGCTATGTGTGAACACGGCCTCAGTGATCCATTTTTATTACATTTTTTATGGGTTTTAATAAAGAAAAATAATAAATTGCGCCATTTTTTTCCCGCCATTTACCGATCCCCATAAATAACCTGATCGCTGTGTTGTTCAGGTCATTACGATTACAGGGACACCAAATATGTCCATGTTATTTGCTGATTTGTGATGTTTATTATTTTATAAAAAAGTGTACTAAAATTACATTATTCTATTTTTTTTATTATTTTTAGTAATTTTATTAGAAGAAAAAAAATCCTCTTTTCCTCTCTCTATAGAATACAGGAGATAGAGACACTGCTGTGTACAATGGGGCTGTGTCCTGTGTAATCTGCTGTGTAAAAGGCTGCATTTATGTAAAATCCTCCCTCTGACATCATCAATCCTAGTGGCTTAACAGCTAGAGCAGCTAGGAGGCTGCTGGACACAAGTATTGAACGTTGCTGGTTTCAATCCAAGGTGGTGAAGGTAAAAAAAAAAATTGTATTTGTATTTTTTTCCTCATTTCTTTATAGTAGTTTTATGGGAACAATGAATCTGACTCTTTCCTTCACCTACATTAGTATTTATCTATCTATCTATGATTCTATCTATGATTCTATCTATCTATCTATGATTCTATCTATCATGCTATCTATGATTCTATCCATCTATCTATGATTCTACCTATGATTCTATCTATCTATCTATAATTCTATCTATCTATGATTCTATCTATCTATGATTCTATCTATCTATCATCCTATCTATCTATCTATGATTCTATCTATCTAACTAGGATTCTATCTATGTATCTAGGATTCTTTCTATCTATCTATCTATGATTCTATCTATCTGTCATGTATGTATCTATTATCTGTCATGTATCTATATATCCCTCTATCATCCATCCCTCTATCATCCATCCATCCCACTATCATCCATTCATCCCTCTATCATCCATCCATCCCTCCCTCTATCCCTCCATTCATCCCTCCATTCATCCCTCTATCATCCATCCATCCCTCCCTCTATACCTACCTCTATCCCTCCATTCATCCCTCTATCATCCATCCCTCCCTCTATTCCTCCATTCATGCATCCCTCCATCCATCTTTACAGCTGAATAATCTGCCTCTGGTGTCTCTGTGGCGCCCTGGACAAGCCAGGACATCACAGGTACTGCAACAACACACCCCACACCCCGGCTAGGCACATCTAGGTCAAACAAAAATCCTCGTTGCTTCCCTCCAGGGGCTGATGTCCACACCAGGGGGTGTAGCCAGGTGGTTGGCCCCACCCACCGAGGAGTTCACAGTCCTGGAGGCGGGAAAGAAGGTCAGATAGTGAAGAGTAGTTTGATGAGTGAAGTGGTAGCGGAGCAGACTGACCATGTCCGGGTGCGTGGCCCGGGCACATACAGCAAGGTTGGCAGACGGTGGTGACCGTCTGCAGGAGGGGCTGATTGACGTGAACCGTAAGGACCGGGGACGGGCGGTGGCCCGCCGGTACCGGATCGAGGAGCGAAGAGAAGCCAGCACCATTCGGCAGGGCCTACCGACCCCGACCAGGCTAGGAGTCGCCGTAAAACCAGTCAAATCCGTTAGCGAAGGGAACCTCCGGGGTTTCCCAGCAGTCAAGACCCAATTGAAGGCAACAGCTCAAACCGTGAAGGGAAATACAGTCACCGCCAAGGCTACAGTTCCCAGGGCCAGAGCCTGCGGGCAAAAGGGGCTCCCTCAGCATCCATCCAAGCTGGGAAGCGGGTTACCGGTGGGAAGCCACCAGAACCGAGAACATAACACAGGTGCAGGGAAAGGCAGTCACCGCCAACCTACCGGGAGAAGAACCACCGCCGCCGTCTGTGGGACCCGTCCATCCAGCCGTTTGTTTTACCGGAGACTTTGCATTCATCATTGGCTGAGTGAGTACCACCGTGCCGTGCGGCACCCCCTGCCCCCGCGACCCTGCACCTCACCAGGCCCCGTAACCCGCCCGCCATCTCTCCCTCAACGGGCCCCGGGACAACCAACCCCCTACCCACGGAGGGGAAAAACAACATCCAAGCTGCTCCCTGTCATCGCTCCCGGGATCCCCGTCCAGAGCAGCGGTGGTGTCACAATCTTACCACAACCGTGGGTGGCGTCACGGACAATAAATCCCCAAAACCATTCCCCTTTTCACTCACAGGCGAGGAGCACCGCTCGAGTCTACGGGGTCCGGCCCACCGCTCGAGCCACCGAGCAGCAAGCGAAGCAGCAGCAGCGCCGGACCCGAGTGTTGTGAGCGCAGCGTCCCCTCCCCGCCCGCGACATCTCACCTGCAGTATAGAGGTCAGATTACAAAATCTTCCTATGGGTTTCAATACAGGCAGTAGCTCAGTGGTAGAGCTGCTGCCTTTGAAACAATGAACTCACAGTTCCACGGGTTCGAGTCCCAGCTGCCCCAAAAATCCAGAGTCGATGATAATTTAATTTATTCACTGCACTGAGGGGAGGAGCCGGGATATCAGCTGTGAGCCCCGGGGCTATGGGACACCTCCAAAATCGTGGCAGTCCCGCAGAATCCGGGACGGTTGGGAGGTATGTGTGTGGTACCTCATCTTGAACAAACCAACAAATAAATAAGCACACTAGCAATTCGACAAGACTAACCTCAAAACCCTCAAGAATTTGTAAAGGATAATAAGTGGTCTGAGAATGAAAATGAAAGCAAAACTACAGCGCTGTCATCCCCAGCCCAGGAGAGTAATACAATGTGTGAGGAATCCCTGCTGTATTATTTGAAGGGCATTCAGTCAGCGAGTACAATTCTCCCGACCCTCCCTCCATGGAAAAGCAGGCAGTGGTCACGTGAGGATTTTCGAAGTAGAGGAAAGGTCGATCCTTCTTGTAAATCCACATACAAAGAAGACAGAAGCCGCTCTTGTCACCCTGCTGGTACTTTATCCGATTTCTGTACCAGAATACTTCCTTGCAATGCAGTGGGCAGTCGGAATAAGCATTAGGATTTATTTCAGCAGGCTCAATGACGGTGAACCTAAAACCTGATAAATGTCAGAAGACCTGTAACTCATTGATTTGTAACCACATGTCAATACAAGGACAGGGTGGCTGACACAGCGTCACCAAATGGGAACTGATAACCGATGTTACACTACAAGCCAAAAACAACTCTACAAATTAAGCCTAGTTAAACAAGACTACTACTGCCGATCTGGAAGCCTAAACCTAAAGCCAGCTTTACACCTTACAATTAGGTATGCGATCTCGTATGCGATGTGACACGCCCAGGTCGCATATGCGATCTAATGAGATTGCACGTTGGTCGTTCATTTGCTGTCACACGTGCGTTAGTAGTCTATGTTAAATTGATCAATTTTATGTGCGATCCTTTAGATCATGTGTTCTGTGACGTATGCATTGGGCACCCTTTTTTTTTTTTTTTTTATTTATTGACTTGCCAAGCGTGTGTAATGTGTAGGGATGCGTTTTTACTATGTCATCTGCCATTCAGCTCTGCTACATGGCCGCTGACAGCAGACACAGACAGCCATGTAGCAGAGCTGAATGGCAGATGACAGCAGACACAGACAGAGCCGCACTGTCAGAATGAACTCGGGTGAACTTCACCCGACTTCATTGTCATGCTGCGGCTCTGTCTGTGTCGCATCCTGATTAGCGGTCACCAGTGAAGACTCACCGGTGACCGCTAATCCCCTGAGTGACTGAAGTTAGCTGCCCTCTCTCATACTCACCAATCCCCGATCCCCGGCGCTGCACGGCGTTCACACTGCTCCGGCGGCTTTTACTGTTTTGAAAAAGCCGGCCGCCCATTAAACAATCTCGTATTCCCTGCTATCCCCGCCCACCGGCGCCTATGATTGGTTACAGTGAGACACGCCCCCCACGCTGAGTGACAGGTGTCACACTGCACCCAATCACAGCAGCCGGTGGGCGTGTCTATACTGTGTAGTGAAATAAATAATTAAATAATTAAAAAAAACGGCGTGCGGTCCCCCCCAATTTTAAAACCAGCCAGATAAAGCCATACGGCTGAAGGCTGGTATTCTCAGGATGGGGAGCTCCACGTTATGGGGAGCCCCCCACCCTAACAATATCAGCCAACAGCCGCCCAGAATTGCCGCATACATTAGATGCGACAGTTCTGGGACTGTACCCGGCTCTTCCCGATTTGCCCTGGTGCGTTGGCAAATCGGGGTAATAAGGAGTTATTGGCAGCCCATAGCTGCCAATAAGTCCTAGATTAATCATGTCAGGCGTCTATGAGACACCTTCCATGATTAATCTGTAAATTACAGTAAATAAACACACACCCGAAAAATCCTTTATTAGAAATAAAAAACACACACACATTCCCTCATTACCAATTTATTACCCACAACAAAGCCCTCCTTGTCCGGCGTAATCCAGGATGATCCAGCGTCGCATCCAGCGCTGCTGCATGGAGGTGACCGGAGCTGCAGAAGACACAGCCGCTCCGGTCACCTCCACGCAGCTAATGAAGACAGCCGGCGATCAGCTGAGCTGTCACTGAGGTTACCCGCGGCCACCGCTGCATCCACCGCTGGATGCAGCGGTGGCCGCGGGTAACCTCAGTGACAGCTCAGCTGATCGCCGGCTGTCTTCATTAGCTGCGTGGAGGTGACCGGAGCGGCTGTGTCTTCTGCAGCTCCGGTCACCTCCATGCAGCAGCGCTGGATGCGACGCTGGATCATCCTGGATTACGCCGGACAAGGAGGGCTTTGTTGTGGGTAATAAATTGGTAATGAGGGAATGTGTGTGTGTTTTTTATTTCTAATAAAGGATTTTTCGCGTGTGTGTTTATTTACTGTAATTTACAGATTAATCATGGAAGGTGTCTCATAGACGCCTGACATGATTAATCTAGGACTTATTGGCAGCTATGGGCTGCCAATAACTCCTTATTACCCCGATTTGCCAACGCACCAGGGCAAATCGGGAAGAGCCGGGTACAGTCCCAGAACTGTCGCATATAATGTATGCGGCAATTCTGGGCGGCTGTTGGCTGATATTGTTAGGGTGGGGGGCTCCCCATAACGTGGAGCTCCCCATCCTGAGAATACCAGCCTTCAGCCGTATGGCTTTATCTGGCTGGTTTTAAAATTGGGGGGGACCGCACGCCGTTTTTTTTAATTATTTAATTATTTATTTCACTACACAGTATAGACACGCCCACCGGCTGCTGTGATTGGGTGCAGTGTGACACCTGTCACTCAGCGTGGGGGGCGTGTCTCACTGTAACCAATCATAGGCGCCGGTGGGCGGGGAAAGCAGGGAATACGAGATTGTTTAATGGGCGGCCGGCTTTTTCAAAACAGTAAAAGCCGCCGGAGCAGTGTGAATGCCGTGCAGCGCCGGGGATCGGGGATCGGTGAGTATATGAGAGAGGGGGATAGACTGACATGGACAGAGAGAGAGGGACAGAGATAGTGACGGACTGACAGAGATTAGTGAATGACAGACATTGTGAGGCGCTTCAGAACGCAGCTTTTCAGCTGCGCTCTGAAGTAGACCTTTTTTAAGCTGCGGTGCAGAGCGCACACCTGCGCACTTAGCATCAGACACCGAAATCGTATGAGGGATGTCACACGTTACAATTCACTAGTTTCGTACTACCAAACGTCCAATGTATGAGGAATAAACGACGTGTATGCGATCACCGTATTTTCGTTCAATATCGATCGCATGTAGGTTTCACACGCAAATACATCACGAACGATGCCGGATGTGCGTCACTTACAACTTGACCCCGACGACGGATTGAAAGATCTATTGAAGTGTGTAAAGCAGGCTTAAGGATCCCCATTTCCGCTGATCATTTGGTTGCCAACTGTCTCCTTCATACATAGGAAGGCTCCTGTATTCTCCATGATAGCGCTGCTGCCAGGTGCCTCTTTCTGTGGCTTATCTCAGAGAGAACCAAAGTATTGTCAGTCCAAAATCAGACATGCCTAATCATTATCTCCCTCAACTCCCCATACACATTGGGTTGCCAGCCGAGCTTGCTGATCTTGGCAGGTTTGGCTAATGTTACTCTCTGTAGGGAAGTCTTAAGGGGTATATCCAGGACTTTAAATCCCCCAAAAATGTGCCAAAGCACTAACAAGCAGGTAGATGCTACCTACCTGTCTGTTTTGCCCTGCACCGTTGTTCGCTGGCACAGAGCGGTCACAGGCCTCTCTTGTCGGTGATCAGGACCGACTCCAGGTTTTTATTGGGCCTAGGCGAAAGAGTCTCCGTGGCCCCATGCACACGCAGGCACGCACATACACAAATACATACACATAAGTAACCAATAGGTCCAGATTTTTATAATAAAAATCATTTTATGCTAACTCCATATAGCAGTTTAAATTGCAAAAAAGAGAACGGAGTACTTGCGCATGATATAAATAATGAACATATTTTACTTTATTTGTGGTACAAAACATGAAAGTGAAGGACAAACTACATGATCATTAAAAAATGCAGTGTAACAGTGTATAGAAAGACACAGTGATGCGGGGGCAGAGCGTGCTGATAGGGTAATCAATGTAGTATTATACAGTTTGCTGATAATGAAGCGTACATACATGAAAAACCAGCATTATTACATACACATCCATATGGCCATGACTAGGTCATTAAATCATATCAAGTTCAACAATTTAGTATAAATATACATGTATATCAATATGTACAAAATAACCTATTGGACCCTGTAAACAGGGAAGAAAATATCTTGCATGACCACTGTTTGTATTAAGGTGTTTTAAAACGCTGAGTCAATGGTGATTATAGTCAGCCTCACATACATTACTGCAAGATGTATGCAGAATCAGCTATTGCGTCTTTGTGAAATACAGAGTTAAAAGAGCGTGCAATGTGAAGTGACTGGCAGACCATAAACCAGGGCTAAATAGCCCAATGACCCATATTTAACAACAGCATATAATAGGAAAGTTCCTGTTATTTACCCATAACAACATCAGTGATTCAGCTGCGCTCCACCACCACCCCTATGTACATTTCGCCTAACCGCTTCCTCAGCGGGCTGTTTGAAAGCCGATTTTCCTAACCTTATATATTGGTGTTCACATAATGGCTGCCATCCACAGACTGACGCTGGCGCATGCGCGCTGCGATCCACGAGCCCGGTCAGGGAGGCGCCGCTCGTCAGAGTGCCCGACGCACGCGCAGTGGCTCTAAGGCCAGTGAGCAAGCTCGGACCAATTGACAGCGGCGCTACCTGGCAGGCAGGCGGAGAGCAGCGGGCACGCGCACCAGACTGTAAGGGCTCCACGTGCATGGTATGTCTGCATGAAATGGCAATACGTATGCAAACAGTATATAAAGTTTGATACGTGTATACATGGCATGGTATATAAAGCATATGAAATGCAAACATTCCCATAGCGCCTAGATTGGTAAAGCAGTCAAAGGAAATTCATAGCGCTGCAGCGCTTGCACCATGCATGTAAGCATGCTTGAAAGTCCAGTCTTGTGGCATATGTGAAATAAATTTCTTATTTGCAAGGTGACATCCCAGTTGAGGTGAAGTAAACTGTAAACAATACACAAATTAAAAAAAACGGATTAAAAACATGTGAAAAGAGGTGGAGAAAAACACAGATTGTTGCCATAAGCACGGTAAATATTTCTCACAATTAGATACTATTTTTTAATTTAATTATTACTATTAAATTTTTATTTTTATTTTGAATTTCTTATTTTAATCTTTATTGTAATTTATGCTGCGCAAAGTGATTGGTGTGTTGTTGGTAATCACCGAATATACCGGTGGAATCCTATGATGTTTCCACAGGAAACAGGTACAGAATATAAAGTAGAGGATCTATTACAAGAAATATGCAAAAGAGTTGGTTTCGTTCAGACCATTTGGTGTCATGGTCTGTAGTAATGTTATCCACTTGCATTCCTGTTGTAACAGTTTCTTATTGATATCACCACCGCGGATCCCCACTGACACGTGTTCTATCCCTCTAACCTGGAAGGTGCGGGGGTCACTGTTATGTTTAATTTTAAAGTGTTGCGGGATCGTTTTTAATTCCTCTATATTGGAGACAGATTTTGCAGCGACAATGTCACGCACGTGCTCCCTGGTCCTGACCCTCAATTGACGTGAGGTCAGCCCGATGTAAATTAGATTACACCCACACGTTGCGTAGTATATTACCTGCGTGGTAGAGCAAGTAACATACTGACGAATCATAAATACTTTAGCACCATCAGATGACCTAAAACTTTTGGTCCTATGCATGTTAGCACATGCTCTACAGCCACCACAGGGGAAAAACCCGGTGACAGGTGCCCCTGTGCTAAAAGGTGTTTTAGTCGTCGCAACATAGTGGCTTCTTACCAAGATGTCCTTTAGATTCCGACTTCTCTTAAAGGTCATCTGGGGGTGATCTGATATATATTTCTTGATGGTGGGTTCAGTCTGGAGCACTGGCCAGTGCCGCTGCAAAATTGTCCTCAACTCCTCACATTGTGTGTTATACGTGGTTATAAACCTAACACAGTTAGTATCTGTATTTTTAGTTGTTTTAGCGGAAGGTTGGAGTAAGGTCTCCCTGGAGATTTTTTTGACTCTATTATATCCTACCTTAATGGCTCTATTGCTGTACCCTCGTGACTGGAACCTCTGTTTAAGTATCTCAGCTTGATGTTCATATTTTTGGGGGGTGGAGCAGATCCGCTTCGTTCTCATAAACTGCCCAACTGGGATGGATTTGATGGTGGGATAATAGTGGCTTGACCCAGCGTGCAACAGGGAATTGGTTGCGGTGGGCTTCCTGAACAGATCGGTCTGCAATTGCCGGTTGCTGTCGACTTCGATCTTAATGTCCAGGAAGTCCACCACCTCCCTGCTGCAGGTGTGGGTCAGCCTGATATTGTAATTATTCCCACTGAGTTGTCCCATGAACCTCCCGAGCCCATCCTCACTGCCTTGCCAAATAAACAAAATGTCATCAATATACCTCAGCCAGAGGGGCACATGTGCCGCAGCCTGCGCGCCATCGCCCCCCCACAAACCCCTCTCCCAGAATCCCAGAAAGAGGTTTGCGAACGAGGGCGCGCAGGCCACCCCCATAGCTGTGCCCCTCCGCTGTAGGTAATACTGTTCTTTGAAAGTAAAATAATTGTGCGTGAGGATGAACTCGAGAAGTGCAAGGACCAACTCACATGTGGATCCATCCCAGTTGCTGTTCATGAGAAAGAAGCGGACCGCCTCCAGACCCTGCTGATGATCAATACACGTGTACAGTGACTCTACGTCCGCAGTCACGAGGTACATATCATGCTCCAGATAGATCCCATCGCTTCTGGCTAGTACGTCAGTGGTGTCTCGGACGTATGATGGGAGGACCTCTGCCAGTGGTTTGAGGTAATGGTCTATGAATTTACAAACTGGGTCATTGAGGCCTCCCAGACCAGAAACGATCGGTCTACCTGGAGGATCTGTGGCATGTTTATGAATTTTGGGGATAAAATAGATAACAGGTGTTATGGGAAACTTCACTACTAGGCCGTCATAGACCTTCTTAGGAATGATGCCTTGTATGAAGGCATCATATAGAATTAGATCTAATTCTGCTGAAAAGGACGTGATGGGATTTACGGACAATTTTGCATACGTACTTCTGTCTCTTAACTGTTTCTGTGCTTCCTTTTCATATAGTAGTTTGGGCCATAGGACGACGTTTCCGCCTTTGTCGGCAGGTTTGATGACTAGGTCATCGAGGGACTGTAACTCACGTAGGGCTGTGCGTTCAGCCCGCGTGAGATTGTCACTCTGTCGTGCCGTGGAGATCTCCCTGAGGTCACGAGTGACCAGTTCAGTGAAGATCTCCACCGCTGGACATACCGACAAAGGGGGAGACGTCATCGATTTAGGGTACAGGTGTTTAGGGTATTTACCTTGGGTCGCCTCTTCCTGCTCATCCAATAAAGAATTCAAATTTCTCAAGGTTTCTTCCTCTGTTGGACAGGCTGGTATGGTTGTATGAACATCATCAGATTTATGGTGCAACCTTTTGAGGATCAGTTTCCTTGAAAACAGGTTGATGTCCTTTATAGCTGAAAAGAGATTAAGGCCATTAGTAGGTGCAAAATTAAGCCCCCTTTCCAGCAGACTGGTCTGATTGTATGTTAGCACATGATCAGATACACAGTCTTACAGAGTCTTCATTGGACGTGCAGGAAGTGACCGACCTACACATACAGGCATACCTACAAATACACATTTGAAGATAAATAAACAAAATACATATTGACAGACAAATCTATGCACAGTCATATACACTGACATACATAGTTACATATTACACATGCACACACAGACACATTAGAGATTATTTTTTTAAATCAGATAATTTTTATTAAATATAAAGTAATTGGTACAGAGCAAACAACAATACATTACGTGTATTCACTTACTGTATAACAGAAATTTAAGTGTCGTAATATTCTGCAAAGGTACAAACCTTGAACAGTGAATGGGGAGTGACAGCAAACGGGGTGGGGAAATAGCGCATGAGGGAGACAGTGCATGGTTGAGACAGCAAACGGGGGAGACAGTGCATGGGGGAGACAGCAAATGGGGAAGGAAAACACATGGGGTGGGGAAATAGAGCATGCGGAGACAGCACATGGGGGGATACAGCACATGGGAGTTGACAGCATACGTTGAGTGACAGCACATGGGGTGGGGACATACCGCACAGGGGGAAACACAGCGTAAAGGGGGAGACAGCGCTCCCCTTCATGGTATGTATTAAAGGGGCCCACTCAGATTCTTTAGCTTGAGGCCCATGAAAGCCTGGACCCGGCCTCGGTTGACATTCACATCAATTTCCGTGAATGGTGAGAAACTACAAAAATGGTGAGAAACTACAATTCCAGCCACATCCCATGGATAGATTGTCACTGTTTCTGGATTTAAAAGGCTTCTTCAAATTAGTGCTGAGGAAAAGTGGGGCATTCAGTCTACAACATTGGGTTCCACTACTTGGGTCCCTTGTGATAAAATTTTACAGCAACAGTAAAAACTGAGTATATAAACTACGGATTTTACATTCAGATTTTCTGTCTAAAGGCTGCTTTACACGTTGCAATTTCCTATGCGATCTCGTATGCGATTGCACACGCCCCCATCGTATGTGCGGCACGGGCAATTTGTTGCCCGTGTCACACAAACGATTAACCCCCGTCACACGTACTTACCTGCCGGACGATCTCGCTGTGGGCGGCGAACATCCTGAAGTGGGAGGGACGGTCGGCGTCACAGCAACGTCACACAGTGGCCTCCAATAGAAGCGGAGGGGCGGAGATGAGCGGCACGTAAACATCCCGCCCACCTCCTTCCTTACGCATAGCTAGCGGGTGCCGCCTCGGGAACATTGAACAACTGGACGTTCAATTTTTAGAAATTGAATGACGTGTATGCGATCAACGTTTTAACGTACAATCATGGTCGCACGTAGGTGTCACACATTACACTATCACTAACGATGCCGGATTACGACGTGACCCCACCGACACATCGATAGATATATTGTAGCGTGTAAAGCCCGCTTTAGTTTTATGCTGGTGGAGAACTTAAACTAGACTTTGAGCTTTTAAGGTCACTTTACACATAAACAGTTTTCCCTCAATGTATTTCTTTAACAGAAAAAGGACAGGATAGAGTTAAGGCATTGCTCCCATAGACTTCTCATGCTGTGCTCCATTTAAACAGTAGCAGAGACACCTTGTCTGCTTGATACATACATTTTAGTACTATATTCTGATTTTCTGCTATTTTTGGGTATCGTTTGTATGTTCTGTTATTGGGTAAGCTCAAGACACCTCTCTGCAGCCATCACGTCCAATTCTTGGCTTTCGGGTCGGTGCGCATGATCCCGGAGTTTCACTATGAAGCCGGGTGTACGCATCCAGGCTTCAAACCCATGTAGTTTGCATGACCGATGGCAGCATGAAGGTGAGTGGGACCGTCCTCTGACGTTGCACATTCATTAGCATGATAGCACACTCACGCTAAGGGGGCTGACTAGCCAGGGGAACTAATGCTCTTGCCACTAGTCGCTGGCCTCATTAGCATATCGTATGGGATCTTTAGGAATACTGCATTTATTGGATTATAAGTCGCACTTTTCCTCCCAAATCCAAAAATTTGGGAGGAAAATGAGGGGTGTGTCTTAAAATACGAATATAGCTTACCGGGAGATGGAGAATTGGCGGGGGGCTGTCTGTGCAGCTCTCTGTGCGGGTGGCAAGGTGCCTGTCTATGCGGGCGGCCAACTGCTGCTGCTGGTGGAGCTGGCTGTAACAGGGAACCGTTCCCGGCTCCCTGGTTCTGGACACTCATGGGACAGCCTCTTGCAAAATGTCCTGCTTTTCCATAACGGTGACAGATGGGCTGCCCGTCGGTAGTATACCGATCAGGAACTTGAGACAACGGATCCTTACTGCGTCATCACCAGGGAAGGTCATCAGCACTGGAAGCCAGTTCAATGGATACCGGTAGCTGTTTCACCTGCTTAGACTGCACTACATGGGTTAAGGCAGTCACACATTTGATCAGTTCCTGGATCTGGAGTTGCCAACCATCGGGGGGGATCCTTTTCCACAGCTTGCTCTCTGGCATCCACCTTTAGCTTGGTAGTGGACACAGGATTGGGCCGAGATGGTTCACGCAGTCCTTTCATGGCCCAGTCTTTGAATTCGACAAAGCTGATGTCTGGGTGTTGGTTGCATAGCTATGATGCGCAGCTGGCTCCGGTAGGCATCAGACAGCAGCCCCTCCAGAAACTGGTCGGTCAGTAAGCGATTTTCATCCCCCACCTCTGCTGGTGCCACCTGTTTAACTGCTTTCATTGCTTCTTGCAGATTTAAAGCGTAATACCATAAGATCTCCTGAGCCCTTTGCTTGCATCCATAAAACCGCATTTTTATCTCAGACGGTGTATGGGTATCAAAGGTTACTTTCAGCTTGGCTAAAATGTCCTTCACCACCCTCTTGTCAGTCTCCGACCAGAACCTGACCTCCCTCCGGACTGCTCCGGTTAGCTGAGCAACGAGGATGTTAGCTTTCTGGCTCTCCGTTAAAGGGTAGATACGGAATACACCATATAGTCGCTCCTTGACGTCAGACAAGGTATAAACTTCTCCAGAATACTGCGGCAACCAGTCTGCTCCTGGAAGGTAGGGCATGGTTAATGGTGTAATACCCTGTGACGCCTGAAGCCAAGGGGCGCCACATCTGTACATCTAATGGTCCTGTGAGTATCCACATATCAGGCTCTGCTTCAACTGGTGTTTCCTGATTTCATTTTCATTATGCCCTACTACATATGCTGCTTGTAAGATAGCCACTGATTTATTGATTATCAATAACATCAAAGAGAGTGAAACAGTTGCTGTGAAGAAGCTTCAGGGCACCCAAGGAAGTTTTGAATGCACCAAAATCATCTCCTATGAGGATTGAGCTACAAGATCAGTTTAACACCAGGGAAAGAGCTTGCTCAGGAATAGTAGCAGGCAGGCATCTGTATTCAAAATGAGGCAAAGGCTTTTGAATGCTGGCATGGTGCAGGGCAGAAAAGAAGCAACTTTTCTCCAAGAGAAATATCAAGAACAGGCTGACATTATACAGAAGGAATCCACCTTCAGACTTGGACATCTGAAAGAATGATTGTCTGGAAAAGAAAAAAAAGTGAGCTCTACAATGAGTCCTGAGTCCTAACAACACTAAAACATACTGAGACCATTCATGTGTGGGGAGCCTTTCATCCAAAAAGTGGGCCCACTTGCAATTTTGCCTAAGAAAACTGCCATGAATAAAGAATATCTAAAAATTCTCAAAGAGCAACGTCTCTCAACAATCCGGGTTGCAAGTTATTGATGAAGAATGCTTTATTCAGCATGATGGAGACTATGTCTCAATGCAAAAGTGATAACTAAGTGGCTCATTGAACAACAGTTTGAAATTTTCTGTCCAAAGCCAGGAAACTCCTCAGATCTCAGTCCCATTGAGAATCTGTAGTGAATCCTCAAAAAGCAGGTGGACCAATAAAAACACAGAACTTATCATAAATTGAAAGCACTAATTAGTTGAGATTAGAATGTGTTATTAGTTAGGATTTGGCCCAGAAGCTGATATCCAGCTGCCAGGGCTAAGGGCAGAAGTCGTGAAAAATAAGGGTCAGCGCCAAAAATATTGAGTCTTTGTATTAATTTGTAATATTGTCAGTGAGACGGTAGGAGTCACTGAAGGATTAGGGGGAGCTGGGACATGCAAGGAACGTAGGCAGGCTAGGAGTAATAAATAGTATTAAATGTCTACTGGCAAATGCAAGAAGTTTTGCAAACAAAATGAATGAATTGGAGACTCTTAACCATGGATTATGATGTGGTGGGCATTACGTAAACCTGGCTGGATGAAAGCCATGACTGGGTGACAAACGTAGAGGGTTATACTACATTCAGGAAGGACAGGAAAGACAAAAAAGGTGGTGGGGTGTGTATATTTATCAAATCTAATCTAAAACCAGTGTTGAATGATGACATTGGGGGAAACTGTAACAATGTAGAGTCAGTATGGGTAAATGTACATGGGGAGGGGAATAATGGAAAAATGCTAATTGGAGTTTGCTATAAACCTCCTAACATACCTGAACAAATAGAGGGTGAAATGCTGGAACAAATTTAAAAGGCAGCTAATAATAATAATAATAATAATAATCAGGTTCTTATTATGGGGGATTTCAACTATCCAGACATTCAGTGGGACATAGAATCTTCTGGTTGTGCTAAAAGCTGCAAGTTCTTATCTACAATTCAAGACAATTATCTCCCGGTAGATGAACCGACCAGGGGAGATAATTTGCTAGATCTAGTCCTGTCCAAATAGACCAGATACAATTTCAGATCTACAGGTCCGGGAGCACTTGGGCACCTGCGATCATAATATGGTAAGCTTCAAATTAATATTCAATAGAACATTTAAAAGGGGAAATGCTAAAACCTGGAATTTTAGGAAAGCTGATTTCAAGAAATTAAGGGAAGAACTTAAATGTGTAGATTGGGACGATGTTATGGTAACTGGGAATACTGAACATAAATGGGGTAAGTTTAAGGATATACTACTAGAGTCCGGTAAAAAACTTATACCCTCTGGTAATAAAATGTCCAGGAATAAAAAGAAACCACTATCTATATATATAATTGCCTTATTCTGTCTGTCTGTGTCTGTCTGTCTTGCTCCAAAATTGTGTCCTTACGGTGACACAAAGCTGATTGGCCGCTGGGCTCGCCATGGCCCCGCCCCCCCGCACGGATTGGCCGCTCGCCTCGGCTCCTTCCCCCGCATGGATTGGCCGCTCGCCTCGCCTCGGATCCGCCCCCCCCCACACGGATTGGCCGCGACTCAGACTCAGACTCAGACTCAGACTCAGACTCAGACTCAGACTCAGACTCAGACTCAGACTCAGACTCAGACTCAGACTCAGACTCAGACTCAGACTCAGACTCAGACTCAGACTCAGACTCAGACTCAGACTCAGACTCAGACTCAAGGAGTCTGCATATTTCCCAGGGGGCATTGCTCTAGAATCACTGCGTTGAGAAACACGTGATGGTGTCTCCGCAGTGGATATGTTGATCTCCCTAAGGTCAACAATGCTTGCTTAAGTAGTCTTTTACTAGGCATTGCCCCCACTAGCCAGATTCCTACTCCACACTGATGAGGGGCAAACACCCCGAAACGGCTGTCTGTGGATGGATACCATGTTTGGTATAGGTGGTCTCCTTGACTGGAGACTGCCCTTCCCGTGGTTGTTCCTTCCCGGTGAAAGACCTGGCTAGTTTCCTGGCAGCGTTGAGAAACATGTGATGGTGTCTCCGCGGCTTTCTCAGACTCACACTCACACTCACATGCACTCACACTCACATGCACTCACACTCACATGCACTCACACTCACATGCACTCACACTCACATGCACTCACACTCAGACTCACTCACACTCAGACTCACTCACACTCAGACTCACTCACACTCAGACTCACTCACACTCAGACTCACTCACACTCAGACTCACTCACACTCAGACTCACTCACACTCAGACTCACTCACACTCAGACTCACACTCAGATTCACACTCACTCACAGACTCACACTCACAGACTCAGACACACACTCAGACTCACACTCAGACTTATTCAGACTCACACTCAGATTCACACTCTCACACTCACACTCAGACTCAGACGCACACTCAGACGAACACTCAGACTCACTCAGACGAACACTCAGACTCACTCAGACGCACACTCAGACGCACACTCAGACGCACACTCAGACGCACACTCAGACGCACACTCAGACGCACACTCAGACGCACACTCAGACGCACACTCAGACGCACACTCAGACGCACACTCAGACGCACATACCGCACAACACACACATTGCACAAAACATACCTCCCCCAAAACATTCACACACACACACACACACAAACCGCGCAACACACATACACAACGATACAGACACACAGCGCTCCACAAATAACGACACACAACGCAACACACAAACAACACACAAACAACACCGCTCTCACCCACCGCTACACCCAGACAACACCCAGAACATGTACAGCCCCTACACAAACACTTGGTAACTACACACAACAACATCTATCATATATATATATATATATATAAAACAAAAATCATACATTAACTACACAATACGTAAATTCTAGAATACCCGATGCGTAGAATCGGGCCACCTTCTAGTAGCTAAATAAGACTGTACAAAGTATAATAAAACAAAAACAAAATGCATTTAAAACCTTGAAGGCTAAGAATACAGAAATAGCATTTCAGAAATATAAAGATATCAATAGGAAATGCATAAAAGAAATCAAGCAAGTAAAATTGGCTACTGAAACAAAATCACCAAGGACATTAAAATAAATCCCAAAATCTTTTATAAATACATTAATGTCAAAAGGAAAACAAAGGATAGTATCGGTTCCTTAAAATATAATAACAAGTTAGTTATAGAGGACAAACAAAAGACTGAGATATTAAACAGGCACTTCGCATCAGTGTTCACCAAGGAACTGACTGTACCAGGGATCATTCAACAAGGGAAAAATCAAAGTTCCCCACCTGATGTAATTAATTTAACACAAGAAGAAGTACACCTGTGTCTGAGTAAATTAAACATTGACAAATCTCCCGGGCCAGATGGCATTCATCTACGAAAATTGTGGAAATTGATCTCTGTAATCGACAGACCGCTGTATCTCAACTTTTTAGATTCGCTTGTAACAGGGTTGGGGCCTCAGGATTGGAGGATTGCTGATGTGGTAGAGATATTTAAGAAAGGTAAGAAAGTTGATCCAGGCAACTACCATCCAGTAAGCCTAACATCAGTAGTATGCAAAGTTTTTGAGGGCATTTTAAGGATGACATGCAAAAATATGTTGCAGAAAATAATATAATAACTGACAAACCGCATGGATTCATGAAAGATAAGTCATGTCTAACCAACCTGTTGGGGTTCTTTGAGGAGGAAAGTGCCAATCTGGATATTGGTAATGCAGCTGATGTGATTTATTTGGATTTTGCAAAGGCATTTGATGCTGTACCACATAATAGCCTTATACTAAAGCTCCAGAAGCAAGGACTAACTGAAACTATATGCAACTGGGTAAGGAATTGGCTAAAAGATAGGAAACAAAGAGTAGTCATAAATGGTACATACTCTAAATGGGCTATAGTCAGCAGTGGGGTGCCGCAGGGATCTGTGCTAGGACCAATTCTTTTTAATCTCTTTATTAATGACCTTGTCGATGGGATTGATAGTAAAATGTCAGTCTTTGCTGATGACACCAAACTATGTAGGATTTTAAAAACTGACCTTGATAGTACAATATTACAAAAAGATCTAGATAAGATGTCAGACTGGGCAGATACTTGGCAAATGAAATTTAATGTTGATAAATGTAAAGTAATGCACCTAGGACGGAGTAATCGTATAACTGCGTATACATTAAATGGAAGTAAACTCGGGACTACAGAACAGGAGAAGAACTTGGGTATTCTCATTACAAATAAGCTGAGCAGCAGCACTCAATGTCAAGCAGCAGCTGCTAAAACAAACAAGATTTTAGGGTGTATAAAAAGAGAGATTAGATCCTTGTTACCCCTCTATAAATCACTTGTAAAGCCACATCTGAAACATAGGATCCAGTTATGGGCTCCACATTTTAAAAAGGACATTCAGAAGCAGGGGCGGACTGGGGTGTCTGGGGCCCACCAGGGGAATTGACTCCAGGGGCCCACCCTACAGATAAATATAAACACCCATTAGTGTTATCCCCATTATTGTGCTGCTTTGACTGTATACACAGGCGGCTCCTGCACATCTATATTGTGCACCATAACTGGGATGTACAATTAATAGTAGTTTGCAGTAATGGGGTCTTTGGTGAAAACAAGTTATCACCGATCCACAGGTTAGGTTGGTGATAACTTATTGATCGGTGGAACCAGACCAGTGGAAACCGCACCGATCGGAAGATTGGGGAACTTTTTGCAGCGGCAGGTGGGATGTGTGACCGCAGCTCCATTCATCCTCTGTGGGGTGGGATGTGTGACCACAGCTCCATTCATCCTCTGTGGGGTGGGATGTGTGACCACAGCTCCATTCATCCTCTGTGGGGTGGGATGTGTGACCGCAGCTCCATTTATCCTCTGTGGGGTGGGATGTGTGACCGCAGCTCCATTCATCCTCTGTGGGGTGGGATGTGTGACCGCAGCTCCATTCATCCTCTGTGGGGTGGGATGTGTGACCGCAGCTCCATTCATCCTCTGTGGGGTGGGATGTGTGACCGCAGCTCCATTCATCCTCTGTGGAGTTGCCAGATAATAACAAGCGCAGCGCTCGCAGCCACTGAGGGAATGAATGGATCAGGGGTTGAGTCAGACACGAGCTCCAGTGTAATGGGGGATAAAAGTTGCACGATCGGTGCAGATCCCAGCAATCAGACCCCACTGATGAATAAATGATCACTTATCCTTAGGCCACGTTCACACGTTCAGTATTTGGTCAGTGTCTTACATCAGTATTTGTAGCCAAATCCAGGAGTGGGTGATAAATACAGAAGTGGTGCCCGTGTTTCTATTACACTTTTTCTCTGATTTTACTGCTCCTGGTTTAGGCTTCTAATACTGAGGTAAAAAACGCACTGAATACTCAGTGTGTGCACGTGGCCTTAGTAAAGGTGATTACTTGTTTTCACTGGAGAACCTCTGTAAGTGCATATTTACTGCAGTGTAATAGTCACAGGGCAGGGAGGGGTTAAATGTTTAAGTATTTCATTTCTACTGGAAATAATCTCCCCCTTATAGAGAGAAAAAGTGACCTCCATACACAACACAATCCACTATACCAAAATCAATAATACCATATACAAGGGGGAAATACCGCCACACCGTGACCAGACAACATATGACCACCACATAGTGACCAAATACAACCCATACAAGGGATAAATACCGCCACACAGTGATCAGACAACATATTACCACCAGTGACCAAATACAGCCACATACAAGGGAGAAATACCGCCACACTGTGACCAGACCACATATTACCACCAAACAGTGACCAAATACAGCCACATACAAGGGAGAAATACCGCGACACTATGACCAGATAACATACTACCAACACATAGTGATCAAAAGCAACCACATACCAGAGAGTAATACCCCCACATCATAATTAGACCACACAGTAACCGAATATTACCACATACAAGGGAGAAATACCGCAACACTATAACCACACCACATAATGACCGACTATAACTACATACAAGAAAGTAATACCGCCACACCATAATCAGACCACATAGTGACCGAATACAACCACATACAAGGGAGAAATACCGTGACACTATTACCACACCACATAATGACCAAATAATACCACACACGAGACAAATATCAGTACAACATGACCAGACGACATATTAATACCACACAAGGACATAATACTATAATAATGATCATGAAAAAAAACTACAACACTAATAACACTAATATTGCCATCAGTGCCATAATACACAAGAGCTCTGTATAACATTATACACAGGAGCTCTGTATACAGTGTACAGTATAGTGTGTGTCTTCATGTAACACACTGACTTACCAGTGACGTCTCTAGCTGACTTTATTCATCTTCGCTTTTTCTCTTCATCCGGTGCTGACCGCCATCACTTCTTCCTGCATGACGCGACTCTGCAGAAAATAACAGTCACCTATAGTCAATCACTCCCAGAGCACATTCCTCACTATTTCCCCAATTTCTACACCCCGTCAGACTCTTGTTCCCCCATTGGAGTCAGTATCCTCAAAAGTAACTTATATTTCATCAGTAATAATGTCCCCTAATTTGCCCCTACAGTAATTATGCCCCAAGTGCCACCATAAACTAATAATGTATGTCCCTCATCCTGGCCCCTTTTATTTAATAATGTCTGGGGAAACAAATGGAATCAGAAGGGGTTCTTAATTGCTTCCTGCACAAAATATCCCCCACACTGCTCCTCTCCAAAATAGCCCCACAAAGTGCCCCTTTCCATAATGTCCCCCAAAAATTTGCATTTTATAATATCTCCCCCAACTACTTCCCTGTATAAATTCCCCCCCTCCTCATTATACTATGCTGCCTTCCACAATCTTTGATGCCTCATAATTTCCCCCATTGCCCTATAATGTCCCAATTTCTTTCATAACGTCCCCCACTGACCTATAATGCCCCAATTTGCTTCATAATTTCCCCCACTGGACTATAATGTCCCCCACTGCCCTATAGTGTCCCCCACTGCCCTATAGTGTCCCCCACTGCCCTATATAGTGTTCCCCACTGCCCTATATAGTGTCCCCCACTGCCCTATATAGTGTCCCCCACTGCCCTATTATGTCCCCCACTGCCCTATTATGTCCCCCACTGCCCTATTATGTTCCCCACTGCCCTATTATGTTCCCCACTGCCCTATTATGTTCCCCACTGCCCTATAATGTCCCCACCGCCCTATAATGTCCCCACTGCCCTATTATGTTCCCCACTGCCCTATTATGTTCCCCACTGCCCTATTATGTTCCCCACTGCCCTATTATGTTCCCCACTGCCCTATTATGTTCCCCACCGCCCTATTATGTTCCCCACCGCCCTATTATGTTCCCCACCGCCCTATTATGTTCCCCACCTCCCTATTATGTTCTCCACTGCCCTATTATGTTCCCCACTGCCCTATTATGTTCCCCACTGCATTATAATGTCCCCCACTGCCCTATTATGTTCCCCACTGCATTATAATGTCCCCCACTGCCCTATTATGTCCCCCACTGACCCATAATATGCTCCATAAAGTCCCCCACCGCTTCTTAATGCCACTTGTAAAATAACACTGCTCCTCCCCCACCTGCAGCCGCTCATATAAAAGTACATCTTCGGCTCCTCTGGAGCGCTTACCTGTGCCTGCGCGTCCTCCTCTTCATCCCTGCAGCTGCGGCCCGGTGATGAGGAAGTCGGTGCAGGACTGAGGCGCGCTCCTCTGCAGCCCCGGTGATGACGGTACTTCGCGGTGTGGGGCTGAGCAGCGCTGCTCTGCCTCCTGTCACCGGCCGCACTGTACAAATGTATGCACGCCTGAAAGACATACATCTGAATACCGGCGCGGTCGGTGCAGGCAGGGCCGGCTCCAGGTTTTTGTGGGCCCTGGGCGAAATAGTCTCAGTGGGCCCCATCCACACGTAGACATGCACAGATACATACACATACAGGCATACGTACACATACTTATATAAAGAGAAATTCACAAAAACACATAAATAGACATAAATCTAGACACAGTCATATACACTGACATGCATAGATACACATCATACATGCACACACACATTTTTATATATTTATCCTGTATATATATTTCTAATATTGGGAACCCGGCAACAGCCTCATTCACCTCCCGGCTTGTCTAACAGACATGGCCGCACATAGAGCACACTAAAGGTACCTTCACACATAACGACTTACCTGCGATCCCAAAAACGATGCGACCTGATAGGGATCGCTGGTAAGTCGCTGGGAGGTCGCAGGTGAGATGTCACACAGTGAGATCTTACCAGCGATGCAGAACAATACAGATCGCAGTAGTGGCCTGTATAACGATCTCAGCAGTCACTGTGACCCTGTCACACAGTGTCAAACACAGCGATGTGTCCTGCCCAGCAGGACATCACCTTTGAAGAAAATGACCTGGACCATTCTGCAACGACTAGAGATCTCACAGCAGGGGCCTGATCGCTGGTAAGTGTCACACATAACGAGATCGCTAACGGGATCGCAACTGCGTCACCAAAACGGTGACTCAGCTGCGATCTCGCTAGCGATCTCGTTATGTGTGACAGTACCTTAACACTTCTGTATATACATCACAAGAGAGGCTGGGGACATACACATTACTGGGGGCATACATATTACTGATGAAGGGAGTATACAGCAATGGGGGGCATACAGCTCTAGAGGAGGGAAGTGACTCTGAGGTGGGGGGGACATACAGCTCTAAGGGGGTATACAGCACCTGGGTGGAGGGAACATACAGCTCTGGGGGGTAAACAGCACCTGGGTGGAGGGGACATACAGCTCTGGGGGTATAGTAGTATGCAGCCCCCATATTGTGTTAGGAAGCCCCCATTGTCCTCCATATAGTATTATGTAGCCCCCATATGCACTACGCAGCCCCCATATAACATTAAGCAGCCCCCATATAGCACAATGCAGACCCCTATATCATTAGGCACCTTCATGTAGTATACAGCCCACATATAGCACAATACAGACCCAGATAGTATTAGGCACCCTCATGTAGTATACAGCCCCTAAATACCACAGTGCAGAGCCAGATAGCATTAGGCACCCTCATGTAGTATATAGCCCCTATATACCGCAGTGCAGAGCCAGATAGCATTAAGCACCCTCATGTAGTGCAGAGCCCCTATATAGCACTGTGCAGAGCCAATAGCATTAGGTATCCTCATGTAGTATACAGCTTGTATATAGCACAGCCTGTATATAGCACAGTGCAGCGCCAGTAGCATTAGGCACCCTCATGTAGTATACAGCTTGTATATAGCACAGCCTGTATGTAGCACAGTGCAGAGCCAGAGAGCTAAAGGCACCCTCATGTAGCATACAGCTTGTATATAGCACAGCCTGTATATAGCACAGTGCAGAGCCAGATAGCTAAAGGCACCCTCATGTAGCATACAGCTTGTATATAGCACAGCCTATATATAGCACAGTGCAGAGCCAGATAGCAATAGGCACCCTCATGTAGTATACAGCTTGTATATAGCACAGCCTACATGAGGCTGCCTATTGCTATCTGGCTCTGCACTGTGCTATGTACAGGCTGTGCTATATAATATAGCACAGCCTGTATACAGCACAAAGCTGGATAGCAGTAGGCAACCTCATGCATCATACAGCTTGTATATAGCACAGCCTGTATATAGCACAGTGCAGAGCCAGATAGCAATAGGCACCCTCATGTAGTATACAGCTTGTATATAGCACAGCCTGTATATAGCACACTGCAGCGCCATGACCATTGAGGAAGGATTCTCCAGTCGTGCTGTGTGTATGTGTTACCCACCAATACCATCTGTAAATAATACACGGACTGCATATGACTTGGTTCAAATTGGCCACAGCAGCCTTTATTACCTATTATTCACATTCTAAACATAAGGGGGCGCCGTCCAACGGGCGACCCCAACAAATAATAGGTAACACAGTAATCAATACATTAAATATATAACCCTGAGTAGGCCCAGTCCAGGAACAACTTCTGACACCAATATCCCTGGCCGCAACACACCGACCCAGAGATGAGGTATTAATCACCAACGGATTAATACCCCCAACTTTGCAGAACCCCGTGTCTGCAACATCCTGGAACCCGGAGCCACCATACCAAGATGGTGTCCCTCAGTCCAGTTACCATTGCCTTCAACGGCCTCTGGACCAGACCTACCCCCCGCCACAGGACAGGGCACGTGACTCCTTACGTGGCCTGGACCCGCCACACACCAAAAGCTTGTGCCACACCTTCACGCAATCCCAGCGCCACAAACAGCACCAATATCACTAAAATGCACCCCCATTGCCTCTCCGAAACTACCAGATCAGCGACACCAACTCTCAGTGCCGCAACCCAATAGGCTCGAGTAATACTAGCTACCGAACGAGCCCCCTCCACTCCACCTGGCCATACTATCAAAACCACCCACGGTGAAGCCGGGGTATATCTTCCACAGATGCAACAAACCAATATAAGTATAATTTTTTTTTTTTTTAATTAACTCCCGAGATGCCCGGGCCACCAAGTCGCTGCCTCCCACATATAAGACCAGCACCATCAGCCCCGTCCAGACCCAGCTGGCAAAAGTTTTTGGCGAGCCTCAGCCCGCCGAAACCCCCTGACAAACTAGTGCCCGAATAACCAAATGAGGCACACACGCACCACAAACCCACAGGTTATAAACCCCACAGATAAAACACCAACCGGTTATGCTAACCAAACATGTTCCCTTCCAAAAAGACTCAAAACCCCCCCGTTGGCCTTAACATGATAACAACTGAGGCCGAACGTAACAACGAAAACAAGAGGGCTCCTCCCTCCCAATACAGCTCACAAACACTTTCCCGAGACCACACCGAGGGGCCTCCGTGGCTGCACCACCTTAAACCACACTGCCTTAGCTGATCTACTGCCTCTAGCGCAGCCCGTAGGACCACACTATTACCCACGGAGCCTCCGCTCCATAGTCAGAACATCAATCTTTATCCCCCATAAACCGCATCACTGACCCTGGACCTTCAGTCTCCTCCTGCGCCCACGGGACGCCAAAAGAGTAACCGCCACCTTCGGCAATGAGACAACAAACCCACACGAAACATCGGACCCGCCGACCAGATGCAAACGCAATCATCCAATAATGAATAAGCGATGTTATCCTGGACACACCACACACAACCCACTCAACAAAGAAATAACCGCCTCAAATAGGAACACAAAATGGAACCGCCCAACAGCGAACAACGTAATAAGTCACATCTCCACAGCAACACCAGAAATGTTGGCTAGCAGGGGTGGACCAATGACAACCTAAATGCCGCCTCCACAGCCGCCTTTGCCATCAATGCTCCACGGCACACCGCCTTTACCAAATCCCACACTCCATCCCGCGACGCAATAATAAACCGTCGACAAATCTGGAGCAAAGCAGGCATACACCGATGACGCCTCCGTATAAGATGAAATGGAATAAGCCGAAAGAAGTTCGGCACCTTTGGCACCACCCCCAACGGCGAAACCCAATCATGACAAGGAGGGCCTCAAATGGCCCACCCAACCTGCCCAAAGCCACTTCCTTACCCAACTGTCCACTGACCACATCCGGGCCTCCCCTAGCAAAGCGCCAATTCCAATAAGGGGCAAAGATCCACCAACACCGGCCGAATGCAAAAAACGCGGGAAGTACTATGTCCCCTTCCACAGCCCGAACACTTGTGCATAAGGCGACAGGAGGTGCCAAATTTGCACTGCCCGTCATTATACTGCCCGCAAACCCCGCCCCCCGTTGTCCGGTTCGCCGGGGTTCCAAGTCTCAAGCACCCGGCTGCCCCCCGGAAAAGGGGGGAGGGGTTTGACCAGGAGCCGCCATCACCGCATCCATAAGGATATGCCTCTCTGATCTTACCGCATACTCGTACCCAACACCTTCCCCTGCCAAAATTGCTTGGCGTACCGAAACCAGGCTACACCGCCAACTGACCTACAAGCACCCCCAAATGCAACCATATAACCAAATAATGCCGAACAATTTCCCAATTCCCTCTCCCCAATACACTCACCAAAAGAACGCAAAAATGCCAGCTGCCAAGTTGCAAATATACGAGAGATGACCTATAACGGCGCATCTCCTCCCCCTCCTTCCTAGAGTCACCTAGCTTCACCTTATCCAAGTGAAACTGCTCCAGGGGCAGCAGGGAGAATATTTCAACAGTCTCCCCTTGCAAATCTTATCCCTCACATCCGCCAACAGGTAAACCCCCCAGCGGGCTTTTGACGCACACATTCCTCTTACAAGTGCCTCTGTCATCCAGACGCACCAACTCATCCCCCTCTTCCTCCACATCTCTTTCTCTATCACAGCCCCCCGTCGACTCTGCCAGAACAATCTCCCCCGCCGTCTCATGCGCCCTCACTCTGCCTGCCATACCTGCGCCTACCATCGCCGCTCCCATCCATGCCGCCGGCAGCGCACACGCACTCCCCGCAACCACAACAGACCCTGTCAGGAAAACCCCCTACCCGGGGCAACATCACAGACCCCCTTTTGCGCTGCCGTATCCGCAGCCGCCCCCCCCCCACACTACCCTTTTTGCACCCCCAGGTGCGCCCCAAACCCCGCCGAATCCACGGCTGTCTCACCCGACCGCGACCCGGCGAATACTGAAGTAGAAGTCAAGCCATCTGGACATCCGAGTCTTCCAACGACGCCGCTCAATCCTCCTCCTCGCTGGAGCCGACCGCCTCTGGCTCAGGTAATGCAGATGCCGCCGAAGCGCCGCTACCACCACGGCCGTCCTCCTGGTACGCCGTGTGGGCACTGTCCTCCAGGCTCCGTCTTCTGCCCTGCGGCAACAACCCTGGACATCATACCGTCCCATGGGCTGCCACCACGGGCCTCATCATTTTCTGGCCCGACCCCCCCCCGCCACCTGCAAGGGAGGGGGGGTACCTGTGGCCCGACCCGCTGCCAGCAGACTCCCATCTAGAGCCGCCGCCGCATCCTGCCCTCCTGGGCCCAGAAAGCCTCCGACTGCCGGGCCCTCCCCCCTGGGGGAGACCGCCGCTGCCGGGAGCTGCACGCCCGATCTGGGTGACCGGGCAGGAACCGCAGGGCCCCCGCCGTCACCCCCCACTTACTAACGCCTCCTGGGCACCCGTCGCACCAGGCTCGCCTGCCCTGGCGCCGGACCCCCTGCTGGCTGCAGCCCCTCGGCCCCCCGCCACCCGCAGGGGGTAATGCTGGCCTCCGTCCTCCGCCGGGCGCTCTTCCAGTCAGGAGCCGCCGTATCCAGCCCTCCTGGGCCCACGCAAGCCTCTGTGTGCTGGACCCTCCCCCTCCTGGGGGAGACCGCCGCTGCCGGGAGCTGCATGCCTGATCTGGGTGACCGGGCAGGAACCGCAGGCCCCTGCCATCACCCCCACTTACCAACGCCTCCTGGGCACCCTGGGCTCACCTGCCCTGATGCCGGACCCCCCGTTGGCAGCAGCCCCGCAGCCCCCCACCGTCCGTGGGGGGGGGGGGTAGCGCTGGCCTCCGTCCACCGCCGGGCGCTCTCCTGTCCAGGAGTCGCCGCATCCAGCAATCGCGGCTCGAAACCGGAAGTAGGCCGCAGACTAGCCACGCCCCCCTCCTGGCTGCCGCGGCCCGGACGGAGATTCCTCCCACGGCCGGAGCAGCTGCTGGGTACCGCCGCTGCCCACATCGCTGCCGTGGAGGGTCCCCGAAGGGGCTCTCACATGTCCTCCTCGCTCCCCCCCGCACACTGCAAATACCTGAAGGAGAGGGGAGGGGGGGGGGGGGATACCGCCGCCCGCTGCAGCCCGGGGAGCGAGGGGAAAGTGCCGACGGGTTAACCCCGGCAGCCCTGACGTGGGACCGCGCTGCCAGGGGCCCGTGCACTGCCATGGGATAGTCACTGCTGGTCCTGCATTGCAGCCATCCTGTTGGACGTCCGGATCGCTCCATATCCGGAAATCAAGAGAGGGGGTAAGCCAGATGTCCTATACTTACACCCCTCATCTGTCCCACCTCTTCCTCCAGGGAACTCCTCCTCCCACCAATCCCTTTCTCTGCCCTATACACAAACATTCCTGTTCCTATTAACCCCATCACTCCTTCCCTTCCCTCTAGTCATGTCGCCCCTCCACCCTATGGGTTCCATAGCTTTCTGATATCAATAGGCACCCTCATGTAGCATACAGCTTGTATATAGCACAGCCTGTATATAGCACAGTGCAGAGCCAGATAGCAATAGGCACCCTCATGTAGCATACAGCTTGTATATAGCACAGCCTCCTGTATATAGCACAGTGCAGAGCCAGATAGCAGTAGGCACCCTCATGTAGCATACAGCTTGTATATAGCACAGCCTGTATATAGCACAGTGCAGAGCCAGATAACAATAGGCACCCTCATGTAGCATACAGCTTGTATATAGCACAGCCTGTATATAGCACACTGCAGAGCCAGATAGCAATAGGCACCCTCATGTAGCATACAGCTTGTATATAGCACAGCCTGTATATACCACAGTGCAGAGCCAGATAGCAATAGGCACCCTCATGTAGCATACAGCTTGTATATAGCACAGCCTGTATATAGCACAGTGCAGAGCCAGATAACAATAGGCACCCTCATGTAGCATACAGCTTGTATATAGCACAACCTGTATATAGCACAGTGCAGAGCCAGATAGCAAAAGGCACCCTCATGTAGCATACAGCTTGTATATAGCACAGCCTGTATATAGCACAGTGCAGAGCCAGATAACAAAAGGCACCCTCATGTAACATACAGCTTGTATATAGCACAGCCTGTATATAGCACAGTGCAGCGCCAGATAACAATAGGCACCCTCATGTAGCATACAGCTTGTATATAGCACAGCCTGTATATAGCACAGTGCAGAGCCAGATAACAATAGGCACCCTCATGTAGCATACAGCTTGTATATAGCACAGCCTGTATATAGCACAGTGCAGAGCCAGATAGCAATAGGCACCCTCATGTAGCATACAGCTTGTATATAGCACAGCCTGTATATGTGAAGCCCCACAAGTGCAGTGTCGGTGCATTACCTTCAGGGACTCCACTCGGCTGGATCCTGTCACAGGTAGGAGATCTTCTTTTAGGATTGTCGTGACGCCACTCTCAGAATTGCGGTCAGTGGGGACCGCCACTGCAGGTTAAGGGATGCCTGGGGCTGATGGTGGGTGCAGCCAGTTGTAATAGCCTCCTGAGAGTGAGGCAAGCCCCAGGGCCCTGTGTAGGTGCGTAGAACCACAAGGCGCAGAATAACTCCACACAAGCAGAATGTCTTTCAGGGGTTTTACTCACTGAAGATGGCAGGGTGAGTAACCCGGGCGTAGCTGGGATGAACCAGGCTGGAACCAGGTGTCCTTCAGGCTGACTGATGAGGGTGGCTACCGACTCGCCTTCCTTAGCCCTTCTGTGGTTTGTGGTAACCCCGACTTTTAGTCCCTATGGGGGTCACCCAGGGAAGTAGCTGCTCCCCTCTTTTGTTTGCCGTTTGCTTGTCGCCTGGACCAGATCACTCCAGCTGCTTGCCTCCTGTGAACTATGGGCCCTAACTGCGGCTACGTGGCTGCGGCTTTTGTGGTGTTGTGGCGTGGGCTTTAAGGGCCCCACACCGGCAGGTTTAGCAAGGAAAGGTGGATCTATCCCCGCACCGGGATCTGCCACCCGTTTGGGCCTGGTACTCCCTGACAGTCTCCTTACTTTCCACTACACTGCTCTCTCTCCAGCTGTGTGTGGTGTTCGGGCAGCACTACCAGGTGACCGTTCTCCCCCGTCGGTAGTCACTGCGCGGACGCTGTTAGACTGCAACAGCTCCAGGGTCTGCTTCTGCTCTTCTTGGACTGCTGCACTAAACCGGCTCACTCGTGGGACCTGCACTGCTGCTCCTGTCTGAGCTCCACTTCCATGCTCCTCACTCCTCCACACTCTGCTTCAGACTGTTTACTCCTCCTTCTCTTTTCCCTTTGTGCCTGCCTACGCCACCTAGCAACCAGGCTCTCTACCACACCCCTTGAGTGGAGATGGAGGCTTCGCCCCCTCCACTCCTCAAGTGGAGGTGAAGGCTTTGCCCCCTCCTGGGATCCCCAGGGGTCCTCCCAAAGGTACATGTGTGAGACCTGATCACTATGCGCCTGTGTAGTCACACCTCGGTCAGCCTTCTGGATTACCTGTTTGTACTGTCCCCAGCATGGGTGCAGTACTCAGTGGTGCCTGACCAGGTCAGGGGCGCCACATATATAGCACACTGCAGAGCCAGATAGCAAAAGGCACCCTCATGTAGCATACAGCTTGTATATAGCACAGCCTGTATATAGCACAGTGCAGAGCCAGATAGCAATAGGCACCCTCATGTAGCATACAGCTTGTATATAGCACAGCCTGTATATAGCACAGTGCAGAGCCAGATAGCAATAGGCACCCTCATGTAGCATACAGTTTGTATATAGCACAGTGCAGAGCCAGATGGCAATAGGCACCCTCATGTAGCATACAGCTTGTATATAGCACAGTGCAGAGCCAGATAGCATTAGGCACCCTCATGTAGCAAACAGCTTGTATATAGCACAGCCTGTATATAGCACACTGCAGAGCCACATACCAAAAGGCACCCTCATGTAGCATGCAGCTTGGATATAGCACAGCCTGTATATAGCACAGTGCAGAGCCAGATAGCAATAGGCACCCTCATGTAGCATACAGCTTGTATATAGCACAGCCTGTATATAGCACACTGCAGAGCCAGATAGCAATAGGCACCCTCATGTAGCATACAGCTTGTATATAGCACAACCTGTATATAGCACAGTGCAGAGCCAGATTGCAATAGGCACCCTCATGTTGCATACAGCTTGTATATAGCACAGCCTATATATAGCACAGTGCAGAACCAGATAGCAATAGGCACCCTTATGTAGCATACAGCTTGTATATAGGCTAAGCTGTATGCTACATGAGGCTGCCTATTGTTATCTGGCTCTGCACTGTGCTATATACAGGCTGTGCTATATAATATAGCACAGCCTGTATACAGCACAGCGCAGAGCTGGATAGCAGTAGGCACCCTCATGCAGCATACAGTGATTAATACTCACTTCTCCTCGTTCCCCCACTGATCCGGTCTCCTCGGCGCGTCGTCCATTGCTGTCGCTCGCTCTGACCTCTCAGCAGGCGCGCAGTGATGACGTCACCGCGCTCTGCTGCAGAGCTGTCAGAACGCCGACAGTTACAGCGGGGAGAATGATAAGAGAGGGAGCGCGCCGCTCACTCTCCCATCATTGCTCTCAATTGTATCGGCACCTGGGATGCCGATATAATTGAAATCACGATCCTCGGCGGGGGGGTGACAGCGCGGCCACTGGGCCCCCCCTGAGTAGCGGTGCGCCACTCCTGCCACCGCGAGTGTGCCCCCCCGGCAGCTCAGGGCCCCGGCATTTGACCGGCTTTGCTGGGTGCTGGCACTGACAGCGACAGCAGGGAGATCGCTCTCCCTGCTTGCTGCTGCAGAGGGAATGGGATTGTCACTAATCATATCGGCAATGTGCCGATATGATTAGTGAAATTACCGACCGGGAGGGCCTCTCACACATATCCATAGTTGCCCGGGGGGGTATGGGGGCGGGGCTTAGGGGGGCGTGGCCATCAATAGCAGGGGCCCACCGGGGGTTCTCCTGGTGGGCCAGCCCGCCCCTGTTCAGAAGTTAGAGTCAGTTCAAAGGCGGCTAGACTACTACAAGGAATGGAAGGCCTCCCATATGATGACAGGTTGAGAACGTTAGATATGTTTAGCTTAGAAAAAGACATCTCAGAGAAGATCTCATTTATATGTATAAATAAATACATGTGTAGTCAATATAAAGGACTGGCACATGACTTTTTCCTTCCAAAGACAATACTAAGGACCAGGGGGCATACACTGCGAGTGGAAGAAGCGATTTCGGCAGCTAAATAGGAAAGGGTTCTTTACAGTTAGAGCAGTCAGACTGTGGAATACACTACCACAAGAGGTAGTAATGGCAGATACTATAACAGCTTTTAAAAAAGGGCTGGATGATTTCCTCACTACACACAACATTGTTGGTTATAAGTGACTAAAGCCAGCTTTACACCTTACAATTAGGTGTGCGATCTCGTATGTGATGTGACACGCCCAGGTCGCATATGCGATTGAATGAGATTGCACGTAGGTCGGTCATTTGCTGTCACACGTGCGTTAGTAGTCTATGTTAAATTGATCAATTTTGTGTGCGATCCTTTAGATCATGTGTTCTGTGACGTATGCATTGGGCACCTTTTTTTTTTTTTTTTTTTATTTATTGACTTGCCAAGCGTGTGTAATGTGTAGAGATGCGTTTTTACTATGTCATCTGCCATTCAGCTCTGCTACATGGCCGCTGACAGCAGACACAGACAGCCATGTAGCAGCGGTGAATGGTAGTTCACAGCAGACACAGACAGAGCCGCACTGTCAGAATGAACTCGGGTGAACCTCACCCGACTTCATTGTCATGCTGCAGCTCTGTCTGTGTCTCGTCCTGATAAGCGGTCACCTGTGAAGGACTCACCGGTGACCGCTAATCTCCTGAGTAACTGAATTGAGCAGCCCTCTCTCATACTCACCAATCCCCGGCCCGGCTCTGCACGGCGTTCACACTGCTGCGGCGGCTTTTATTATTTTGAAAAAGCCGGCCGCCCATTAAACAATCTCGTATTCCCTGCTTTCCCCGCCCACCGGCGCCTATGATTTGTTACAGTGAGACACGCCCCCACGCTGAGTGACAGGTATCACACTGCACCCAATCACAGCAGCCGGTGGGCGTGTCTATACTGTGTAGTGAAATAAATAATTAAAAAAAACGGCGTGCGGTCCCCCCCAATTTTAAAACCAGCCAGATAAAGCCATACGGCTGAAGGCTGGTATTCTCAGGATGGGGAGCTCCACGTTATGGGGAGCCCCCCAGCCTAACAATATCAGCCAACAGCCGCCCAGAATTGCCGCATACATTAGATGCGACAGTTCTGGGACTGTACCCGGCTCTTCCCGATTTGCCCTGGTGCGTTGGCAAATCGGGGTAATAAGGAGTTATTGGCAGCCCATAGCTGCCAATAAGTCCTAGATTAATCATGTCAGGCGTCTATGAGACACCTTCCATGATTAATCTGTAAATTACAGTAAATAAACACACACACCCGAAAAAATCCTTTATTAGAAATAAAAAACACAAACATATACCCTGGTTCACCACTTTAATCAGCCCCAAAAAGCCCTCCATGTCCGGCGTACTCCAGGATGGTCCAGCGTCGCTTCCAGCGCTGCTGCATGGAGGTGACCGGAGCTGCAGAATACACCGCCGCTCCGGTCACCTCCACACAGCAAATGAAGAGAGCCGCGTGATCGGCTGAGCTGTCACTGAGGTTACCCGCTGTCACTGGATCCAGCGGTGGCCGCGGGTAACCTCAGTGACAGCTCAGCTGATCGCGCTACTCACCGCTGCTCCTCTCACCTCCACGCAGCAACTGAGGTGAGTAGCGCGATCAGCTGAGCTGTCACTGTGGTTACCCGCGGCCACCGCTGCATCCACCGCTGGATCCAGTGACAGCGGGTAACCTCACTGACAGCTCAGCTGATCGCGCGGCTGTCTTCATTTGCTGTGTGGAGGTGACCGGAGCGGCGGTGTCTTCTGCAGCTCCGGTCACCTCCATGCAGCAGCGCTGGAAGCGACGCTGGACCATCCTGGAGTACGCCGGACATGGAGGGCTTTTTGGGGCTGATTAAAGTGGTGAACCAGGGTATATGTGTGTGTTTTTTATTTCTAATAAAGGATTTTTTCGGGTGTGTGTGTTTATTTACTGTAATTTACAGATTAATCATGGAGGGTGTCTCATAGACGCCTGACATGATTAATCTAGGACTTATTGGCAGCTATGGGCTGCCAATAACTCCTTATTACCCCGATTTGCCAACGCACCAGGGCAAATCGGGAAGAGCCGGGTACAGTCCCAGAACTGTCGCATCTAATGTATGCGGCAATTCTGGGCGGCTGTTGGCTGATATTGTTAGGCTGGGGGGCTCCCCATAACGTGGAGCTCCCCATCCTGAGAATACCAGCCTGCAGCCGTATGGCTTTATCTGGCTGGTTTTAAAATTGGGGGGGACCGCACGCCGTTTTTTTTAATTATTTAATTATTTATTTCACTGCACAGTATAGACACGCCCACCGGCTGCTGTGATTGGGTGCAGTGTGACACCTGTCACTCAGCGTGGGGGCGTGTCTCACTGTAACCAATCATAGGCGCCTGTGGGCGGGGAAAGCAGGGAATACGAGATTGTTTAATGGGCGGCCGGCTTTTTCAAAACAGTAAAAGCCGCCGGAGCAGTGTGAATGCCGTGCAGAGCCGGATCGGGGAACGGTGAGTATGAGAGAGGGGGTAAGAGGGATAGACTGACATGGACAGAGAGTGAGGGACAGAGATAGTGACCGACTGACAGAGATTAGTGAATGACAGACATTGTGAGACGCTTCAGAATGCAGCTTTTCAGCTGTGCTCTGAAGCGGACCTTTTTTAAGCTGCGGTGCAGAGCGCACACCTGCGCACATAGCATCAGACACCAAAATCGTATGAGGGATGTCACACGTTTCAATTGACTAGGTTCATACAACAAAACGTCCAATGTATGAGGAATAAACGACGTGTATGCGATCACCGTATTTTCGTTCAATCTTGATCGCACGTAGGTTTCACACGCAAATACGTCACGAACGATGCAGGAAGTGCGTCACTTACAACTTGACCCCGACGACGGATTGAAAGATTTATTGAAGCGTGTAAAGCAGGCATTAGGGACAAAATGTAGAATTGGTGGAGAAAGGTTGAACTAGATGGACCTAGGTCTTTTTTTCAACCTATGTAACTGTGAAGCCCCACAGGTGTAGTGTCGGTGCATTACCTTCAGGGACTCCACTCGGCTGGATCTGGTCACAGGTAGGAGATCTTCTTCTTGTCGTGACGCCACTCTCAGTATTGCGGCCAGTAGGGACCGCCACTGCAGGTTGAGGGACGCCTGGGGCTGATGGTGAGTGCAGTTAGTTGGAATAGCCTCCTGAGAGTGAGGCAAGCCCCAGGGCCCTGTGTAGGTGCGTAGAACCACAAGGCGCAGAATAACTCCACACAGGCAGAATGTCTTTCAGGGTTTTTACTCACTTCAGGTGGCAGGGTGAGTAACCCGGGCGTAGCTGGGATGAACCAGGCGGGAACCAGGTATCCTTCAGGCTGACTTCTGATGGTGACTACCAACTCGCCTTCCTTAGCCCTTGGTGGTTTGGGGTGACCCCGACTTTTAGTCCCTATGGGGGTCACCCAGGGAAGTTGCTGAAGCCTCTCTCCCCTTCGTTTGCCGTTTGCTTGTTGCCTGGGCCAGATCACTCCAGCTGCTTGCCTCCTGTGAACTATGGGCCCTCACTGTGGCTACGTGGCTGCGGCTTTTGTGGTGTTGTGGTGTGGGCTTTGAGGGCCCCACACCGGCAGGTTTAGCAGGGAAAGGTGGATCTATCCCCGCTCCGGGATCTGCCGCCCGTTTGGGCCTGGTTCTCCCTAGCAGTCTCCTTACTTCCCACTCTGTGCTCTCTCTCTAGCTGGAGATGGGTTTCGGGTAGCCCTCCTAGGTGACCGTTCTCCCCCGTCGGTAGCCACTGCGCGGACGCTGTCAGACTACAGCAGCCCAGGGGAAGGGGTCAGCTCTCCTCGGAGCTCCCTGGACTCTGCTCTGAACCGGCTCACATCTGGGACCTTCACTGCTGCTCCTGTCAGAGCTTCACTTTTCTGCTCCTCACTCCTCCACACTCTGCTGCAGACTCTTTACTCCTCCTTCTCTTTTCCCTTTTGTGCCTGCCTACGCCACCTAGCAACCAGATTCTCTTACCACACCCCTTGAGAGGAGATGGAGGCTTTTGGCCCCCTCCACTATTCCAGTGGAGGTGAAGGCTTTTCCCCCTCCTGGGATCCCCAGGGGTCCTCTCAAAGGTACATGTGTGAGACCTGATCACTATGCGCCTGTGTAGTCACACCTCGCTCAGCCTTCTGGATTACCTGTATTGTACTGTCCCCAGCATGGGTGCAGTACTCAGTGGTGCCTGACCAGGTCAGGGGCACCACATTCCCCCTTAGTTATCACCAGCACGTCCTCGGGCTGCAAGACAACATTTTAAAATGCATAAAACATTAAAACATGTAAAACATTTTTAAAACCACCAGGTACCATACATCACCACCCTCCACCCACAAGTCCGTTAACCCACCCAAAACCCTCTCACGTTGGCCGCGCCTTCAGCCACTTCTGGCAGGATGTAGAGGCGGCTTTCATGGTCTGGTGGTCTTCAGGGTATACCTGGCCTGGTGGATCCGCGCCTTCAGCCTCTTCTGGCAGGATGTAGAGGCGGCCTCCACAGTTGGTGCTGACCAGGTACCCTCTTTGTGGTGGAGAGCCAGGCCCCATAAACAGGCATGCTCTCTGGTTGCAGGTAAGCCAAGGCCCTATATACGGACGGGCTCCCTGGTTGCAGACGAGCCAAGCCCCTAAACAGGCTGACTCTGGTGGTGGTGGTGCCCTCTGGTGTAACTATTTACACTGCGAGAGTTTGTGGCTATAGCCAGTTCATAGCCTTAAGGTTCATTTCTCACATCAGTTTATGTGGGCACATTCTTAAACTTGTAAAACGTTGCAAAACAAACTTTTCAAACTGGTAACTTGCTTTACTTCTCTGTACTTTATGTGGATTCCTCCATACCAGGGCTTGGGCCTGTAGGGCTGCGGCACCTGTTGCTTCCTTGATCTCTTTCTTCATCTGTGGTTGTCTCATCAGTAGGTCCTTTGTCTTTTCTTTCTTTATCGCTGTCTTTCCTGTCTTCTTCTTTAGGACATGGTGCTACATCTAGCGCGTACCAGCCTCTTTCGCCTTGATGCATGGTAAACTGCACTGTGTCTCCCATTTTCAGGTTCCTTCCAGGATGTCCTCTGGGCAGATGAGCTCTGACGTCTCTCCTATTGACAAAAATGCCTTCTTTGATACCAGGTGCAACGATGAACCCGTATCCTGACTTCAGGCTAAAGTCTTCCACAATTCCTCTACAAAGGGGTCCTCTGACCTGTGCTTTGGCTCTTCTCAGGAACCGTTTTTCTTCTAGGTCTCTGGCCGTTATGTCATCTCTTTGCTCTGGGGATGGCGGAGCAGGTGACAACTGGTTTCGGCTACGGCACCGTGTCTTGCGGGCTTGATTCTGCTGGGTGGCTGCTTCACTGCTGGCAGGCTCCCAGGTGAGGTTGCTGGATAAATCTTCCTCTTCATCCCAGCGAGAATATGGCAACATCTCCGGCTCTGGGCATGGATCCACTGCTGATGGCTCCTGGGTCAGCTCCTCAGCTTCCTGGCCTCCCCTCCCCCTTAGTTCTTCTGAGCACTCCTTTGGTGGCAGTGCTGGGGATGGACTTTCTTCAGCAGGCCCAGGCAGGGATCTCTTTGGCATGATTGCTGCAGGAGTCGTTTTGGGGGTATGCGGAGGGAGTATGTACTGGTCCACCAACCATTGTGGAAACTTGGCCTCCATGTCAGCCTTCAGCTGCCAGTATGCGGGGTCCTCCCCCAGCGTGGGCTTTCCAGCAGGGACCTCTTTGGACTGGGGAGCGGTGTCTGCTCTGGCCTTGCAGGCCGGGGAAAATGGTGATGCAATCTTGTCTCGGCGGGCCGCGCCTGGCATGGCGGTGGCCTGGTCTTGGCGGGCCGCGCCTGGCATGGCGGCGGCCTGGATGGGCGTTTCTCGCGCAGCTTGGATCGACGTCGCAGCTGCGATGGGGTCTTTGCAGGCTGGGCTGGGCGTCGCTGCCTCGATCGGAGCTTGGCGGGCCGCACCTGGCGGGGCTGCGGCCTGGTTCAGCACCTCACTTGCGGCGCGGACGAGCGTTGCTGCTGCGGTGGGGTCTCGCCGGGCCGGGCCTAGCAAGGCGGCGGCCTGGGTCAGCGTCACACCTGCGGCGTGGATGAGGGTCGCGGTGGCAGCCGGTTCTTTGCGGGCCGGACTGGGCGTTGCTGCAGGGACCGGGTCTTGGTGGACCGAGCAGGGCATCGCTGCGGCGGCCTGGGCTTGGCGGGCCGCACCTGGCGTGGCTGCGGCCTGGCTCAGCGTCGCCGCGCCGGGCGCCTCTTCAGGGACCGCGGGCGTGGCAGCAGGGGTCGGGGCATCCGGGCCGGCAGGGGTAATACTGGACTCACCCATCGGTGGCAGCATCGGGGTCTGAGTCGTTGCCACTCGGTCTGGCGCTCGGCGCGCGGCTCTCCCTTCATAGGCCTGAACCGCGGCAGCCATCTCCAGAAGTTCCATGCGTTCTTCTCTGATCTGCTCCACGACCCGGGTCTCCAGTCGGTCGCAGAACTGGGCCAGCTCCCGATACCACCAGGCAGCGGAGCCCGGTTCTGGGTTTCTGCGGTCAGACGCCATTTCTTCTGCGCCCTCTTCTGTACGATTTCCCAGCAGTGGACTCGTCGTTGCCTCTAGTAGCAAGCTGTTCAGTTTCCGCTCTGCCTCTTTCAGCAGCTCCTCTCCCAGCAGCAGGCTTCTGGCTCCCTTTCTGTCCCGACGTCTCTGAACGCTTCCGCTCTCTTCACAAGCGAGGTCAGAACTCTGCAGGGGATCTCTGGGTAGCCACACCTCTTCGTGGGCGGTAACTTCTCCCAGCGCGGGCTGCTGTTGTTTTTCAGCGCGCTTTTCATGGTGGCAATATGGCGGCGCTTCCAATTTTTCAAGCGGACCGCCCAGGCACATGGTCACCTGTCTGAACAGGTCTAGTCCTTATCCTGTTCGTGACGCCAGATATGAAGCCCCACAGGTGTAGTGTCGGTGCATTACCTTCAGGGACTCCACTCAGCTGGATCTGGTCACAGGTAGGAGATCTTCTTCTTGTCGTGACGCCACTCTCAGTATTGCGGCCAGTAGGGACCGCCACTGCAGGTTGAGGGACGCCTGGGGCTGATGGTGAGTGCAGTTAGTTGGAATAGCCTCCTGAGAGTGAGGCAAGCCCCAGGGCCCTGTGTAGGTGCGTAGAACCACAAGGCGCAGAATAACTCCACACAGGCAGAATGTCTTTCAGGGTTTTTACTCACTTCAGGTGGCAGGGTGAGTAACCCGGGCGTAGCTGGGATGAACCAGGCGGGAACCAGGTATCCTTCAGGCTGACTTCTGATGGTGACTACCAACTCGCCTTCCTTAGCCCTTGGTGGTTTGGGGTGACCCCGACTTTTAGTCCCTATGGGGGTCACCCAGGGAAGTTGCTGAAGCCTCTCTCCCCTTCGTTTGCCGTTTGCTTGTTGCCTGGGCCAGATCACTCCAGCTGCTTGCCTCCTGTGAACTATGGGCCCTCACTGTGGCTACGTGGCTGCGGCTTTTGTGGTGTTGTGGTGTGGGCTTTGAGGGCCCCACACCGGCAGGTTTAGCAGGGAAAGGTGGATCTATCCCCGCTCCGGGATCTGCCGCCCGTTTGGGCCTGGTTCTCCCTAGCAGTCTCCTTACTTCCCACTCTGTGCTCTCTCTCTAGCTGGAGATGGGTTTCGGGTAGCCCTCCTAGGTGACCGTTCTCCCCCGTCGGTAGCCACTGCGCGGACGCTGTCAGACTACAGCAGCCCAGGGGAAGGGGTCAGCTCTCCTCGGAGCTCCCTGGACTCTGCTCTGAACCGGCTCACATCTGGGACCTTCACTGCTGCTCCTGTCAGAGCTTCACTTTTCTGCTCCTCACTCCTCCACACTCTGCTGCAGACTCTTTACTCCTCCTTCTCTTTTCCCTTTTGTGCCTGCCTACGCCACCTAGCAACCAGATTCTCTTACCACACCCCTTGAGAGGAGATGGAGGCTTTTGGCCCCCTCCACTATTCCAGTGGAGGTGAAGGCTTTTCCCCCTCCTGGGATCCCCAGGGGTCCTCTCAAAGGTACATGTGTGAGACCTGATCACTATGCGCCTGTGTAGTCACACCTCGGTCAGCCTTCTGGATTACCTGTATTGTACTGTCCCCAGCATGGGTGCAGTACTCAGTGGTGCCTGACCAGGTCAGGGGCGCCACATAACTATGTAACTATGTCAATACACATTTGAAGAGTTATAAAATGCTCTGACAACTTTGTGAAAACGAAAATTTGGATCAGTCGCTAAACTTTTGGCTACATCCACAGATCTTGCTAAGGCCATATATTAGCAATGAGTTATTTTCAATAATTGCCGGTTACGTTCATCATTTTTAGACTTTCCCTTAAGGCCGCTTTACACGCTGCGATATCGCTACTGAGATCTCTATCGAGCGTACCCGCCCCCATTTTTTGTCCATCACAGTCAAATCGTTGCCCGTGGCGCACAACATCGCTTATACCCATCACACTACTTACCTGCTTAGCGACGTCGCTATTGGTGGCGAACCGCCTCCTTTCTAAGGGGGCGATTCGTTCAGCGTCACAGCGGCGTCACTAAGCGGCCACCCAATAGAAGTGGAGGGGCAGAGATAAGCGGGCCTAACATCCCGCCCACCTTCTTCCTTCCTCATTGTGGGCGGCCGCAGGGTCGGTGATATTCGTCGTTCCTGCAGTGTCACACGTAGCGATGTGTGCTGCCGCATGAACAACGAACAACATCATACCTGCAGCAGCAGCAATATTTGGGATTAGAACGACACATCAACGATCAACGATATGGTGAGTATTTTTGATCGTTAACAGTTGTTGCTGCGTTTCACACGCAACGACGACGCTAACGAGGCCAGATGTGCGTCACGAATTCCGTGACCCCAACGACATCTTGTTAGCGATGTCGTTGCGTGTAAAGTGGCCTTTAGTGTGTCTGAGCCACTCTTGTCTTTGGCCAGTCATAGATAAGGAGGTTTTCTGAAAGGCAGATACCTTCTGCTGAACATCTGCTACGGGAGGCACAAATTAGCCAAGTAAAGTTAAATAAGTTAAAGAAGTGTTCTTGGGTGTGTAAACTAAGTAGAGTCCTTACAATATTCAGATTCTGTATCTATCTATCTATCTATCTATCTATCTATCTATCTATCTATCTATCTATCTATCTATCTATCTATATATATATATATATATATATATATATGCACCCCAAATTTAGAGGTGAAAATAGGGATAACATTTTTTTTAGACGTTAAAATGGGTGTCCGTCTTGTAGTCTTACGGTCCGTCTTACAGGCCGAATGTAACTTACCTGGGGCGTGAGGCCATAGAAATCCAGCTGTGGCACGATGCTGGAAGGAGGGGGTGTCGTCGTGGTGTGAGGCAGATGCTATTGATCTCCCAGCACGGAGCTCCTGTGGAGTCTCAGGCCTGTGCAGGGAGTGCTGCAGAAATATGAGAGACTTCTGAGGAGTTTGTATCCCTCTCTCCTGCACTGCCATTGCTCTGTAGTCGGCAGTAGCAGGAGGCTCCAGAGGAACACAATGCGACCTGAAGTGAGTACTAGAGCTCCCTGAATGATGACTCCAGCCCCACTGCGCTCTTCTATTCTCCTATTTGCCTCTCACAGCTGCACTGTCCTGCCCCCCTCCTCCACAGTTACACTCTCCTGCCCACCAGCCACTGCCCTGTAACTGATGCTATGCCTCACCGCTGTCCTGTGATGGTGGCCCACCATCCTCATCTTCATGGTTTGCTGTCAGACATCCAACTTTCTTATTTCTTTGTAAATACAATGTGTACAAAATGTTCACATACACAGTATATAAAGAGAAAGAGAAATCTAGTGTATATGGCTGCATTTGTGTGAATGTGTACATGTGTGGCACTTTTAAATTTCTGATACTAAAAAAGTAGAATTAATACTAAAAGGGCCAAAAAACCCTCTTAAAAATACCAAAACTCGTGTACCATAAAAAAAAAAAAAAACAACTACCATTTTAGATGCAACATGAATAAATCTATACTGTTATTTATAGCACAAATATAATGTACTGGAAAAAAAAAAGATAGATAAGGCTATATACCAGGATGGGGGACAAAGATACAAGCATGGGATGGGAAAGCTGGGTGCTGAGGGAAAGAGGCTCTTTCCCTCAGCACCCAGCTTTCCCATGCTTTGCTATACATTTTTTCCCTCAACACCCAGCTTTCCCATGCTCTGATATCCCTCAGAACCCAGACTTCATATATTCTGATATCTATCTTGTCCTCAGCGCCCAGCTGATGCTCAGTACTGGGTCATCCACCCATGCTCTGCTATACATCTTTCTTTTAGCACTCAACCTTCCCATGTTTTGCTATACATCTTTCCCTCACCACCCAGCTTTCCCATGCTCTGATATCAAGGGCAAGCTGGGTGCTGAGGGAGAAGTTGTATAGCAGAGCATTGGAAACTTGGGTGCTGAGGACAAGATGGATATCAGAACATGGAAAGCTGGGTACTGAGAGGAAAAAGGGATACCAGAGCATGAGAAAGCTGGGTGCTGAGGAAAGAGCAAAGTGTCATCATAATCATCCTGTACCCCAAGGGGGGTCCCGGTCCTAATTTTGCACTGGGGCCCATTGAACTCCAGTTATGCCACTGATACTAATGTCAAGCAGGTAACATCGCTGTATGAAGTCATCTGCTTGCCTGTGAATGGTAGAGTGCAGAGAGCTCCTAGCGTGCGCTGTGCCGCAAATGAATCAAGTGTAATAAAACCCTGCCGGTGCCGACCACCTGCATAGTAACGCGATCGTCATGGGGTCTACTGGTCTGTAGGCCACAACAAGCAGTTAAGAGAAAACAGGGAACGGAGGAAAGGTGAGAAGAATCTTTTTTTTTTTTTTGTGTATGTCAAGAAAGGCATAATAGGGAACTAGGATGAGGACTGGAGACATTACTACTTGGGCACAATGCTAGAAGGATGGGCACAATGCTACAAGGATGGGCACAATGCTACAAGGATGGGCACAATGCTACAAGGATGGGCACAATGCTACAAGGATGGGCACAATGCTACAGGGATGGGCACAATGCTACAGGGATGGGCACAATGCTACAGGGATGGGCACAATGCTACAGGGATGGGCACAATGCTACAGGGATGGGCACAATGCTACAGGGATGGGCACAATGCTACAGGGATGGGCACAATGCTACAGGGATGGGCACAATGCTACAGGGATGGGCACAATGCTACAGGGATGGGCACAATGCTACAAGGATGGGCACAATGTTACAAGGATGGGCACAATGCTGCAAGGATGGGCACAATGCTACAAGAATGGGCACAATGCTACAAGAATGGGCACAATGCTACTAGGCACAAGGATGGTGGACATTACTACAGGGTACAAGAATGGGCACAATGCTATAACGATGGGCACTATACTACAAGGATGAGCATAATGCTACAGGATGGGCACAATGCTACAGTATGGGCACAGTGCTACTGGGCACATTACTACTGGGCACATTACTACTGTGCACAAAGATGGTGTCACGGTGTACTCCTCTGATACGTGACTTCTTGTCCCAGCTGCGGGGAGGGGGGTGTGGGGGGGTACTCTCACACTCCTCAGGTCCCGACGCCATTCCTCACACACCGCCCCGGTCCCCGGATCACCTGCCCTCAGCCACACGTCCTCCTCGGCACCCTCCAGGCTTCCAGTCTCCCGCTCCCGGTGCTTCTCTGCGACCCTGGACACCTTGCCTGGCTCCCCTGCTTCCTCGACACCGCTCCCTGCTCTGGCCTCCGGCACTCGGGCATCGCGCATGCGCATTAGGGCGCACGCGCGGTCATTGACCTCCTCTTAAAGGGCCAGCACTCCTGAAACAGGATATTGCCTAAATTAAGACTAATGTATTTAAGGAGCTTCCTGCCTTGAGGGTGTCGCCTGTTCTACAAGTTCTCTAGCTAGGAGTCCAGGTCCCTCTTGCTGTGTCTCATTCTAACATTGTGTCTTCCACAGAACCAGTCTTACCAAAGCTACACCTGGTCCTATCTACAACCTGTCCGAGAGGTCCTGTGGGAACCAGTCTTACCAAAGCTACACCTGGACCTGCTGACAACCTGTCCAAGAGGTTCTGCGGGGACTGTCCTGTCAAGCATACCGGGTCCTGATCGCAACCTGTCCGAGTGGTCCTCCGGGGATTGTCTGCTGTGACACTACCATCTGCTCCAGTCTGAACCCTTCCCCTGACCTCAGCTTTATCCGGCAACCTCTACCGGTTGGACTCTGCTCTTGTATTGCTTCGTGCTCTGGCAACCGTGCATCCAGGCCCTCTAGTGGGGTGACCGGACAGTCCCTGTATAGGGGTTAGCTCTGAGATGCTCCACCGGGGGAGTCCGGTGCACGGCCCAGAGGATCCACCACCCGGGCGTAACAGATGGGCACATTACTACAAGGAACAAGGATGGGCACATTATTACTGGGTACAAGGATGAGTACATTACTACTAGGCACAAGGATGGGCACATTCCTACTGGGCACAAGAAAGAGATAAAAAAATGTTTTTACCATTAAAAATGCTTTTTTACATATAAACGTAACAAACATGTGCAGGTTTGTTTTAATAAACAAGCAAAAAATGTTCAAAAAAATTGATCCAAAAGGTGTATAGAAGAAAATACATGGAATCACTAAAATGTCACTTGGCCCTGCAAAGAATGCGGCCCCCCCAAATATTTTTTTTTCTATGTGCGGCCCATAGACCCAGCCGAGTTTGAGACCCCTGCCCTAGATCATCATGAAATCCCCGACCATAGGTAGGGGGAAACATGATGAACACTGGGAGATGGGCCTCAGCCTAAGAATAATTGCCCCACAAAAAATGTAAAGAAAATGTATACATCAATACAGAAGAGTTCTTTAAATATCAGATATTAATCAAATGGACTCAAAGGGGGCCATTACTCTTACCCAAAGTGCAAGTGCAGCAGGGGTGACAGAGATCCAGTTCCAGATCAATAAAGATCCCCCATAAAGAAACACAGGATCACCACCAATGCATGTTTCGGGGAGGTATTGTTGCTTTCTCAAGGAGATATATAAGTATATATATTGTAACAAGGCTACTCACTTGGCTGCGTGTTGAGGTAAGGACAGGAACGGTTTCATTAGAAAAGTCCAGCAGGTTTATTTTAAAAGTCTCATAACCTCCTTCAGCAGAAACATAAAGCAAGCCTTTTCGGCCACAATGGTATAAAACAACAAAAAAAAAAACCCAATAAGTCTGTGTCACTGCGGGCGTGCCTGCTCGGCATAAACAGTCCACTTTCACACAGAGCTCCTCTCTGTTAGAGTCCTGCAATCCCCAAACACAGATACCCTATGAGACTCCTGGTCTCCTTTTATATCCACAATCAGACCCAGAAGTGGAGGTATGTGAGCAGCCAGACCCACCCATCTCTCCGGCTGCTCGTAAAACCTGGCCCTAATATTCTCCTAATATTCTCCCAGCACTACATGTACTGGAGCTTACTCCCGGGCTTACATTACAGAGGATAACCATCTCTGCAACACATACCTCCCATCGACTATAGGACCAGTAACCCTGTTACACACCTCTCCCCTCTGCCCAAAGCCGTGGGGCTTGGCACCACCTACCACTAGACAAGGGAGTCTCGATAGGGCATCAGCATTACCATGCAGCCGCCCAGCTCTATGTTCAACGTGGAAGCTATAATCCTGCAGGGCTAGAAACCAACGAGTAACTCTGGCATTCCTACGATTTTTCTCCCTCATCCACCTGAGCGGGGCATGATCTGAAATCAGCCGAAACTGCCTACCCAGCGGATAGTATCGTAAGGTGTCTACCGCCCACTTTATGGCTAAACATTCTTTTTCTTCGATAGAATAATTCTGCTCACAAGGCGACAGTTTTCTACTCAGGTAAAGAATGGGATGTTCCTCTCCGTGTAATTCCTGAGACAGGACCGCTCCCAATCCAACTTCTGAGGCATCCGTCTGGACCACGAACTCCCTCTTGAAGTCGGGTGCCACTAGGACCGGTTGTTTACACAAAACTACTTTCAATTCCTGGAATGCCGTTTCCGCCTCCGAGGTCCACTTGGCCATAGCTGATTTCGTCCCCTTAAGGAGGTCAGTCAGAGGTGCAGCTACCACGGCAAAGTTGGGAATAAATCTTCTATAGTACCCTACGATTCCTAGAAAGGCCCTGACCTGCTTTTTCGAAAGCGGTCTTGGCCAGTTCTGGATTGCATCCACTTTGTTGATTTGGGGTTTAATTACACCTCTACCTACCACATAGCCTAGATACTTGGCCTCTTCTTTTCCCATGGCACACTTTTTCGGATTTATAGAAAACCCCGCCTTCCTCAGTGCATCAAACACCACCTGGACCTTTCCCAGATGGCTTCCCCAATCAGGGCTAAAGATCACAATGTCGTCCAAATATGCCGCTGCGTAATCCTTATGAGGTGCCAGGATCTGGTCCATGGCCCTCTGAAAGGTGGCCGGGGCTCCCTGCAGTCCAAACGGCATCCGGGTGTATTGGAAGCATCCGTCAGGCGTAGAGAAGGCTGTCTTCTCTTTGGCATTTTTTGACATGGGAATTTGCCAATATCCTTTTGTCAGATCCAGGGTGGTTATATACCGTGCCGGGCCCAACCTCTCAATCAGCTCGTCGACACGAGGCATCGGATATGCATCAAACTTGGAGACTTCGTTCAGCTTCCGATAATCATTACAAAATCTCCATTCACCATCCGGCTTCGGCACAAGGACAATTGGACTGGACCAACCACTCTTGGACTCCTCGATGACTCCTAGTTTCAGCATTCGTTTTACCTCTTTGGAGATCGCCTCTCGCCGAGCCTCAGGAATTCGATAGGGTTTTATGTTCACCCGCACGTGGGGTTCCGTCAGAACCTCATGTTCTATTACCTGGGTACATCCAGGTAGGTCCGAGAACAGGTCTCTGTTCTGCTGAAGTAACTCTCGACATTGCTGTTTTTGGGCTTTCGACAGCGACTCTGCCACGATTACATCTTCAATGTTATCTTCTGGCTTGGCCACCAAACATGAGGTTTCCTGGGATTCCCTGTCTTGCCATGGCTTGATAAGGTTGATGTGGTAGATTTGATAGGGTTTCCGCTTCCCGGGTTGATGTACTTTGTAGTTCAATTCTCCCAGTTTTTCTACTATTTCATATGGGCCCTGCCATTTGGCCAGAAACTTACTCTCCACTGTCGGAATCAGCACGAGTACCCTGTCTCTGGGGCTGAAGTGTCTCACTCTGGCAGACCGATTGTAGATCCTTGCTTGAGCTTCTTGTGCCTGGAGGAGGTTCTCTTTTACGATGGGCATTACCTTAGCCATCCTCTCCTGCATTTGGGGGATGTGTTCAATGACGCTTCGGTAGGGGGTCACTTCGGCTTCCCAGGTCTCCTTGGCTACATCTAAGAGTCCCCGGGGGTGTCAGCCATACAGGAGTTCAAATGGAGAAAAGCCAGTAGAGGCTTGTGGAACCTCCCGGATAGAAAATAGTAAATACGGTAGCAGGCAGTCCCAGTCGCGGCCATCCTTCTCAATTACCTTTTTGAGCATATTCTTTAATCTCTTGTTAAACCTTTCCACTAGACTATACGTCTGCGGATGGTAAACCGACGTCTTCAATTGATTAATCTGGAGGATTTTACACAACTCCCGCATCACCTTGCTCATGAAAGGGGTCCCTTGGTCAGTCAGGACCTCCTTTGGTAGCCCTGTCCAGGCAAAGATGTGAACCAACTCACGGGCTATACTTTTGACCGACGAGTTTCTCAGAGGCACTGCTTCCGGGTAGCGTGTTGCATAATCGAGGACCACCAATATATATTGGTGCCCACGAGCAGACTTGACAAGAGGACCTACCAAGTCCATGGCAATTCTCTCAAACGGAACTTCTATGATGGGTAACGGCACTAGGGGACTGCGGAAATGAGAAGTTGGAGCGGTTAGCTGGCAGGTGGGACAGGACCTGCAATACTCCCTGATCTCACGGTAACATCCGGGCCAGAAAAACCTTAGAGTAATCCTTTCTTGTGTTTTATCTACGCCCAGGTAGCCACCCAAGATATGTGAATGGGCTAAGTCCAACACTTTCCGCCTATAGGGCCCTGGGACTAGCAGCTGCTCAATTGTTTCCTCTCCTATCTTTGTGACCCGGTACAACAAATCCCCGCCCATCATGAAATATGGATATCTAGTGTCAGCTCCGGGCTCCTGAGCTATGCCATTTATGACTGTTACACTATTGAATGCTTCCCTCAGAGCTAGGTCCCTATGCTGGGCAGACCCAAAGTTTTCTATGCTCACCCCTAACTCAGGAACATCTGGTTCAGGAGACGTTGTCTCCTCCTCATCACCCACAAGCACACACAAAGGGAAAACAGTCAGACACCGGCTGTGGTGGGGCTTCGTTTGGAGCGATCTGGCTTTGCTCCGAGCCTCCGGTCATGTCCCCCTTCCCCCACAAGTCCCAAAATAAGGAAAAGTCTTGACCAAGGATAATGGGGTGCAACAAGTCCGGGACCACGCCCACTTCGTGGGAATCAGAACCTTGCATCATCTCAATAATCACTCTGGCCACAGGCTAGTCTTTCGCATCCCCATGGATACAGCGGACTCCAATCCTCTTTCCTGGGATCAAGTTAAGCGGGGGTGTGGCCCTTATCAGGGTCACCAAACTCCCCGAGTCTAATAGACCAGTCATTTGCACCCCGTCTACCTTTACGGGACATGCTTGTGGCCCCTCACTGGAGGGACAGTCCACACTGCAGGCCGGATATGCGTAATAGGAGCACCGCCGACCTAAGTTACATTCCATCTGTTCGGTGGTCAGGGGACAATGGGCAGCAATATGACCTGGGCCATGGCATCTAAAGCAAATTATGTCCCCAGTTGAAACCTTCGGTACTAGCTCCGGCGCCCCCTTTGTCCTTGAACGTCCCGCCCTTTTTGGGTATCCACCCCCTGTTGGGAACCCCAGTATGTAGAGGGTGAGTTCTGTGGCTTCCCCAACGACCCCTCTACCACCTGGTATCGCTCGACCAAACCGACCAGGTCGTCAGCATTATGGGGATCACCCTGGGCAAACCATGTCTGTATCGGTCTCGGAAGGGAGTGCACGAACCGATCCATTACCACTCGCTCCACCATCTCTGCTGGGGTAGAAGTCTCTGGCATCAACCATTTCTGGACCAAGTGTACTAAGTCAAACATCTGGGAGTGGGGCGGTTTGTCACGGTGATACGCCCAGCGATGGACCCGTTGGGCCCTGACAGTCATTGTCACCCCCAGGCGTGCCAAGATTTCGGTTTTTAATTTTACATATTCTTGCGCATCTTGTTGGGCCAAGTCATAGTATGCCTTCTGCGGCTCCCCTGTTAAGTATGGCGCCAGCACCTCCACCCACAGTAATTGCGGAAGTTTCTCACGCTCGGCAATTCTCTCGAACACCGTTAAAAAGGCCTCTATGTCATCCCCAGGGGTCATTTTCTGCATTGCATTCCTTACCGCCTTCCGGATGCATGAGTCCTCACCTGGTCTCTGGGTTGGATCAGTTCTCGGACCACATATCGCCTCTGCAAGAAGTTTAATCTGCTGCTGCTGTTCCTCTCGCTGCTGCTGTTGTAACAACAGCCTATTGGTTTCCTGCTGGGCTTGTTGTTGTTGCTGCTGCACCTGCACCAGGTGTTTAATCACGTCCTCCATCTTGGGTGAATCAGCCTTGCCACTCACAGCCGCCTTCACCCAGGACATATATTGCTCCTGCCGCCGTCACACGTTGTTCCTGGGAACGTTGCCTGCAGACCAAGACCAAATGTAGCAAGGCTACTCACTTGGCTGCGTGTTGAGGTAAGGACAGGAACGGTTTCATTAGAAAAGTCCAGCAGGTTTATTTTAAAAGTCTCATAACCTGCTTCAGCAGAAACATAAAGCAAGCCTTTTTGGCCACAATGGTATAAAACAACAAAAAAAACCCCAATAAGTCCGTGTCACTGCGGGCGTGCCTGCTCGGCATAAACAGTCCACTTTCACACAGAGCTCCTCTCTGTTAGAGTCCAGCAATCCCCAAACACAGACACCCTATGAGACTCCTGGTCTCCTTTTATATCCACAATCAGACCCAGAAGTGGAGGTATGTGAGCAGCCAGACCCACCCATCTCTCCGGCTGCTCGTAAAACCCGGCCCTAATATTCTCCTAATATTCCCCCAGCACTACATGTACTGGAGCTTACTCCCGGGCTTACATTACAGAGGATAACCATCTCTGCGACACATACCTCCCATCAACTATAGGACCAGTAACCCTGTTACAATATATATATATATATATATATATATATATATATATATATATATATACACTTAGGTCTAGAAATATTTGGACAGTGACACAATTTTCGCGAGTTGGGCTCTGCATGCCACCACATTGGATTTGAAATGAAACCTCTACATCAGAATTCAAGTGCAGATTGTAACGTTTAATTTGAAGGTTTGAACAAAAATATCTGATAGAAATTGTAGGAATTGTACACATTTCTTTACAAACACTCCACATTTTAGGAGGTCAAAAGTAATTGGACAAATAAACCAAACCCAAACAAAATATTTGTATTTTCAATATTTTCTTGCGAATCCTTTGGAGGCAATCACTGCCTTAAGTCTGGAACCCATGGACATCACCAAACGCTGGGTTTCCTCCTTCTTAATGCTTTGCCAGGCCTTTACAGCCGCAGCCTTCAGGTCTTGCTTGTTTGTGGGTCTTTCCGTCTTAAGTTTGGATTTGAGCAAGTGAAATGCATGCTCAATTGGGTTAAGATCTGGTGATTGACTTGGCCATTGCAGAATGTTCCACTTTTTTGCACTCATGAACTCCTGGGTAGCTTTGGCTGTATGCTTGGGGTCATTGTCCATCTGTACTATGAAGCGCCGTCCGATCAACTTTGCGGCATTTGGCTGAATCTGGGCTGAAAGTATATCCCGGTACACTTCAGAATTCATCCGGCTACTCTTGTCTGCTGTTATGTCATCAATAAACACAAGTGACCCAGTGCCATTGAAAGCCATGCATGCCCATGCCATCACGTTGCCTCCACCATGTTTTACAGAGGATGTGGTGTGCCTTGGATCATGTGCCGTTGCCTTTCTTGTCCAAACTTTTTTCTTCCCATCATTCTGGTACAGGTTGATCTTTGTCTCATCTGTCCATAGAATACTTTTCCAGAACTGAGCTGGCTTCATGAGGTGTTTTTCAGCAAATTTAACTCTGGCCTGTCTATTTTTGGAATTGATGAATGGTTTGCATCTAGATGTGAACCCTTTGTATTTACATTCATGGAGTCTTCTCTTTACAGTTGACTTAGAGACAGATACACCTACTTCACTGAGAGTGTTCTGGACTTCAGTTGATGTTGTGAACGGGTTCTTCTTCACCAAAGAAAGTATGCGGCGATCATCCACCACTGTTGTCATCCGTGGACGCCCAGGCCTTTTTGAGTTCCCAAGCTCACCAGTCAATTCGTTTTTTCTCAGAATGTACCCGACTGTTGATTTTGCTACTCCAAGCATGTCTGCTATCTCTCTGATGGATTTTTTCTTTTTTTTCAGCCTCAGGATGTTCTGCTTCACCTCAATTGAGAGTTCCTTAGACCGCATGTTGTCTGGTCACAGCAACAGCTTCCAAATGCAAAACCACACACCTGTAATCAACCCCAGACCTTTTAACTACTTCATTGATTACAGGTTAACGAGGGAGACGCCTTCAGAGTTAATTGCAGCCCTTAGAGTCCCTTGTCCAATTACTTTTGGTCCCTTGAAAAAGAGGAGGCTATTCATTACAGAGCTATGATTCCTAAACCCTTTCTCCGATTTGGATGTGAAAACTCTCATATTGCAGCTGGGAGTGTGCACTTTCAGCCCATATTATATATATAATTGTATTTCTGAACATGTTTTTGTAAACAGCTAAAATAACAAAACTTGTGTCACTGTCCAAATATTTCTGGACCTAACTGTATACTAGCTGTACTACCCGCCTTTTGCCCGGGTTAATAACTGCTGTTAACAAAATAGAATGTATTAACAAAATTGTATTCTGCACACAAAACCACAAAACAAATAGATATAAATGTACGAGTTATAATGTCTGTCTCCCCCTCTGTATATATCTCTCTGTCTCTCTCTCTTTGCCTGTCTGTCTCTTTCCCTGTCTGTCTCTGACTGTCTCTGTATCTTTCTCCGTCTGTCTCAATCTCTTTCCCTGTCTGTCTATCTATCTCTTTCCCTGTCTGTCTATCTCTGTCACTTTCCCTGTCTGTCTCTTTCCCTCTCTTTCCCTGCTGTCTCTTTTCCTCTCTTTCCCTGTCTGTCTCTTTCCCTCTTTCTCTTTCCCTGTGTCTGTCTCTTTACCTGTCTTTGTCTGTCTCTTACCCTGTCTGTCTCTTTTCCTTTCTTTCGCCGTCTGTCTCTTTCCCTGTCAGTCTGTCTCTTTGTCTGTCTCTTTGTGTCTGTCTCTTACCCTGTCTATGTCTGTTTCTTACCCTGTCTGTGTCTGCCTCTTTCCCTGTCTGCGTCTGCCTCTTTCCCTGGCTGCATTGTGACACACCAACATTCCATATAAGGGCGTGGCTGCGCATTCTTCTGAAGTTCTGGCTGCAAGCTCCATTCGCTTTAATGGAGGCAGGCTTTTTGGTGAATAATTGTAAAGCACGGGGTTAAAATTTCCCCTCAAAACATAGCCTATGATGCTCTCGGGGTCCAGAAGTGTGAGTGTCCAAAATTTTGTGGCTGTAGCTGCGACGGTGCAGATGCCAATCCCGGACATACACATACACACACACACACACACACACACACACATACACACATACACACATTCAGCTTTATACATTCATGGCCAAAAGTTTTGAAAATGCTACAAATATTAATTTTTACAAAGTCTACTGCTTAAGTTTTTCTAATGGCAATTTGCATATACTCCAGAATGTCATAAAGAGTGATCAGCTTAACAGCAATTACTTGCAAAGTCAATATTGGCTAAGAAAATGAACTTTAACCCCCAAAACACATTTCAACAGCATTGCATTCCTGCTTTAAAAGGAGCAGCTAACATTGTTTTAGTGATTGTTCCATTAACACAGGTGTGGGTGTTGATGAGGACAGGGCTGGCGATAAATCAGTCCTGACTAAGTAAGAATGACACCACTGGACACTTTAAAAGGAGGCTGGTGCTTATTATCATAGTTTCTCTTCAGTTTACCATGGTTATCTCTAAAGAAACACGTGCAGCCATCATTGCTCTGCACAAAAATGGCCTAACAGGGAAGAGTATCGCACCTACAAAGATTGTACCTCAGTCAACAATCTATCACATCATCAAGAACTTCAAGGAGAGAGCTTCCATTGTTGCCAAAAAGGCTCCAGGGCGCCCAAGAAGGACCAGCAAACGCCAGGACCGTATCTTAAAACTGTTTCAGCTGCGGGATCGGACTACCAGCAGTGCCGAGCTAGCTCAGCAATGGCAGCAGGCTGGTGTGAGTGCTTCTGCACGCACTGTGAGGCGGAGACTGCTTGAGCAAGGCCTGGTTTCAAGGAGGGCAGCAAAGAAGCCACTTCTCTTCAGAAAAAACATCAGGGACCGACTGATATTCTGCAAAAGGTACAGGGAGTGGACTGCTGAGGACTGGGGTAAAGCCATTTTCTCAGATGAATCCGCTTCTCGATTGTTTGGGACATCTGGAAAACAGCTTATTAGGAGAAGAAGAGGTGAGCGATACCACCAGTTTTGTCTCATGCCATCTGTTAAGCATCCTGAAACGATTCATTTGTGGGGTTGCTTCTCAGCCAAGGGAATCGGCTCACTCACAGTCTTGCATAAAAACACAGCCATGAATAAAGAATGGTACCAGAATGTCCTCCAAGAGCAACTTCTCCCAACTGTCCAAGAGCAGTTTGGCGCCCAACAATGCCTTTTCCAGCATGATGGAGCACCTTGCCATAAAGCAAAGGTGATCACTAAATGGGTCATGGAACAAAACATAGAGATTTTGGGTCTATGGCCTGGAAACTCCCCAGATCTTAATCCCATTTAGAACTTGTGGGCAATCATCAAGAGACTGGTGGACAAACAAAAACCAACAAATTCTGGCAAAATGCAAGCATTGCTTATGCAAGAATGGACAGCTATCAGTCAGGATTTGGTCCAGAAGTTGATTGAGAGCATGCCAGGGAGAATTGCAGAGGTCCTGAAGAAGAAGGGTCAACACTGCAAATATTGACTTGCTGCATTAACTCATTCTAACTGTCAATATAACATTTTGGTACTCATAATATGATTGCAATTATATTTCTGTATGTGATGTAAACATCAGACAAACACAATTAAAAACCAGAGGGCAACAGATCATGTGAAAATATAATTTTGGTGTCATTCTCAAAACTTTTGGCCATGACTGTATATACAGTCAGGGCCAGAAATATTTGGACAGTGACACAAGTTTTGTTATTTTAGCTGTTTACAAAAACATGTTCAGAAATACAATTATATATATAATATGGGCTGAAAGTGCACACTCCCAGCTGCAATATGAGAGTTTTCACATCCAAATCGGAGAAAGGGTTTAGGAATCATAGCTCTGTAATGCATAGCCTCCTCTTTTTCAAGGGACCAAAAGTAATTGGACAAGGGACTCTAAGGGCTGCTATTAACTCTGAAGGCGTCTCCCTCGTTAACCTGTAATCAATGAAGTAGTTAAAAGGTCTGGGGTTGATTACAGGTGTGTGGTTTTGCATTTGGAAGCTGTTGCTGTGACCAGACAACATGCGGTCTAAGGAACTCTCAATTGAGGTGAAGCAGAACATCCTGAGGCTGAAAAAAAAGAAAAAATCCATCAGAGAGATAGCAGACATGCTTGGAGTAGCAAAATCAACAGTCGGGTACATTCTGAGAAAAAACGAATTGACTGGTGAGCTTGGGAACTCAAAAAGGCCTGGGCGTCCACGGATGAAAACAGTGGTGGATGATCGCCGCATACTTTCTTTGGTGAAGAAGAACCCGTTCACAACATCAACTGAAGTCCAGAACACTCTCAGTGAAGTAGGTGTATCTGTCTCTAAGTCAACAGTAAAGAGAAGACTCCATGAAAGTAAATACAAAGGGTTCACATCTAGATGCAAACCATTCATCAATTCCAAAAATAGACAGGCCAGAGTTACATTTGCTGAAAAACACCTCATGAAGCCAGCTCAGTTCTGGAAAAGTATTCTATGGACAGATGAGACAAAGATCAACCTGTACCAGAAGGATGGGAAGAAAAAAGTTTGGAGAAGAAAGGGAACGGCACATGATCCAAGGCACACCACATCCTCTGTAAAACATGGTGGAGGCAACGTGATGGCATGGGCATGCATGACTTTCAATGGCAATGGGTCACTTGTGTTTATTGATGACATAACAGAAGACAAGAGTAGCCGGATGAATTCTGAAATGTACCGGGATATACTTTCAGCCCAGATTCAGCCAAATGCCGCAAAGTTGATCGGACGGCGCTTCATAGTACAGATGGACAATGACCCCAAGCATACAGCCAAAGCTACCCAGGAGTTCATGAGTGCAAAAAAGTGGAACATTCTGCAATGGCCAAGTCAATCACCAGATCTAAACCCAATTGAGCATGCATTTCACTTGCTCAAATCCAGACTTAAGACGGAAAGACCCACAAACAAGCAAGACCTGAAGGCTGCGGCTGTAAAGGCCTGGCAAAGCATTAAGAAGGAGGAAACGCAGCGTTTGGTGATGTCCATGGGTTCCAGACTTAAGGCAGTGATTGCCTCCAAAGGATTCGCAACAAAATATTGAAAATAAAAATATTTTGTTTGGGTTTGATTTATTTGTCCAATTACTTTTGACCTCCTAAAATGTGGAGTGTTTGTAAAGAAATATGTACAATTCCTACAATTTCTATCAGATATTTTTGTTCAAACCTTCAAATTAAACGTTACAATCTGCACTTGAATTCTGTTGTAGAGGTTTCATTTCAAATCCAATGTGGTGGCATGCAGAGCCCAACTCGCCAAAATTGTGTCACTGTCCAAATATTTCTGGACCTAACTGTATACTAGCTGTACTAGCCGGCTTCGCCTGGGTTAATAACTGCTGTTAACAAAATAGAATGTATTAACAAAAATGTATTCTGCACACAAAAAACACAAAACAAATAGATAGAAACGTAATTATTAAATTGTTGCCTATATTAACGAATCAGAGCTCAGATTAATTAACTGTAGCAAAATAGAAGCTAAGATGTGATTGGTTGCTATTGGCAGCCTGATAAATCTCCAGGCAACAGAGAGCCCTCCCCCCTGACAGTATATATTAGCTCACACATACACAAAATAGACAGGTCATATGACTGACAGCTGCCGTATTTCCTATGTGGTACATTTGTTGTTCTTGTAGTTTGGCTGCTTATTAATCAGATTTTTATTTTTGAAGGATAATACCAGACTTGTGTGTGTTTAGGGCGATTATGTGGCGAGGTTGGTGTATGTGTGGTGAAATTAATGCTGAGGGTGGTATATGTGTTCAAGTACGTGGTAGTGTGTGGCGCATTTTGTGTGTGTGTTCATATCCCCGAGTGTGGTGAGTATCCCCTGTCGGGGCCACACCTTAGCAACTGTACGGTATATACTCTTTGGTGCCATCGCTCTCATTCGTGACGTCCCCCTTGTTCACATCTGGCAGCTGTCAATTTGCCCCCAACACTTTTCGTTTCACTTTTTCCCTATTATGTAGATAGGGGCAAAATTGATTGGTAAATTGGAACGCACGGGGTTAAAATTTCGCCTCACAACATAGCACCCGGCGCTGCCCGGGATAATAACTGCCTCTCTGTTTCTCTCCCATTCTCTGTTTGTCTCCCCCTCTGTATATCTCTCTCTGTCTCGCTCTCTATCTATTTGTCTGCCTGTCTCTTTCCCTGTCTATGTATCTCTTTCCCTGTCTGTCTCTGTCTTTCTATCACTTTCCCTGTCTGTCTCTTTCCCTGTCTGTCTCTTTCCCTGTCTTTCCATGTCTGTCTCTTTCCCTCTTTCCCTCTGTCACTTTCCCTGTGTCTGTCTCTTTTCCTGTCCCTTTACCTATCTTTATCTGTGTCTTACCCTGTCTGTCTCTTCACTCTCGTTCCCTGTCTGTCTCTTTCCCTGTCAGTCTGTCTCTTTGTCTGTGTCTGTCTCTTTACCTGTCTGTCTCTTAACCTGTCTCTCTCTTTCCCTCTCTTTCCCTGTCTGTCTCTTTCCCTGTCAGTCTGTCTCTTTGTCTGTGTCTGTGTCTTTGTGTCTGTCTCTTACCCTGTCTATGTCTGTTTCTTACCCTGTCTGTGTCTGCCTCTTTCCCTGTCTATGTCTGCCTCTTTCCCTGTCTGTGTCTGCCTCTTTCCCTGTCTGTGTCTGTCTCTTTCCCTGGCTGCATTGTGACACACCAACATTCCATATAAGGGCGTGGCTGCGCATTCTTCTGAAGTTCTGGCTGCACTGTGGCTCCCAGCTCCATTCGCTTTAATGGAGGCAGGTTTTTTGCTGCAAAATTTTGTGGCTGTAGCTGCGCCGGTGCAGATGCCAATCCCGGACTTACACACACACACACACACACACACACACACACACACATACATACATACATACATACATACATACACACACACATACACACATTCAGCTTTATATATTAGATATATATATATATATATATATATATACTAGCTGTACTACCCGGCTTCGCCCGGGTTAATAACTGCTGTTAACAAAATAGAGTGTATTAACAAAAATGTATTCTGCACACAAAAACCACAAAACAAATAGATATAAATGTAATTATAATGTCTGTCTCCCCCTCTGTATATATCTCTCTGTCTCTCTTTGTCTGTCTGTCTCTTTCCCTATCTGTCTCTGACTGTCTCTGTCTCTTTCTCCGTCTGTCTCAATCTCTTTCCCTGTCTGTCTATCTATTTCCCTGTCTGTCTATCTATCTCTGTCTCTTACCCTGTCTGTCTCTTTCCCTCTCTTTCCCTGTCTGTCTGTTTCCCTGTGTCTGTCTCTTTCTCTCTGTCTGTCTCTTTACCTGTCTGTGTCTGTCTCTTAACCTGTCTCTCTCTTTCCCTGTCTGTGTCTTTCCCTGTCAGTCTGTCTCTTTGTCTGTTTCTTTGTGTCTGTCTCTTACCCTGTCTGTGTCTGCCTCTTTCCCTGTCTGCATCTGCCTCTTTCCTTGGCTGCATTGTCAGGAAAAAACTGTGGAGGAAGAAAGCGCAAAATAGGGTCTTATCTGGTGGACAAGAGATTAAAATGTAAAGAGACAGGTACTCACCTGTTTCCGTTGTGACAGGCACAACTCCTCTGCGAGAATTTAGGCAGAAAGTGCATATGGTGGTCAGCTGCAGCCCCGATGGGAAAGTAGATCACAAGATGTATGAGAAAAACGGGTTTGATGCTGCGCTAAAAACCACAACTCCAGGGGATTTGATGAAATCCTTTTCTTTATTTGCACGGGTCAACGCGTTTCGAAGGCACAGCCGCCTTCTTCATCAGGACAATATAAAGCAAAAAAGAAAAGGTTATGCTGTTCTTTTTTGCTTTATATTGTCCTGATGAAGAAGGCGGCTGTGCCTTCGAAACGCGTTGACCCGTGCAAATAAAGAAAAGGATTTCATCAAATCCCCTGGAGTTGTGGTTTTTAGCGCAGCATCAAACCCGTTTTTCTCATACATCTTGGCTGCATTGTGACACACCAACATTCCATATAAGGCCGTGGCTGCGCATTCTTCTGAAGTTGTGGCTGCACTGTTGCTCCCAGCTCCATTCGCTTTAATGGAGGCAGGTTTTTGGTGAATAATTGTAAAGCGGGGGTTAAAAATTTCCCCTCAAAACATAGCCTATGACGCTCTCGGGGTCCAGAAGTGTGAGTGTGCAAAATTTTATGGCTGTAGCTGCGACGGTGCAGATGCCAATCCCGGACATACACACATACACACACACATACACACATTCAGCTTTATATATTAGAAGATATACAGTAGAACCTCGCTTAACGAGTAACCCACTTAACGAGAATTTCACCTAACAAGCAAAGCTTTCTGTAAATTTGTAACCTGCTTTACGAGAAAGCTTACCTGTAAGAGCAAAATCCTCACCTCACACACTTCCTGTTCGTCCATCCACCGTGCTCTAACCCGCACTTGCACTGTCCACACAAACACACATGTACGCACAAACACACACAAACATACACGCACTCACACGCGGTGGAACGGAAGGTAAGGTGAGCATATAATATCTGTACCTTCCATTTCATCACCGGCCTCCTGGGTCCTGTAGTGCGCCGCGCCGATCTGCTCCGCTCCGCTCCACTCCAGGCAACGGCATCCATTGCAACGAAGCAGGAACTTCCTGGTTCCTGTCACCGCTACTCAAAGGCAGCGCGCTGGCCAAACAGAGGCAAGCGGCTCTGCCTTTGACGTCAGCGCTCTGGCAGGAAGTTCCGCCCTCGTTGTTATTGTGAAGCCCCTCCAGTGTTGTGTCGGTGCATTACCTTCAGGGACTCCACGCAGCTGGATCCTGTCACAGGTAGGAGATCTTCTATTTAGGATTGTCGTGACGCCACTCTCAGAATTGCAGTCAGTGGAGACCGCCACTGCAGATTAAGGGATGCCTGGGGCTGATGGTGGGTGCAGCCAGTTGTAATAGCCTCCTGAGAGTGAGGCAAGCCCCAGGGCCCTGTGTAGGTGTGTAGAACCACAAGGCACAGAATAACTCAACACAAGCAGAATGTCTTTCAGGGGTTTTACTCACTGTTGATGGCAGGGTGAGTAACCCGGGCGTAGCTGGGATGAACCAGGCTGGAACCAGGTGTCCTTCAGGCTGACTGATGAGGGTGGCTACCGACTCGCCTTCCTTAGCCCTTCTGTGGTTTGTGGTAACCCCGACTTTTAGTCCCTATGGGGGTCACCCAGGGAAGTAGCTGCTCCCCTCGTTTGTTTGCCGTTTGCTTGTCGCCTGGACCAGATCACTCCAGCTGCTTGCCTCCTGTGAACTATGGGCCCTAACTGTGGCTACGTGGCTGCGGCCTTTGGGGTGTTGTGGCGTGGGCTTTGAGGGCCCCACACCGGCAGGTTTAGCAAGGAAAGGTGGATCTATCCCCGCACCGGGATCTGCCGCCCGTTTGGGCCTGGTGCTCCCTGACAGTCTCCTTACTTTCCACTACACTGCTCTCTCTCCAGCTGTGTGTGGTGTTCGGGCAGCACTACCAGGTGACCGTTCTCCCCCGTCGGTAGTCACTGCGCGGACGCTGTTAGACTGCAACAGCTCCAGGGTCTGCTCCTGCTCTTCCTGAGCTGCACACTAAACTGGCTCACTCGTGGGACCTGCACTGCTGCTCCTGTCTGAGCCCCACTGCCATGCTCCTCACTCCTCCACACTCTGCTTCAGACTGTTTACTCCTCCTTCTCTTTTCCCCTTGTGCCTGCCTACGTCACCTAGCAACCAGGCTCTCTACCACACCCCTTGAGTGGAGATGGAGGCTTCGCCCCCTCCACTCCTCAAGTGGAGGTGAAGGCTTTGCCCCCTCCTGGGATCCCCAGGGGTCCTCTCAAAGGTACATGTGTGAGACCTGATCACTATGCGCCTGTGTAGTCACACCTCGGTCAGCCTTCTGGATAACCTGTGTTGCACTGTCCCCAGCATGGGTGCAGTACTCAGTGGTGCCTGACCAGGTCAGGGGCGCCACATTCCCCCTTAGTTATCACCAGCACGTCCTCGGGCTGCAAGACAACATTTTAAAATGCATAAAACATTAAAACATGGTAAAACATTTTAAAACCACCAGGTACCATACATCACCACCCTCCACCCACAAGTCCGTTAACCCACCCAAAACCCTCTCACGTTGGCCGCGCCTTCAGCCACTTCTGGCAGGATATAGAGGCGGCTTTCATGGGCTGGTGGTTTCAGGGTATACCTGGCCTGGTGGAGCCGCGCCTTCAGCCTCTTCTGGCAGGATGTAGAGGCGGCCTCCACAGTTGGTGCTGACCAGGTACCCTCTTTGTGGTGGAGAGCCAGGCCCCATAAACAGGCATGCTCCCTGGTTGCAGGCGAGCCAAGGCCCCATAAACGGACGTGCTCCCTGGTTGCAGGTGAGCCAAGCCCCTAAACAGGCTGGCTCTGGTGGTGGTACCTCTGGGGTAACTATTTACACTGCGAGAGTTTGTGGCTATAGCCAGTTCATAGCCTTAAGGTTCATGGGTTTCTCACATTAGTTCATGTGGGCACATGCTTAAACTTATAAACGTTGCAAACTGGTCAAAACTGTAACTTGCTGTACTTTCTTTACTTTACATAGATTCCTCCTTACCAGGGCTTGGGCCTGTAGGGCTGCGGCACCTGTTGTTTTCTTCATTTCTCTCATCATCGGAGGTAGTCTCATCAGTGGGTCCTTTATCTTTCCTTTCTTCTTCTGTATCTGTTTCTTTTTCTTGTGGTATGGAGACAACTGGGTTGCTATAGGAATCTCTGGTACATGGCGTAACGTCAAGTGCATACCATCCTCTTTCTCCCTGATGCATTGTGAATTCCACTGTATCTCCCATCTGTAAGTTCCTTCCCGGATGTCCTCTGGGCAAATGGGCTCTAACATCCCTTCTATTCACAAATATGCCTTCTTTTATACCAGGAGCTACTATGAAACCATATCCACTCTTCAAACTGAAATCCTCTACTACACCACGACAAAGTGGACCTCTAACCTGGGATTTGGCCCTTCTCAGGAACCGTTTCTCTTCCAAGTCTCTGGCCATGACTTCGTCTTTCTGCTCTGGAGACTGCGGTGCGGGGGAAAGCTTGGTTCTGCTACGGCGCCGTGTCCTACGGGCTGGATTCTGCTGGGCTGTTACTTCACTGCCTGCAGGCCCCCAGGTGAGGTTTCTAGGCAACTCTTCCTCTTCATCCCAGCGGGAATACGGCAGCATCTCTGGCTCTGGGCATGGATCCACTGCTGATGGCTCCGGGGTCAGCTCCTCAGCTTCCTGGCCTCCTCTCCCCCTTAGTTCTTCGGAGCACTCCTGTTGTGGCAGCGCCGGGGATGGGTGGTCATCAGCAGGCCCGGGCTGGGGACTCTTTGGCGTGGATATTGCTGGAATCCTCCTGGGGGTGTGCGGAGGGAGCAGATACCGGTCCACCATCTCCTGTGGGAACTGGGCCTCTAGGTTGGCCTTCAGCTTCCAGTATTCGGGGTCCTCTCCTATCAGGGACTTCCTAGCAGGGACTTCCTTAGACTGGGGAGCGGTGTCTGCTCTGGCCTTGCAGGCCGGGGTAAACAGTGGTACATTCTTGTCTTGGCGGGCCGCGCCTGACATGGCGGCGGCCTGGTCTTGGCGGGCCGCGCCTGACATGGCGGCGGCCTGGTCTTGGCGGGCCGGGCTGGGCGCTTCTGCGGTCTGGACTTGGCGGGCCGCGCCGGGCGCTTCTGCGGCCTGGTTCAGCGTCGCCGCGCCGGGCGCTTCTGCGGCCTGGTTCAGCGTCGCCGCGCCGGGCATCTCTCCTGGGACTGCGGGCATGGCAGCAGGGGTCGGGGCACTCGCGCTGGCAGGGGCAACACCGGACTCACCCATCAGTAGCATTATCGGGGTCGGAGTCGTCGCCGCTCGGTCTGGCACTCGTCGCGCAGCTTTTTCCTCATAGGCCTTCACCGCGGCAGCCATCTCCAGAAGCTCCATGCGTTCCTCTCTGATCTGCTCCACGACCCGGGTCTCCAGTCGGTCGCAGAACTGGGCAAGCTCCCGATACCACCAGGCAGCGGAGCCTGGTTCTGGGTTTCTGCGTTCAGACGCCATTTCCTCTGCGCCTTCTTCTGCACGATTTCCCAGCAGTGGACTCGTCGCTGCCTCCAGTTGCAGGCTCTTCAGTTTCTGCTCTGCCTCTTCCAGCAGCAGGCTTCTGGCTCCCTTTCTGTCCCGACGTCTCTGAACGCCTCCGCTCTCTTCACTTGCGAGGTCAGGACTCTGCAGGGGATCTCTGGGTAGCCACGCCTCTTCGTGGGCGGTAACTTCTCCCAGCGCGGGCTGCTGTTGTTTTTCAGCGCGCTTTTCATGGTGGCAATATGGCGGCGCTTCCAATTTTTCAAGCGGACCGCCCAGGCACATGGTCACCTGTCTGAACAGGTCTAGTCCTTATCCTGTTCGTGACGCCAGATGTGAAGCCCCTCCAGTGTTGTGTCGGTGCATTACCTTCAGGGACTCCACGCAGCTGGATCCTGTCACAGGTAGGAGATCTTCTATTTAGGATTGTCGTGACGCCACTCTCAGAATTGCGGTCAGTGGAGACCGCCACTGCAGATTAAGGGATGCCTGGGGCTGATGGTGGGTGCAGCCAGTTGTAATAGCCTCCTGAGAGTGAGGCAAGCCCCAGGGCCCTGTGTAGGTGTGTAGAACCACAAGGCACAGAATAACTCAACACAAGCAGAATGTCTTTCAGGGGTTTTACTCACTGTTGATGGCAGGGTGAGTAACCCGGGCGTAGCTGGGATGAACCAGGCTGGAACCAGGTGTCCTTCAGGCTGACTGATGAGGGTGGCTACCGACTCGCCTTCCTTAGCCCTTCTGTGGTTTGTGGTAACCCCGACTTTTAGTCCCTATGGGGGTCACCCAGGGAAGTAGCTGCTCCCCTCGTTTGTTTGCCGTTTGCTTGTCGCCTGGACCAGATCACTCCAGCTGCTTGCCTCCTGTGAACTATGGGCCCTAACTGTGGCTACGTGGCTGCGGCCTTTGGGGTGTTGTGGCGTGGGCTTTGAGGGCCCCACACCGGCAGGTTTAGCAAGGAAAGGTGGATCTATCCCCGCACCGGGATCTGCCGCCCGTTTGGGCCTGGTGCTCCCTGACAGTCTCCTTACTTTCCACTACACTGCTCTCTCTCCAGCTGTGTGTGGTGTTCGGGCAGCACTACCAGGTGACCGTTCTCCCCCGTCGGTAGTCACTGCGCGGACGCTGTTAGACTGCAACAGCTCCAGGGTCTGCTCCTGCTCTTCCTGAGCTGCACACTAAACTGGCTCACTCGTGGGACCTGCACTGCTGCTCCTGTCTGAGCCCCACTGCCATGCTCCTCACTCCTCCACACTCTGCTTCAGACTGTTTACTCCTCCTTCTCTTTTCCCCTTGTGCCTGCCTACGTCACCTAGCAACCAGGCTCTCTACCACACCCCTTGAGTGGAGATGGAGGCTTCGCCCCCTCCACTCCTCAAGTGGAGGTGAAGGCTTTGCCCCCTCCTGGGATCCCCAGGGGTCCTCTCAAAGGTACATGTGTGAGACCTGATCACTATGCGCCTGTGTAGTCACACCTCGGTCAGCCTTCTGGATTACCTGTGTTGCACTGTCCCCAGCATGGGTGCAGTACTCAGTGGTGCCTGACCAGGTCAGGGGCGCCACATTATGGTCACCTGATACACGGCCCGCACCGGAGAACAGCAAATCCCAGGAGACCGGCGATGGAACGGAAGGTAAGGTGAGCATATAATATGTGCGTGTGCATGTGTGCTTGTGTGTTTGTGTGTGTTTGTGTGTGTTTGTACATGTTTGTGTGCGTTTGTGCATGTGTGGAATGATAGAATAGGGGACCAGGATGGGACATTTAACAGATTGTGGAACGGATCGTCAGCGCTGCAATGATTTCCTATGGGAAATTTTACTCTGCTGAACGAGTAAGGGGTGCTTCACACACAGCGAGCTCGCTGCCGAGATCGCTGCTGAGTCACGCTTTTTGTGACGCAGCAGTGACCTCATTAGCGATCTCGCTGTGTGTGACACTGAGCAGCGATCTGGCCCCTGCTGCGAGATCGCTGCTCGTTACACACAGCCCTGGTTCGTTTTCTTCAAAGCCGCTCTCCCGCTGTGACACACAGATCGCTGTGTGTGACAGCAAGAGAGCGACAAATGAAGCGAGCAGGGAGCAGGAGCCGGCGTCTGACAGCTGAGGTAAGCTGTATCCAAGATAAACATCGGGTAACCAAGGTGGTTACCCGATATTTACCTTAGTTACCAGCCTCTGCAGCTCTCACGCTGCCTGTGCTGCCGGCTCCGGCTCTCTGCACATGTAGCTGCTGTACACATCGGGTTAATTAACCCGATGTGTACAGCAGCTAGGAGAGCAAGGAGCCAGCGCTAAGCAGTGCGCGCGGCTCCCTGCTCTCTGCACATGTAGCTGCATTACACATCGGGTTAATTAACCCGATGTGTACTGTAGCTAGGAGAGCAAGGAGCCAGCGCTCAGTGTGCGCGGCTCCCTGCTCCCTGCTCACACTGGTAACTAATGTAAACATCGGGTAACCATACCCGATGTTTACCTTAGTTACCAGTCTCCGCAGCTTCCAGACGGCGGCTCCGTGCAAGCGCAGCGTCGCTTGCACGTCGCTGCTGGCTGGGGGCTGTTCACTGGTCGCTGGTGAGATCTGCCTGTTTCACAGCTCACCAGCGACCATGTAGCGATGCAGCAGCGATCCTGACCAGGTCAGATCGCTGGTCGGATCGCTGCTGCATCGCTAAGTGTGAAGGTACCCTAACTTGATTAACAAGCACAGTCCCAGAACGGATTGTTCTTGTTGAGCAAGGTTCCACTGTATATATATATATATATATATATGTGTATATATATATATATATATATATATATATATATATATATATATATATATATATATATATATACATATATTGTGAGCCACAATGGCGACAGTGATATTCACACAACTGTAAATTGTGAACTATCCAACCAAAAATGCTAAAAATCCATGACATTAGTAAGGCCTTGTAGCACATACTGTATATATATGCACTGATGAGCGCAAAAGTGGAGGTTAAATTGCCTCCTTTTTAGAGTTTGACTAAAGCAAGAGGCTCATCACTTCTCATGGACAGTGGAGGCTTGTCTATGATCTACTGACAGCTGTACAAGCTGAAGTTCAATAGCCTGATTTGGGTGAAAGTGTCAGTTTTAACAAGATTAATCAGTGTCAAGATTTAGTTAATAATGAAGCCCATTTTTGCCTGAAGTCACCCTTCTATAAGCTGTGTTGTGTGCTTTATTGCCATCTGGTGGAATGTTGCAGTATTACAGCAGTAAATGGAAGCTCTAGAACAGTGTCAGCAGCACTAACTTATCAAAAAACACAGACAGAAAATATTTTTTACGGACACATTATAAAACCCACATTATGATTATAGGTGATCCAGGTCTACATAGTCTATATTCTATAGAATGTAAGCCCGCAAGGGCAGGGTCCTCTTCCCTCTGTACCAGTCTGTCTATTGTAACATGTATTTGTATGTAACCCCCAATGTACAGCACCATGCAATCAATGGTGCTCTATGAATAAATAATAATAATAATAATAATAATAATAATAATCATCAAAGAGGTTGAAAAAAGCCCTGGGCCCATCTAGTTCATCCTTCCTCCACCAATTCTACATTTTGTCATTAAGTAATTTATAACCAACAATGTTGTGTGTACTGAGGAAATCATCCAGCCCTTTTTTAAAAATTGTTAAAGTGTCAGCCATTACTACCTTATGTGGTAGGGTATTCCACAGTCTGACTGCTCTAACTGTAAAGAACCCTTTCCTATGTAGCTGCCGGAATCACTTTTCTTCCACTCGCAGTGAGTGACTCCTGGTTTTTAGTATTGTCTTTGGAAGGAATAAGCCATGTGCCAGTCCTTTGTATTGACCACACACATACCTCTCAACTTTTTAAGAGTAGAAAAAGGGACAAAGCATGCGATCTACGCAGTGGACCGTGGCAAATTTTGACCATGCTCCTAGCTACACACCAAGCCACACCCATTTAGCAGTGAGGAACGTTCAGCAGATGACCTGGATTGGCCGTGTTTATGTGACGCTCTGGACTAGTCAGGTCGTCTCAGGTAGTCACACACAACACCACCCCCCCCTCCCGATTAGGTAACACCAGTCAAACTAACAGTCTTGTCACCACCCTCCAGGTTTGATGTCCACACCAGGGGGGCGGAGCCAGGCAGTAGGCTCCGCCCACCGAGGAGTTCACAGGCCTGGAGGCGGGAAAATAAGTAGTCAAGTTCAAGTTCGAGGAGACAGTAGTCTGGAGGAGGTGTAGAGCAGACAAGTTCACGGACAGTCCTGTGTCCAGGCTGCCAAGAGACTACCAGGTGGCTGGGTCGGGGCCCAGTCACCATTGGCAAGGAGGCAGATGGTGGTGGCCGCCTGCAGGAGACCGGGAAGACGACTGGTGGAACCGTAAGGGACCGGGACAGGGTAGTGGCCCGCCAGAACCAAACTGGGGAGCCAACTGGATACCGGAGCACCAGGCAGGGTACTCAGACGCAGTACAAAGCCCTGAACTGACAGGGCTGAGTTGAATCAACTGATTGCGGACTGGACTTAAGGACCTATCCCACACAAGTCCCGTTAGAAGACAACAGCCCAACTATACAGGGTAAAGCCACCGCCAAGGCATAGAGACTCAAAAGGCCAGCGTCTGTGGGCAAACGGGCTCCTACGGCATATACAAGTCGGGGAGCGGACTACCGGTGTTTAGGCATAGGAGTCAAACATTTACACAAAGAGGTGCAGGGGAAAGGCAGAAACCACTAACCTATTCTGGGAAAAGCTGCAGCCGGCTGCGGGCCCCGTTCATCACTCCGTTTGGTTTACCAGAGACTCCAGTGTCTTGTGTCAGAGTGAGTACACCAGTGCCATCAGGCACCGCACCGCACTGCACTGCAACACTTCACCCTGCATCCCGGCCCTTGCCTACCGGGCCCCGTGACCAACACCCCTACCCACGGAGGGGTCAACACCTAGCTGCGCCATTACACCGCTCCCAGGAGCCCCCCATACCTTCACCGCAGTGGTGGTGTCTACAATCACCACAACCCGTGGGTGGCGTCACGAACTAACATCCCAAACCAAACCACCGCGGCCCCGGCCGTGGAACTCCTCACCCAAATTCCCGCGTGTAGCGCCAACTCCCTTGCACAGCGATGTGACCCCTGGGTCCGTGAGAGGCTCGAGCCACCACCCGCAGTACAAGCACGGATCCGAGCGGCTCGGCGGCCGCAGCCGAGCCCACGGTGCGGTACATTTACACATTGCAGAAATCTTGTGTTTTTTGTTTTTTGCTGCTGTCTGCACCAAATTATTCAACAATCTTCTCTGATTATTGCATTGTTGCTGCATTTTTTATGCCTTTTCGCGATTATTTGATGCGTTATTGGTGCAGATGCGAAGCCACTTTTTTTTAGTGTTTTTATAGTACAGAAAAGCTTTAATTTTGCAGTTTTTTTATGCTCCACATAGAAGCTTCTAGTGAAAAATAACGCACCAAAACCTCAAATTTCAGCTGCGTCTTTTCATGGAATCACATCCACTTTGCATGGACAATTAAACACAGCAGAATTTTTGTGCAAAACAAGCAGGAGAAAAAACCCGGCATTTATGCTACATGTGAACAGACTAAATGTCCAAGCAAAGAGGATGTGATTTCATGAAAGCTACGCTCACTCAGCGTCTAACTGAACGGTTTTGGTATTTTTTTTCTCTATAGGCTTCAATGTGGAGCATGAAAAAAACGAAAGCGAAAAAAATGGCATTATATTTTTAAATGCAGTATCAAAGCTTTTCTGTAGGATTAAAATGCATTAAAAACCCGGATTCACATCTGCACAAAATGTATCAAATATCTGGGAAAATGCATAAAAAACGCAGCAAACACACAATAATCAGAGAAGATTGTTATTGCGCTCGTGGTGCAGACACCTGCAGAAAAAAGCAGCATTTACGCTACATGTAAACACAGCCTCAGCATGACATTTTTTATGGGTTTTAAAGAAAAATAATAAATTGCGCCATTTTTTTCGCTATTTACCGATCCCCATAAATAATCTGGCTGTTGTGTTGTTTGGATTGTTACGATTACAGGGACACCAAATAAGTCCGAGACCCTGCGCGGTGTAGTGACAGTTGGTGGGGGAGAACGGTCATCGAGTGAGGATGCTGAAAAGGTGCTCATGACAACTAGGCACATACGGGGAACAGGTCCCTAGAGCAGACTATAGTGTAAATATCTGCTAAACCTGCTGGTGAGGGGAACTACAAGTACCTCACCAACCACACAGAGTCTGAGCCTCAGCAACAACGCAGGGACCCATAAGGAGACAGAGCTTGAAGCCATCTCACCTGGTCCACGCTGCCGGCAAACGGTCCAAAGAGGGGAGAAAAGGTAGTTGCGACTCCCTGGATAGACCCCACGGTACTTCAAGTCAGGGGTTATCTGAACACAGAAGTGCTAGGAAGGCGAGCTACCTGTTACCCTCAGACTGGCCCGAAGGAGCCCCTGGTCCTACCTGGTTTACCACAGAATCACCCGGGTCAGCTCACAACAACAGCAGAAGTGAGTAAAAAGCAGTTGAAGACTTTTGGACTCAGCCTGAGTTATTCCTGACCCGCAATCCTACCCACCTGAGCCTCTGGGGCCTGCCTCACTCACGGGAGGCCACACCATCTGACTGCAGACCCCATCAGCCCCAGACGCTCATAAAATCTGCAGTGGCGGTCATCCATATCCCTGACCGCAAGCAGTGAGTGGCATTATGACACATTTACAAAAACTAACATACTGTTTGCCATATAAAAAGAAGACCCTGTGGTGTCCCTGAAGCTGGAACGACATCTCTGGGGCGACACATATGCACACATGTATTTATACATATAATTGTGATCTCCTCTGAGACAGCTTTTATCTAAGCTAAACAAATCAAACTTTTCCAACCTCTCATCATATGGGAGGCCTTCCGTTCCTTGTAGTAGTCAAGTTAGCCACCTTTGAATTGACTCTAACTTCTGAATATCCCTTTTAAAATGTGGAGCCCAAAACTGGATCCCATATTCTAGATGTGGCCTTACATGTGATTTATAGAGGGGTACCAGTACATTGTGATCAGGAACCTAATCGCTCTTTTTATACACCCTAAAATCTTGTTTGCTTTAGCGGCTGCTGCCTGACATTGAGTGCTGCTGCTCAGCTTATTTGTAACCAGAATCCCCAAGTCCTTCTCCTGTTCTGTAGTCCAGAGTTTACTTCCATTTAATGTATACGCAGCTATAGGATTACTCCGTCCTAGGTGCATTACTTTACATTTATCAACATTAAATCTCATTTGCCAAGTATCTGTCCATTCAGACATCTCATCCAGATCGTTTTGTGATATTGTACTATCAAGGTCCGTTTTTTATATCCTACATAGTTTGGTGTCATCAGCAAAATAATAATTACAGTCAATATAATCTGTATAAGTTTTTTCAGCTTCAAAAAATGATGACTAATTTTTTTTTACAGACAGGGAAAAAAGTGCCTTATTTTTACAGAGTGCTCGGGATTTTCTGGACGGTTGACAGCCCAGTACCCAGACCCAGTGTACAAACCTAAATTATTGGATAAAGTACCCTGTAAATGATGCATAGCATTAAAAAACTAAAAGAGAATCTGATGTGGAGACACAACGGTCTGGGCGTGCTCTCATCTGCGGGCCTGGTTGTCTTTAGAAAGACCACATGGATCGAGGCTCATCCCACTGAATGCCTGTACTTCTTCCCTGTGGACAGAACACTACACAGACAACACAGGGTGAGGGAACCACACATATGTAAGACTTTATTGGGTCATCAAAAGTCAACAGCATATACTACATTCCAAGTCTAATGCCGCTGGCATTCCTGAAGCTTCCCTCTTCCTCCTCACCGTCGCTCTGTGTGATCCTCTCCTGTGTTCCCACCATGGGTTCTGGCTGCCAAGTCTTCTTAGAGTGCACGCTTACACTTAGAGTGCACGCACTCCCTGCTTCTTAAAGGTGCAGCGCCCTTAATGTAGAAGTGCCTTCAGCCTATCTCATGGTCTGCTTTTTACTTGAACCAGCACTCCTCCCATTTGTCACAGGTGTGTTTAATTAGCAGTAGACTGCAAGGAGGGGTTCTGTCTTTTTTGCTGTCAGTTCACATACTGGGAACTTGTGGAAGGTGAGTCTGCCAGCTCCTTTCACAGGGTGTTTGTACTGTGTGGCAGCCATTATCACGATGGTTTTGTGTATGTAGGGCGGTGAAGCAAAAATAGAAAGAATTGAAGCAGCAACACTCACCATTTATGTCCATGATTCTTTATTTTAATTCCATAAGATCACCAAATGCGGGGTGCAGGGAAGGAAGAGTGGGGAACCCAATGTAGCACCCCTGAGACCCTGAGGTCACTACAAGGAACTGCATCCTCTTTGGGATGTAGGATCTACCCCCTGGGACCTGGAATACCAGTTCCTTTTCTACCAAAACACAATCTAAATCCTAGTTCTCCTCTCCACATTGGGCATAGAGGGTTAACCACGTAAGGGGATGGTCACCATGGGAACGAGTCCCTGGGTATAGCCAGCCTGGTGGGAGGGGTCAGTCAGTCTGAGAGGAATCTAAAGTCGGGAGCACACAAGAGAGGTGTGTGGACGTGCCTGAGCTGGGTCCGTGTAACGGTGACCCCGGGGACACAGGAGAAAGGTCGCCAGGATGGGTACCGAGATACCACTGGGACCGGAACACACACGGGGCACAGGGCCCTGGGTCAAGCACAAGTTTTAGACTGTTTGGCAAATACCTGCCCGGGGAGGACACCTTCACAGACTTCACCGAACCAAATAATATGGGGACATCAGCAGTAAACTAGGATCTGGGTTCGGACACTTGCCTCCCCGCAGGGTCCACACTGCCCGCCGTATGGAGATGGAGACTGTACCCCAAAAGGGACAGTCGGGGTCCCCAAACGCTACGGGGACTCAATCTACAGAGAGTGCCGAGGACAGAGAAACCTGGGTCACTACATTGGCACTGGTCCTCCTGGGATCTGAATCAGCAACCCTTAGGTCCACAGTGAGTAGAGACTGTTAAAGACAACCTGGTGTGGTCCCATTATTGCCCCACTATAACTCCCAGGCACAACCCTATCTGCGGAGGGCCTACCATCACAGCTGCCACTACCACCAGCCCTGGGAGTACCCACATTGAGCAGCGGCGGTTCTCCATCATTAACCGCAACCTGCAGGTGGTGTCACATGACAAAAACTCTTATCTCCCCTGTAAATACACCCCATTAACAAAAGGGCCCAGAGCACGGGATCGGGCAATGACCACTAGAGTGACATTCCCATTTGTTACTGCCCGGGACCGAGTACCCCCTTCCCTGGGCGCTACACCCACATTTGGTGATCTTATAGAATTAAATTAAAGAATCATGGACATAAATGGTGAGTGTTACTGCTTCAATTCTTTCTATTTTTGCATTGTCATGAGTTTTTACTCTGTGCAGCGCACCTCTTATATTCCTTCTTTTAATTATCAGTAACATTGTAACATTGTCGCCAAGTGGAGCTAGTGGTCAGCGGTTAGTGCTGGACCTCTACATTGTTGCATGTTATTTAAACCAAGAGAAGCCTAACACAATTTGTGCAGGAAGGTCTTTGAGTACATAGAAAGTAATGTGCTCTGAATGGAGTACCCCTATGCGGAGCTCCAACCCCGATACACATTCCTTAAAGACCCTTTGGGAGAGAGGTGATGAGTCAAAAGCAAAGATCCGGACAGGACTGTATAACTTGTCCACCTCTAACCCTGAGGGGCGAGCAAACTGTTCGTCAACTATGTTTGCCCCTGAGCTATCATCAAGAAAAACCTTAACAGAGACCTCTTTGTCCCTTATTTCAACCTTGGCAGGTAGCAAACACTGAGACACCATGATGGAGGAAATATGTCAGCCCAGGTTGGAATCCCGGTGGACCTAACAGTTTTCTGACGGATAACCTCTCTTAGGCACCAAAGGACAGGTAATAATAAAGTGACCCTTTTTTCCCCACAGTAAAAGCAAGTGCCTCCCTTTTAGGAGTAGGAGAAACGCTCCTCACATGAGGCGTCCCACCAAGCAGCCTGAGCTCAAGTGGTGCCTCGGATGGTAATGCTGCTACAGCCACCACATCTCAGAGAGCCTTGGTATTATGAGACCTTTACGGAACTGGCAATCAATAGGGATTACCAAGGACAAAGCTGCCTCAAGGGAGGGAGGAGTCTCGTCCATAACCAAGGCCTCTTTTACCCTCTCAGACACAACCTGAAGAAATCAATTTTTGAGAGCAAGATTGTTCCACAGTGTGTCCATAGACCAGCGCCAGAATTTAGCACAAAAATCTTCTCCCGGCCGATTTCCCTGGTGCAGTATATGGATCTCAGACTTTGCCAGTGACACCCTATCTGGATCGTTGTACATAAGGCCAAGTGCAGAGAAAAACCCTTCCACTGACATAAACACAGGTGGTTCAGGAGGCAAGGAAAAAGCCTGTGCTTGTGGGTTTCCACTAAGATGTGAGATCACAATACCGACCCACTGCGCCTCATTCCCAGATGAATGAGAACGTAGGCAAAAGTGCAATTTACATGCCTCCCTGAAGGTGGAATCCCCTGGCAACCTCTCCGAGAGTGGCAGCTTTGGGTTCTGGCAATCCGACAACCAGCATGGAACGCGCCGGAGTAGCAGACGGAACCTGTTACTGAACTGTCCCCCTTATTTCCACCACTTAGAGGGATAGCGCCTGCAACTCTCTTGAAAGTGAGGCTACGGGGTCCATGTTGAATTTTAAATTTGGCTGATAATATTGTTAAGGGTGTGACGAGATCACTAGGAGCAGGGGAGCCTGGACTGGTCCTCAGGTTAGGGGAACCCTCGCTGACCTTGATCCCAAAGATACGCCTGAAGGTGACGATGTTTGGGCCGCCTTCCTTCACCTAGCTCCTCAATAACCCTTGTCTAGTGGCCCTCCTCCCTCCACGCAGGAGAGGGCTGGGAAAGGAGGGATTAATCCCACAAAAATAAACAGATGGGGGAAAACCAAAACTTAAACTCACAGCAATCACTCACAGAGGTATTGACAATACACGATCAGGAAGAAACTAAAGGAAGGGAGGAAATGATCAGACACAAACATAATTTCCACAACACATCAAACAGAACACAGAGGGTCACCAGCAACTGGATAATAAAACACAAGGACTGGGATCGCATAAGCTATCATCGGCATGGGAGACCAGTCTCCACCATCCAAAAAGGGTGGAGGTAACCATGATAGGTCTCCTGCAACAAGTGTCTCAAGCAGTAATCCATAGGCTAGCAGAAATTAATTCCTGCAAGCCTGAGTACTAACAAGAGCACAGCTGGTCGCCGACTGAGCCTGTCTGTACAACCCAGAAGCAGTATCGTGTGGAGTGTCTAATTCTGCTGTGTGAACAGCGTTAAAATACTCCTGAAACTCGGCTTGATTTGAGCCTCACACCGTGTGAGGTCTCTTTCACACGTCCGTGAAAAACCACGCACGTTTTTCACGGACGTGTCAGAGGTGCGTTTTGCCCTCCGTGAGCCGTGTTCATGGCACACGTGTGTTCTCAGTGTGTTATCCGTGATAACACACGGAGAACGGGAAATTTCTGCTCACCTGTCCCTGGCGTCGCTGTCCGTGGTGCTGATCTTCGGTCTCCGGTGCTGCCGACTCCCCGCTGCTGCTGCTTCCGGCCGCAGTGAAGTGAATATTCAATGAGCATAATGAGCGGGGGTCAGAAGCAAGTGACAGCAGCGGCAGAGACAGCAGGGCTAGAGAAAGTGAGTAAAGTTTTTTTTTTTTCTCAAACACATGTGTTTTCTCCGGCGCGTGTCACACGGAAGAACTCCGTGTGGTCCATTTGCGTTCCGTGTGACACCCGTGATGCCGGAGAAAAACGGACATGTTGATGTGTGGAGCACACAGACACACGTATGCTCCACACGTACACACGGTCCATTGCAGAACACGCACGTGAGCGCAGACCCATTGATTTTAATGGGTCTACATGTGCCTATGTCTCCGGTACGTGAGGGAGCGGACCATACACGTACCAGAGACACAGACGTGTGAAAGAGGCCTGACACTGTGCCAGTATTCTGCAATGCACTACCCCAGACCATTCCACTAACTCCTAGCCCCCAAAATTATTAAGGGTGCTTAAAAACACATCTGTTTGGACAAGTCTATCACCTCAACTCACTAACCTATCTCTCCTCTACTCCCTCTTTCTAAATATTTATTGAAATCTGGTCCTTCTTATTCATCTCTGTTGACATCCTCCATGCCCCGATAGATAGACAGATCATGACCGGATCATGCAGCTTTGATGAAAACCCCTATTTATTTTAATGATGGCTGGACCAGACATAACAAGTACTTGTTATCTATTGTGTCCCCCAATTTCCTTATATAGTGGCGACCATTATAATGTCTGGGCATAGGGACTGTGGAGAAATCATATTGTGTAGGAGACATTATGCTGTGTGTGGTGGGGGATGTAAAGCTTTATATTGTGTGTGAGGAGGAATCATCCTACTGTACTTTAGGGTATGTCCACACTCTGCATTTTTGATTTGACAAATAAAATGCACACTGTAAATACTGCGTTTGACAAAAAAAATTGGTGAAAACACATGCGTTTTCGATTCGGTTTCAATGTGTTTTTGATGCATTTTTGTCAGTGCGTTTTTTAAAGGAGAAATAAAATATGATAGGATAATTGATAGCTAGGATAGATAGAAAAAATAGAAAGAATAGATATATAGAAAGAACATATTGAATAGATAGAAAGGAAATATAGAATAGATAATAAGAAAGAACAGGTAGAATAGATGGAAAGAAATAACAGAATAGCTTGATAGAGGGATAGCTAGCTTAGAAAGTTTTTTTATTTTTTTGATAAAAAATTACGTAAGGTCCCCCCCATTTTTCATATCCAGCACAGGAACAGCAGCAGCTGCGGGCTGCAATTCTCAGCTATCTGGTGTACCTTGGCTGGTTATGAAAAATAGAGGGGATCCCACACTTTTTTTAATTATTTAATTTATTTAAAAAAAAAAAAAAGACTGCCCCCCCCCATTTTTCTAAAGCCAGCCAAGGTGCAGTAAACAACAGGGGGCTGATATTATTAGGATGGGAAGGCCTATCGTTATTTGGCCTTTTCTAGCCTAACAATAGCAGCCCACAGCCGCACCAGAATTGGCGCATCCATAAGATGTGCCAATTCTGGCGCTGGACCCGCCCGCCTCTTCCCGTTGCTCTGGTGCAGTGGCAATTGGGGTAATAAAGAGTTAATGGCAGCACACAGCAGCCACTAAGTCCTAGATTAGTGATGAGACCCCGCTCCCATCACTAATCTGTAAGTGAAAGTAAATGAACACATACACCCCCAAAATCCTTTTATTTAGAATAGAATACAAAAACACCCTATTTCACCACTTTATTAACCCCAACACCCCCTTAAGGTCCAAAGTAATCCACACGAGGTTCCACAGCGATTCAGCTCTGCTGCATCCTTGTCCTGTCACAGCGAGCACCATAGAGCAAGACTGCCCGATGACAGCAGACAGAGACAGAGCCGCGCAATGAGAATGAACTCAGGCAGTAGTTATGGGCCTGCAGTTATGACGTCAGAGGTTCACCCGAGTTCATTCTCATCGCGCGGCTCTGTCTCTGTGTCGCGGCCTGATTTGCGGTCACAGGTGAAGGACTCCAGCTGTGACCGGAAATCACCTGAGTGACGGCACCACTGATCGCGCGGCTCACTTCAGTAACTCAGGTGATTTGCTGTCACAGGTGGAGGACTCCAGCTGTGGCAGCGGCTAACCTGAGTGACGTCACCGCTGATAGCGCGACTCACTTCAGTTGCTGTGAGGAGCTCACAGCAGGCCTCTTGTTCTATGGCGCTCGCTCTGAGTGTCAGAAGTAGCAGTGCTGGAAGCATTGTGGGACCTAGTCTGGATTACGTCGCACCAGGTGGGGTGTTTGGGGGGTTAATAATGTGGTGAAAGAGGTTGGGTTTTTTGTCTTTTATTTCAAATAAAGGATTTTTCGGTGTTCATGTTTTTTACTTTCACTTACAGATTAGTGATCAGGGGGTATCTCATAGATGCCTGTCATCACTAAGCTAGGACTTAGTGGCAGCTATGGGCTGCTGCCATTAACTCCTTATCACCTCAATTGCCACCGCACCAGGGCAATCGGGATGAGGCCGGTAAAGTCCCGGGACTGTCGCATCTAATGGATGCATCAATTCCGGGCGGCTGCTAGCTAATATTTTAAGGCTGGGGGGCTCCCAATGATTGGGTCTCCCCAACCTGAGAATACCAGCCCCCAGCTGTGAGGCTTTATTTTGGCTGGGTATCAAAATTGAGTGGGACCGCACACCATTTTTTAAAAAATTATTTAAACCAATCACTGGCAGCTGTGATTGGTTGCAGTCAGACAGCTGTCACTCAGTGTGGGGGCCCGTCTGACTGCAACCAATCATAGGCGCTGGTGGGCGGGAAAGCAGTGAATATAAAATGAGTCTAATGAGCGGGTGCAGTGACTATGAAATGAGCCTAATGAGTGGCTGGCATTTTCAGAAGCAGGAGAGGCCGCGGGAGCAGTGTGACAGCTGCGCCGGTGATCGGTGAGTATGAAGCGTAGAGAGACAAAGTGGAAAATATTAACAATATTACACAATGAAGAAGTGTTATGCTGCTTTTTTTTAGGCAAAGATTTTGACAAATATTTGTCAAACAAAACATTACCTAAAAAAAAAGCAACCTGCGGATGGAAATTTTGATTTCTCATTTACTTTGCAGGGCAAGCAAAACGCATGCATTTTGTCAATGACACAGTGCAGTTTAAAATGCAAACAAAATGCAATGTGCGCACATAGCCTTATATTGTTTGGGGTTGTTGAGGCATCATACTATATGGGGGTGCAAATGCACCATACTGAAATGGACAGGGGGTTATGGAGGTGTAGCGCCCCTTAGGTCATCAGGGAGCTACAAGGTACTGCATCCCCACCAGGTTGCAGGGCCTACCTCCCAGGAACCTGGAAGACCAGTCCCGGTAACAACACAAACATTCCAGATAATCCCTGTTTTTCCCCAATTCCCCCATAGACTGGTACCAGGCTACGGTTTGACCAATGGATGGCCGCCTAGAGGTGGAGCCAATACAGTCCGCTCCAAGCAGACCTGATAAAATCTGCACAGTGAGGGTACCATCAAGGACCTCACTGACCTTGAAGTTCAGGACACAGTAGCAACGGGAGAACCGGGGAACAGGACTAGAGACTCCGACCCCACAGGGTTCACGCTACCGTCATACGGACTGCCTTTAAGAGACTACCAGGAGGGCACCCCCAGCTGCTCCAAGCCACGGGGACCCATCAACCAAAGAGTGGTGCAGGGGAAAGAAGCCATCGGGTCACTAAAATGGCACAGGGACTAAGGGGACCTGCGTTCAGCACCAGCCTTCCTCGGGTGACCAGTTTACATCTTGCCGTGAGTAAAGGAACCAGTTACACTGCAACCCCTTGTGTGGCCTGTCTTCTTTCAACACCCATCTACATCACCTATCCCCTGGGACCTGGCCCTGCTTACGGAGTGCCTAACATCCAGGCTGCCACTAACACAAGCCCCAGTAGTGAAAACTGTGCAGTGGCGGCTCCATCCACATAGCCATAAACCACAAGTGGCGTCACGTGATAAACTTTCCTTTATATCCACTGTAAATATACCCCCTTTTTCAAAAAGCACCCAGGGCATGGAACCGGGCAACGGCCACCAAGTGACATTCCCCACAACCCTGGGCAACATAGCTTTTTCCTGGCGTCATGAACAGGATTGCACTAGACCCGGTCACGTGTGCCTTTATAGATTGTGTTTTATGGACTGTGTTTTACTGCTTGAAAAACTGCCGCCATTTTGGTGTAAAAAGTGACTGAGCCACAGAAATGAAAAAGGCACGAAAAGAGAGCCCTGCCCCCGGTGAGTGTCCACAATGTAAAACGAAACCGGAAGCAGGGAGCCTGGAGGCCCTGCCACAGAATGCCTCCAGGACTGTTACCAGTAACACCATGTCTGCACCGGAGGATCGTGCAAGTGCACTAGGTCACCCAGGTGCCTGGATGACGTAGAGGCTAGAGGAAGAGGTTCAATGGCTGTGCTGGACCCTGCATGCGGAACACCTGCAGCGTATTGATTAGTTGAAGGCAGAGATGATGGGAGTGGTGGCGACCATGCGGGCCCAAGAGAGAAGGCCGACGTTTGACCAGGCCGCACCAACCTGTATGCCGGAGTCCATCCTCGACCAGACCGCATCACTGCCATATCCAGTGAGACCCAAGCCGGTCACATCACCTTCTCCGGAGGAGAAGGGCCAAGTGGCACAGACATCCCCGGCCAGATCAGACCCGGCCGCATCACCTTCTCCAGCGGAGAAGGATCAAGCTGCACCATCGTCTGACCCAGTGACGACAGCCCAGGCTACAGTGTTATCAGGAGCCGCGGAGGAGGCTGCCGCCATTGCTAATGACTACTCACAGGTACTGTGCCCAGTCGCTACTGGGGGTTCGGCAGACCTGATCTCAAAGCTGGTATGGGTCCCGCATGTGGGGGACGAGTTCTCCCGTGTTGTGCTAACAAGATACACGATATCCGAGATCTGGGCACCAGAACAAGAGGGACCTGTGTACGAGCCCACTGTGGTCCCGTTTCCAGTCTGGCGTCAGATTGGTTCCCAGATGCAGTCTTATGTGCCAGTGGAGGTTGTTGCAAAGAAACCAGCCCCCGCTCCCACTACAGCACCAGTCCCACAGCTGCCACCAGGAGGCAGTAGAGGTGCACGGGACCAGTGTACCCAGACTGTGAGTGCTGATCTCAGGAGGCCAGTCGACCCAGATGGCCCCTTTCCAATACCCTGTTAGCTACCACCTGCTAAGTTATCAGATGTTTGTTGTGTGGCGCCCTGGACTAGCCAGGTCGTCACAGGTACTACAACACACACCCCCACCCCGAGACAGGCACATCAGCCAGACACAAAATCCTTGTTGCCTCCCTCCAGGGGCTGATGTCCACACCAGGTGGGGTGAAGCCAGGCGGTTGGCCCCACCCACCAAAGAGTTCACAGTCCTGGAGGCGGGAAAATGAAGTCAGATGAGTTAGGGAAGTGAAGGAGAGAGGAGTGAAGTGGTAGTGGAGGAACAGACTGACCGTGTCCGGGTGTGTGGCCCGGGCACTAAGAGCAAGGTTGGCAGACGGTGGTGGCCGTCTGCAGGAGAGGCAGATCGACGCGGAACCGTAGGACCGGGGTCAGGCGGTGGCCCGCCGGTACCGAACCGTTGAGCGAAGAGAAGCCAGCACATTCAGGCAGGGCCTGCGGACCCCGACCAGGCTTGGAGTCGCCGTTAAAGGTCAAATCCGTCGGTGACCGGAACCCCAGGGGTTTCCTAGCAGCTAAGTCCCAATTGAAGGCAACCGTCCAACCAGAAAAAGGAAATATAGCTACCGCCACAGCTAGAGTTCCAAGGGCCAGAGCCTGCGGGCAAAAGGGCTCCTCCGGCGCATCTACACGCTGGGGAGCGGGTTACTGGTGGGAACCCATCGGTCCCCATCCGTGACAGTTGTTTTCTTTGGTAACCATTTATAGTATAAATATGGACAGTAAGAATTGAAAAATGTTGCCTTAACCTGTTTGCACAATTTGAAAAAAATGGACCCAGGCTGCAGGACTGGCAGCAGCTACAAACTTTAACCTGTAAATAGTTGCACCAGTCGTGCAAAACCAGAGTACAACCAGTGGACCCAGTTTAACACCGCCACCAAGGAGAGGATGGGTGCAGGAAAGGTCTATGGCATAGGTGGCCGAGACCTGGTCATCAGGGAAACCGGTGAGCTGTCTCCTACAGGGTTTTGGGACCAGGACCTTTGGGTGGTGGGTGAAGGGAAAGGGGTACTCCAGGTATGAAATGTTAAAGTCAGAACCTCCTTGGAAGATTCTTTACGTTTGAGTGTGAAAAATAAAAAGTGTTAACCTGTTTCACTTTGCAGCCCGAGGACATGCTGGAATTAACCAAGGGGGAATGTAGCGCCCCTGAGGTCATCACGGAGCTACAAGGTACTGCATCTCCACCAGGATTCAGGGCCTACTCTCAGGAACCCGGAAGACCAGTGCCAGTAACAACACAAACATTCCAGATAATCCCTGTTTTCCCCCAATTCCCCCATAGACTGGTACCAGGCTAGGGTTGGACCAATGTATGGCCGCCTAGAGGTGGAGCCAAGGCAGTCCACTAGATGACCAGTTGGGAGGGTCAAACAGTGGATAGTCAGACAGTAGTCAGCAGGAGTCGGTTACAGAGAGAGGGAGCGAGCAAACGCACTGACAGGAGTGAAACAGTGACCTGAGGGCCCAGGCGGTTGGTTGCCGGTGGAGTACGGTGGAGTAGTCCCGGAACCAAAGCACCGACGGGGAACAGAATCCTAGGTCAGGCAAACACTCCAAGCAGACCTGATAAAATCTGCACAGTGAGGGGACCATCAAGGACCTCACTGACCTTGAAGTTCAGGACACAGTAGCAATTGGAGAACCGGGAAACAGGACCAGAGACTCCGACCCCACAGGGTTCACGCTACCGTCATACGGACTGCCATTAAGAGACTACCAGGACAGCACCCCCAGCCGCTCCAAGCCACGGGGACCCACCAACCAAAGAGTGGTGCAGGGGAAAGGAGCCATCAGGTCACTAAAACGGCGCATGGACTAAGGGGACCTGCGTTCAGCACCAGCCTTCCTCGGGTGACCAGTTTACATCTTGTCGTGAGTAAAGGAACCAGTTACACTGCAACCCCTTGTGTGGCCTGTCTTCTTTCAACACCCATTTACATCACCTATCCTCTGGGACCTGGCCCTGCTTAAGGAGGGCCTAACATCTAGGCTGCCACCAACACCAGGCCCAGTAGTGAAAACTGCAGCGGCGGTTCCATCCATATAACCGCAAACTGCACGTGGCGTCACGTGATAAACTTTCATTTATATCCACTGTAAATATACCCCCTTTTTCAAAAAGCACCAGGGCACGGAACCGGGCAATGGCCACCAAGTGACATTCCCCAGTTATACACCGCCCGGGACCGAGTACCCCATAACCCTGAGCGACACAGAGGCATCATAATGTATGGGGTTGTGAAGGCACCATATTGTATGAGGGCCGTGCAGGCATCATACTGTATAAGGAGGAGGCTATGGCTGGATTATACTGTGTGTGAGGGACAGGCATGGGGGCATCATACTGCATAATGAAGTATTGTGGGAACATCATACTGTGTGGGGGTGGCTGTGGGGGAATCACACAGTCTAGGGAAATTTGAGAGTATTTGGGGGGATTATATTGTGGGGAATTGGCTTCATTCTATGCGTGAGGGGAAGCTGTGGGGGTATTATACTGTAAGGGATTATAGAGGCATCATCGTGTTTTGTTGCTGATTGGATAATATACTTTGTGGGGGACATCATTTGTGTAGGGTACATGGTGAGGACATCATACTTTGTGCAGAGCTGTGGGGGCATCATACTGGAGGGCAACGTTTGAATATTATACTGTGTACTGTGTGGGGGCACTGTGGAAGTGTGACGCCTCTGGACTATCAGGTCGTCACAGGGTATTGCACAATCTATCCTCCCGTGCAGTATCCAGCTCCCTCTTGGTTATGGGTCCCTAACCAGATGGTGTTGCCTACATCAGCTAATCAAATCCTAGATACACCCTGCACCACACCCACCAGACACACCAGTGGATGGCTTGAGTGGAATAGAGTCGTCCACTTGGGGGGTCAGGGAGGGGAGGTGAGGAGTGTAGGCAGTAGAGCAGTAGTAGTAGGAGAGAGGAGTTGGAGAGTAGCCCTCGAGCTGTGAGGAGCTCTGAGGAGGTCGGGAGCGGGGACTCCAAGAAGGAGTGTCTAGGTGGCAGACAGTGGTCCGGGCCTAGAGGTGTTGCACCCCCGGTCGCAGGAAATCGTGGCAAGGGGCTCACGTCTGTCGAGCAGGACAGCCGGCAGCCTTGCACTATCACCGGGCTGGGACCAAGGCACGACGGGGTAAGTGGACCCTAGGTCGGTGAGTAGTTGCATGCAACCCGATAATTTACCCGTGGAGAACGGAGCCTTCAAGATTTGTTCCCAACCACTAGCGCAACGAGGGGGATAGGACTTTCCATTCAAAACGGTCCAGAAAATCCCAAGCGTGAGCCCTGAGAGCAAGCTCCCACACTTAGACACAGTGGGGAGCGGGACCCGGCAAGTTTCACACTACCGGGACCACCAGAGAAGTAAACTTAGTGCCAGGAGGCAGGTCACGGATCACCAGGCAGCACCATTGGGGACGGGACCCAAACTAGCTCCCCTCAGCGGCAGCGGTGTCCAGAGATTTGGTTTACTCGGTTGTCGGTGTCTGCTTAATGGACTGAGTGAGTACAAGAGTGATCCCTGCATCCCACGGCCTGATCCCCCACACAATGAATCCCGGGGTATTTCCCTCTACCCGTGGAGGGTTCTAACACCTTGCTGCCCCGTTCCATCATCCCCGGGCACTCCCAGATGCAGCAGTGGTACTCCTAATTACCACACACCACGGGTGGCGTCACGAACACTATAATTCCTTGTAAATACCCCCCTTCATTTGAGTGGCCGCACGACCCCCGGGTCCGGAGACCCCCGAGCCACTGAGAAACCGGATCAGAGCAGCTCGGCTTCTGGCACGGGGGTGGCACAGAAGCATATTACTGTGTGTGGGTTGCTATAGGGACTATTAACTGTGTGGGGGGAAATCTTTCGAAGCATCATAATGTGTGTGGGGGCTGTGTGGATATCATATTCTGTGTTTGGGGCCATTATACTATGTGGGGGGCATCTTCCAGGGCTGCAAACATTCAGTAACTTCACTGGGGGAACTATTTCTTTGTGGGGACAAAAAAAGGAATGGGCAAGATTAGGGGTTTGGCTTAACATAAAGAAACGTGGTGGTCACGTGTCGAAATGCTGACTTTGTCTTTCAAAGTGGTTAGGATCACAGTATGATGTCACAATCACGTGAGCCTGAACAAACTGAAATTCTGGGGACAACCGCTCGAATCAAGACCTGATGAGGGCGCAATCAGGGACACAGACATAACCAGAACCCTTGTGAAAAACAGTAATCTGAATAGCGAATATGGGACTTTATTGTGAATGAAATAGGGTTTTCTGTGTCTTTAACAATGATGACTTACCCTTAGAATAGGAAAGTGATGTTTGAGTGTTAGGGGTCTACTTAATAGGAGATAGTTTCAAAACACAAAATGCAAAATCATCACATCATATGGCTTCTTCTGTACTATTGCATAGCTCTTTTATGTTGTACTGTCTGTATACATTATATTATGTATACTGGTATTGGTAATTAAATGACATAAATCAAATATTAATTTAAGGATAATTGTATAATTTAACCAATAGTAGTGATAAACCCTGTGAATTGTGCCTTTATAGATCACACTTCAAAAATATTTGTGATTCAAAATTTGACCACTAGGTGGCAGTCTAGTACTACCTTTATAAAATTGGATTTAAAGGGAATCTGTCACCACCACATTTCACCTATCTAAACTATTCCCTTTAAGAGGACCACATTTTTCAAATTGAACTGTACACATTATGTAATAGTGGCTTCCAGAGTGGAATAAAATGTTTTATTATTACTTTTATTATACTTCTTTGTTGTTGAGACAGTAGAAAAGTATTTGGCACCTAAGGAGTTTTTAAAGCCCAAGTGGGTGTTAGTTAAATAGTTAGTTTTCACTGGGGGCATGTACTTCTCCCTGTAGGCTAACTAATCTTAGACAGACAGCAACACTCACAGGAAAGGAGAACAGGCACCCACATAGCTTAGAGCAGTTTTCTCAGTGTGTGAAACATATGATGGCTGACAATTCTGATATCCTGGCCTAACCTCCTGCATGATTAGAAAGCACAGATGACTAACTCCTTTTTAGATAAGGTCCCTGTAGAGAAGGGGCATTGCGGCTGAGTTTAGCTGTATAACATTGCAAAGAGCTCTCCTTCTCTCCTAGCACTGTCACCTTCTGTAGGAACCTGTAGCGCCCAGTCCTGGTATCAGCGTGGCATTCCCACACGACCCCACTCCCAGACATTGGCTGGGTCGCTTCACCTGCCCAGCGACTCCACATGCCCCTTTTCTGCCCTGGGGTCTGTGGGGGGCTCCTCCTGCTTCCAGTCCATGTGCAGGTCTTCTATGATTGCCCGTAGGGTACGTGGCCATGCCCCCTTTCTTAAAAGGCCGGCATCTAATTACCTAGAAGTGCTTCCTGAGGTCACCCATTACCCCAAAGGTATTTAAGTCTGCCTCTCTTTGGGGAGGCGCCTGAGCAACGTTGCCTATTAGTGCGTTGCTAGTTCTCAGGTCCCATTATGCTACTGTGTCTAGTTCTGCTCATTGTCTCCTAGTACCAGTCTCATGTTCCTAATCTGTGTCTCATCCTAGAGCCTGCTCATTACCACCACCTGCGTGCTGCCACAGCTGAACCACAACCTCTGTGCTGCCAAGTCCGAGTCACCATCTCGATGCTGTCACTTCTCCAAGAACACCAGCACTGGACATTTAAAGACTACACCAGTCCATACGAGCCGACCTCCATTGGTTCCTGGCAGTTGTGCATTTAGGCCCCCTGGGGCTGCACCAGACAAATCCCTGTATAGGGGTTTGCTACTTTTACCTCCTCCAGGGGACTTCAGTGCATGGCCCAGTGGGTCCACTCCGGGACATTCGCCACCCCTTAGCAACCGTAAGAGAACCCTTCCCCAAACCGCCTGTTAGGAAATGGCAGCCCAGTGTCAATATAATACTTTATACTAATCAGAAAAAAGACTGACTGGAACACCTATGTGTGTGAATTAGGTGCTAGCTTAAAAAAACATGACTATAATACTGTTGTGCTCAACTTGTAATCACTGCAGTAAGATAAGTGCAGGATGTCAATACATCTCACACAGGAGTAGTGCAGAACAGGCAGGTTGCTCCTGTGTGAGATGGAAGGAGAGCCCTAATCTTACTGCAGAGTGAATGCAAGTTGCTTGAGCACAGAAGATGTAAGTGTGATACAGACACTCAGAAGAGCTGATAGAAGGTTTTGTAATGTGACACAACTAAACTCAGCTGCTCTGCCCCTCCCCCACACTGACTCATGCAGGAGATTAGAGCTGTATAATTACATCTTACACACTGAGAAACCTGCTCTGAGCTATGGTGGGGGCATGTTCTTCTTGCCTTTGAATGTTTCTGCCTGCTTGTGATTGGTCAGCATCATACAGGTGAAGTACACACCCACAGTGAAATTTTACTGATAACACCCCCTAGGGCTGTAAAATGTGAACTCATTAGGTGACAAATGCCTTGAATGTTTTTATCTCTGCAACATCAAAAAACATGGCCGCAAATGCTGTTTTATATATATACGAGGGGCGATCCAAATTTAATGATAATCAATAATAAACACAATGAATATATTAAAAAAATATATATATATATTTTTCTACATAGTCTCCTAACAAGTCTATACATTTAGTCCATCTCTTTTCTAAACTTAGAATTCCCTTCGAAAAAAAATCTTGATCTTGACCCTCAAAAAAATCCCCAACAGCAGTTATCACGCCGCTATTGTCGTCAAATTTCTTGCCCCGGAGGTGTTCCTTGAGGCGAGGAAAGAGAAAGAAGTCACTGGGGGCTAGAACTGGCAAATAGGGGGGGTGTTCCACCAGTTCAAAGCCCGCTTCTTGAATGGTTGCCATGGCAACTGCAGCTTTGTGAGCCGGCGCGTTATCTTGGTGAACCAGCACTCCAGCCCGCAGTTTGCCGCACCTTTTCTCCTTGATAGCCTCCCGCAATCTTCATATTTGTTCTGCGTAGTAGGAACCCGTAATAGTGGCTCCCTTCTCCAAATAGTCCACCATAATATTTCCTTCAGCGTCCCAAAAAATGGACACCATAACCTTCCCTGCTGAGCTTGACACTTTGAATTTCATCGGTGTCGGTTCGTCGGCTCATTTCCATATCATCGATTGTTGTTTAGTTTCGGGATCAAAGTGGTGGATCCAGGTCTCGTCCATGGTCAAAAAACGTAACAAAAAATTCTCCTTGTCTGTTTGGAACTTTTTGAGATTTGCTATTGAAATGTCAACTCATTTCTTCTTTTGCTCGTCGGCTAACATTTTTGGCACTCAACGCGCGGAGACCTTTCTCATATGCAATTCTTTTGCAAGGATTCTTTGGATACTGCCATGAGATCCCTGTGACCTCAGCTACATGCCTGATAGTCACTCTTCGATCTGCCAATACAACTTCTTCAACTTTTTTCACGTTTTCTTTATTGAGGGACGTGGATGGGCGTCCTTCACGATGTTCATCTTCTGTCGATGTTCTTCCCAGCTTAAATTCCTTGGCCCAGCGTGCAACTGTGGAATATGGAAGAGAAGAGTCCCCCAATGTTTCCACCAAGTCGCTGTGTATGTCTTTGGTAGTCATTTTTTTCAAGCAGAGGTTTTTGATGATAGCTCTGAGCTCGTTTTTTTCCACTTTGATGTTCACTCCTCGGCAGTTCATATTCAAATGAATGTAGCTCCCGGAAATCGTGGCCTATTTAAGTGATTTTTTTTCCCTGGACTAGTGGATACCTAAGAGAGAAGAAAACATTTTACTTTAATTTCTGTGTGCAATAGAAATAACCGATTATCATTACTTTTGGATCGCCCCCATATATATATATATATATATATATATATATATATATATATATATATATTTATTTAGTTATTTAAAACTAACACAGCATATACTCACCTTCCCTGGGTCCAGCGCTGGCTCTCCACCTCTGCTAGAGTCACTGTGTACCGTCTGCAGAGATGACATTACAACTACTGCGCCAATCTCCGCTTCTGCCAATCTTCTGTTGATGCAGATGCCATCAGCCAGTAAGCTCAGTGATTGGTTGCAGCGGTAATGTGCACAGCAGGCTTTATATCACTCGTGCAGCCAGTACTCAGCAACTGGAACAGTGGCAGAAAGGCGGTGCTAGACCTGGAAAAGGTGAGTATCTGCTGTGGTTTTTTTTATTTTATATATAAATGTTTTTTGGGGCCAATTTTTTTTGATAGTGGAATATTTCTTTACCTATACTGTATATCTCCTCAAAGTATCCATACTGCACAAATCAAGCCGAAAACCTGTTGTATAAGCTTTTTTGGTCACATAAGGCAACAGAACGAGCTCATATGGCTTTGAGGTTGACTTCAGAGAAATCCTATATACACATTCTAGAGTGAATAATCTGGCGTCTTTCATCCACTGGACCTTAACTTGTGTTGACATCATCATCACAAGTGCATAACCCTAGGACTGTCCTATAGAGAGTGTATATAGTGTTACCTTGCAGTCAGCGCAGGAATTAAATGGCCAGTTTATATAAATAGAACAGAGCCCAGAAACCCTACTAAGCTGGAGTTACACTTGTCTACGTGGATACCTATGTTATATCTGTGTTCCTCAGTGTTTGCTCTTGGCTGATGGATGCTACGGAGAATTTTGTTATGAACCAATCACTTGTGGGATCCTGTGATTTGGGAATCCCAATAAAATTACTAAGCCTGAAGATTATTTTGAATGTCATTGTCTAATTCTGAAATGTCATGTTAACGAGATTGTATTTTACTTTAAAATGTCAGTACCTGTGGTGACCAGCATACTGAGAGGGGAGCTGTAGGGGCCTCCATACTGAGTGGGGTCGGTGGGGGCACCATAGGGAGTGGAGGACTGTGGAAGCCATCATTCTAAGTGAGGGGTTGTGAGGACACCATACTGAGTGGCAGGCTGTGAGGGGACCTTAGTGAGGGCTGTGGGGATATCATATTGAGTTTCAAAACAGAAGGAATGGCGGCAACTCACTGGTCGATATAAACTGACAAATTTATTGCACAAACCGCAGCATAATTACAGCAAGCACGGGGAGGGGGGGGAGTGCAGGAGCGCCGGACGACGGCCGTTTCGCACCACACGGGTGCTTCCACAGGTCCGAACCGAACAGTTCGGACCTGTGGAAGCACCCGTGTGGTGCAAAACGGCCGTCGTCCGGCGCTCCTGCAGTCCCCCCCCCTCCCCGTGTTTGCTGTAATTATGCTGCGGTTTGTGCAATAAATTTGCCAGTTTATATCGACCAGTGAGTTGCCGCCATTCCTTCTGTTTTGAAGTTCTTTTTTGGATTCTCACCTGTTGGCAGAGCACCACAGAGATCGGCTGGAGGTCCGCGTTCAATGAGAAAACCACAACCAGTGAGTACACACCTGGGCTTGCAGTGCCTGGCTTTCTTTCCTTTTGACTATATCATATTGAGTGGGGACATCATACGATGTGGGGAGAACTATGGGGATATCATAGAGGGTGGGCACTTTAGGGACATTATGCTGTGATGCTATTATACTGTGTTCGTGGCACAGTGGATTCTTTATACTATGTTTGAGTCTCTCTGCAATGATCATACTGAATGTGTGGGGTGAAACTGTAGAAAGGATTCACTGTGGGAGTACCATATTAGGTGTGTGTGGGTGGGGGCATTTTACTGTCTAATGGCAATGATAGGCATTTCGAGGATGAAAACACTAAGGTGCTTCAATAGGAACATAATCATTGTGTATATTTATGTTCCACAATACATGTCCTTCTCCCTGTTTCCAAAGATACTCCGCCAAAAACAAAAATAAAAAAAAATAAAATATATATATATATTTATATATGCAAGCTTGGATTGGCCCACAAGGGAGTAAGTGAATTCACCGGGGGGAAGGGGGGCACTTACATCACCAGCACCACACACTTGATTCACTTTGTACAAATAGAGGCATCTCATTGTTCATCCAACTGGCTATATACCTGTAGGAGCAGGGTAATGTAATATTTGCATGTAGCTGAACAGAGGACCCCCAGAGTCAATGTTACTAGAGGTCCTTTTCCACCCTTGCCTGACACTGTATCTATACAGTGCCTTCAAAACGTTTCATACCCTGTGAACACATTTTTTCATGTTGCATGTACAAACCTAAATGTATTTTATTATGATTTCAACAATGAGGCAGGAACATGTGGAGCGGGGCGTGAGGGGAAGCTGGCGATGCCGGGCAGTGGCAGTTTTCTTATGATATTTTATAAGCTAAAGGTAGTTACTGTTATATTTATTTGCTCACAATATCCATTTTTGTAAAAATCAGCTGATATATGTTGAAACACATGTTTTAATTATTCTGTGATGTCAGACCCATGTGATCCTTTAACAAGTAATGGACCTGCAGTCACAGATCACAGGACCCGTTGAAGTGCAAAGTTGCACGAAATGGCTCGCCGTCAGTACGGCGTCGCCAGCTTCCCCTCACTTCCCGCTCCACATGTACCTGCCTCATTGTTGAAAAATTAAGAACCACACAGAAGGCTGATGTGAGTGCTGCCATTCTTTTCTCCACCTGGATTTTCCCATATGGACTTTCTCTCTGGATGTGCACCTGCCTACTAAGCGGTGTCTACAGGATCTATATACAGCGGCTCAGTTAAACAGAAACAGCAGTGCCCGGTTTCCTCTTCACTTCTTTATATTTTTAAAATCCAGTGCCTTGTGAAAGTATTCGGCCCCCTTGAATTTGTCAACCTTTTCCCACATTTCAGGCTTCAAACATAGAGATAAAAATTTTAATGTTATCGTGAAGGATTAACAACAAGTGGGACACAATTGTGAAGTTGAACAAAATGTATTGCTTATTTTAAACTTTTTTAAAAAATAAGTAACTCAAAAGTGGGGCGTGCAATATTATTCAGCCCCTTTACGTTAATACTTTGTAGTGCCACCTTTTGCTGCGATTACAGCTGCAAGTCGCTTGGGGAATGTCTTTATTAATTGCACATTGAGAGATTGAAATTCTTGCCCATTCTTCCTTTGTAAACAGCTGGAGCTGAGCGAGGTTGGATGGAGAGCGTTTGTGAACAGCAGTTTTCAGCTCTTTCCACAGATTCTTGATTGGATTCAGGTCTGAACTTTGACTTGGCCATTCTAACACCTGGATACATTTATTTGTGAACCATTCCATTGTAGATTTTGCTTAAAGTTTGGGATCATTGTCTTGTTGGAAGACAAATCTCCATCCAAGTCTCAGGTATTTTGCAGACTCCAACAGGTTTTCTTCAAGAATGGTCCTGTATTTGGCTCCATCCATCTTCCCAGCAATTTTAACCATTTTCCCAGTCCCTGCTGAAGAAAATCAGGCCCAAACCATAATGCTGCCACCACCATGTTTGACAGTGGGGATGGTGTGTTCAGGGTGATGAGCTGTGTTGCTTTTTAAGCCAAACATATCATTTGGCATTGTGCCCAAATAGTTCGATTTTGGTTTCATCTGACCAGAGCACCTTATTCCACATGTCCCAGGTAGCTTGTGGCAAACTTTAAACAACAATTTTTATGGATATCTTTGAGAAATGGCTTTCTCCTTGCCACTCTTTCATAAAGGCCAGATTTGTGCAGTGTATGACTGATTGTTCTCCTATAGACAGACTCTCCCACCTAAGCTGTAGATCTCTGCAGGTCATCCAGAGTGATTATGGGCCTCTTGGCTGCATCTCTGATCAATCTTCTCCTTGTTTGAGATGAAAGTTTTGAGGGACAGTCGAGTCTTGGTAGATTTGCAGTGGTATGATACTCCTTCAATTTCAATATGATCTCTTGCACAGTGATTCGTGTGATGTTTAAAGTTTTGGAAATCTTTTTGTAACTAAATCCAGCTTTAAACTTCTCCACAACAGTATCACGGACCTGCCTGTTGTGTTCCTTGGTCTTCATGATGCTCTCTGTGCTTTAAACAGAACACTGAGACTATCGCAGAGCAGGTGCATTTATACGGACACTTGATTACACACAGGTGAATTATATTTATCATCATCAGTCATTTAGGACAACATTGGATCATTCAGAGATCCTCAATGAACTTCTGGAGTGAGTTTGCTGCACTGAAAGTAAAGGGGATGAATAATATTGCACGCCCCCATTTTCAGTTATTTATTTTTTAAAAAAGTTTAAAAGAAGCAATAAATATCGTTCACCTTCACAATTGTGTCCCACTTGTTATTGATTCTTCACCATAATTTAGAAGACCATGTATCATTTCCTTTACACTTCAAAAAATACTTGCTACTTAGTGTTGGTATCATCTTTGTTTTTTTTATATCTTATGGCCAGTGTGAGCATAAGCTTACAAGTTGCATGTACGCCAACTCAAACACCGGCTTACTTTTTTTTTTTTTTAGTGTTGGTATAGCACATAAAATCCCAACTAAATAAATGTAAGTTTGAGGTTGTAATGTGAAAAGTTCACGGGGCATGAATATATTTTTATTTTTGGGGGCCCTGAGATTTCTATATATTCCTCAACAGAAGTCAAACAGAAAGATACATAGAAGCATAGTCAAATTACACTGTATGTACTTTGCAAATATGGAGGTGCAGATTTGCATATTAAAAAAAATTATTGCAGATTTTTTTAGTATATTCAAAGTTTGCTTTTTGTGTAGTATTTTGCAATAAAATGGGATGCAAATCTATATATATAATTGCCTTATTCTGTCTGTCTTGCTCCATAATTACGTCATTACAGTGACAACCGTCGCCACACCACGCGCGCTACAGAGCCTGCAACCAACGGCTGAGCTAAGGCTCCCTGCACACGTAACCAGGGTAAACATCGGGTTACTAAGCAAAGCGCTTTGCTTAGTTACCCGATATTTACCCTGGCTACGTATGCAAGGAGCCAGCGCTAAGCGGTGTACGCTAGTAACCAAGGTAAATATCGGGTAACCAAGCAAAGCGCTTTACTTAGTTACCCGATATTTACCCTGGCTACGTGTGCAAGGAGCCAGCGCTAAGCGGTGTACGCTGGTAACCAAGGTAAATATCGGGTAACCAAGCAAAGCGCTCTACTTAGTTACCCGATATTTACCCTGGCTACGTGTGCAAGGAGCCTATGCTAAGCGGTGTATGCTGGTAACCAAGGTGAATATCGGGTAACCAAGCAAAGCACTTTGCTTAGTTACCCGATATTTACCCTGGCTATGTGTGCAAGGAGCCTAACTGAACAGCCCGAACTACGGGCCGACAGGATGACACCTGACACTTTTCCCCGCTTGGCTCCGCCCCCTGCACTCCGCCCTGAACACATATACACACACACCTACCTGGATAGTTACCTGTCTCCAGCCATGCAGTCCCCGGCACTGACGTCCTCGGCACCATGGCCCCGCTCGGCTCCACCCACCCTGCACTCCGCCCCCCCACACATTACCCCGCAGGATGGCGGCACATGTCAGGATGGTGGCTGCACCACAATGGGGGCACATACCAGCATTGGGCCACATCACAGCATCAGCATATTTTTACTTAAGTTTACACTGTTCATGGCCTTCATTCATTACAAGCCATGGACATCATTAAACATTAGACTCATCTATTAAAACTGTTCCTTCTGTTGTTTGTCATTTTAAAACCAATAAACAATTATAAGAATACTAAATTAAACCTAACCCATCCAGTCCATTCATTACCTTATTATTCAATCTGCTAACCTACATACACAATCTAGACTACTCGATACGTTAGAATCGGGCCACCTTCTAGTATGTAGAAAACATTGTATCATACCCTCATGTAGAGTTGAGCAAAGACTTGAGTGGCCCTATTGGTAGTCCAGAGCCATGAACCTTCTTATACTCGCCAGCCTTTTGGCGACTTCTGATTTGAAGATTCAGCATGTTGTCATGTTAACAGGAACTGAGAATTCAACAGCACAGTAAAGTGACTCAGTGGTGACTTAACAAAGAGTATTTATTTATTTATTGTCAGAGACAAAAAGTTTGCAGTGATAAAGACTGAACTGCAAACAATACAGTTGACTAACAAAAAACAAATTAATACACAGCCTTTCCTGCATTACAGCTGGATAGTCTCCCGAGCCTGGTTCGGATCTGGTCGCAGTCTTCAACTGGCGCTGGTCACAATATTCTACTGACATTGGTCATGGTTTTCAACTGGTGCTAGTCATTATCTTCTAGTGGCACTGGTCACGGTCTTCTAGTGGCGCTGGTTATGGTCTTCTACTGGTGCTGGTCACAGTCTTCTACTAGCGTTGGGGTAGATCAGGTCTTTTACAGCGTTAAATCACTTACAGGTACTTTTACTGCAGTGGGGGCCATAAGCTTGCTCCTCTGTTCACACGTCCGCTTTCCTACAAATGTTTTTGCCATATTCTCCCCTCCTTTGCCATCTCAGGCTTTTAATAACTGCACCACAGCGCTCACCTGACCCAGTGTCCCCTTCAAACTCTTCTTGGAGGAAACACACTTTCATTCTTTAGTTCCTACCCACCTTGTCTGACCAGCAGATGGTGATATTTATTTGAAAGTACTGCGATATGGTAGCTCTATGCATCGTCTGTTCACCATTCTCTTACAGACACATGATGTCACAGCAGGTCTACTAATCTGCAAACGGAGGTTTTCAGGGCCCTAGTCCAATGACTATAGACCACCAATGAGGCCAATAACAAGGGTCCTGCAAATAATTTTATTATGATTCTACAACTCATGACATGACAAAAGCTGCTGTGTGTATACAGACACGGGGGGCAGAGTGGTGCGGGTGGTAATTGGTGTGGAGGTGGTACATGCTGACTGCTGTGCTTCGGTGTCTTCAGCCGGATCCTCCGGTTTCCATTCACCTCCATGGTCCTCGTGCCCCGTGCATTCAGTAACGGGACGACCATCAGGTAAGACTTGAAAAACTTTACTCAGAAAACCTTTGACAGCAGCTTGTACTTTTCTCATGGCAGATACATCGTTATCATCATCTTCGGTTACATTATTTGCGTTTGGTACCCTGGTCGGCTCTACAGGGGTAGCCACTATGGGGTGACTTATCCTCCCGGTTCTGACCCACTCACCCAACATGGTTGTGAATCGCACAAATGGATGATCCAAGCTGCCATCCCGCTGTGACTGCGTTCCCACAGGTACTGGCAGGTGCCGGCCTAAGGTAGAGGCGCCTGACTTCTCCTTCCTCTGCTCCCTGGACTTACACTCCTCTGCAGACGAGCTCCAATCCGGCTGCATTCTTTTCCTTCCTTCTTGCTCCTTCAATTCTGTCTTTGCCACCTCCACCCTATGCACTCCATTCTGTGTCTTCTGACCCTTCTGGCTCTCTCTTTGCTCTTCTCACTATCACCGCATCTGTACCGCCCCGTGGGCTCGCCTGCGACCGCCAAGCCGCTCTGATCTGTGCTCGTACTGCGGGTGGTGGCTCGTGCCTCTCACGGACCCGGGGGTCACGTAGGCCAGGCAAGGGAGTTGGCGCTACACGCGGGGATTTGGGGTGTTATGATTTGAAGTGATAGTTCGTGACACCACCCACGGGTTGTGGTGATTATGGACACCACTGCTGCGGTGAAGGTGTGGGGGCCCCCGGCAGCAGTGTAGTGGCGCAGCTAGGTGTTGACCCCTCCGTGGGTAAGAGATGTTGGTCCCGGGGTCCGGTGGGCCGGGGCTTGGGTGCAGATCGTAGTGCTGCGGTGCAGCGCGGCGCGGTGCCGGATGGCACTGGTGTACTCACTCTGACACAAGACACTGGAGTCGCTGGTAAACCAAAATGGAGTGATGAGCGGGGCCCGCAGTCGGCTGCAGCTTTTCCCAGATTAAGTTGGTAATGTCCGCCTTTCTCTTGCACCTTTGTATGTGAATCTTGACTCCTGTGCCTAGGCACCGGTAGTCCGCTCCCCGATGTGTTACTGCCGTAGGAGCCCGTTTGCCCGCAGACGCTGGCCCTTTGGATCTTTGGCCCTTGGCGGTGGCACTTATCCGGAATGGTTGGGCTGTTGCCTTCAATCGGGACTTAGGTGGGAATGAACCCCTGAGGTCCAGACCGCAATCAGTTAATTTGACTATGGTGGTGGCTTCTAGCCTAGTTCGGGGTCTGAGTACCCTGCCTGGTGCTCCGGTATCCAGTTGGCTCCCCGATTCGGTTCCGGCAGGCCACTACCCTGTCCCGGTCCCTTACAGTTCCACCGGTCGTATTTCCGGTCTCCTGCAGGCGGCCACTACCGTCTGCCTCCTTGCCAATGGTGACTGGGCTCCAACCCAGCCACCGGAGTAGTCTTTGGCAGGCCTGAGCACAGGTCTGCTTCTGGACTTGAACTTGGCTCCTTCCAGAGCCTGAGCTAGACCACAACTCTGTTTTCCCGCCTCCAGGCCTGTGAACTCCTCGGTGGGTGGAGCCAACTGCCTGGCTCCACCCCCCTGGTGTGGACATCAAACCTGGAGGGTGGTGACAAGGCTTTTAGTTTGACTGCTGTTACCTAACTGGGAAGAGGATGTGTAGTGTTGTTGTGTCTACCTGGGACGACCTGGATAGTCCAGGGCATCACATTCCCCCTTGGTTTAATGCAGACCGTTCGCGGGCTGCCCGTCCATCACCGGGTTTTTTTTGTTGTAAACTGCAAAAGATAATAACACAAGTACATTTATAATAACATATTTACACAGTCAAGAATATGTAGGCTTTCTTTTTCTTCCCTTACGGGAGGCACATCACTTTAACGTTGCAAACATTTTTAACAAAAACGGGTCCATGTCCTTCCGCTTTCCCACCCAAGTCACCTAGCATTGATGCTGCCCCTAAGAAGTGGGCAGCACCCCTTTTCCTCAGTCCGGATCAGGAACTTGGCCAGGCAACCCAAGCGGGAACGGGTACGGGGTTTCGCACCTGGCAGTCACTCAGAGGCCCCACGTCCAGGGGACCCCTGACTCGGAGAATGGTCACCGGTTCCTGTGGTGACGGAACCTAGCCTACTCTGCTGGGGGTCCTCCCTCCAACCAGCCTCTCCGGAGACCGGCAGTTGCGGGAAGGGCAATAAGGGCACTATTTACAAGCCCAAAAGTTATTGGGTGGCTTGTGATTTCTCATGTGGGACAAACAGGGGGCAACAAGAGTCCCAACGGGGCCGGGCACTTCAGTAGCTGGTCCGCTACCACAAGCATAGGTCCCAACCGGGACTTGCAGGTGGGTCCCAACGGGGACTGTCCTTGGAGCAACGGAGATCCGCTACCTCACTCTTCATCCTCCACTCCGTACTCTTCCTCCACGGTGACTCTGGGGCTGTACGGTGGGGGAGGGGTCTGGGAGTGCCTCGGGCCTTCATGCCGTGCCCTTCTTTGCATGCTCAGGGCAAACCAGCCCCTCTCCCCACAGTGGCGGGTGTAGGTGACCAACTCTCCAGGGATCAGGTCACGGTCTTGGTGGCCCATAGGCAGGTGGGGGTACACGTCCCGATGGGACACAAACACTTCTTTCTCCAAGCTGGGCTCAAACAGGAATCCCCACCCCCTGTCGGGGTCAAAGCATCGGACCTGGCCCTCATACCTCGGGCCTCGCACAAGGAAGGTGGCACACTGCAGGTTTTCTTTTTCTTTGATCATGCGGGCCAGGACCTCGGCGTTTCTCTTCTCCCGGGCCTCAATTTCCCGGCCTAGCTGGCTCTGCTGCCGCTCTCAATACTGGGCGTCTACGGGCCCCTCGGGTGCGCGGGTTGGGCCCAGCCGGAGTTCCCCCCGTGCCAACTACGATCGGCACCTTCTTTTGGGAACCCCGCTGTGTCGTGGCCTGGGGTGCTGCCCCGCAGCGACAACCCTGCACCGCCTCAGCCAAGGCTTGGGTGTGGGGAGCGGCCAGCTTTACCTGCCGGGCGGGCCGCTGGGTATTTGGCACCTTCGTCTTGGCCGGGCGGACTGCCGGGGCCGGGACCTCTTCGGGTACGGTTGCTTCCGGGAGTAGTGGGGCTTCTTCCGGGAACCCTCCTTCCACGGAAGCGGGACGGGTGTGGGCCGTGCATACGGTCGCCCGCGGGCTGCTTCTATGGGTGGGTTCTTCTGGGCAACTGGGATGGGCTCTGCCGCCGGTGTCGGGGGCGGCAGACCAAGCGGGGAAGCGGCGGTGACCGATACGGGCAGCGGAGGGGGCGACAGGAGAATTGGGGACAGACTGGGTCCCTCAGCCGCAGCGGCCGGTCCCTCAAGGACGTAAGGGCGTGGGTCGCTCGCCCTCTCCTCCAAATTCCCCCCATCTCGCATGCCCGCACGGCCGCAGCTATCTCCCCCATCTTGGCCGCCCATTGCTCCATCAGGTACCTCACTTGGACCTGCAGCCGGCAGCACATGAGGGTCGTCCGGGCCTCTACCCACGCCGATGTTCCAGGCGCGGGCTCTGGGAATTCGAGCCTCTCGGAGGGGGCAGACATGTTGTATGCTCGGGTTCCAGGAACAAGACGGGTGGCGGGGTCCTGGCGTCCCTGCCGTTTATCCATACGGTCACATGGCAAACAGTCCTCACCCGCCCCCCTTGGTCTTTTCCGAGCACCTCTCTAGCTTTTTGCTCCACTCCGCTCTCGGGGGCGGGGCTTCGCCTTCGCACCTTTTCTGCTCAGGGAAGATGGCTCGGGCGGGAACTCTTCACGCCGAAGATGGCGGATTCTCAAATTTTTCAGCGGGACACCGCTGACGGGAACTTCAAGGCGCACTTCCACTGGTAAGTGGACTGGCTCAATCCTGTTCGCAGACGCCAGAAGAGTCGATGTGTACCGCCCTGCGGGCTCGGCTGCGACCGCCGAGCCGCTCGGATCCGTGCTCGTACTGCGGGTGGTGGCTCGAGCCTCTCACGGACCCGGGGGTCACGTCGCTATGCAAGGGAGTTGGCGCTACACGCGGGGATTTGGGGTGTTTCGATTTGAAGTGATAGTTCGTGACGCCACCCACGGGTTGTGGTGATTATGGACACCACCGCTGTGGTGAAGGTGTGGGGGCCCCTGGGAGCGGTATAGTGGCGCAGCTAGGTGTTGACCCCTCCGTGGTTAGGGGATGTTGGTCCCGGGGTCCGGTGGGCCGGGGCTTGGGTGCAGGGCGTAGTGTTGCGATGCAGCGCGGTGCCGGATGGCACTGGTGTACTCACTCTGACACAAGACACTGGAGTCGCTGGTAAACCAAACAGAGTGATGAACGGGGCCCGCGGCCGGCTGCAGCTTTTCCCAGATTAGGTTGGTAATGTCCGCCTTTCTCCTGCACCTTTGTATGTGAATCTTGACTCCTGTGCCTAGGCACCGGTAGTCCGCTCCCCGACGTGTATCTGCCATAGGAACCCGTTTGCCCGCAGACGCTGGTGACTCGCCCACCCCAGGGCTTTAGGACACCCGGTGTCGGGCCGGACTAGTCCGGGGGTAGTCAGTGGTGGCGGGGCCCGACTCAGTGACCCTGGCGGGGTCAACTAATATGGCAGTTGTGGGGGTGGTAACTTTAATTAAAGTTTGTGGAAATATTCGTGATGCCACCTGTGGATTGCGGCTATGGAGCCGCCGCTGCTGGGTGGGACCTCCGGGGCTGATGGATTAGCAGCTGGGATGATTATGCTCCCCACAGGTGGAGCGGTACCCCGGGGCAACCGTTGGTGCTTATTAAAGTCTATGGTGCCTTGGAAATGGTGCAGGGCTAATCAGGACAGTGAAAAGAACCGACACAAACAACAGTTTCTTTACCTTCTTTTCTTTTACTTTGTAACAGTCCAGTCCTGGGAGACCGTCTCAGGTAGTGAAGGGGATCTGGTCGGCCTGGAAGTACCTGGGGTGATCTCCTTGGCCAGTCCAGTATTGAGGCCTACTCCCTGTTCTTCCTTTACTTCTATAGGACCCTGCACTCTGGGTTTAGCAATGGCCCTCTTGCTGCTGGGACTGGTGGTACGTCCCTTTCTCCCAAGATAGGCTGCGCAGGCCCTCTCTGATGCTTCCCTGCTGGGGTCCACACCGGGCCCTGGTGATGCAGCTGTACCTTCGGGTTGTTTTGGGTGCCAGGAGACCTACAATCCTCCTGCCCTTCGGATTCGGCTACTGGGGGATCTAACACCCCGGCAACCACAGACTCCGATGTCTAATTTTTGTGGATTCTGCTGAGGCGAACCGGTTCCAACCTGTTCTCCCCTAGAATCTTCTCTCTGTGCCTCTCTGCAAGTCCTGCTTTTCTGGGCTGAGCTATCTTAGCTCCAGGCCCCAGCTCACAAGACCGTACTACTCAGCTCCTCTCTCCTTGAACTTGCCTCACAGACTACCTAAGTCCTCCCTCAGGTCAGACTTAAGGAAGTGCCCCCTGGAACTCCAGGTTTAGAGCTCCCTCTGCTGGCCTGAGGGAGAAACGGTGTTGAATGTTGGTACTTACTGGCCAATAGACTTCCCCAATTAGCTCCAGGCTCAGCATTAAACCTTTGGAGGGGCAACACTGTTGTGGTAACCAGATGCTGGGGCGCCACACTGGCCCTTTGGATCTCTGGCCCTTGGCGGTGGCACTTTTCCGGAATGGTTGGGCTGTTGCCTTCAATCGGGACTTAGGTGGGAATGAACCCCTGAGGTCCAGACCGCAATCAGTTAATTTGACTATGGTGGTGTCTTCTAGCCTAGTTCGGGGTCTGATTACCCTGCCTGGTGCTCCGGTATCCACTTGGCTCCCCGGTTCGGTTATGGTGGGCCACTACCCTGTCCCGGTCCCTTACGGTTCCACCGGTCATATTTCCGGTCTCCTGCAGGCGGCCACTACCGTCTGCCTCCTTGCCAATGGTGACTGGGCTCCAACCCAGACACCGGAGTAGTCTTTGGCAGGCCTGAGCACAGGTCTGCTTCTGGACTTGAACTTGGCTCCTTCCAGAGCCTGAGCTAGACCACAACTCTCTGTTTTCCCGCCTCCAGGCCTGTGAACTCCTCGGTGGGTGGAGTCAACCGCCTGGCTCCACCCCCCTGGTGTGGACATCAAACCTGGAGGGTGGTGACAAGGCTTTTAGTTTGACTGCTGTTACCTAACTGGGAAGGGGGTGTGTAGTGTTGTTGTGTCTACCTGGGACGACGTGGATAGTCCAGGGCGTCACACATCTCCCTATCTGACTCTGCCTGTACAACTCCTGCCTTATATCACCTCCTATTCTTGGGACCGTCCCCCCTGATTAACCCCTACTGCCCTGTCATCTCCCTATCCATTACTTCCTGTTAAGGGACCCTGGAGCCCATGACATCTGGTGGCAGCCGGCCGTATTGCACAGGAGAATGTACATTAACACAATACTTTCAATGTAATACAATGCAATACCACTAGTCACCAGAACCAAGTGGGGCGGTAGGGCACTGGTCACCCTATTACACAGTAACGATGCAGAGCTTTTTGTTACTGCACCAGCTGAATAGTATGGATGATTTCGGTCAGCAGATCCAGAGCTATATGTAGCCTGTCACCATTAAAGTTGAGAGCTAATGTATATAAATGAGATTTGTAATGAAGAGTATTTGCAAAGTTTTCATTTTTTTTCTTCAATAAAGCAATAATAATGAATGGTTTATACATAGCCCTATGTATAACCTCATGTAATTTTACTATGTTCCTGTCACTTATCACATGCCAAATGTTGCTGGTTAGGCTTTACCGTAAATCAATTTTCTGTACACAACAGCATAGACTTTAGATAGCAATATAGTGCAGAATTGCTGTGCGCAGCAAAGGTGCAGAGCGTTTTGTAACTGCAGTAGCTAAATGGTCTGGGTGAATTTACTGATCAAATTAATTAAATTGCTTAAAAATCTCCTGTACTGTAACTGTTTGGGTCAATGCAGCATTGAACTATGCTGGAGTCGTTGTCTGACTCATGATTTTTGGCAGAGCATTGTGTTCCCTGTAATGTAAGTGACTGGAGCTTACTGAATAACATTTTTATTTTAGTAATCGCTATGTCAGTCATTTTTTATTGCAATGTCAAAATTTTTCCCAACCCATTGTGCATCAAAATGATGATGACTGTCTGTCTCTAATGGAAGCCGCCAGCATTTTAGTTGATGAGGATAAAGTTGTCGCATAAGGACAGTTCAGATGAGGTATATTGAATTAGTTTTTTTTTATTTTGTGCAATTAAAAAATATTATTATTAATATTTTAAGGTAGATTTGGATTAAAAAATGGCATTTTATTTAAGGGAAATTATCACCTGATACATGATGCCCAAACAACGGGCAGCATAAATCAGAGCCTTACTGCACATTTGCAGCCAGGTATATTTTTTCCTGAAATACTCTGATCTTTCGGAGGAAATATTCTTTAAAGATTTGATCCAGGACCATAGTTGGAGGTGAAACTAATCCGGCACCACCCCCGTTTTTTTCCATCGGTGCATCTGATGATTGACAAGTCTCTCCCATAGCAAGTTATCTTTTAATTAACTAAGAGGTGCTGGAAAAAGCCGACCTGGGTACACAGACATATACTGTACATAGGGACTGGCATATCAGCCATGAATGTTGGTGGGTGCAAAGAACTCTTCACAGGTCCCTGATGTTACCATCAGAAATGCACTTTCTATCTGCATGTGACACGTCTAAAGATGATCAAACCCGTGGAGGTTCGGTTCGGCGGGTACAGCCAGACTTTAGATAAGGTTCGGTTTGGGACCCAGACATGACCTGAATCCCAATGGAAGTCACTGATTGGGCAGTTTGGGTCTCTGCGGCCATGCAGCCAGCTATAAACAAATCACTTCCAAGAGTGGATGCTTGGAGTTTTTTCATTTTTGGGGGGTTGGACACTACATCTGATCAGTGATCACGCTGTGTGAGCCATTCAAACACTGCAAGTGACTCGCACTGGGCTGAGCACCAAGCATACCCGAGCACAGCGATGCTCACACAAGTGCTCAGCTTTTGTGGTACCCTTGGGGCTTCAGTCACCATAGGGTACTGCAACTGATTTGGAGTGCGGTGCTCAACCCGGATACAGAAGAGGTCGGTGCCGGTTCCACTTACACAACTCTTTTTTTTTTTAAACCATAACTTTTTTATTAGTAGGTTGCCCTCCTTTACCGTGGACTGCGCTAGGTTCAGATCAAAAGGGGTCGCCAACGTGGTTGGGTCCTTAGGACACCACCACATCTGGGATCCCCAATCCACTAGTGGTGGGACCTTGGATGGGAAGAGCTGCCACCTGGGGAATTGAGGAGCCAACACAACAGTTGGGAAGTTCTCCAGCAGGAGAGTAAGAGAGCATTCGGATTTTGCCAGAGGCTCCGGTGGGACGCAGGAGTCAATACGGTCACCGAGGGAGAGCTTCATTGCTCCCTTGGGACCAGCACTGAGCAGGGTGCAAAATCCTAGGGTGGATTATACTTCAGGTTGTCCACCAAAATCTGCAGGCTTGGGGTATTGCACGTCCCTCCGGCCCCCACAGTTCCCAGAGCACAGTGCCAGATAGGATCCGGAGTTGTGTTCCAAGGCAGGCCTCACACCGGACCCATGGCACCTGCATACGGGCAGGGAGTAGAACACTTTTCAAGAATCGGGGTCCCCAAGAGCTTCAGGCCACAGGGATCGAAGACCAAGTGCCCACCGTCCACTGTACCGACTCTGACCTCCAAAGGATCTGGGTTCAACGGGGCCCATCACAGCGGTTGCCCGGTACTATCCGGGCTAGCGGCAGAACTGTGAGTAAAACAGCTGGAACCCACAGAGACTGTGTCCACCTGTCATTCCCGGCGCCGCTGCCCAGCGCTTTGGCGCCCGCCATTACTACTCCCCTCATCATTCTGTCCAGGGCCCGCTCCACCTGTGGGGAGCAGAAACAGCTTAGCTGCTACTACCTTCCGCCCTGGAGGACAGCAACAGCAACGGCGGCTATTCCATGGCCGCATACTGCAGTTGGCATCACGAAATCAACCTCCATCATGATCCATCACCATCCCTTCCCTTTATTGTACACCTCGGGGTCACGAAACCGGGCAGGGCCACCCGTGACATCCCCTGATCCTCACCGGCCCGGTGATATTTCCCCCGATCCCCTGGGGTACTAAACATACGTAAAGCACCCAAACTCTGAACCCGAATTTGTAAAGTCTGTGTTTGGTATGAACACCAAACACCGATCCTTGGGTTCGCTCATCTCTAGACACTACAGTGCTACTCCTTCAGTATTCTGAGCAGCTCTGGATATACAGTAGTGTTGTATGTCCGCCACTCTGTATAGGGAGGCTGGGCAAGTCTATGGGAAAATTCCACGCAGAAAACTTATATACCCGCAAGACAAATTGACATTGTACTGCTTGGAAAAACATAACGCAGGTGAGTTTACGCAGCATAAAAAAGGACAATGGATATGAGAGTTCTAATAATCCCAACCACTTTGCTTGTACCGAAAATAAGCAGCATCAAAAAAGCAAATAAAACTTATCTTGAGCATGTACCCTAAGGTCTATACATTTTGTTTTTTCAATAATTGGGATTTATAACGACGACCCTTTGTGTTATAGTAGATTATATCAGGTTGCATAGTAACTGCATAATTGGTCTGATTGCAGTTTCATTGAATGCCTGAAGATTTCACTTTTAGGCTCAGCAAGTGTTGCGCTCGATGTGTCGCGGGCGGGGAGGAGGGTGTCAGCACACCGCGCTCACCCCTTCTGCTCGGGTCCGGCAGTTGCTCCTGGTGGCTCGAGCCGTGGGCCGGATCCCGGGGTGCCTCGAGCGACACTCCTCGCCCGTGAGTGAAAGGGGGGTGTTTGTTGGGTGTGGGGATTGTTATAGTTCGTGACGCCACCCACGGTTGTGGTGATTGCACCACCGCTGCTCAGTGTGGGGGTCCCGGGGATGGTGATGCGGAGCAGCCAGGTGTTGTGTTGCCCCTCCGTGGGTAGGGGTTGGTGATCCCGGGGCCCGGTGATGAGATGTGAAGTGTAGGGCCTGGAGGGCGCAGGGACGCGGGGGCAGCGCTGTGCCTTGCGGCACTATGGTACTCACTCAGCCTGACACACGGACACAGTTTGTACGGTAAACCAACGGCTGGTAGGACGGTCCCACAGACGGCTGCACCTGCACTCCCGGTAGGTGACGGTGATGTTACTCTTCTTTGCACCTATGTTGTCTGATGGTAGCAGTGGATTCCCTCCGGTTACCCGCTCCCCGGCTGCAATCTGGGCCGGAGGAGCCCTACACTTTGCCCGCAGGCGCTGGCCCTGGGGAAACTTGTGCCTTGGCGGTGGCGGTGTCTCCCCGGTAATGGTCGGGCTGTTGCCGTCAATCGGGACTTGGTTGCTGGGGGATCTGCGTCCCCGTCACTGACGGATTTGGCAAATCTGGCGACTCCTAGCCTTGCCGGGGTCCGAGAGGCCCCTGCCCTGGTGCTGACTGTCCTTCGGAACACTGCTCCAGACCACCGGGCACACAGCCAACGGGGTCCTTCCAGGAACTTCCAAACGGTCCCCCTCCAAACAGTCACCGTCGTCGCTGACCTTGCTGTTCTAGCCCTACACACAGCTGGGCTCTCAGGCTGTCTTCCTTCGCTGTCACTTTACTTGCTTTACGTCTTTTCTACTTTCCTCCCTTAACTCCTCCACTTTAGCTCCTCTTTACTCTTGCCCTGCCTGGGCTTCACTCCTTCCACTTCCTCCTCCCTGACAGAACTCCACTCAAGCCCTGACTGGGCTAATCTGCCTCTTCACTCAAGCTCGTCCCTGAGCTATCTGCCTGGTTACTTCCTGCCTCCAGAGCTGTGAGCTCCTTGGTGGGCGGAGCCAACCGCCTGGCCCACCCCCTGGTGTGCATCATCAACCTCTGGAGGAAGGCAACAAGGATTTCTGGTTAGCAGGTGTGCCTACCTGGAGTGTGGGGTGTGGTGGTGTTGTTACTCGTGTCCCCTGGCTTGCCCAGGGCGACACAGATGTACCTCTACTGTAGGTGTTAGGCTCACCTAATGGGGTGGATCCTCCAAGCACATCTTCCGAGTGGGCACATGGGCATCAGTGCAGCAAGTGTGGCGGCCCTGAGGAGCCCCTGAGGCCCTCATCATCCTCCCTGGGGCCTGCTCCACCTGTGAGGAGCAGAACCATCTTTGCTGCTGTGGCGCCCCTGACTTGGTCAGGCACCACTGAGTACTGCACCCATGCTGGGGGCAGTACAATACAGGTAATCCAGAAGGCTGACCGGGGTGTGGTTACACAGGCGCATAGTAACCAGGTCTCCCACATTGACCTTTGAATTGACCCCTGGGGAATCCAGGAGGGGGCGTGGCCTCCATCTCCACTCAAAGGGTGTGGTAGAGAGGCTGGTTGCTAAGTTGCGTAGGCAGGCACAGAGGAGAGGAAGTAGTGAGCCAGTCAGTCAGTGAAGCTCAGGGAGAGCAGTCGCAAGGAGGAAACCTGGAGGCTGTCACTAGTCAGACACCGCAGGTGCAGTGGTTACTGGTAGGGAAGAACGGTCACCTGGTAGTGCCACCCGAAATCCACCTAAGGCCGGAGTGCAGAGAGGTGGCTGAGTACGGGGACTGCCAGGCGAGGACCAGGCCGCACGGGGTTACAGGTCCCCAGAGCAGGGGCCCATTCAGTTGGCCCGCTCAACCTGCAGGTGGGGGTACTTCATACCCTCCACCAAAACACCACAGAGTCCGCAGCCACGTATGAATGAGAGGACCCATAGATCACAAGAGGCAAGCAGCCGGAGCGACCTGGTCCAGGCTACAAGCAAATGGGCCGAAAAGAGGGGAGAACAGGCAGAAACAACTTCCCTGGGTGACCCCGTTGGACTACAAGTCTGGGTCACCACAAAAACAAAAGGGCTAGGAAGGAGAGTCAGCAGCCACCCCCTAAGTCAGCCTGAAGGAGCCTGTTTCCCTACTTGGAGCATCACAGCATCGCCCGGGTTACTCACCCATGCCATCTGAAGTGAGTAAAAACCCTGAAAGACATTCCTGCTGTGCGTGTGAGTTCTTCTGTGACCTGTGGTACCACACACCTACACTGGGCCCTGGGGCCAGCCTCACTCTTGGGAGGCCACCACATCTAACTGCACCTACCATCAGCCCCAGGTGTCCCCTAATATGCAGTGGCGGTCGCCCTGACCCCAATACCGAGAGTGGCGTCACGAATCCTATAGAAGTCAACCTACCTGTGACCAGAAGGACCCAGGACGCGTCATCCCTGAAGACCCTGAGACGACCTGAAGGTAACGGGGACACAGGGCGGCACAAATCTGGAGTCACGAACAGGATAAGGACTAGACCTGTTAAGACAGGTGACCATGTGCCTTAGCGGTCCGCTTAAAAAGTTTGAAGCGCCGCCATATTGCCACCATGAAAAGCGCACCAAAGAACAACAGAAGCCTGTGCTAGAAGAAGTAACCGCCCATGAAGAGGTGTGGCTACCCAGGAAGAAGAAGTCACGAGTCTGCTGCTGGAGGCAAAGCTGGAAGGTCGTGCAGGTAGAGAAGAGAGGATGGCGTCTGCACACAGCGATCCAGAGTCAGGCTCCGCTGCCTGGTGGGACTGGAAGCTTGCCCAGTTCTGCGACCAGCTGGAGGCCAGGATCGTGTGGCAGATCAGGGAAGGACGCACCGAGCTCTGGGAGATGGCTACAGCGGTTCGGGCCTACAAGAGGTGGACCGCACGACAAGTGCTACACCGGGCGGCGACCACTCAGACCCCGATGATGCTACCGATGGGTAAGTCCTGTGTTGCCCCTGCAACGCGAGTACACGATCCCTGCTGCGACCCCGGAGGCGATGCCTGCCATGGCCCACGCTGTGAAGTCTGCGGTCCCTGCAGAGACGCCTGGTGCAGTGACGCCCAGCCCGGCCCGCCAAGACCAAGCCGCAGCAGCGACGCTCAGCCTGGCCTGCCAAGACCAGGCCGCAGCAGCGACGCCCAGCACGGCCCGCCAAGAACAGGCCGCAGCAGCGATGCCCAGCCCGGCCCGCCAAGACCAAGCCGCAGCAGCGACGCCCAGCCCGCCAAGACCAAGCCGCAGCAGCAACACCCAGCCCGGCCCGCCAAGACCAGGCCGCCGCCACGCAAGGCTCGGCCCGCCAAGACCAGGCCGCCGCCATGCTAGGCCATCTACCCCAGCCTGCAAGGCAGAAATAGTGATCGCACCTCAGCCACTGCCCAGGGAATCAGGTTCTGCGTCCCCGCCGGGAGAAGACCCAGTTTACCTGAAGCTGAAGGAGGAGCTGAGTGCCCGCTACCCCAAGGAGCTGGTGGACCGGCACGTCGTCCCCGGGCAGTTAACCGGACACGGAGTGGTCCCAGCAACAGCCCTGGCTAAGATGAGCCCACCACCCTGGCCCTCCGATGGCCGTCCATTCCCAGCACCGCTGCCGGAGTCATCCAAGAAGTGCTCGAAAGCACTAAGGGGGAGGGGAGGCCTGGAGGCTGAGGAGCCGACCCCACAACTATCGGAGTAGGACGCAGCCACTTGTGTGGTTGAGAGGGGCCCGGAGCCCGAATTGCTACCTTACTCCCACTGAGATGAGGAGAGCCCGACGTCCCCTGCTGAAGATGAAGCGCTGGCCATCACAATACCTCAAATGTATGTAGCTTGGGAACCCGCAGTCAAGAAGAGTCCCACGAGCAGAGCACGGCGCCGTGCCCGAGCAAAACAAACCACAGTACAGCAGTCTCCAGATCGGCATAAGGAAGATGTCACAGCATGGGACTTAGAAGAAAAACAGACGTTAAGAAAAACCCGCCACCAGGAAAGAAGACCCCTTTGCCGTGGAGTGGTCGAAGAATTTAGTCTTAAATCGGGATACGGCTTCATCGTAGTGCCTGGTATGAAAGAAGGCATCTTTGTAAGTAGGAGGGATGTGAGAGCCCACTTGCCAAGAGGACACCCTGGCAGAAACCTGCATATGGGAGACCTGGTGGAATTCACCAAACATCAAGGTGAACGTGACTGGTTTGCGCTAGATGTCACACCATGCCCCAGGAATTCCTACAGCAGTTCAACAGTCCCTACCCAGCTTACTCCAAGGTCAATACAACAAGACAAAGAAAAAGAACAAGACACAGACAATACAGACGACGACAGAGATACAAGCATTGTCAGGTGCCACAGCTCTACAGGCCAAAGCCCTGGTGAAGAGTCTATGTAAAGCAAGAAAAGTACAGTACAGACAAGTTTGAAGTTTGCAACGTTCAAGTTTCAAGAAATGTGCCCACATGAACTAATGTGAGAACCCTGTTTTACCAAGCATTTGCACCTGGTTTGTGCACTTTTATGGACCATTAGGCTGTGAACTGGCTATAGCCACAAACTCTTGCAGTGCTAATAGTTACCCCAGAGATACCACCACCAGAGCACTCCTGTTTAGAGGCCTGGCTCGTCTGCGACCATTGAGCACGCCTGTTTATGGGGCTTGGCTCTCCACCACAAAGTGGGTACCTTGCCTGGACTGACTGTGGATGCCGCATCTACATTCCTGCCAGAAGAGGCCAAAGGCGCGGCTCCACAAGAGCGGCATACCCCATTAACAACACTGACCAAGGAAGCCGCCTCTACATCCTGCCAGAAGAGGCTGAAGACGCGGCTCGACGGTGAGGGGCTTGTTTTCAACCACCAGCCCCAGGAGAGGAAGATTGGAGGAAAGGTCTGGGGAAACAGATGGCCCAACCTGGTTGCTAAAAGGACCGGTGACCTGCCTCCTGAGAGGGTTTTGGGTGGGTAACGGACTTGTGGGTGGAGGGTGGTAAAAAGTGGTACCTGGTGTGGTTTTACAGTGTTTTATGATGCTTTTATATGTTTTACTGTTTTATGCATTTTAAAATGTTTGTCTTGCAGCCTGAGGACGTGCTGTTGATAACTAAGGGGGAATGTGGCGCCCCTGACCTGGTCAGGCACCACTGAGTACTGCACCCATGCTGAGGGCAGTACAACACAGGTAATCCAGAAGGCTGACTGGGGTGTAGTTACACAGGCGCATAGTAACCAGGTCTCCCACATTGACCTTTGAAGGGACCCCTGGGAAATCCAGGAGGGGGCGTGGCCTCCATCTCCACTCAAGGGGCGTGTTAGAGAGGATGGTTGCTAATTTGCATAGGCAGGCACAGAGGGGAGGAAGTAGTGAGCCAGTCAGTCAGTGAAGCTCAGGGAGAGCAGTCGCAAGGAGGAAACCTGGAGGCTGTCACTAGTCAGACACCGCAGGTACAGTGGTTGCTGGCAGGGGAGAACGGTCACCTGGTAGTGCCACCCGAAATCCATCTAAGGCCGGAGTGCAGAGAGGTGGCTGAGTACGGGGACTGCCAGGCGAGGACCAGGCCGCACGGGATTACAGGTCCCCAGAGCAGGGGCCCATTCAGTTGGCCTGCTCAACCTGCAGGTGGGGGTACTTCATACCCTCCAACAAAACACCACAGAGTCCGCAGCCATGTAGCAACGAGAGGACCCATAGATCACAAGAGGCAAGCAGCCGGAGTGACCTGGTCCAGGCTACAAGCAAACGGGCCGAAAAGAGGGGAGAACAGGCAGAAGCAACTTCCCTGGGTGACCCCGTAGGACTACAAGTCTGGGTCACCACAAAAACAAGAGGGCTAGGAAGGCGAGTCAGCAGCCACCCCCTTAAGTCAGCCTGAAGGAGCCTGTTTCCCTACTTGGAGCATCACAGCATCGCCCGGGTTACTCACCCATGCCATCTGAAGTGAGTAAAAACCCTGAAAGACATTCCTGCTGTGCGTGTGAGTTCTTCTGCGACCTGTGGTACCACACACCTACACTGGGCCCTGGGGCCAGCCTCACTCTCGGGAGGCCACCACATCTAACTGCACCTACCATCAGCCCCAGGTGTCCCCTAATCTGCAGTGGCGGTCGCCCTGACCGCAATACCGAGGGTGGCGTCACGAATCCTATAGAAGTCAACCTACCTGTGACCAGAAGGAGCTAGGACGCGCCATCCCTGAAGACCCTGAGACGACCTGACGGTAACAGGGCCACGGGGCGGCACACTGCTAGAACCATCTACCCCGGAGGACAGCGACAGCAGCGGCGGCTAATCCCAGGCCACATACCACAGGTGGCGTCACGAGACATACATTATCTCTCTTCATCATTCTCCTTTTATTGTATGCCTCGGGGCCACCAGGCCCAGCGACTAGTAAATTTAACCCCTTGTCCCATGGGTTCTACACAAGCGAGGCACACAGGAAACGGGGAGTGACGATATTATAAGCCATGACAGACAGACCATAGCAGAGTTACTGGAAGCTGCAGGCAAACAGGAGGCTAGTGGCAGAGGCACTGCAAAACACGGTCAGACAGGAGACATCCTGGAGACCGCAGACAGATAGAAGAGATACTGCAAGCTTCAGGCAGACAGGAGATGTCCTGGAGACTGCACACAGGTTGCAGAAATACTGGTAGTTGCAGGCAAACAGGTGATCATGTGCCGCGGGCAGAGGAGGGGACGCTGCGCTCTCCCACTGCTTGGGTCCGGCACGGCTACTGCTGCTGCTCGGTGGTGGCTCGAGCGGTGGGCCGGATCCCGGGGACTTGAGCGGCGTTCCTCGCCCGTGAGTGAAAGGGGGGTTTGATTGTGGGGATTTGGATATTGTCCGTGACGCCACCCACGGTTGTGGTGATTTTGGTGACACCACCGCTGCTCTGGACGGGGATCCCGGGAGCGGTGACAGGGAGCAGCTGGGTTGTTAGTTCTCCCCTCCATGGGTAGGGGGTTTTGTTGTCCCGGGGCCCGGTGATGGGGTAGGAATGGATGATGGCAGGCGGGTTGCGGGGCCTGGTGAGGTGCAGGGTCGCGGGGGCAGCGCTGTGCCGCACGGCACGGTGGTACTCACTCAGCCTGAGACGATGACACAGTTCTCGGTAAAACACACGGCTGGAAAGATGGGTCCCACGGACGGCTGCTGTTGCTTTTCCCCGGAAGGTTGACGGTGACTGCCTTTCCCTGCACCTAAGTACGGTAAATGGTTCCAATGGGTTCCCACCAGTAACCCGCTCCCCGGCTTGGATATGGGCCGGAGGAACCCCTTTTGCCCGCAGGCGCTGGCCCTGAGAAACGGTTGCCTTGGCGGTGGCGGTGTCTCTCTCACTGGGTTGGACTGTTGCCTTCTGTCGGGACTTGACTGTTTGGAAACCCAGGAGGTCCCCTTCACTAACGGATTCGGCAAATTCACGGCGACTCCTAGCCTTGCCGGGGTCCGAAAAGCCCCTGCCAATGGTGCTGGCTTCTCCTTGTGTACCGGTCCGGTACCGCCGGGCCACCGCCCGTCCACGGTCCTTACGGTAAACTCCGATCGGCCACTCCTGCAGACGGTCACCACCGTCTGCCAACCTTGCTGCTCCGCCCGGGCCACACACCCGGACTAACTTCAGATCGCTCAACTACCACTTTGCTCCTCACACTTGCTCCTCCACAACTAATCTGACTGTTGTTCCCTCCTCCAGGACTGTGAACTCCTTGGTGGGTGGAGACCAACCGCCTGGCTCCACCCCCTGGTGTGGACATCATCCCCTGAAGGAAGGCAACAAGGATTTTGTGACTGGCTTAGATGTGCCTAACCGGGGTGTAGGGTGAGGTGGTGTAATTACCTGTGGCCCCTGGCTTGTCCAGGGCGCCACATTCCCCCTTAGCAAAATGCAGACTGTCGCGGAAGACTGTCGTGGGAGAGAGTGGAAGCCGTAACCGTTGCAACGTTTAAGTGAGTACCTCCCGATGTGGGAAGATGTTATTTTAATTGTATGTGTGTTACCGTTTTTTATATTTTTCAGTTGGCTGCCCGTCCATCACCGGTTTTATTTTCACCAACTGAAAAAAAATATAAAAAACGGTAACACACATACAATTAAAATAACATCTTCCCACATCGGGAGGTACTCTTACTTAAACGTTGCAACGGTTACGGCTTCCGCTCTCTCCCACCCAAGCAACCTGGCCCTGATGCTGCCCCTAAGCAAACAGGCAGCACCCCATGACCCCAGTCCTGCACAAGTTGCCCGAGCGGGTTCTGTCCTTTTCAGGGGACCCACGTCCATGGGGAACCCCTGAAACCCCCCAGAGGATTGCCACCGGTTCCGGTGGTGGCTGGGCCCCAGCCTACTCCCTCCAATCTGCCTCTCCGGAGGCGGTAACGGTGGAAGCTGTAACAAACATTTTTATTTACATGCCACTAGTTTGTGGTTGCCCTGCAAGTTCTCGGGCCTGTTCATAAAGAGTTCTTTATGCAACGTTTTGAACGGTCCCCACGGGGACAACGGTGACGGCAACGACCGGTTTCAATCAGCAGTTGACAATCAGATGAATTTTCGGTATATAATGCACTTATCATTCAAAACTTCTCAAACCTTTAACACACAATGTTCCCCCCTTCTAAATAGTGGTTTCCCGGTACCTAAGTGGGGGTCTACCTAGGTTGGGATGAGTGGACCTCCGGGGTCCGGTGTCAGTGGTGACAGGCAGCGGGGGAGAGGGAACAATCAGGTCCTTTTCCCTGTTATCGTGTGGGGCAGGCGGAGGCATAGGGGAGCTGGGCACAGGTTCATCCCTGGGCACTGGCACTGGCTCACGGTTGACCACTTCCATCACTTCCTCATCCACGGGTTGTGGGAACAGTATCACTGGAAGAATCACTGCGCCGTTCTGCGTAGGCCAGTCCGCTGGGAAGTCACCCATCACGGTTTGGATTACCTCTTTCGCCTTCTCCGCCGGTGTAGGAACCGGAACTTCAGCCGCTGCCCTCAATGCTGGTGGGCACCTCTTTAGATGGTCCCGGGAAACCGTGGTCAAAGTGCCCCCTTGGTCACGACTGATCTGGCAGGCCTTCCCATCTTCCCATCCTGTGGGTTGTATGACATAGGGAGTTTGTTCCCATTGATCATCCAGCTTGTGAGTCCTCCTCTTCCACTTTAGCACTACATCTCCAGGCTGGAAAGGGCCAGCAGACGCCTTCTGTTTGAAGCGCTGCTCCTGTTGTTCCCGACTCCGACTCAAGTTCTTCTCAACATATTCCTGAATCTGTCGGTATTGCACCCTCCGCCGAGTTTCCCATTCAGCTGTCGAAGGGAGTGCCTCCGGGACTTCCAATCCCATGTCCAGATCCACCGGTAGCCGGCCGGGGCGAGCTCTCATCAGGTATGCTGGAGTGCATTTCGTTGAGCTAGAAGGGATATTGTTGTACATATCGACCAAGTCAGGTAGCTTCTCCGGCCACAGGTTCCGCTCTTCTAGCGGCAACGTCTTGAGGAGGCCCAGGACCAGGTGGTTCATCTTTTCACACATGCCGTTGGTTTGGGCATGGTAAGGCGTGGTCCGGATCTTCTTGCAGCCATACAACTGACAAAACTCATGGAACACCTCCGCCTCAAATGCCGGGCCTTGGTCGGTAAGCACCTTCTCAGGGTATCCATGTGGTCGGCAGAAATAAGCCTGGAACGCTCTAGCGGCGGTACGGCCAGTTAGGTCTTTGACTGGGACAACCACCATGAACCTTGTATAGTGGTCTACCATGGTTAGAGCGTAGGTGTACCCACTTCGGCTGGGGGTGAGCTTTACATGGTCCAGGGCGACCAGCTCCAGCGGTTGATGTGTAACGATCGGGTGTAGGGGTGCCCTCTGGCTGGCCTTGTCCTTCCTTCTCAGCGTGCAAGGGCAACACTCTCGGCACCAGGCCTCTACAGATTCCCGCATTCCACTCCAATAGAACCGCTCTCTCAACAGCATCTCCAGTTTCTTCCATCCGAAGTGCCCAGCACCATCATGGTACGCTTGTAGAACGGTGGGTACGTTAGCTTGGGGAATCACCAACTGGCGGATTTTCTCATGAGTCTTCGGGTTGATCAGCTCACGGTACAACTTTCCCTGGTGTAGGCATAGCTGGGTCCATTCTCGCCACAGGCATTGGGCTTCAGCCGGGGCGGCAGGGTCTATCCCAACAGCGCCTTGCTCCACCAAGATCCTGACTAGGCGGACAGCGGGCGCCAGGTCTTGAGCTTCCTGACACTCCTGATTGGGCAGCGGGTCCAGGTTCACCCGTTGTTGGGAGACATGCACCTTCCCAGTTGGCGGCTGGTGAAATGCAGGCAACTCGATCTCTTCGAGGTCGTCATCCTCGCACCCTTCTTCCGACAGGTGGGGCATCCGAGAGAGTGCATCAGCATTAACGTTGGCGCGGCCGGCCCTGTATTTGATGGTGAAATCATAGTTGGCTAGCCTTGCCACCCACCGCTGTTCCAACGCGCCCAGCTTAGCTGTGTCCAGGTGGGTCAGCGGATTGTTGTCCATGAAAGCAGTGAATTTTGCTGCTGCCAGGTAATGGCGGAACCGCTCGGTGATAGCCCACACCAGCGCCAGGAGCTCGAGCTTGAAAGAGCTGTAGTTCTCAGGGTTCCTTTCAGTCGGCCGGAGCTTTCGGCTAGCATAAGCAATCACTTTTTCCTTCCCATCTTGGACTTGGGATAGGACTGCCCCCAAGCCCACATTACTGGCATCGGTGTAGAGGATGAATGGGTGGTTGTAATCAGGGTATGCTAGGATCTCCTCTCCGGTCAAGGCCGCTTTCAGCTGGCGGAAGGATTCCTCATGCCTCTCTTCCCACACCAGTGGGGCTCCGAAGGGTCTACCACCTTTGGTCTGTCCCACGAGGAGGTCTTGCATGGGGGCAGCCATCTTCATGTACCCCTTGATGAAGCGATGGTAGTACCCCACCAGACCCAGAAACTGCCTTACTTCCCTCACTGTGGTCGGTCTCGGCCAGTCTTGGATGGCAGTGATCTTCTCGGGGTCGGGGGGCGACACCTTCTGCACCCACCACATGCCCTAGGTACTGCACTCTGGGTTTCAGCAGATGACACTTGGAGGGCTTCAACTTCATCCCGTATTTGGCAAGGGACGCGAACACCTCGGCTAGGTGCTCCAAGTGGGCCTCATATGTCTGTGAGTACACAATCACATCATCCAGGTACAATAGGACGGTCTCGAAATTCAAATGCCCCAGACAGCATTCCATCAGCCGCTGGAAGGTTCCAGGCGCGTTGCACAGCCCAAACGGCATACTGTTGAATTCACAGAGCCCCATTGGGGTGGTGAAGGCAGTTTTCTCCCGGTCTTCGGGTGCCACGGCCACTTGCCAGTACCCGCTGGTGAGGTCAAGGGTAGAGAAGTAGTTCGCGGTTGTCAGTGCGGCCAAGGACTCTTCAATACGGGGCAGTGGGTAAGCATCTTTATGCGTGATCTGGTTAATTTTCCGGTAATCCACACACATCCGCATAGTGCCATCCTTCTTCTTACCCAGTACCAGCGGGGCGGCCCAGGGACTACAGCTGTCCCTGATAACCCCTGCCTCCCTCATGTTCTTCAACATGTCCTTAGCACATTGGTAGTGTGCAGGGGGAATAGGCCTGTACCTCTCTTTGATAGGGGGGTGTTCACCAGTGGGGATATGGTGTTGGACCCCTTTAATCTGCCCAAAGTCTAGGGGATGTTTGCTAAAAACTCGCTCATACTCCCGTACCACCCGGTAGACCCCTTCTTTATGATGTGCAGGGGTATCGTCAGTGCCTACGTGTAACTGTCGGTGCCACTCATCTAACTCCCCTTGGGGCGGGTGAGTGCTGGCAGTAGGTGGTGAGATTGGGGGAACTGCCTCGCGGATGGTGTGGGGATCCAGAGTGAGGAACTTGGCAAGTGTAGCGTACCGGGGAAGCCTGACTTCTTCCTCCCCACAGTTCAGCACCCTCTCCGGCACTCTCCCCTTCTTTACGTCCACCACCCCCCGGGCGGCCATTACTGTGGGCCAGTGTTCGGAGGGCGTGGGTTCTATCATGGCAGGGTAGTCACGCCCCTGGGGCCCTACTGCTGCCCTACACCAAATCATCATCTTGCTCCTGGGAGGCACAACCAAGGGGGCAACATCCATCACTCTCACCCTACCAATCTCTCCTCCTGTCGAGTTCACATGCTGACGGTACATCAAGGCTCGGATCTCACGCTGCACAGCTCTCTGTCGGCTCCCCGCCGCCGTGGCGGCCAGCTGCTGCAGTAGGGTCAGCACATCACTCATACAGTGCTCCATCACATTGGTTCCTAGCACTATCTTCGGGTTATGATCACTGGGTTCATTCATTATCACAATTATACCCTGGTGTTGCAGTTCAGCTCGCCCCACGGTCATGGCCACTTGTTTGTATCCCACTTGGGTCAATGGGAGTCCATCAGCAGCAATCAGTGTTATACTGGCATCCGGGGGAGCCAGCTCGTCCGTCCCCCAATACCGTTGATACAATGTGTATGGTATGGTAGTTACCTGTGATCCAGTGTCCAGGAGAGCCATCACCGGTATGCCGTCCACAGCCACGGGGATGATGGGTCGGGCCCCGATGTATTGGTCCCGCTAGTCTGGGGGGCCATGGGGTTCTACTCCTGAGGATTGGCCCGTGGCCCCAGGGGTTGCTCGTTTACCGGACACCGTCGGGAGTAGTGGCCGGGTTTGCTGCACCTGTAACAAATCGGGGGTCCATACCGTGAGTCATTGGTTCTTCTCCGCTGCATCCAGGGGACGTCCTCCGGACGGTCGGCGAGCTGTATCCTTGCCGGAGGCTGGGATCTGGTCGGAGGCTGGAGTGCGGCGAGGATCTTGGCGAGGTCTCCATCCATGCGGCGGACCTGGGCAGCCAGTTCTTCCATCGTGCTGCTTGGAGCTGTAGGTACTGGAGATGCTGGTAGGGCAGGGGCCACCACGACGGGGGCCGTCTCAACTGGCCATGGGGCTGGTTCCAAGACTTCCGAAGCTGGGGGTTGCAGAGCTTTAATGGCCCGTTCCTTTAACACAGCAAAGTCCACATCAGGGTGTTCTAGGGCCCACAGCCGGAGTTGTTTGCGATCCTCGGAGGACCTCATCCCCTGCACAAATTGCTCTACTAACATTTTGTTGCTGTCCGCCTCATTGATGGTGTCTACCCGCTTCAGTGTGCGGAGGGCGGTTTGCAGACGTAAAGCGTAGTCCCGAATACTGTCCACAGGCCGTTGCCGACATTGGTAAAACTGCATCCTCAGCTCAGCTTCGGTACGGGTCTCAAAGGCAGTCTGTAGTTTCTCAAAGATGGTGGCTACAGAGGACCGGTCCCCCTCGGCCCAGGTCTCCGCCTCCTGCTCAGCCGCGCCGGTTAGCTGCCCCAGCACTACCGCTGCACGTTGCTTATCAGTCAGGGGGTACAATTCTAGGAGCGGGATAAACTTCTTCCGGAAGACCTGTAACGCATCAGGTTTTCCGTCTTACTGCGGCAGCCAGGTAGCTCCGGGCACATAGGGCAAGGAAAACGGCATCACCTGAGCGAGAGCTGGGACCGCGGCACCCCCCGCCAGCACGGCCGGGACCTGGGCAGGCCCATTCCCATCCACGGGTGCCACCGCGGCTGCGACCGCCGCTCCTCCAGCAGCTCCGTCGGGCGCAGACATCTTGTTTCCGTCCCCCTTAGCCTCTTTCCGGCTCCTCCTTTATCGGGGCGGGGTTTTGGCCTTCGCGCCTCCACTACTCGAGGAGACGCTCGAGCGGGAACTTTTCGCGCCAAAGATGGTGGCGGCTTCTGAAATTTTTCTGCCGGACACCTCCGGCGGTAACAAGGCGCACCTCTACCAGACGGCAGAGCGGTAAGATCCTGTTCGTGACGCCAAGTTGTCGCGGGCGGAGGAGGGGACGCTGCGCTCTCCCACTGCTCGGGTCCGGCACGGCTACTGCTGCTGCTCGGTGGTGGCTCGAGCGGTGGGCCGGATCCCGGGGACTCGAACGGCGTTCCCCGCCCGTGAGTGAAAGGGGGGTTTGATTGTGGGGATTTGGATATTGTCCGTGACGCCACCCACGGTTGTGGTGATTTTGGTGACACCACCGCTGCTCTGGACGGGGATCCCGGGAGCGGTGACAGCTTGGATATGGGCCGTAGGAGCCCCTTTAGCCTTGCCGGGGTCCGAAAAGCCCCTGCCAATGGTGCTGGCTTCTCCTTGTGTACCGGTCCGGTACCGCCGGGCCACCGCCCGTCCACGGTCCTTACGGTAAACTCCGATCGGCCACTCCTGTAGATGGTCACCACCGTCTGCCAACCTTGCTGCTCCGCCCGGGCCACACACCCGGACTAACTTCAGATCGCCCAACTACCACTTTGCTCCTCACACTTGCTCCTCCACAACTAATCTGACTGTTGTTCCCTCCTCCAGGACTGTGAACTCCTTGGTGGGTGGAGACCAACCGCCTGGCTCCACCCCCTGGTGTGGACATCAGCCCCTGAAGGAAGGCAACAAGGATTTTGTGACTGGCTTAGATGTACCTAACCGGGGTGTAGGGTGTGGTGGTGTAATTACCTGTGGCCCCTGGCTTGTCCAGGGCGCCACACATGCACAAACAAACTAAAAGTCTTAATATCAAGATACAGGTATGTGTATTGGTAGGCCCAGGCAGATGACATGGGATCACATTGGGCTATCTGAAAAGCCAGACATGGAGCACAACAGAGTTCAATGGACCTGGGTGAGGGAATCAAAGCTCAGATCCGGGAAAGGTACGTAACAGTTGGTTTGACACAAAACAAAATTAGGGTAAACACAAACTAAACTAAAACAAATACAAACATATATTGATACCTGAATAGACAATACAGAGACAATTCATAAAAGACAACTCCCTTTAAGTATTTCCTTTAAAGGGAATCTGTCTGTAAGATCAAAATCTCCAAATTGCATATGTGGAAATGCACGTCTTTGAAATGTAAATTCATTAACATCTCTTCTTTGTGTTGCTACAATCCCAATGTGCGTGAGGTGTTTAGTTCTGTGAGCATGTCAGAGCATTTAAGGAGCCTTTTTACCTTGATTGATAACTCACTGCCTGTATGTCAGGATAGGAAATCAGACAGTGAGTTATCAATCAAGCTAAAGACGTTGATGCTGGGTGGGAATGCAACCTCAACAGCAATGTCTTCTTAAGCGGTCTGTCATGCCTAGTGCACTTAAAACCTCATTTGCATATAAATTAAAATGCTTATTACTCAGTGTTAAAAAATTTTGATTTAAAAATCCCGCTGTCATGTTCGGTTCCAGACTCATTAGGTGTCACGGCGGTGTTAGGCTCTGTTCTCACTGCAAAGCCAGACAGGCAACCCGATGCCTCCTAGTTGTTCAGCCAGAGCTGGGCGTTGGCTATTTCATGTGCACTGTTCCTCAGTCCTGCAGGAGTTAATTCCTTCTGACCTGGGGAACTCTGCTAGGAGCTGGGGTTGCTAATTAGGCCCGAGTCACACTTGTGAGAGACTCGTGCAAGTCTCACACCGGTATCACACAGCAGGGCCGCACACTCTCCTGACAAGAGCGGGTCGGCTGCATGTATTTCTATGCAGCTGAGGTGTTCCTGTCCGGAGAGTGTGGGGCCGTGCCAGATGATGCCGATGCGAGACTCACACGAGTCTCTTGCAAGTGTGATTCCGGCCTTACCAATCACACCAGTCTCCTTCCTATATAAGATTCTGGATCCTGCTATTCCAATCTATTGTGCTGATCCAGTCTATTGGTGATCTTAGTGTGCTTATTGTGTGGTGTGGAAGCTTCCGTTTGTTTACTTCCTCCCTTTTATGATATTTTTCCCTGTACACGTATTGTCACTCCTTTATGTTTGATTGCAGTGTGTATGAGTTTTAATATTTCCCCTGTCTGTGTTTAGTTGTGGGGTTTATGACTACAGTCTTGGCTCACCCCTTGGGTGGAGGAGTTACACCAGGACTTGGACAGGATTTATGGTCATGCTGGCGACTCTGACCTCGCTACCATCAAGCATAAGTCTGAGCTAAGGGACAGCGCAAGTGTCGCGGGCGGCGAGGCGCTGCGCTCGTTAACGCTCGGGTCCGGCGCTGCTGCTGCTGCTCGGTGGCTCAAGCGGTGGGCCGGATCCAGGGACTCGAGTGGCGCTCCTTGCCCGTGAGTGAAAAGGGGGTGGTTTGTTTGGGGATTTAGTCCGTGACGCCACCCACGGGTCGTGGTGATAATGGCATCACCGCTGCTGGTAACGGGGATCATGGGAGCGATGTTAGGGAGCAGCTGGGATGTTGTTTTCCCCCTCCGTGGGTAGGGGTTGGTGGTCCCGGGGCCTGGTGGTGTAATGGGGAGTCAGGGTCGGTGAGGTGCAGGGTTGCAGGGACAGCGCGGCGCGGTGCCGGATGTCACGGGTGTACTCACTCAGCAAGAGATGCACAAAGTCTCTGGTAAACCAAACGGCTGGATGGACGGGTCCCGCAGCCGGCTGCAGTGTCTCTCCCCGGACAGGTGATGGCGGCTGTCTTTCCCTGCACCTTTGTGTACTGTCTTGACTACGATGGGTCCCCAACGGTAGTCCGCTCCCCGGTGTATGGATGCCAAAGGAGCCCATTTTGCCCGCAGGCGCTGGCCCTTGGGTCTCTAGCCGTTGGCGGTGGCTGTATACCCTCACGGTGCGGACGGTTGCCTTCTAACGGGTCTTTGGCTGTTAGGAAACCCCTGGGCTTCCTGTCACACTCGGATTTGACTGTTGACGGCGACACCAAGCCTAGTCGGGGTCCGATGGTCCTGCCTGTGTGTGCTAGCTTCACTTCGCTCCTCGGTTGGTACCGACGGGCCACCGCCCAACCCCGGTCCTACGGTTCCGCGTTGATCCACCACTCCTGCAGACGGCCACCACCGTTTGCCAACCTTGCTGTCAGTGCCTGGGCCACAAACCCAGACACTCTCCACTTTAGTCCTCTCACTTCAACCTCCTTAACTGATCTGCTCTTTTTCCCGCCTCCAGGCCTGTGAACTCCTCGGTGGGTCGGGCCAACCGCCTGGCTCCGCCCCACCTGGTGTGGACATCAGACCCTGGAGGGAGGCAACAAGGGTCTTTGGTTTGGCTAATGTTACTGTCTGGGGTGGTGGGGGTGTGTGTGTGTTACCTGTGACGACCTGGCTAGTCCAGGGTGCCACATTTCCCCTTGGTGAAATGCAGACCGTCCGCGGGCTGCCCGTCCATCACCGGTTTTATTTTTCAACTGTAAAAATATAAATAACATGTAAACAGTAAACATATAAAACATAAGCATCCTTTTCAGGTCACTTTAATGTTGCACATATAAAACATTTTTAATCACAGACGGACGGACGGATGTCTTCCGCTCTCCCACCCAAGCAACTTAGCCCTGATGCTGCCCCTAAGAAGTGGACAGCATCCCTTGACCCCAGTCCAGGTTCAGGCTGCCTGAGCGGGAACGGGTACGGTAACTCGCACACGACTGTCACTTCAGGGGACCCCACATCCAAGGCGGACCCCTGACCCCCGGAGGATGGCCACCGGTCCTGGTGGTGGCCGGGCCCCAGCCTGCTCTGCTGTGGGCCCTTCCTCTAATCTGCCTCTCCGGAGGCGGCAACGGTATCCATCCCACAACACTATTTACAAACCCACCAGTTCGTGGGTGGCCTGCTAGTTCTCGGCCATGTTCATGAGGAGATTCTCATGTGGGTATGGGGGGGGGTGTTAACTGAACAAGGACAACTCCAGTCCCAACGGGGACGGTTCTCTTTTCGGACGGTGATCAGATGATTTTTCGGTTTGATTCATTGTCATTCATTGACATATACAACGGTGCTGGGGGTCCCAATGGGAGACAACTGTATGCAACGGCGGACCGCTGCCTATTGCACCTCTTCCTCTGAGGTGGCCTCGCCCTCTGCTGTCAATATTGCAAACATCCGATGGCAGGCCTGGTGGGAGAGGGCCGCCCGGTATCCGTTCCCACCGCCGCGCGGGACATAGAAAGCTACTGGCACTCTGCCGTTGGGAAGACTCTCACCCACTTCCTCGGACTCCGAGACCGGTTCTGTGTCAGCCCCCGAGCCACTGTCATCTGACTCCAGGGGGCTAATGGTGGGACCCGGCAGGACAGCAACGGTTTCTAGCTGAGCCCAGACTTGTGGTTCTCCAGTGACAAGTGACCCGTCATCAGCCGGTGTACGGAGGCCCGCCATCGGTTCTTCTAAGTCAACCGCTTCAGCTATTGATTGGCTGGCGTCCTCTCGGGCCTCCAGGCCCTGGCGGGGCAACACGGACTCCGCCACCTCCATCGGGGACGGCGGCCTGAGTGAGGCTGTATGGGCGGCCAGCACAGGCGATGGAGCGGGCCCTGCTGGGGCCAGGGGTAGACCGAGTCCTTCAGCCGCAGCGGCCGGTCCTTCAGGGACACAAGGGCGTGGGTCACTCACCAGCTCCTCTAGCATGGCCTCTATTTCATGCTCCCGCACGACCGCAGCCAGCTCCTCCATCTCAGCGGTCCAGTGATCTAGCAGGTCCCATACTTGGGCCCGGTTACGACAGCACAACAGCATCACTTGGGTTTTTAGCCACGCCGCCGTCCCGGGGGCAGGCTCCGGAGACTCAGGCCTCTCAGGTGGTGCGGACATGTTGCAAGCTGCTTCCAGGAACCGGGTATCTTTGCAGAGTCCTGGCATCCCCGCTTTTATGGCATCGGCTACATTAAGCAGGCTTTCACCCGCCCCCCCTTGGTTCTCTTTAGCACTTCCGCTTTTTGGGGGGCAGGGCTTTGCTTTTCGCGCCTTCCCTGCTCGGGGAAGATGCTCGAGCGGGAAATCTTCGCGCCAAAGATGGCAGCGCTTCAAAATTTTCAGCCAGACGCCGCCGGCGGGAACTGCAAGGCGCACTTCTACCGGTAGGTAGATCGGTTCTATCCTGTTCGTGACGCCAAGTTGTCGCAGGCGGCGGGGTGCTGCGCTCGCTAACGCTCGGGTCCGGTGCTGCTGCTCGGTGGCTCGAGCAGTGGGCCGGATCCAGGGACTCGAGCGGCGCTCCTCGCCTGTGAGTGAAAAGGGGGTGGTTTGTTTGGGCATTTAGTCCGTGACGCCACCCACGGCTCATGGTGATAATGGCACCACCGCTGCTGGTAACGAGGATCCCGGGAGCGATGTTAGGGAGAAGCAGGGATGTTGTTTTCCCCCTCCGTGGGTAGGGGTTGGTGGTCCCGGGGCCCGGTGGTGTAACGGGGAGTCAGGGTCGGTGAGGTGCAGGGTTGCAGGGACAGCGCGGTGCGGTGCCGGATGGCACGGGTGTACTCACTCAGCAAGAGATGCACAAAGTCTCCGGTAAACCAAACGGCTGGATGGACGGGTCCCGCAGCCGGCTGCAGTGTCTCTCCCCGGACAGGTGATGGCGGCTGTCTTTCCCTGCACCTTTGTGTACTGTCTTTACTACGATGGGTCCCCAATGGTAGTCCGCTCCCCGGTGTATGGATACCGGAGGAGCCCATTTTGCCCGCAGGCGCTGGCCCTTGGGTCTCTAGCCGTTGGTGGTGGCTGTATACCCTCACGGTGCGGACGGTTGCCTTCTAACAGGTCTTTGGCTGTTAGGAAACCCCTGGGGTTCCTGTCACACTCGGATTTGACTGTTGACGGCGACTCCAAGCCTAGTCTGGGTCCGATGGCCCTGCCTGTGTGTGCTAGCTTCACTTCGCTCCCCAGTCGGTACAGGTGGGCCACCGCCCGACCCCGGTCCTACAGTTCCGCGTTGATCCACCACTCCTGCAGACGGCCACCACCGTTTGCCAACCTTGCTGTCAGTGCATGGGCCACAAACCCAGACACTCTCCACTTTACTCCTCTCACTTCAACCTCCTCAACTGATCTGCTCCTTTTCCCGCCTCCAGGCCTGTGAACTCCTTGGTGGGTCGGGCCAACCGCCTGGCTCCGCCCCACCTGGTGTGGACATCAGACCCTGGAGGGAGGCAACAAGGGTTTTTGGTTTGGCTAATGTTACTGTCTGGGGTGGTGGGGGTGTGTGTGTGTTACCTGTGACGACCTGGCTAGTCCAGGGCGCCACACATGGTCCCCAGTTTGAGGGCTAGCCTAGGTTTCCCTGTCCAGTCATCTCTTCCTTGTGACACCTGCATGCCCATATATAAGATTTGGGGGTAAGAGGGTGGATTAGAGGGTTGACTTTACTGACAAATTCCTTTTAAAAAACAGTTTATATACCGAATGTAGATATTTTTTCTCTTAATAACAAAAGAGACCGAGCAACAAAAAGGAATCGAGCAGTAAGCGGCCTTATTCTTTTGATAGGAATTTCTCATACAGAATCACCACTGTTCTGTAAATCTACAAAGAAATGGAAACACAGTCAGGAAATCAATTAGTGTAACTTGCCAGAAAGCCATTTTAATTATTTAATGTCAGTGTTACCTTTATGATGTTGCATAATGTGCTGAGCCATATACATTAATAATTCCATTGGCAGCAGAGGCGTAAGCTGTGCTCAACCGTCTGGCAGTTATGCAAGTGACAGAACACTGCAATTCTTGTGATGAAGTCTATTTTCTTAAAGAACCTCACAAAAAATACAAATGTGGTAGCCTTAACTTTAACACAAAAACTTCTGCAAAGTCACTTGAAGGTGTAAAGATTACAGATGAGCAAACATGCTCGCCACTGCTCGATACTCTATCGAGCTACTTGGGCACATTCGGTACTTTATCCAGTAACCACTATGCATGCGAGGATCTGTATCGCCCCCACGTCAGCAGCCGGGCTGCTCGGATCCAGATCCGCGGTGGCTCGAGGGGACGTCCGGACCCAGGGTGAGGTATCGTGCGACCACTCGAATAAAAAGGGGGTATTTACAGGGGATGGTGTATTGAATAGTTCGTGACGCCACCCGTGGTGTGTGGTAAGGTGGAGTACCACCGCTGCAGCTGGGAGTACCTGGTGGCGATGGAGTGGGCAGCCAGGTGTTTAACCCCTCCATGGGTATGGCGGATGCCCCAGGACTCGGTGATGAAAACGGGACATGCCGTTGGGGAGGAAGGGGTCACTTGCGTACTCACTCAGTCCATAAAGCTGACACCGACAACTTAGTAAACCAAAGTTCTTGACACCGCTGCCGCTGAGGGGGAGCACGTTTGGGTCCCGTTTCTGCTGGTGTTGCCTGTTGATCTGTGACCTTTTCCTTGGCATCTTGTTCTCTTCTAGTTGGTCCCTATAGGTTGAAACTAATCGAGTCCCGCTCCCCAGTATGGCTAACTGAGGAAGCTTGCTCTCAGGGTTCACACTTGGGATTTCCTGGACCGTATGTGTGGAAAGTCCTATCCCCCTCGTTGCGCTAGTACCCCGATTAGAGCGGGGGGAGAGCGGATCTTGAAGGCTCTGTTCTCATCGGGTAAATTGTCAGGTTGCCTGAAGCTACTCCCTGACCTAGAGTCCACGTACTCAGTCGGGCCCCGCCCCCTGCCCAGTGATGGTACAAGGCCGCTGGCTGTCCTCCACGACAATACCGTGCCCCTTGTCACGATCCCCTGTGACCAGGGTTCCAGCTCCTACCAGGCCCAGACCAACGTCTGCTACCTAGTACTTCCAAGGAGCCCAGCTCCTGAACTCCTCTCTCCTTCACCTCCAACACTACACTCCCCAACCTTCACTTCCAAACTCCAAACTTCAACTCACTGACACTCCTGGCCTCCCCTTACCAACCCCCCAAGTGGGCGACCCTATTCCACTCAGGCCGTCCACTGGTGTGTCTGGTGGGTGTGGTGCAGAATGTTCCTAAGATTTTGATTAGCTGGTTTTGGCAACACCATTGTTAGGGACCCCTAACCAAGGAGGAGGTGGATATTGTACAGAAGGGCAGATTGCACAATACCCTGTGACAACCTGATAGGCCAGGGCGTCACATTCCCCCTTGGTTAAACGTAGCTCATCCCTGAGCTACAGGACATCAGAGGGTTTATTTTTTTTTAACTGTAACAATGGAAAAAGAAAACATTTTATTTACAAATACATCCCTCATTAGGGAGGCTGGTTACTTAAATGTTGCTAAAACTTCATCATTTCCACGATGGAACACTAACGGTTTCAGTAGTAGCGGAGGCTCAACCTGCTCCATTGCAGCCTCTTCCTGCAACAGTCCAGTCTCAATTTCCTGGATCCCATTAACCCGCCATGCAAACAACCTGACCCCCCTGCAAACCTATTGTGGGTCCGTGACCAGGTTAAGGTCCCGGGTGTTGTAATAGACGACTCTGGTGGGCACAGGAGGTGCAATTATTTACAAAAACACAACCTTTTTAATATATAAAATTAACGAAGTTCATGTACCGGGTGTACACGCTATAAAGAGTCTTTTTGCAAATCAGATAACTTCTTTCGTTCATTTAAACCCTGTTAATTAAATGCTTATTTTCTAACATTTTCTATATGAAAAACAATAACCTTTGGAAAACAATAAACGAAGGCACAGATACCTAACAATTTCTGTTATAACTTTAAACTACTGGTTCCGCTAGCATTCTTCCCGATACCTCCGTGGGGGCTGACCAAAGTTAACCCGAGTTGACCTCCTCAACTCTAGACCCTCATCCCCCTCTGGTGGCAGGGCAACACTCTTTACAGGTTCCTCGCCCTCAGTGTTAGGTGTAGCTGGTAGGACCCTACGTGTGTGTGGCAAGGGTACAGACGCTACTCTAGGTGCTGGAGGGGGTGCAGTGTCAGTAAGCCTTTCCTGTTCTGGCTCTTCAACGGGTTGTGGGAATGTTAACACAGGGACTATTACTGTTCCATTCTGCATAGGCCAATCTTCCGGAAAGTCACCTAGAATGGTACAGATCATTCTCTTCTTTCCTTCCACCACTTGAGGCTGAGGCTGAGGTTCATCTTCCCACACATCTCATTCATCTGCGCATGATAGGGTGTGGTGCGTATCTTTTTGCACCCATACAGACTGCAGAACTCCTGGAAGATTTCAGCCTTGAATGCAGGGCCTTGATCTGTAAGGCCTCGATCGGGGTACCCATGCGGCCTACAGAAGTGTGCCTGGAACGCCTTTGCCGCAGAGCTGGCAGTCAAATCTTTAAGGGGTATCACCACCAAGAACCGTTAGTAATGGTTGACCATCGTGAGTGCATATGTATTCCCACTCCTGCTGGGGGTCAATTTGACATGGTCCAGAGCCACAATCTCTAGGGGCTGCTTGGTGACAATCGGTTGAAGGGGTGCTTGCTGACTGGTGCCATCCTGCCTTCTCAAGGCACAGGGACCACAATTTATACACTAGGCTTCTATGGAGTCTCTCATTCCTATCCAGTAGAAGCGACTTCTCAGCAACATCTCCAGCTTTTTCCATCCAAAGTGCCTGGCTCCATTATGGTACGCCTCCAGCACTGCCGGGACATACTTTATAGCCACAAGAACCATTAGGGACGGTGTTTAACCTAAAAAGCTAGACTTTATTTCTTCATATAAAAAAATATATATATTAACAATTACATGTGTCAAGCAAGGTTGTAATCACACTGGACATGTCAACATACTCATATTATACCAGTAACTCCACAAAACCGCAACTACCACTGGAGGAAAATACTGTTTGTGTAACTAAACTCAATCAAGTCACTGTTACAATTTTCCCTGGCATCTATATTCCGATTTTCACAATTACAATTAAATCTACCTGAACAATTCTGAAAGATACCCACAACAATGAAAGTGAGACCTGGATGATTACTTTGCCAGCAGGGTAACTCCCAGTAACCGGGCGTCCCCGCTGCCAGACATTGTTTCCCCAAAAGGATTAATGCAGCCCACGGTGATGTAGAGATACACTGACCTGACTTAGTACTGGTGTGACCGTCCGTTGTCAACGGGGAGTTACCCTGCTGGCAAAGTAATCATCCAGGTCTCACTTTCATTGTTGTGGGTATCTTTCAGAATTGTTCAGGTAGATTTAATTGTAATTGTGAAAATCGGAATATAGATGCCAGGGAACATTGTAACAGTGACGTGATTGAGTTTAGTTACACAAACAGTATTTTCCTCCAGTGGTAGTTGCGGTTTTGTGGAGTTACTGGTATAATATGAGTATGTTGACATGTCCAGTGTGATTACAACCTTGCTTGACACATGTAATTGTTAATATATATATTTTTTTATATGAAGAAATAAAGTCTAGCTTTTTAGGTTAAACACCGTCCCTAATGGTTCTTGTGGCTATAAAGTGTTTTTGGTGTAAAACCTGAGTATGAGGGTCATAGAATTTGGACAATTGATGTACCTGCCGGGACATACGCCTGGGGTATCACGATCTGGCAGATCCTCTCATGGGTCTTGGGTTGGTTAAGCTCTTGCGTAACTTGCCTTGATGAAGGTAAAGCCGACTCCGGTCTTGCCACAATTTTCTAGCTTCCTCTGGGGCGCCTGGTTCAAGATGGGCATCAGCTCTGGCCAGCAATGCCTTGACTAATCTGATTGCAGGGTCCTGATCTTGGGCTTCCTGCCAGCCATGGTGAGGCAATGGGTCACAGGTCATTTCTTGCTGATGGGTACATGGTCGAGGCCGCTCCACTGAAGTGGGTTGATGGAACGCAGGCAGTTCAATCTCTTCCAGGTCATCTTCGTGCATCTCATCATCGAACAGATGGGGCATCCTGGACAGTGCATCAGCATTGGTGTTCTTGCGACCAGCCCTGTACTTTATAACAAAATCATAATTTGCCAACCTTGCGACCCAACGTTGTTCCAAGGCTCCCAGCTTTGCCGTATCCAGATGAATCAACGGATTATTGTCCGTGTATACAGTAAACTTGGCAGCAGCAAGGTAGTGCTTAAACCTTTCTGTCATGACCCATACGCGTGCCAGGAACTCCAGCTTGAAAGAGCTATAATTCTCCGGGTTCCTCTCCGTGGGCCTCAACTTCCGACTAGCGTAGGCTATCACCTTCTCCTTGCCCTTCTGCACCTGGGACAGGACAACTCCGAGTCCCACATTACTGGCATCGGTATACAGTATAAACGGGAGACCGTAGTCGGGATAGGCCAGAATTTCGTCCCCGGTTAAGACAGACTTCATTCGCTCAAAGGAATCTTCTTGTTCCTTACCCCACTGGAATGGAGGTCCCAAAGACTTGCCATGCACAGGTTGACCCACCAGAAGATTCTGCAAGGGGGCCGCCATCTGTGTGTACCCTTTGACGAATCTCCGGTAGTATCCCATCAGGCCCAGGAACTGCTGCACTTCCCTGATGATGGTGGGCCTTGGCCAGTTCTGAATAGCTGTAATTTTCTTTGGGTCCGGTGACACACCTTCAGCACTAACCACATGCCCCAAGTACTGTTCCTTCGGCTTCAGCAGGTGGCATTTAGATGGCTTGTGCTTCATCCCGTATTTGGACAAGGCACCAAACACCTCTGCCAGGTGCTCCAGGTGGGCCTCATACATCTTGGAGTATACTATGATGTCGTCCAAATACAGCAAGACCATTTCGAAGTTGCAGTGACCCAAGCAGCAGTCCATCAGCTTCTGGAACATCCCCGGTGCATTGCACAGCCTGAATGGCATACTGTTAAATTCCCACAGTCCCATCGGGGTAGCGAACGCGGTCTTCTCCCGGTCTTCCTCGGCAACAGCCACCTGCCAGTACCCGCTGGTGAGATCAAGGGTAGAAAAGTAAGTACCAAACGTCAGGCCAGCCAACGATTCCTCAATACGGGGCAGGGGGTAGGCGTCCTTGTGTGTGATCTGGTTAATTTATCGGTAGTCTACACACATCCTCATGGTACCATCCTTTTTCCTCACAAGTACCAGTGGGGCGGCCCAGGGGCTGCAACTGTCACAGACTACTCCTGCTTCCTTCATGCTTCTGAGCATATCTTTGGCACATTGGTAATGGGCAGGTGGTATGGGCCTATACCTCTCCTTGATAGGTGGGTGAGTGCCTGTGGGTATGTGATGTTGTACCCCTTTTATCTGCCCAAAATCCAATGGGTGTTTACTAAAGACCTGCTCATACTCCTGGACTTCCCTGTAGACCCCTTGTTTATGATGTGCAGGTGTAGAGTCGGTGCCCACATGTAATTCCAGAGAGTAGGGAGCCGCGCACACTGCTTAGCGCTGGCTCCATGCTCTCCTAGCTACAGTACACATAGGGTCAATTACCCGATGCGTACTGCAGCTACATGTGCACAGAGCAGGAGCCGGCACTAGCAGCAAGAGCGGCGGAGGCTGGTAACGAAGGTAAATATCGGGTAACCAGGGAAAGGTCTTCCCTTGGTTACCCGATGTTTACAGTGGTTACAGCTTTCCGCAGCTGCCAGATGCCGACTCCTGCTCCCTGCTCGCTTCATTTTGTCGCTCTCTCGCTGTCACGTCACACACAGCGATGTGTGCTTCACAGCGGGAGAGCAACGACGAAAAAATGAAGCAGGACATTCAGCAACGAGCAACGACCTCACAGCAGGGGCCAGCTCGTTGCTGGATGTCACACACAGCGACAGAGACGGGACGTCGCTGCAACGTCACAGAAAATGGTGACGTAGCAGCGACGTCGTTGTCGTCGTCGCTGTGTGTGACACCACCTTAAACGGCTTAGGTGATAATAGTGCTCCAAAAGTGCAAATAGTGCAATCAATGGTGGCAGTGGGATCTATGCTCACCGTCAACCCCACTGTTCACCAATGATACAGGTGTTACCTCACAAAATTCGGGGGGGGGCGACTCACAACGCACCACACAATACCCCTTCGGTAACACCAATGACTCAACGTCCTCCTTCCCGACGCGTTTCCTCAAAAACGATTCATCAGGGGAAAGGGAGGCTGTGCTGTCAGAGGCATGTTGAGCTGAAAATGAAAAACCAAGTGATAGCTTGGAGGTGTGAGACTTATATAGTATATCGTACCGCCCACTGCATTAGTCATGCCACACCTGTGAATCAGGTGAGCGTGCAGCACAGTTATGACTATGTTGTACCTTAATTGCAGGGGGTGGGGCTAGCTTTATGACGCTTAGACGATGCTTATTTTCGCATGACATGTGGGTGGGGGTGACTCGCCCACCCCAGGGCTATGGGACACCCGGTGCCGGGCCGGACTTGTCCGGGGGTCGTCAGTGGTGGCGGGGCCCGGCTCCGTGGCCCTGGTGGGTGTCGAGCAGTAAACAGCAGCAACTGTCGAGCAGTAAATTTTCTTTTCAAAGCGCCATTTCTCAATCCTCCTCCGAGCAGGGAGGGGGCGGGGCTTATTTTCGCGCTCTTTCCTGCAGGCACGCCCCTCTTCTTCCCGCGCTCAGCCAGGCTAATGGCGGCGGTTTTTTTTCAGTAAAACACAGTTCTTTCACAGTCTTTTCAGGCGCACAGGACCCGGTGGGTCCGGGCACGAAATCCTGTTCGTGACGCCAAAGTTGACTCGCCCACCTCAGGGCTATGGGACACCCGGTGCCGGGCCGGACTAGTCCGGGGGTCGTCAGTGGTGGCAGGGCCCGGCTCCGTGGCCCTGGTGGGTGTCAATTAATATGGCTGGTGACTTGGGGGGGAATAAAGTTTATATTTGTCGTGACGCCACCTGTGGTTTGTGGCTATTGAGCCACCGCTGCTGTGTGAGGCCTCCGGGGTGATGGAATGGCAGCAATGGTGGTACTGCTCCCCACAGGCGGAGCGGTGCCCCGGGGACACTGTTGGTGCTCATAAGTGTCTATGCAGATAAATAACTGAGGCAACACCAGGGGTGCAGTTTCAAGGTCTTTACTCACAGTTCTTGTCAAGGCCTGCAGGAGCCTTTGGACTGCTGGGACCACCGTCAGGAACCTCCGCCGATCCCGGTTAGATCTGGGGGTAAATGCCAGTGCACCCCTCTAATTGTGTCCTTTCTCAGCTGACTTCACTAGCCTTGCCTTTTGTGGCTGAACCTGGCTCGGCCTCCACTGCAGCCTCCGGGCTGGAAGCTCGCCTGTCGGTATTCGCCCCTTTTCCAGAGATTCTTGCTGTGCGCTTTGGTCCGGGGAGCATGCAGCTTTCCCTGAATCTCGGTCTTTTAACCTTTGGAGATGGCTTCTCCTCCTCCAGTGACTAGGGACCGTCCCCTGATGCAGCTTGATCCCTCCACCAATGTTCCTGTGGAACAGGCCACCAGCTCTGAAGCTATCTGTGGCCCTGGAATCCCTTCGTTCCCTGCTTGGTGTCACCTGAACCCTCTGAGTCCCAGGGTCTTCACCAGGAAGTGTCACTTTCTTCTTTCTTTAGCTCCTGCCTGACTAGAGCTCTTTTTCTACTCTCTGTTTCTCTCCTTCTCTGTTGCTTTCTTTCTCTGTTGCGGACACTCTGAACTCACAGAGCTCCTTTCTCTTTCACAGCTACATGCTGCCTCCTCACTCTCTCACTCTCTGAGGTAAACTGAAACTCTGACCTTCCTCTCTGCTCTACACTCGGCTGGCTCTTCCCACCCCCCGGTTGCTAAGCTACCACCCTATGGGAGCAGGGATGGGTCTTACGACCCCTCCCAGCATGCAGCATGGGAGGGTTGCTGCCACTGTCCCTGGTTCCAGTGTGTGCCTAGCAATGGGTGTAGTGCAGTTTTACCTGTGAACTGGCATGTACCCCTTTCCTTACCCAGGATGGGATATCACACCTCTGACTGGGGTGCAATGTCCCTGTGGCGACGGAAGCCTCAGGGGCGCCACACTGCCCCACAGCGAATCCCAGCACGTCCTCGGGCTGAAACAACAAAAACAATGGAAGAAACTGCAAAATTTTGTTATGCATAAAACATTAAAACTTTAGGACATTACATCCCTTTATGGGAGGCACATAAATAACACATTCACCGGGGACCACATTCCAGTCCAGTGGCCCGGTAACATATAAACAAGGGGGTGACTTCTTCAAAAAGAACAAGGGGCAGACATTCAGGGGCTATGTACTGTCCTGACTCCATTAACTCCTTGTCGTCCTCCACCAGGGGTTCCGACCCTTGATGGCGCCCACTGGGAGTCCAACCCAGCGACGGTCAACAAGTCAGAGAAGGTCCTCCTCCTTCCACCTCTTGTGCTGGGTGGCGTCTCCTGGAGAACTTAGGGACGTTCAACAAAGGCAGGAGGCATTATTTCTGGAGCAGGTCCTTTAAAACTTTCAACTCGAACGTTTAACTTCAGGGGTTAACTTACGGATGCGGTTACCATTGCAGGGGACCGTACTGTGCCAATGTCGTACGGGACACCGGACTTCTTCTCCAGGCACAATACATCCCCGGGCTCTGAACCTCCAGCGGGAACGGTGGCGGGGGCAGCGTACACGGTACCTCTTGATCCCGGGGTGGTGCTTCACAGGGCTCACTCGTCACGGTGCTGTCGGGTCCTGGCTCCCAGCTGAGGAGGGATGCCTTGGGGGTCTGCGTGGCTTTATCTTCACGTGACACGGCTGCTGCAGCGGCCCTCTGTTCCTGGGCCCACACCGCGGCGACCATCCTCCGGACTTCCGCCTTCCAGTCGAGCACCTGCTGCAGTGTCTGTGCTCTCACCCGGACGCAGAATCGACCCAGCTCCCGCTCCAACCAGGCAGCGGTTCCCGCGGGGAACTCACTCGGACTGCGATCCTCCACATCAAAGGCCACTCCGCCTCTTCCACTTCGGAGTCCCGCCATGCTGCAGATAGGGCTGAACGCAGACATCCGCTCCCCCTTGGTCTTTTCATGATCCTCGTTCTCCGGCCGGTAAGTCGACTTCTCCTTTCTCTAGGCAGCAAGCTCAACTGTCGAGCAGTAAATTTTCTTTTCAAAGCGCCATTTCTCAATCCTCCTCTGAGCAGGGAGGGGGCGGGGCTTATTTTCGCGCTCTTTCATGCAGGCACGCCCCTCTTCTTCCCGCGCTCAGCCAGGCTAATGGCGGCGGTTTTTTTTCAGTAAAACACAGTTCTTTCACAGTCTTTTCAGGCGCACAGGACCCGGTGGGTCCGGGCACGAAATCCTGTTCGTGACGCCAAAGTTGACTCGCCCACCCCAGGGCTATGGGACACCCGGTGCCGGGCCGGACTAGTCCGGGGGTCGTCAGTGGTGGCAGGGCCCGGCTCCGTGGCCCTGGTGGGTGTCAATTAATATGGCTGGTGACTTGGGGGGGAATAAAGTTTATATTTGTCGTGACGCCACCTGTGGTTTGTGGCTATTGAGCCACCGCTGCTGTGTGAGGCCTCCGGGGTGATGGAATGGCAGCAATGGTGGTACTGCTCCCCACAGGCGGAGCTGTGCCCCGGGGACACTGTTGGTGCTCATAAGTGTCTATGCAGATAAATAACTGAGGCAACACCAGGGGTGCAGTTTCAAGGTCTTTACTCACAGTTCTTGTCAAGGCCTACAGGAGCCTTTGGACTGCTGGGACCACTGTCAGGAACCTCCGCCGATCCCGGTTAGATCTGGGGGTAAATGCCAGTGCACCCCTCTAATTGTGTCCTTTCTCAGCTGACTTCACTAGCCTTGCCTTTTGTGGCTGAACCTGGCTCGGCCTCCACTGCAGCCTCCGGGCTGGAAGCTCGCCTGTCGGTATTCGCCCCTTTTCCAGAGATTCTTGCTGTGGGCTTTGGTCCGGGGAGCATGCAGCTTTCCCTGGACCTCGGTCTTTTAACCTTTGGAGATGGCTTCTCCTCCTCCAGTGACTAGGGACCGTCCCCTGATGCAGCTTGATCCCTCCACCGATGTTCCTGTGGAACAGGCCACCAGCTCTGAAGCTATCTGTGGCCCTGGAATCCCTTTGTTCCCTGCTTGGTGTCACCTGGACCCTCTGAGTCCCAGGGTCTTCACCAGGAAGCGTCACTTTCTTCTTTCTTTAGCTCCTGCCTGACTAGAGCTCTTTTTCTACTCTCTGTTTCTCTCCTTCTCTGTTGCTTTCTTTCTCTGTTGCGGACACTCTGAACTCACAGAGCTCCTTTCTCTTTCACAGCTACATGCTGCCTCCTCACTCTCTCACTCTCTGAGGTAAACTGAAACTCTGACCTTCCTCTCTGCTCTACACTCGGCTGGCTCTTCCCACCCCCCGGTTGCTAAGCTACCACCCTATGGGAGCAGGGATGGGTCTTACGACCCCTCCCAGCATGCAGCATGGGAGGGTTGCTGCCACTGTCCCTGGTTCCAGTGTTTGCCTAGTAATGGGTGTAGTGCAGTTTTACCTGTGAACTGGCATGTACCCCTTTCCTTACCCAGGATGGGACATCACACCTCTGACTGGGGTGCAATGTCCCAGTGGCGACGGAAGCCTCAGGGGCGCCACACTGCCCCACAGCGAATCCCAGCACGTCCTCGGGCTGAAACAACAAAAACAATGGAAGAAACTGCAAAATTTTTGTTATGCATAAAACATTAAAACTTTAGGACATTACATCCCTTTATGGGAGGCACATAAATAACACATTCACCGGGGACCACATTCCAGTCCAGTGGCCCGGTAACATATAAACAAGGGGGTGACTTCTTCAAAAAGAACAAGGGGCAGACATTCAGGGGCTATGTACTGTCCTGACTCCATTAACTCCTTGTCGTCCTCCACCAGGGGTTCCGACCCTTGATGGCGCCCACTGGGACTCCGACCCAGCGACGGTCAACAAGTCAGACAAGGTCCTCCTCCTTCCACCTCTTGTGCTGGGTGGCGTCTCCTGGAGAACTTAGGGACGTTCAACAAAGGCAGGAGGCATTATTTCTGGAGCAGGTCCTTTAAAACTTTCAACTCGAACGTTTAACTTCAGGGGTTAACTTACGGATGCGGTTACCATTGCAGGGGACCGTACTGTACCAATGTTGTACGGGACACTAAACTTCTTCTCCAGGCACAATACATCCCCGGGCTCTGAACCTCCAGCGGGAACGGTGGCGGGGGCAGCGTACACGGTACCTCTTGATCCCGGGGTGGTGCTTCACAGGGCTCACTCGTCACGGTGCTGTCGGGTCCTGGCTCCCAGCTGAGGAGGGATGCCGTGGGGGTCTGCGTGGCTTTATCTTCACGTGACACGGCTGCTGCAGCGGCCCTCTGTTCCTGGGCCCACACCGCGGCGACCATCCTCCGGACTTCCGCCTTCTAGTCGAGCACCTGCTGCAGTGTCTGTGCTCTCACCCGGACGCAGAATCGACCCAGCTCCCGCTCCAACCAGGCAGCGGTTCCCGCGGGGAGCTCACTCGGACTGCGATCCTCCACATCAAAGGCCACTCCGCCTCTTCCACTTCGGAGTCCCGCCATGCTGCAGACAGGGCTGAACGCAGACATCCGCTCCCCCTTGGTCTTTTCGTGATCCTCGTTCTCCGGCCGGTAAGTCGACTTCTCCTTTCTCTAGGCAGCAAGCTCAACTGTCGAGCAGTAAATTTTCTTTTCAAAGCGCCATTTCTCAATCCTCCTCCGAGCAGGGAGGGGGCGGGGCTTATTTTCGCGCTCTTTCCTGCAGGCACGCCCCTCTTCTTCCCGCGCTCAGCCAGGCTAATGGCGGCGGTTTTTTTTCAGTAAAACACAGTTCTTTCACAGTCTTTTCAGGCGCACAGGACCCGGTGGGTCCGGGCACGAAATCCTGTTCGTGACGCCAAAGTTGACTCGCCCACCCCAGGGCTATGGGACACCCGGTGCCGGGCCGGACTAGTCCGGGGGTCGTCAGTGGTGGCAGGGCCCGGCTCCGTGGCCCTGGTGGGTGTCAATTAATATGGCTGGTGACTTGGGGGGGAATAAAGTTTATATTTGTCGTGACGCCACCTGTGGTTTGTGGCTATTGAGCCACCGCTGCTGTGTGAGGCCTCCGGGGTGATGGAATGGCAGCAATGGTGGTACTGCTCCCCACAGGCGGAGCGGTGCCCCAGGGACACTGTTGGTGCTCATAAGTGTCTATGCAGATAAATAACTGAGGCAACACCAGGGGTGCAGTTTCAAGGTCTTTACTCACAGTTCTTGTCAAGGCCTGCAGGAGCCTTTGGACTGCTGGGACCACCGTCAGGAACCTCCGCCGATCCCGGGTAGATCTGGGGGTAAATGCCAGTGCACCCCTCTAATTGTGTCCTTTCTCAGCTGACTTCACTAGCCTTGCCTTTTGTGGCTGAACCTGGCTCGGCCTCCACTGCAGCCTCCGGGCTGGAAGCTCGCCTGTCGGTATTCGCCCCTTTTCCAGAGATTCTTGCTGTGGGCTTTGGTCCGGGGAGCATGCAGCTTTCCCTGGATCTCGGTCTTTTAACCTTTGGAGATGGCTTCTCCTCCTACAGTGACTAGGGACTGTCCCCTGATGCAGCTTGATCCCTCCACCGATGTTCCTGTGGAACAGGCCACCAGCTCTGAAGCTATCTGTGGCCCTGGAATCCCTTCGTTCCCTGCTTGGTGTCACCTGGACCCTCTGAGTCCCAGGGTCTTCACCAGGAAGCGTCACTTTCTTCTTTCTTTAGCTCCTGCCTGACTAGAGCTCTTTTTCTACTCTCTGTTTCTCTCCTTCTCTGTTGCTTTCTTTCTCTGTTGCGGACACTCTGAACTCACAGAGCTCCTTTCTCTTTCACAGCTACATGCTGCCTCCTCACTCTCTCACTCTCTGAGGTAAACTGAAACTCTGACCTTCCTCTCTGCTCTACACTCGGCTGGCTCTTCCCACCCCCCGGTTGCTAAGCTACCACCCTATGGGAGCAGGGATGGGTCTTACGACCCCTCCCAGCATGCAGCATGGGAGGGCTGCTGCCACTGTCCCTGGTCCCAGTGTGTGCCTAGCAATAGGTGTAGTGCAGTTTTACCTGTGAACTGGCATGTACCCCTTTCCTTACCCAGGATGGGACATCACACCTCTGACTGGGGTGCAATGTCCCAGTGGCGACGGAAGCCTCAGGGGCGCCACACTGGCGTTCCACCCGGTCACGCAACCAAAACATAGCAGCGCATCATCGTCATATTCCTAACAGGTTGCTCCTCACAGCGCGTCTAAACAATGTCTAAATTCGGTATGCGTGTAAGTGTGGGCGTACCCACCGGTCACGTGGGGGGTGGTGCTAGCGTTATGACGCTTAGGCGATGCTTGTTTTCGCATGAAGTACGGGTGGGGGCATTCCAGCCGGTCACATGACCAAAAAACATAGTAGCGCATCATCGTCATATTACCTAACATGTCACTCATCACAGTGCCACTAAACAATGTATTACTTCCGTATGACGTGCAAGAGGGGGCGTTCCCACCGGTCACGTGACCAACACGCATCAGCGCATCACCATGAAATGACCCCATATGTGGCACCATACATGGTGCTGGTGGCTTAGGGATCCAGTATAGGTAGGGGTGTTGCGTACTGTCACATGACCAGCACGTAATGACGCGTCATCATCACATGGCTTCAGGCATAATCGCCTCACAGCGAATAATGCCGCTCACCGCCCCTTACAGGCTTAAGGTCAATAGGTGCTGGCGGCAGATACATATCCGGACACATGGTAATCCTGCAAAACCTCATGACCCAACGCCACACACTATCAACACTTCTTTTACGCTGGTAATCAGAATCTTTATACTTAGCCGACATGCTCACGCTGGTGATCAGAGTCTATATGCTTAATAGATATTCTGGCAAAAAGTGACAGCCTAATATACAGTAAGTCACAGATAGAGGGAATTTATACAGTCCCAAGAGGGAAGAGGGAAAGAAAAAACAAAAAACCCTTTCTATTCCTCTCTCCACCCTAAGAACTTACCCTTCCTAACTGTGGAGGTTGGCACCCAACCGTCACGTCGTGGCGCCCCCACTCAGCGTCGTCTCTCCCTGGGAGACCCTTTATCACCCTATTAAAGAAAACACCCATATGTAAGTGTTTCGTTCAAACCTGCAGGGGCCTGGGATTTAAGGGCATATATCCAGTAAGCCTCCCTCTGCAAAAGGCGCTTATCCCAATCTCCGCCCCGGACTGGAGGCGTAATGGATTCAATGCCCATGAAGGTCAGGCCTTTCGTGTTTCCCCCATGTGCGGAGTTGACGTGTCTTGAGAGAGGGGTTATCCTTTTTATTTATAATCATCCAGGGAAGAAAAGCGGCTACTCACTCTGTACGTGGCAAAAACTTTATTCTGCAGTTGCAGACATTACAGGAGCAGTGAGGGGAGGAAAGGAATGCAGGGACGGGGGGCAGACGACAGCCTGTTTCGCGCTGGTAGCGCTTTGTCGAGTCTGGATGTGTAGTTCCTGTATCTGAATCAGATACTGTATCTGAATCCTGTATCTGAATCAGACGCGAACCATTGGGTCTGTGACTAGAATACTATGCGCTGTTTCTCTACCACCACCCTATACGGGCAATTTGGAGTAGAGGAAGCATTTAGAGGATGGTTCGCGTCTGATTCAGATACAGGAACTGTACAGATACACATCCACATATATATGGTCCATTTTTATTTTTATTGTTTTTTCCCTTTTTTTGCCTCCTAAAAAGAATACAGACGAGCCCTTACAAATATAAGATATCTATTTATTTATCCATTCATTGTTTTACCAAGAACTTTGAGTATACGCTTGCAGTATATAATATGTAAAGATCTGTGTAATCTATACCATGACGCAGTCTCACTCCACGTGGCAATGAGTCACCACTCGGCAGCACATGAAGTGATGACGTCACGATTGGTAGCAAACTTTTTTTCTATACTCTGCTTCATAAGGGGAGATCCTGATTGTCTGTAAGATTCTTTTCCCTGAGGAAGGAGGCAGATGAGTCTCCGAAACGCGTTGGAATGATCTAAATAAAAGAACAGTTCATCATATTCATGCTCGTGGTTTTCTAGCGCGGCATTTAACCCGACTTTCTTCAGTTTTCTTTGCTCTGATATTCCGTTTTGTGACGGGGCCGCTGCTGAACCACCTAAGAGCTCATCCACGTCTGCATAGGGGTTGTGACTGGCAAAACCCAGCCAGGTGAGTGCATTACTCTTTTACTTTTTGCCCTGTAAATCGGGTAAGACCCTATTGCGCCTTCTGCTCTCCTCTACTACAGAGTCCATTTGAAGGATAGACCAATGTTTTTTGAGGATCTTGAATAAAGCATGGGACCCATTGCTGAAGGTGGTAATGAAACGGAACTGTGCTTCATAAGTGTTTTGGGGGGAAGGAATCAGTAAACTCGTTCTGTACTTCTACTTGCCTCATGGTAGGCCTTCCTCAAAATACTGTCAGGGTACCCCCTTTCCCTGAAGCGTCTCCGCAGATCCACTGATTGCTCCCTGAAGTCCCTATCGGTGGAACAGTTGCGCCTCAGTCTAAGATACTGGCCTTATGGAATGCCATGTTTCAAAGGGACAGGATGATTACTCTCCCACCGCAGGAGTGAATTCGTTGCAGTTGGTTTTCTGTATGTTTTTGTGGTAATGCTACCAGTTTCATCCCTGGAGATAAGAACATCAAGAAACGGGAGTTGGGTGGCATTGTTCTCGCTCGTAAACGACAAACCAATAGAATTGTCGTTTAGGCATGTAACAAAGTCCCCGAAGCTCTGTGCATCACCCTTCCATATCACAAAAATATCGTCGATATACCTCGACCAAAATGTGATATTATGACAACCTGGTGGAACGTTCTCACCAAAGACGCATGTCTCCTCCCACCAACGCAGAAGCAAATTTGCATACGTGGGGGCACAAGGGCTCCCCATCGCGGTGCCTCTGAGCTAGTGGTAGACATGTCCGTCAAAGAGAAAATAGTTCCGGGTGAGACAGAATTCAAGGACCTGCATCAAGAACTCATTGTGTTGCCGAAATTGGCATCCCACTGTCACCAAAAAATAACCAACTGCCTGAAGTCCCATTGAGTGTATGATAGATGAGTACAGGGACTCTACATCGATGCTGCAGAGAATAGTATCAGGATCCAGGGTAATTCCCTCCAGTTTCCGCAATAGGTCCGTGGTGTCCCGTGTAAACTGAATTTAGTGAGCTCTCGAAAGGACTAAGAACTTTATCGAGGTAAATACCCACATTGTGGCAGAGACTGTCTACCCCGAACACAATTGGCCTCTCTTTTAAGGGATTGAGCCCCTTGTGAATTTTGGGTAGATAGTAAAAAGTGGCTGTGACAGGATGAGTAGGTAACAAGAATTCATATTCACTTTTACTGATAAGGTTATTGGCCAGACCGTCTGAAAGAAGAATTTTCAGTTGGTCTAAAAACAGTTTAGTGGGATTAGAATTCAATTTAGTATACCCTGTTCTATCTCTGAGTAGAGAATAGCAGATATCCCTGTATTGTGTCCAATCCATGACCACGACATTGCCTCCCTTGTCCGAGGGTTTTATGACAATGTCGTGATCATGTTCCAACTCGACCAGAACCTCCATTTCCTCACGTGAGATATTAAAGTCAGTATGTGGTGACTTGGAGACGCGCTGTTCTATCTCCTCTGAGACTAGCTGTGTGAATACGTCTATTGCTGACACGTCGTTCTGAATAGGGGGTAACCGTGTGCTTTTAGATCTAAGTTCAGTAAATGGACCCTCACCTCTTGAAACCGGGTCATCGTCCGCCAGTCCCATCAAAAGACGAATATTAGGGAGTAGATCACCTGAAATGCCAAATTCTCGACACTGGAGTCTGTCGTTGTGTATAAAATGTTTTCGCCACTTGAGCTTGTGGCGCCCTGGACAAGCTAGGTCATCACAGAACTACACCAACACACCCCACACCCCGGCTAGGCACATCTAGGTCAAACACAAAATCCTTGTTGCCTTCCTCCAGGGGCTGATGTCCACACCAGGGGGTGGGCCAGGCGGTTGGTCCCGCACACCAAGGAGTTCACAGTCCTGGAGGCGGGAAAAGGAGTCAGTTGAGTTTTGAAGTGAAGTGGTAGAGGAGCAGACTGAAGGCGTCCGGGTTTGTGGCCCGGACGGTACAGCAAGGTTGGCAGACGGTGGTGACCGTCTGCAGGAGAGGCCGATTGGAGCGAACTGTAAGGACCGTGGACGGGTGGTGGCCCGGCGGTACCGGATCGGAGAGCAAAGAGAAGCTAGCACCATCGGGCAGGGCTTACGGACCCCGACCAGGCTTGGAGTCGCCATAAAAGTTGGTCATATCCGTTAGCGAAGGGAACCTCCGGGGTTTCCCAGCAGTCAAGACCCGATTGAAGGCAACAGCTCATACCGTAGAGGGAAACACATTCACCGCCAAGGCTAAAGTTCCCAGGGCCAGAGCCTGCGGGCAAAAGGGGCTCCTTCAGCACCCATCCAAGCTGGGGAGCGGGTTACCGGTGGGAACCCATTGGAACCGTAAACACAACACAGGTGCAGGGAAAGGAAGTCACCATCAACCTACTGGGAGGAGAACAAAGGCAGCCGCCTGTGGGACCCGTCCATCCAGCCGTTTGTTTGACCAGAGACTCCATGTGAATTACTGGCTGAGTGAGTACCTCCGTGCCGTGCGGCACAGCGCTGCCCCCGCGACCCTGCACCTCACCAGGCCCCGTAACCCGCCTGCCATCCATCCCTACCCCTCACTGGGCCCCGGGACAACCAAACCCCCTACCCACGGAGGGGAGAAATAACATCCAAGCTGCTCCCTGTCACTGCTCCTGGGATCCCCGTCCAGAGCAGCGGTGGTGTCACCAATCTCTCCACAACCGTGGGTGGCGTCACGGACAATATCCCTAAACCAAACCACCCCCCTTTCACTCACGGGCGAGGAACGCCACTCAAGTCCCCGGGATCCGGCCCACCGCTCGAGCCACCACCGAGCAGCAGCAGCTGCCGGACCCGAGCAGTGGGTGAGCGCAGCGTCCCCTCCTCCGCCCGCAACAAGCTTACGAGTGAACAATTGTAAGTCTTTCACAGTGTCAAAGATGTTAATCCCTGAAGTGGGCACATAAGATAGACCCCTACTAAGTACACACATAGCTGCTGTGCTCAGTGTTTTTGAGGACAGATTTATGATCTGGGTGGTTCCCCCAGATTCGTGTTGTGGGCTTGCTGCCTGCTCCGTAGAAAGTGAGGATGGTCCAAAAAATGTGGTGTATAAGGTTTACCACCTCGACCTCTATTGAAGTTCTTGTTCTTATTTTTCCCTTTCTTGGGACGTGTATCGCTCTCTGAAGATTCAGTGTCTGAAGAGGACAGATCTGTCTCTGGTGGTGGAACAGTAGCTCTGTTTGCAGGGAACAAATAGGCTTTCTTGTCTTTAAATTCTTGGAGATCTCTGACAAAGTAACAATGTTTTCGCTCTTTAAGATGATATTGAAACCTCTCTACCGTGTTCTGCAGATTGGTTTCTTTAGACTTAAAGTCCGCCTCGCCAGAGAATCTCTTCGTTACCTCTGCTCTGTTAATTTTTGGGAGAGACCTGCTAATTTTGCCTTCTCTTCCTCTAGCAGAATCTACATCAACTGCAGTGAGCTTGAGGTTATCTCCTCTCACTTATCTGACAGTGCCTGGTTCCTGTAGCGTAGGCCTGGGGTAAGGGTAATACGTAGATGCCGTGGTACAATAGAGGCCTTAATGTAACTCTCCAAGCTCTGCACCTCCCACCAAAAGCAGATCTGATCCTTATAGACTTTCGTCAATTCCTTAAAGACTGAGCTGTAGGCTGGGGTGTATCCTGGTTGGATAAACTCCCGGTCTGAAAATACGTCCCTTGCCTCGGATATCCAGCTATTGACATCCAGACCAGTTGTTAGAAAACCTGCCATACCAATATATCAAAGTATAGAAGTCTTGATAGCAATTTAATGAGATGTGTATAGCACTGGTATTTAAAAATTAACCTTTATTAATTATTATTAAAATGTTAAAACAAAAAATCCAGACAAATGATACCAGTACCGGTGCCACGAGCGTCACTAGAAAGACAGCGGTAGCTTAGGGAGATAAATACATGGCTTAGAAATTGGTGCAGGAAGGAAGGGTTCGGGTTCATGGAGAACTGGGCTGACTTCTCAGTCAGCTACAGGCTCTTCGGTAGGGACAGGCTGCACCTCAATGGGAAAGGTGCAGCTGTGCTGGGGGAGAAAATGGTCAGACGGATGGAGGAGATTTTAAACTAGGATCTGGAGGGTGGGAGGGTAGTGGAGCAAAAAAGGGGATAGATAGAGCAGATAGAGACAGTGAGACGGTAGGGGTCAATGAAGGATTGGGGGGGATGGGACATGCAAGGAACGTAGGGAGGCTAGGAGTAATAAAGGTGTTCATAGGATTAAATGTCTACTGGCAAATGCAAGAAGTCTTGCAAACAAAATGAATGAATTGGAGACTCTTATGTCAACCATGGATTATGATGTGGTGGGCATTACGGAAACCTGGCTGGATGAAAGCCTTGACTGAGTGACAAACATACAGGGTTATAGTACATTTAGGGAGGGACAGGAAAGACAAAAAAGGTGGTGGGGTGTGTATATTTATCAAATCTAACCTAAAACCTGTGTTGAATTATGACATTGGGGGGAACTGCAACAATGTAGAGTCGGTATGGGTAAATGTACATGGGGAGGGGAATAATGGAAAAATGCTAATTGGAGTTTGCTATAAGCCTCCTAACATACCTGAACAAATAGAGGGTGAAATGCTCGAACAAATTGAAAAGGCAGCTAATAATAATAATAGGGTTCTTATTATGCTGGATTTCAACTATCCAGACATTCAGTGGGACATAGAATCTCCTTCGTAATCGAATCGAAATTCGTATCTACCATTCAAGACCATTTCCTCTCTCAGATGGTAGATGAACTGACAAGGGGAGATAATTTGCTAGATCTGGTCCTGTCAAATAGACCGGATACAATTTCAGATCTACAGGTCCGGGAGCACTTGGGCACCAGCGATCATAATATGGTAAGCTTCAATGTAATATTCAATAGAACATTTCAAAGGGGAAATGCTAAAACCTGGAATTTTAGGAAAGCTGATTTCAACAAATTAAGGGAAGAGCTTAATCGTGTAGATTGGGACGATGTCATGGTAACTGGGGATACTGAACATAAATGGGGAAAGTTTAAGGATATAATGCTAGAGTCCTGTAAAAAACGTATACATTCTGGTAATAAAATGTCCCGGAATAAAAAGAAACCACTATGGATAAATAACACTGTACAAAATATAATAAAACAAAAACAAAGCGCGTTTAAAATCTTGAAGGCTGAGAATACAGAAATAGCATTGCAGGAGTATAAAGATATCAATAGGAAATGCAAAAAAGAAATCAAACAAGCAAAACTAGCTACTGAAACAAAAATCGCCAATGACATTAAAATAAATCCCAAAATCTTTTATAAATACATTAATGCCAAAAGGAAAACAAAGGATAGTATTGGCCCCTTAAAATATAATAACAAGTTAGCTATTGAGGACAAACAAAAGACTGAGATATTTAATAGGCATTTCTCATCTGTGTTCACCAAGGAACTGACTGTACCAGGGATCATTCAACAAGTGAAAAATCAAAGTTCACCACCCAATATAATTAATTTAACACAAGAAGAAGTACGCCTACGTCTGAGTAAATTAAACATTGACAAATCCCCAGGGCCAGATGGCATTCATCCACGAATATTGAGGGAATTGAGCTCCGTAATTGACAGACCGCTGTATCTCATCTTTTTAGACTCTCTTGTAACAGGGTTGGTGCCTCAGGATTGGTGGATTGCTGATGTGGTACCGATATTTAAGAAAGGTAAGAGGATAGATCCAGGCAACTACCGTCCAGTAAGCCTGACATCAGTAGTATGCAAAGTTTTTGAGGGCATTTTAAGGGATGACATGCAAAAATATGTTGCAGAAAATAATAATAATTTAATAATTAATTAAGTTAATAATAACTGACAGACAGCATGGATTCATGAAAGATAAGTCGTGTCTAACCAACATGTTGGGGTTCTATGAGGGGGTAAGTGCAAACCTGGATATTGGTAATGCAGCTGATGTGATTTATTTGGACTTTGCAAAGGCATTTGATACTGTACCACATAATAGCCTTATACTAAAGCTCCAGAAGCAAGGACTAGGGGAAACTATATGCAACTGGGTAAGGAATTGGCTAAAAGATAGGAAACATAGAGTAGTCATAAATGGTACATTCTCTAAATGGGCTATAGTCAGCAGTGGGGTGCCACAGGGATCTGTGCTAGGACCAATTCTTTTTAATCTCTTTATTAATGACCTTGTGGATGGGATTGATAGTAAAGTGTCAGTCTTTGCTCATGACACCAAACTATGTAGGGTATTAAAAACTGACCTTGACAGTACAATATTACAAAAAGATCTGGATAAGATGTCAGAATGGGCAGATACTTGGCAAATGAGATTTAATGTTGATAAATGTAAAGTAATGCACCTAGGACGGAGTAATCCTATAACTGCGTGTACATTAAATGGAAGTAAACTCGGGACTACAGAACAGGAGAAGAACTTGGGAATTCTCATTACAAATAAGCTGAGCAGCAGCACTCAATGTCAAGCAGCAGCTGCTAAAGCAAACAAGATTCTAGGTTGTATAAAAAGAGAGATAAGATCCCGTGATCCCAACGTATTGTTACCCCTCTATAAATCACTTGTAAGGCCACATCTGGAATATGGGATCCAGTTTTGGGCTCCACATTTTAAAAAGGACATTCAGAAGTTAGAGTCAGTTCAAAGGCGGGCAACTAGATTATTACAAGGAATGGAGGCCGCCCATATGATGAGAGGTTGAAAAAGTTAGATATGTTTAGCTTAGAAAAAAGACGTCTCAGATGAGATCTCATTTATATGTATAAATACATGTGTGGTCAATATAAAGGACTGGCACATGACTTATTTCTTCCAAAGACAATACTAAAGACCAGGGGGCACTCACTGTGAGTGGAAGAAAAGCGATTCCGACAGCTAAATGGAAAAAAGGAAGGGGTTCTTTACAGTTAGAGCAGTCAGACTGTGGAATGCCCTACCACAAGAGGTAATAATGGCAGATACTATAACAGCTTTTAAAAAAGGGCTGGATGATTTCCTCACTACACACAACATTGTTGGTTATAAATGACTAAAGCGGGCTTTACACGCTACGACATCGCTAATGCGGAGTCGTTGGGGTCACGGAATTCGTGACGCACATCCGGCCGCATTAGCGATGCCGTTGCGTGTGACATCGATAAGCGATTTTGCATCGTTGCAAAAACGTGCAAAATCGTTAATCGGCGACACGGGGGTCCATTCTCAAATCTCGTTACTACAGCAGTAACGAGGTTGTTCCTCGTTCCTGCGGCAGCACACATCGCTGCGTGTGACGCCGCAGGAACGAGGAAGCTCCCCTTACCTGCCTCCCGGCCGCTATGCAGAAGGAAGGAGGTGGGCGGGATGTTACGTCCCGCTCATCTCCGCCCCTCCGCTGCTATTGGGCGGCGGTTCAGTGACGTTTCAGTGACGTCGCTGTGACGCCGCACGGACCGCCCCCTTAGAAAGGAGGCGGTTCGCCGGTCACAGCGACGTCGCCGGACAGGTAAGTATGTGTGACGGCTGTGGGCGATGTTGTGCGGCACGGGCAGCGATATGCCCGTGTCGCGCAACAGATGGGGGCGGGTACCCACACTAGCGATATCGGGACCGATATCGCAGTGTGTAAAGTAGCCTTAAGTGACCAAATATAGAACTTGTGGAGGAAGGTTGAACTAGATGGACCTAGGTCTTTTTTCAACCTTAGTAACTATGTAACTATACAGTCATATGAAAAAGTTTGGGCACCCCTATTAAAGTTAACCTTTTTTCTTTATAACAATTTGGGTTTTTGCAACAGCTATTTCAGTTTCATATATCTAATAACTGATGGACTGAGTAATATTTCTGGATTGAAATGAGGTTTATTGTACTAACAGAAAATGTGCAATCCAGAAATATTACTCAGTCCATCAGTTATTTGATATATAAAACTGAAATAGCTGTTGCAAAAACCCAAATTGTCATAAAGAAAAAAGGTTAACATTAATAGGGGTGCCCAAACTTTTTCATATGACTGTATGTAACTATGTAACAAGGTAGTTAAACACAACGTACAAATTGGATGTATATAAAAAAGAACCCATAGGAGTTATTCAAAATTCCTTCACAATCCTCCCAGTCCAATCATATTCATCCAAATAGAATTTAAGTGACATTGTGCAAAACCGTTGACCTCCCATAATTGCACTCCTGCCCTGTGAGTATTACTCCTTTGGAAAGTGGCTACGTGCAAATTGGTAATTAACCTCAGGTCACAAAAACACTGATATATGATCAGGGAGGGAGAGTAAACGGCTCAGGTGATAATAGTGCTCCAAAAGTGCAAATAGTGCAACCAATGGTGGCAGTTGGATCTATGCTCACCAATGATACAGGTGTTACCTCACAAAATTCGAGGGGGGGGACCCACAACGTACAACACAATACCCCGACGGGAACACCAATGACTCAATGCCCTCCTTCCCGACGCGTTTCCTCAAAAGTGATTAATCAGGGGAAAGGGAGGCTGTGCTATCAGAGGCATGTTGAGCTGAAAATGAAAAACCAAGTGATAGCTTGGAGGTGTGAGACTTATATAGCATATCGTACCGCCCACTGCATTAGTCATGCCACACCTGTGAATCAGGTGAGCGTGCAGCACAGTTACATCTGTGTTGTACCTTAATTGCAGGGGGTGGGGCTAGCGTTATGACGCTTAGACTATGCTTATTTTCGCATGACATGTGGGTGGGGGCGTTCCACCCGGTCACGCGACCAAAACATTGCAGCGCGACATCGTCATATTCCTAACAGGTTGCTCATCACAGCTCGTCTAAACAATGTCTAAATTCGGTATGCGTGCAAGTGGGGGCGTACCCACTGGTCACGTGGGGGTGGTGCTAGCGTTATGATGCTTAGACGATGCTTGCTTTCGCATGAAGTGCGGGTGGGGGCGTTCCACCCGGTCACGTGACCAAAAAACATAGTAGCGCGTCATCGTCATATTACCTAACATGTCACTCATCACAGTGCGACTAAACAATGTATTACTTCCGTATGACGTGCAAGAGGGGGCGTTCCCACCAGTCACGTGACCAACACGCATCAGTGCATCACCATCAAATGACCCCATATGTGGCACCATACATGGTGCTGGTGGCTTAGGGATCCAGTATAGGTAGGGGCGTTGCGTGCTGTCACATGAGCAGCACGTAATGACGCGTCATCGTTACATGGCTTCAGGCATAATTGCCTCACAGCGAATAACGCTGCTCACCGCCCCTTACAGGCTTAAGGTCAATAGGTGCTGGCGGCAGATACATGACCACTGAGGAAGGATTCTCTGGTCGTGATGGTTTTACTATACCCCCCAGACTTAACCTAATAAATAACACACCGACTGCATGCGACTTGGTTATACAAATTGGCCACAGCAGCCTTTATTACCTATTATTAACATTCTAACACAAGGGGGCGCCATCCAACGGGCGACCCCAAACAAATAATAGGTAACACATAAATAATAAATGTACATGTAACCCTATGTAGGCCCAGTCCAGAAACCACTTCCTACACCAATATCCCTGGCCGCAACACTCCGGCCCAGAGATGAGGTATTAATCACCCCATGGATTAATACCCCCCAAACTTTGCAGAACCCCGTGCCTGCAATTTACCGGAACCCGGAGACACCATACCAAGACAGTGCCTCTCAGTCCAGCCACCAATCCCTTACAACCGCCTCTGGACCAGACCTACCCCCACCACAGGACAGGACACGTGACACCTTACGTGGCCTGGACCCACCACACTCCCGAGGCTTGCTCCACACCATCACGCAAACCCAGGGCCCATAGATCAGAACCAATATCATTAAGGTGAACCCCATCACTCCTCCTAAACTGCCACTTCGGCGACTCCAGTTCCACGTGGCGCACCACAATACCGCCATTTCTCCGCACGAAACGTGCAACCACCCTGTTCACTTGAGCCTGGGCGCGCTTAAGCTTCTCAACTGACCGCGCCCCCCTCCACATCAATCTGGCCACAATATCCGACCATACCACTATCAAACCCGGATACCTGGTCCATAAGCGCAACAAATCCATCTTGATGTGCCTGATCAAATCATGTGATGCCTGCGCACCCAAGTCATTCCCCCCCACGTGCAAAACCAACACGTTCGGAGGTCTATCCACCCTGCAATAATAATCAAACTCCGGCACGACCCTGCTCCATTCCATGCCTCGTACACCGATCCACTTGACCGACGCCAACGATCTGTCCACACCCAACTGCCGACCATTCAGGCGAGCATCGGCCCGACGGGCCCCCCAGAACACGAAGGAGTGCCCCAGAATCCATATCAGGCAGATTCCTACAACAAAAGAAACAACCTTAATAAACAAACCCCACCAATTCCAGCTTGCAGCAAGGAACCCCGACAATGACAAAACCAACAAACTATATAAAGCCCTCACTGGGACAACAACTTTTGGCGCACATAACCCTGAAAACGAGAAGACTCCCACCGACCAATTCGTCTCACCATGTCATCACCCAGGCCCAAACGCGAAGCCTCTGTAGCCGCCCCGATCCTGAAGGAATGAGACCCGTAATCTCTCGGGCACTCCCCCGCCCAGCGCAAACAACTCCTCAGCACTGCCACAAACTGGTATCGGGACAACCAAGTCCCATCCACGTGCCGTAACAGCGGGCTCGAAAGACCGCCCCGCAAGCCGTAAAACTTCCTCACCATCTGCACCGGGCACAACTCCTCCCCTTGCACCGCGTACAGCACCACCAACCTGCCTCGACCCATCTGGTCCGTTTCGGACCGCCGAAGCCGACACTCCACTCTCCGTCCCACCACTGCCCCATCCTTGGACAGCAAACCACCCCCCCCTAAACCTGGAAGGGCCCACCAACTCCCCGACCCGAAAGGACCCAAAAAAGACTAACACAAAAGCCATTTCAAAAAGCACCCTTTCATAAACTGAGACACAAATTTCTCGCAAACCGTCCACCAATCGCCGTAACAACACCAAAGAAATGGGCCGCCTAGTGTCCCGCTCCTTCACCCCTTTACGAAAACCTTTCAAGGCCTGCCGCACCCAAAAATCCTGCGACACGTCACGCTCACCCCTAACCTTCAACCAAAAGGTCACAGCCGCCACCCTAAGCGTCACTGCTGATGCTGACTTCCCAGCCCTAAAATCCTCGCTCACCAATGCCAGAAGCGCCAACAAGTAATCCGCTCGCCCGTCACCGAACATCGCTCCCAGCACCTCCTGCCACTCAACCCACACTTTAGCATAACGGTACCAAGTCACCTCGGTCACCGAATTCCTAATTAAACCCACAATCAATGCCTCACCAGGCTCCGATCTCGTCCGCCCCCGGCATTAACTCCCGAAACCTGTGAAACTGAAAACGAGATAAAGCGTCAGCCACCCCGTTATCAACCCCTAGCACATGTTTTGCAACCACATGAATGTTCCACAGTAAACACTTGAGCACCAAATGCCGCAGATAAGCCACTACCGGTCTGGACTTTGCTGACAAGCTGTTTATCGCATGCACAACCGCCTGATTATCGCAGTGAAAGCACACTTTACGACTCGAAAATTGCGACCCCCCACAACTCCACCGCCACCACGATCGGAAATAACTTTAGCAGGGCCAGATTCCATATCAGACCACCCTGCCGCCATTCCTCAGGCTACGTCCCAATGCACCAATGTCCCTGAATAATGGCGCCGAAAGCCGCCGACCCGGCCGCGTCAGTATACAGTTCCAGCGCACCATTGGGCACCACCTTCTTCAACCACAAAGCTCAGCCGTTAAAACGCCGCAAGAAGACATCCCAAACCAACAAATCCTCCTTGATCTCCCGCGTGACCCGCACAAAGTGCGCCGGGGACCGTACGCCTGCCGTAGCTGCAGCCAACCTCCTGGCGAACACCCGCCCCATTGGCATAATCCTGCATGCAAAGTTCAACTTCCCGAGCAAAGACTGCACCACCTTCAGCTGCACTTTCCGTGCTGCTAGCAATGCTGCTACCGCGCACCGCAAATCCGCAATCTTCCCCTCCGGCAGCCGGCATTCCATAGCCAAAGAGTCGATCTCAATCCCCAGGAACCGCATAACCGGCGCCAGCCACTCCATTTTCTCCTGCGCAAAAGGGATCCCAAAGCTATCCGCCACTCTCTGTAAGGTGAACAACAAGCCAGCGCAAATCATGGATCCCGCCGGACCGACACAAAGAAAATCATCTAAATAGTAAATAATGGAGGACAAGCTAGGCACGTCCCGCACCACCCACTCAACAAAGGAACGAAACGCCTCAAAATACGAACAAGAAATTGAACAGCCCATAGGCAAACAACGATCAACATAAAACTTACCACCCCACCAGCAACCTAGAAGGTGCTGGCTCTCTGGATGCATCGGCAGCAAACGAAATGCCAATTCTACATCCGCCTTTGCCATCAAAGCACCGCGTCCCGCCGCCCGCACCAAGTCCAGCGCTTTGTCAAACAAGACGTAGTACACTGCCGACAATTCCGACGCAATGCCATCATTCACAGACGACCCCTCCGGAAATGAGAGACGATGAATGAGCCGGAATTATTCGGCTCCTTCTTTGGCACCACCCCCAGCGGGGACACCACCAGATTACTGCATGGCGGGCTCTCAAATGGACCCCCCATGCTGTCCAGCTCAACCTCTGTCACCAACTTCTCACCCACAACCATAGGGTGATCGCTTGCCGACCGTAAATTACGACAAACCGGAGGTAATGCCTCAACCGCCGACGGAATCTGAAAACCGTACAAAAAAACAAACCGCAAAAGCGACGCCATCGCCTCTATTTTCACTGGTGTCCTTCCTTTTATCAGACCCGTCCCCGGCCTTGCCTTTCCCTTTTTTAAAACATTTGGACAAACTGTGTCCCCCCCGCAACCGGAGCACTCATGCTTGAACCTACATGCTGCACCAAATTTGAACTGGCCTTCGTTAAATTGCCAGCACAATCCCTTTTTCTGGGTACCCGCGGGCCCGGCCCCCATTCCCCCGGTGCCGCCACGAAAGGGCTGGCTCGGGGCCACCATTAAACGCATCCATAAGGAAATGTCCTTATGGTCCCACCGCATGCCGGGCCGCAACGCCTTCCGCTCCCTAAACTGCTCATCATACCGCAGCCATGCCAAGCCCCCGTACGTGCGATACGCCTCCCCGATTGCATCCAGATTGCCAAACAGAGCCGAGCAGTGCTCCGGCTCCTTTTCCCCTATTACGAGGGACAAAATTGCGAACGCCTGCAGCCAATTGGAAAAGGAACGAGGTATGAGCCTATAACGGCATTTTTCTTCCTCTTCCTTTTCCTTCTTGGAGTCGCTCGGCTTCACCCTGTCCAGACTAAATTTTTCCAGGGGCAGCAGGGAAAATATCTCCACATACTCCCCTTTCCAAATCTTTTCCCTCACCTCTTTCTTGAGGTGAGCCCCTAGCGGTCCCTCAAAGCACACGTACACCTCGCTCTTATCCCTGTCATCCAACCGCACCACCTCATCCTCCTTCTCCTTCTCCTTGTCTACCGCTGTTTTACCCGCGGGCTCCAGTACACCGCCAACTGCACCCATCCTTACCGGCGCCGCCTCGCTGCTGACCGACGCTGCGCCATCCACCGCCGATCCCGTCCAGGCCGCTGCTGCCGCCGGCGCGCGCACTAAACCCTGCAAGAACCCCAGCAACTGACTAAGCAAAGCTGGCCCCTCCGGCACTGCCGTGCCCGCAGCCACCTCCCCAAAACCAGCACCCTGCGCCGCAAGCAATGCCGAATCCACGGCTAGCTCACTTAACCGTGGCGCAGAAATGGAAATCGGTACCGCGACGTCCTCTGCCATCTGCTCGGCCCTCGGGCTGGCCATGCCCCCTTCTCGGCCGCCGCGGCCTCGCCGGAGATTCCTCCCGGCGGCCGGGGCAGACGCTGAGAGCTTCCGCTACCCGCCCCGCCGCGGAGGGTCCCGAGGGGGGCTCTCACTGGGCCTCCTTGTCCCCCCTGCACTCGGAGAATACCTGATGGGGGGGCCTGGAACGCCGCCCATGGCCAAGGGGGGGACAAGGGGCAGGTGCTGACGGGGAAACCCAGGCAGCCCTGAAGTGGGACTGCACTGCCTGGGCCCCGTGCACCACCATCGCCGCTCGAATCATCCTGTCCAGTTCCTGGAGGTCTGCCATGCTGCTGGTCAGTTAATCCAGGTCGCAATCCTTTGTTGTCCGGAGTCACAAGGGAAGGTAAGACCCCTCCCCTATTACTTATATACTCGCCCCCTCCCCACCCTACAGTGACCCTATTCCACCAATCCCCTATAAGGGCCCATAATGCCCTTTAATTCAACTTTGTTAACCCCTCACTCCCTCCCTTCCCTCTGGTCATGTCGCTCCTCCCCCCTATGGGGTCCATGGCTTTTCTTATCCGGACACGTGGTAATCCTGCAAAACCTCATGACCCAACACCACACACTATCAACACTTGTTTTACGCTGGTAATCAGAATCTTTATACTTAGCCGACATGCTCACACTGGTGATCAGAGTCTATATGCGTAATAGATATACAGTCATATGAAAAAGTTTGGGCACCCCTATTAATGTTAACCTTTTTTCTTTATAACAATTTGGGTTTTTACAACAGCTATTTCAGTTTCATATATCTAATAAATGATGGACTAAGTAATATTTCTGAATTGAAATGAGGTTTATTGTACTGTAACGGGGTGCCAGGGGTGCCTCCGGCCTTGTAGTCGTGGCCCTTGCTGACAGGCTTACCCCTGGCTCCGCCGTCACTATCGGGACGGGAGATGTCTTGGTGGGGCAGAGTGTGGTGGTGCAGGTGTTGTCCGGCGCACAAATACTCTTCAGGCATGGTTCAATGCAAATAACAAACATGTTTTATTCTTCGCAAGTCTCCACACGTGGCAGTAACAAAACACAGTGCTGTGGCGCTTCCTTTAGCTGAGGGAAAGCCTGCCCTAGCGTCCCCTCAAGTGGGTGACTTGCCTGACTACTCCTCTTCGCCCGGCTCCCACTTCTGGCTACCCACAGCCCGGACCCACACCGGACTGCTTCACCCTACGAGGTTCCGCCCGCTCCTTTTCTCTCCGGCTTCCCTGTTCTTCCAGCTCCCTTCTTTCTTTCTTTCTTTCTTTCTGCCCACTCAGCTCCGCACTCTGCCCCTGGCTGTTTCTTCTCTCCCGTCCCGGACACAACTGCCTTCAGCACACACTTCCTTTCCCCCTAAGCTGCCGGCTCCTCCTCTCTCCTGTACAGTTTCTATGGGGACAGCATTAACCACTTCAGAGAAAACCTGTGCTTCCTTGTAAGGGGTCTGCCCACCCCTTACATACCTCCCCTCTTTAAGCCTAAGCCTCCCGGCAAGGCACAAATCTAAAATCACATTTTAAAACTAAACAAAGTCATTTTAATGAAACTGCGCACATGTTCACCTGAGGGCACCCGCAAGGGCACACCAGTCCAGCGCCCGGAGTTCCTCCTGGAAGCTCCCGGTCTTAGTCGTGCCCGGAGGCCGTCGGCAGGCACTCCCGGTCTTAGTGGAGTTTCTGCCCGGAGGCTTTTGCAGCACTCCCGGTCTTAGACGTTAGCTGGCAGGAACACAACTCGGCAAAAATCTTCTTTAACAACGCGGAGGGAGCCCCTGGCTCAGTCCAGCATCAGGCTCTCTTCCGGGCTCAGCTACTTGAACGGTTACAAACAACACACCTTCTTCCGGCTCAAAACAACGCCGGTGTTGAACAAAAACAGGCCCGCCATCTTCCGGTCTTGAAAAGTCACTCCGGATGATATGCACGTTGCCATTCGGCTCGTTGGGCCTGCACGTACTCCGACAGGGACTGTCCGGGCAACTGGCGCAGCCTCCGGAAGGGCTCGTAGTTGGCGGGTTGCTCCAACGTCTCGGGTGGGAGAGTTCAGCTAGCACCGGTCTTTGCTGCGACCGCCGCCGGTATTGGCATTCCTCCCACTCGATTTCCTGTTGCCACTGTGCGGCCTCTTGTGTAGTGGGCCGCTCCGGTCCTCCTGGCACAGCCGGTAGGTTAAGGGTGGGTCCTTCCGCAGCCGCAGTCTGCTTCGGGCGTCCTCTGCCCAGGCTAGTCGCTACTAGTGCGGCTACCGCAGCTTGCTGTTTTCCTGGAGTCTCCATCTTGCTCGGAGTCAGCGTTTCTGGTAATGGCGTCGGGGTCAGTGGAGATGCTGGAGGAAGTGGAGGCGGGCTTACTTTTCCCGCTCTTGGGTATACTCCACCCTCAGTCTCACACATCAGGTCGACCCCTACGCGGCGGTTCTTCTTTTTATCTGGAACACCGCCCACTTCACATATCTTCCTTCGTGCCCTGGGACCGGCACCTCCCCTCTTTGGGCGGAGTACTCCGAACTTCTTTTTCGGCACCCAGGCTCTTCTTTTGGCGCCAATTCTGCGCGCGCTTTCTGTGTCTTCACAGACAACGGCCATCTTGCCGCCATCTTGTGCCCGGTCCAACGCCTCAGGCACTGTTTCTTCTTCCCACTATGGGACTGGAAATCTTCGCTGAAAGTCCGGATCAGGGGCCCTTGGCACCACTTGGTCTCCATCTTCTTGGAGCAGGTCCCCTTGCATACGATCCGGATCCTGCCGACTACGCCACATGTAACGGGGTGCCAGGGGTGCCTCCGGCCTTGTAGTCGTGGCCCTTGCTGACAGGCTTACCCCTGGCTCCACCGTCACTATCGGGACGGGAGATGTCTTGGTGGGGCAGAGTGTGGTGGTGCAGGTGTTGTCCGGCGCACAAATACTCTTCAGGCATGGTTCAATGCAAATAACAAACATGTTTTATTCTTCGCAAGTCTCCACACGTGGCAGTAACAAAACACAGTGCTGTGGCGCTTCCTTTAGCTGAGGGAAAGCCTGCCCTAGCATCCCCTCAAGTGGGTGACTTGCCTGACTACTCCTCTTCGCCCGGCTCCCACTTCTGGCTACCCACAGCCCGGACCCACACCGGACTGCTTCACCCTACGAGGTTCCGCCCGCTCCTTTTCTCTCCGGCTTCCCTGTTCTTCCAGCTCCCTTCTTTCTTTCTTTCTTTCTGCCCACTCAGCTCCACACTCTGCCCCTGGCTGTTTCTTCTCTCCCGTCCAGGACACAACTGCCTTCTGCACACACTTCCTTTCCCCCTAAGCTGCCGGCTCCTCCTCTCTCCTGTACAGTTTCTATGGGGACAGCATTAACCACTTCAGAGAAAACCTGTGCTTCCTTGTAAGGGGTCTACCCACCCCTTACAGTACTAACAGAAAATGTGCAATCTGCATTTAAACTTAATTTGACAGGTGCATAAGTATGGGCACCTCAACATAAAAGTGACATTAATATTTTGTAGATCCTCCTTTTGCAAAAATCACAGCTCTAGTCGCTTCCTGTAGCTTTTAATGAGTTCCTGGATCCTAGATGAAGGTATATTTGACCATTCCTGTTTACAAAACAATTCCAGTTCAGTTAAGTTTGATGGTCGCCGAGCATGGACAGCACGCTTCAAATCATCCCACAGATATTCAATGATATTCAGGTCTGGGGACTGGGATGGTCATTCCAGAACATTGTAATTGTTCCTCTGCATGAATGCCTGAGTAGATTTGGAGCGGTGTTTTGGATCATTGTCTTGCTGAAATATCCATCCCCTCCGTAACTTCAACTTCGTCACTGATTCTTGCTCATTATTGTCAAGAATCTGCTGATACTGAGTTGAATCCATGTGACCCTCAACTTTAACAAGATTCCCGGTGCCGGCATTGGCCACACAGCCCCAAAGCATGATGGAACCTCCACCAAATTTTACTGTGGGTAGCAAGTGATTTTCTTGTAATGCCGTGTTTTTTTGCCTCCATGCATAACGCCTTTTTGTCTGACCAAACAACTCAATCTTTGTTTCATCAGTCCACAGGACCTTCTTCCAAAATGTAACTGGCTTGTCCAAATGTGTTTTTGCATACCTAAGGCGACTCTGTTTGTGGCGTGCTTGTAGAAATGGCTTCTTTCGCATCACTCTCCCATACAGCTTCTCCTTGTGCAAAGTGCGCTGTATTGTTGACTAATGCACAGTGACACCATCTGCAGCAAGATGATGCTGCAGGTCTTTAAAGGTGGTCTGTGGATTGTCCTTGACTGTTCTCACCATTCTTCTTCTCTGCCTTTATTATATTTTTCTTGGCCTGCCACTTCTGGGCTTAACAAGAACTGTACCTGTGTTCTTCCATTTCCTTACTATGTTCCTCACAGTGGAAACTGACAGTTTAAATCTATGAGACAACTTTTTGTATCCTTCCCCTGTACAACTATGTTGAATAATTTTTGTTTTCAGATCATTTGAGAGTTGTTTTGAGGAGCCCATGATGCCACTCTTCATAGGAGATTCAAATAGAAGAACTACTTCCAAGTGGCCACCTTAAATACCTTTTCTTATGATTGGATACACCTGCCTATGAAGTTCCAAGCTCAATGAGGTTACAAAACCAATTTAGTGCATCAGTAAGTCAATAAAAAGTAGTTAGGAGTGTTCAAAACAAGAAATTGATAAGGGTGCCCATACTTATGCACCTGTCAAATTTAGTTTAAATGCAGATTGCACATTTTCTGTTAGTACAATAAACCTCATTTCAATTCAGAAATATTACTCAGTCCATCATTTATTAGATATATGAAACTGAAATCGCTGTTGCAAAAACCTAAATTGTTATAAAGAAAAAAGGTTAACATTAATAGGGGTGCCCAAACTTTTACATATGACTGTACTGGCAAAAAAGTGACAGCCTAATATACAGTAAGTCACAGATAGAGGGAATTTATACAGTCTCACACCATAGTCGGGGATGAATTCATAGGACGGAAATTGACCGTCTAACCAACTGTTCTGTCATAGGAACAGGATATTTAATTGGTATTTGTGGCAAGATCTGACATGGGTTGGTGCCAAAGGAGGGCATCCAGACTCAAGGGGACATATCTCATAAAATAAAATGGTCTATCAGACAATGGACCAATGAGCCTGGGATCTGGTGGTCAATAGGGGGTGGCTGTGTGGGGGGGAAATGGAGGGGGGAAGAGGGAAAGAAAAAACAAAAAACCCTTTCTATCACTCTCTACGCCCTAAGAACTTACCCTTCCTAACTACGGAGGTTGGCACCTTACCATCACGTCGTGGCGCCCCCACTCAACGTCGTCTCTCCCTGGGAGACCCTATATCACCCTATTAAAGAAAACACCCATATGTAAGTGTTTCGTTCAAACCTGTAGAGGCCTGGGTTTTAAGGAAATATATATCCAGTAAGACTCCCTCTGCAAAAGGCGCTTATCCCAATCTCCGCCCCGGATGGGAGGCGTAATGGATTCAATGCCCATGAAGGTCAGGCCTTTCGTGTTTCCCCCATGTACGGAGTTGACGTGTCTTGAGAGGGGCTATCCTTTTTATTTATTATTATTCCCTTGATGAATCGCTTTTGAGGAAACACGGCGGGAAGGAGGACGTTGAGTCATTGTTGTTACCGAAGGGGTATTGTGTGGTACGTTGTGAGTCGCCCCCCGCCCCCGAATTTTATGAGGTAACACCTGTATCATTGGTGAGCAGTGGGGTAGACGGTGAGCATAGATCCCACTGCCACCAGTGATTGCACTATTTGCAATTTTCTGAGCACTATTATCACCTAAGCCATTTACTCTCCCTCCCTGATCATATATCAGTGTTTTTGTGACCTGAGGTTAATTACCTATATGCACGTAGCCATATTATGGGAGGTCAACGGTTTTTCACAATGTCACTTTAATTCTATTTGGATGAATATGATTGGACTGGGAGGATTGTGAAGGAATTTTGAATAACTCCTGTGGGTTCTTTTTTATATACATCCAATTTGTACGTTGTGTTTAACTACCTTGTGGTATCACTTGTCTGGATTTTTTGTTTTAACATTTTAATAATAATTAATAAAGGTTAATTTTTAAATACCAGTGCTATACACATCTCATTAAATTGGTATCAAGACTTCCACAAAAGTTACACTCCTAAATGTAAATGTTTTCTGAGGCCTTACTCTACGTGTATTCCAGGGTGCATTGGATTGCCTCCTAATTTTTGGAATCTCTTGCACATAGTACATGCGTTTTACCCACTCCATCCAAATGAGGAGAAATGTTTTCTGAGGCCATCCTCTAAGTGTATTCCAGAGTGTACTGCAATCCCTACTTTCAATTTTTGATAGATCTTGCACTTAGTGCATAGGCTTCACCAGTTTAGGAGTCCCACTCCTTACAAATGGTGATACATTTCAGAAATCTCATGCATGATTCTTTTTTTCCTGACTAAAATGGAAAACTGCTGCATTTTTAAAAGAAGGTGCATTTAAATTCTTTCAATGTTTTTGCAGCTTTTTTTCATAATTGAAAGCAATGAGAGTGCAAAAGTGCAGCAAAAATGTTATGTGGGAACATAGTCTAAGGGGTGGAGGAGGTGTTTTTTTGTCTTTTTAAATTTGCTTTATATACTGTATGTCATTATACAGGAAATAATGTTTCCTAATATTTTCTCTTGGCTTGGTTTGGTATGTTTTATAGGCAGTCCATAAAAAGTGATGTAATACTCTGACAACATTGTTAGCAGCAGCAACCTCTATGACTACAAGCTGCTTTACACCAGACAATCTATCGTGCGATAGATCGTCGGGGTCACGGATTTTGTGACGCACATCCGGCATCGCTGGCGATGCCGGCCTGTGTGACACCTCCTAGCGACGCAGTATCGCTCACAAATCGTGAGTCGGGTACTGCTCGCTAGGTTCCATAATATCGTTTAATTTAGTTGACCATCGTTTCCGTGGTAGCACACGCCGCTCCGTGTGACACCACGGGAACGATGAGCAGCTCACCTGCCTCCCGCGGCCGCCGCCGGCTCTATGTGGAAGGAAGGAGGTGGGCGGGATGTTTACGTCCCGCTCATCTCCGCCCCTCCGCTTCTATTGGCCGGCGGCCGTGTGACGTCGCTGTGACGCCGAACGTCCCTCCCACTCCAGGAAGTGGACGTTCGCCGCCCACAGCGAGGTCGCACGAGAGGTAAGTATGTGTGACGGGGGTTACTAACTTTGTGCGACACGGGCAGCGATTTGCCCGTGACGCAAAAAGGACGGGGGCGGGTACGATCGATTGTGAAATCGCACAATCGGTCGTACCGTGTAAAGCAGGCTTAAGGGTGGCATGAGAATGTCAGAAACGCGTAAGAGGAAGAGGTGAACTTGTCATGCCTGTGAGCATGTTTTAAATGGATTTCCAATAAAGAATATTTTGGATTTTATAAAGTGGATATCCTATCTTCCTTTCTATGTTATTGCTTATGCAAAATATCATTAATGATTTTTCAAGCATGTTGTTGGCCTTATTGTCTCAGAATTGAAGGCCAGATTTCAAACCAATTTTGCTCTGTCCATTAGTCATTGCCTGTCTACAAGGTGAGGGGTGTAGACAGACTATGACTGATGGTACCCCTAAAAGAAGGAGCTGCTCCATGTGACCAGGCTCATTTACCGGTTGGGATACTCGGTATTCCCATAACGCCAGGACGTCAGAATGAAGACGATGTATTCTGCGGCTGGAGAAGTTGGCTACGATATGGCAGGGAAGAGTTACCATGATGGGTGGGTGATGTTTAGATACCTAAGCATAATACTTCATTCCATCCTGAACTATTATCAGTTACAGGGTTGAGCAGACACATATTAATCCCAGCACAAAACGTCCCTCATAATTTCATAATTCAATAATTCATGTTCGTGTTCTAAACAACAGGAGGATTGTAGAAGGGAAGTGTGTGTGTGTGTGTGTGTATATAAAATATATATATATATATATATACAGTATATATATATATATATATATATATATATGTATATATATATATATATATATTGTAACAATGCTACTCACTCGGCTACGGGTTGAGGTAAGGACAGGAGCGGTTTCATTAGAAAAAAGTCCATTTTATTTATATTGAAAGTCCCATAACCTGCTTCAGGGGAAACATAAAGCAAGCCCTTTCGGCCACAAAGGTATAAAACAAAAAAAATACCCCAATAAGTCCGTGTCACTGCGGGCATAAACAGTCCTCTTTCATACAGAGCTCCTCTCTGTTAAGGTCCAGCAATCTCCTAAAACACAGACACACTATGAGACTCCTGGTCTCCTTTTATATCTACAACCACACCCAGAAGTGGAGGTATGTGAGCAGCCAGACCCGCCAATCTCTCCGGCTGCTCGTAAACCCGGCCCTATTATGCCCTAATATTCTCCCAGCACTACATGTACTGGAGCTTACTCCTGGGCTTACATCACAGAGGATAACCATCTCTGCGACACATACCTCCCATCGACTATAGGACCAGCAACCCTGCTACACACCTCCCCCCTCTGCCCAAAGCCGCGGGGCTTGGCACCTTCTACCACTAGACAAGGGAGTCTCGATAGGGCATCAGCATTACCATGCAGCCGCCCAGCTCTATGTTCAACATGGAAGTTATAATCCTGCAGGGCTAGAAACCAATGGGTAACCCTGGCATTCCTACCTTTTTTCTCCCTCATCCATCAGAGCGGGGCATGATCAGAGACCAGCCGAAACTGCCTACCCAGCAGATAGTATCGTAAGGTGTCCACCGCCCACTTTATGGCTAAACATTCTTTTTCTACAATAGGATAATTCTTCTCACAAGGTGACAGTTTTCTACTCAGGTAAAGAATGGGATGTTCCTCTCCGTGTAGGTCCTGAGACAGGACCGCTCCCAATCCAACGTCCGAGGCGTCGGTCTGGACCACGAACTCCTTCTTGAAGTTGGGTGCCACCAGGACCGGATGTTTACATAACACTACTTTTAATTCCTGAAATGCCGTTTCCGCCTCCGAGGTCCACTTGGCCATAGCCGATTTTGTCCCCTTAAGAAGGTCAGTCAGAGGTGCAGCTACCACGGCAAAGTTGGGAATAAATCTTCTATAGTACCCTACGATTCCTAGAAGGGCCCTGAACTACTTTTTCAAAAGTGGTCTTGGCCACTTCTGGATTGCATCCACTTTGTTGATTTGGGGTTTCATTTCACCTCTACCCACCACATAGCCTAGATACTTGGCCTCTTCTTTTCCCATGGCACACTTTTTCAGATTGATAGAAAATCCCGCCTTCCTCAGCACATCAAACACCGCCTGGACCTTTCCCAGATGGATTCCCCATTCAGGACTATAGACCACAATGTCGTCCAGATATGCCGCTGCGTAGTTCCTATGGGGTGCCAGGACCTGGTCCATGGCCCTCTGAAAGGTGGCCGGGGCTCCCTGCAGTCCAAACGGCATCCGGGTGTAGTGGAAGCATCTGTCAGGTATAGAGAAGGCTGTCTTCTCCTTGGCATTCTGTGACATGGGCATTTGCCAATATCCTTTTGTCAGATCCAGGGTGGTTATATACCGTGCCGGGCCCAACCTCTCAATCAGCTCGTCGACCCGAGGCATTGGATATGCATCGAACTTGGAGACCTCGTTCAGCTTCCGATAATCATTACAAAATCTCCATTCCCCATCCAGCTTCGGCACAAGGACAATCGGACTGGACCAACCACTCTTGGACTCCTCGATGACTCCCATTTTCAGCATTCGTTTCACCTCTTTGGAGATCGCCTCCCGCTGAGCCTCAGGAATTCGATAGGGTTTTATGTTCACCCATACATGGGGTTCCGTCAGAACCTCATATTCTATTACCTGGGTATATCCAGGTAGGTCCGAGAACAGGTCTCTGTTCTGCTGGAGTAACTCTCGACATTGCTCTTTTTGGGATTTCAACAGTGACTCCGCCACAATTACATCCTCAACGTTATCTTCTGGCTTGACCACCAAACATGAGGTTTCCTGGGATTCCCTGTCTTGCCATGGCTTGATAAGGTTGATGTGGTAGACTTGATAGGGTTTCCGCTTCCCGGCTTGATGTACTTTGTAGTTCACTTCTCCGAGTTTTTCTACTATTTCATATGGGCCCTGCCATTTGGCCAAAAACTTACTCTCCACTGTCGGAATCAGCACGAGCACTCTGTCTCCGGGGCTGAATTGTCTCACTCTGGCCGACCGATTATAGATCCTTGCCTGAGCTTCTTGTGCCTGGAGGAGGTGCTCTTTCACGATGGGCATACCCTAGCCATTCTCTCCTGCATCTGAGCAACGTGTTCAATGACGCTTTGGTAGGGGGTCATTTTGGCTTCCCAGGTCTCCTTCGCTACATCTAAGAGTCCTCGTGGGTGTCGGCCATACAGGAGTTCAAATGGAGAGAAGCCAGTGGAGGCCTGTGGAACCTCGAGGACAGAAAATAGTAAATACGGTAGCAGACAGTCCCAATCTCGGCCATCCTTCTCAATAACCTTTTTTTAGCATACTCTTTAATGTCTTATTAAACCTTTCCACTAGACCATCCGTTTGCGGATGGTAAACCGACGTCTTCAATTGATTAATCTGGAGGGTTTTACACAACTCCCGCATCACCTTGCTCATGAAAGGGGTCCCTTGATCAGTCAGGACCTCCTTTGGTAATCCTGTCCGGGCAAAGATGTGAACCAACTCACGGGCTATGCTTTTGGCCGACGAGTTTCTCAGGGGCACTGCTTCCGGGTAGCGTGTTGCATAATCGAGGACCACCAATATATATTGGTGCCAATGAGCAGATTTGACAAGAGGGCCTACAAAGTCCATGGCAATTCGCTCAAACGGAACTTCTATGATGGGTAACGGCACTAGGGGACTGCGGAAGTGAGAAGTTGGAGCGGTTAGCTGGCAGGTGGGACAGGTTCTGCAATACTCCCTGATCTCACGGAAACATCCGGGCCAGAAAAACATTCTAGTAATCCTTTCTTTCGTTTTATCTACGCCCAGATGGCCACCCAAGATATGGGAATGGGCTAAGTCCAACACTTTCCGGCTATAGGGCCCTGGGACTAGCAGCTGCTCATTTGTTTCCTCTCCTATCTTTGTGACCCGGTACAACAAATCCCCGCCCATCATGAAATATGGAAATCTAGTGTCAGCTCTGGGCTCCTGAGCTACGCCATTTATGACTGTTACACTATTGAATGGTTCTCTCAGAGCTAGGTCCCTATGCTGGGCAGACCCAAAATTTTCTATGCTCACCCCTAACTCAGGAACATCTGGCTCAGGAGACATTGTCTCCGTCTCACCACCCACAAGCACACACAAAGGGAAACAGTCAGACACCGGCTGTGGTGGAACTTCCTCTGGAGCGATCTGGCATTTCTCCGGGCCACTGGTCACGTCCCCCTTCCCCCACAAGTTCCAAAACAAGGAAAAGTCTCAGCCAAGTATAATGGGGTGCAACAAGTCCAGGACCACGCCCACTTTGTGGGAATCAGAACCTTGCGTCATCTCAATAATTACTCTGGCCATAGGATAGTCTTTAGCATCCCCGTGGATACAACGTACTCCAATCCTCTTTCCTGGGATCAAGTTCAGCAGGGGTGTGGCCCTTATCAGGGTCACCAAACTCCCCGAGTCTAATAAACCGGTCATTCGCACCCCGTCTACTTTTACGGGACATGGCCCCTCACTGGAGGGACAGTCTACACTGCAGGCCGGATATGCGTAATAGGAGCACCTCCGACCTAAGTTACATTCCATCTGTTGGGTGGTCAGGGGACAATGGGCAGCAATATGACCTGGGCCATGGCATCTAAAGCAAATTATGTCCCCAGTGGAGACCTTCGGTACTGGCTCCAGTGCCCCCTTTGACCTTGAACGTCCCGCCCCTTTTTGGGTTTCCACCCCCTGTTGGGAACCCCAGTACGTAGAGGGTAAGTTCTGTTGCTTCCCCAACGACCCCTCTACCACCTGGTATCGCTCGACCAATCCGACCAGGTCGTCAGCATTCTGGGGATCACCCTGGGCAACCCACGTCTGTACTGGCCTCGGAAGGGAGTGCACAAACCGGTCCATTACAACTCGCTTCACTATCTGTGCTGGGGTAGAAGTCTCTGGCATCAACCATTTTTGGACCAGGTGTACTAAGTCAAACATCTGGGAGCGGGGTGGTTTGTCACGGTGATACGCCCAGCGATGGACCCGTTGGGCCCTGACAGTCATTGTCACCCCCAGGCGTGCCAAAATTTTAGTTTTTCATTTTACATATTCTTGCGCATCTTGTTGGGCCAAGTCATAGTATGCCTTCTGTGGCTCCCCTGTTAAGTATGGCGCCAGCACCTCCGCCCACAGTACTTGCGGAAGTTTCTCACGCTCTGCAATTCTCTCGAACACCGTTAAAAAAGCCTTTATGTCATCCCCAAGGGGTCATTTTCTGCATCGCTTTCCTTACCGCCTTCCGGACGCATGAGTCATCACCTGGTCTCTGGGTTGGATCAGTCCTTGGACCACATATCGCCTCTGCAAGAAGTTTAATCTGCTGCTGCTGTTTCTGTGTCGCCCTGGGCAAGCCAGGGGACACAGGTCACAACACCACCACACCCCACACTCCAGGTAGGCACACCTGCTAACCAGAAATCCTTGTTGCCTTCCTCCAGAGGTTGATGATGCACACCAGGGGGTGGGCCAGGCGGTTGGCTCCCCCCACCAAGGAGCTCACAGCTCTGGAGGCAGGAAGAGACCAGGCAGTCTAGTCAGGGAGGAGGAAGTGGAAGGAGTGAGGAGTAGCCCAGGCAGGGGCTAAAGTAAACAACAAAGTGAAAGTGAAGGGAGTAAAGGAGGAAAGCAAGCCAAGTGACAGAAGGAAAGAAAGCCTGAGAGCCCAGCCGTGTGTAGGGCCAGAACAGCAAGGTCAGCGACGGCGGTGACTGTTTGGAGGGGGAAAGTTTGGAAGTTCCTGGAAGGACCCCGTTGGCTGTGTGCCCGGTGGTCTGGAGCAGTGTTCCGAAGGACAGTCAGCACCAGGGCAGGGGCCTCTCGGACCCCGGCAAGGCTAGGAGTCGCCCAAATTTGCCAAATCCGTCAGTGACGGGGACGCAGATCCCCCAGCAACCAAGTCCCGATTGACGGCAACAGCCCGACCATTACCGGGGATACACCGCCACCGCCAAGGCACCAGTTTCCCCAGGGCCAGCGCCTGCGGGCAAAGTGTAGAGCTCCTCCGGCCCAGATTGCAGTCGGGGAGCGGGTAACCGGAGGGAATCCACCGCTACCATCAGACAACATAGGTGCAAGGAAGAGAAACGTCACCGTTACCTACCGGGAGTGCAGGTGCAGCCGTCTGTGGGACCGTCCTACCAGCCGTTGGTTTACCGTACAAACTGTGTCCGTGTGTCAGGCTGAGTGAGTACCATAGTGCCGCAAGGCACAGCGCTGCCCCGCGTCCCTGCGCCCTCCAGGCCCTACACTTCACATCTCATCACCGGGCCCCGGGATCACTAACCCCTACCCACGGAGGGGCAACACAACACCTGGCTGCTCCGCATCACCATCCCCGGGACCCCCACACTGAGCAGCGGTGGTGCAATCACCACAACCGTGGGTGGCGTCACGAACTATAACAATCCCCACACCCAACAAACACCCCCCTTTCACTCACGGGCGAGGAGTGTCGCTCGAGACACCCCGGGATCCGGCCCACGGCTCGAGCCACCAGGAGCAACTGCCGGACCCGAGCAGAAGGGGTGAGCGCGGTGTGCTGACACCCTCCTCCCCGCCCGCGACATTTCTCTCGCTGCTGCTGCAACTGTTGTACCAACAGCCTGTTCGTTTCCTGCTGGGCTTGATGTTGTTGCTGCTGAGCATGCACCAGGTGTTTAATCACGTCCTCCATCTTGGGTGAATCAGCCTTGCCACTCACAGCCGCCTTCACCCAGGACATGTATCGCTCCTGCAGCCGTCACACGTTGGTCCTGGGAACGTTGCCCGCAGACTAGAACCAAATGTAAGAATGCTACTCACTTGGCTACGGGTTGAGGTAAGGACAGGAACGGTTTCATTAGAAAAAAGTCCAGCAGGTTTATTTTGAAAGTCCTATAACCTGCTTCAGGGGAAACATAAAGCAAGCCCTTTCGGCCACAAAGGTATAAAACAAAAAAACCCCGATAAGTCCGTGTCACTGCGGGCATAAACAGTCCTCTTTCATACAGTGCTCCTCTCTGTTAAGGTCCAGCAATCTCCCAAAACACAGACACACTATGAGACTCCTGGTCTCCTTTTATATCTACAACCACACCCAGAAGTGGAGGTATGTGAGCAGCCAGACCCGCCCATCTCTCCGGCTGCTCGTAAACCCGGCACTGTTATGCCCTAATATTCTCCCAGCACTACATGTACTGGAGCTTACTCCCGGGCTTACACCACAGAGGATAACCATCTCTGCGACACATACCTCCCATCGACTATAGGACCAGCAACCCTGCTACAATATATATATACAGTACAGACCAAAGGTTTGGACACACCTTCTCATTCAAAGAGTTTTCTTTATTTTCACGACTCTGAAAATTGTAGATTCACATTGAAGGCAGCAAAACTATGAATTAACACATGTGGAATTAAATACTTAACAAAAAAGTGTGAAACAACTGAAAATATGTCTTTTATTCTAGGTTCTTTAAAGTAGCCACCTTTTACTTTGATTATTGCTTTGCACACTCTTGGCATTCTCTTGATGAGCTTCAAGAGGTAGTCACCGGAAATGGTTTTCACATCACAGGTGTGCACTGTCAGATTTAATAAGTGGGATTTCTTGCCTTATAAATGGGGATGGGACCATCAGTTGTGTTGTGCAGAACTCTGGTGGATACACAGCGGATAGTCCTACTGAATAGACTGTTAAGGGGGCTTTACACACTACGATATCGTTAATGTTTGGTCGTCGGGTTCAAGTTGTTAGTGACGCACATCCGGCGTCATTAACAATATCGCAGCGTGTGATACTTACCAGCGACCTTAGGCGACCTCAAAAATGGTGAAAATCATTCACCATGGAGAGGTCGTGCCAAACTCAAAAATCGGTAAGGGTTGTTTAGCGTTGTGGTTCATCGCTCATGCGGCAGCACACATCGCTATGTGTGACCCTGCATGAGCGAGGAACGTCTCCTTACCTGCCACCGGCCGCAATGCAGAAGGAAGAGGTGGGCGGGATGTTTAGATCACGCTCAGCTCCGCCCCTCCGCTTTCATTGGCCGGCCGCTTAGTGACGTTGCGGTGACGTCGCTGTGATGCCGAACGTTCCTCCCCCTTGAGGGAGGGATTGTTCGGCAGTCACAGCGACGACGCCGACCAGGTAAGTATGTGTGACGCTGCTGTAGCGATAATGTTCGCTACGGCAGCGATCACAAACAATCGCATGCGCGACGGGGGCAGGTACTTACACGCTCGCTATCGCTAGAAATTGCTAGCGATATCGCTACCATGTAAAGCCCCCTTTAGAATTTGTATTATGGCAAGAAAAAAGCAGTTACGTAAAGAAAAACGAGTGGCCATCATTACTTTAAGAAATGAAGGTCAGTCAGTCCAAAAAATTGGGAAGCCTTTGAAAGTGTCTCCAAGTGCAGTGGCAAAAGCCATCAAACGCTATAAAGAAACTGGCTCACATGAGGACCTCCCCAGGAAAGGAAGACCAAAAGTCACCTCTGTTGCGGAGGATAAGTTTATTCGAGTTACCAGCCTCAGAAATCGCAGGTTAACAGCAGCTCAGATTAGAGACAAAGTCAATGCCACACAGAGTTCTAGCATCAGACATATCTCTAGAACAACTATTAAGAGGATACTTTGTGCAGCAGGCCTTCATGGTAAAATAGCTGCTAGGAAACCACTGCTATGGACAGGCAACAAGGAGAAGAGACTTGTTTGGGCTAAAGAACACAAGGAATGGACATTAGACCAGTGGATATCTGTGCTTTGGTCTGATGAGTCCAAATTTGAGATCTTTGGATCCAACCACCATGTCTTTGGGCGACGCAGAAAAGGTGAACGGATGGACTCTACATGCCTGGTTCCCACTGTGAAGCATGGAGGAGGAGGTGTGATGGTATGGGGTTTCTTTGCTTGTGACACTGTTGGGGATTTATTCAAAATTGAAGGCATAATGAACCAGCAGAGCTACCACAGCATCTTGCAGTGGCATGCTATTCCATCCGGTTTGCGTTTAGTTGGACCATCATTTATTTTTCAATAGGACAATGACCCCAAACACACCTCCAGGCTGTGTAAGGGCTATTTGACTAAGAAGGAGAGTGATGAGGTGCTACGCCAGACCTGAACCCAATCGAGATGGTTTGGGGTGAGCTGAACCGAAGAGTGAAGGCAAAAGGGCCAACAAGTGCTAAGCATTTCTGGGAACTCCTTCAACACTGTTGGAAGATCATTTCCGGTGACTACCTCTTGAAGCTCATCAAGAGAATGCCAAGAGTGTGCAAAGCAGTAATCAAAGCAAAAGGTGGCTACTTTGAAGAACCTAGAATGTCAGCCATATTTTCAGTTGTTTCACACTTTTTTGTTAAGTATTTCATTCCACATGTGTTAATTCATAGTTTTGATGTCTTCAATGTGAATCTACAATTTTCAGAGTCATGAAAATAAAGAAAACTCTTTGAATGAGAAGGAATTTCCAAACTTTTGGTCTGTGCTGTATATACATATTATAACTTGTGCTGGATGGATGGGACAAGAGACCGTGTGGTTTGACTTCTTTACCTTTTTAGATGGGAGGAGCCTTTGACACGTGGCAATACACAAGCCCCTATGACATCACAGTTTTCAGCCAATGATAGGGGGAAATGAATCTTGGTGACAAGCCCATATATAAGCCTGTTAGCATTTCTCTTTTTTAGCATTCTCTTGAATTAGACCAACATTACAGACATTAGCCCCACTGCTGCACTGAAACAACACACTGGAAAGTCAACAAACGGGAAAACATACAACAGACTGTTTCAGCAGCTCCTTCCACCTCTAAGACCAGCATCCAAATGAGTCAAGAATAACCAGCACCCTCTGCTGGTAGCAGAGGGTATATAAAGGGATTGGGTGTGGTCCATCTCGGAAACACCTGAGCTGGTACTAGTCCTGCGAGCTGGCAAGGAATACTGACATTAACCCTACAACTGCCAAAGGAAAATAAAACTCATTTAAATAGCAGAGTCTCACAGGGGAAAGTGAGACTCAGACCCAGCACCTGTCACTAAATACTTACGGAAAGAAACAACCGTGACAAACTGTGTGTGTTTTAGCCAACGTAAGTGGTATATTATTTGGAAATTGTGGGTTTAATAGTGTATTTGTGAAGGTATTATTTACTGGTGTTTTCCTGTATTGTAATTGTGTATAATTTAGCATGTGCGTTTCTTATTGATTACATGTGCTAGTATTATATAGTGTATGAAGTGTACTCTTCTTAGTGAACAAACTTATTATATTTTATTATTATAACAAAGTGTCTTAAGTCTGCGCGTGTGTGGAATACACCAGATAGATAGGCCAAAGTAGTCAGTAAAGTAATAGTAAAAGAGAAAATATACCCTTGGGAATATATTCTTGTGTAGGAAGGAGGAATACATACTTCTTGTGTAGGGAAAAGGGAATAAGTAAAAGTAATGTTTTTCCTGTCATTTTAACCCCTTTTACAAAGGTAACCCAGCCTTTTACACTGGCAGTTTATTCCCCTTTTTTACAATGGTCAATGGTAAAATCCTGGAGGGAAGATATTTTCACTGAGGTTGTAGAAAAGTGGAGAGAGACGGTCCACCCATTGCAACGAGACAGCGAGAATCAGGCGGTGACCTGCCAGAAACGGGATGGTCAGACAGAAGAATCCCAACCCTGTCTAGGGTGGGGCTGTGCAACTGGCACTTTTTTCTGACTTGTGAGAAGACAGAAAAAGAGGGGAGTGAGAAGAGCTACATGTTGATGGAGTGAAGGTCCGAAAAGGCAAATAGCTGGGAACAATAATCTGTGGGTATCTGTTGGTCAGACATCTTCCCCTCATCTGAGTCCAGGTTGCCCACGGAATCAACTTAAGGAGGGAGGGAGCAGATACTGCGGCCTGCGAGTCTCAGATTTGACTAAACTCTTGTGTCAGATGCCTAGAGTGGCCCCTACTCATAAATTTAGGAGGTCCATCAGGCAGCTCTCACTCAAATTTTCGAGGGCCAAAATAATAGATTTTTATTGTTGTAGCAGCAAGGTCTGTAAGGCTAGAAGCTCTGCCTCCATGCTTCCTATACACTATCCTTTCTCCAGCAGCTTGCCCCATACTAATTGCAGCTAAGAGCAGTATTATAAGAAAATAGAATAGTTTTGAATTAGCCCTGAAAAGCATTTTTGGCTTAGCGTAGCAGCATGGTCGCTTAGGAAGCAAAGGTTTGAGTGGTTATCTTATTCATCCAGTTAGGGTTGTTGCAGTCTACGTAAGGTCCTTTATGGACTGAATATCTTGCACCGCTAGTCTGTACAAGAATCAGGTAGGTCAGGTATAATAGTTCCGAGTTAGAACTTATCAATATACCTAATTTGGACGTATCCGTGTGTCTGTGCGCAATGAGTCAACCACAACCCTTTGTTGCCGAGGCAACCATCCACAGCCCTATGTTGCCTAGACAACACTGTGAGGCAATATTGTGAGGCAATATTGAGGGAACACTGAGGCAACAGTGTGAGGCAATATGTTGCCAAGGCAACAGTGTGAGGCAACAGTGTGAGGCAACAGTGTGAGACAATATTGAGGGAACACTGAGGCAACACTGTGAGGCAATATGTTGCCGAGGCAACACTGTGAGGCAACAGTGTGAGGCAATATGTTGCCGAGGCAACACTGTGAGGCAACATTGTGAGGCAACACTGAAGCAACACTGAGGCAACATGTTGCCAAAGTAACACTATGAGGCAGCATTGTGAGGCAACACTGAGGCAACAGTGTGAGGCAATACAGTGCTGACCAAAAGTATTGACACCCCTGCAATTCTGTCAGAGAATACTCAGTTTCTTCTTGAAAATGATTGCAATCACAAATTCTTTGTTATTATTATCTTCATTTATTTTGCTTGCAATGAAAAAACACAAAAGAGAATGAAACAAAAATCAAATCATTGATCATTTCACACAAAACTCCAAAAATGGGCCAGAAAAAAGTATTGGCACCCTTAGCCTAATACTTGGTTGCACAACCTTTAGCCAAAATAACTGTGAACAACCGCTTCCGTTAACCATCAATGAGTTTCTTACAATGCTCTCCTGGAATTTTAGACCATTCTTCTTTGGCAAACTGCTCCAGGTCCCTGAGATTTGAAGGGTGCCTTCTCCAAACATTTTGAGATCTCTCCACAGGTGTTCTATGGGATTCAGGTCTGGACTCATTGCTGGCCACTTTATTAGTCTATAGTGTTTTCTCTCAAACTATTTTCTAGTGCTTTTTGAAGTGTGTTTTTGGGTCATTGTCCTGCTGGAAGACCCATGACCTCTTAGGCAGACCCAGCTTTCTCACACTGGGCCCTACATTTGTTGGTAGTCTTCAGACTTAATAATGCCATGCACACGGTCAAGCAGTCCAGTGCAAGAGGCAGCAAAGCAGCCCCAAAACATCAGGGAACCTCCGCCATGTTTGACTGTAGGGACCGTGTTCTTTTCTTTGAATGCCTCTTTTTTTTTTCCTGTAAACGCTATGTTGATGGCTTTTCCCAAAAAGCTCTATTTTTGTCTCATCTGACCAGAGAAAATTCTTCCATAATGTTTTAGGCTTTCTCGGGTAAGTTTTGGTAAACTCCAGCCTGGCTTTTTTATGTTTCGGGGTAAGAAGTGAGGTCTTCCTGGGTATCCTACCATACAGTCCCTTTTCATTCAGACGCCGACGGATAGTATGGGTTGACACTGTTGTACTTCTTTGGATGTTAGCCGAGGTTCTTTATCCACCATCCGCACAATCTTGCGTTGAAATCTCTTGTCAATTTTTCATTTCCACATCTAGGGAGGTTAGCCACAGTGCCATGGAATTTAAACTTCTTGATGACACTGCGCACCGTAGACACAGGAACTTTCAGGTCTTTGGAGATGGACTTGTAGCCTTGAGATTGCTTATGCTTCCTCACAATTTGGATTCTCAAGTCCTCAGACAGTTCTTTGGTCTTCTTTCTTTTCTCCATGCTCAATGTGGTACAGACAAGGACATAGGACAGAGGTTGAGTCAACTTTAATCCATGTCAACTGGCTACAAGTGTGATTTAGTTATTGCCAACACCTGTTAGGTGCCACAGGTAAGTTACAGGTGCTGTTAATTAAACAAATTACTAGCATCACATGATTTTTCAAACAGTGCCAATACTTTTGTCCATCCTCTTTTTTATGTTTGGTGTGGAATTATATCCAATTTGGCTTTATGACAATTTTTTTTATTTTTTTTTCATTGAAGACAAATTAAATGAAGATAATAATAATACCAAAGAATTTGTGATTGCAATCATTTTCAAGAAGAAACTGAGTATTATCTGACAGAATTGCAGGGGTGCCAATACTTTTGGCTAGCACTGTATGTTGCCGAGGCAACACTATAAGGCAACATTGTGACGCAACACTGTGGCAACACTGAGGCAACAGTGTGAGGCAACATTGCAAAGATGGATCAAATTGATCTGGCAGGGCCTTGGGGGCAGATCCCAAGTGCGCTTAACCATGTGAAATAGCTTACACTCAGGAACATTGACGGACAGTGCTATCAGATAGCTCTACCCGTTAATTTCTTTTAGGAATAGAGCTATGTGATAGCTCTACCCATTAACTTTCTTCATTTAAAGCGCTATTGGATAGGTGTACCCGTTCACTTTCTTCATGGATAGCGCTATCGGATAGCTCTACCCGAACAGTGTATTAACGACAGAGCTGTCTCCTGACGGAGACACTGTGTGAGGCAACATTGTGAGCCAACACTGACGCAACATTCACGCAACATTGAGGCAACATTGTGAAGCAAAACTGAGGCAACGTTATGAGGCAACACTGAGGCAACATTGAGGGAACACTCAGGCAATATTGAGGCAACACTGTGGAAACATTGAGGCAACACTGAGGCAATATTGTGAGGAAACACTGTGAGGCAACATTTCTGAGGCAACACTAGACCGTGTGCAGAATTATTAGGCAAGTTCTATTTTAGAGGATTTTTTTATTATTGATCAACAACTATGTTCTCAATCAACCCAAAAGACTCATAAATATGAAAGCTTAATATTTTTGGAAGTTGGAGTATTTTTTTTTAGATTTGGCTATCTTAGGAGGATATCTGTTTGTGCAGGTAACTATTACTGGGCAGAATTATTAGGCAACTTAATAAAAAACAAATATATTTCCATCTCACTTGTTTATTTTCACCAGGTAAACCAATATAACTACAGATAATTTAGAAATAAACATTTCTGACATGCAAAAACAAAACCCAAAACAATTAGTGACAAATATAGCCACCTTTCTTTCTGATGACACTCAATAGCCTACCATCCATAGATTCTGTCAGTTGCTTGATCTGTTGACAATCAACATTGCATGCAGCAGCCACCACAGACTCCCAGACACTGTTCCGAGAGGTGTACTGTTTTCCCTCCCTGCAGATCTCACATTTATGAGGGACCACAGGTTCTCTATGGGGTTCAGATCAGGTGAACAAGGGGACCATGTCATTATTTTTTCATCTTTTAGATCTTTACTGGCCAGCCACGCTGTGGAGTAGTTGGATACATGTGATGGAGCATTGTCCTGCATAAAAATCATGTTTTTCTTGAACAATAACGACTTCTTCCTGTACCACTTCTTGAAGAAGTTGTTTTTCAGAAACTGGCAGTAGGTCTGGGAGTTGAGCTTCACTCTATCCTCAACCCGAAAAGGTCCCACAAGTTCATCTTTGATGATACCAGCCTATACCAGTACCCCACCTCCACCTTGCTGGTGTCTGAGTAGGAGTGGAGCTCTCTGCCCTTTACTGATCCAGCCTCTGGCCCATCCATCTGGCCCATCAAAAGTCACTCTCATCTCATCAGTCCATAAAACCTTTGAAAAATCAGTCTTAAAGGGAACCTGTCACCAGATTTTTGCCTATTAAACTAAAAGAATCACCTTCTGCAGCTTCTGGGGTGCATTCTATGAAAGTGCACATTGGCCCTGACTTCCCTTCCAGACCCCAAAAATAACTTTATAAAACTTGGCCGTTAGGTATGCTAATTACTTTGGTTGGCCAGATGGGCGGGCTCATTTTCTGCTCCTTTATCCCCCTCCTGCTGCTGATCGCCGTCCTCCTTCCTTGATTGACAGGATGATGCCCTCCGTCATCCTCCTCATCGCATTTTCAAATCTCACGCCTGTGCAGTTAGGTCTGCTCGCGCAGGCGCAGTTCGCTCTGTCATATCTCTGGCAGAGCAGAAAACAGCTGCCATCGCTCACACCGGTGAGCTAAATGCGCGAGATTATGGGCGGGTACGAGCATGGCGCTGGTGAGGTTGTAATGGGATCAACAATTCAGACTGCATCATTAATGTAGAAATGGATTTGAATATTGCTTCAGCCCTTGCCCACAAGGGGGCAGTGTCAGACTGTGCAATCACAAACATAGAGGTGGGAAATCCCCTACAGGAGTTTGTGTGTTCTAACCAGGAAGAGAAAGTGCGGGAAAGTTATTCAGCCCCGGAGCTCGGCCAGGAGAGAGCTGCGTGTGGTCTCTCTGAACACAGGGCTCTTTTGCCGCCGGATTCTTGGAGGAATCACCCTGTGGAAGTGGTTCCTGCCATCCCCGGGCTGCAGGACTTTGTTTTCGCCGAGGATCTACCCGGACTGCAGAGCATAGCGCCCGGAGTGCAAATCCAGGGGCTGTGACAACTTGACTGCAGAGCATCGCACCCTGAGTGCAAGTACAGGGGCCGTGACCTCCCTTCTTCTGCTCGGTGTGCCCCGGGACTAAAAGACTGACTATAATCCGTTACCAGCGGGAGAAGATCAAAGGAAAAGACCGAGGAGCTGCATCCCTTCAGCGCTGCACTGGGACCCATCATCGTGAGACTCCAGGCCTGCGACGTGGGAGCGGCATCTTCTTCTGGGATAGACTGGTACGTGATTGTAGGGAAAGTTAGGGAAAGTTGCTGCCATTTCTTTGTTGTTTTTTCTCTTTTTTTTTCTCTTGCTGCGTACCCGGAAGGAGTGAAGATCCGGGGACTCCACTATACACATGTGCGCAGATAGTTCGGTTGATTGTGTTATAAATATGTTTCATAGTAAAGAAATGTTACTACCTGTAAAATCTGAGTATGGGGATTTTGTTGGAATAGAGCATACACACACACCCGCGGCCCTACCACCGGTCGCTTCATGTGGCGTAGTCGGCAGGATGTGTAACCAACAAAATCACCCCCCGGTAGTAACTTATAACCGGACAGCTCCCCCGCCGCCTATTGTCAATCAGGTGACAAAGTTTGACGGACGGAACTATCCTGTAACTGAATGGACTGAACAACTTAAGGTAGTGGGGGAAATGTATAACACTGATCCTAAGACCTTAGCAGAAATGGCCATGCTAACATTAGAGGGGGAAGCGTGGACGACAGTCAGGCTGGAGACGGTTAGGGGCCAGCGTACGTTGGATGACTTGGTGCGGGTGCTGGAGAACACCTATGGGCCGACCACATATGCGGGAACATTGCGCTATATGTTCTTCCGGCGTACTCAGCTCGAGTCGGAGGACATTCCTCAATATGCCAATGCCCTTCAAGTGCTACTAGAACAAGCCTGTAGAAACGAAGAACAGATAGCTAGTATGGGTGCCCGTGACCTGGTGTTGAGAGATCAGTTTGTGACCGGATTGAGAGACCCGTACCTTAACCGCTCATTGCAAGATCTACTCCGGATAAATCCGGCCTTTACGTTCGCTGAGGTCAAAAAAAGAAGCTATAGAACATTCAAGGGGACCTGTCATGGAGACACAGACATATACCGCGGCTTGCAGGTCCATATCTGGTATCGGGACTCCGAACAGCAACACGGAAGAACTGAAGCAGATGGTGGCAGCGTTGCAGAAACAGGTGTTACAGCTCACCCCAGACCAACAGGCGGGCCGGCACGCGAGACAACAACCCAGCCGGCCGATGGGAAGATGCTGGACATGCGGCGATCCCCGCCATAGAGCCAACCATTGCCCCCAGAACTTTCAAGTTCATCCACAGTCCGATCTACCAGAACCAGCAAGTCATGTCTCACAACAGCGGCCGCCTTTAAACTAGACGCCCCTGCCAAAGAGGCTCACTCGGCTGGGGACGCCAAAGAGAGGGGTGTAGGAAAACAGAGCCAGCCACGGAACAAACTTGCATCAAATAGCCCCACCCTGGAAGTATTACTGGAAGGGATCGCCGTACAAGGGTTAATGGATACTGAGTCTCAGGTATCCACCATCTCCGAGCAGTTCTACGAAGAATGTCTAAAGCCGCGGGTTGCCTATGACCCTGATACCGCCATCAAGATCAAAGCAGCCAATAATCTACCCATTCCGGTGACGGGAGTTGCCTGGATGAACACCGAAATCTGTGGCCAAGATCTCGGGAAGAGAGGGATAATCGTGGTCAGGGAAGGCTTTGGATCAGAAACGCCCATGATTATTGGGATGAACATCTTGAAAGACCTGAATCTAGTGTTGTTTACCAAGAAGGGGCCCAAGTACTGGCAAGAAGTGACCGCACATAGGGCCACCCGCCGTGCCTTTCAGCAAGTGGTCCGGACCTGCAACCTCCAGCGAATGACAGAAGAACAACTGCCGCTGGCCACGGTCACCGTACCCCGCCATACTAGGATCACCTTACCGGCTGGGAAAGAGACAGTTATCTCACTACCCCTTAGCACCACGAGACAGCTTGAAGGCGTGGAGGTGCTGATTGAGCCGTGCACCCCGAAGGAAGGGAAGCTGAATCCACTAGTCGCTCGAACTCTAGCAGTAGTGAGAAAGGGAAGAATTCCTGTCAGGCTGGGCAACACGGCTAACGTGAGCGTTGACCTAGAAGCCGGGACACAGCTCGCCCGAGTCTACGCTCTAGCCGAAGAGGTGAACCCTATAAGCCCCCTCCAGTTTGTACCGTCTACAGATGGAGATTGGACAGTGACGGTCTCTGCCATGGCCGCTGTCGCGGGTGACACCAACGCGGGGCGAGAACTACGAGAGAAGTGTCAGTTGGACGTATCCCAATACTCCAAACGGGAGGTGTCCCAGGTGGAAGAGCTACTTCAAGAGCATCAGGCGTCCTTTGCCCGGCATGACACCGACTTTGGGTGCACCACCAGTATCATGCACGAAGTCCCCACCGGTGACACTGCTCCTATCCGTGAAAGGTACCGCCAAATTCCTCCCCAGCAATACCAAGAAGTGAAAAATCTCCTGAATTCCATGTTACACGCTGGAGTGGTACGAGAAAGCCAGAGCCCCTGGGCTGCACCGGTGGTGTTAATCAAGAAGAAGGACGGGTCCCTGAGGTTCTGTGTGGACTACCGCCGTTTGAATGCTTGCACCATCCGGGACTCATACCCTTTGCCAAGGATCGAAGAATCCCTGACAGCCCTGAAGAAAGCCAAATACTTCTCTTCGTTGGATCTGGCCAGCGGATATTGTCAGGTACCTATGCACGAGAAAGATAGAGAGAAGACTGCTTTCATCCTACCCATGGGCCTGTACGAGTTCGACCGGATGCCCTTTGGTCTGAACAACGCGCCGGGGACTTTCCAGCGGCTGATGGAGCGTTGCTTGGGAGACTTCAACTTCGACTTCACCCTCATCTACCTGGACGACATTGTAGTCTATTCGGCCTCATTTGAAGAACACCTGCAGCAGCTGGGCCGTGTGTTCAGTAGGTTGAGAGAACATGGCCTGAAGTTGAAACCCAGCAAGTGCTGTCTTCTGCAGCCCGAGATCAATTACCTGGGCCACCGGATCTCAGCCGAAGGTGTCCAGCCATCTTCAGAGAAGATAGCCGCCGTACGGGATTGGCCGCAGCCTACAAACGTCAAGGAGGTCAGGGCTTTCCTGGGGTTGGCCGGCTACTACCGTCGGTTCGTCAAAAACTTCGCCCGGCTTGCTGCACCCTTGCATGACCTGCTTCGAGAGACCACCAACAGCCCCAGAGGACGACCCATCAGCTGGGGACCCAGCCAGGAAGAGTCCTTCCAAGCCCTAAAGGGTGCCTTAACGTCTCCCCCCATCCTGGCATATGCGGACTACAACTTGCCCTTCCAACTACACACCGATGCCAGTCTACTGGGTCTAGGGGCAGTACTTTCACAGGTCCAAGAAGGCAAGGAACGGGTCACAGCCTATGCCAGTCGGTCCCTACATGAGGGCGAGAAGAACCCCACTAATTATAGCTCGTTCCGGCTGGAGCTGTTGGCCCTAACGTGGGCTATGGCGGAGAAATTTGCAGGATACCTCACGGGGGCTGAAGTACTAGTCCTGACCGATAACAACCCGTTGGCCCACTTAGAAAATGCGAAGCTCGGAGTCATGGAGCAGCGTTGGATGGCTCGGCTTTCCAAGTTCAATTACAAGATCAAATATAGGGCTGGAGTTGAGAATCAAAATGCGGACAGCCTGTCTAGAGTGTCATACCCCTTACTCAACCGAGACCGGGATGAAGAATTAGAAGGGGACGAGACGCCTGACTTTGCAAAGCTCGCCCAACAGATGATGGATTACCGCCAGTTCGTTGTGGGCGAAGCTGGAACTCCAGTGGGGGTCGCCTTGCCACCCCAGGAGTGGTGCAGGCTCCAGGATCAGAACCCTGAATGGGCTCTACTCAAACAATGGGTGAAGCGGCAGCAGAAGCCTCCCGCTGATATACGGGCACGACTGTCTACCGGGACCTTGACCCTGCTCAGTCAGTGGGACCGGCTGATTCTGAGAGAAGGAGTGCTATACCGGAAGGTTCTCTTGTCGCACATGCTGGAGGAATGCACACAAGTTGTGGTACCTGATCAATTGGCCCGTGAGATGGTGGCCCAAGCCCACAAAAGGAATGGACACTTCGGAATAGACAAGACCTTTCGGTGGATTCAACAGTCCATCTATTGTCCGGGGCTCCGCAAGCAGGATGAAGACGTCTGCCAGACCTGTCGGACCTGTGAACTACACAAGTCCCCTGAGCAGCGTGCACCTGTTCAGACAATTTAAACATCCAGGCCCCTTAAGCTGTTGATGGTGTGTAATGGGATCAACAATTCAGACTGCATCATTAATGTAGAAATGGATTTGAATATTGCTTCAGCCCTTGCCCACAAGGGGGCAGTGTCAGACTGTGCAATCACAAACACAGAGGTGGGAAATCCCCTACAGGAGTTTGTGTGTTCTAACCAGGAAGAGAAAGTGCGGGAAAGTTATTCAGCCCCGGAGCAGCCAGGAGAGAGCTGCGTGTGGTCTCTCTGAACACAGGGCTCTTTTGCCGCCGGATTCTTGGAGGAATCACCCTGTGAAGTGGTTCCTGCCATCCCCGGGCTGCAGGACTTTGTTTTCGCCGAGGATCTACCCGGACTGCAGAGCATCGCGCCCGGAGTGCAAATCCAGGGGCCGTGACCTCCCTTCTTCTGCTCGGTGTGCCCCGGGACTAAAAGACTGACTATAATCCGTTACCAGCGGGAGAAGATCAAAGGAAAAGACCGAGGAGCTGCATCCCTTCAGCGCTGCACCGGGACCCATCATCGTGAGACTCCAGGCCTGCGACGTGGGAGCGGCATCTTCTTCTGGGATAGACTGGTACGTGATTGTAGGGAAAGTTAGGGAAAGTTGCTGCCATTTCTTTGTTGTTTTTTCTCTTTTTTTTTCTCTTGCTGCGTACCCGGAAGGAGTGAAGATCCGGGGACTCCACTACACACATGTGCGCAGATAGTTCGGTTGATTGTGTTATAAATATGTTTCATAGTAAAGAAATGTTACTACCGGTAAAATCTGAGTATGGGGATTTTGTTGGAATAGAGCATACACACACACCCGCGGCCCTACCACCGGTCGCTTCATGTGGCGTAGTCGGCAGGATGTGTGACCAACAAAATCACCCCCCGGTAGTAACTTATAACCGGACAGCTCCCCCGCCGTCTATTGTCAATCAGGTGAGAAAGTTTGACGGACGGAACTATCCTGTAACTGAATGGACTGAACAACTTAAGATAGTGGGGGAAATGTATAACACTGATCCTAAGACCTTAGCAGAAATGGCCATGCTAACATTAGAGGGGGAAGCGTGGACGACAGTCAGGCTGGAGACGGTTAGGGGCCAGCGTACGTTGGATGACTTGGTGCGGGTGCTGGAGAACACCTATGGGCCGACCACATATGCGGGAACATTGCGCTATATGTTCTTCCGGCGTACTCAGCTCGAGTCGGAGGACATTCCTCAATATGCCAATGCCCTTCAAGTGCTACTAGAACAAGCCTGTAGAAACGAAGAACAGATAGCTAGTACGGGTGCCCGTGACCTGGTGTTGAGAGATCAGTTTGTGACCGGATTGAGAGACCCGTACCTTAACCGCTCATTGCAAGATCTACTCCGGATAAATCCGGCCTTTACGTTCGCTGAGGTCAAACAAGAAGCTATAGAACGTTCAAGGGGACCTGTCGCGGAGACACAGACATATACCCCGGCTTGCAGGTCCATATCTGGTGTCGGGACTCCGAACAGCAACACGGAAGAACTGAAGCAGATGGTGGCAGCGTTGCAGAAACAGGTGTTACAGCTCACCCTAGACCAACAGGCGGGCCGGCAAGCGAGACAACAACCCAGCCGGCCGATGGGAAGATGCTGGACATGCGGCGATCCCCGCCATAGAGCCAATCGTTGCCCCCAGAACTTTCAAGTTCATCCACAGTCCGATCTACCAGAACCAGCAAGTCATGTCTCACAACAGCGGCCGCCTTTAAACTAGACGCTCCTGCCAAAGAGGCTCACTCGGCTGGGGACGCCAAAGAGAGGGGTGTAGGAAAACAGAGCCAGCCACGGAACAAACTTGCATCAAATAGCCCCACCCTGGAAGTATTACTGGAAGGGATCACCGTACAAGGGTTAATGGATACTGGGTCTCAGGTATCCACCATCTCCGAGCAGTTCTACGAAGAATGTCTAAAGCCGCGGGTTGCCTATGACCCTGATACCGCCATCAAGATCAAAGCAGCCAATAATCTACCCATTCCGGTGACGGGAGTTGCCTGGATGAACACCGAAATCTGTGGCCAAGATCTCGGGAAGAGAGGGATAATCGTGGTCAGGGAAGGCTTTGGATCAGAAACGCCCATGATTATTGGGATGAACATCTTGAAAGACCTGAATCTAGTGTTGTTTACCAAGAAGGGGCCCAAGTACTGGCAAGAAGTGACCGCACATAGGGCCACCCGCCGTGCCTTTCAGCAAGTGGTCCGGACCTGCAACCTCCAGCGAATGACAGAAGAACAACTGCCGCTGGCCACGGTCACCGTACCCCGCCATACTAGGATCACCTTACCGGCTGGGAAAGAGACAGTTATCTCACTACCCCTTAGCACCACGAGACAGCTTGAAGGCGTCGAGGTGCTGATTGAGCCGCGCACCCCGAAGGAAGGGAAGCTGAATCCACTAGTCGCTCGAACTCTAGCAGTAGTGAGAAAGAGAAGAATTCCTGTCAGGCTGGGCAACACGGCTAACGTGAGCGTTGACCTAGAAGCCGGGACACAGCTCGCCCGAGTCTACGCTCTAGCCGAAGAGGTGAACCCTATGAGCCCCCTCCAGTTTGTACCGTCTACAGAGGGAGATTGGACAGTGACGGTCTCTGCCATGGCCGCTGTCGCGGGTGACACCAACGCGGGGCGAGAACTACGAGAGAAGTGTCAGTTGGACGTATCCCAATACTCCAAACGGGAGGTGTCCCAGGTGGAAGAGCTACTTCAAGAGCATCAGGTGTCCTTTGCCCGGCATGACACCGACTTTGGGTGCACCACCAGTATCAAGCACGAAGTCCCCACCGGTGACACTGCTCCTATCCGTGAAAGGTACCGCCAAATTCCTCCCCAGCAATACCAAGAAGTGAAAAATCTCCTGAATTCCATGTTACATGCTGGAGTGGTACGAGAAAGCCAGAGCCCCTGGGCTGCACCGGTGGTGTTAGTCAAGAAGAAGGATGGGTCCCTGAGGTTCTGTGTGGACTACCGCCGTTTGAATGCTTGCACCATCCGGGACTCATACCCTTTGCCAAGGATCGAAGAATCCCTGACAGCCCTGAAGAAAGCCAAATACTTCTCTTCGTTGGATCTGGCCAGCGGATATTGTCAGGTACCTATGCACGAGAAAGATAGAGAGAAGACTGCTTTCATCCTACCCATGGGCCTGTACGAGTTCGACCGGATGCCCTTTGGTCTGAACAACGCGCCGGGGACTTTCCAGCGGCTGATGGAGCGTTGCTTGGGAGACTTCAACTTCGACTTCACCCTCATCTACCTGGACGACATTGTAGTCTATTCGGCCACATTTGAAGAACACCTGCAGCAGCTGGGCCGTGTGTTCAGTAGGTTGAGAGAACATGGCCTGAAGTTAAAACCCAGCAAGTGCCGTCTTCTGCAGCCCGAGATCAATTACCTGGGCCACCGGATCTCAGCCGAAGGTGTCCAGCCATCTTCAGAGAAGATAGCCGCCGTACGGGATTGGCCGCAGCCCACAAACGTCAAGGAGGTCAGGGCTTTCCTGGGGTTGGCCGGCTACTACCGCCGGTTCGTCAAAAACTTCGCCCGGCTTGCTGCACCCTTGCATGACCTGCTTCGAGGGACCACCAACAGCCCCAGAGGACGACCCATCAGCTGGGGACCCAGCCAGGAAGAGACCTTCCAAGCCCTAAAGGGTGCCTTAACGTCTCCCCCCATCCTGGCATATGCGGACTACAACTTGCCCTTCCAACTACACACCGATGCCAGTCTACAGGGTCTAGGGGCAGTACTTTCACAGGTCCAAGAAGGCAAGGAACGGGTCATAGCCTATGCCAGTCGGTCCCTACATAAGGGCGAGAAGAACCCCACCAATTATAGCTCGTTCCGGCTGGAGCTGTTGGCCCTAACGTGGGCTATGGCAGAGAAATTTGCAGGATACCTCACGGGGGCTGAAGTACTAGTCCTGACCGATAACAACCCGTTGGCCCACTTAGAAAATGCGAAGCTCGGAGTCATGGAGCAGCGTTGGATGGCTCGGCTCTCCAAGTTCAATTACAAGATCAAATATAGGGCTGGAGTTGAGAATCAAAATGCGGACAGCCTGTCTAGAGTGTCATACCCCTTACTCAACCGAGACCGGGATGAAGAATTAGAAGGGGACGAGACGCCTGACTTTGCAAAGCTCGCCCAACAGATGATGGATTACCGCCAGTTCGTTGTGGGCGAAGCTGGAACTCCAGTGGGGGTCGCCTTGCCACCCCAGGAGTGGTGCAGGCTCCAGGATCAGAACCCTGAATGGGCTCTACTCAAACAATGGGTGAAGCGGCAGCAGAAGCCTCCCGCTGATATACGGGCACGACTGTCTACCGGGACCTTGACCCTGCTCAGTCAGTGGGACCGGCTGATTCTGAGAGAAGGAGTGCTATACCGGAAGGTTCTCTTGTCGCACATGCTGGAGGAATGCACACAAGTTGTGGTGCCTGATCAATTGGCCCGTGAGATGGTGGCCCAAGCCCACAAAAGGAATGGACACTTCGGAATAGACAAGACCTTTCGGTGGATTCAACAGTCCATCTATTGTCCGGGGCTCCGCAAGCAGGTTGAAGACATCTGCCAGACCTGTCGGACCTGTGAACTACACAAGTCCCCTGAGCAGCGTGCACCTGTTCAGACAATTAAAACATCCAGGCCCCTTAAGCTGTTGATGGTGTGTAATGGGATCAACAATTCAGACTGCATCATTAATGTAGAAATGGATTTGAATATTGCTTCAGCCCTTGCCCACAAGGGGGCAGTGTCAGACTGTGCAATCACAAACACAGAGGTGGGAAATCCCCTACAGGAGTTTGTGTGTTCTAACCAGGAAGAGAAAGTGCGGGAAAGTTATTCAGCCCCGGAGCTCGGCCAGGAAAGAGCTGCGTGTGGTCTCTCTGAACACAGGACTCTTTTGCCGCCGGATTCTTGGAGGAATCACCCTGTGAAGTGGTTCCTGCCATCCCCGGGCTGCAGGACTTTGTTTTCGCCGAGGATCTACCCGGACTGCAGAGCATCGCGCCCGGAGTGCAAATCCAGGGGCCGTGACCTCCCTTCTTCTGCTCGGTGTGCCCCGGGACTAAAAGACTGACTATAATCCGTTACCAGCGGGAGAAGATCAAAGGAAAAGATCGAGGAGCTGCATCCCTTCAGCGCTGCACCGGGACCCATCATCGTGAGACTCCAGGCCTGCGACGTGGGAGCGGCATCTTCTTCTGGAATAGACTGGTACGTGATTGTAGGGAAAGTTAGGGAAAGTTGCTGCCATTTCTTTGTTGTTTTTTCTCTTTTTTTTTCTCTTGCTGCGTACCCGGAAGGAGTGAAGATCCGGGGACTCCACTATACACATGTGCGCAGATAGTTCGGTTGATTGTGTTATAAATATGTTTCATAGTAAAGAAATGTTACTACCGGTAAAATCTGAGTATGGGGATTTTGTTGGAATAGAGCATACACACACACCCGCGGCCCTACCACCGGTCGCTTCAAGGTCATGCACAGTGCCGACCTCACCAGCGCCATGCTTGTACCTGCCCATAATCTCGCGCCTGTGTCGCGGGCGGAGGAGGGGATGCTGCTCGGTGGTGGCTCGAGCGGTGGGCTGGATCCCGGGCACTCGAGCGGCGTTCCTCGCCCGTGAGTGAAAAGGGTGGGGATTGATTGTGGGGATTTGATATTGTCCGTGACGCCACCCACGGTTGTGGTGAGATTGGTGACACCACCGCTGCTCTGGATGGGGATCCCGGGAGCGATGACAGGGAGCAGCCTGGATGTTAGTTCTCCCCTCCGTGGGTAGGGGGTTGGTTGTCCCGGGGCCCCGGTGATGGGGTAGGGATGGATTGCAGGCGGGTTACGGGGCCTGGCAAGGTGCAGGGTCGCGGGGGCAGCGCTGTGCCGCACGGCACGGTGGTACTCACTCAGCCAATGATGTACACAGAGTCTCCGGTAAAACAAACGGCTGGATGGACGGGTCCCACAGACGGCTGCTGTGTTTCTCCTCCCGGCAGGTTGATGGTGACTGCCTTTTCCTGCACCTGTGTAGTGTGTACGGTTCCAATGGGTTCCCACCGGTAACCCGCTCCCCAGCTTGGATGGGTGCTGAAGGAGCCCCTTTTGCCCGCAGGCTCTGGCCCTGGGAACTTTAGCCTTGGCGGTGACTGTGTTTCCCTCTCTCGGTTGGACGGTTGCCTTCTGTCGGGACTTGGCTGCTGGGAAACCCAGGAGGTTCCCTTCGCTAACGGATTTGACAAATTCACGGCGACTCCTAGCCTTGTCGGGGTCCGTAAGCCCCTGCCGGATGGTGCTGGCTTCTCTTTGCGTACCGCTCCGGTACCGCCGGGCCACCGCCCGTCCACGGTCCTTATGGCTAGCTCCAATAGGCCTCTTCTGCAGACGGTCACCACCGTCTGCCAACTTTGCTGATCCGTCCGGGCCACACACCCGGACCACTTCTGTCTGCTCCTCTACCACTTTCCTTCCTCCCACTTTCACCTCCAAAACTCAACTCTCTACTTTTCCCGCCTCCAGGACTGTGAACTCCTCTGTGGGCGGGACCAACCACCTGGCCCACCCTCTGGTGTGGACATCAGCCCCTGGAGGAAGGCAACAAGGGTTTTTGTCTGACTTCGGTGTGCCTGACCGGGAGTGTGGGGTGTGTTTGGTGTAGTGCCTGTGACATCCTGGCTTGCCTAGGGCGCCACATCTGCGCATTTAGCTCTCCGGTGCGAGCTAGGGCAGCTATGTTTTCTGCTCTGGCCGCGATATGGCTGAGTGAACTGCACCTGCGCAAGCAGACCTAACTGTACAGACGCGAGATTTGAAAATGTGACGAGGAGGATGACGGAGGGTGTCATCCCGTCAATCAAGGAAGGAGGACGTCGATCAGCGGCAGGAGGGGGATAAAGGAGCAGAAAATGAGCCCGCCCATCTGGCCAACCAAGGTAGTTAGCATACCTAACGGCCAAGCTTTATAAAGTTATTTTTGGGGTCTGGAAGGGGAGTCAGGGCCAAGGTGCACTTTCATAGAATGCAGCCCAGGAGCTGCAGGAGGTGATTCTTTTAGTTTAAAAATAAAGGTAAAAATCTAGTGACAGGTTCCCTTTAAGATATTTCTTGGCCCAGTCTTGACATTTTATCTTATGTTTCTTGTTCAAAGGTGGTGGTTTTTCAGCCTTCCTTACCATGGCCATGTCCCTGAGTATGGCACACCTTGTGCTTTTTGATACTCCAATAACGTTGCAGCTCTGAAATAGGCCAACCTGTTGGCAAATGACATCTCGGCAGCTTCACGCTTGATTTTCCTCAATTTATGGGCAGTTATTTTGCGCCTTTTTTGCCCAGCATGATTCTTGCGACCCTGTTGGCTATTTGCCATGAAACGCTTGATTGTTCGGTGATCACGCTTCAAAAGTTTGGCAATTTCAAGACTGCTGCATCTCTCTGGAAGACATCTCACAATTTTGGACTTTCCAGAGCCCATGAAATCTTTCTTCTGACCCATTTTGGCAAAGGAAAGGAAGTTGCCTAATAATTAAGCACCCCTTATATAGGGTGTTGATGTCATTACACCACACCCCTCCTCATTACAGAGATGCACATTACCTGATTTACTTAATTGGTAGTCGGCTCTCAAGCCTATACAGCTTGGAGTAGGACAACATGTATAAAAAGTATCATGCGATCAATATACTCATTTGCCTAATAATTCTGCACACAATGTATGTCGGGCTAGCGCTGTCTAATAGCGCTACTTCGAATTAAAGGGCACAGATAGCGCTATCCGCATAGCGCTACCGATAATGAAAGAGAACGTGTAGAGCTATCTGATAGCGCTACTCCTAGAGAACGGATAGCGCTATCCGGATAGCGCTATTGAAAAAATAAGCACTAGTCCCTCTCTTTCTCATACACAAGGTAAGAGTGCCAGGATACGTACACCAGTTATTTATGTTTGCTGTTAGTCTGCACATACCCAGTCTGGTTACGTGGTTACACCCCATTACGAGGTCAGTGTGATGAGTGGTTACACCTCATTGCGTGGTTCGTAATCCCACCGCGCGCCCGAAAGGCGCGTAATCAGTCACTTTATATTATTTTGCACGTGACTCCCATGTTAAAAAAAATGGATTCAGCAGACATCAGTTATTTAACAATGGATGTAAAATCTCTGCAGGATTTATTCTAACGGATGATTACTGTACATGTGTACTCAGCCTAATTGAATTTATATAGTTAGGTGTTGAGGTACACTTTTCTGCATCAAGATATCTTACTTAATTGTGATATCTTGGTCATTTTAGGAAATGATACATATGCAGACTATGTAGTAAATGTAGAATTGCTCTTATAGCAGTTTCTTCAGGTGCCTGAAGATGTCCCTGCTGGGCTAGGTCAATGTTTACCTCTGACTTTTTTTTACCGAAAGCCTAGATACAATAATCACAAAATATGTTGCTTTTATTGGTAATACACATAGCAGGAAAGAAAGGAGCTACTAAAATGGAAGACACATGCCTATCCATCTTAACATTTTGTAAGTCTGTATTCATAGTCAGCGGCGGACTGGAGTACCTGGGGCCCACCAGGAAAAATCAATCTTGGGGCCCACCAGCACCATGCAGTTACCGTACTATATATAGCAGGGGTGGGATTCAAATTTTTAACAGGTTATCTGTAAACCCCGCCCATTTGAAAACCACACCCATTCTGTAACCACACCCATTCTGTTAGCCCCACCCATTTTCACGCAATTTCCTCAACCAAAAAATACAAGTAATTTAAAGTAAAATCTCCTTCCCCTTCCTCTCTTGTCCAGCATCAGTTGTTCCAGTCACTGTCAGTCTTATTGTATTAAATGATCTTTCTACAGTTTTTAAAAATTATTACTAAAGGAGCCCTGCTAAAATTGGAATGGACGACCTTCCCCATACAGATCCCATCCTATTATGGCCTCTTTCCCCTGCAGATCCCATCCCATTATGGCCTCTTTCCCCCTACAAATCCCATCCCATTATGGCCTCTTTTCCCCTACACATCCCATCCCATTATGACCTCTTTTCCCCTACAGATCCCATCCCATTATGGCCTCTTTTCCCCTGCAGATCTTATCCCATTATGGCCTCTTTCCCTTGCAGATCCCATCCCATTATGACCTCTTTACCCTGCAGATCCCATCCCATTATGGCCTCTTTCCCCTGCAGATCCCATCCCATTATGGCTTCTTTCCCCAGCAGGTCCCATCCCATTATGGCCTCTTTCCCCAGCAGATCACATCCCATGTGCTCCTTTTCCCATATAGCTCCCATCTTATGTGGCCCCTCTCCCCATATAGCTGCCATCTTAATGCGGCTCCTCTCCCCATATAGCCACATATAGCTGCCATCTTAATGCGGCTCCTCTCCCCATATAGCCACATATAGCTGCCATCTTATGTGGCCCCTCTCCCCATATAGCCACATATAGCTGCCATCTTAATGTGGCCCCTCTCCCCATATAGCCACATATAGCTGCCATCTTAATGTGGCCCCTCTCCCCATATAGCCACATATAGCTCCCATCTTATGTGGCCTCTCCCCATATAGCCACATATAGCTGCCATCTTAATGTGGCCCCTCTACCCATATAGCCACATGTAGCTGCCATCTTATTGTGGCCCCTCTCCCCATATAGCCACATATAGCTCCTATCTTATATGGCCTCTCCCCATAGTCACATATAGCTGGCATCTTAATGTGGCCCCTCCCCCCATATAGCCACATATAACTGCCATCTTAATGTGGCCCCTCTCCCCATATAGCCACATATAGCTCCCATCTTATGTGGCCTCTCCCCATATAGCCACATATAGCTTCCATCTTAATGTGGCCCCTCTCCACATATAGCCACATATAACTCCCATCTTATGTGGCCTCTCCCCATATAGCCACATATAGCTTCCATCTTAATGTGGCCCCTCTCCCCATATAGCCGCATATAGCTGCTATCTTATGTGGCCCCTCTCCACATATAGCCACATATAGCTGCCATCCTCTCCCTGCATCTTCGGGTCACTGAGCAATTATTTGCTCCAAGCACCGGTGGTCTCTCCTCTGTTTTCCGTCCTCCTCCGCAGCTCTCTGCACACTAAGCATATGTGCGCACTAGGTGTTTTTTGTGCGTTTTTGGCCGCAGAAAATCGCACAAAAATGAACCCGAGGTAAAAACGCAATGCGTTTTTACGTTTTTGGATGCATTTTTGCTCACTGCTTTTTTATGCGTTTTTTATCAGTGAACAATGCCATTAAAGATTGTTGAAAAAAAAGATCTGATGTCATTTCCTTCTTCAATATGTTCTTCATTCTCCACTAGTGTATGCAGGAGAGCAGACAGCTGCAGAACTACAAGGCTCAGCAAGCTCCATCCAGGACTGTATGCAGGAGTTTTTTGCCCTCCAAAAAAATGACGTGGGCTTCGCCATATTTTTGTATGCTAGCCAGGTACAGCAGGCAGCTATGGGCTGCCCCCAACTCCCAGCTGCCTATTTGTACCCGACTGTGAACCAAAAATATAGGGAGGCCCTTTTTTTTTATTTCATGAATTTCATTAATAATTAAAAAAAAATGACGTGGGCTTTGCCATATTTTTGAGTCCAGCCAGGTACAACTAGGCAGCTGGGGATTGGAATCCGCAGTGCACGGTGCCCAAGCTTTCTGGGCACCCCCTCTGCGAATTGCAGTCCGCAGCCACCCCAGAAAATGGCGCTTTCATAGAAGCGCCATCTTCTGGCGCTGTATCCAACTCTTCCAGCTGCCCTGATGTCGGGTGGCTCGCTGGGTAATAATGGGGTTAGAGCTAGCTGTATATTATCAGCTGGCCCTAAGCCCGAAATTCATGGTGTCATGCCAATATTAGACATGGCCACCATGAATTTCTAGTAAAGATAAAAAAAAACATAACACACAGAAAAATATTTTTATTAGAAATAAAACACAACACAATTAGTGACTCCATCTTTATTGACATAAAGAACCCCCCTCCGCAGTAATCCTGGGTCAGGGTCCCGTGCCATCCAATCCAGATCCAATATCATCTGATCGTTTGCTGGAAGGCAGAGCGATCAGATGATGTGTCAGGATCAAGGATGTGAATTCCATGACACAGCAGCTGATTGTATAAAAGCCGTTTATCAGTCCATCAGTGCAAAAAAAAAAAGAAAAAATACCCACACACTTCTGTGCAGACTCCTGTCAGACCGATCAATGCAGGACCCGGCGGTAATCAGCTGATAAAGTCTCCTGGCGGCATCAGCTGATAATTTAGCTGGCCGGGTAGTAAAAAGCCGGCGTCACCGCTGTCACTATCACTGTCAGCTGATTCCATCAGGTGACCGCATCAGGTGATCAGCGCCAGGTCCTGCAGCTATCGGAGGTGTCCCGGCCGTCTGCACACAGCCGGAGCCGCGGTACCGGGAGCGGACATGGCACCGGGAGGCTGCAGACAGGTGAGTATGAGGGGCCCCTGCTCACTCCCCGGGACCCCGCACCCCCCCTCCGGGGCCCCCATACACCCTTCCTGGGCCCCTGCATTTCCACCTCGGGGCCCCTGCTCACTCTCCGGGCCCCCGCACCCACCCGGGGCCCCTGCTTGCTCTCTGGGCCCCTTGCACCCCCCCCCCGGGGCCCTGCTTGCTCCCCGGGCCCCCGCACCCCCCTCGGGGCCCCTGCTCGCTCTCTGGGCCCCCGCACGCCCCCCGGGGCCCGTGCTCGCTCCCCGGGCCCCGCACCCTCCCCCGGGGCCCCCGCCTTCTGTACTCACGTGCTGCTGCAGCCAGTGGGGTGACGCCGGTCCATCCTCCACAGCGCGCAGCGCGCAGCGCGCAGCGCGATGCTGCCAGCACCTGCACAGGAAGGAAGCAGTCATCACTCTGAGACTGCCTCCTCCTGCAGTGTCGCTGCGCAGATGAGTCAGAGCCGCGCGGCACTGACAGTGACAGCAGGCAGAGCAGGCAGATCGCTCTTCCTGCTTGCCGCTCCAGAGGGAATGGGATTGTCACTAATCATATCGGCAATATGCCGAATCGGCACATTGCCGATATGATTAGTGAAATTACCGGGCCGGGGGGGGGGCCTCTCACACACATCCATAGGGGCCCAGGGGGGTAGGGGGGCGGGGCCTAGGGGGCGTGGGCCATCAATAGCAGGGGCCCACCGGGGGTTCTCCCGACCTCCTGGTGGGCCAGTCCGCCCCTGTTCATAGTAAACATGGGTGCATAATCTTTTCATGGCCAAGGGCCCAATATAGCAGATTATACTGCTTCTAAAGGTACCGTCACACTAAGCAACATCGCTAGCAACATCGCTGAAGAGGCACAACTTGCTAGCGATGTTGCTGTGTGTGACATCCAGCAACAACCTGGCCCCCTGCTGTGAGGGTCGCTGGTTTGTTGCTGAATGTCCTGGACCATTTTTTAGTTGTTGCTCTCTCCGCTGTGAAGCACACATCGCTGTGTGTGACAGCGAGAGAGCAACAACTGAATGTGCAGGGAGCTGGCTTCTGCGGAGCTGGTAACCAATGTAAATATCAGGTAACCAAGAAAGCCCTTTCCTTGGTTATCCGATATTTGCCTTCGTTACCAGCGTCCGCCGCTCTCACGCTGTCAGTGCCGGCTCCCTGCTCCCTGCACACATAGCCAGACTACACATCGGGTAATTAACCCCTATGTGTACTCTGGCTAGGAGTGCAGGGAGCCAGCGCTAAGCGGTGTGCACTGGTAACCAAGGTAAATATCGGGTTGGTTACCCGATATTTACCTTATTTACCAAGCGCAGCATCGATTCCACGCGTCGCTGCTGACTGGGGGCTGGTCACTGGTCGCTGGTGAGATCTGCCTGTTTGACAGCTCACCAGCAACCCGTGTAGCGACGCTCCAGCGATCCCTGCCAGGTCTGACCTGGCAGGGATCGCTGGAGCGTCGCTTAGGCTGGACTCACACGAACGTATTAAAAAACGGTCCCATTCTCGTTTGCGAGAGTCGGACGAATTTTTCTCACTTGTCATCAGTGTGCACTCAGTGTGCTGTAAGTATACAATCCGTTTTTTTTGCACAGCAGCTGTTACTCATTTACAGTCATGTACAGGATAATTTACAGTGTTCTGTGCTACATGATAGGATTGTATTTAGAAAAACGGATGTCACTAGGATGGTCCGTGTGCCGTCCGTGTGACATCCGATTTTTCCTCGCACCCATTGACTTGTATTGGCGAGCCTCGGACGTATTCTGGATCAAATCGCAGCATGCTGCCGCTTTTCTCGCATCCAGAATCTGGATGCGCGAAAAGCTGACCAACAGCTCTCCCTCATTGACTAGTATTGGTCCGAGTGCAATGCGAGAATTTCTCGCATTGCTCTTGTCCGTTTTTGTCGCTCGTGTGAGCGTACCCTTAGTGTGACATCTTACCAGCGACCTCCTAGCAACTTACCAGCGATCCCTATCAGGTTGTATCGTTGTTGGGATCGCTGGTAAGTTGTTTAGTGTAACTGGGCCTCAAGAGCTGGATATAAATGCTGTATATGGGTCCATAACATATGGCTGATATTCTTGTGCAATGACCAAGATGAGACCTGGATCCATTCCTGGCAACTTAACCTCTTAGATGACGCAGTCAATAATCAGTCCGTTAAATAGTATGCCCCATTAACTCTCTTAGGATAAAGTTCTAACAGTAGCTCATGCGCATCAGTTCCCATTGGCCATTAGCGACGTGATCAATGGGCACCATTGGGTTCACTACAGTCTTGGTACTCCTAAAGGGGTTGTCTTTTTTCGGTTAATTTTTGTCTGTTGGAACAATTTGGTTTAAAAAAACCCAAACCCCACTGTCTACTCTTGGTACTGGCTGCGGAAGCCAATTAGTGAGCTCAGCAGCTCTACCAGTGTACACGGAACTCCCTGTTCAGAACCAATGAGCTGACTGATTGGCGGGTGGATCCTGGGACGATGAATGAGGTTTATATTTTTCTAGCAAACTGTGCCCGGGGACAAAGATTAACTTAAAAAGTTAAGCTTGACAGGAGCTCGCAATTTTCACTATGTAGTGCAATTTTGTATAACTGCAGTATATAGTAAAGTCAACAGAATGATCCCAGGTTTATATCCAATAAAGGGAGTAAAAGAAAAACTACCAAATATTAAAACAAAATTAATGTAAAAATCTTAAAAAAAAAAAAATTATAATCACCTCCTTTTTCCTTCTTTAAAAGTAAATAAATGAAACAAATTTATAAAAGAAACATATTTGGTATCACCCCTTCGTAGAAGTCCAGTCTATCAAAATATAGTGCCAAACTTGACTTTTTTGGCCACTATTCATCCCTAAAAAATACAATAAAAGGCAATTAAAATGTTATTTGCACAGCAAATTGGTATTAATAAAGCTGTCAGGTCACCATACAGAAAACAAGCCATCACGCAGCTCAATCAAAGAAAAGCTAACACCGGTGTCACTTTGGAATTGTGACATTCTGATGGCAAACTCCTCAGCAGAACATCCTTCACTCGGTCACAATCTCTGTTTCACAGTACACTGCAGCATACATCTACAGTGCTGTTCACGGCCCCTTCATACTCATACAGTCACCTCTCTTGGCAGTAGTACCTCAAATTAGCTTTTGTCTGACATCTTGCAGACTCGTGACTTAAGGCCGCTTTACACGCTATGACATCGCTAGCAATTGCTAGCGATGTCGAGCGCTAAAGCACCCGCCCCCATCGTACATGCGATATTGTGTGATCGCTGCCCTAGCGAACATCGCTACGGCAGCATCACACGCACATACCTGCTCTGCGACGTTGCTGTGACCGGCGAACCGCCTCCTTTCTAAGAGGACGTTTCATTTAGCGTCACAGTGACGTCACAGCAGCGTCACTGAACCTCCGCCCAATAGAAGCGGAGGGGCGGAGATGAGCGGGACGTAACATCCCGCCCACCCCCTTCCTTCTGCATTGCGGGCGACAGCAGGTAAGGTGAGGTTCCTCGTTCCTGCGGCGTCACAAATAGCGATGTGTGCTGCCGCAGGAGAGACAAACTACTTCGTACACCGAACAGCAGCAATAATCGAGAATAGAGGGGCATGTCACCGATGAGCGATTTTGACCGTTTTTGCGACGATTCAAAATCGCTCATAGGTGTCACACGCAAAGATATCGCTAAAGCGATCGGATGTGCATCACAAATTCCATGACCTCAACGAGATCGCTTGAGCGATGTCGCAGCGTTTCAGTTACCGAATGACAGTTTCTCACACCCAGCCTTTTATTTCTGGCTGTCTCTGATGTGGTAATTCTTTTCCCACCCTGGCATTAGCAGTCAGATTTTTCTGTGTCTATCCTCACTGTTGTGGCTAATCTCTACCGTTATTGCATCTAATTTTCACCCTTTTGGTTGGGTACAATCTTCTCTCACAAGAATAACCCTCTATGCTTTTCTTTGTGGTGGCAATCCTTACCTGCTCTCCGTAATGGAAATGCTGCTCTCCGTAATGGCAATGGGGCTAAACTCTTCCTTCTGAGGCAGATTATAACTGCAGTGCAGGATGGCATTCTTACATGCTCCTCTATTTTGCCCTATCTAATTCCCTAGTGCAAACCAAAGCCTTAGTAACACTGAAGTCTTAATACCAAGACAAAATTGTACCACGCTGGGTCATCTGCAAAGCTCAACATAAAGCAAAAGAGAGTCTAGTGGACCGAGGTGAGAAGAGCAAAGCGTGGATCCAGGACAGGTGCGTAACAATCAATCAAAGCTCAAGCAAAAACAACATTGAACAATTCACTCCCGGTACATGTCTAGGTGGCATCAGCAGACATGTTAAAGGGGTATTCCCATCTCCAAGGTCATATCCGAATATATAGTCGGTGTAGTAATAACATTATTAGAAATGTAGTATAGTTCTCCTGATTAGCTACTTGGCTTATGGCATGTGCAGGGCATTGCAGTAGCTTAGGGATCAATGGTTACAATCTAATTAACTCAGTGGTCATAAACATGGAAACCTAAGCTGCAATGCCGAACTATACTATATTTCTAATTGGAGTATTTGCTAATGTTATTGTGACGCCCGGGGCAAGCCAGGGGTCACAGGTCATGACACCACCACACCCTACACCCCGGATAGGTACACCAAAGCTACACAAAAATCCTTGTTGCCTTCCTCCAGGGGCTGATGTCCACACCAGGGGGTGGGCCAGGCGGTTGACTCCGCCCACCGAGGAGTTCACAGCCCTGGAGGCGGGAAAACCAGGAAGGCAGATCAGTTTAGGGAGAGTGTGAAGTAGAAGTGAAGTGGTAGAGAAGCAAGAGAGAGGAGTTAAGGTGGAAGAGAAAGTGACAGTTTGTAAAGCCTGAAGTTGGTCCGGGTGTGTGCCCCGGACTGAGAACAGCAAGGTTAGCAGACGGCGGTGACCGTCTGCAGGAGAGGCTGATTGGAGGTTGCCGAAAGGACCGTGGACGGGTGGTGGCCCAGCGGTACCGGAGCGGTATACGAAGAGAAGCCAGCACCATTGGCAGGGGCCTTTCGGATCCCGGCAAGGCTAGGAGTCACCGTGAATTTGCCAAATCCGTCAGTGAGGGGGACCTCCGGGTCTCCAAACAACTAAGTCCCGATTGAAGGCAACAGTCCAACCGTGAAGGGGAGACACCGCCACCGCCAAGGCACCAGTTTCCCAGGGCCAGCGCCTGCGGGCAAGAAGGGGCTCCTCCGGCCCATATCCAAGCCGGGGAGCGGGTTACCGGTGGGAACCCATCGCTACCAACATAGACTTAGGTGCAGGAAAAGGGACCGTCACCGTCAACTACCGGGGAAAAGCAACAGCAGCCGTCCGTGGGAACCGTCTTTCCAGCCGTGTGTTTTACCGAGAACTGTGTCCCCGTCTCAGGCTGAGTGAGTACCACAGTGCCGTGAGGCACAGCGCTGCCCCCGCGTCCCTGCTCTCCGCCAAGCCCTGCATCGGCCCCGCCATCCCTCATCCCCCATCTCATCACTGGGCCCCGGGACCAACACCCCCTACCCACGGAGGGGAAAACCAACAACTTTGCTGCTCCCTGTCACTGCTCCCGGGATCCCCATACAGAGCAGCGGTGGTGCCACACAATCACCACAACCTTGGGTGGCGTCACGGACAATAAATCCCCAAAACCAATCCCCTTTTCACTCACGGGCGAGGAGCGCCGCTCGAGTCCCCGGGATCCGGCCCATCGCTCGAGCCACCGAGCAGCAGCAGGCCGCAGCAGCGGCGGCAGCCGGACCCAAGCAGTGGGAGAGCGCGGCGTCCCCTCCTCCGCCCACGACATTATTGTCATGATACCTACTACATATTGGGATAAGATAGAGATAAGAATAATCCTGTAATACCAACTCCAGTCTTCCCACAACTCATCATATCACAGCAGCTCAGTGTGTTACCTCTTTATGCTTTGTCTCCATCACTTTCGACCTCCCTCCTGCCTTTCGGTAGCATCCTGTCTGGGCATTCTAGACCCGTGTTATACAGTGCCTACAAGTAGTATTCAACCCCCTGCAGATTTAGCAGGTTTACACATTCGGAATTAACTTGGCATTGTGACATTTGGACTGTAGATCAGCCTGGAAGTGTGAAATGCACTGCAGCACAAAAGAATGTTATTTCTTTTTTTATTTTTTTTTTTAAATTGTGAAAAGTTTATTCAGAGGGTCATTTATTATTCAACCCCTCAAACCACAAGAATTCTGTTTGGTTCCCCTAAAGTATTAAGAAGTATTTCAGGCACAAAGAACAATGAGCTTCACATGTTTGGATTAATTATCTCTTTTTCCAGCCTTTTCTGACTAATTAAGACCCTCCCCAAACTTGTGAACAGCACTCATACTTGGTCAACATGGGAAAGACAAAGGAGCATTCCAAGGCCATCAGAGACAAGATCGTGGAGAGTCACAAGGCTGGCAAGGGGTACAAAACCCTTTCCAAAGAGTTGGGCCTACCTGTCTCCACTGTTGAGAGCATCATCCGGGAGTGGAAGGTTTATGAAACTACTGTTAGCCTTCCACGACCTGGACAGCCTTTGAAAGTTTCCACCCGTGCCGAGGCCAGGCTTGTCCGAAGAGTCAAGGCTAACCCAAGGACAACAAGGAAGGAGCTCCGGGAAGATCTCATGGCAGTGGGGACATTGGTTTCAGTCAATACCATAAGTAACGTACTCCATCACAATGGTCTCCGTTCCAGACGAGCCCGTAAGGTACCTTTACTTTCAAAGCGTCATGTCAAGGCTCGTCTACAGTTTGCTCATGATCACTTGGAGGACTCTGAGACAGACTGGTTCAAGGTTCTCTGGTCTGATGAGACCAAGATAGAGATCTTTGGTGCCAACCACACACGTGACGTTTGGAGACTGGATGGCACTGCATACGACCCCAAGAATACCATCCCTACAGTCAAGCATGGTGGTGGCAGCATCATGCTGTGGGGCTGTTTCTCAGCCAAGGGGCCTAGCCATCTGGACCGCATCCATGGGAAGATGGATAGCACGGCCTACCTGGAGATTTTGGCCAAGAACCTCCGCTCCTCCATCAAGGATCTTAAGATGGGTCGTCATTTCATCTTCCAACAAGACAACGACCCAAAGCACACAGCCAAGAAAACCAAGGCCTGGTTCAAGAGGGAAAAAATCAAGGTGTTGCAGTGGCCTAGTCAGTCTCCTGACCTTAACCCAATTGAAAACTTGTGGAAGGAGCTCAAGATTAAAGTCCACATGAGACACCCAAAGAACCTAGATAACTTGGAGAAGATCTGCATGGAGGAGTGGGCCAAGATAACTCCAGAGACCTGTGCCGGCCTGATCAGGTCTTATAAAAGACGATTATTAGCTGTAATTGCAAACAAGGGTTATTCCACAAAATATTAAACCTAGGGGTTGAATAATAATTGACCCACACTTTTATGTTGAAAATTTATTAAAATTTAACTGAGCAACATAACTTGTTGGTTTGAAAGATTTATGCATCTGTTAATAAATCCTGCTCTTGTTTGAAGTTTGCAGGCTCTAACTTATTTGCATCTTATCAAACCTGCTAAATCTGCAGGGGGTTGAGGACTACTTGTAGGCACTGTATCTGCTACAAAATGTATTGATGCCCCAAACACCAATCCCCCACATTACACATTGTCATGATTGACTCCTGGTTCAGCTGGAGCTGAGCCTTTTTTTTTAGTTTCACTTCTGATGCAGGTCACGTTAGGGGTTAATCCTTTCTGCCTCGTTCTGGAGGACAGGCTGCTTTTTTAGGGCACTGTTTCTCTTGGACTTTGCCAGTGATATTTCTGGCTCTGCTGTGTTCTGCTCTTGAGTGACCTGTTGTCTGTCCTGCCCCCTCCTGACCTCCGTGTTCACCTGACCTGTTAACCTCCTCTGTTGTCTGTTTCCATCAGTGTCTCTCCCACTGTCTCCCTGTTCGTTCTTTATCTGTTTACCTTTATTCTGTCTTGTTTTCCCATTCCCCCTCGCTTCTAGGCTCTGATTTCCCGGCTACTGACTATTTGCTTCCCTCTGACTACGTTTAGACTTTGCCCTTGTGTACTTACAAGACCTCATGTTGTGACACGGCTTTCTGACGATTCTACTGCCATCTGGTGGGCTTGACTAGTATTACCTCTGCTAGGGAATTCCCTGCTCATACGTTTCCTCCACTTTTACGCCCCCTAGTGGTTTACCAGCTAACTACCTTCTCAGATAGTTTCAGGAATCCTCTCAGTCCCACATTACTGCGCTGTAATGCTATTGTACATCTTAGAGTACAGCGTGACAACTTGCAGTACTTCACTAAATCAGACGCATAGTGTTCACAACATACTTAAACACATGGCATAGTATAAAATATTGCATTACATATAACAACATAGCATCACATTAATATGGCATTTGCGCAGTCCTGGACAGTTCACATAGCTATGACAGTTCACATAGCCGCAGTCTGTGATATTTGTAAGAGGGTGCTGAATCAATTTTCTACTCTCGCACATACCTGTCAGTATTGTACTGCCAGACATAATACATAAATAAGTAGTGCTGTATATATTGTAAGCAAGCAACTGATCACATATTCAATTCCTCTTTCAAAATAACAAATATTTTAACCCCTTACCGCCCTATGACAAACTATTATGGCATTCTGTGCCAGAAGAGAAACAGTAGGTGGCATTATGTGTAATACACAGCTGTACAAGGTGAGCAATTCCCTATACCTTTTTGTCCTTTAGCATCGGATTTATCATTGGATAAGACCCTATTGCGCTTTTTGCTCCTCTCCTTAAAAATGTCTGCTAAACATATAAGGTGTGTAATGTTCCCCAAAACTAAATGGATGTATAAACATCAAATCTTATAGCAGGGTTTGTAACTCTTATCTCTCTTCTCCTGATAAAATCTTCAAAGTTGATTTACAATCAAAGGGAAGTTGAACTTTGATGAGGTCATAAATCAGATTTGCAGAGGGTTCAGGAAAGGAAAGATCATTCTTAGGCTACGTGCTCACTAAGGCTATGTGCCCACGCTGCGGAAAATGCGCGAATTTTGCCGCGGATTTTTCACGGAAAATCCGCGGATTTTCCAGAAATCTGCACCACAGCTACTCCCCAGCCATTTCTATAGCATTTGGGAAATGCTGTGCCCAAGCTGCGGATTTTTCCGCAGCGGAAATCGTGCGGATTTTCGTGCGGAAAAATCTGCAGCATGTCAATTATTGTTGCGGATTTCTCCGCAGGGTCTCATATACTTACCTGCCTTGATAGAGACCCGAGTCACTTCTCCGTCCGCTGTACAGCAGCGCGGTGGATCGAGCTAGGTACAGGAAGGAAGAGGTGGGCGGGGCCTGCACGAGCTCCGGTCATGTGACAGCCAGAGCTAGTTCAGGCCCGCCCACCTCAAGCACAGTGAACCAAACGCTGCCTGACAGTGACCCGGCCGCCGGAAAGCGAGGTGCTGCATGACGGAGGTAAGTATGAGCACCCCGATCACTGCAGCACTTGTTCTTCATTGAGGATGCAGTGCCGAAGCCATGGTAGTGTATCCTCAATGCAGAAAGCCCGCACCATATCCGCACGACATTCCGCAGCACGGAAACAGACAAAAGTTGTGGTGCTGTTTCCTGGGAGCACCTGCGGAATGTCTTGCGGATATATCTGCAGGACACTGTCCCCGTGGGCACATAGCCTAAGGCGGGCTTTGCACACTACGACATCGCAGGTGCGATGTCGGTGGGGTCAAATTGAAAGTGACGCACATCCGGCATCGCAGGCGACATCGCAGTGTGTAAAGCCTAGATGATACGATTAACGAGCGCAAAAGCGTCGTAATCGTATCATCGGTGCAGCGTCGGCGTAATCCATAATTACGCTGACGCGACGGTCCAATGTTGTTCCTCGCTCCTGCGGCAGCACACATCGCTGTATGTGAAGTCGCAGGAGCGAGGAACATCTCCTACCGGCGTCACTGCGGCTTCCGTAGGTTATGCGGAAGGAAGGAGGTGGGCGGGATGTTTACATCCTGCTCATCTCCACCCCTCCGCTCCTAGTGGCCGCCTGCCGTGTGACGTCGCAGTGACGCCGCACGACCCGCCCCCTTAATAAGGAGGCGGGTCGCCGGCCAGAGCGACGGTCGCAGGGCAGGTGAGTGCATGTGAAGCCGGCGTAGCGATAATTTTCGCTACACCAGCTGTCACAAGGATATCGCAGCTGCGACGGGGGTGGGGACTATCGCGTGCGACATCGCAGTATCGACTTGCGATGTCGCAACGTGCAAAGTACCCCTTAGTGTTTTATACTGCGTTTTTGTGCGTTTTTGTGTGCCGTCCCCGTGCCAGCAGCCGGCGCTGCTTGGGTCCGCGCCTTCTGGGGTGGTGGCTTGAGGGTCTCCGGACCCGGGGGTCTCGCGGACACTCCGAATAAATGGGGGGATGTAGATATACGGCCTAGGCCGTAGTAAGTGTGTGACGCCACCCACGGTGTGTGGTGAAGTGGGACACCACCGCTGCTGTTGTGGGGCACCCGAGGGAGATGTTGTGCAGCCAGTTGTTAACCCCTCCGTGGGTAGGGATGGTGGCCCCGGGACCCGGTGTCTCTGGGCAGGGGATAGCGACCGCAGGCAGTGTTGGTGTACTCACAGTTAATAAACCACACAAGTCTCTGGTAAACCAAGGTGATGGTGGCCGCTGCAGCGGCCGGTTGGATTCAGGTCCCCCACCCAGCTGGTGATCTCTATCCTTTTCTCTGCATTGTTTTGTGTAGGGTGGACTTCCTAGCGTGAAACTCAGGAGTCCGCTCCCGGCTGGATGTGGCCTAAGGAGCCGTGCCCGCAGACGCTGGCCCGTGGGATCTATGGGCCCTGGCGGTGACCTCATATCCCCATCAGTGGACTGTTGTCTTCTATGAGGGACTTTGGGTGGGACAGAACCTCTAATCCTGGCCTCAATCGGTGAATTAACCAGTCCGCTTGTTTCCGGTTCTGGCTTCAGGGTCCAAGTATCCCCCTTTGTGCTACGGTTTCCGGGTCAGTTCCCCGTGTCGGTACCGGCAGGCTACAATCCTGTCCCGGTCCACCTCGGTTCTGCCGAGCCGTCTTCCCGTCTCCTGCTGACGGAGACCACCATCTGCCTCCTAGCCAGTGGCACCAGGGCTCCTAACCTGGTACCGTTCAACTTGAACTTTCCTGCGGGAGCTACACTTAGCTCCAGCCCACACTCCTCTCCAAACTGAACCACAAACTTTTCTGCTTATTTTCCTGCCCCGGGCTGCCTAGACCCCTGGGTGGGCGTGTCCCAACCACCTGGTCACGCCCACTGGTGTGTCTATCTTTCCCTAAGGGGGGTGACTAGGGTTTCTGGTTGGCTGTGTGTTTCCTAGTGGGGGAAGGTGTTATGCAGGGGCCTATATGTGACTACCAGGTTTTGCCAGGGCGTCACATTCCCCCTTCGTTTAATACAGACCGTGTGCGGGCTGTCCGACCACCAACATTTATTGAACTGTAAAAGATAAAAGGGTAAACAATTTACAAGTATAATAACATATTTACAATGAAGTATATTTGTGGTTTCTTCTCTTACAGGAGGCATGTTACTTTAACGTTGCACATATAAAACCGGGACGGATCGGGTCCTTCTCACCTCACCCACCCAAAACAACCTAGCCCTGATGCCACCTCTAAGCATAGGTTGGCACCCCTTGCCCAAGTCCAGGGTAGGTCTGGGTGTTGCCCAAATGGGCCGGGTAAAAAGTTCCTTACCTGACAGTCCTTTCAAGGGCCCGACGTCCAGGGGACCCCTGACCCGGTGGGTAGTCACCGGTTTTTCTGGTGACAGGGCCTCGGCCGACTCTCCCGCAGGCCCATCCTCCAACCAGCCTCTCCAGAGGCTGCGGCATGGTGAGATGGTTGGTCGGGGGCTATTTACAAAACCCAAAAGTTTATGGGCTGGCCCGCAAGTTCAAAGCCATTGTCTTTTTAACTAAAGCACGGGAACTGTAATGGGATTAACAGACGGTCCCAATGGGGATTTTGCAGAGGAGGTAGCCATGAACCGCTACCACTGCTGCATGGGGCCATATGGCTCACTCGGCCCCCGGGGGTCAGCATTCCGGGACCAGCTGCAATACATCCCGGAGCTTTGAACTTCCATTGAGAACGGAGGTGATATAGCAGGGGATGCCGCTGCTCCTAGGAGCAGTGCCGGCCGGCACTCTCCCATTACATAGGAAACAGGCTCCAGCTCCGGGTAGGTCAACAAGGACGAGACGGTCTGGGTACCTTTCTCCCGTTGCGACACTGCGCGGGTAGCTCAGCTCTCACAGGCTCACACCACGGCCACCATCCTCCGGACCTCCGCTTCCCACTCCAGCACCTGTTGCAGAGACTGCAACCGCACCATGACACAGAATCTCGCCAGCTCCCGCTCCAGCCAGGCAGCGGTCCCTATCGGTAAACGACCGGACTCGCGTTCCTCCGCAGGGATCTCTGCTACGCTCTGGGGCGCCGCCACTCCAGCGGTTGGTGTGGGGCCAGCATCAGGTTTAGGAGCAGACATCTTCCTGCTGCTCCCCCTTGGTCTTCTGCCGGCATTCCTTTCTGCGGCCTATTAGTTTTGTTTTTCGACTTATGCTCGCTTTCCAGCTGCATTCCCAGGAGGCGGGGCTTCGGCTTTTGTGCCCTTTTCTCAGGGAAGAAGACGCTGGGCTGTAGTTTTCGCACCCAAAATGGCAGCAAGATGGCGACTTCTGAAAATTTTTCAACGGATCTCCGCTGACTGTCCAATTCAAGGCGCACTTCCACAAGGTAAGTGGATGAGTAAGTATCCTGTTTGTGACGCCAAGTTTCGGGGTGTGCCGCCCCCCCGTGCCAGCAGCCGGCGCTGCTCGGGTCCGAGCCTTCTGGGTTGGTGACTCGAGGGTCTCCGGACCTGGGGGTCTCTCGGACACGCCGAATAAATGGGGGGACGTAGATATACGGGCTAGGCCATAGTAAGTTCGTGATGCCACCCACGGTGTGTGGTGAAGTGGGACACCACCGCTGCTGTTGTGGGGTACCCGAGGGAGATGTTGTGCAGCCAGTTGTTAACCCCTCCGTGGGTAGGGATGGTGGCCTCAGGACCCAGTGTCTCTATGCAGGGGATAGCGACCACATGTAGTGTTCGTGTACTCACAGTTAATAAACCACACAAGTCTCTGGTAAACCAAGGTGATGGTGACTGGTGCCGCGGCCGGTTGCATTCAGGCTCGTAATCTCTATCCTTTTATCTGCACTGTTTTGTGTAGGGTGGACTTCCTAGCGTGAAACTCAGGAGTCCGCTCCCGGGTGGATGTGGCCTAATGAGCCGTGCCCGTAGACGCTGGCCTGTGGGATCTATGGGCCCTGGCGGTGACCTCTTATCCCTATCGGTGGGCTGTTCTCTTCTATGAGGGACTTTGGGTTGGACAGAACCTCTAATCCTGGCCTCAATCGGTGAATTAACCAGTCCGCTTGTTTCCGGTTCTGGCTTCAGGGTCAGAGTACCCCCCTTTGTGCTACGGTTTCCGGGTCTGTTCCCTGTGTCGGTACCGGCGGGCTACAACCATGTCCAGGTCCACCTCGGTTCTGCCGAGCCGTCTTCCCGTCTCCTGCTGACGGAGACCACCGTCTGCCTCCTAGCCAGTGGCACCAGGGCTCCTACCCTGGTACCGTTCAACTTGAACTTTCCTGCCGGAGCTACACTTAGCTCCAGCCCACACTCCTCTCCAAACTGAACCACAAACCTGTCTGCTTGTTTTTCCGCCCCGGGCTGCCTAGACTCCTGGGTGGTCGTGTCCCAAACGCCTGGTCACGCCCACTGGTGTGTCTATCTTTCCCTAAGGGGGGTGACTAGGGTTTCTGGTTGGTTGTGTGTTTCCTAGTGGGGGAAGGTGTTATGCGGGGGCCTGTTTGTGACTACCTGGTTTTGCCCGGGTGTCACACTTGCATTGCGTTTTTGGGCTTAAAAGTGGTTGACTATGCTACCCCAGCAAAGTCTATGACTTTTCATTTTTGTTGTCCGTGCACAGCTTCTTTTTAAAGCGGCGTTTTTGAAGTGAAAAAAAAAATGAACATGTTGATTCTTTTTTGCGTTTTGCTGTGTTTTTCCACCCATCCAATGCATTGGAAAAACACAGCAAAATGCAGTGGTCAAAAACGCAGTGAAACAAAACAAAAAACGCAGCGTTTTTACCGCAATTGCGTTTTTGTGCGTTTTTAGCGGCCAATAATGCAGCATTTTTGATGCCACAAAAATGGTTAGGTGCGCACATAGCCTTACAATCCTTGCCATCAAAAGGAACTGACTGGTGTATTTGACTATTAACTCATTTACGCAGTCTGCTATGTATGGCGATATGTAATGGTTGTAGGAGCTATAAGGTTAAAAAAATTCTAAAACATGGATCCATACTGAAGAAATTTTATTTGAGGCCAAAGTGATTATTCAAGTAAAAGAAAATACCCTGAACAGAATCTATATCACTTAGGCCATGCATAAACAAAGCTTTTGGCACATTTTCGACAACAGAAGACAGCTGAACTATAATGGGTCTAGCACTTAATTTGCCTGTACAGATGGTACAAATAGCCCCTTTAGTCTTGTGTTGGGAAGTCTTAGGTACTTGATGTACTGCTGTAGTAAGGCGCGAGGCAGTAGTTGTGGGCAAGTTATACATTTCTTGTGCCCTGGCATGCTACATGAAAGAGGAGGTCCTGGCTGTGTGTGTGTGTGGAATTGTCTTAAGGAGGTGATACGCCTTATCAGGCCACATGATGCCGATGGCTTCAGCTGGAGAGGACCAGATGTTGCAAAATTCAGGGAGGGAGACCACCAGTTCTTTAAAAATAGTCTTTCACTGAACAGTCATTTGACGACAACTATGTATAATAGATAGTGGGTAACACAACTTCTCGTACATTTTGTCTTGAATATACAGCATCTCTAAACACAGTTTCTGTACTTCACACTAACTTAGTCCTGCCTCTATTTGTCTCACTTGCTTCACCACCACGCAGATTAGTACAACATTAGAGTCCATGAAAGCCATCTTTTCAACCCGTGTTCCGCATCTTACCTGCCTCTTAGACGACTGATTTGCCAATATTGCCAGACTTAGCTTCTAGTTTCCTGAAGCATGAGGAACTCCTGCTGTGGCACGCACTTCATCTCTCATATCCATTCCATCCTAGCCCATTACCTCCAGGCGATATAAAGTTGGGGCAATGCTGCTAGGCATTCTCTCCCAAGACTCCCAAGACATGGGCAACATGTCCATCTACTTACAGGGTACCTCTGCACAGATCCACATTATGGACGTATTGGCCCTGATTTATCATTCTATTTGCATATTTTTTAAGTCCATTTTATATGAGGTGGCTTAGTTTAGGGGCAGCGTTTAATAATTTCAGATATTTTTGCCTGATGCGCAACTCTACTCAAATTACTCTGATGTAGTTTCATGCATTTTACCAAAAAGTTGCACCTACTGCGCTAGTTTGAAAAAGATGCAACTTTTTGCTGAAAAACTAGCAAGAAATAGTTTATAATAGGAAAGCAGCTATTTTTTGACTTTGTGCCAAATTTGTGAACCGTGGGCACCATTTTGGTAAATTTCAATGAATACCTGAAGACAAAATAGGAAAGATGACAAAACCCCCCTCTAATAATGAATTGGCATCATTGTCTGTTAGAAGCATTGCATGCCATTATTTGGAGACAGAATGGTTACATACAGTCCTGCTCATCGTTATTGGCACCTATTATTAGCAAACACAAGACTTCCAAAGGGTATAAGATCATCTCCAAAGACCCTGGTATCCCAGTTTAAACAGTGCCAAATGTTGTTAAGAAATTTGCCAAGCATGGAACCTTCAAGAATCTCCCTGGATATGGGGGAAAGAGGAAAACTGTCCAAGAGATGTCTTTGAAGGTTGGTGCGAATAGTTGAAAAAACACCATGTCAAACTTCCAAAGACCTGAAGGCCAACCTGGAACAGTCTGGGGTCATGGTTTCAACAATTACCACACACCGCACACTAAACCAAGCAGAGCTTTATGGGCGAAAGCCGAGGAAGAAACCATTGCTGAAGAAAAGACATAAAAAGCAACCACTAATCTTTGCCAAAGAGTACATTGACAAACCATGATCCTTTTGGGAACTTCTGTGGACAGATGAAACAAAAATAGACCTTTTCGGCAATGCAAAGCAACAGTTTGTTTACAGACGATGCAATGAAGCTTATAAGGAAAACACTCTACCAACAGTTAAGCATGATGAGAATCCATAATGTTGTGGGGTTGCTTTACTGCATCTGGTACAGGACAACTTGACCGTATCACAGGAATCATGAAATCAAAGAATTTTCAAGAGATTTTAGAGCGAAATGTTCTATCCAGCATAAGAAAACTTGGTTTGAGTCGAAGATCATAGTTCCTCCGGCAAGACAATGACCCAAAGCATACATTCAAAAGTACACAGGAATGATTGAAAAAGAAAAAATTGACGGTTTTAAAATAGCAAGCAACGAATCCTGACCTCAATCCCATTGAAAATCTTTGGGGTGAGATGAAATCTGCCATTGGGAAAAAGAACCTGGCAAACATTCAAGAGGTTGAACAAACCGCAAACGGAGAGTGGGAGAAAATACCAGCTGAGAAGAGCAAGAAGCTTATAGATGCATACAAGAAACGTTTGGAGGCTGTCATCAATGTCAAAGGGTGTGTAACCAAATATTAGGTGTGTAACCAAGAATTAATTGGGGGGCAAACACGTGTTAATTAGTGGTGTACCCAAGTGTTAATTAGGGGTGTAACCAAGTAATAATTAGGGGTGCAACCAAGTGTTAATTAGGGGTGTAACCAAGTATTAATTAAAGGTGCAACCAAGTGTTAATTAGGGGTGTAACAAAGTATTAATTGGGGGGCAACCAAGTGTTTATTAGGGGTGCAACCAAGTATTAATTAGGTTTGTAACCAAGTATTAATTGGGGGGGCAACCAAGTATTAATTAGGGGGCCTTTATTGCTGCACTTGCTATTTATTCTGTCTCTCCTTTGAAATTGCAACATGTAAGTTGACAATGTTTTATTATTATATTACTTTGGACCACTAATTAAGAAATCCTGAGAATAAATGTTAAGTACATTTCCATTTATTTCTGAAGATTTTGTATAATCTATGAAAAAATGAAGGAGTGCTAATAATGGTGAGCAGCACTACAAATGGTGCAGTATGACTCCATACACCTCTATGGGTGTAGTATGATGGTTCGGTAATACGGTCATGGACATGAGCCATTATTTTGCATATTATTACAGTCATGCACAAGGCAGCAGACTTCTGTAACCGATCCCCAAACTAAGAAGTTCAGTCCTTTCCAGTCCCTCTCACACATAATGAGTCCCATTTGTAATTAATATCTGTTGACACGAGTATCTTTGAATAGAAGCGAGAAATAATTATGTATAGCTGAATACAGAAATATGAGAAATATGATAACGACAGACTGAGGTCTTGTTGCTTTGTAGATTAGAATTAGGCATTGAGCTGCAGTAAATCTGAAGGAAAAGTCTAAAATTAGTATCAGCCAAACCTTGTAATGGACTTCCCATTCCATTCGAGGACTACACTCTTAAAACAAGCACTTGCATAATTACCATTGGGATCCTGCCATGCACCTGGTATTTTAAAGACATTACTTACTTCCACTCGGATTCGGTGGCCGACGGAAGCATTTCTAGGTTGTAAACAATCTATTGGACCAGATGAGGTATGTTTATTTTTGGCCCTTGGAATTTATGTCCAAATTATTCATCACATTACACTGAGGATCTGCAAACCCACCTGAAAAATCCCTCAACTTCTGAATGTTGACTTCTGGATTTGAGACCAAAGTGATTTAGAGAAATGTATTGCTTGCAGCTCGGCACCTGATCATGTTCCCATACCCCGGAGAAGCGGAGTTTATTTATAGGTCGTAAAACAAGAAACAATTTTGTTTCCTGTGCATTAAATGACATCTCTTAGCAGGGTTTCCCAAACAGTGTGGAACATATGTCTTGGTTAATATTTTCTCCTGTCATCTCATACAAAGTAAGAAGCAAACTTACTTTGGAAACTGCTATAAACTTTTCATGAGTAAAGGCTATTACGGTATTGTAAGAGACAATATTTATTGGCATAATACATAATTAAATATTATAAGCTGAAGAAAAAAAATGGAAATAATTTATCCACATCTGTCTTTCAGAAGGCAGATTTTAATTTTGAGAATCTACATATTGAACTCTATGCAAACACTTTATTAACAAAACATATGGAAACCCCCCCAGTTTACTTAATTTAAATGTTTCGGCCACAACCATTGCAAATGGGTGTAAAAATTAGCCACCCAGTTGAGTAATCTCCAAAGAGATGGTATGAATCACACTAAGTAGATCAGGGACTACAGTCATGGTAATGTTATAGGTTGCCAGCATTACTACGTCAGTTCTTAAAGTTTATGATCTGATAGATGTGCCCCAGTCAATAGTAAAGGTGATATTAACCCCTTCACGACCGCGGGCAGTAAAATTACGTCCTATTTTAACGTGACTTAACGACCAGGGACGTAATTTTACTGCCTAAACTTCATTTGATTGCCGTGGCCATAGCAACGGCTTTCAAATGATGTCCCCTGCTGTTTCTTACAGCAGGGGACCTTTGCTTGACCCTAGGGGGGGCGGCATCGCCACCCCCTATCGACGATCGATGTGATTGGCTGTTCAAATCTGAACCGCCAACCACATCGATCGCACTAATTTCGGCAAAAATAATGCCCGAATTAGTGCGATCCTGTGAGATCCAGCTATGAGATGCCGCAGCTGCTGCAGCATATCATAGGTGGACCTCAAACATGCCGCCCCCAGCCCCTGCAGCACTGATTGGAGCGATCGTGCTATGACGCGCAATCGCTCCAATCAGTGTGCAGTGGGGCGGTGTGATTTGCCGGTGGCCGCCCTCCCCAGGCCTGTGCTGGCCTGCGAGCCCTCCCCCAACATGTCTGCAGCGTGCAGTGGCTGGTACTTGTGGTACCACGCCACCGCCGCTGCTGCCGCCGCCGCCGCCCTAGCTGTCACCGCTGCTGCACGTGAGTACTGTGCTCACTTTGCAGCCAGCCCGTGCGCGCTCCCGTGGTGCCCCTGCGCGCTCCCGTGGTGCCCCTGCGCGCTGCCATGGTAGCCCCTGCCGTGCCCCCCCCGCGATCTGCTCCCCCCAACCCCCCCCCCCCCCCCCGACATCCCGATCTGCTCCCCCCGCGATCTGACTGCCTCCCCCATTATCTCTGTTCTGCAGCTCCCTCTCCGGTCTCCCCCTCTGCTCTACCCCCTCCCCCTCTGCTTCCCCCCCCCCTCTCTGCTCTCACTCCCCCCCCCTCTCCCCCTCTGCTCTCCCCCGACGTCCTCTTACCTGTCTTCACCGGCCTGATCACATCTGCGTCCATCGCTGGGTCCTTCCTGGGCATTCTGCTGATCTGCCTGCTGCTCCTGTAAAGCTGTCCATCTCTCTGCCATCTGTTCCTCTGCAGCTCTTCTGGTCAGTGATCCTCCTGCTAGTCCTCTGGGTACTGTGAGTATAACTTTTTTTTTTTTTTCCGTATCCCCTGTCCATTTTTACACCTCATCTGTCCGTGCGTCCCGCCAAGCGCTGATCAGGGATGCAGATAACGGATCGGCATCCCTGCTCAATTTTTGGCGTGACTTTTTTTTTTCCGTATCCCCGACGCTTTTTGTATCACATCCATCCGTGCGTCCCGCCAAGCGCTGATCAGGGATGCACATAACGGATCGGCATCCATGGTCAATTTTTGGCGTGACTTTTTTCCATATTTGCGACGCTTTTTGTATCGCATCCGTCCGTGTGTCCCACCAAGCGCTGATCAGGGATGCACATAACGGATCTGCATCCATGGTCAATTTTTGGCGTGACTTTTTTTTTTTTTACGTATCCCCGACGCTTTTTTTTATCGCATCCGACCGTGCGTCCTGCAGCGGCCGATCAGTGCACTGCGTCTGTGCGTTTGAAAAGTCAAATGGTGCTCCTTCTCTTCTGAGCCCCGCCATGCGCTCAAACAATTTATTTCCACCACATATGAGGTATCTGCGTACTCAGGAGAAAATGCACAATACATTTTATGGTGCATTTTTTCCTGATACCCTTGTGAAAAAAAAAGCTACCTAGTTGAAGCAACCGTTTTGTGGTAAAAAAAAAAAATTTTCTTTTCACGGCTCAACGCTATAAACTTCTGTGAAGCCCCCAGGTGTTCAAAGTGCACATCAAACATCTAGAAAAATTATTTGAGGGCTCTAGTTTCCAAAATGGTGTCACTTGTGGGGGAGCTCCACTGTTTAGGCACCATAGGGGGTCTCCAAACGTGACATGGCGTCCGCTAATGATTCAAACCAATTTTGCTGTCAAATGGCGCTCCTTCTCTTCTGAGCCCCGCCATGCGCCCAAACAATTACTTTCCACCACATATGAGGTATCTGCGTACTCAGGAGAAATTGCACAATACATTTTATGGTGCATTTTTTCCTGTTACCCTTGTGAAAAAAAAAGCTACCTAGTTGAAGCAACTGTTTTGTGGTAAAAAAAAAAATTTTTCTTTTCACGGCTCAACGCTATAAACTTCTGTGAAGCCCCCAGGTGTTCAAAGTGCACATCAAACATCTAGAAAAATTATTTGAGGGCTCTAGTTTCCAAAATGGTGTCACTTGTGGGGGAGCTCCACTGTTTAGGCACCATAGGGGGTCTCCAAACGTGACATGGCGTCCGCTAATGATTCCAACCAATTTTGCTGTCAAATGGCGCTCCTTCTCTTCTGAGCCCCGCCATGCGCCCAAACAATTACTTTCCACCACATATGAGGTATCTGCGTACTCAGGAGAAAATGCACAATACATTTTATGGTGCATTTTTTCCTGATAGCCTTGTGAAAAAAAAAGCTACCTAGTTGAAGCAACCGTTTTGTGGTAAAAAAAATTTTTTTTCTTTTCACGGCTCAACGCTATAAACTTCTGTGAAGCCCCCAAGTGTTCAAAGTGCTCACCAAACATCTAGAAAAATTATTTGAGGGCTCTAGTTTCCAAAATGGGGTGACTTGTGGGGGAGCTCCATTGTTTAGGCACCTCAGGGGGTCTTCATACCCCACATGGCGTCCGCTAATGAGTGCAGCTAATTTTGCATTCAAAAATTCAAATGGCGCTCCTTGCCTTCCGAGCACTGCCGTGTGTCCAAAGATTTGATTTCCACCACATATGAGGTATCTGCGTATTCAGGAGAAAATGCACAATACATTTTATGGTGCATTTTTTCCTGTTACCCTTGTGAAAAAAAAAGCTACCTAGTTGAAGCAACCGTTTTGTTGTAAAAAAAAATTTTTTTCTTTTCACGGCTCAACGCTATAAACTTCTGTGAAGCCCCCAGGTGTTCAAAGTGCTCATCAAACATCTAGAACAATTATTTGAGGGCTCTAGTTTCCAAAATGGGGTCACTTGTGGGGGAGCTCCATTGTTTAGGCACCTCAGAGGGTCTTCAAACCCGACATGGCGTCCGCTAACAGGTGCAGCTAATTTTGCACTCAAAAATTCAAATGGCGCTCCTTGCCTTCCGAGCACTGCTGTGTGTCCAAACATTTGATTTCCACCACATATGAGGTATCTGCGTACTCAGGAGAAAATGCACAATACATTTTATGGTGCATTTTTTCCTGTTACCCTTGTGAAAAAAAAAGCTACCTAGTTGAAGCAACCGTTTTGTGGTAAAAAAAAAAATTTTTCTTTTCACGGCTCAACGCTATAAACTTATGTGAAGCCCCCAGGGGTTCAAAGTGCTCACCAAACATCTAGAAAAATTATTTGAGGGCTCTAGTTTCCAAAATGGGGTCACTTGTGGGGGAGCTCCATTGGTTAGGCACCTCAGGGGGTCTTCAAACCCGACATGGCGTCTGCTAATGAGTGCAGCTAATTTTGCGTTCAAAAATTCAAATGGCGCTCCTTCCCTTCCGAGCTCTGCCGTGCGCCCAAACAATTGATTTTTACCACATATGGGGTATCAGCGTACTCAGGAGAACATGCACAATAAATTGTATTGTGTACTTTCTCTTTTCTCCCTTGTAAAAATGAAAATTTTATGGCTAAAGTAACATTTTTGTGTTAAAAAGTAAAATTTTCATTTTTTCCTTCCACATTGCTTTGGTTCCTGTGAAGCACCTAAAGGGTTAATAAACTTATTGGATGTGGTTTTGAGCAGTGTGAGGGGTGTAGTTTTTAGAATGGGGTCACTTTTGGGTATTTTCTGTCACCTAGGCCTCTCAAAGTCACCTCAAATGTAATGTGGTCCCTAAAAAAATTATTTTGTAAATTTTGTTGGAAAAATGAGAATTTGCTGATGACCTTTGACCCCTTCTAACTTCCTAACGGAAAAAAAATTTGTTTCGAAAATTGCGCTGATGTAAAGTACACAAGTGGGAAATGTTATTTAGTAACTATTTTGTGTGACATATCTCACAGATTTATGGGCATAAATTTTCAAAGTTTGAAAATTGCGAAATTTTCAAAATTTTCGCCAAATTTCCTAAATTTTCACAAATAAACGCAAAAAATATCGGCCTAAATTTACCACTGACATGAAGCACAATATGTCACGAAAAAACAATCTCAGAATCGCCAGGATCCGTTGAAGCGTTCCAGAGTTATAACCTGTCAAAGTGACACTGGTCAGAATTGCAAAAAATGGCCCGGTCATTAGGGTGTTTTAGTGGCCGGGGGTGAAGGGGTTAATGGGTGGAGAAATATTGATCCAGCAGATCAGATTTCGGGCTTAGGGCGGCGTTACACGGTACGATATATTGTGCGATATGTCGTCGGGGTCACGGAATTCGTGATGCACATCCGGCATTGTTAGAGATGTCATACCGTGTGAGATCTCCGAATGACTGTTATTGAGCAAAAATACTCACCTTATCGTTGCTCGTTGACACGTCGTTCATTTCCATTATGTCGTTCCTCCTTCTGTGCGCCGGTTGTTCGTCGTTCCCGTGGCTGCACACATCGCTACATGTGACACCCCGGGAACAACGAACACAGCTTACCTTCGTCCCACCGGCAATGAGGAAGAAAGGAGGTGGGCGGGATGTTACGTCCCGCTCATCTCCTCCCCTCCGCTTCTATTGGGCGGCCGCTGTATGACGTCGCTGTGACGCCGAACAGCCCTCCCTCTTCAGGAAGAGGATGTTCGCCTCCCACAGCGATGTCGTTAGGGAGGTAAGTACGTGTGACGGGGGTTTAATGCCTTTGTGCGACACGGGCAATGATTTGCCCGTGACGCACAAACGACGGGGGCGGGTGCGATCGCTCATGCGATCGCACGATAAATAGTCTTGTGTAACGCTGCCCTCATTGTTAGTTGGAGATAAGCTGCAACCAGACAAGCCTGGCAACTGCTCTGTCTATATAGGCGCGATGTCAGGGTCATAGATCCGGGGCTGCAGTTCAAATCTCTTGCCCGGAGCCACGGATCTCTAGCAACTGCCACATTGAATTGTGTCAGCATCACATTGCAGCCAATACTATTCAATCCTGTGATAGAGCACGGAGTAAAAGATTCTTGCTCTATCACCGCCTGTCTCCTAAGCCACAGACCACTACAGGCCTGCGGCTTATAAGATGTCAGCGTGCTGATGAGGCCAGCATGGTGATGTCATCGCATCACACCGCTCTGCAAGCCTGCCATAGAAGAGGAGACTGCTGTGCTATGAATCAGGATTAGGTGAGTATAAACTTTTTTATATACAGTATACAGTATTTATATATGTATTGGATGTGTGGAGGCTTTTCCTTTAAATAAGAGGCAAAGTGGGGCTCCACATGTATATAAAAGGATGAATGAGGGCTCCTACTTTATATAGAAAGCAATGTGGGGGCTCCTATTGTATAAAGGAGGCAATGTGGGGGCTCCTGCAAAAACACACTTCAAAAAGCACTAGAAAATGGTTTGAGAGAAAGCACTGGAGACTACTAAAATGGCCAGCAATGAGTCCAGACCTGAATCCCATAGAACACCTGTGGAGAGATCTCAAAATGGCAGTTTGGAGAAGGCACCCTTCAAATCTCAGGGACCTGGAGCAGTTTTCCAAAGAAGAATGGTCTAAAATTCCAGGAGAGCATTGTAAGAAACTCATTGATGGTTACCGGAAGCGGTTGTTCGCAGTTATTTTGGCTAAAGGTTGTGCAACCAAGTATTGGGCTAAGGGTGCCAATACTTTTGTCTGGCCCATTTTTGGAGTTTTGTGTGAAATGAACATTGATTTGATTTTTGTTTCATTCTCTTTTGTGTTTTTTCATTGCAAGCAAAATAAATGAAGATAATAATAGCAAAGAATTTGTGATTGCAATCATTTTCAAGAAGAAACTGAGTATTATCTGACAGAATTGCAGGGGTGGCAATACTTTTGGCCAGCACTGTATCAACCTCTGAAGAAAAGTTCTGTAATATAGCGCAATGTCCACAACCCAAATACCCACAGGTGGGACAAAGATTATGTTCTCACAACATAATAATACATCTGCGATGTAAATGCAGTGGAAAGGTACTACAACAAGATAAGTCAGCCAAAAAGAGGGAGCAAATTGCAATATCGAAAAGAAAATGCACAGTAAATAGCTGTAAAGCCTAGGAGCTGACGAGCACAAGTCACAAACAGTTAAGATGGCATTACCGTTAAGTTGAAGAGTGGGGAAAACCCCTGACGTACGTTACGCGGCTTACGACCGTGAAGGCAGCCGCTTCAGAAAAGGGGAAGGTGAAAGGTGGGCTCCTCCCACCTTGGTCTTCCATTATTATTGTGTCCCTATGGAATTCAAGCTAACAGATGAATTCTTGCAGCATGCAGTTCGTGCGCTGGGAGGATTCACAATTCTGCAGTCACATCGAATGATACACAGAGTGACCGCAGAGTTTTCATTATAGTGAATACAGTTAAAAGAAAAAGGTTTTGGTACCGTGTTAGCCAGTTGAAAAATGATTGATTGCTCTCAGTGAGAGAAACAAAATTAAAATTTTGTAGTTATGATACCTTTTAATGGCTAACTAAAATAAAATATGATGTTATAAAGCAAGCTTTCGAGACATCTCAGGCCTCTTCCTCAGGCATGGTATGACAAAATATCTGAAGATAACAGAGAGTGGATGAGGAAAAGGGTTGTAATCCGCGCCAAGGACTCAGAAGATTCAATGGAGATTTATGCTTCTTTTATTGGCATGCACATGTCTACGCGTTTCAGGAGTCACAGCTCCCTTCGTCAGGACAGCAAGCAAGGAACATCCGAGCTGTGACTCCTGAAACGCGTAGACATGTGCATGCCAATAGGATGTTCCTTGCTTGCTGTCCTGACGAAGGGAGCTGTGACTCCTGAAATGCGTAGACATGTGCATGCCAATAAAAGAAGCATAAATCTCCATTGAATCTTCTGAGTCCTTGGCGCGGATTACAACCATTTTCCTCGTCCGCTCTCTGTTATCAGCCAATCTTGGGACTGCTGCCGGACTTGGATTCTCATATGCGTGCATAGTGGTTGTGACTGGCACAACCATTATAGGTGAGTGTAACACTTTCTTTCACCCTCCCATCACGTGGGTAAGACCCTATTGCGCTTTCTCTTCCACAGCCCTTTTATCTATAAAATATCTGAAGAAACACAAATATATACACAAAACAGGGCAGAGCGATGCATAGTAAAAGGACATTTGAATAAACAAACACTGAGCTTGGAAAGTGAATCCTTAATTAGCTTTGATTAGTGTTGTGAGTTTTATTGTCCCAATATCCATGTGGGATCAGAGGTCTGGTGAGTCTCTGGAGCTGACCCAGGGCCGGCGTCAGCACCCGGCAAACCCGGGCAAATGCCGGGGCCCTGGAGAGCCGGGGGGGCCCACTCAGCCTCGTCAGTTCTCCTGTCCCTTGGCCGGGGCCCACTCGCCTTTACAGTTCTGCTGCCCCCGGCCGAGTTCCGGGGACCGCAGTCCTCGGCAGCAATCTGCGGCGCCGTCACTTTAAGGTGCGCAGACATCCTGGTTTGAACTTCATCTGTGGGCGGAGCTACTGCCTTCTCAGTCCCACATATGAAGGAGGCGAGCTTCTGTCCGGCGCCGTGTGGGCCCCCTCTCCACCGTGACCTAATCGGGTAAGTGCCCTCCCCACCTCCCCATTATGGGCCCCGGTGAGCTGCTTCTACCACTCCAGATGTATGCCCTGCCAATCCCCCCCGCCGATGCCGCGGGTGCTGGCCCCGCCGATGCCGCGGGTGCTGGCCCCGCCGATGCCGCGGGTGTGGGCCCCGCCGATGCCGCGGGTGCGGGCCCCGCCGATGCCGCGGGTGCGGGCCCCGCCGATCCCGCGGGTGCTGTCCCCGCCGAGCCGCGGGTGCGGGCCCCGACGAGGCACGGGTGCGGGCCCCGCCGAGCCGTGGGTGCGGGCCCCGCCGAGCCGCGGGCCCCTCCGATGCCGCGGGTGCTGTCCCCGCCGAGCCGCGGGTGCAGGCCCCGCCGAGCCGCGGGTGCGGGTCCCGCAGAGCCGTGGGTGCGGGCCCCGCAGAGCCGTGGGTGCGGGCCCCGCAGAGCCGCGGGTGCGGGCCCCACAGAGCCGCGGGTGCGGGCCCCACAGAGCAGCAGAGTTGTGTGTGTTTGTCTTTATGTAGCAGAGTTGTGTATGTCTGTATGTAGCAGAGTTGTGTGTGTTTGTCTGTCTGTATGTAGCAGAGTTGTGCGTGTTTGTCTGTCTGTATGTAGCAGAGTTGTGTGTGTTTGTATGTAGCAGAGTTGTGTGTGTTTGTCTGTCTGTATGTAGCAGAGTTGTGCTTGTTTGTCTGTCTGTATGTAGCAGAGTTGTGTGTGTTTGTATGTAGCAGAGTTGTGTGTGTTTGTCTGTCTGTATGTAGCAGAGTTGTGTGTATTTGTATGTAGCAGAGTTGTGTGTGTTTGTCTGTCTGTATGTAGCAGAGTTGTGTGTGTTTGTCTGTCTATATGTAGCAGAGTTGTGTGTGTGTCTGTCTGTATGCAGCAGACTTGTGTGTGTGTGTGTCTGTCTGTATGCAGCAGACGTGTGTGTGTGTGTGTGTGTGTGTCTGTATGCAGCAGACTTGTGTGTGTTTGTGTGTCTGTCTGTAAGTGTATATGACTGTAAAGATTTGTCTGTTTATATGTATTTTTGTGAGTTTGTCTTTAAATATGTATATGTACGTGTTCGTATCGGTGTCTGTGTGGATGGGGCCCACTGGGACTCTTCCGCCCGGGGCCCACAAAAACCTGGAGCCGGCCCTGAGCTGACCTCTCAGATTTTGTAATGGGCCATGAATCCTCCTGACAGATTGAGTCCTGTGCCCACAGAGTTAAACATTGTGATGAATTTGTATTCCCAGACCCTGCGATGGCTCTGTGATCTGATTGCCTTTTAATATGACAACTTTCATGTGGTTTATGTTGTGTCCTGGAGCACAGAAATGTTTGGCCACAGGTAAATGGATTTACTTCGGATCATGATGCTCCTTAAATTAGGAGGTTACCTGTAGCACAGCAATGGAGGAGCATCATGATCCGAAGCTCAATGCCCTCAGACACACCAAGAGGAACTTATCCTTGCAATGTAAAGAGCTGCAAAACCTGCGCTCACGTAGAGACCAAAGACCGGATACAGATCCCCAACACACAGAAGGACTATAAGATTCCTGGAACATTCACATGTTCCTCTTCCAACGTGGTGTACTTAATCCTGTGCACTATATGTCCTATTGGGGGTCTCTATGTTGGAGAAACAGGACAGAGACTGAGAGCAAGGATGAGATCTCACCGCCACACAATTACGACAAAAAAATCCATTTACCTGTGGCCAAACATTTCTGTGCTCCAGGACACAACATAAACCACATGAAAGTTGTCATATTAAAAGGCAACTTCAGATCACAGAGCCATCGCAGGGTCTGGGAATACAAATTCATCACAATGTTTAACTCTGTGGACACAGGACTCAATCTGTCAGGAGGATTCATGGCCCATTACAAAATCTGACAGGTCAGCTCCAGAGACTGCTAGGGCACCATGCCTCTGATCCTACATGGATATTGGGACAATAAAACTCACACCACTAATCAAAGCTAATTAAGGATTCACTTTCCAAGCTCAGTGTTTGTTTATTCAAATGTCCTTTTACTATGCATCCCTCTGCCCTGTTTTGTGTATATATTTGTGTTTCTTCAGATATTGTCATACCATGCCTGAGGAAGAGACCGGAGATGTCTCGAAAGCTTGCTTTATAACATCATATTTTATTTTAGTTAGCCATTAAAAGGTATCACAACTACAAAATTTTAATTTTGTTTCTCTCACTGAGAGCAATCAATCAGTGAATACAGTTGCACACTGAAATACTATACTTGGTAAACATTGAATATAAGACATTTGGAACTGCATTACTACCATAGAAACTAGGCTAAAAATAAGTTACTTGGTACACAATTTGGCCAATTCATGATAAATCCTACAACCAGCGTCAAGGCATGCCCCATTGTTGGCATCCTATCCTTGAATGCCTATACTTGAGCTGAAAGCTTGACTTAAAAATCTGTGTTTGAGTTCGGAGATTGGGTGCTTTACATATTTTGACCACTCAAGCGAGCATCACTGTGCTTGGGTATGCTCGGTGCTCAGTTTAATGTAAACTGCTTGCAGTTTTTGAACAACTCGCACTGGGGGTAACAACAGCATTATCGGATGTAGAGTGTACAAACAAAGTAAATTAGTGACTTCTAGTGGGGTTCAGGTCAAGCTCAGCTCCCCAACCGATCTTTATCTAAAGTCCAGCTGCACCCTCCGAACGGAACTTCCATGGGTCCACTCATCTCTACTCTTAACAAGTCCAGATCATGGTAGTGCTCACTCATCATTAAAGGGTAGTGTTATTGCTACAGTATGCTAATAACTAGACATGGGAGAATAGTAACTATTTGTGTTTGGATTATTCATAATGAATCCCAAACTACTATTCCGGTATTTGTCACAAATGACAGTCTTAATGCAAGTCAGTGAGGAATCAGAGCATTCTTGTTGCCGTGATATATACTGGAATACAATAGACTTCAGTAATTGGTAAGCATTATCTGAACACGAAAAGTTACTATTCGCCCATCACTATAAATAACATTTTAGACTTAACCCATTAAGGTCAGTGAAGGGTAATGTTAATGCTACTCCAATTGTAAGCAATTACACGTTTCCCACTTTGAGGAAGGTCCTTTCCCATTTCTTAGAGCAAAACATGGTTCATAAAGTCATAGTTGGAAAGTTTAGTGTGGAGGATCTTGAGTGAAAAACGCAGAGTATACAAAGGTTGTTTACCTTCTTGTGGTGTAAGGAAGGATTGCCATTTTATAAAATATGATGTTGGTGTATTCCCCATATAAGACTACAAAACACATTTACCCTAGGTGACAAAGTGGTGTCACACTAACGGAGGGTGTAGGGAATACAAAAGTACATAGATATCAGTTCAATGGAGGAATAACAACAAACTTAAATGCGTTGTCTAGTCTAGAACGACAAGTGTGCAGTCACTCTATGTGACTACAGACTTGTGAATCGTCAAATCACACCCGCTGGAAATATTTGGACAGTACCTGAAGCTTGGTGATTTGGGTTGTGTGCCACTATTTTTTTTTTTTTCTTTGAAATGAAACAACTGAGATGCAATTAAATGCGGACTTTCAGACTAAAGCCCGCTTTACACTCTACAATATATCTTACGATGTGTCGGCGGGGTCACGTCGTAAGTGACGCACATCCGGCATCGTAAGGTACATTGTAGTGTGTGACAGGTACGTGCGATTGCGATTCAATCGCGATTCAATTTAAAACATTCATCGCATACACGTCGTTGAATCCTGACGAATTGCACGTCGGGCTGTTCAATGTTCCCGAGGTAGCACACATCGCAGTGTGTGACATCCCGGGAACATTGAACAGATCTGTCTCCCGCGGCTCCAGCCGGCAATGTGGAAGGAAAGAGGTGGACGGTATGTTTACGTACCGCTCATCTCCGCCCCTCCGTTTCTATTGGCCGGCTGCCGCGTGACATCGATGTGACACCGAACGTCCCTCCCACTCCAGGAAGTGGACGTTCGCCGCCCACATCGAGGTCGTATGGACGGGTAAGTATGTGTGACGGGGGTTAATCGTTTGTGCGGCACGTTCAACAAATTGAATATGCCACACATACGATGGGGGCGTTGCAAATCGTATGCGAAATTGCAACGTTGAAAGCAGGCTTTAATCAAAGGAATTGAACAAAAATATCCTCTGAAACATTTAGGAGTTGCAGCCATTTTTCCTACAACTTATCCTAATTTTTTGGGACTCAAAATTAATAGGACAAATTTACTCTACCATAAATAAAATGTTCATATTTAATACTTTGTAGAGAATCCTTTGCATACAATGACTGGCTGAAGTCTGGAAGCCATGGACATTACCAAACGTTGGGTTTCCTCCTTTGTAATGCTTTGCCGGACTTTACTGCAGCTGACTTCAGTTGTTTGTGGGGTTTTTTGCCTTACGTTTTGTCTTAATCATGCGAAATGTAGCTAGATTGGATTGAGATCTGGTGATGACTCGGCTCTTGTAGACTAGTTCACTTCCTTGCCTTAAAAATCTCCTGATTTACTTTAGTACCATGTTTTGGGTCACTGTCCGTCTGTATTATGAAACGCCATCCAATCAACCTTGCTGCATTTGGTTGAATCTGAGCAGAAAGTATCACCTTGTACACTTCAGAATTCATCCAGCTGCTTCTGTCTTCAGTTACATCATCAATAACCACTAGTGACCCAGAGTCATTGGGGGCCATCCATGCCCGGCCGTCACACTGCCTGCACCATGTTTTACAGAGGATGTGCTTTGCTTTGAATTATGAGCAGTTCCATACATGAACCATCTCCATACTTTCTGCTTCCCATCATTCTGGTACAAGTTGATCTTAGTTTCATCTGTTCATACAATTTTTTTCCAGAACTGGGTGGCTTCTTTGGCTTTTCTTTGTTAAAGTCTAATTTGACTTTTCTATTTTTAAGGCTGATTAATGGTTTGTACCTTTTGATGAATGCAGTGTATTTGCTCTCATTAAGTCGTTCTCTTTATGGTAGACTTAGATACTGAAACACCTACTTCTTGCAGTGTGTTCTTCCCTTGGGGAGATGTTATGAAGAGGTTTTTCTTCACCTTGGAAAGGATTCTGCAATCAACCACCACTCCTGTCTTCCATGGATGTCCAGGACTTTTTCAGTCTCTAAGCTTGCCAGTGCGCTCTTGTTTTATGCAGAATGTACAAAACTGTTAATTTGACCACTTCTAACATTTATGCTCTTTCTTCTTTGGATTTCTTCTTTTTTTCAGCCTAATGATGATCTGTTTCTCTTCCATTGACAGTTCCTCTGACATCATGGTGTCGGTTCACTGGAGAAGCTTCTAAATGCAATAGCCTCACCTGGTATCAGCTCCAGACCTTTTACTTTGCTAATTATGGATTAATAAGGGTATAACCCATGCAGCCAATTCAAGAACTTTTGAGGTAATTGTCTAATTCATTTTCATCCCTTGAAATAATGGCAGCTACTGTATATATTAAAGAGCTGTAATTCCTAAACCTTTACTCCAATTAGGATGTAAATACCCTTAAATTAAACCCGAGAGTCTGCACTTTAAGCACATATTTATGTTTTGGTAAACAGCTAAATGCCAAAACTTGCGTCACTGGCCAAATATTTCTGAATTTAACTGTATAACATATGACACATACTATGGCATGTAAAGGCACAATATGATATTTGCATAAGAACCAGGCCACTTGCTTAAACAGGTAGAATTTCCATCACAACAGTGTCAATGGTAACAAAACGTAGCCAGCAAAAAATATCACTGTCCAAGGCATATAAACTTATTAGTAGGATTTAGGTGTGAACCGTCCATAATTTATCTATGAATATGGCTAACTACTTTTTATCCATTTTTTTTTTTGAACCATAAATTTTATTGATTTTTAACAATAAAAATTGAACATACATGTAATGAGTTATTGTGTCCAGTCAGTTATCCTTAATAGTAAAGATTATCCATTCCCAGTCATTCGTTGCTAACAATTGAACTGTCAACATATAATATCAAACCCCAATGATTATACCGCCACTTCAGCACCAGATGGACGTGAGCACCAGCATTCCCCTTCTCCTATTCTCACCTGGAATCGGAGTAATCTAGCCACTTCCCCCATGTTACTTCGAACTTGAACCCTCTATTATTTTTAATTGCAATCATCCGCTCCATGTTACAATTGTGTTGCATCTTGGCCCTTATTTCTTGAGCAGTCGGAACCTGCGGTGTTTTCCATTTACTCGCAATGCACACTCTTACCACTGTCAAAAATTGTACGGTTATTATTACATCATTGTAATCCATGTCTTCCAGGCCTATAGACAACAGAGCTTTTTCGGGGCCCAGCTCCATATTTTATCCCAGTATTGAACTTAAGCACTGTTGTGTTTCTGTCCAAACTGGTTGTATCATCCCACACTCCCACCAGATGTGAAGCAATGAACCCGGCTGGTTGTTACACCTCCAACATTTATCTGAGTTCCGAGGATATATTTTCTTTATCCTTACTGGCGTGTAATACCACCTATATAGGAGTTTCCTTGATATCTCTAAATGGTTGATACAATGGGACATTTTTTTGTGAATTTGAAACGAATACCCCCATTGTTCTTCCAGGAATTGAGTTTGCAAATCTTTTTCCTATTTCTTCACATATGGTAAGGAGTGCGGGTTTTGTGTGTCATTCAGGGCTTCATACGCCCTTGAAATCCCCCCCTTTGTGTCTTTGTTAACCTCAAAGAAATTTTCATATGATGATACCAACTCCTGTTGTTTTGTTTTCATATTTGACAATAAGTGTCTAATTTGGGGGTATTTGTAAAAGTCCCTCTTATTTACCCCAAATGTGCTAACAAGGTCACCAAACGGTCTAAGCTCCAAGTTACTCATGATGTCTCCTACCTTGGTTATCCCTTTTGAAATCCACTCCCCCAGATTCATATTTTGGATCATTTTACCAATAATGGTTATCGAGAGCTTATGTGTTCTTGTGGGGAGTAGTCTCTGCCCCACCTTCTGTGATAACCAAATGTTTGCTCCCGCTCGTATTGTGGGGTAACCTGGTGATTGCTCTTTTTTGGCTAAACGGAGATACCACATATATGAGGCCATAGAGGAATGTCCCACCAGTTGTGCTTCCAATTTTACCCAGACTTTTGGGGAGTTCCCATCCCACCAGTATCTCAGTTGATCTAGCATAGTAACTCGGTAGTATGCTCGTACACACGGGCATCCTAGCCCCCCTGAACTCATTGGCATGAACAGGAATTTTGCCGATACTCTCGCTTTTTGTCGGTTCCATATGAAACTCATTAGAGCTGACTGGAGCTTATTGAGGGTGTGCAGTGGTATTTGAATAGGTAGGTTGTGAAAGTAATATAGGATTTGGGGTAATAACATCATTTTTACTACTGATATCCAGCCTAACCAGGATATCATTGCCTTGGGATATGCTTGTATTTCCTTATTTATATTTTGCAATAGATTTGCATAGTTTATTTTTCCCAGGTTTTTGATCGGATAAGTTAATTGAATTCCTAGGCATGGGATTTTGTCTGCCTTCCAAGTCAGTGGATACTGTTCCATTAGTTTCTGTTTTGTGGCCTGTGGGATACCCATATCAAGGATTAAGCATTTACTCAGATTAACTTGCCCAAATTGGGTAATTATGCTAAATATGTGAGGTAGGGAGACCTCAGGGTTCGTGACACATAGAACGAAGGAAGGAGGGATCCAGCACAAATGATTAAGGACTCTGTTGTTTTTACCCCCCCAGTCCGAAACGCGTAAAGTTTGCCTATGCGCCCACTGTAAATATGTTCCCTATTTCGGGTCTCTGATGATCTCTTAAATTTTTGAAATAAAGGATGTTTTTTTACTTTTAACCACGAGGATTTGTGCTGGATCCCTCCTTCCTTCGTTCTATTTTCCCATTACCTTGGCTGGCCTGGACCTTCCAGCGGATCAGTGCACCCAGGAGATCACAGCAGTGGAGTCGGCAGGTGAGCTGAAATACCTTTATTTCGTGACACATAGTATGACGTCATCTGAAAATAGGCCTATCTTGCTCTCCAAGGCTCCCACATTGATTCCGGAGATTTCTCTCTCCTTCCTTATGGCCTGAGCAAATCGTTTCATCAATAGAACGAATATCAGGGGGGAGAGAGGGCACCCCTGCCTCGTTCCATTTGTTATATTAAATAATGAGGACAAATACCCATTTGAATACACCTGGGCCGAGGGCTTAGAGTATAGTGCCATGATGGATGATAGGATCGATCCCTCAAAACCAAAGCCTCGAAGAGTCCTTTCCATGAATCCCCAGTGGATTCTGTCAAACACCTTCGCCGCATCCAAAGATAGGAGCAGAGAAGGCGTTCGACTCACCTCCACCTCAGCGATCAGGTCAATAAGGCATCGGGTTCCGTCACTGGTCTGTTTATTTTTGACAAATCCAACTTGGTCCCAGTGAATTAGCTCAGGGAGGATGTGCAGGAGCCTTAGAGACAATGCTTTAGCATAAAATTTGACGTTCGTATTTAATAACGAGATTGGCCGAAAATTTGCTGAAATGTCTGGGTCCTTTCCAGGTTTGGGCAGGGTAATAATAGGAGCATTCCGCATTTCTACAGGAAAGGAACTGTTCTTGGTGGCCTCATTGACCACTCACCAAGTATGGTGAGACTGAGTTTTTATACTTTTTATAGTAATCATTTGGAATGCCATCTGGTCCCGGGGCCTTGTGTAATTTCAGGGTATCTATAGCTCTAGGAATTTCCAATGTTGTAAGTGTTTGGGAGAGCAATTCCTTCTGTGTAATTGATAGTTTTGGTAGATTTACTGATTCTAAGAATGTCATTATTTCTGCGTCATTTGGTTGGTGGGTCCGTTTGTTTTAAGTTGTATAGGGTTTCGTATTATTTAGCGAATTCGTTTGCAATTTGTTGAGGGTCCATTATTTTTTCCTTGTTGGGGCCGATTAAATATGGGATACGGGATTTTGCTGCGCGTATTTTCACCTGTTTAGTCAACAATTCCCCCGATTTATTTCCTTGCCAATAATACTTCATTTTGAGTTTTTTGAGGGCATGCTCGTATGTGTGTAGATTAAGCTCATGTAGCTGTTTATGAAGATCTGAGATCTCCGCCGCTCTAGTAGGTGAGTAGGATTGTTTATGCAATCTATGTAAATTCCCCAGCTTGGTTTGGATATTAGTTACTGCCATTTGCGTAGTTTTTGTTTTGTAATGTGAGGCCTGTTTTATAAAATGGCCTTGTGTGCACACCATAGGGTTGTGTCCGATACTTCTCTATTGTCATTTTGTGCAAAATAATCTTGGATGGTTTGCTGCGTTTGTGGTGCGTAAGTAGGGTGGTTCAAGATATAAGTATTGAGCCTCCATATTGGAGATTTATCTATTTCATGCTTCTCCTCTATTTCCAGTGTGATGAGAGTGTGGTCACTACAAGTGATATTTCCTATTTTTGTGGCTAACACTCATGAAATTACTGTTTTATCAACTAGAAAGAAATCAATTCTTGTGTAGGTATTGTGCGGGTGTGAAAGAAACGTGTAATTGTAAGGGGTAGTCGGACTCCTGGTAGTGAAGGAGCGGTTTTTCCCCCCCTGAAGACGCCACAGTAGTATGGTGGCAAATTGTAAATGTTGATGGTAAAATGTTACCTGTCATAAACTGCTTCCCCACTAGGTGCCAGTGTAGAGCAGTGGTTCCCCTGGTAACAGTGGCAGGGAAGGAGGGGAGGGCAGCCTAGGTGGGGAAGGAAGGAAGGGAGGTCTCTGAATGCAGAGCAGTGTGTGCAGGACAGTGTAGTAGTCGGATGTGACTGAAGAGAGGAGTCTGAGGTGCCGGGGCAGAGTGTGGAAGTGGTGCAGTGGCAGAAGAAGTGGAAGAGTCAAGACTAGTCCCAAAGCCGGTGGTGTGTACTAGAGTGGAGTGCAGCTATCAGGGGGATAACAAGTGGCCCCTGCAGGCGAAGGTTAGTGCCCTGACAAAGAAGTGGAGAGGTGAGAACTTATCCAGAGCCGGTAGTCTGTGCTAGATCTGCCCTATAGATCCGGGTTCAGTGTGCAGCTACTAGAGGGTTAACGCATGTCCCCTGCAGGCGAGGGAAAGTTACCGGGGAAAGAGGAAACCGTCAGCAAGAAGTGTAACCTGTAAACCGATGTGACTTGATGCTGAAAGGTGTAAAGAGGAGTGGGAACTCATCCGGAACCGGTAGTGTGTGCTAGATCTGCCCTGCAGTAATTCAGGGTTCAGAGTACAGCTACTAGGGGGTTAACAAGTGTCCCCTGCAGGTGAAGGAGAGTGACCGTCAGCAAAAAGGGGAAACCGTCAGGAAGGAACGTAATCTGTAACGTTAAAGTGAAGTACTGAAGTAACTTGCTGCTGAGAAGTGTAACAGAAAATGGAAGCCTCGTTCAATAAAATGTTTCTTAGTTTACCAGCTGCCTGTCAGTGGCTCTTTTCTGTAACTGATGAAGGGGCTGGCGAGCCGAGGGAAAACGGCGTAACGGAGAACTCAGGTACCGGCACGAACGCCTCCCTGCCACCCACACTCTGCCCCACAAACAACACCCCTGTTTTAACAGTGACGGCCGGGCCGGGGGTCAGCCTGCCGCCCCCTGGGCGGGAGACCGCGACTACAACCCCTGAGGCGCCCCCTGCCCCCGTTACAAACTGGCGTAGTCGGCAGGATCAAGCCTGCATGCAAGAAACCCCGACCAGAGACTGTGAGGAAGATCAAGTGGTGCCTGACGTGCTGAACAGGCCACAAGATGGCGGCAAGATGGCGGCCGTCCTCATGGACTCAGCAGAGGCGCGAAAAGTTGGCGCCAAACGAAAAACGCTGGGCTGGCCTGGGAGGAAGAAGCCCAGAGTGCACCGCCCAAAGAGGGGAGGTACCTGCCCCAAGAAGCTGCAGAGGTCTAGAGACGTGGGCGGCGCCGCAAGAAAGAAAAGGCGTCATCAACGCTATGCAGACCTGGTGGGTGAAGCCGGGGGCGGAGTGTGTGCTAAAGCGGGAAAAGAAGAACCGCCTCCACCTTCCCCGGCGCCATTGCAATCCCAGCAGCAGAAGCAACAGTTCCAGTTACCTGCGCTAAACAGAATGGAGGCCAGGACAGACAAGCAAGCTGTAGCGGGCGCGCTGGTGCCCGTAGGACGCAGAAGAGAACGTCCGATGGAGAGCTCGGTGGGAGAGTTACCCACCATCACGTTGCCGGCAAGCATGATACCGGCCGTGACTGGAGTCTCGGAGAAACCAGCAAAGGTCACGTTTTTTACCTCATGGGATGCCGTTACCGTGGAAACGACGACGGAAGTCTGGGCCACCTACAAGTCCCGGCTGACTCTGGGGAGCGGGCCACCAGGAGCATCCGTACAGATTCCGGAGGCGCCCGCGTCTGTTAAGGTAGGCCCTCTGCCCCCCTCAGGAGTTAAGGCCCCGTACTGGCAAGATATCCCAGAACCAGAGGTAATCGTCCGGAAGAGAGTGATTTGTTTGCCGTTGAAAACCAGTACTGTTGAAAGCCGGTGAATGTTTCCAGTTACAGTAACGTTAAAAGTACTGAACCCGGGAGGAGCTTAATGCAGAGCTGTGCGTGGACTCCTTCCGTGACTGTTAAGAAGGAATCTTGTTGTCTTGTTATTTTCTGCCCACCCAAAGACCGGGAGCGCTTGGAAATAGCCTCCGGGCAGAAGGTCAGCTAAGACCGGGAGCGCCTGAGGAGGGCCTCCGGGCAGATGTGCGACTAAGACCAGGAGCTTCCCTGGAGGGACTCCGGGCACCAAACTTGTGTGCCAGTCTGTGTGTTTTAAGTATTGTGTTTTCCTACATGTATTGTTTTGCAGGTACGAACCTCGCCAGGAGGCTGAGGTTAAAGAGGGGAGGAATGTAAGGGGTAGTCGGACTCCTGGTAGTGAAGGAGCGGTTTTTCCCCCCCTGAAGACGCCACAGTAGTATGGTGGCAAATTGTAAATGTTGATGGTAAAATGTTACCTGTCATAAACTGCTTCCCCACTAGGTGCCAGTGTAGAGCAGTGGTTCCCCTGGTAACAGTGGCAGGGAAGGAGGGGAGGGCAGCCTAGGTGGGGAAGGAAGGAAGGGAGGTCTCTGAATGCAGAGCAGTGTGTGCAGGACAGTGTAGTAGTCGGATGTGACTGAAGAGAGGAGTCTGAGGTGCCGGGGCAGAGTGTGGAAGTGGTGCAGTGGCAGAAGAAGTGGAAGAGTCAAGACTAGTCCCAAAGCCGGTGGTGTGTACTAGAGTGGAGTGCAGCTATCAGGGGGATAACAAGTGGCCCCTGCAGGCGAAGGTTAGTGCCCTGACAAAGAAGTGGAGAGGTGAGAACTTATCCAGAGCCGGTAGTCTGTGCTAGATCTGCCCTATAGATCCGGGTTCAGTGTGCAGCTACTAGAGGGTTAACGCATGTCCCCTGCAGGCGAGGGAAAGTTACCGGGGAAAGAGGAAACCGTCAGCAAGAAGTGTAACCTGTAAACCGATGTGACTTGATGCTGAAAGGTGTAAAGAGGAGTGGGAACTCATCCGGAACCGGTAGTGTGTGCTAGATCTGCCCTGCAGTAATTCAGGGTTCAGAGTACAGCTACTAGGGGGTTAACAAGTGTCCCCTGCAGGTGAAGGAGAGTGACCGTCAGCAAAAAGGGGAAACCGTCAGGAAGGAACGTAATCTGTAACGTTAAAGTGAAGTACTGAAGTAACTTGCTGCTGAGAAGTGTAACAGAAAATGGAAGCCTCGTTCAATAAAATGTTTCTTAGTTTACCAGCTGCCTGTCAGTGGCTCTTTTCTGTAACTGATGAAGGGGCTGGCGAGCCGAGGGAAAACGGCGTAACGGAGAACTCAGGTACCGGCACGAACGCGTCCCTGCCACCCACACTCTGCCCCACAAACAACACCCCTGTTTTAACAGTGACGGCCGGGCCAGGGGTCAGCCTGCCGCCCCCTGGGCGGGAGACCGCGACTACAACCCCTGAGGCGCCCCCTGCCCCCGTTACATAATCTCTTGTGGATGGATTCTTTAATCTCCAAACGTCATATAATTCATGTGTGTGAAACAGTTTTGTAAGTGGGCTAGGGTTAAGTTTTTTTTATCTAGATGTGGATTCCATGTTTGGCCACAGTGCTACATTGAAATCCCCTACTAGTATTAGAGGGCCCTTTTTAACTTTGTTGGCTTTTATTATTGTTTTCCTAATGTGTGTATATTGTCCTTTATTAGGGGCATATACAGTTACTAGTGTGTATGGGATATTGTTAATTAAACATTGTAATATAATATATTGTCCATGAGGATCTATAATTTGGTATGTTTGAGAAAAAGCAACCGAATCCCTTATTGCAATTGCCACCCCTCCTTTCTTCCGATCAGCTGGCGCCAGGATCACATTCGGGAATCTTTTATGTTTTAATCTACTCGTATCTCCACTGTTTAAGTGAGTCTCCTGTACACACAATATGTCTGCATTGTTCTTCAATGCTTCTTTCCATAATGTTGACCTCTTGTATGGGGAATTTAGACCTTTGACGTTAATAGATATGAATTTAACTCCCATCTAAATGTTTTGTCTTGTTTGCTAAATGTCTCTTCTGTGTATATTTTGTCCCTTTTCTCTTATGTGAACTGATGGGGCACACTGTTACACTCTCAATTTCCTACTCATCTACATTACTGATGCCCACGTCCATCGTATGACCACGTCGCTTCATACCCCCCTCTTTCTTTCCCGCAATTCCGACTGGAAGTTTCTTCAGCTGTAAATTAAAAAAAAAACACAAACACAAGTAACTGTTGCACAAGTAACCTTGCTCTCAAGAGCGAAAACATAGGGTGCCCTTATGGGCTTCCCATATCGGGTATCAGGAGCCAAACTTAGGCCTATCAAATAAAATTTGGCCTCGGTTCTCACATATTCCCTAGGAGTAGACCAGGAAAAAAAAAATATCTGTTCAAAAGAGAAAAAGAAAAATAAAACAAAGAGAATAAAAAAGGAAAAAATTTAGGAAAAAATTCAGGTAAATTCTCAGTGTAGAGAAAAGAAAAAAAAAGGAGAAAAAACAGAAAACCAAGATCTCCAAGAAATCCAGGAAAAGGGTCCATGTTCAAGTCCCGATATCGTATGGGGTCCATGCCATAAGTGACCCCCGGTTTCTTCAGACCCAAATTTTCTTCCCAAAGAGGGGCCTTACTGATCTCAGTCTGTTTATCCAAATGGCGAATCCCAAAGAACTCTTCTGTAAAGGATCAATTAGCAGAGTTCAATTCCGTTTTTTCAATCTCTATTCCTGGCGGTTTAAACACTTTCACTACATGCAGAATTCATGCTTTGGACCATTCCTCCGCGATTTGTCATGGTAATGGGTTTCTTTCCAGGCCTTCCCTGGCTGTAGAGGGTAGATTCCACTCCTTGCAGAGTCATAAGGCTTGTTCCGTGCTGCTTGCCACATGCTTGTGCCCATCTTTAGTTATTATGAGCTTTACTGGGAAACCCCATTTGTATGGGATGTTGTGTTCCCTTAGTATCCCTGTGCATGATGAGAATGCCTTTCTGCGTGTTAAAGTGAATGCCGATAAGTCTGCATATATGGATATATCTTTAAAACGATCAGGCAGAGATGGCGGGTTTCGAGCTGCCTCCATCACTTTTTCTTTAATGTGGAAGAAATGTATTCTAACTATTACATCTCTTGGTTTTGAGGCCGGGAGATGCTTAGGCTTAGGAAGCCTGTGGGCTCTGTCCAGAACCAGAGCCATCTGCGTAGAGTCCGGCATCAGGCATGAGAAATAATCAGTGAGAAATTCTTTGAGAGTATCTATTTTAACAGTCTCTGAAATACCTCTCAGTCTCACGTTATTGCGGCGTGATCTGTCCTCCATATCCGCTATTTTAAGCTTTAGTGCGTCTACCTCTTCATCTATAGACACAACTGAATCCACCACCTCATTGTGCGTCGTTGTTAGCTCCGCCATCTTATCTTCTATAGAAAAATAGAGGCCTGTGGAGAGAAAGCGCAATAGGGTCTTACCCCGGTAGACTAGGGGCGATTTCAGGGCAATGCTACTCACCAAGTAGGGTTGTGGCAGTCACAACACCTGTAACAGCATGTAATAGGATCACGGCAGCAGTACCCCAGGCGGTAGCGGGACCCGACCATACCTGAACTTTTGTTTACCAGTGACTCTGAGTGTGAATTAATAGTGAGTACACCAGTGCCATCTGGGCACGACATCGCACCGCAGCACGGCACCTTGCACCCCGACATCACCGTCGCCCGTCCCGCCGGGCCCCAGGACACACCGCCCCTACCCACGGAGGGGCTAACCTCCAGGCTGTGCCCTCAACACCAATCTCGGGAGCCCCCTTCACTCCAGCCGCAGCGGTGGTGCATCCCTTCACCACGACCCGTGGGTGGTGTCATGACCCGTACAACGACAACGCGGCCCCCGGCTGCGAACCTCATCTCACACCACCACCCCATTGCCTCCCCTTAACACAGCGACGTGGCCCCCAGTCCGGAGGCGCTCAAGCCACCGACAACCCGAGCCCGGACCTCGAGCGGCTCGGCCCGGCAAAGGGAGGGGCCGGGCCCCTCTCAGGGCAGTACAATAGCAAAAGAAGATACACTCACCTTTCATTCCGATATTGCCTGAATCCCCCTACTTACTTGTCTAGTGACATCCCAACCTGGACATTTGACCACTGCAGCCAATATCTAGTTGTCGAAGGTCACTGCTGCAGCCAGTGAATGAGATTACTGTATAAAGTCTTCATTCAGAAGTACCATAAAACATGGAAATATTTGATTTAATCTCCTAGTCAGGTTTTGCCAGAAGCAGAAACCTGACCTCAGACATATCGATGGGTGGCTGCTCTGTTTTTGGACATGGTGATATTTAAGAGCACATATGTGTTGGCATAATAAATATTTTAGCGCATTTCCTGGTGCAGATGGTATTACAGTAACATTTTACTAGCTCTTAGGAACCTTACTTATGTGATAGTAAAAGTTGGCACAGATTTATACATCTAATCCTTACTCAGTAGTGCTAAGGATAAATCTACTAAACAGAGGGCAGAGTGGAGAAGATTTAGGACCTTAAATGAACTGCATCCACATTCTACAAAGAAAAAAAAAGCCGTCATATCCCCAATATGTTAGTTTATTGTTAGTAGAACTGAGGAACATGTGAACAGAGTAGTTATATAAGAGTCGTTTTATAAGACTCATCGGATTATAAGACACAACCCAAATTTAGAGGAGGAAAATAGGAAAAAATAGTTTTTAATGTTAAAATGAGGGTCCATCTTACAATCTGAATGCGTCTAATAATATCTCACCAGGGGGGAGTAGCGGTGGTGGTGCAGCTCAGGAGGGTCACAGGAGGTAGGGTCGGCGATGCTGCAGGCTCAGGAGGGTCAGTGGACAGAGGGTTGGCGATACTGTGGGCTTGGGGTGTTGCGGCAATAGGCACCATTGATCTGACAGCGGACTGCGGGCTCCATTGAATTGCCTGTGGTTGACAAGATTGACTTCAAGCAAATGGCTGTGGAGACGGCGCATGCGCAGATAGGACTCCACAGCCATTTTCTTGAAGTCCATCTTGTCAATCTGCATACATGCCGCGTATGTGGCAACTTTCCTGAAGTCTATCGCGTCAACCGCGGGCGATTCAATGGAGCCTGTAGCCCGCTTTTGTGATGCTCTGGCCTATCAGGTCGTCACAGGGTATTGTGCAACCTGCCCTTTAGCACAGTATCCAATCCTCCTTGGTTACTTATCCCTGTTCTTTGATGTTGCTAAAATCTGAGCCAGTCAAAACCCTAGGAACACTTTACACCACACCCACCAGACATATCATTGGGGGGCCTGAAGGGAATAGGGCCACCCACTTGGGGGTTTGTAGGGGAAAGTGAAAAAGTGCAAGGAGAAGTGAGAGAGAAGTGAAAAGGAGTGGAAGGAGTAGGAGGTAGAGCGTGACTCTCTGAGAGGGAGAGGTCACTGGTGAGAAGCAGGACTCCTGAAGTCTCCTAGGTGGCAGACGTTGGTCTGGGCCTGGTAGGAGCTGGAACCCCGGTCGCAGGGGATCGTGTAAAGGGGCACGTATTGTTGAGGAGGGCAGCCGACGGCCTTGAGACATCTCCGGGCAGGGTCCAGGGCATGACGGGGTGCGCAGACCCTAGGCCGGGAAGTAGCTTCAAGTGTCCTGGTAATTTAGCCAACGGGGGTGAAGTCTTCAACGCTCATCCCTCACCCGCTCCAAAATCGGGGAACTAGCACACCAATGGGATAGGCCTTTTCCCAAAGACACAGTCCATCAAATCCCAAGCGTGAACCCTGAGAGCAAGCTCACTCTGTTAGCCATATAGATGAGCGGGACCCGATTAGTTCCACACCATAGGGTACAAACAGTGAACAAGGTGCCACGGAAGAGGTCACAGGCTAACAAGCAACACCAAGGGCACGGATCCAAGTGTGCTCCCTCCTTGCTGCAGCGGTGCTAAGAATTACGGTTTACAAGCTGTCGGTGTCAGTATTCTTGGATTGAGTGAGTACGCAGAGACCCTTTACGTTGCCCTTCCCAACGGCACCCCTCACTGCCATCACCGGGCCCCGAGGCACAACCCCCTACCCACAGAGGGGTTAAACACCTTGCTGCCATACCACCGCCACCAGGCTCCCCAACAGCAGCGGTGGTACTCCACCTTACCACGCATGGTGGGTGGCATCACAAACTTTCTAATCCCCTGTGTATAGCCCCCCTTTTTAAATTCGAGTGTCCGCACAAACCCCCAGATCCGGAGACTCCTCGAGCCACTGTGGTTCCGGATCCGAGCGTCTCGGCCGCTGACATGGGGGCTGTACACTTTCAGATCATTGGGGCCCGCTGCATCTCCAGCTCTCCGTTCTGTCACCCTCCTGAGCTGCTTCACTGCAGTTACACCCCCTTTTCCAAGCTCTCAGTATCACCTACCCTGCCTCCTGTGACCCCGCTCCACCACTGCCGCCCTGGTAAGCCATATCCGGATTAAAAAAATGCACCCCATTTTACCCCCAGTTTTAGGGGGGGAAAGTACGTCTTATAAAAACATACCAAGAATCATTTAAGAACTTTTCTACCTTTAGCTATCTCAGAATCTGTACAAATCCATTCAGAAAAAAAAAATCATTTTCAGGTGGGAAATAAAAATAGCAAAGCTAAAATAATGTGGTTGCATAACTGAACACCCTCTTGGAATTGGCAGTGTGGTTGTGGTCAGAATTAGCCAGCACATTTACACTCATGTTAGATAGTAGTCAGTACACAACTGCCATCATTTACAGTGATTTTGCTTAACCCCATATAAAGTTATCTATTCTAGATGCAGTTTCCTGATGATATTTTCTTAGCTGCATTTTACAGCAAAAGTCATGGTCTGTAAACAGCTTGCAACACAGCAAAGGTATCTCATTTTTGAACATTATCAGTTAGGAGAAGGGTACAAATAAATGTCTAAGGCAATAAATATACCATGGAACATTGAAAAGACGATCATCAACAAGTGACTTACATTTGCCACATTAGTGACATTACCTGGACTTGGAAGACCCGCTAAGATTGATGAAAACACAAGAAGAAAATTGGTCCAGGAACTTGCAAAGAGACCTACAGCAACAGTAAAGGAGCTGCAGTAATTCATTTGGAGTGATTTTAGAATGCATTTAGTTTTAAAACTTCGCTTTTAATTAAAAATGTATGTTAAAATACCACCTTATAGATTGGGATGTGAAGACTAACAAACAACAGTTAATAAACATGAACTATTTGTTCTTACTAGAGGCCTTGTACCTGCAGGTAATTTTACTGCAAATCTACCACTGGTTTTTAGTATCTTTCCTGATTTACCTAATTCTACTTTTTGATGTTAAGTTATACCTTTTAATATATACCTACATGCGTTTCACTAAGGAGTGCGAGTTTAGCAATATCTTTTTTAGAGAATTTTTAAGCTACATCCTATTATATGCTGATATGCTGGACGGACTGACTGGGTACCTGGAAGAAATAAGCTGACTCGACTGTACTATCAGATTGAAACGAGCTTTGGAAATTGTTAAAGCAGGTTGTTTTTTTTGTTGCAGAAGGGTCAAAATTTGGTCTCTTACAAACCATGCAGCATCAGCGGATGCTGACTATTAAAGCAATGTTGCATTTATTTGATGACTAGCTGTAGTACCCGGTGTTGCGATAGTAACTAAGTCTCTCTCTCTGTCTCTCTCCCACTCTCCCTGTCTCCCTCTCTCTCTCTCCCACTCCCCTCCCTACAACTCTCTCTCTCCCACTATCCCTCTCTCCCACTCTCTCTCTCTCCCACTTTCCCACTCTCCCTGTGTCCCTCTGTCTCTCTCCCACTATCCCTCTCTCCCACTCTCTCTCTCTCCCACTTTCCCACTCTCCCTGTGTCCCTCTGTCTCTCTCCCACTATCCCTCTCTCCCACTCTCTCTCTCTCCCACTTTCCCACTCTCCCTGTGTCCCTCTGTCTCTCTCCCACTATCCCTCTCTCCCACTCTCTCTCTCTCCCACTTTCCCACTCTCCCTGTGTCCCTCTGTCTCTCTCCCACTATCCCTCTCTCCCACTCTCTCTCTCTCCCACTTTCCCACTCTCCCTGTGTCCCTCTGTCTCTCTCCCACTATCCCTCTCTCCCACTCTCTCTCTCTCCCACTTTCCCACTCTCCCTGTGTCCCTCTGTCTCTCTCCCACTATCCCTCTCTCCCACTCTCTCTCTCTCCCACTTTCCCACTCTCCCTGTGTCCCTCTGTCTCTCTCCCACTATCCCTCTCTCCCACTCTCTCTCTCTCCCACTTTCCCACTCTCCCTCTCTCTCTCTCTCCCACTATCCCTCTCTCCCACTCTCTCTCTCTCCCACTTTCCCACTCTCCCTGTGTCCCTCTGTCTCTCTCCCACTATCCCTCTCTCCCACTCTCTCTCTCTCCCACTTTCCCACTCTCCCTGTGTCCCTCTGTCTCTCTCCCACTATCCCTCTCTCCCACTCTCTCTCTCTCCCACTTTCCCACTCTCCCTGTGTCCCTCTGTCTCTCTCCCACTATCCCTCTCTCCCACTCTCTCTCTCTCTCCCACTTTCCCACTCTCCCTCTCTCTGTCTCTCCCACTTTCCCAAATTCAATTTAGATTTCTGCATTGATTAAATGTAATCTAAAACTTCACTTTTGTCTAAAACATAAATATACAGTATACAATTAAATGAAAGTTAATTGGTGGAAGAATAAATAATATAATAAAATTTGTCTAAAATCACAAAGCCAACACTTCACTTTCTGATTTAGGCACATGAAAGCTTTCACACAACACAATGGAAACTTGTTTTCCTCAAATTATTCTGCTTTGCTGTCCCATCTGTTTCAACTTATTATCCACACTTTACCAAATTCCAGGATCATATTCTTTTCATTTTGCTGTGCTGTTATAAAGAGAAGTCATGAAAAGTGGACTGCTTTCAATTTTTCACTATAATGTTGTATATCTTATTCTCAGAACACTTAAAGGTTCACAAACACAACACTAATAAAACATTTTTATGTATGACTGAGGGTACTATAGATCATGAATGGGATTGCATAAGATCAGAAGAAAACATGGCTGCTTTTTTTCAGAAATAGCGCCACTTTTGGCCAAAAGGTTTATCTGGTATTGCAGCTTAGTTCCATTCAAGCTTATAGATACAGTTGTCAATAATGCTGCTCCAACCCACATAGAAGAGGAAAGGAGATGTTTTGGAGACATGTTAGAAATTTTTCCATAAGGGATTATATAGGTATGTACAATTAGTAGGACAGGCTTAGGGGCAGGTTAAAGGGGCAGTCAAACATTCTTTAATGGGCAAAATTGCAACGTAAAATGGGTCAAGTTGCAAACAATTCTAGCTGGCCATATTCACTTCCGGACAGTGAAAGTAACTCTTTAGATTGGTTCATCACATGTTGAGGACATCTCTTTATTTACTTTTGTCACTTTCTGATGCATCGGTGCTTTTGAAATTTACAAGACCACCACTATACGCTTCGTTCATTGACTGGTCGTCTTACCAGACCGCCAAGTGGGGATCATCTTGTTTTAATAACGGCTTCAAATTCCACCTAGCCACCTTTTCAGATACTCTGCTCTGCATCCACTGCTTCTAATATTCCCACCCTCTATCAGGACTTTGCAGTTACTTTCTCCATGCACGGGGCCAAAGAGAATAGTAGGAAAGGCCTTGCTTGCTGTGCTCATCTATCAGCTCCTGGTGTTCATCTACCTTAAGACCCTACATGCCTGTTGCCTTCATTGTGACTTTCCTGTTTTCTCTCAGCATTTGTTCTCCTGGGGTCTCCAGTGATCCTGCCTCGGATTCGGTACTTGTCCCAGTAACCTTGTGCTGCATGGTCAGTTTCATTCCCTGCTAAGCCACAGCCTGGTCACTCCTTGTCCAAATGCTGATGCTCTTTTACCTTTCTTTTGGTTTGCGGTTATCGGGTGTTCTCATTTTCTTATTTTTTTTGTCCTAGCACATCCCGGATGGAGCTGTTTATATTCTCCTGATACTAGTCTTCTCTGGTGGTTATGTTCATATGTGGATTACTGCTAAGGAGTTCCAGCCTTGCAGCTAAGTGATTAGGGGAGAGACCAGTGCTGTTTTCTCTGTGTTTTCTCATTTGCCTTTCCTACACCAATCTTTTATTTTCTGTTAGTTTGTTAGCAATTTACCCTTGCTTGCATTTATTTCTCCTTTGACCACTTGTGCACATGTTTTATGGTTTCACACCTTGGGTCCTTGTCTATTTCTGCATGTTTACTCTATTTTGATTTATAGTGTAAGCAACCTTCCCTCTGGTTCCTCAGAGGATACAATAAACAACTCAAGAGCCTTTCAGGCAGACATGTTCAAATTGAGGATTTCTAGTTGTGTGGCTAGGTATATTCCAGTCTATGCAAGTACCATTACGGTATTGTGCAGCTAGAGATTCTAGTCTGTTCAGGAAGCAGTAGGGTGCAGATATTACTGCAGTAAGATAAGCTATATTACCACTTTACTCATGTTGGAATACTTATGTGAATAACAGATCCAAGTGTTCACTTCACATGTGCCTTCCTGCCTGCTACACCAACACCCAGGGTCTGTGTGCCCACCCGGATTTGTGTCTTAGAAGATCCACCATACCTGGTGAACCTAACAGCAGTAGTGGAGAATACACAGTTCTCGTATCTTCATATGGTGTATAATTGCCCCTCGACAAGTAGGAAGCAGGGGAGCAGTGCACCAGTGAAATAAGAACATGGGAAAAACCCTTTAATAAAGGGAGAAGAGGGAACATATGTGGATAAAAAACAGATTTGAGAGCTCTGTCTAGGTTGGGTGTAAAATACACTGTGTGCAGAATTATTAGGCAAATGAGTATTTTGATCACATGATACTTTTTATACATGTTGTCCTACTCCAAGCTGTATAGGCTGAGAGCCAAATACCAATTAAGTAAATCAGGTGATGTGCATCTCTGTAATGAGGAGGGGTGTGGTGTAATGACATCAACGCCCTATATAAGGTGTGCATAATTATTAGGCAACTTTCTTTCCTTTGGCAAAATGGGTCAGAAGAGAGATTTGACAGGCTCTGAAAGTCCAAAATTGTGATATGTCTTGCAGAAGGATGCAGCAGTCTTGAAATTGCCAAAGTTTTGAAGCGTGATCACCGAACAATCACGCGTTTCATGGCAAATAGCCAACAGGGTCGCAAGAAGCGTGTTGGGCAAAAAAGGCGCAAAATAACTACCCATAAATTGAGGAAAATCAAGGGTGAAGCTGCCAAGATGCCATTTGCCACCAGTTTGGCCATATTTCAGAGCTGCAACGTTACTGGAGTATCAAAAAGCACAAGGTGTGCCATACTCAGGGACATGGCCATGGTAAGGAAGGCTGAAAAACCACCACCTTTGAACAAGCAACATAAGATAAAATGTCAAGACTGGGCCAAGAAATATCTTAAGACTGATTTTTCAAAGGTTTTATGGACTGATGAAATGAGAGTGACTCTTGATGGGCCAGATGGATGGGCCAGAGGCTGGATCAGTAAAGGGCAGAGAGCTCCACTCCAACTCAGATGCCAGCAAGGTGGAGGTGGGGTACTGGTATGGGCTGGTATCATCAAAGATGAACTTGTGGGACCTTTTCGGGTTGAGGATGGAGTGAAGCTCAACTCCCAGGCCTACTGCCAGTTTCTGGAAGACAACTTCTTCAAGTAGTGGTACAGGAAGAAGTCAGTATCGTTCAAGAAAAACATGATTTTCATGCAGGACAATGCTCCATCACATGCATCCAACTACTACACAGCGAGGCTGGTCAGTAAAGGTCTAAAAGATGAAAAAATAATGGCATGGCCCCCTTGTTCACCTGATCTGAACCCCATAGAGAACCTGTGATCCCTCATAAAATGTAAGATCTACAGGGAGGGAAAACAGTACACCTCTCGGAACAGTGTCTGGAGGCTGTGGTGGCTGCTGCACGCAATATTGACCGTAAACAGATCAAGCAACTGACAGAATCTATGGATGGTAGGCTGTTGAGTGTCATCATAAAGAAAGGTGGCTATATTGGTCACTAATTTTTGGGGGTTTTGTTTTTGCATGTCAGAAATATTTCTAAATTTTGTGCAGTTATATTGGTTTACCTGGTGAAAATAAACAAGTGAGATGGGAATATATTTGGTTTTTATTAAGTTGCCTAATAATTCTGCACAGTTATAGTTACCTGCACAAACAGATATCCTCCTAAGATAGCCAAATCTAAAAAAACGCACTCAAACTGACAAACATATTAAGCTTTGATATTTATATTACCCCACAGTGAACAAACAGTATATATTATATTAAATTCAGCTCTACCACCCAGTATATAATGCATAATTCACTTTATTATCAGACTGGAGCACTTGTCCATATTAATAGTGACAAAAGAGGAGCTATTGATTGTCACCTAATGGGATTAATATAGCTTTAGTAATAACGTAAAAGCATTGCTAAAGTATGTACTTAGTAAATATGGAAAATATTTCCTCCGATGGCCCAAAAATCTTGCACAATCAACAGTCTGATACTGACAGCAATATCTGTTAAGTACAGGGTGCGCCAAGACATGCCGATAACAGATGTTGAATGATAGCAAAATCTGCACATGAGAAATAGAAGTGTAAAAATATTATAAAGGAAATAGACTTGAAGTTGAGTTACATTTATTAAGGGCCATTTGGGGTAAACATTTCTGTAAGTCAGTGCATGGAGGAATTTGCTGGATATAAAATAGAAAAAATAGAGGCATCTTAATTCCTGTGGTTTAAAGAGTTATCCGTAATAAAGACAAGATGGCCAGAAGGCAAATATGTCAGGTCAGGTCAGGTCCCCTATGACCTGTCAGGTCCCCTATGCCCTCCAACCTAGCAGCATTGTAACCTGTTCGCCCAAATTCCCTCCCTAACCAGCTTCCACATTAGGTACGGAGAAGTACCAAAGGCACTACGAAAGGGAAGGGAAACCCTGTGTCTAGAGAAAGAGAAGATGGTGACCCCTGACTGATCCTACAGCTAGTCCCTGGGCTACCTCACCATCCTAGATAGGTTCTGCGTTCTGCACCTATGCGCCAAGCAGGATACCTGAACCTAGGTATCCCTAAATATGAAACGGATGGAATGAGCTCTTTGTCAACCCCACTAAACAACTATAGAAGACACAAGGGGGACACACAGGGGGAAAATGCATAAACTACTTATCTACAGATGACATAGGTAGAAGTTCAGCAGAGTTTTCAGCAACGACACCACAGAGGAGTACAAGCCACCTGCTTGCAACCTAGGCTTGCATGAACTGAAATATATCACCAGCACCAATCTAAAGGAAGGAAGTAGTTTTTAAACACCAAGGGAATAATGATGATCAACAGCCGGGTAGAAGTCACGCTTCTGCTGGATTCAAAAGGGAGAGAGATGAATCCTGCAGGAAAGCATTAGTTTCCCTGACTAGTCAACACTCTTTCCATGATCGCACGTTTTCCATGAGCTGGCATCACCACTACCTCCTGGAAAGCTTGCGCATGCGCGCGGCTCATTTCGGTTGCGTCAGTGTGCCTCTGAAGCAGGGTGGACACTTCCCAGCTTTATTAGGCACACTGTGCATGACCGGGAGTTCAGAAGATGTCTCATGTACACATCTTCTGAACTTCCTGTCTTGTGCAGTGTGCCTAATGAAGCCGAGAAACATTCACCCTGTTTCAAAGACACATTGATGTGATGGAAATGAGTTCTCACCTGTTTCTGCAATGGATTCATTGTTAAACTATTTTTCAGTTATCTTAGTTATTGTTGAATCTTATTATTTCTACTATACCAATTCATTATTATATTATTACATTATTTTTTATTTTATTAAAATGTATTTATTTATTAATCATGTTATTTATATGTTTTGTATTTTCTTTGTGTTTATGCTACAAGGTGAATTTATTTTTTGATCTGTTTCATTTATTCTAAATTTGTTAATTTCATGTTCACTGGAGTACCATGTCATTCTTAATTATCTCATGGGTTACGTAGGTGTGCTTCATCTCCACACCCTGTTTTTTTAGTTTCCTTCTGGGGTTTAATTTCCTGCTATGCTACATGCTATTCAACTAACATATTGTCAGCATTAAGAGCGTCTGCTCGAAATGCGTAGGCCGGTTAATCATTTTTCTTATCCATCATGATGAACTTTTAAACTTCCCTTGTTTCTGCATTTTTTTAAATACATGTGATGTTTTCATATGGATATTTTTTCTTTGGTTGCTTTGCATGATTCCATGTAGTTTGGTACCCCTAAATAAAATCCTGAGTGACCAGTTGCATTTAGAAGTCACCTAATTACTAAATTGAGTCCATCTGTGTAATTTAGTCTATAATTTACTTCTAACTACAGCTGCTTTATGAAGACCTCAGAGGTTTGGTTGAGAACATTAGCGACCAAACAGCATCATGGAAATCAAGGAACACACCAGACAGGTCTGGGATAAAGACATGTCCGTCCACCGAAACTGACATCCCAAGCAAGGAAAGCACTAAATAGCGAAGCAGCCAAGAGGCCCATGGTCACTCTGGAGGACCTGCAGAGATCTACAGCTCAGGTGGGAGAATCTGTCCACGGGACAACTTTTAGGACGCTTTCACACTTGCGTTGTGCAGCATCCGTTACAATGCGTTGTGTGACGCATGTGATGGATGCCTTGTAAGTAGTGTGATAATAAAGGCAATGGATTCCTGTGAAATAACACGTTGCGTTAAATTTTCTAGCTGTGAGAGAGAGAGAGAGCCCCCATCATCACCGCACACGCAGGCACTACCGCCTCCATCATCACCGCACACCCCGGCACTACCGCCCCCATCATCACCGCACACGCAGGCACTACCACCCCCATCATCACCGCACACCCCGACACTACCGCCCCCATCATCACCGCACACGCAGGCACAACTGCACTCATCATCATCACACACATCCCGGCACTACTGCACCCATCATCACCGCACACACCCTGGCACTACAGACCCCATCATCACCGCACACATGCAGACACTACAGCCCCCATCATCACCGCACACGCAGGCACTACCGCACTCATCAACATCGCACACCCCCCGGCACAACTGCACCTATCATTACCGCACACGCAGGCACTACCTGAGTGACGTCACCGCTGATCGCGCGACTCCCTTCAGTTTCTGCATGGAGCTCACAGGAGTGGCAGTGTTCTACTGCCGATCCTGTCAGCTTCATGTAGCAGAGCTGGATGCATCGCGAGATCTCGTGTGGATTACGCCGGACCGGGAGGGCGATTTGGGGATTTTAATAAAGTGGTGAAAGAGGGTGTTTTATTGTCTTTTATTTCAAATAAAGTTTTTTTTCGGGTGTATGTGTTTATTTACTTTCACTTACAGGTTAATCGTGGAATGTGTCTCATAGACACCTGCCATAATTAACCTAGGACTTAGTGGCAGCTATGGGCTGCTGCCATTAACTCCTTATTACCTCGATTGGCACCGCACCAGGACAATTCGGGATGAGCCAGGTAGAGTCCCGGGACTGTTGCATCTATTGCATGCGGCAATTCGGGGCGGCTGCTGACTAATATTTTTAGGCTGGTAGGCTCCCCATAACGTGGGGCTCCCCATCCTGAGAATACCAGCCTTCAGCCATGTGGCTTTACCTTGGCTGGTATCAAAAATGGGGGGGACCGCACGTCGTTTTTTTAAATTATTTATTTATTGTACTGCACGATATAGACCCACCCACCGGCGGCTGTAATTGGTTGCCGTGAGACAGCTGCCACTCAGCGTGGGGGCGTGTCTGACTGCAACCAATCATAGGCGCCGGTGGGCAGGGAAAGCAGTGAATACTAGATGGAATAATGAGCGGCCGGTATTTTCAAAAGCAGGAGAAGCCGCCAGAGGAGTGTGACAGCCGTGCAGCGCCACGCCGGTGAACGGTGAGTATGGGAGAGGGGGTGAGAGGGGGAAGAGAGACCAGGAGTGATTTTAAATGATTTAGATCGTTCTGTTGGACATGCTGAGCATGCGTAGTAGAACATGATGAAATCCGTCAGCGGATTCACCCGCTTAGTGCATTGTGGCGGAATCCGCCCCCATAGACAATCATTAGACATCTTGGCAGATTCTAACGGAATCCGTCAAAGTGCGTTATTTTAACGACCCAAGAAACGCTACATGTAGCGTTCCCTCCACCCGACGCTGCGTCAAAATAACGATGCAGCGTCGTCCAGCGGATGCAACGCCGACACTTGCATTACAGTGCGTTGTCAATACAAGTCTATGGAGAATAGCGCTGTGCGTTAATGGACTGCGCTATTCTCCATAGCTGTGGATTGCGTTGAACACAAGTGTGAAAGCAGCCTTAATCATATACTCCACAAAGCTCGCCTTTATGGAAGAGTCACAGGAACAAAGCCTTTTCTGAAAGTAATAATAAGAAGTCCAGATTGCCGTTTGCAGAAAGCCATGTAGGGGACACAGTGAGCATGTGGAAGAAGGTGCTCTAATTAGATGAGACCAAACTAGAAGTCTATGCATTAAATGGAAAACTCAGAATGTGGCAGAAAATTAACACTGTATATCACTATGAAAACACCATTCCACAGTCACACATGATGGTGGCAGCATCATGCTGCGGGGATGCATTTCTTCAGCATTGACAGAAGGACAACCTCAAAAGTACTGCTAGAGCTACAATGGAATGGGTTATGTCAAGGATGACAGCCTGGGAGATCGCGCACATGTCCCACCACTGCCACCAATCATCACAAATCGAGAGATGATTGATGGACGAAGCAACGGCTGCTTTTACTACTAAGCTGATTTCACAGTAAAGGTATAGTATATATACACCCGATAATAATGCATAGAATATATATGCTTCGATATGGTCACTGCCGTACCCCACAATAACCCAAGAAACCAATCGCTTATACAGGCCAATTAGACACTCGTTATTAGTAAATTTGGCATCACAATACTTCAGGGATATGGTTCATGGTGGACAAGGAACTAAGCTATTATATTTTATATATTTTTAATACAAAAAGTAGGCAGTAGGGATGATTGTACGCAAACTGTAGAGCATTAGCATGTGCACAGATGTAAAAAAAAGTGCACGCGCTGCCAACATAATCATGGGCGGCATGATATTCACATAAAGAAAAGGGGGCAAGCCAGGAGGACGCCGGGGAAGGAATAAACGCCGAGGACCCGACTCACAAAGACCCGTCCATGTTGCACCAATCAAAGTGCAGGGCTTTTTTTGTAACTTTGATTAGATATTTAATCAACCAAGCATTGCATCTTTCTATAACAGGTATGCCTGGATTCAGCATCTTACTGCCATTATAGCACTGCCTTTACCTCATATAGCCAAATCCTGCTAGTTAGCCCTCATTAAAGAGGCATTCCCATCTCTAAAATCCTATCCCAATATGTAGTAGGTGTAATAATAATAATAATAATAATAATAATAATAATAATAATAATATTAGCAAATACCTCCAATTAAAAAAAATGTAGTATAGTTCTCCTGATTCACAATGTCTCTTATCTCATGTTAAGGACATTGCAGGACCTTAGGTATCCATGGTTACAAACACACATATAGTCACAATTAGTTAGTTGCTAGTGGTCATAACCATGGATACCTAAGGTCCTGCAAGATCTAGTGTCAAATCCTAAATGTCCTACGAGCTTAGAGCTGGACTGAATATTGTTTGATGCTGGCCAGTAAAAGTCTAAAAGATGAAAAAATAATGATATGGCCCCCTTGTTCACCTGATCTGAACCCCATAGAGAACCTGTGGTCCCTCATAAAATGTAAGATCTACAGGGAGGGAAAACAGTACACCTCTCAGAACAGTGTCTGGGAGGCTGTGGTGGCTGCTGCACGCAATGTCGATCATAAACAGATCAAGCAACTGACAGAATCTATGAATGATAGACTGCTGAGTGTCATCATAAAGAAAGGTGGCTATATTGGTCACTAGTTTTTTGGGGCTTTGTTTTTGCATGTCAGAAATGTTTATTTCTAAATTTTGTGCAGTTATATTGGTTTAACTGGTGAAAATAAACAAGTGAGATGGGAATATATTTGGTTTTTATTAAGTTGCCTAATAATTCTCCACAGTAATAATTATCTGCACAAACAGATATCCTCCTAAGATAGCCTTTTGGGTTGATTGAGAACATAGTTGTTGTTGATCAATAATAAAAAAAATCCTCTAAAATACAACTTGCCTAATTCTGCACACAGTGTACTGAATCAGAAGAACTATAATACATTTCTAATTGGAGGCATTTGCTATTTATGATGTTATAATTTAATTATTATTATTATTATTATTTTTACATGTACTACATATTGGGATAGGCTCTTGGAGATGGGAATACCCTAATGTCACTACTGTAGACCAGCCAAGACAATCAAAGCTGAAAGGGGACATTGCCCTATATTGGGGGAACCATGCCCCGGTATTGCCTAATTCCTTAAGTCATGTCAAACCCCTTTAAGAAGAACAGAAAAGGAAAAGTGAAGTAATTGAAAAGAAAAAAAACAACAAAGGTAAGAAAATAAGATAAATTTATTTCAACTTTAACCAAGCAGCCGTGATTTAGAGTAGATTGGATTCAGCAGGAGCAGCATTAGGTAATTTTGTTAATACTTAGAGGTAGATATTGAAGTTTATTTGCGAAGACTGACAATAAATATTCTATGGTTTACATAATTTCAAAATGACAACACACAAGAATTTCAATGGAAGAATGCGTGCCACGGGCTAATCACAGACTAACAAAGATTTTGTTAGATGAGGACTGTTGGTTTTTATTAAAGGGAATCTGTCTGCAGGTTTTTGCTATGTAATCTGAAGCCAGCATGCAGCAAGGGTGAACACAGAGAATTCAGGGATGCCTGTCCTGTCACAGTCCGATCTGTTGTTTTTTTGCTATGTTTGTTTAGACATTAGACCTTTATTGCAAGGACTACAATGTCGCATGCATGGCAGTCAGGCACGCCCCCTCCTCTCATTGACACCTCACTATAGATGTACAATATTTATAGTGAGCCTGGTGTGGGCGGGGGCAGCTCTCTCGGCTCTGCTACATGACTAAATCTAAATCTGATTGTGATGAGCTGCAGCCAGTAATCTAAGTAACACATTGGAGGATTCAGAATCTCCTTGCCAATGTGGCGCCCCTGACCTGGTCAGGCACCACTGAGTACTGCACCCATGCTGGGTCAGTAGAAACAGGTAATCCCAAACGCTGAGTAGGGTGTGTACACACAGGCACCCTTTGACCAGGACACACACACACACATTAGAGGGAACCCCTGGGCAGACCCAGGAGGGGGAGGAGCCTCCACATCTCAGTTAGTGTGGTACTGTAGTGAATCTGGGAGGGGAGTTGTGCAGTGGCAGTCAGAGGAGGAGTGGAGTAGCCATGTCTGAAGTGTAGGGCTGAAGAGCAGAACACTGTCAGACCCTGCACGTGCAGTGGCTGCTGGTGGGGAGAACATTACTAGCAAGTCAGACTGAAAGACACCTGAAGAAAGAGAGCAGTAAGGAGTTTAGTATGAGGACTCCTGGTAATGAATGCACACACGGGGGACAGGCCCCTAGAGCCAGACATCCATTTAGTGGTCTGCTGAATCCTGCAGGCGGTGGGACTACAGATTCCACGCCAACCAACACAGAACCCGCAGCATCAACAGCAACGAGGGGGCCCATAAGGAGGATCGAGCATGGAGCCATCTTATCCTTGGCCCACGCTGTCAGCAAACGGGTCAGAAAGGGGAGAAAGGTAGCAGCGACTTCCCTGGATGCATCCCACAGTACCTTATGTCCGGGGTGGTCCGAAACAAAGGTGCTAGGAAGGCGAGTCAGCAGTCACCCCTATATCAGCCTGAAGGATACCTGGTTCCACTTGGTTCATTATAGCATCGCCCGGGTTGCCTCACTCTACCAGCAAAAAAGTGAGTAAAAACCCTGAAAGACATTTCTGGACTGTGTGTGAGTTCTTCTGTGGCCTGTGGTACTATACACATACACCAGAGCCCCTGGGGCCAGCCTCACTCTCGGGAGGCCACACCATCTAACTGTAATTACCATCAGCCTCAGATGCTCGCTAAACTGCAGTGGCGGTCACCCATCACCCTGACGGCAATACCGAGAGTGGAGTCACGACTCCTATAGAAGTGAACCTACAGAGAAGTCCCCGCAGTGTCACGCAGACGAACGCTGCAGCACTATGGTGGGAGACTCACCTACATCATTCTGCTCTCAGATAGGGTAGCAAAAACCTGCTGACAGATTCCTTTTAAAGCATTTCTGTGTTCTGATTCCAACTCTGCAACCAGAAATTTGCTATCGAGCACCAATTTTCCATAATTTTCTTTTTTTACAAAAAATTATATTGCCCCTTCATAAATTATTTTATATTTTTAGATGCTGAGATTGTTATAACTTTCCACTGTTCCTATGAAGTAAAGCTTTGTTTTCATACTAATACTAACTAATACTAATTACTAACGTAATAAACAGAGCTCTGGATTTTTTCCAAGGTTGACTAATCTTAAGGATTTGCACGCTTTGGGGTTTCACGGGTTAGATACCGAAATTTTCATTACATCACTGTCCATTTTGAATATCAATTGGTTTTTAATGCTGTTTTCTTTTACTTTAAACTCTTATAAAAAAAAAATATTTTAATGCTTAGACACCAAGTCTAAAAGAAACGTATGAAAATATGTCAACATCCTATACAAAAACTATGAGTAGATTTTTTTGGGTTGAGCTGAAGGTATTAGCCTTGGTGTTTGGGTTGTGCATCTCTGCTATACAAAGTTTTGTTGTTTTCTCGGTCAATGGGAGACAGCAAAAACCATTTCAGAAAAAGCGATGGACACAAAGAAACAGTTTGACTCCTGGAAGAAATAATGTCCTGCATAAGCCTCTGGTAGCTCCAGAAAAACGTTTCCTTCCAACACTCCACATAAAACCTGGCCTGATGAAGAACTTTGTGAAGTTGATGGATCATGATGGTGAGGGTTTTGCATACCTTACACATAAGTAGGCACAAATTAGCGATGCCAATATCAAGGAAGCAATTTTTGTGGCGTCACAAATAAGGGAAATTATGAAAAACAGGGATTTTGACACAAAATTAAGCGAGACTGATTCACGACAGTCCTTAGAAAATGTAGTGGTGAACTTCCTTGGCCACCACAAAGCACCAAACTATAGAGATCTGGTGACTGAGTTATTACAAGGCTACAAAAAATTGGGATTTAATATGTCTCTCAAGATAAATTTCCTGCACTCCTATTTAGATGTTTTCCCCAATAACATTGGAAATGTCAGTGACGAGCACGAGGTGCGGTTTCATCAGGACATTGCGCTACTTGAAGGCCGTTACAGTTAGGTCCAGAAATATTTGGACAGTGACACAATTTTCGCGAGTTGGGCTCTGCATGCCACCACATTGGATTTGAAATGAAACCTCTACAACAGAATTCAAGTGCAGATTGTAACGTTTAATTTGAAGGTTTGAACAAAAATATCTGATAGAAATTGTAGGAATTGTACACATTTCTTTACAAACACTCCACATTTTAGGAGGTCAAAAGTAATTGGACAAATAAACCAAACCCAAACAAAATATTTTTATTTTCAATATTTTGTTGCGAATCCTTTGGAGGCAATCACTGCCTTAAGTCTGGAACCCATGGACATTACCAAACGCTGGGTTTCCTCCTTCTTAATGCTTTGCCAGGCCTTTACAGCCGCAGCCTTCAGGTCTTGCTTGTTTGTGGGTCTTTCCGTCTTAAGTCTGGATTTGAGCAAGTGAAATGCATGCTCAATTGGGTTAAGATCTGGTGATTGACTTGGCCATTGCAGAATGTTCCACTTTTTTGCACTCATGAACTCCTGGGTAGCTTTGGCTGTATGCTTGGGGTCATTGTCCATCTGTACTATGAAGCGCCGTCCGATCAACTTTGCGGCATTTGGCTGAATCTGGGCTGAAAGTATATCCCTGTACACTTCAGAATTCATCCAGCTACTCTTGTCTGCTGTTATGTCATCAATAAACACAAGTGACCCAGTGCCATTGAAAGCCATGCATGCCCTTGCCATCACGTTGCCTCCACCATGTTTTACAGAGGATGTGGTGTGCCTTGGATCATGTGCCGTTCCCTTTCTTCTCCAAACTTTTTTCTTCCCATCATTCTGGTACAGGTTGATCTTTGTCTCATCTGTCCATAGAATACTTTTCCAGAACTGAGCTGGCTTCATGAGGTGTTTTTCAGCAAATTTAACTCTGGCCTGTCTATTTTTGGAATTGATGAATGGTTTGCATCTAGATGTGAACCCTTTGTATTTACTTTCATGGAGTCTTCTCTTTACTGTTGACTTAGAGACAGATACACCTACTTCACTGAGAGTGTTCTGGACTTCAGTTGATGTTGTGAATGGGTTCTTCTTCACCAAAGAAAGTATGCGGCGATCATCCACCACTGTTGTCATCCGTGGACGCCCAGGCCTTTTTGAGTTCCCAAGCTCACCAGTCAATTCCTTTTTTCTCAGAATGTACCCGACTGTTGATTTTGCTACTCCAAGCATGTCTGCTATCTCTCTGATGGATTTTTTCTTTTTTTTCAGCCTCAGGATGTTCTGCTTCACCTCAATTGAGAGTTCCTTAGACCGCATGTTGTCTGGTCACAGCAACAGCTTCCAAATGCAAAACCACACACCTGTAATCAACCCTAGACCTTTTAACTACTTCATTGATTACAGGTTAACGAGGGAGACGCCTTCAGAGTTAATTGCAGCCCTTAGAGTCCCTTGTCCAATTACTTTTGGTCCCTTTAAAAAGAGGAGGCTATGCATTACAGAGCTATGATTCCTAAACCCTTTCTCCGATTTCGATGTGAAAACTCTCATATTGCAGCTGGGAGTGTGCACTTTCAGCCCATATTATATATATAATTGTATTTCTGAACATGTTTTTGTAAACAGCTAAAATAACAAAACTTGTGTCACTGTCCAAATATTTCTGGACCTAACTGTATATGCGAAAATGGAGCTCCAAAATGCCCACAGACTATTATTTGGCACTAAAAAGGAACGCACCTACAATATTCAAGAAAATATAACAATTACTTTTCAATAATTAGAAAAAAATTAAATTTGTGACAAGTAATTTCTGTTAAAAGCAAAAATGTTAAAAAATTTAAACACGTTACTCAAAATCCCTGCCCGATAGAAAAAATGTAAAAGCAGATTTGGAATCAGGGGACAAATTACCATAACAAACAGTCTATTTCATCCATTTAATACAAAAAAGTAACATTTTGTAGGCCAGTAGATTATTTTGGGAAAAAATTGACACAAATGATTCCTAGTGGGAGAGTGACCCTACATAGTCTGAAACAGTCCAACCAGCGATACAGCGGATATGGTCACACGTCATACCCATGTGACTAGGAAAATAGTAATGCTCCATTATCAGTTTATTCATATATTTCCAGGCGGAATAACCACAGAATTGTTATTTAATGAAGAATTTAAACCATGTAGGAATTTTAGAAGTCAACAAGGAGGTCACAAAACTACGATGGGACTTATAATTAGAAGTTTGGTTCGGTGGATTCATCCGGATTTAGTTCGGTTTGGTATCCGTATTTGACCTGACCTCCGATAGAAGTCACTAATTGGGCAGTTTGGGTCTCTGTCCACATATCACCAGCCATAAATAGAACACTTGCGTGGAAAGGTAGGCGCAGTTTTTCGTTTTTTTTTTTGTTTGGTGCACGCTACATCTGATCATGCTGTTGTTACCCGCAGTGTGAGCCGATCAAACACTGCTAGTGGCTCACACTGGGCTGAGCACCGAGCGTACCTGAGCACAGCGATGCTCGTGGGATTGTTTTGCATACGTAAAGCTCCCGAACTCCGAACTTGAACACAGACTTTATAAAAAATCAGAGTTCAGTTTTGCAGATCGGGTGCTTTATGTATGCTGAACACTTGTGCAAGCATCACTGTGCTCGGATATGCTCGGTCCTCAGCCCAGCTTGCAGTGTTTGATCGGCTCACACTGGGGTTAACAACAACATGATCAGATGTAGTGTGCAGCAAAAATAAATTAAAAAATGGAAAAAACTCCATCCACCCTCCCCCGGAAGTGATCTTTTTATGGCTGTGGGCGGAGACCCAAACTGCCCAATTAGTGACTTCCATTGGGATTAGGTCATCCGTGTCCCAAATCGAACTTTATCTAAAGTCCAGCTGAACGTGCCAAACCGAACTTCCACGGGTCCGCACATCTTCACTCATGAATGATTAAGAATAATATACCTACCCCGTCCTGAAAATAATCAAGGTTATTAGATGTCACACCACAGTTTCTTGATTCCTTGTAATATTCTTAGAATATAAAGTAGGGGCTACATCATGTTGAAGAGCCATCACTGCTCGCTTGGATTCTTCATTGAGTATCAAGAACTTCCATCCACCATTTATATGAATTTCCTTCATCCTCTTCAAAGAAAAAAAGGTCTTCAGCAGCTGAGGTGTGTTATGCTGTATGAACTGCAGCTGGTGTATACCCTTTTTTTAAAAGGGAATCTGTCAGCAGGATTTTGCTACTTAATCTAAGAGCAGCATAATATAGGGAACGAGAACCTGGTTCCAGTGATGTGTCACTTATTAGGCTATGTGTTGTAATTTCAATGCAATCAATGTTTTTTCAAGAGGATGTTATCACTGTAGGACTATATCTCACATGCAGACCAGTCCAGCTAATCTCAGCAACCCCACCCCCACTACTGATTGGGAGCTTGCTCACTATGTACACAGGAAACTGTCAATCAGGGGGTGTGGGCAGGGTTATACAGAGATCTGCAGTCTGAGTACTGCTATATCTACAATAGGGAAAATAAGGAATCTAACAAAATTGCAAGAAGCAATCCAATAAGTGACATCAGTGGCGTAGCTACTGCTTTTGCCCCCCCGGGGCGGTCGTCAAATTTGCCGCCCCCCTCCGTTGGCCATCGATAATCCAGAATATATATAACTTGGGTATTTTGGGTATTGGTTGATGAATGGAGGGGAGCAGCGGCTGATGGGGAGAGCGGTGGCATATGAAGGGGGGCAGCGGCTGATGGGGAGAGCAGTGGCGTATGAAGGGTGCAGCGGCTGATGGGGAGGGCGGTGGTGGATGCAGGGGGGCAGCGGCTGATGGGGAGAGCGGTGGCGGATGCAGGGGGAGCAGCAAATGGAGGAGGGCGGTGGCAGATCGGAGGCAGTAGCGGCGGTGGATTGGGGGCGGTGACTACTGCTGCTGTGGTGGCGCGGCTGAAAGGGTGCAGTGTCGGGGGCTGATTGGGGCAGCGGTGGATCGGGGGCACTTACCAAATGGCACTTGCAGGGATCACTCTCCTCAGCTTTCACGGATGATGTGAAGCTGAGGGGAGTGGTCACCTGCAGGTCACCGGCCCCAGATCCAAGGTGATTGGAGAGATCGGTCACAAGGCCGATCTCTCCAATCAGAGCTGGGGGCGGGTGAAACAAAGTTCACCTAGCTCCAGCCAGTGATCAGTGTTATAGCTGCACTGATCATGGCTGGATTTCAATGTTTCAGCTATTTTCAATGGCTGAAATATCACAGTGGCTGTGATTGGCTGAGAGGCATTCGTCAGCCAATCAAAGCCTCCGTAGGTCCGGGGGGAGACACCACCCCTCCTGAGGTCAGGCATTGGTCCCCTCCTCCCCGAATCTAAGGTTTTTTCACACCGATCGTAGCCACCGAGGCTCCGGGGCTGTGATTTCGCTATGACGTACTGGGTATGTCATGGGTCGTTAAGTACCAGGTCACCATGACGTACCCAGTATGTCATGGGTCGTTAAGAGGTTAATCAACAATTATTATTTCTTCTGTTTTTCTATTTTTTATTATTTACCCCCAAAATGCCGCCCCCCTGACACGTGCCGCCTGGGGCAGACCGCCCCTCCGCCCCCCCCTTTGCTACGCCACTGAGTGACATATTGCTGGAATCAGGTTCTTTGTCCCTACTTATGCTGCTCTCAAAATTACATAGCAAAAATCTGCTGACAGATTCCCTTTAAATGGAGGGAACACCCATGACTTTTCCAGGAAAAGATGAGCAGTGGTGCCACTCATATTGTGCATCTCATCTATGTATAACAAGAATGTGCTTAGACAATTATTATTTACAGAACTATTAGTAGAATGTGTCCATTACAAATATTTAATTCTTGGAGTGCCTTAAAAATGCACTTATCTTCTAATAAGAGTCACGTCTACTTAGTCTTCTTAGAAGGGATACACAGATTTGTAATAACTACATTATTCTATGGTGTTTTCTTCATAAAAACAGGAATTTCGCGCAGAGTGCAGTTATAGTTGTGTAGTACTGTGCCTCCATCAAACACCTGGGATGTGCTCATGTCCATCCATTTATAATCTTTTCCAGGCAGGAAAATGTCTCTCTGAATCTTGCCTTTCTCAGTAATAGGAGCGATTAACATCTGTGAATAGAGAATGATACAAAGACACATTAAGTCCCTTTGGTGCTTATTAGGGCTCATTCAGATGTCCATTGAAATGATTAGTTAAAATGTTCTTTAGGATTGTTTTTTTAGTTTTAATCCCTTTATGACCAATGAAGGACATATCACGTCATAAGCAGGTGTCAGTTCACGCATAATAACATGGATTGAAAACGCACAGTGACAGCTCCATGCCGACAGCAGTTACTGACAGCTGACCGGCACAGACAGAGATGTGGGGACCACTTTTTGGGTATTTTCTGTCACCTAGGCCTCTCAAAGTCACTTCAAATGTGATGTGGTCCTCCAAAAAATTGTTTTTGTAAAGTTTGTTGGAAAAAATGAGAAATTGCTGATAAACGTTGAAACCTTCTAAGTTCCTGACAAAAAAAAATATGTTTCGAAAATGATGCTTATGTAAAGTAGACATGAGAAATGTTATTTATTAACTATTTAGTGTGACAACTCTCTCTGGTTTTAAGGCATAACAATTCAAAGATTGAAGATTGGGCATTTTTCAGATTTGTTGCCACATTTTTAATATTTTCATAATCATTCCCCTCTAAGGTGGGCTTTGCACACTACGACATCACAGGTGCGATGTCGGTGGGGTCAAATTGAAAATGACGTACTTCCGGCATCGCAGGCGACATCGTAGTGTGTAAAGGCTCGATGATACGATTAACGAGCGCAAAAGCGTCGTAATCGTATCATCGGTGCAGCGTCGGCGTAATCCATGATTACGCTGACACGACGGTCCGATGTTGTTCCTCGTTCCTGCGGCAGCACACATCGCTGTGTATGAAGCCGCAGGAGCGAGGAACATCTCCTACCGGCGTCACTGCGGCTTCCGTAGGATATGCGGAAGGAAGGAGGTGGGTGGGATGTTTACATCCCACTCATCTCCGCCCCTCCGCTCCTATTGGCCGCCTGCCGTGTGACGTCGCAGTGACGCCATACGGCCCGCCCCCTTAATAAGGAGGCGGGTTGCCGGCCAGAGCGACGGTCGCAGGACAGGTGAGTCCATGTGAATCTGCCGTAGCGATAATGTTCGCTACGGCAGTTATCACAAGGATATCGCCGCTGCGACGGGGGCGGGGACTATCTCGCTCGGCATCGCAGCATCGGCCTGCGATGTCGCAGCGTGCAAAGCCCGCCTAAGTCCTGACTAAGCTGCTACTCTTCCCTGCCATTGACCTTTGCAATTGTGACTCATGCAGGGAAAAGAGACTTCCTTTTTCTACATAGAGCTTAGAAGGATTCCGCAAGTCTGTTTTTAATCATGTGATTTCATATACTTACTGGAAAAGAGTAGAATTTACTGGGTAGAAAGGCAAAATTAACAATTGTATGTACACAGTGTTATATTACATGACAACTGCAATATATTAAGAGAATACAAACTTTGATGTGTTTGTTTATTACAATGAATGGGCAACAACTCTGATATTTCTGCAGTCAGCATGACTCCAAATTACAACATCTGTGGCACTGTGCTGTATTATAAAACTGCACATATTAGAGTGGCCTTTTATTGTGTCCAGCCTAAAGCCCCCATCACATTTAACGACTTACCAGCGATCCCGAAAACAATGCGACCTGATAAGGATCGCAGGTAAGGGTACCTTCACACTTTAGCGATGCAGCAGCGATCCGACCAGCGATCTGACCAGGTCAGGATCGCTGCTGCATCGCTACATGGTCACTGGTGAGCTGTCAAACAGGCAGATCTCACCAGCGACCAGTGACCAGCCCCCAGCCAGCAGCGACGTGCAAGCGACGCTGCGCTTGCACGGAGCCGGCGTCTGGAAGCTGCGGACACTGGTAACTAAGGTAAACATCGGGTATGGTTACCCGATGTTTACCTTAGTTACCAGCTCACACCGCTTAGCTTAGCGTGTGCAGGGAGCAGGAGCCGGCACTGGCAGCGTGAGAGCTGCGGAGGCTGGTAACGAAGGTAAATATCGGGTAACCACCTTGGTTACCCGATGTTTACCTTGGTTACAGCTTACCGCAGGCTGTCAGATGCCGGCTACTGCTCCCTTCACATTCAGGATTGTTGCTCTCTCGCTGTCACACACAGCGATGTGTGCTTATCAGCGGGAGAGCAACAATAAAAAAACGAACCAGGGCTGTGTGTAACGAGCAGCGATCTCACAGCAGGGGCCAGATCGCTGCTCAGTGTCACACACAGCGAGATCGCTAATGAGGTCACAAAAAACGTGACTCAGCAGCGATCTCAGTAGCGATCTCGCTGTGTGTGAAGTACCCCTAAGTCGTTGGGAGGTCACTGGTGAGATGTCACACAGTCAGACCTTACCAATGATGCAGTAACGATGAGCGACCTGTATAACGATGAGCGACCTGTATAGGAGGTCATTGTTAGGTGTCAAACACAGCGATGTGTCCTGCCCAGCAGGACATCCCCTTTGAAGAAAATGGTCTGGACCCTTCGGCAACGACTAGCGATCTCACAGCAGGGGCTTGATCACACAGGTGATGATCAAATAGGTATCACACATAACAAGTCACTGGCAAAATCGTTACTGCGTCACAGAAACGGTGACGCAGCAACAATCTCGTTAGCGATCTCGTTGTGTGTGATGGGACCTTAAGGTACCGTCACACTAAGCAACATCGCTAGCAACATCGCTGCTGAGGCACAACATGCTAGCGATGTTGCTTAGTGTGACATCCAGCAACAACCTGGTCCCTGCTGTGAGGTCATTGGTTGTTGCTGAATGTCCTGGGCCATTTTTTAGTTGTTGCTCTCCCGCTGTGAAGCACAGATCGCTGTGTGTGACAGCGACAGAGCAACAACTAAATGTGCAGGCAGCAGGGAGCCGTCTTCTGCGGACGCTGGTAACCACGGTAAACAGCGGGTAACCAAGAAGCCCTTACCTTAGTTACCCGATATTTACCTTTGTTACCAGCGTCCGCCGCTCTCAGCTGTCAGTGCCGGCTTCCTGCTCTCTGCACACGTAGCCGGAGTACACATCGGGTAATTAACCCGATGTGTACTGTGGCTATGTGTGCAGGGAACAGGGAGCCGGCACTGGCAGTGTGAGAGTGGCAGACGCTGGTAACGAAGGTAAATATCGGGTAACCAAGGTAAGGGCTTCTTGGTTACCTGCTGTTTACCATGGTTACCAGCGTCCACAGAAGCTGGCTCCCTGCTGCCTGTACACGTAGCAGAGTACACATCGGGTAATTAACCCAATGTGTACTGTGGCTAGGTGTGCAGGGAGCCAGCGCTAAGTGGTGTGCGCTGGTAACCAAGGTAAATATCGGGTTGGTTACCCGATATTTACCTTAGTTACCAAGCGCAGCATGCTTCCACGTGTTCGACGCTCCAGTGATCCCTGCCAGGTCAGGTTGCTGGTGGGATCGCTGGAGCGTCGCTTAGTGTGACATCTCACCAGCGACCTCCTAGCAACTTACCAGCGATCCCTATCAGGTTGTATCGTTGTTGGGATCGCTGGTAAGTTGTTTAGTGTGACTGGGCCTTTAAGGCACATCTGTCTAATCAGCATCTTGATATGCCACATCTGTGAGCTCTAAGTAGGGAATGAATGGGATGTGCACTTAGGGTACCTTCACACTTTAGCGATGCAGCAACGATCCGACCAGCGATCTGACCTGGTCAGGATCGCTGCTGCATCGCTACATGGTCGCTGGTGAGCTGTCAAACAGGCAGATCTCACCAGTGACCAGTGACCAGCCCCCAGCCAGCAGCGACGTGCAAGCGACGCTGCGCTTGCACGGAGCCGGCGTCTGGAAGCTGCGGACACTGGTAACTAAGGTAAACATCGGGTCTGGTTACCCGATGTTTACCTTAGTTACCAGCTCACACCGCTTAACTTAGGGTACTTCACACACAGCGAGATCGCTACTGAGATCGCTGCTGAGTCACGTTTTTTGTGACCTCACTAGCGATCTTGCTGTGTGTGACACTGAGCAGCGATCTGGCCCCTGCTGTGAGATCGCTGCTCGTTACACACAGCCCTGGTTCGTTTTTTTATTGTTGCTCTCCCACTGATAAGCACACATCGCTGTGTGAGACAGCGAGAGAGCAACAATCCTGAATGTGCAGGGAGCAGGAGCCGGCGTCTGACAGCCTGCGGTAAGCTGTAACCAAGGTAAACATCGGGTAACCAAGGTGGTTACCCGATATTTACCTTCGTTACCAGCCTCCTCAGCTCTCACGCTGCCAGTGCCGGCTCCTGCTCCCTGCACACGCTAAGTTAAGCGGTGTGCGCTGGTAACTAAGGTAAACATCGGGTAACCATACCCGATGTTTACCTTAGTTACCAGTGTCCGCAGCTTCCAGACGCCGGCTCCGTGCAAGCGCAGCGTCGCTTGCACGTCGCTGCTGGCTGGGGGCTGGTCACTGGTCGCTGGTGAGATCTGCCTGTTTGACAGCTCACCAGCGACCATGTAGCAATGCAGCAGCGATCCTGACCTGTTCAGATCGCTGGTGGGATCGCTGCTGCATCGCTAAAGTGTGAAGGTACCCTTAGTCAACCTTACCAAGCTCTAAAGAAGACACAGGTAATGACACTCAGGAGAAAGTAAACAAATGACTTATCTCCAGGATGACTCAGGTACTTAGGTAGAGGAACTGCAACAACAAAGTTTCTCCAGAAGAATACAAGCAGACTGCTTGCACTGATGACTTGTTGAGGGTATTAGATCTACCACCAGCACAGGGTAAGGGGAAATTAAGGTATTTAAAGACACAAATGAAAGTGCTGAAGATTAACAGCTGAAAAGGTCAGGAAATCTGCAGGGTCCTAAAGACAAAAGGATGAAAACCAAGCAGGGAAAATGGGAAAATCAGAGAGCAGCTTGTGTAGCCAAACGCTGCAACTTTCTACATCTGAAAACTACAGGACTGTCTGTCAAGCGTGACACACCAATGACATCACATCCATTTTCTTCTAGGCCATGCCTCTTGTTGGATAAGTTGTATAGACATAACACAGCACCCATATTTTATGGGCACGATCTGCATGTCCATATGTTTCTGATTTGTATACATAGACAAAGGAACATGCCATCCTCAGTTGGCAGATCTCTGAAGCACCATGTGGTGGCACACTTTGTCTCTACAGCTCCTTGTGACAGAGGAACAGACTCTTTTTGCCTATATACAGCCATCGGACAATACTCGTGTGAATATGGACTTCATAGAAAACATTTTAGTACACTCTTTTTGGGACCACTTAGGATTCGAGCTGTCTGACATACAGCAATAAATAAGTTGTCCTCTCTCCTGTGGATAAAGAATAACTTTCAATCTTCAGAAAACCCCTTTAAAACCAGCCAATATTTATACTAATTTATTAACCATCACCTCATCTCCAATCAGAAACTCATTATCTACTGTGAAGGCTACTGGGTCATCTGGACTCAGCCACCAGACAGGTCTAAAGATGGGGATCCCTGTGTTCAGCCAGTCTTCTGCATATTTTAGTAAGAGTGGGGAAACCAAATCTTGATGCTTTTGTACGTATCGCCTTGTTAGGTTCAGTACCTGAAAATAACCATATGATTGATCAATAGTTTTAGTAGTTAAACCACAATATAAAACATTCAAAATCTAACAGTCTAGCTACATGATATGTTATTTTGTATATAGGGTAAAAACTTTTTAAGGGAATGTGTGCACACACAACTTTATTTCCAGAAGGGCAAAGTCAACAATTTTTTCAAGCGGAAGACACTTTACAAAGTGTAAGACCTGTTAATATTTACATATATAGGTTAGAAGACTGTTTGTGGACTTTTCCTTGTGCTATGCTGCCACCTGCTGTCAAAACAGAGAACAGCGGGCACAAAGCCCCTGCTGCTCCGACTGACTTGGTACAGTCCTGGAGCAGGATGTGACGAAAGGAGGAGGAGGAGCGTGTCTACGTGGTGGCTGTTTGCAGAAAGGAGGATGCTCGGCTGTGCTATAAAATAGATGGCCGCAGTCTGCCCTGCTTAACGAGGTCCAAGTACCTCGTTAAGTGTTGCGTGGCGTCTCCCCAAGACACAGATCCAAAGAGGCTGGATGTGGAGCGAGGAGCCAGACAGCACGGGCATGTTACAGATCCAAAGAGGCTGGATGTGGAGCGAGGAGCCAGACAGCACGGGCATGTTACAGATCCAAAGAGGCTGGATGTGGAGCGAGGAGCCAGGCAGCATGGGCAAGTTACAGATCCGGGGCAAAGACTGAACTTTAGAGGTGTCTGCCGGCGGAATACGGGCCCCAACGGTGACGAGGTATCCCAGGCTAAAACCGGCAGTTAAGTGTGCACACTACTTTTAGTTAGGGACAGATAGGGAAAGATTCTGCACTGTGTTATAAGAGTAAAGTAACAAGGACTCTGCTTTTTTTGCTTAATAAGGATTTTTGTGTTTTGCTTTTGGAGGACAATCTGTGGCTTCGCACCCTTGACAAACTAGTCAAAGTAGTTGTATGTATATTACATTATATTTACTGCTGTGCACCTTCCCGCTTCTCTCCCCCTCCTTTCCCGCGCTTTTCCCCCACTTGCGTTGAGCAATACGTTATTAAATTTGCATTGGTTAATCCCCGTGGTTCCGTGCAGTCCTTGCGTATCCCGTCACCTGCTGGTTATTACACAAAGCACAGGGATTTTCTTTCTTGTAGCATCGTTTTAGCATTTATTGGTTATTTAATGAGCACTGTTTTTGAACATGGTGACTTCCAGTAGTTTTTTAAAGTGTTTTTTCAATGTTTTCATAGCGTCTTTTATACTAAGCTTTTCTGGATGTTTTTTTAAACCCCATTCAACAATGAAGAAACTGACAGTAATTTTTGAAGCAAAAACACTGACTGACACCCGGGCATCATCCAAGCATCCCTTACGATTGACTTGTATCAGGTTTACCCAAAAATAAGGCAGTGTTTTATATTATTTTTGGCACCAGAAGATGCCCTAGGCCCTAGGGCTTATTTTTGGGGGATGCCTTAACACACGTTCTAATCACTGACTCTGGCAGAGGTATAGGCTGGATTATGGGCGGGAAGAGGAGTGAATATTCATTCCATTAATTAGCTGGCAAGTGACTATAAACTACCGGGGCTTACAGCAACGTACACCAATAAAAGACACCTATACTGAAAGGACTGCTCAAGGCCTACCTTAGGATACTATTAGTATGATGATCTGCAACAAGGGCTTATTTTTGGAGTAGATCTACTATTTTACGCATACTCCAAAAAGGCCAAAGAATCCTGCTAGGGCTTATTTTTTGGTGGGTCTTATTTCAGGGAAACATGTTATTGTAAGTATGGAGCGTCTTCCAAGCAGAAAGAGCCTGAGGATTGATCAGGTTACGTCATTTAACTGTTTGGCATTTTTGTAAACCTGAACCAGTTAAAAGACACTGAAAAGCCTGAACATATAAACAGCAAGGTTTTTTTTTTACATACAAAGTAATATGCTTATTATTTTGAACCTTTTCTGGACACATTTTCATATGGTTTCAAAGTGGACTCACTCCATATCTGAATAAAAAAATGTCAGGTGAATAAACACTAAAGCTTACATTTTAGTATTAGGAGACAGAATATCTATTTATGTATAACTTTAGGTAAGAAGCTTATAGAAGAGGATTAATATTACCCAACCTGAGGTAGTCTCTGGCTGCTGCTGTCACTTGCTTCTGGGGCCTCTCATTATGCTCATGAATATTCACTGCACCGCAGACCCGGAAGCAGCAGTGCCATAGACAGCCCCAGGGTCAGGTTAGTAAAAAGGTCCTGTTCTCTATGGATAGCACACGGAGAACACAAGTGTGCCAAAATCACGGCACACGGAGAGCCATACGCACCTTCAACACGGTCTTTGCAAAACGTCTGTGTTTTGCACGGACGTGTAAAAGAGGCCTTTTTTGAAGTATTTGGATGTCTTAAGGCTGCTTTACACGCAGTGACATCCCGATGTCGCTCGTGAAAGCACCTGCCCCGTCGTTTGTGCGTCACAGGCAAATCGCTGCCCGTGGCGCACAATATCGCTAACGAGATGTCATTGGGGTCACGGAATTCGTGACGCACATCCGGCCTCGTTAGCGACGTCGTTGCGTGTGACATATACGAGCGACCGCTAATGATCAAAAATGCTCACCTAATCGTTGATTGTTGACACATCGTTCAAATCCCAAATATCGTTGCTGTTGCAGGACGCAGGTTGTTCGTTGTTCCTGAGGCAGCACACATCACTACGTGTGACACCCCAGGAATGACGAACAACACCGTACCTGCATCCTCCGGCAATGAGGTGGGCGTGACTTTCCTGTGGCTGCTCTCCGCCCCTCCGCTTCTATTGGACGCCTGCCGTGTGACGTCGCTGTGACGCCGCACGAACCGCCCCCTTAGAAAAGAGGCAGTTCGCCGGCCACAGTGACGTCTTTAGGCAGGTAAGTATGTGTCACGGGTACTAGCGATATTGTACGCCACGGGCTGCGATTCTCCCGTGACGCACAAACGCTGCGTGTAAAGCCCCCTTTTGTGTGCTGCTACACAAGAGTCCTGCAAGAACCACAACCTAAGTGTTTAATCACAAGGTTTCACAACTCTGAGAGTAAATTATCTTTATAAGGTTGGAGCTTAACTTTCAATTACAAAGACACAAATAGCTGCTCTTTCACATAAAGATAATATAGAAATATTTTAAGAGTTTTATAAATGTGTATGCAATGAGCCTCTGAATAGGTTTATGACCAACAAAGGTCTAAAATGAGCCCCTTCCAATGATCTTTTGAGAAACATGCGGTCCGTAGGGTTTTGATTTTTGCACATGACATCTCCTAGGCTGCCCTTGCTAACCGAAGCTGCCCTCACACCATATAATTCAAGTGCTATTTATGACACCAGTATGCTGTAAATGCAGAAATCAGAGGACAGAATATAATCCCGATAATCCCTGGATACATTACCCAGTTATCACAGCAAACCCATGGAGGAGTATTAAATGACATAACAGGTAGAAAGGTAACAATTTGCAGCCATCGGATAAAAAGTTCCACATCTGTTATGAACTCATCAGATAGTGTCCCACCTGGAATACAAGGGAAGAAATTACGGGTATTGTACTTGGAATACATACTATGCAGAAAACACATATTGCTAATGGGTGCATTACATTTTTGAGCATTAACCAGAAGCTGAGATGCTAGTGTTTCCAAAATTATTCCTACCGTGTTTTTCCAAAAATAAGACCTCCCCAAAATAAGCCCTTGCAGGAATTTTCAGCATTTTCGGAGCAAGACTTAAATACTGTATAAGCCCTACCTCGAAAGTAAGCCTGAGTCGCGGTTCAATAATGAAGTGTCCGTGCAGCTAAAAATGTTATTAAAGATACTGCAGGACACTTCATTATATACAGCGGGCATCCCACAATCATTATCACCAGACGCCGAGCTGGAGGACCTGCAGCGATCGCACACCCACACACATCCGATCTCACACATGCAAACATCGGATCACACACACAAACATCGGATCGCACACACATCAGATCGCACACACTCACTATATCCAGCGACACTGATTTCTTCTCGCTAGCAGAATCCTGAGAGGCTGTGCAGTGGAGCGCAAGGACCCACTGCAATGCTTGCTTACAGGACCTGCAGACACGTGACTTCCATCATTCCCTGCGGTCGAAAGAATTCTGTAACGCTGGATGTAATGAGTGAGTCTATGAGTCTGTGTGTGATCTGCTATTTGTGAGTGTGTCTTTTTGTGTGTCTATTTGTGAGTGTGTGATTTGTGAGAAGCAGTTGAGGACGGCGAGCAGCATACCCACCGGAGATCACAGGGAGGACCTGGGAGCCACGCAGACGTCCTCCGGGTTTGGTAAGTATGAGTCTCTTTTTTTGGGGGGGGGGGGGTAAACTTACCCCCAATCATGTTTCTCCAAGAATAAAACCTCCTCCAAAAATGAGCCCTAGTGCTTTTTTTGGGGGGGCGTTTAAGTGGTTTCAAACGCTAAAAATGATCTCACGTGCCTCTGCCCACCCATAACAGGTGTGAAGAATGGGAGGGTATTACCGAGAGTAAAAGGCAGTCAGTTGACCAGGAGCACGTATTGGCTTCCATTCACATTTAGAGGTTGCCAAGAAGCTCGAAAACAACACCAACATCTCAAAGAAAACTGCAGCAGCAAACTTGCGTTGTTGGATATTTTTCAGCAGACTAATATTAGTGCCACTGTGTGATTTTCCACGATCTGACAATGCATTGCAATGAACGTCATCATCATAGAGCTCTGAGCTAAAAATATGGCATATTGTTAACCAGAAGCAACTTCTGTGATTACCTGTTCTTTTCCACTTGGTTAGATAATAAAATATAACTACATAGAGCTCATGTCACGATTCTCTGTTCAGAGGATCTCACAGACCTGGAGATGCTCGGCGGCACTTACAGATCGGGCAGTGTGTCTAGTCCTTTGTGCAGAGCATCTTGCCCTTGAAGATGCTCTGAGGCGCCGTCCTTGTTAATGAACTAGCAACTTGGACACTATACTGGAGTCCCGGTTGGCTTTGGGAGGTGCCGTTTCATCTTCCGGGTAATTGCTCAGGCTTCTTTACTGAGCATGCTCCTCCAGTACTCTTCCAGTTGTATTCTCTGGCTCTGCTGTGTTGCCATAGTTTGCGTGTCTGCTAGCATTCTGACCTTGGTACTCTGACCCCGGACTGTTGTTGGTCTTCCCTCTGCCTGCACCCTATTTCTGTTGTGCTTCCTGTCTTGGACCCTGGACCATTATCTGATTACGTCTTTGCTTGCTAGTACTACTACATGCTCTCCTGGTATTGTGACCCTCAAATTGTGCCCTGACTACATCTCTGTTTACCCCTTATGATTATATGTGACCTCCTGTTACCAGACCCCGGCTCTCCTGATTACCCTTCCGTTCATGCGACCCCGTAAGGAAGTGACAAGCGTTACAGCTCGACTTGTCATCTATAAAAGTGTTTAAATATAATTTCTACTTTACTTTTTATTGAACCGGGAGAGACAATGAACTTGTCAAGTTTCTTTTAACCGCTAGGGTCCTATATAAACACTGGATAACATATAGCTGGGATGATGTAGGAAAACCTGCACTCACAGGGAGTTGGATCCGATGAACCTTGAGGTCCCTTCCAACTCTACCATTCTATGATTCTATATGTTTACCTAGGACCTTGAGTCCTGACTAAAACTAGCTATATAATGAGGGAAAAGGCGTGCACTCTGAAAGATACGAGGTGCAAGTAGTTGGGTAAACACCCTAGTAATATATTTAGTAACACTGCACACTCTAAATTGCGTATGAGTGAACAAAAATGTTTTTTATTTTTTAAAAAAACAAAAGCCAAGCAAAGGAAGTGAACTTATTATGACAGATAATTTTCTCTGACGTTTCGGCCTACGGCCTTGTTCACAGAATTTTACCCGCACCTTGACTCAGTGTGAGTCTTCACATGGAGCCAAGGTGCGGGTGCGCCGGCAATTACATGACTCAGCTCGCACATCCTATACATCTGGGACAGACTACCCCTGCTCTAATCACTTTACTACTACTATGACATTTAGCCTTCTCTAAGGACATTGAACCACCTTGACAGTAAAATTCTGTGAACCGTAGGCCGAAACGTCACAGAAAATTATCTGTCATAATAAGTTCACGTCCTTTGCTTGGCTTTTGTTTTTTAAAAAAATAAAAAATATTTTCGTTCAATTAAACGCAATTTAGAGTGTGCAGTGTTACTAAATATTAAACTGGCCATATACATTACATGAATGTTGATGAACCCAATGGGCAGTCCGGTGACTCAGTGGTCGTCACTGTTGCTTTGCAGTGCTGAGGTCCTGGGTTCAAATCCCACCAAGGACAAGATCTGTAAGGAATTTGTATGTTCTCCTCATGTTTGCATGGATTTTCTCTGGGCTGTTTAGTTTCCCCGCACACTCCAAAAACCATACTGATAGGGGATATACAGTTAGGTCCAGAAATATTTGGACAGTGACACAATTTTCGCGAGTTGGGCTCTGCATGCCACCACATTGGATTTGAAATGAAACCTCTACAACAGAATTCAAGTGCAGATTGTAACGTTTAATTTGAAGGTTTGAATAAAAATATCTGATAGAAATTGTAGGAATTGTACACATTTCTTTACAAACACTCCACATTTTAGGAGGTCAAAAGTAATTGGACAAATAAACCAAACCCAAAGAAAAATTTTTATTTTCAATATTTTGTTGCGAATCCTTTGGAGGCAATCACTGCCTTAAGTCTGGAACCCATGGACATCACCAAACGCTGGGTTTCCTCCTTCTTAATGCTTTGCCAGGCCTTTACAGCCGCAGCCTTCAGGTCTTGCTTGTTTGTGGGTCTTTCCGTCTTAAGTCTGGATTTGAGTAAGTGAAATGCATGCTCAATTGGGTTAAGATCTGGTGATTGACTTGGCCATTGCAGAATGTTCCACTTTTTTGCACTCATGAACTCCTGGGTAGCTTTGGCTGTATGCTTGGGGTCATTGTCCATCTGTACTATGAAGCGCTGTCTGATCAACTTTGCGGCATTTGGCTGAATCTGGGCTGAAAGTATATCCCGGTACACTTCAGAATTCATCCGTCTACTCTTGTCTGCTGTTATGTCATCAATAAACACAAGTGACCCAGTGCCATTGAAAGCCATGCATGCCCATGCCATCACGTTGCCTCCACCATGTTTTACAGAGGATGTGGTGTGCCTTGGATCATGTGCCGTTCCCTTTCTTCTCCAAACTTTTTTCTTCCCATCATTCTGGTACAGGTTGATCTTGGTCTCATCTGTCCATAGAATACTTTTCCAGAACTGAGCTGGCTTCATGAGGTGTTTTTCAGCAAATTTAACTCTGACCTGTCTACTTTTGGAATTGATGAATGGTTTGCATCTAGATGTAAACCCTTTGTATTTACTTTCATGGAGTCTTCTCTTTACTGTTGACTTAGAGACAGATACACCTACTTCACTGAGAGTGTCCTGGACTTCAGTTGATGTTGTGAACGGGTTCTTCTTCACCAAAGAAAGTATGCGGCGATCATCCACCACTGTTGTCATCCGTGGACGCCCAGGCCTTTTTGAGTTCCCAAGCTCACCAGTCAATTCCTTTTTTCTCAGAATGTACCCGACTGTTGATTTTGCTACTCCAAGCATGCCTGCTATCTCTCTGATGGATTTTTTCTTTTTTTTCAGCCTCAGGATGTTCTGCTTCACCTCAATTGAGAGTTCCTTAGACCGCATGTTGTCTGGTCACAGCAACAGCTTCCAAATGCAAAACCACACACCTGTAATCAACCCCAGACCTTTTAACTACTTCATTGATTACAGGTTAACGAGGGAGACGCCTTCAGAGTTAATTGCAGCCCTTAAAGTCCCTTGTCCAATTACTTTTGGTCCCTTGAAAAAGAGGAGGCTATGCATTACAGAGCTATGATTCCTAAACCCTTTCTCCGATTTGGATGTGAAAACTCTCATATTGAAGCTGGGAGTGTGCACTTTCAGCCCATATTATATATATAATTGTATTTCTGAACATGTTTTTGTAAACAGCTAAAATAACAAAACTTGTGTCACTATCCAAATATTTCTGGACCTAACTGTAGATTGTAAGCCCCAATTGGGACAGTGATGGTAATGTATGTAAAGTGCTGCCTAATACGATGTCGCTATATAAGCAATGCATAATAAATATTAAAGCTGTTAATTTCAGAAGGATTGACCCACCATTTAATAGGCATGAGACCTTCCCTACTTTCCACTGATGGCAGATGGCAGGATAGAAAATGTTTGAGGGGTTGTATTTCATTTAACCTTTCATTTCTGCATGAGATAAGCCACCACCAGAGATTTTTGGCAGGGGTTACTCCCTTTCCCCATACAGAACTTATACACATCCAATATTCATGCAGACAATCAGGAGATTGGAAAAGAGTGGTGTTGGCCAAACAAACATTCGATCATTGTGTTTTTGATGTCTCTTCTACAGTCTTCTACTGTGTTAGGCCTCTTTCACACGTACATGCCTCCGGTTGGCAGTTTTCTCACGTACCGGATACACGTACACACGTACACCAATGTTACCCTATGGTAACAGGCATATTAACGTAAATCCACACGGAACATGTGTCCGTGTGCATTGTACGTTTGTGCGTGTTAAAAAATGGCCGACATGTCCACGTTTCCTCTGGCATCACGGGTGTCACACGGCCCGCACCCGTACCACACGGATGTAGTATGGATGTGGTCCCGTGTGACACGCACCGGAGAAACACGTGTCATTATTTTAAAATAAAAAAAAACACATACTCACCTCCACCAGCCCTGCAAAATCTTCCGCTGCAAACAGTTGCTGCCAACCGCTGCACATTATGAGCGTGTTAAGGAGGTGGGCGTGATGTCACGGGCGCTGATCTCCGCCCCTCCACTCGGCCGGAAGCAGCATCAGCGGGGAGTGGGCGGGGCTGGAGCCGAAGATCAGCACCCTGGACAGCAGCATCTACCACGTGAGTATTCAAATTACCCGTTCTCCGTGTGTTATCGCGGGTAGCACATGTAGAACAGACATGGCCCGCACGTACCGGAGACACGTACTTACCAAACGCAACACGCAAGGAAAATAGTATCTCGCGGCACGTGCATGATTTTCACGTGAGTGTGAGAGAGGCCTAAGAATGTTTTCAGTTCTAGGTATCATCTTGTATAGACTGTGATCAAATAAAGGTTCCTGAAATCAAAAATTTTGGGGGGCAGATTTGAGTCATACACATTACAATTTTAGTAGAATCAGTGGACTATGGTGGACATGTTAGTAAAAGCAGGAACAGATTGTCGAGCAAGGTTTGAGGAATAAAAAAAGTGGAAACAAACAATCATTTGTAAATAAACTCAACTTAAGGAAAAAAGCAGCCTTTACCTATTGCATCTGGAATGAAAAAATTGTATCCTAACAAACTGTAGTGTAGGACAGACGGGATGATTCCTTTCAGTCCATGGTAACTCCAATCTGAACGAAGTGGATGCATCTGAACAAAGAGTGGCAAATGATTTGATCTGATGGTGAAGAACAGATTGTTGGTATGACATTTTCCAAAACCTGAACATGCAGTGAATGACCTCTATATTACAGACACCTGTCCTTTCACTACTGGAGCTTCCCTATGGAAATTAATAAGAATTATAAGCTGGATACTAATAAATTGTAGACCCACACTCGATAATTAATAAGTAGCAAAAGGGTCAAGGAGATATACACAATCCAACCATCAGTTGGAACAGAAGGACTCCTAAAACTTAACTTTTAATAGCGTGAAATATTGTGAATACTGCGATTCCCAGGGATTGTTTGTTTGTCTTCTGTGCTGTACATGTATGCTGGGCCTTGTTGTCCTTTTATGTAACCCAACATACATGTTCATTTTTATGTTCACCTTTTATGTGACACTGTCACTTTTAACTTTCACGCTATTAAAAGTTAAGTTTTAGGAGTCCTTCTGTTCCAACTGATGGTTGGATTATGTATATCTCCTTGACCCTTTTGCTACCTATTTGGAAATTAGCATCAAATTCACTGAATACGCATGTGTCAATCAGTTTCTGTGGAGTTCCACTTTACAGTGAAGAAATTGGCAAAACTAAACAACGGAACAGAACAACTTTTAGGGGAATCCAGGTGGGGTTTTTTTGAGCAACGGTGTCAAAAGTACACCGAAAATAAAGAAAAAACCTCCATGAATGAGGACTCTGTGACTACTAATGTCTAGAGATGAAAGGACCAGTGGAATTTTGGGTTCGCTGAGTTCAGCCGGACTTTGGTAAAAATTCAGTTCAAGAACCAGACTTGATTAAGACCCCAATGGAAATCAATGACTGAGCAGTTCGACTCTGCGACCACATACATCCAGCCATAAACTGAGCACTTTCAGGGGAGAGAGGGTGTAGCTTTTTGGGGGAGAACACTACATCCGAAAAAGTTGTTTTTAACCCCAGTGAAAACTATTCAGAGACTGTATATGACTCGCAATGGGCTGAGCATCAAGCGTACCTGAGCATCTGTCACGCTCCCCGGGTCCCCTGCTCCGTTCCCCGGGTCCTCTGCTCCACTCCCCGGCTCACCTGCCACGCTCCCCGCTCTCCAGCCTCCGGTGCCCGTACTTCCCAGGCCCCCTGGTCGCCGCTCCTGGCGCCCGACGGCTTCCCAGTCCCTGGCCGGCTCCCCTGCGTCCTCCTCTCAGCTTCCTGCCCTGGCTTCTGGCACCCGGGCCGTGCGCATGCGCATTAGGGCGCGCGCGCGGTCACTGACCCTTTCTTAAAGGGCCAGTGTCAACTAACAGGAAATGATGCACACAGGTACAGGGTATATAGGGGGTTAATGTCCAAGGGAGCGGGGCCTGTTCTTCGTGTTTTCCCAAGCTAGGAGTCAGGTCTCCTTGTGTTTTGTGAGATACTTACCTCTCTGTCTTTTAGAGCCGATCCTGCATCGCCATCCGGTCCTGCTGTACCTCGAACCCCGAACGCTGCCCATCTGCCATCCTGACAGTCCGTACCATCTCGGATCCCTGCGGTGACCCGTCATCTCGCTCCAACGGTTCCGGACCCCGCCTGACACCATCACGGCTTCCGAACCTGAGCTCCGTCACCCGGACCACCATCAGTGACCTCGTGGTCCCAGGGACTTCTCCATTTTCTCCCAGTGCACGGACTGTCCTGCTACCTAAAGTGCTCCGGCTACCGGACTCCTTTCCCTCATCCGGGAGTTCGGCCCAGTGGATCCACCTCCAGGGTCTACCCGTCCATCTGGCCCTAACAGTAAGAACAGGCCATGGATCCCGCCGAAGCACTAGCGGCCTTGCATGAGGAACTCCAACGCCAGCGTGAAGTCCAGACCCGCATGCTGAATTTTATGACCTCCGTGGACGCCCGCTTGAACATGCTACAAGCCTCGGTCACATCTGCAGCGCCCCGGGCCTCCACTAGTCAAGCCACGACCCCCGCTCCCGTGGCTGCCTCTTCGGATGCTTCCAGACTGCGTTTGGCCTCACCACCCCGGTACGCCGGAGATCCCAAGACCTGCAGGGGGTTTATAAACCAATGCTCCCTCCATTTCACGCAGCTGCCACATCTGTTTGCCTCCGACCAAGCCAAGGTTGCCTTCATCATGTCTCACCTAGAGGGCGAGGCACTGGCGTGGATGAACCCCTTGTGGGAGAAGGAGGAACCTATGACCAAGAACCTCCAGGAGTTCCTGCAGGCCTTTCGCAGCACCTTTGACGAACCCGGACGCGCCTCCGCGTCTGCGTCATCACTTCTCCGGTTACGTCAGGGAACACTGACGGTGGGTCAATACGCCATCCGTTTCCGCACCTTGGCTTCAGAACTCGGGTGGAATAACGAGGCCCTAACCGCCGCCTTCTGGGAAGGATTATCGGGTCGAATCAAAGATGAGCTGGCTGGACGTGACGTACCGTCCACCCTGGACGCCCTGATTACCCTAGCGACTCGAGTGGACATACGCTTTCAGGAGCGGTCCAAAGAGGTATCCCGTGAGAGACGTCCGGTACGGCATTCCTCTCCTCCACAGAAGCCCGCCGTACTCCAGTCCACGGCCTCTGGTGTCTCCGTCCATGAGCCCATGCAGATCGACCGTGTGCGACAGTCTGAACAACGTCGAGCAGAGCGCCTCGCCAAGGGTCTCTGCTTTTACTGCGGAGAGGGCACACACCTGCTACGCGCCTGTCCAGAGAGGCCGGGAAACTCCAAAGCCTAGGGTTGGTAGGAGAGGCCACCCTAGGTGCTGGGACTCTCTCAGACCCAGTTACATGGACTGTGCAAGTGACAACGGGAGAGACGCGGTTTACGGCTGAGGCATACCTCGATTCTGGGGCAGCAGGCAATTTCATCCAGCAGGCCACGGTGGACAAGTACCAGGTGCCTGTTACTCCACTCGCCAAACCTCTTGTGATTGCCTCTGTGGATGGGAGGCCTCTCTCTGACACCATCTCCTGGATCACCAAGCCGCTTGAACTGCGTATCGGTGCTCTGCACACCGAGAACATCGCTCTCTACGTCCTCCCACATATGTCACATCACATCCTGCTGGGCCTTCCCTGGTTGCGGACACACGAGCCTTCAGTCAGCTGGGGCACTGGCGATATCACTCGATGGGGGTCTTCTTGCCATGAGAGGTGTCTGAAGTCCATACAACCTATCCGGCGACCTCCGGTTCCCGAGTCCCTACCGGGACTGCCCTCAGCCTATTGGTCCTTCGTGGACGTCTTTGATAAGAAGGAGTCCGAAGTACTTCCGCCACATCGTCCTTACGATTGTGCCATTGACCTGCTTCCGGGAACTACACCACCTCGAGGACGGATATATCCACTGTCTCCAGCCGAAACAAGGGCCATGTCTACGAACATCACAGAGAGCCTGGCTAAGGGATTCATCCGGAGATCCTCCTCTCCTGCTGGAGCAGGCTTCTTCTTCGTAAAGAAGAAAGAGGGTGACCTACGCCCATGTATAGACTACCGGGGATTGAACCTAATCACCGTGAAAAACAAGTACCCCCTGCCGCTCATCCCCGAATTGTTTGATCGGCTCAGAGGAGCTCGTGTGTTCACCAAGTTGGATCTTCGGGGTGCCTACAACCTGGTCCGTATCCGCTCAGGGGATGAATGGAAGACCGCGTTCAACACTCGCGATGGGCACTATGAATACTGCGTGATGCCCTTCGGCCTGTGTAACGCACCAGCAGTCTTCCAAGAATTAGTGAACGATGTCTTTCGGGACCTTCTCTACGTCTGTGTGGTGGTATATCTGGATGACATCCTTGTCTTCTCTCCGGACCTCCAGACCCACCGAGAGAACGTGCAACTGGTTCTACAAAGACTGAGAGAGAATCGTCTGTACGCCAAGTACGAGAAGTGCGTCTTCGAACAGTCTTCTCTCCCCTTCCTGGGGTACCTCATCACCGATACCGGACTGCAGATGGATCCAAAGAAGGTCTCCTCCATTCTCAACTGGCCTCCTCCTTCTGGACTGAAGGCAATCCAACGCTTTCTGGGATTCGCCAACTATTACCGCCAGTTCATTCCTCACTTCTCGGCTCTGACTGCTCCTCTCTCCGCCTTGACCAAGAAGGGGGCTAATCCAAAGGACTGGTCACCTGCGGCCGACGCCGCGTTTGGCTCTCTAAAGCGAGCCTTTGCCTCCTCTCCTGTACTCCACCGTCCAGAGTTAAACCGCCAGTTCACCTTGGAGGTGGATGCCTCCTCCTCGGGAGCCGGAGCAGTGCTCATGCAGAAGTCCTCCTCCGGGAAGATGGTGACGTGCGGTTTCTTCTCCAAGAGCTTCTCCGCGCCTGAACGCAATTACACCATCGGTGACCGAGAGCTATTGGCGGTCAAACTGGCTCTGGAGGAATGGCGCTATCTTCTGGAAGGAGCAGTGTACCCTGTCATTGTTTACACGGACCACAAAAACCTGGAATACCTGCGGACTGCTCAGCGACTGAACCCACGGCAAGCCAGGTGGTCCTTGTTCTTTGCCCGGTTGGACTTCCAGCTTCATTTCCGACCCGCGAACAAGAATGTACACGCTGATGCCTTGTCTAGGTCTTTCGTGCCCGTGGAACAGGAGGAAGAGACATCTCAACCCATCATCTGTCCAAGTAAGATTATTCCGGTGGCTCCTGTCACCCTGGCCCAGATACCGCCCGGGAAGACCTATGTCTCTGAGACTGACAGGCAAAAAGTGTTACACTGGGGCCATGCCTCGAAAACAGCCGGTCATGCAGGTCAGAAGAAAACATGGAGTGCTATTATACGTCATTACTGGTGGCCATCCCTTCGCACGGACGTCGCCTCTTTTGTCTCTGCCTGCTCCTCCTGTGCCAGGAACAAGACTCCCAAACACCTGCCATATGGCCGTCTTCTGCCTCTGCCCATACCCTCAGTTCCCTGGCAACACATAGTGATGGACTTTATTACGGACTTGCCATTGTCCTCCGGACACACAGTCATATGGGTCGTGGTGGATCGGTTCTCTAAAATGGCCCATTTCGTTCCTATGGCTGGACTGCCCTCTGCCCAGGAACTCGCGGACGCCTATATACATCACATCTTCCGCTTGCATGGCTTTCCATCATACATAGTGTCCGACAGAGGAACTCAGTTCACCTCCCGCTTCTGGAGGGCTCTCTGTAAACAACTGGGAGTGACTCTGGACTTTTCTTCGGCCTACCATCCTCAGTCGAACGGCCAAGTGGAACGGGTCAATCAGATCTTGACCTCCTTCTTACGTCACTACGTCAACGCCCATCATGACGACTGGTCCACGCTTCTTCCTTGGGCTGAATTCTCCCATAACCACCACGTCAGTGAGTCCTCCTCCAGCTCTCCCTTCCATGTCGTTTACGGACTTCAGCCTACCGTCCCATTGCCTGTATCCTCTTCCTCGGATGTCCCTGCTGCTGATGCTGTAGCCCGTGACTTTACAACCATTTGGGACTCAGTTAAGGCCTCCCTTGCACGTGCATCCCTGCGGATGAAGAGACACGCGGACAAGAGACGTCTGGATCCTCCGTGTTTCTCTCCGGGAGATCTCGTCTGGCTTGCTTCCAAATACATCCGACTGAAGATACCATCCTACAAGCTGGGACCTCGCTACATCGGACCGTTTAAAGTCCTCGGCAAGATCAATGAGGTCTCCTACAAACTACAGCTCCCGGCCACGATGAGGATACCCAACTCCTTCCACGTGTCTCTGCTCAAGCCGGTTGTCCTTGGTCCCTTCTCCGCTGCCGCCAGTCCGGCTCCTCCTCCTATTGCTGAGGACGACATCTATGCGGTAAGGGATATCGTGGCCATGAAGACCGTACGAGGTCGACAGTTCTTCCTGGTGGACTGGGAAGGGTATGGTCCTGAGGATAGGTCCTGGGAGCCCAGGGAGAACGTGGGCACTCCTCTGATCCGTGCCTTCCTGTCCCGGTTGCGGGGAGGGGGGCGTGGGGGGGGGGTACTGTCACGCTCCCCGGGTCCTCTGCTCCGCTCCCCGGGTCCCCTGCTCCGTTCCCCGGGTCCTCTGCTCCACTCCCCGGCTCACCTGCCACGCTCCCCGCTCTCCAGCCTCCGGTGCCCGTACTTCCCAGGCCCCCTGGTCGCCGCTCCCGGCGCCCGACGGCTTCCCAGTCCCTGGCCGGCTCCCCTGCGTCCTCCTCTCAGCTTCCTGCCCTGGCTTCTGGCACCCGGGCCGTGCGCATGCGCATTAGGGCGCGCGCGCGGTCACTGACCCTTTCTTAAAGGGCCAGTGTCAACTAACAGGAAATGATGCACACAGGTACAGGGTATATAGGGGGTTAATGTCCAAGGGAGCGGGGCCTGTTCTTCGTGTTTTACCAAGCTAGGAGTCAGGTCTCCTTGTGTTTTGTGAGATACTTACCTCTCTGTCTTTTAGAGCCGATCCTGCATCGCCATCCGGTCCTGCTGTACCTCGAACCCCGAACGCTGCCCATCTGCCATCCTGACAGTCCGTACCATCTCGGAACCCTGCGGTGACCCGTCATCTCGCTCCAACGGTTCCGGACCCCGCCTGACACCATCACGGCTTCCGAACCTGAGCTCCGTCACCCGGACCACCATCAGTGACCTCGTGGTCCCAGGGACTTCTCCATTTTCTCCCAGTGCACGGACTGTCCTGCTACCTAAAGTGCTCCGGCTACCGGACTCCTTTCCCTCATCCGGGAGTTCGGCCCAGTGGATCCACCTCCAGGGTCTACCCGTCCATCTGGCCCTAACAGCATCCTGATGCTCGATAGATGGGTTAGCATTCATACAGAACTCGGACACTGATTTTTTTTAAGTGTGTTTGGTGAAGGCGGAGAGAAGGAAGTCGGTGCTAATTGGATGCAGGGCTCTTGTGATATCACAACCCCATGGGAGCCTCTGCACCGCTAGCTGCAGCACCACAGGAACAGCGCCGTTATGGGAGCCCATGAACTTGAGAGCTGCAGCACCACAGGAACAGCGCTGTTATTGGAGGTGAGTATAGTCTTTATTATTTGACCTGGGGCAAACATGTTGAATCAGAAGCGATTGCCCTTGTAGGGAATTAACTTTACTTATCTTTTGCACAAAATGAGATTCAATGGAATTGGCCAATTTCATTGGATAGTTACAAATCAATTGTCTTACCGAGTTCTTGCAGTAATAATTGCAGAATTTCCAAGCTTTGCAGCTGCTGCTACTGCCACATATTCAGTGTAAGAGTCCCCCTCCAATCCTTTGGGAGCTTGTATTGAATGCTCTAGAAATGTATTTCCTTCTGCCCCTTCAAAGATGACATATTCGGCTCCAAGCTTCTTTATTAAGTTATTCACATTTGTAAAGTACCAATGACTCGCAGCTTCATTGGTGATATTTATTCTCACAGCAAACTGGTCCTTCCATTTTGTCAGGATTGGCGTCTGTAGAGAGAGAAACATGAAAAAACCTGGATCTTCTAAGTTGTGTGTATTAGGGTATGAGATGGGCAATGAGCCCCATAGGGGTGAATGAGCCCATGACTATCGGGAGGGTATAGGGTAGGAAGGGGTTAATGTTGAGGGAATAGGGCTGTGTAAGGGATTAAGGGATTGGTGGTTTGGTGAGCGGCGAGGATTGGGCCAGAGGTCATGAGGGGTAGGGAGAAAAGGGGGGGGGTTTATAAGGGGCAGTTAGTTGCAGTACCTCCTCTTTTGCCGTTGGTGCCAGTCGTGTTTGGCCCGCCCACCCGCCCTTAATATAAAAAAAAAAAAAAAACAAAAAAAAAAAAAACAAAAAACAAAACGTAAAATTATAAAAAAAAAAAAATAACAAAGGTTTATATGGTGGTTTTCTTTGTTTGTCGCAGCGGGGGGATAGGTCCGTTCCTAGAGGCTGGGAGCACCGATAGTCGGTGGGGAGTATGAAGTCACTCAGGGGTAGTGGCTTCAGACAGGATTGGGAACTTGTGGGCGTAGGTCCTGCAGGTTCTGGGAAGGGGTATTTTAACGATGGAACGTTAGTACCCCACACCTTGGGTTGGTTGGACACAGCCGAGGTGGTCCTCTGGGCCAGTGGTATGTTACGGCCAGGGGATAAGGATGATTAGTGGCTTCTTGGACGGACCTATCGGTTGTTTGCCAGTTGGGAGGGTATACATGTATCGGTTTATGTTTAAAGAGGGTGGCATGCTGAGCCACAAGTTTTGATACATGTATACTGTTAAATAAAAGCTGTGGCCATTCGCCCAAAAAAGTTGTTATGTCTTTATTTCAAGTAGAGTGGTTAAGAGGTGTTTTGGTACATGGGAGACCCAATTATCCCTTTTAGATACGTCATGCCCAAGATCAGGCTTCCTCACATTCTGCATGCAGCTTGTTTTCTCTTCCGGAGATGCTAGTGATCTGTGCGCAAGAACGCGATGGCCATGCCCACGATCTGGATTCTGGGAGCAGTGTATTTTCACTGTGTTCTCCAACTCAGAACCCTAGTATCTCTGTAAGAATAAATTGACACACTTTACCTTGGAAAGCCGCGCTGCTAGTCAGTTTTTAAAGTGTTAAAACAAAAATCTCAGTGGGCATGGGATTTCTATAATTCCCATCTACTGTGTTTATACTGTACAACGAGGCATTTTGGACACAGCAAAAACACTCTGGGTCCAAAATGCTGCTAACACTATTTGTGGGTACATAGTCTTAAACTACGCTGCCACGACGAATACCGTATTTTACGGTTTATAAAACGCACAGGATTATAAGATGCACTCTAAATTCAGGACAAAAAGGGTGAAAAAAAAATGGGGTCCATCTTATAATCTGGTGGTGTCTTACCGGAGGGGACAGCAGCAGTGGTGGAGCAGAGTCACAGGAGGCAGGGGCGGTGAGTGTCCCAGATACTGTCGGCTGTGCTGGTGCAGCTGTGCTGGGGCAGCTGTGCTGGGGCTGCGGCCCCGGCTGGGGCAGCGGTGCTGGGGCAGCTGTGCTGGGGCTGCGGCCCCGGCTGGGGCAGCGGTGCTGGAGCAGCTGTGTTGGGGCTCAGGCTGCGGCGGCTGGCGCAGATGTGGTGGTGCTGGGGTAGGTGTACTGGGGCTTGGGCTGCGGTGGCTGAGACAGCTGTGCTGGTGTTGGAGCTCAAACTGCGGTGGTGGCAGCTGCAAACGGTGAGGGCTTCAAAGAAATGGTGCCTGGAGTTGAGCTCTAGACTCAATGGCAAGTCAAGATCTTATCTGCACAAGCACCACCACCGGGCACCATTTTCCTTAAGTCCATTGCTGGGAGATAAATGGGTTAGAAGTGGTGCATGTGCAAATGAGATTTTGAGCCAAGAGCTCCATCTACGCACGTGCAGACTCCGGACGCCATTATTTGAAGTCCTCACCACCCACCCCGCAGCTCTTGCCCAGCCACCACAGCACCAGCAGCAGCCATTGCAGCACCCGCACCTCCGCCGCTGCAGCAGTCCAAATACCACAGTCCCTACACAGCCGCAGCAAACCACACACAACTGCCACAACACCAGCTCAGCCACCGCAGCCCCTGCAGAGTGGCTGCAGCATTTCCCCTGCGACCCCTCTCCACAACCGCCGGTAAGCTACATTTAGATTATAAGACGCACCCATCACTTTCCTCCCAATTTTTTCGTAGGAAAAATGTGGTATATGGTGAGTTTTTGATGTTTCACATTTTCTGCATCATTTCTGTATTATGCAAATTAAGTTACTTTGACAACTGCATTTTTTTTTTTTTTAGTATGTCATGGTTTAACTATACTAAAAGAAAGGTATCTAATTAAAGACTTTTCCACCCATGACACTTCCTTTGTGGTATACTCAAATGCCCCTGTAGACTGATTTACGTAGGGGAAACTACGCAACCGATCAAAGATAGAATTTCTAAACACAAATCCACTATTCGATGCAAAAACACACTCTTACCGGTTCCCCATCATTTTGTCATAGAAGGCCACACTGTTGGGCAATTAAGGTGCCATGTTATTGTAGTGCCCCTGAGATCTTCACGGCACTACAAGGAACTGCATCCTCTTGGGGATGCAGGACCTACCCCCTGGGATCTGGTGCACCAGTGCCTTTTCCACCAAAACACAATCTAAATCCTCTCCACACTGGGCATAGAGGGTTAACCATGTAAGGGGATGGTCGCCATGGGAACAAGTCCCTGGGATTAACCAGCCTGGTGGGAGGGATCAGTCAGAGAGTTGTCGAGAGTCGGGAGCACACAGGAGAGGTGTGCGGACGTGCCTGAGCTGGGTCTGTGTAACGGTGACCCCGGGGGCACAGGAGAGAGGTCACCAGGACAGGTACCGAGTTACCGCTGGGACTGGAGCACACACGGGGCACAGGGCCCTAAGTCAAGCGCAAGTTTTAGACTGTTTGGCAAATACCTGCCCGCTGAGGACACCTTCACGGACTTCACCGAACCAAATAATCCGGGGGCATCAGCAGTAAACTAGGATCGGGGTTCGGACACTTACCTCCCCACAGGGTCCGCACTGCCCGCCATACGGAGAAGGAAACTGTACTCCAAAGGGGACAGTTGGGGTCCCCAAATGCTCCACGCTACAGGGACTCAATCTACAGAGAGTGCTGGGGACAGAGCAACCTGGGTCACTACATTGGCACTGGTCCTCCTGGGATCTGAACCAGCAACCTCTGGGTCTACAGTGAGTAGAAACTGTTAAAGACAACCTGGTGTGGTCTCCATTATTGCCCCACTACAACTCCCAGGCACAGCCCTACCTGCAGAGGGCCTACCATCACAGCTGCCACTACCACACGCCCTGGGAGTACGAACATTGAGCAGCGGCGGTTCTCCATCATTAACTGAAACCAGTGGGTGACGTCACATGACTACAACTCTTATCTCCCCTGTAAATACCCCCATTAACAAAAGGGGCCCAGAGCACGGGACCGGGCAATGGCCACCAGAGTGACATTCCCATTTGTTACTGCTCGGGACCGAGTACACCCTTCTCTGGGCACTACATTATAGAGCAGGTACTACAACCCCGCAGAGGTGGGTGTCCAACTATTAAAACGAAGGGAGGCCTATTGGATACACGAATTACATTCTCTGGCCCGCAAAGATCTAAACAGAGAATATGACTCCAAGGATCTTTTATGGATATGTTACCGTTTCAGGTTTTCTACGTTATCTTTTTTGTAGCATTTCCGTTCTTCTTAATCCATTTTTATTTCAGGCATATCGGGATGGCTTATACACATACAGTATATATCTAGGTACTATCGATATCCATGGTTGATAAACAATGTATTAACCTCCAAACGGGCGGGTTTGTTATACTGCTTCAGGTTCTCATACTCGTTCTTTATTACAGCCACTTCATTTTGTCTTTTATTACCTGGTGTTTGTTAGATCATACTCTTGTCTGCTTATATACTTACTGCCAGTTACTAATTGTGTTTTTTCCCTATCACTTCAACCTCTACTTATCTCTTACAGCACACTGACCTATTGTCTTTTGCACTCCGGTGTTCTGACATTCCACCTGTCTGCTATACTCAACGTGGTTATCGGGCTACCTAGACGACCACAGGACGTGTTACTGGCACCTTCTCCGCCAGTCACTGGCCACCTGAACACAACTGGGCATAACAGTCAAGCCTCAATCACTGACGTCACGGACCAGCCTCCTACTATGCCACCTTTCCTCCTGATTGGACACCGTCACTGACAGTCACCACTGGTATTGTTGCTATTTATTTTTCTACCCTATAGAACGCATGTTTTATAACACACTTAGGCTCTTGTTTTTGATCACTTGTCTCCCCTTTGCTACCATGTTTCAACAAAAATAATAAACCCTGGCAGGAGTTTTCAGGAAGGCTTAAATATAAGACCTATCCTGAAAAAAGGACCTAGTTGTGGTTCAATAATGAAGTATCTTGCAGATAAAAAAGTTAAAGATACTGCAGGACACTTCATTATAGAAAGCAGACACCCCCAAAAGAAAGAATAGAGAAGGCCCCGCGATCATATTCACCAGATGCCAACCGGGAGCAGTGGAACGCATCAAGGATCTGCGGCAGAACACACTCCCACACACACCTGATAGCCCACACACATGAGATCGCACACACACACAGAATCACACATCAGATTGCTTACACACTCACCACAGCCAGCGATATCAATTGCTTCTGGGTAGCATACGGTAAGGACCTGGGACGCTGTGCAGTGGAGCACCAGGACCTGCGGGTGAAATGCATGGAGGGGACCCAGCGGTGAAACGCATCATAGAGAAAAAAAAGCAGAGAGGCCCCTACTGGCTGGAAGCAAGTGGTATCAAGGGATGTGGTGAGTGTGTGCATGCGCGGTTGTATGTGCAATCTCATGTGTGTGTGTGTGTGTGTGTGTGTGTGTGTGTGTATGTATATGAGTGTGTGCGATCTGATGAGTGAGTGTTGGCCAGATGGAGGGGAGGACAGTGTGCAGCATACCTGCTGGGAGCGCTCACCGGAGATCACAGGAGAACCTGGGAGCAGTCTGATAAGTAGGACAATCCTGGGAAGGGGGATCTGCATTTTTGGGAGGGGTAAACTTTCCCCCAACTATGTTTCCCTGAGAATAAACCCTCCCCCGAAAATAAGCCCTAGCGCTTTTTTCGTGTCAAAAAAAATATAAGACAGTGTCTTATTTTTGAGGAAACACGGTATTATCACTTCTCCTAGGACTCTTAAGAGTGTTCTTGTTTCCTATGTCTTTTTTACCCTAGCAGGGACCCTTATTACTTACTAGAAGGTGGCCCGATTCTACGCATGGGGTATTCTAGAATTTACGTATTGTGTAGTTAATGTATGATTTTTGTTTTATATATATATATATATATATATATATATATATATAGATGTTGTTGTGTGTAGTTGCCAAGTGTTTGTGTAGGGGCTGTACATGTTCTGGGTGTTGTCTGGGTGTGGCGGGGGGTGAGAGCGGTGTTGTTTGTGTGTTGCGTGTGTTGCGTTATTTGTGGAGCGCTGTGTGTCTGTAGCGTTGTGTGTGTGTGTTGCGCGGTTTGTGTGGGTGTGGCGTGTGTGTGTTTTGGGGTGAGGTATGTTTTGTGCAATGTGTGTGTTGTGCGGTATGTATGTATATTTGTGTGTGCCGCGGTGTTTGTGTGTTGGGTGTTGTGTGTGTGCGGCGTTGTCTGTGTGTGTGGGTGTCTGTGTAGGGCAGTGTTTGTGGTTCCCAGTGTGTGTGTGGTGTGTTGTGCAGTGCGTGTGTGGCAGTGTGTGTGTGTGTTTTGGGGTGAGGTGTGCACCCCCGATCGTGCTCCATCCCCCATGCTGCGCACCCCCCATCATGCTCCATCCCCACTCCCCATCGTGCTCCATCCCCCATGCTGCGCACTCCCCATCGTGCTCCATCCCCCATGCTGCGCACCCCCCATCGTGCTCCATCCGCCATGCTGCGCACCCCCCATCGTGCTCCATCCACCATGCTGCGCACCCACCATCGTGCTCCATCCGCCATGCTGCGCACCCCCCATCGTGCTCCATCCCCCATGTTGCGCACCCCCATCGTGCTCCATCCCCCATGCTGCGCACTCCCCATCGTGCTCCGTCCCCCATGCTGCGCACTCCCCATCGTGCTCCATCCCCCATGCTGCGCACTCCCCATCGTGCTCCATCCCCCATGCTGCGCGCACTCCCCATCGTGCTCCATCCCCCATGCTGCGCGCACTCCCCATCATGCTCCATACCCCATGCTGCGCGCACTCCCCATCGTGCTCCATCCCCCATGCTGCGCAGTCCCCATTGTGCTCCATCCCCCATGCTACGCACTCCCCATCGTGCTCCATCCCCCATGCTACGCACTCCCCATCGTGCTCCATCCCCCATGCTGCGCACTCCCCATCGTGCTCCATCCCCCATGCTGCGCACTCCCCATCGTGCCCCGTCCCCCATACTGCGCACTCCCCATCGTGCTCCGTCCCCCATGCTGCGCACTCCCCATGGTGCTCCGTCCCCCATGCTGCACACTCCCCATCGTGCTCCGTCCCCCATGCTGCGCACTCCCCATCGTGCTCCATCTCCCATGCTGCACACTCCCCATCGTGCTCAATCCCCCATGCTGCGCATTCCCCATCGTGCTCCGTCCACCATGCTGCGCACTCCCAAACGTGCTCCATCACCCATGCTGCGCACTCCCCATCGTGCTCCATCCCCCATGCTGCGCACTCCCCATCGCACACATCTGATCGCATGCACACTCCCCATCGCACACATCTGATCGCATACACTCACACACCCCACTTCTCCCTGTGCCCACCGGTGGGCGGTCCCACGCCGTGCTCCTCTGCCGACACTCACAGATCCGATCGCATACACACACATACACACACACACACACTCACACATCAGAACACACTCACACACATCCGATTGCATACACTCACACACACACTTACACACTGAAGATATCGCACATACGCGCTAACACAATCACAACATCTGGAGATACCACAGGCTTCCAGCCATGTGATCCTCCGGCAGGTCCTGGAAGGTCACTGCACAGTATCGCCGCCGAGAAGCAAGCGATATCACGGGATGTTGTGAGTATGTGGATGCGATCTGATGTGTGTGTGAGGTGTGTGTGTGAGGTGTGTGTGTGAGGTGTGTGTGTGAGAGTGAGTGTGATCTGATGTGTGTGTGTGTGTGTCTGTTCTCACCTGGGAGTCGGGTCTCTGTCTGTATCGGTTCGGGGAATGCGTGCGGGGGGCGGGGCCAGAGTGAGCGTGCAATGCGTGAGGGAGGCGGGGCGTGGCCAAGTTGCCAATCCGTGGGGGGGGCGGAGCCTGGGCGAGCGGCCAATCTGTGCGGGGGGCGGAGCCGAGGTGAGGCGAACGGCCAATCCGTGCGGGGGGCGGAGCTGAGGCGAGCGGCCAATCCGCTGTTTGTCACCGTAAGGACACAATTTTGGAGCAAGACAGACACACAGACAGACAGAATAAGGCAATTATATATATAGATTGGTGTTACTACTAACCCTGTTTCCATTTTTCACATCACATTCCTTTGTGCACGTTCTGGGCCAATTTCTTCACTATACTTTGTTCTTTTATTATTTTTTGAGTTTTCTGTATGTTCAGTTGTATTTACACATGCATGTTCTTGTCACTGTATATACTTCAGCACACTAAGGAAGGTCAGGTTAGGACCGAAATGTTTATGCTGGTTCTACTTTGAAACTCAGAATAATAAATTCACAATTATCTCCTTACCTATTTGAGTGCCAAGTTTTCTTCTACATGGTTAAGCTAAACTGACTTTGCTTTTAAAACTTATTATTTGGCCTTGACAAAATTATATTGATACAGTCATGTGTAGGTTACATGTGTTTTTAGTATATTTAGTGCTGTACCGCAGCAGAAAAACAGTAAAGATACTATACATGTGCGTTTTTATCTATCATTTTTCTGCATTTAATGCAAATCTATTGGAAAATCTGAACATAAAACTCGCCGTGCCCGCAAGTTAAATTGACGTTGCGAATTTGAAACACTGCATGTCAGTTTACGCAGCATCATGAGATTTCGATAAATCCCATCCACATTGCTGGAACTGTAAGAAGCTGCATTTTGAATGCATTTAAAATACATAGCATCCAAAACTCATCAAAAACTCATTCTGGGATGACAAATAGAGATGAGTGCAACCATGGAAGTTCGGTTCGGTGGGTTCAGCCAGACTTTAGATAAAGTTTGGTTTGGAACCCAAACTTGACCTGAACACACTAATTGGTCACTAATTGGGCAGTTTGAGTCTCCACCCACATGCAGCCAGTCATATGCAGCCATAAACAGCCATAAACAGATCACTTCCTTGTCTAGGAGTCTACTGGATATTTACAGAGTACAACACTAGACTATCTCAAGCAGTTCTATGGACAATAAAGGTCCAGTCACACATAACGAGATTGTTAATGAGATCGTTACTACGTCAGTTTCCGGATCGTTGTTAAATTGTTGGTGAGATCGTTGGTGAGATGTCACACAGTCATTTTCCCAACGACTTTAGTAACAATGCAGCGACCTGTATAACAATCTCGTTGGTCGTTGGGACCCTGTCACACAGCAGCTATGTAACGATGCCGACCTCGAATAGGGGCGTAGTGTTTGACGCTGTAAGCCACGTAGGCGTGCATATGCATAGTCTTTCCCAAACCCCTCCGCTCCGATTGATGGCCAATACTGCGTTCTGATTAGGCGGCCGGCCTAGAAGGCAACTTTGTATCACTTCATCCTTTGTCCCTTTTTGAGCCTTGTTTTGAGGATAGAACCTGCGACTCCACCCGGATTCATTCGTACTTTGTTCCCGGTTGCTTGCTTGCTTTTTGGATCGAAGCTGCATCTGCACCCGGGTTCATCCCTCCTTCGTTCTCGAGTGTTTGCTTACTGTTCTCAGCGCCAACCAATCGGTGCAGAGGGGGCGCGGAAAAGGTGACGCAACTACACGCCTATGTGTCACACTTTAAGTTCTCATCTAGGTCGTTAACGAGATCGTTGGTAGGTGTCAAACATACAGATCCATCCTGCCCAGCAGGACTTCAACGAGCCAAAAATGGCTCAGGACATTCAGCAACGACCAATAATCTCACAGCAGGGGGCGGATCGTTGGTACAAATCAAACATAACGAGATTGCTGGTGGAGTCGTTGTTTCGTCACAGAAACTGTGACATAGCAACAGTGTCGTTAGCGATCTCGTTATGTGTGAAGTGGCCTTAAATGAAGGTGCGAATGCATGTCCATCACTTTATTAAAACAAGGCACTTCAGAGCCTTATTCTCAGGATCATTGCGGGTCCAGTCTTTACATACGTTATAATTTACTGAGATGGAATAACACTTTATGTACAGAACCAAATAATAAACGAATGATATATACCAGTGAGCCATCTAGATGGGAGCGTAGGCTGAGCCAGTAGTTGTCTTGTCCTTCATTCAAATAGTTTTGCAGTTGTTCTGAGTCAACACTTTGGTACAGAGATAAAGTTATTGAAATATTGAGGTTCTTAATAGTATATGGATCCCTGCGATGTCTTTGAGTCCCTCGACCTTGGTCTGTGATTGATATGTGGTCCTTTTAAAAGAAATAAAATTATTTTACCGTAATGAAAACACCTTTTTATAACACTGACTTGTAGTATATTAGTAGGATTTTAATTTTACAGATTGCAAAGTGCACATGACAAGCAGGCTTACCTTCATAGAAAGTAACATCGTGGAATGTTCATTGAGGGATATCAGGCATTCCCCCAGACCGTGCCTCCTCAATTTATTATGGAACGATCTTACTTCTCTTTCAAGTTTTGCTGCAGAATCAGATAACCCATAGTGTCTCCAGATTGGCATCCTGTATTTGTCATTAAATAATATTATTACCTGTACTGCAAAATGGCAAGGTGCTTTATACTCTGACATAAATAAGGCAGAATTGTTAATAAAGCCTGCAAAACCATCGATTTATAAGAGAGAACCAGTCACTTGCTAAAAAAAAAAAATCAGTTATACTGTAGAGGGCAAGTGTTGGATATATATGCAATATATATATTTTATATATATATATATATATATATATATATATATATATATATATATATATATATATATATATATATAAAGCTGAGTGTATGTATGTATGTATGTATAAATGACTATCACTGGTTCACCGGTTTCTTGGTTGTTCTCTCTAGTCATTGGATAATGCTAATAACGTGCCCCTCCCCACCCCTCCCACATGCTGTTTTGGTGTTGGTCTAACGCTGACCCATCATCATCTAATATAGAAAGCTGAGTGTACACTCCCTGAAAGAAGTTCTGTCGCTTATCCATGTTATGTAAATAAAAGCTTATAACCTGACTTTAAATGCATCCATTGGTTTTATAAATTACTCTTTTGAAAGCTGAAACCCTCCCAAATTTGGTTTAGGTTATGAAAATAAAGCTACTGCAAAGCTGAAATATTGATCATTTAATGAACACAGAAAGGTCAGATTTTGTCAAGACACATGTTTTATCGCCTTGACATATAATGCACCCAATCCTAGTTTACATCCTTACCTGTGCTCACTAAATGATTGGTTAATTAGTGGGTGTGTATAAAAAGAAACCCAGCACCCCAGACCTTCACTTGAACTGCAATTTGACCTCTGACAACATGCCAAAAATCCACCCTGAGACCAAAGCCTTGATTATCAAAAGGCTAAAGACCAGATCTACTGCAGAGGTGGCTGGCACCTTTAATGTGTCTCAGCGTCAACTGCAAATAATTAAAAAAAGATTTGAAGAGACTGGAGATGTTTTTGACAAGCCCTGGTCCGGCAGACCCCGCAAAACAACTGCTCAGGAGGAACGTTTGTTGGTTAGAAAATCCAAAGCCAGCCCCTCTTCCACTGCAGCAGAGCTCCAACAGGCCTGGTTACCTCAAGTCCCTGTGTCAACTAGAACAGTTTGTAGGATTCTGTCTCGAAATGGCCTCCATGGTCGAATCAGTGCCCAGAAGCCAGCACTAAACAAATGGCAATTAAAAGTCCCACAGCCTGCTAAACAGATGGATGCTGGAAAAGTGTCAGAAGCTGGATTTCTCTGATGAATCTTCAGTTGAATTACACCACAGCCACTGCAAATACTACAGGAGACCTACTGGAGCCCATATTTATCCAAAACATACCCAGAAAACAGTTTAGTTTGGTGGTGGAAAGATCATGGTCTGGGGTTACATTCAGTATGGGGGTGTGCAAAACATTTGCAAGGTGGAAGGCAATATCAGTTGCCTAAAATATCAAGAAGTATTAGCTACCTCTTACATTCCCAATCATAAAAGGGGTCAAATTCTGCAGCAGGATGGTGCTCCATCTCATACATCCATCTCTACAACAAAGTTCCTCCTGGCAAAGAAGATCAAGATACTCAAGAACTGGCCAGCCCAGTCACTAGACATGAACATCATTGAGCATGTTTGGGGTAGGATGAAAGAGGGAGCTTGGAAGACAAAACCAAAGAATCTAGATGAACTCTGGGAGGCATGTAAGACTGAATTCTTTGCTGTTCCTGATGACTTCATCAATAATTTGTATGAATCATTGTTGAACAGCATGGATGCAGTCCTTTAAGCTTATGGAAGTCACACAAAATATTAAAATGGCTCTAATAGCACCACAACTTCATTCACCAATGTTATGCAACATATCTTTGTATTAGAAGTTAATTATTTGTTTGAATTTAACATTACTTTCTTTGGGCGACAAAACTTTTGTCTTGCCAAAATCTGACTTTTCTGTGTTCATTAAATGATCAATATTTCACCTTTGCAGCAACTTTATTTTCATAACCTAAACCACATTTGGGAGGGTTTCAGCTTTCAAAAGATTAATTTATAAAACCAATGGATGAATTTAAAGTCAGGTTATAAGCTTTTATTTATATAACATGGATAAGCGACAGAACTTCTTTCAGGGACTGTGTGTGTGTGTGTGTGTGTATATGTATGTATATATGTATGTATGTATGTATGTCCACTATAAGAATCCGCACTGTCGCATTTACAATCACAAAATTTTGCACATACAGCTCATGTGACTCAGGGAACGTCATAGATTATGTTTTGAGGGAAATTTTTTAACCCACGCTTTACAGTTACTCTCCAAAAACCTGCTTACATTAAACTGAATGGAACTGAGAGCTACAGGTCATTGATAGGAGCTGTGATTGGTTACTATAGGCAATGAAGGACATTCCTAGTATAAGAAGCTTATGTGTGAGGTAATGTAATTTCTGTGTAAAGACAGACACAGACAGAGACAGACTGAGAGACAGACAGACATAGGCACAGACAGATAAAGAAACAGGCAGACAGGGAAAGAGACAGACAGACAGAGGCAGACAGGGAAAGCGACAAAGAAAGACAGGGAAAAACACACAGGGAATGTGACAGACAGACAGGGAAAGAGACAGACAGAGGCAGACAGGGAAAGAGACAAACGGGGAAAGAGAGACAGAGAAAGGGAAAGAGACAGACAGGGAAAGAGACAGACAGGGAAAGAGACAGACAGTGAAAGAGACAGGGAAAGAGACAGACAGGAAAAGAGACAGACAAAGGCAGACAAACAGAGGCAGAAATGGAAAGACTCAGACAGACAGACAGAGATAGGGAAAGAGACAGATAGGGAAAGAAACAGACAGGGAGAGATACAGATAGAGATAGACAGACAGAGCCAGACAGGCAAAGAGACAGACAGACAAGGAAAAAAACAAACAGAGAAAGAGATAGACAAATAAATGGACATACAGGGAAAGAGACAGACAGGGAAAGAGATAGACAGAGGCAGACAAACAGAGGCAGACAGGGAAAGAGACAGACAGGAAAAGAGACAGACAGACAGGGAAAGAGACAGACAGACAAAGAGACAGACAGGGAAGAGAGACAGATAGACAGATAGAGAGACAAACAGAGAGACAGAGAGATAGAGAAATAGACAGGGAAAAAGACAGACACACAGAGACAGACACACAGAAACAGACACAGAGACAGACAAAGAGATAGATAGAGACTGATACAGAGACAGACAGACATACACAGATAGACACAGACAGAAAGAGACAGACAGACACATAGAGAGAGACAGAGGTAGACACACAGATAGACACACAGACAGAGACAGACAGGGAAAGATACAGACAGACAGAGAGAGGCAGACAGACAAAGAGATACAGAGACAGACAGAGAAAGAGAGACAGACAGAGAGAGACAGACAGATAGATAGAGACAAACAGAGATATAGAGAGAGGCAGACAGACAGAGACCGGGAGAGAAGGAAAGAGACAGAGATACAGTATATTTATATATATATATATATATATATATATATATATATATATATATATATATCTCATATCTCTCTCCGTTTATTTATCAGAAGCTCCCATATGCCATCCACCACAGGCAGCACATGTTCATGTCTGCTGGGAAGGAAGGTAACAAAGGAAAGGTAGACATATCGGACTGCTGTTAATATACCAGTTTTTCACTATTATCCCATACAACTTAGTGCTCTGAAAGGATGTTGGGAGGAGTTTTGGTCACTGAGTGGGGAAAAATACAATCATCCACCCTCACCTGAGACGTGACACTCCCCTGTTTAAGTGGGCTTAAATTCAAGAGAGTGCGCATGTTCTCTGTGTTTCTGACCAGCGGTCCACCAGGCAGCATGATGAGCATATGGGATAAATAACCATTCTTTATCCCCTGCATTAATCCCTTCCTAGCCTACACCTCTCTTATCTTATCTTCGGATAACCCCTGTATTAACCCCGTCTATTCCAAACCATAACTCCTGAACCCCTTGAGTCTTGAGGGCAAAGAAAAGAAATGAAATACTAATATAAAAAGACTGACCAGCAGTGGACCCGGATAGAAGCATAGAGGCATATTAGGATAGAGTCCCGTCAACGAGAGGTAAGCCTTGTCGTTGGGTGTTGGGCTTACACGAATTGGCCAATTGGTAAACCAAGTATCTCATTTTTTTCAATAGCAGTAATGCAGAGCCAAAATTTCTATATTCAATGTTTACATATTGTAGCTTTTCAGAGTGCTGCTGTATATTTGTGTAACTTTGCTGAATTTTGAGCTTGCACCTGTTCACACCTAGTAGATGTGCTGGTCAGTCTTTTTATATTAGTATTACATTCCTTTCTGACTGAGCACTCCACCCTTCAGCCAGAGCATGTTCATTTACCTGAATCCTACCTTCCCATTACTTGTAGTATTTTTTTACAAGGGTAGGGGCGTATTAGGATAGGGTCTCGGCAAAGAGAGGTACGCCTTGTCCTTGGATGTCAGGCTTACATGAATTGGCCAATTTGTAAACCAAGTATCTAATATTTTCCATTAGCAGTAATGCAGAGCCAAAATTCCTATATTCAATGTTTACATATTTTAGCTTTTCAGAGTGCTGCTGTACATATTTTTGTAACTTTGTTGAATTTTCACTATGCACCTCTTCACACCTACTAGATCTGCTGGTCAGTCTTTTTATATTTGTGTTGATCAGTGACACACCAGAGAAACCATTGACTGGAGTGTCAGAACCTGCTATGTAAACAGAGTTTGACGCCGCCATGACTGTTGGTGAGTTTTTTGCAAAAAAAAAAAGCAAGCCACTGATAGTGAAGAGTGGACAATATCAATTCATATTTCACCTCTGGACAAAGCCATGTGATGCTTTGTCTTGGAACGTTTCCCTGTATATCGGATCATCAGGAGGCTCCCCGATATCAGTGGTTTCTGTATCTTAATGGAAGAGCGTCATAGAGGATGATGCACAAATAGGGTGATGCTTTTAGCCCCAATGTACTATGCTATAGTGCCCGTCCATGTGTGATAAAACACCGATGATGGTGGTAGGCTGTAACAGTGGTGTACATCCAGAGGGATGATGCCCTAGTAATAATGATGGGGAAACGCGTTCAGGCAAAGAGTCATGCGGCCTTGTCCAGAGGTGAAATATAAATTGGTATTTCTCCATTCTTCACTATCTCTGAAGTCCAAGACCGACGCATTGGATTTGGTCACTGACTGCTAAGCAAATAAGAAGACATAAGAAAAAAATGAAGTGACAACGCCAAGGATGCTGCAGACCTTTGTCTATGGTTTTTGTGTTACCTGACAATGCTGAGGTTCGGAAGCATCCGCTGGCTCTTATACAGTTGGTTTCCTATTTCTTGATGAACAGTCTGAATATTCTGCCCAGTACATATAGTATATTGCAACGGAAACCTCTCAGTGCTCGCTGGTGTCTCCACACAAAAATATTTATTCCTCTCAATTGTCATGGAAATTGGAGTATCTGAATTAATTAGCACCGAAACACCTAGTAAAAAAATAATATTAAGAAATCATACACCAAATGCAGAGAATATCGGACAAATAGAATCCTTCATATTTTTCTTAACGTAATCTTGTGCTGGGAAGATGAGATTGCAATCTCTGAAATGATTCCTATTCTCTAAAAATAAGAATTAGAGGCTCCCAAGTGTAGTCATTCAGTAGGTATTACATAGGCAGTCATTAGAGGTAAAGTAAGGAAAATACCATCTGCCATGTCATTTTACTATGTTGGTAATTAATAATCTCAGAAAACTAACTGTAATCAATAATGTATCTCATATATTTTAAAATCTGATCATTTCCCTTTATTTGGATTTTAAAAAAAAATGTCTGTCTTCCTTCCCCGGTGTGTTGTTCTAGTGCAGCAGTGGGGCTAGTGTCCGTCACCTGCCCACACCCTAGTCATGGACTGTTCTAGGGTCATCTCAGGGCTTCAGGTTCCGGCTCGGCGACAGGTGAGCAACCTGTATAGGGACTGGCTAGGAGTACAGGGTGCAGCAGCAGGTAAGTGGAGGAGGTGTCCAACTTCTGCTATGACAACTAGCGTGCCACCTATCTTGCATAGTTTTTGAGGGTGCCCACCTCTGTGGTCAGGCAGGGTTGTTTTAAGGGATTCATAAGGCAAGTGTGGTTATTTACTTCTATCTTTGTTCATCCTCCTTACCTCGGTACATGATATCTATCCCTTTATATTCTTTTAAAAGTACTATTAATTGCATTTTGCGTCAACTACATTTTGTATCAATTGAACTTATTTGGTTATGTTTTATGAGGATTATTAATAAAGTGTGCATTAATAAAGTGTGCAAAGTGTGGGAGGTTCTTTGTATCCTGTACGGAACCAAGTTTACAAAATCTTAATTTTCTAACAAAGTTTAAGAAATAATATTCTTTAAACCAGATTTCTAATTTGTTTATTTAAAGTGGTTGCCCACTATTTAAACATTGATGTTCTATTCTGAGGTCATTGATAGCCTAGGGACCCCTAGCATGAGTAACAGCATAGGAGCCCCTACTTAAACATTGATGATCTATTCTTAGTCATCAATGTCTGATCGGCCGGGGTCTGACACGCTGCACCACTACCTATCAGCTGTTCCCACTGCAGGCAGCCGAAAATGCTCAGTTCCAAAGGCTCTGTCTTCTGATAATGGCCGCAGTCGGGTACTGCACATTTGCCTCCTATTGTCACATGGAGGATCTTACTAACTTCGCCTTCTGTCTTGGCAGCTTCAGGATCTGTTCAGACTACTGATTCTGACACTCCACCTGATAACTTCTCTGAAGTCTGTGATCAGCACAGGCAGACTCAGGCATCAACCAACAGATTGGTAGTTCATAGGCAGGCTAGCAAGAGTTAATCTCTGCTAGTCTGCTTATGAGTCATCTTTGATCAAATGTTGTGGGGGAGCCAATCACATCTGTTCCCCTCCTATATATGCTGGCTGGACACTTCCATTAGTGCCAGCTATAGTTTATCTTAGCTGGTCTGGTGAGGTGTTGTGAACCAGATTAACTGGTGTGTAATGCTTACCGTTGCTCTTGAGGCAGCAAGAAAGAATGAACCCACTGGACCACAGGGGAAACTAGGGATTACCCTTTAGCAGGAATCGCTTAACTAAGTGCCTGCTGCGAGGCAAATGCCAGGTACCACTCCCAAGGCAGTGACCGGGACTGTGGCAGCTGATTCCCAGGACTGGAATTGTATTTAGGTACGGACACAGGTGCAAGTACAGGTAGGATAGCTGAGTCAGACAGGAAGGTCGATATGGACACGTATGGTGGACATGGCAAGGGACAGATAGGAATGGGAAGGAGGACTCAGAAATAGGTAATGGGATAGAAGCATGAGACCTGACAACTAGGTAGCAGATAGATGACTGACTAAATAAGGATGTTGTGCAGGCACGTCCCCTAGTGGGAGGATGCCTTAAGTACTTAGTGTCTCTCAGCCATAGGCTAAAAGGCACTTCCAGGGAATAGCACAGCCCTTTAACAGGAGGGTAGGCATGCGCGTGTTCCCTAAGCATACTCCTGGAGGACCTGTGCTTTGTGCACAGGCCCCGGGTGGAGGGCAAAGCTGGTGCACATGTGTACAGCCGTGAGAGTGCGGGGGAGGATGCAGTCTGGCCGCAAGGGTAAGTATGTTGGCGTCTCTGATGCAGGGATGCTGGCATTATATGGTGGTTGTAGTACTTGTAGTTGTGGAGTTAATCCTTGTTGTCTGTTTGTCACTACCTTCCTACTCTTGCTTTTCTCCTGAGTCTCTCATTGCAGGTTCTTGTGTTTTTGTAGTGTGTTAGAGTTTGGATTTTCCCCTGTCTGTCTTTATCTGTGTTTTCATCTCTGTGTGGGAGAGGGGAATATCATCATTTCTGGTCAGGAGCTTAGCCAAGAATGGGACTCAGGCATCTCCACCATTAGAGATAACTCTGAAGTTTGAGATAGCCTAGGGACCCATAGCATGAGGGACAGCATAGGAGCCCCCTATCCCTTGCTTTCCTACAATCACATTGTGACACCTATTCAAATCATTAGGAGAGTCGGGCGCACGCTGATCAGACTTTGATGACCTATCCAAAGAATAAGTCATCAATGTTTAAGTAGTGGTGACCTCACTAATGATTCACTAGATGGCTAAAGATTTAATCAACTATTGTTTGTATTAAGATTATGTAACTTTTGAAATAGTAATTGGACATCCTTTTGTTGTATATACAGCTCCTATGCAGAGCTATGCTGCTTCTCCATGGTAACAGACTACAAACAAACCCTGTGTAGTCTAATTCTGCGGTGACAATTCTTTCTACATGAGGGCAAAGACAGATGTTGGAGAAATGTAGTGTGCAATGTAATACAGGGCTATAATAAATACTATAAAGTGTCTCCTGTTCACTCTGGCTAATAAAGGGGATTCCTAAGCCAGGGACAACTCCTATGATTTTTAAATACTCTAACTGGATATATAGACCTTTTTATAAGACCTCTGTGCAGCTTTAATTTGAAAAGTAGTAATAAAAAAACTCAAACAATCGTACACAAATATCTATTGTCATTTTGCTGCAAATATTACAGAGTTCAACTTTACAATAATCAATATTACAATTACACTAAGTTCCCCAATGACCTGATTATCACAGCTCTTCACAACCACTATTGTTAGTGTAAATGGTATAGCAATCATATAAGACTGTACAAGTCATGACAATCCCGAGGAGACTACGACCAGCATTTACTTGTGATTGCTGTTTTATTTCACATCTGCAATGCTCCAGAAGAGATCCATCAATAATTTAGGAAAGTGTCAATTATTTACAGGTTTTTGTTCTTCTGATCGCGATTTGGCCCATGAGACTTCTCAGAGTTTAAAATATCCTCTAGGAAAGTACTGATAGTAGTAACTGATGCTTTAAAATAATCTAAATGATTAAATAGATGTTCCTACATTTCATGAGGTTTAATGGCGCAAATAAAATGTAACAGGACTCATCAATGCGACTGACAGATGGAAAACACAGTAAATATTTCATCACTAATTTTCTTGGTGACTTAATTTCTTCAGGGTTCCTCACATGAATCTAGTAAAAGTATCAGAGGTTCAAAACTGGACTCAATACTTGGTAGAAGAATTATTCTATTGAGGACCATTAGAGATTAGCGTATCGATCTGTGGAATTGTTTGGTCAAATTTCCTGAAATGTATAGCATATTTTCATGAGAATTCGAACATTTTGAGATTCAATTCGAGGCTCTCAAAAATCCAAAAACATACCTGTCGCGGGCGGGGAGGACGCCACTGCGCTGCGCTCGCTAACGCTCGGGTCCGGCGCTGCTGCGATGGCTGCTCGGTGGCTCGAGCAGTGGGCCAGATCCGGGGGCTCGAGCGGCGCTCCTCGCCCGTGAGTGAAAGGGGTGGTTGGTTTGGGGAATTTAGTCCGTGACTCCATCCACGGGTCATGGTGAAGATAGGCACCACCGCTGCTGATGACGGGGATCCCGGGAGCGATGGTAAGGAGCAGCTAGGATGTTGTTTTCCCCCTCCGTGGGTAGGGGTTGGTGGTCCCGGGGCCCGATGATGTAACGGGGAGGCAGGGTTGGGGAGGTGCAGGGTTGCAGGAACAGCGCGGCGCGGTGCCGGATGGCACGGGTGTACTCACTCAGCAAGAAAGGTACAAAGTCCTCGGTAAACCAAACGGCTGGATGGACAGGTCCCGCAGCCGGCTGCAGTGTCTCTCCCCGGACAGGTGATGGCGGCTGTCTTTCCCTGCACCTTGATGTTCACCTTCTGACTACTATGGATTCCCAACGGTAGTCCGCTCCCCGGTGTATGGGTACCGGAGGAGCCCGTTTGCCCGCAGGCGCTGGCCCTTGGGTCTCTAGCCTTAGGCGGTAGCTGTATACCCTCACGGTGTGGGCGGTTGCCTTCAATCGGGACTTTTGCTGTTAGGAAACCCCTGGGGTTCCAGTCACATTCGGATCTGACTATTGACGGCAGCTCCAAGCCTGGTCGGGGTCCGATGGCCCTGCCTGGGTGTGCTGGCTTCACTTCGCTCCCCGGTCGGTACCGGCGGGCCGTCGCCCGACCCCGGTCCTACGGTTCCACGTTGCTTCACCACTCCTGCAGATGGCCACCACCATCTGCCAACCTTGCTGTCAGTGCCTGGGCCACAAACCCAGACACCCAAGTGCTCGCTCCTCTCACTTCAAACTCCAAACTCTGTCACTTTTCCCGCCTCCAGGCCTGTGAACTCCTCGGTGGGTGGGGCCAACCGCTTGGCTCCGCCCCACCTGGTGTGGACATCAGACTCTGGAGGGAGGCAACAAGGGTTTTTGTTTGGCTTGTGTCCCTGTCTAATGGGGGTGGGGGTGTTTGTGTGTTATCTGTGACGACCTGGCTAGTCCAGGGCGCCACATACCCATTACTATTTCCCACACTGCTGAAAATTCTAACTTCATTTTGCATTGCCGTGAAGACGTCTACATAATGCCCTGCAGCTCTAACATCTTACGGATTATCATACCTTGTACAGTGGGGGTTAGCATCTCGACCATCACAGATCAGCGGTTCCCAGAGGAGCACAGTTTGTACAGTAGAGTAATTTTCCATTTACAGAGTCACTGGGTAAGTGTCTCTCTTCTGTAGAGTGCAAGCTCTTAAAGTCAGTGGTGTCCTTTATCTTTCTCTTTTGTTCTCTCTCTTTCCTGTAGAGTGTAAATGCTTTTGATCAACAGAGTAGTCTCTCTTCTGTAGAGTATAAGCTCCTATGTTCAGCATGGAACTTTGTCTCTCTCTTGTAAAGTGTAAACTTTTATGATCAGCGTGGTCCTCTCTCTCTCCTATTGGGTGTATGCTTCTATTGTCAGCAGGGTCCTTTCTCTCTCTCCTATAGAGTGTAAGTTCTTATGGTCAGCAGGGTCCTGTTTCTCTTTCTCTTTCCTGTAGAGTGTAAGCTCTCATGGTCAGCGTGGCCCTCTCTCTTTCTCTCTTCCTCTCTCCTGTAGGGTATAAGCTCTTATGGTCAGCGTGGCCTTCTCTCTTTCTCTCTCCTGTAGAGTATAAGCTCTTATGGTCAGCGTGGCCCTCTCTCTTTCTCTCTTCCTCTCTCCTGTAGGGTATAAGCTCTTATGGTCAGCGTCACCCTCTCTCTTTCTCTCTTCCTCTCTCCTGTAGGGTATAAGCTCTTATGGTCAGCGTGGCCCTCTCTCTTTCTCTCTTCCTCTCTCCTCTTATGGTCAGCGTGGCCCTCTATCTCTCTCTTTGTCTTTCTCCATGTGTATTTTTCAAGCGATTCAAAGCTTTTCAGCATTGCGATTCATGCTGATTTATTCACTGTGACTCAAATTTTGAATTTGGTGAAGTTGGCAATTTGGAATTTCAAAAGATCCGCTGAGCTCTAGTGACCATGAGCTGCTAGTGGTGAAACCTACTTGTAGAAATGACAACATCTTTGAAGGGTGCAAAATTTCCTTTTATAATCTTCACTGACCACAAGAAATTGAAATATCTCAGTTATCCCAAAGATGCAATTAATGTCAAGCACACCGACCATACTTGTTATCTTGAATTTATTTCATTCTTAAAAATTGACAGGTGGAAAAAATTGGAAGGACAGACATTATCCCAATGTCTTTTGACCTATATAACTTGTTTCCTGGGGACTTGGCACGTATCAAAGCAACTGTAAGAGCTAATTTTTTTCTTGAAGCTTCTCTCATACAACAATCCTTTGTATCTCCTGATCTACAACATAAGATTCTGTCTTGGGTTCTTTTTTATAAGCAAGCTCAATTTTGATCTTGTCTCCAAATGTTATTGGTGACCAGAGTACATATGATGGTGGACAATTCTTTAAAAGCAACAGGTTTGGACCCTTTGCTGGAAAAATTACTTTTAAAGCTGGTATTTATATACACAAGGTACACCGGGGACACTATACAATGGTGGACCTTGGTGCTAGGGAGAGGGGAGCAGGATCAATTCCTTTATTCACTTTAGGCTGTTCCCTGACTCCTCAACATCCCTAAACAAGTCCTTCCCCTTGTACCCGATCACGTGCCTAGGCCCTGGCTTGCCCTGAAATCACCCTGGCTAGTGAGAAGGCTGGCAAGAGCACTTGTCTCAAGACTATAATAATACAACACAAGGATAGGGAGACAGACAGGGGAAAAATAGACACAATAAGGAAAACACTTCAAACTCCTCCAATGCAGCTAAGCATGACATCTGCAATTGTCACAACACTTAAGCTTTTTCCAGAGACTGGCTCCTTCCAAAGTGGATTGCTTAGAAATTATTCTATCACCAGCATCAGATGATAAGACATAAACTTTTATAGCAAAAGGGAGTGATCACAAGGAGCTGCACCTGAGATCAAGGCTACAAAGGATAGCCAGACAAGAAGGACTCCTTATCCCCTACATCACCAAAAGAAAGCAATTATATTTAAACAAAAGCAGCAGACCTGCGCATGATAAGGCATTGTGACCTTCTGGTCCCATAATTCACCTGTGGGCTCCCCCAAGTGGGGCACACCAATGACAATTACTGTGTCAAAAAGTAGAACAGTTACATCCAGCATAGCTATCATCAGACTATATACAATAGAGAAGTTGAACATTACAGTCAAAGTCTACTCACTAGCCTCAGCATGTGGCCTCATAAACGATAATAAAATAATGAAAGAATTTAAACTTACCAGTTGATCCTAAAAAATATTTTTCTAAAACAGATCCATAGGCACCATGACTAGATTTTAGGTTGCTGATCACAAATGGTTGTAAAGCCACATTAATATTGTTCATGGGCCAGTGTTGCGCGCTGAGACTTGCTCCACCATACCATGATACATTTGTCATGGAAAAGCAATCCTAAAATAAAAAATAATAATTGCATTAAATAAATGGCATCATTGGTAACCATGTACAGACTGAGCACAGGTATGAGTACAATTCTTCAGATTTTTTTTCAAGCTTACATCTTCATTAAAAGACAGACATTTGTCACTGGATGCTACCTTATATTATGTACCATATCTTCATTTTGTGTCCTATTCATAGGGCTTAAGAGGGGCAGCAGGTACAGAAGAAAGAGAAGACATCCTGGAAATCTTAGGCACCTAAGAGAGCATTCTCTTAGGTGCCTATTCTTCAACTTATTCTAAATGTTTCTGCATTAGGCTGGAGTCGCACTTGCGTGTGACTCGCACGAAGATCGCATCGCATCACCTGGACTGGCCGCCCGCTCTCCTGAAAGGAGCATGCAGCTGCATAGAAATACATGAAGCTGCATGCTCCTGTTAGAAGAGCGAGTGGACGATAATGAAGCGAGTCACACACAAGTGTGACTTTAGCTTTATTTGCAAAATTTATTGTGTGCCCTGATCACTGTTTGGCAGGAGAATTAAAGGGAATTTTTCAGTAGGTTTTTGCTATTTAATCTAAGGGCAGCATGAGGTCATGCTTGAGACACTGATTTCATGGATGTGTCCCTTATTAGGCTGTGTGCTGTTATTTCAATACAAAAAGTGTTTTATGAGCAGGAGATTATTATTGCCTAGACTACATCCCACGTGAGACCTGGTCCAACCAGGCCCACAGCACAAGTTACACTTTTATTGCAATTATCCTCAAGTTGCATTTCTACTGAAGACATCATTACTTGGCACATCCTGATAATGAGTTCTGGTCTTAGGGAAGAGTGGACCTGTGGCTAGAGATGAGCAAACCAGAACTGTAAAGTTTGGGGTTCGTACCAAACACATATGCTAACCACTCAATCAAGCATTTGTGTGCTTGGGTGCACTCGGTGCTTGGCCCTATGTGAGACTCTTGCAGTCTCTGAATGGCTATCATGGGGGTAAAAACAAAGTTTTCGGATGTAGTGTGTACAAAAAAAACCCCTTACTCCATCCCCAGAAATGCTTGGTTATCACAGGCTATATGTGGGTAGAGAGCTAAACTGCCCAATCAGTGACTTCCAATGGAGTGCCGGCTCTGGAATCAAGTTCAGGTCAAGTCCGGGTCCTGAACTGAAAGTGTGACTGAACCAGGCGAATCTGAACTTCTACGGGTCCGCTCATCTCTACCTGTGGATGTTTGGGTTTGCTGGGTTCGGCCGGTCTTTACTCCAACATTTGGGATGGCTACCTGGATTTTACCTGAACTTGAACCCAATTGTGAGGCAAATCCCGGGATATGAAGATGAATTATGACTCCAGTCATGATCTCTCATCACTCCCTGGCAGTGCCCCCTCCCTTCTTGTTCTCAGTGTTCCACTTACACCTCCATGGCCATGTCCTGTGATATGGAGATGAGGTGGTGTGGGAACAATGGACACAGGATGACTCCCTGCCGTCACCCTGTAGTAGGAGCTGCTATCTCATTAGCAAGGCTATGGAACTAGCTAGACAGAACGACTCCAGTAAAAAATGGTTCATATCTCGCAAGCCATATTTCCGATAAATATGGCAACCATAAAAATGGTGTCTCCGCATGTGGACGATGCCGGCACCCCCTTTTTATGGGAGCAGGACATTGGGAAATGCCCCAGGCGTGATATCAGCCAATGGGGAACTGGCAGACAGGTCATGAGTCCCCTCGTTCTGTGGCTAAATTCATAACTGTCACAATGAGAGCATTGGCGTCTGCCTACGACGCTCCCAGGCAAAGTTATGGCCAATATCCCCTTTGCTGGATAATTCTGATCCATGCAGGGGGAGTGGCAGTGCTTCCCTGTGAGGTCACTAAGGTAGGAGGGGACCTGGATCTGCCCAGGTTGATAACCCTACTTCGGCCATTTTCCAGGGTTCTTCTCGCTGGGGGCACGTGTAGGAAACATCTGTGGGAAGGATCCTAGAAACCTGGGTACAGCGCCCCCCTGTGGCCAGACGCAACAAGGTAACTGCTGGAACTGTGTATGCCTGTTTGTAACCCATGCTTTGACTGTAACTGTACTCTGACATATGTATATTCTGTAGATTCCCTATTGTATATATTGTAGTTTCTAGTGTGCTTTAGGCTGATTAAATTATATAATTAATCTTGGGCTGTTCTGTTATCTCGATCTTGAATCCCACGTCTGTGTGTTCGGCTAATAGTTACCGTAAATCGGTTGGTGGCAGCGAATTGTGCCAAGGATTATTGTGGGGAGGCCAGTGAGATTCGGGGAGATTTTATATATTCCGCCCGCGGAGGTCGGGGGAATATATACCCTACTCTCACCGGGGACCCTTCAATAATCGGCATAAGTAGTATAGCGGCCTCCTTGCTTATTGTCGGGCAATTCCATAATTGGCCTGACTATAAGAGGGGCGCTAGAGAGCGCGTCACGTGCTCTGTCTGTCGGTCGGGAGGTATAAAGGAGGGGTGACCCCCACTTGTTACCCCCCGATTGTGACGTACTGGTAGCCAGCGCGGGGGATTTCTGAGTGACCCCCCCGGTGGTTTGTGACACCAATATATGTCAATGTGGACTAGAGATGAGCGAACTGGTCCCGGTTCGGCTCGAGGCCGGTTCGCCGAACGGGGGTCCCGTTCGAGTTCGGTTCGTCGAACGTTCGACGAACCGAACTCAAACGTATAGGCTAGAATGGGAGGCAATCACAAACACATAAAAATGCATTATAAATGTACACAAAGAGTTAATAAACATTGCCATAACACTTACCGGTCCTCGCGATCCCTTCTGCACTCTGTCTCCTGCCGCTATTCCATCCGATGATCGCTGAATCCTCCCGGTGACCTGCACTGCCAGCAGAGATGCAGGACCTATCGTGACGTCAAAATAGCCATGTGACCAGTCACGTGGCTATTATCTCATTAACTACAGACTGGTCACATGACTATGACACGTCATGTAGGACCTGCGAGTGCATCTCTCCGGTACACGGTGCACATATGTGTATCGCCGTGTACCGGCGACATGCTCTAGCACACGGTCGACTCCCCGTTCCGTTAGGGACCGGCTGACACAGCCGGTCATTAACGGAGATCGCCGTTGCCATAGCAACGCAGTTAGCGGTGACGTCACCGCTAACCGCGGCTCCGAGAGCACCGTTGCTATGGTAACGCGTCTGTCAGCGTTACCGCTAGCAGCCAGCACTGATCACTCACGGAGTGAAGGCTGCACGCTGCTTCCCGATTGTAGTGATGATTGTAGTGAGGATGGAGGTTCCCCAGCCCCAAGTGATGAGCTGGTGAACCTCATCCTTCCTCACTACAATCGTCACTACTACTACACTAGTGATGATTGTAGTGAGGATGGAGGTTCCCCAGCCCCAAGTGATGAGCTGGTGAATCTCATCCTCACTACAATCGTCACTACTACTACACTAGTGATGATTGTAGTGAGGATGGAGGTTCCCCAGCCCCAAGTGATGAGCTGGTGAACCTCATCCTCACTACAATCGTCACTACTACTACACTAGTGATGATTGTAGTGAGGATGGAGGTTCCCCAGCCCCAAGTGATGAGCTGGTGAATCTCATCCTTCCTCACTACAATCGTCACTACTACTACACTAGTGATGATTGTAGTGAGGATGGAGGTTCCCCAGCCCCAAGTGATGAGCTGGTGAATCTCATCCTCACTACAATCGTCACTACTACTACACTAGAAAGAAAGAAGACAGAAGAGCAGGATCGTGGAGGGCTGACAGGGGGTAATAAAGATGGAGTCTCTAATGTGTCTGTGTATTTATTTCTATTAAAGTATTTTTTCTCTGTGTGGTGTCTTTTTTTTAACCCTTTATTGGAGATTCTTAATGGCCGGGTCAAACGTACCTGACATTAAGAATCTCTGGCTTAATACTGGCTGGTAAAACAAAGCCAGTATTAACTCATGATTACTCAACAAGCCACCCGGCTCCAGGGCTGTTGGAAGAGTTGGATACAGCGCCAGATGATGGCGCTTCTATGAGAGCGCCATTTTCTGGGACGGCTGCGGACTGAAATCCGCAGCAGAGGCGCCCACAAACCTCGGGCTAACCTATGCTGCGGATTCCAATCCCCAGCTGCCTAGTTGTACCCGGCTGGACACAAAAATAGGGCGAAGCCCACGTCTTTTGTTTTTTAATTATTTCATGAAATAAGTGAAATAATTAAAAAAAAACGGGCTTCCCTATATTTTTGGTTCCCAGCCGGGTACAAATAGGCAACTGGGGGTTGGAGGCAGCCCGTGGCTGCCAGCTGTACCTGGCTAGCATACAAAAATATGGCGAAGCCCACGTCATTTTTTTGGTGGGCAAAAAAATTCTGCATACAGTCCTGGATGGAGTATGCTGAGCCTTGTAGTTCTGCAGCTGCTGTCTGCTCTTCTCCATACAGACAGACTGCAGCTGCAGAACTACAAGGCTCAGCATACTCCATCCAGGACTGTATGCAGAAGTTTTTTGCCCCCTGAAAAAATTATGTGGGCTTCGCCATATTTTTGTATGCTAGCCAGGTACAGCAGGCAGGTACGGCTGCCCCCAACCCCCAGTTGCCTATTTGTACCCGGCTGGGAACCAAAAATAAAGGGAAGCCCTTTTTTTATTATTTCATGAATTTCATGAAATAATTAGAAAACAAATGACGTAGGCTTCGCCCCATTTTTGTGTCCAGCCAGGTACAACTAGGCAGCTGGGGATTGGAATCCGCAGCACAGGTTGGCCTGAGCTTTCTGGGCCCCACTGCTGCGAATTGCAGTCTGCAGCCGCCTCAGAAAATGGCATTTTCATAGAAGCGCCATATTCTGGCGCTGTATCCAACTCTTCCAGCACCTGCCTGCTATACCTGGCTAGCATACAAAAATATGGCGAAGCTCACGTCCTTTTTTTGTAGTTTTTTGGCAAAAAAAATAAAAAATGCTTCCCTGGATTTTCCATTGCCAGTGAAGGTAACACCAAGCAGTGGGGGTTAGCAGCCAGTAGCTGCTTGGATTACCCTTAGCTAGCAATACAAAAAATACAGCGGGAGCCCATATTTATTTTTTTTAATTATTTATATAAATAACTAAAAATAAAATGGGCTTCCCTGTATTTTGATTGCTGGACATCACAGTGCTGTAAAAATAAATCTTTAAAAAAATGACGTAGCGCTCCGCGGTATTTTTGATTCTCAGCGCAGATAAAGCAGACAGCTATGGGTTGCCACCCCCATCTGCCTGCCGTTACCTTGGTTGGCAATCAAAATACAGGGAAGCCCATTAATTTTTTCTATTTAAAAAATAGTTAAAAAAAAAAATGACGTTGGGTCCCCCCATTTTTGATAGCCAGCTAGGGTAAAGCAGACGGCTGTAGCCTGAAAACCACAGCTGGCAGCTTTACCGTGGTTGGGGATCCAATGTGGAGGTCCCCTCAGGCTCTTTTTTATAATTATTTTATAAATATTAATAATTACACAAAAAAAGTAGGGTCCCCTCCAAATTGGATCACCAGCCAAGGTAAAGCGGACAGCTGTGGTCTGGTATTCTCAGGGTGGGAAGGTCCATAGTTATTGGGCCTTCACAGCCTAAAAATAGCAGGCCGCAGGCACCCCAGACGTGGCGCATCCACTAGATGCGCCAATCCTGGCGCTTCACCCCAGCTCATCCCGTGCCCTGGTGCAGTGGAAAACGGGGTAATAAATCGGGTTGATACTAGCTGTAAAGTCACCTGAGATCAAGCCCAGCAGTTTGTGATGTCATGGCGTCTATTAGATACCCAACATCATAAACTGTCAGTACTAACAAAAAAAAAAAAATCGACAAAAGAAATTTATTTGAAAAAACAGTCCCCAAAACATTTCCTCTTTCACCAATTTATTGTAAGAAAAAAAATAAAGGGGTCCCACGACGACTCTGGACCGTCTAGAATATGGGGGGGAGACACTCAGGGAACGTATCCCCCATTTTCTAGGAGTGCGGACCCTTCATGTGAGGAGTGTGGGTGCAATGAATCTGCACTCACTCTCCCCGGGTCCACAGCAGCAGAGTCCATGTCGTAATGGTTGCTACCAAAGCTGCAATGCCCTGCTCATGATGTAAGGGCATGCCTAATTAGGAGAACTACTGTAGAGGAAGCTCTGCTCACTGGTATATAGGTGCTCAGAGGTAATAATAGATAAAATTAGTGAGTAACCTCGGCACTCTAAATTTCCCAGACTAAGTCAGTAAGTCCCAATGGATAGTAATGCAAAATCACTCTTTATTGGTCCGTATTAAGAACATTTTTTTTTTCATAAGCATATATGTTTTTGTCCAAAACAAGTTACAATTGACGTTTCGGCCTGAGCCTTCGTCAGATTGGACTTATCTGCATGTAATCATGAAAAATGACAATAATCAGTATCACATAAGAGTGAGAGAACAATAACAAACTCGAACAATGTAGAGGTACAATTGGCATGCAGCAAAAAAATTGCAACACAGCAAGAAATGAAACACATGATACAAATGTCATAATACAGTACAAGGACAATATAGTAATGACAAATATGGGGTCAGAGTAGACTTAGACAGCTCTGGTACGAAAGAGATGTCAATCATAAAGTAACATGTGCAGTAGGTGTAGAGCTACAGTATGCATGGCAGAGCTAATGGGTAGACCGACCATAGAAAAAGTGGAGAAAAAGTGGAGAATAAATGGAGAATAAGTGGAGAAAAAGTGGAGAAAAAGTTTAGAATAAGTGGAGAAAAAGTGGAGAAAAAGTGGAGAATAAGTGGAGAAAAAGTGGAGAAAAAAATGGAGAAAAAGTGGAGAATAAATGGAGAAAAAGTGGAGAAAAAGTGGAGAAAAAAATGGAGAAAAAGTGGAGAATAAATGGAGAATAAGTGGAGAAAAAGTGGAGAAAAAGTGGAGAATAAGTGGAGAAAAAGTGGAGAAAAAGTGGAGAAAAAAATGGAGAAAAAAATGGAGAAAAAGTGGAGAAAAAGTGGAGAATAAGTGGAGAAAAAGTGGAGAAAAAGTGGAGAAAAAGTGGAGAAAAAGTGGAGAAAAAGTGGAGAAAAAAATGGAGAAAAAAATGGAGAAAAAGTGGAGAAAAAGTGGAGAATAAGTGGAGAATAAGTGGAGAAAAAGTGGAGAAAAAGTGGAGAAAAAAATGGAGAAAAAGTGGAGAATAAATGGAGAAAAAGTGGAGAAAAAAATGGAGAAAAAGTGGAGAATAAATGGACAAAAAGTGGAGAAAAATTGGAGAAAAAAATGGAGAAAAAGTGGAGAATAAATGGAGAATAAGTGGAGAAAAAATGGAGAAAAAGTGGAGAATAAATGGAGAAAAAGTGGAGAAAAAGTGGAGAAAAAAATGGAGAAAAAAATGGAGAAAAAGTGGAGAAAAAGTGGAGAATAAGTGGAGAATAAGTGGAGAAAAAGTGGAGAAAAAGTGGAGAAAATGTGGAGAAAAAGTGGAGAAAAAGTGGAGAAAAAAATGGAGAAAAAGTGGAGAATAAATGGAGAAAAAGTGGAGAAAAAGTGGAGAAAAAAATGGAGAAAAAGTGGAGAATAAGTGGAGAATAAGTGGAGAAAAAGTGGAGAAAAAGTGGAGAAAAAGTGGAGAAAAAGTGGAGAAAAAGTGGAGAATAAGTGGAGAATAAGTGGAGAATAAGTGGAGAAAATGTGGAGAAAATGTGGAGAAAAAGTGGAGAAAAAGTGGAGAAAAAGTGGAGAAAAAGTGGAGAAAAAGTGGAGAAAAAGTGGAGAAAAAGTGGAGAAAATGTGGAGAAAATGTGGAGAAAAAGTGGAGAAAAAGTGGAGAAAAAGTGGAGAAAAAGTGGAGAATAAGTGGAGAAAAAGTGGAGAAAAAAATGGAGAAAAAGTGGAGAAAAAGTGGAGAAAAAAATGGAGAAAAAGTGGAGAAAAAGTGGAGAATAAATGGAGAAAAAGTGGAGCACCCTTTGGTGCCTTTCATGTGGCACTAAGGGGTGCTTAGCTTTGTATTTAGCCAAAAAAATGAAAAAAAAAAATGACGTAGGGTTCCCCCTAGTTTTGTAGCCAGCTAGGGTAAAGCAGACGGCTGCAGCCTGCAGACCACAGCTGGCAACCTCACCTTGGCTGGTAATCCAAAACTGAGTGCACCCCACGCTGTTTTTTTAAATTAAATAAATAATTTAAAAAAAAAAAACACGTAGGGGTCCCCCAAAATTGGATCACCAGCCAAGGTAAAGCAGACAGCTGGGGCCTGATATTCTCAGACTAGGGAGGTCCATGGTTATTGGACTCTCCCAAGCCTAAAAATAGCAGGCTGCAGCCGCCCCAGAAGTGGCGCATCCATTAGATGCGCCAATCCTGGTGCTTCGCCCCAGCTCATCCCGCGCCCTGGTGCGGTGGCAAACGGGGTAATATATGGGGTTAATACCAGATGTGTAATGTCACCTGGCATCAAGCCCTGGGGTTGGTGAGGTCAGGCGTCTATCAGATACCCGACATCACCAACCCAGTCAGTAATAAAAAAAAATAGACGACAAACACATTTTTATTTGAAAAAACACTCCCCAAAACATTCCCTCTTTAACCAATTTATTAGAAAGAAAAACAAATCCAGGTCTGGTGTAATCCAAAGGGTTGCCATGACGATCCACACTGTCCCAGTCAATGAAGAGCAGGATGTTCCCCATTGGCTGGGAGAGCAATGCAGTGACCTGAGCTAACATCAATGGGTCAGCCCAGGTCACTGCAGGGCATGACAAGTGCTGCTGTCAGCGAGGTACATTACCTGCGCTGATCTCCAGCACACTGACAGCCCCTGTCACTGAGGTCAATGACCGGCGCCTTCACATCAAGTATCGCGAGAGGTCCGTGACGTCACCGCCAGTGTCAGTCTCGGGTCGGAAGCGATAGGTGATGTGACAAGCGGCGGCCATGGAGGACAGTGACAGCGCTGAGGTCGGGATGGCGGGACTTCATCACCGCAGGTAAGCCGAGCGGGGGGGGGGTGGGGGGGGGTTGCATGTGTGAGAGTGTGTGTGTGTGTGCGTGTGTGTATATGTATGTATACATGCCGCGGGCAGGAGGGGGCGGAGCGAGCTGAGCGGGAAAGTGTGGGCTTCCTGCACGTAACTAAGATAAACATCGGGTTACTAACCAAAGCGCTTTGCTTGGATACCCGATGTTTATCTTGGTTACCAGCTTGTGGCAGGCTGCCAGCTGGCTCCTGCACACTGTAGCTGTAAAGAGCCCTGCTTTTTGCTGCTAGAACCGTTCTCGAACGTATCTAGAACTATCGAGCTTTTGCAAAAAGCTCGAGTTCTAGTTCGATCTCGAACAGCCCCAAAAATCACTCGAGCCCCGAACTGGAGAACCTCGAACCGCGAACCGCGCTCAACTCTAATGTGGACCCAAACTTAAGTACTGTAAAATGATCCTAGCAAGAGCTAGGGGGCTGCAAAAGGAAGTTAATGGGGGTAAGAGCAGAACAATTAACCATACCATGTTTCCCTGAAGACAAGACAGCAGTTAGATTGTTGTACTCGCCCGCTGTTTAAACAAAGTGCATATTCACTTGTCCCTGCCCATCCTCTGTGCCAGCGTTTGTCATTGGTTGCAGTCAGTCTGCTATACAACCCCCCCTCTGTTTACACAACATTAATATTCACTGCTTCCCCCACCCTCTGTGCTGGCGTGTGTGATTGGTTGCAGTCAGTCTGCTATATTCTTGCAATCCTCTCACTGACTGTTTGCTCTCCTAACCCAAGCATGATAGTTGCAAGTGTAGTGTAAAAATAAATAACTTAAAAATATTAAGTCCCCCCTATTTTGCTAACCAGCCACGTTAAGCAGCAGCTATGGGCTGGTATCAGGCTGGGAAAGGGCCAATATCCATGCGCCTTCCCTTTCTGATAATACCAGCCCCCAGCTGTACTAAATGAATAAATCATTGAAAAAAACGACGTGGGGTCCCTCGTATATTTGATAACTAACCAAGGTTAAGCAGACAGCTGGGGGCTGGTATTATCAGGCTGCGAAGGCCTATAGTTATTTGGCCTTTCCTAGCCTAAATATAGTAACCAACAGTCAACCTACAAGTGATGCAGCCATTAGATGCGCCTATTCTGGCACTTTGCCCGGCTAATTCCGATTGCCCTGTCAATCAGGGTAATACTTTTAGAGTTGATGTCAGCTGTGAATTGATAGCTGGAACCAAACCTAGGGGTTAGTAATGGAAAGGCATCTATCAGACAGCCCTATTACTAACCCGGCAAGTTTAGAGTTCAAAAAGACACAGGCACAGGAAAAAATATTTTATTTTTAAAAATTCCCTCCAACTCTTTTGTTCTCCAATTTATTTAAAAAAACAAAAAACGAACAAAAAACTTGTAGATCAGATGTATCCATCCAGTCCATGGAATTAAATGTAGTCCAGTAATGGGAAACTTCCCCTTCTTTGTTCTTTCAATAATATTTTTAAGAATGCATTTTAAATACTTCAATTACCCCCTCCCCTGTTATTGTAAACCCCTTAAAATTTAATAAAGTATACAATAATGGGAAACTGAAAGAAATAAAAAGAGGAGACGTTAAATAAATAAAAACAAGACAAAGTCCATAGTTCAACACTTTATTAGCTCCCTAAAAAAACCTTCAGGTCTGACATAATCCATTTCAAATAGTGATCCCATGACGTCCGGCGTTTCTCTTATAAAAGATATGGAGCCTGTTCTCAGAACAAGGCTCCATAGGTTACTCCTGGTTATTTTGCATGAGCAGTGACATCAGTAACTTAATGGTTAAATTGGTGAACAAGGGAGTGTGGGGAGTGATTTTTAAAATAATAATTTTTCCTGTGTCTGTTTTTTTACTTTACATTTGTGAATTAATGGCAGTGTCTGATAGATGACTATCCATTACTTACCCCTGGCCTTGATGCCAGCTGTGAATTCCCAGCTGACATCAACCCCAAAAGTATTTCCCAGATTACCACTGCACCAGGGCAATCGGGAAGAGCTGAGCAAAGCGCCAGAATTGGCGCATCTAATGGATGCACCACTCCTGTGGCAGCTTTGAGCTGGTATATTTAGGCTGGGAAGAGCCAAATAATGATAGACCTCCCCAGCTTGATAATACCAGCCCCCAGCTGTCTGCTTTACCTTGGCTGGTTATAAAAAATAAGGGGGACCCCATGCTGTTATTTTTCAATTATTTTTTTCTATTATTTATTTATTTAGGACTTGGAGTACCCTCTATTTTTGTAAATCATGCACAGTAAAGCACACAGCTGGTGGCTGGTATTATCAGGCATTGAAGGGCCATGAAATTTGGCCCCTTTCAAGCCTGATGTCAGCCTTTAGCTGCTGCTTTACCTTAGCTTGTTACAAAAATAGGAGGGGACCCCACATAATTTTTTTTTTATTTAAATTTAGGGATGGGGAGGGCAGTCCTGAATCAGATCAAAATGCCTTATTGTTTGCAGATCCCCTACTGGTATTTAACACTAGAAATCCCAGAGAGGGGTCATTTAACATTTCTACCTGTTTAATCCATAGAGCACGAAATTCCTGGGACTTCTAGTGTTAAATAACATTTTGATTGTAGTGCTGTAAGGGTTAAGCACTCTTTCCTGTCTGGCTGCTGTCTGTAACTTTAATCCCATGTGCAGATTTTTGCTCTACCTCTCCCCTTCACTATATAAAGTCACGTGTTCTATCTGCTTATACCGGTGATAAAATATGAATCCTTATTACTTCTTTGCGGTCTACTTTGGAAGGCTCTGGAAGAAGCTTTTTGTTTTGTGTCATTTGCAGCTGTGGTGGTAGCTGAATTGTAGCTGCTTTTAGTGTTTTTACTTTTTGTGTCTATTTCCCCTGTCTGTTATCCTACCCTTGTGTTTCTTTATTGTAGAGGTGAGACTAGTGCTCTCATCAGCCTGCTCACTAGCCAGGGTGAGTTTATGACAAGCAATGGCTTAGGCACGAGATCAGCATTGGGATTAAAGAAACCATATAGGGATGTCAGGGAGTGCAGGGTACAGCCTCAGCTGAGTACAGTGGGTGACCCTGCTCCCTACTCCCTAGCACCAGGGCCCACCATTGTATTGTAACCCCTTGGTACCCTATGTGTTGCAGCACCTGCTGGGGTGTTTCCCTAGTTCCTAGTAAAATCCCGTTTGTCACTAAGTCACAGAAATAGTGCTTAAATGAATGGGAACAGTAAAGAACAAACTATTCACATTTGATGGGTATTGACTACAGTAACTAACATCAGAGCCAAGGCATCTCGGTGTGTGCAGCGTTGAGCTGCGCTCTGATGAGCATAGCTGTTCTGTACTGTTCTCATGCATTTGAGAGCTGTTTGGTCTCCGAATGCTGAACTTCAACATGGTCTTTACTGAGAAGTCCCTGTTCAAATTTGAGACACGGACACTGGGTGTCCCGTACGAAAGCCAAATTTTACCGTTCCAGTTCACTCATCCCTAATCGTGGAGCATTAACAATAACAAACCGGCTACTTTTGTATATTTCGAGTTGTTGCAATCATTATTAGTTGTGATTAATATTCTGAAGTCAATCAGCTAATCCTGAAATGCAGCTATATGAGACTGAAAGCCAAATCTATTTTCTCATTGCAATTAATTTAACACCAGCTAATATGGATGACTGGACAATTAGGAGTGCTGTACCCTCCATGATTAGGTTAGGCACGCTTATGAGTTATCTCAGCAATTTGCTTTTTCAGTAGTGGTAGACATTTGTCTAAATGGAAAAATATATTCAGTCGTCTTCTCCTTTCACCACAGCTACATTTCTTCTCTACCATGTGTTCTGCTCTTTCATTGCTGTAACTTACATGCATCATCTCCTGTAACTCTGCAAAATAATTTGTTTACACTGTCTCTTAATTCCTAGGTTAGGGTGGTGACCTCTTGCATTTAATTTACTTGAGTCATGTTCTGTCACCTGAGAATCCAGATAGAGGAGCTATATATACAGTAAATGTATAGGAGGATATTAGCATCTATAGTTCTTACCATTTGTTTAAAATCAAGATCACGTAGAAAAATATTGTTCAATACTCTTAAGGCCCCGTCACACGGTACGATATATCGTGCGATCGCACCCGCCCCCGTCATTTGTGCGTCACGGGCAATTAGTTGCCTGTGGCGCACAATGTCGTTAACCTCCGTCACACATACTTACCTTCCTAACGACGTCGCTGTGGGTGGCGAACATCCTCTTCCTGAAGGGGGAGGGACGTTCGGCGTCACAGCGACGTCACACAGCGGCCACCCAATAGAAGTGGAGGGGCGGAGATAAGCGGGACGTAACATCCCGCCCACCTCCTTCCTTCCGCATTGCCGGAGGACGCAGGTAAGCTGCAGGTCGTCGTTCCCGAGGTGTCACACGTAGCGATGAGTGCTGCCTCAGGAACGACGAACAACCTGCGTCTTCTACAATCAATGATGTTTTGAAAAGGAATGATGTGTCAACGATGGACGATAAGGTGAGTATTTTCCATCATTAACGGTCGTTTCTTGCTGTCACACGCAACGACATTGCTAACGATGCCGGATGTGCGTCACGGAATCCGTGACCCCGGCGATATATCGTTAGATCCGTCGTTGCGTGTGATGCAGCCTTTAGACCTATTTAGATCCAAGAAGGAGGCGGAATACTGCACAGAAGCGCAGCTTGTGCAGTACTCTGTGACGACCTGATAGTCCAGGGGTGTCACATATATATATATATATATATATATATATATATATATATAATATGTGACACCCCTGGACTATCAGGTCGTCACAGAGTACTGCACAAGCTGCGCTTCTGTGCAGTATTCCGCCTCCTTCTTGGATCTGGGTCCCTAACTAAATGGTGTTGCCTCCAACAGCAAATCAAATCCTAGATACACCCTGCTCCACACCTACCAGACACACCAGTGGATGGCTTGAGTGGAATAGAGTCGCCCACTTGGGGGGGGGTCATGGAGGGGAGGTGATGAGTGTAGGGAGTAGAGTCTGAGAGTTGAAGGAGAGTGGTTGGGAAGTAGCCCTCGAGCTGTGAGGAAGTCAGGAGCAGTGACTCCTGAAGGAACTGTCTAGGTTGCAGACGGTGGTCTGGGCTTAGAGGAGTCGGACCACCGGTCGCAGGGGATTGTGGCGAGGTGCTTGGACCTGTCGAGGAGGACAGCCGGCAACCTAGCACTATCACCGGTCCAGGACCGAAAGCACGACGAGGTACACGGACCCTAAGTCGGGAAGTAGCTTCAGGCAACCTGACAATTCGCCTGAGGAGAACGGAGCCTTTATGATCTGTTCCCACCCGCTCCAGAATCGGGGCACTAACGCAATGAGGGGGATAGAACTTTCCAATCCAAAATGGTCCATAAAATCCCAAGCGTGAGCCCTGAGAGCAAGCTCCCATACTTAGTCATAGTAGGGAGCGGGGCCCGGCTAGTTCCATACTACCAGGCTACCAAGTTGAAGTCAAACTAAGTGCCAAGAGGCAGGTCACGGATCCCCAGGCAACACTATTGGGGACGGTATCGGACGAGCTTCCCTCAGCCGCAGCGGTACCCAGAGACTTGGTTTACCCGGTTGTCAGGATTTGTTTATGAACTGAGAGTATGAGAATGACCCCTACACCCCATGGCACCCCTTACCGAGTCCCGAGGTATTCCCCCTACCTGAGGAGGGCTACGATACCTGGCTGCCCCACTCCATCACCCTGGGTACTCACAGCGCTGGTACTCCCCAACTTACAATAGATCTTTTATATATATATATATATATATATATATATTATATATTTATATATACTGCTAAAAAAAATAAAGGGAACACTTAAACAGCGATTTTTTTTTGAGCAGTGTGTATATATATATATATATATATATATATATATATACACAGTTAGGTCCAGAAATATTTGGACAGTGACACAATTTTCGCGAGTTGGGCTCTGCATGCCACCACATTGGATTTGAAATGAAACCTCTATAACAGAATTGAAGTGCAGATTGTAACGTTTAATTTGAAGGTTTGAACAAAAATATCTGATAGAAATTGTAGGAATTGTACACATTTCTTTACAAACACTCCACATTTTAGGAGGTCAAAAGTAATTGGACAAATAAACCAAACCCAAACAAAATATTTTTAATTTCAATATTTTGTTGCGAATCTTTTGGAGGCAATCACTGCCTTAAGTCTGGAACCCATGGACATCACCAAACGCTGGGTTTCCTCCTTCTTAATGCTTTGCCAGGCCTTTACAGCCGCAGCCTTCAGGTCTTGCTTGTTTGTGGGTCTTTCCGTCTTAAGTCTGGATTTGAGCAAGTGAAATGCATGCTCAATTGGGTTAAGATCTGGTGATTGACTTGGCCATTGCAGAATGTTCCACTTTTTAGCACTCATGAACTCCTGGGTAGCTTTGGTTGTATGCTTGGGGTCATTGTCCATCTGTACTATGAAGCTCCGTCCGATCAACTTTGCGGCATTTGGCTGAATCTGGGCTGAAAATATATCCCGGTACACTTCAGAATTCATCCGGCAACTCTTGTCTGCTGTTATGTCATCAATAAACACAAGTGACCCAGTGCCATTGAAAGCCATGCATGCCCATGCCATCACGTTGCCTCCACCATGTTTTACAGAGGATGAGGTGTGCCTTGGATCATGTGCCGTTCCCTTTCTTCTCCAAACTTTTTTCTTCCCATCATTCTGGTACAAGTTGATCTTTGTCTCATCTGTCCATAGAATACTTTTCCAGAACTGAGCTGGCTTCATGAGGTGTTTTTCAGCAAATTTAACTCTGGTCTATCTATTTTTGGAATTGATGAATGGTTTGCATCTAGATGTGAACCCTTTGTATTTACTTTCATGGAGTCTTCTCTTTACTGTTGACTTAGACACAGATACACCTACTTCACTGAGAGTGTTCTGGACTTCAGTTGATGTTGTGAACGGGTTCTTCTTCACCAAAAAAAGTATGCGGCGATCATCCACCACTGTTGTCATCCGTGGACGCCCAGGCCTTTTTGAGTTCCCAAGCTCACCAGTCAATTCCTTTTTTCTCAGAATGTACCAGACTGTTGATTTTGCTACTCCAAGCATGTCTGCTATCTCTCTGATGGATTTTTTCTTTTTTTTCAGCCTCAGGATGTTCTGCTTCACCTCAATTGAGAGTTCCTTAGACCGCATGTTGTCTGGTCACAGCAACAGCTTCCAAATGCAAAACCACACATCTGTAATCAACCCCAGACCTTTTAACTACTTCATTGATTACAGGTTAACGAGGGAGACGCCTTCAGAGTTAATTGCAGCCCTTAGAGTCCCTTGTCCAATTACTTTTGGTCCCTTGAAAAAGAGGAGGCTATGCATTACAGAGCTATGATTCCTAAACCCTTTCTCCGATTTGGATGGGAAAACTCTCATATTGCAGCTGGGAGTGTGCACTTTCAGCCCATATTATATATATATAATTGTATTTCTGAACATGTTTTTGTAAACAGCTAAAACAACAAAACTTGTGTCACTGTCCAAATATTTCTGGCCCTGACTGTACTCGTGTCATTGTTAAAATCTATTTGGTTATTTGTGAATCAGGCCAGCCAGCAGCATTATATAGTGGAAAATACCCTGATTTTAGGGATGTATCATTTACTGGGCTGCTTCTTCTTGTTTCAACAAAATCACTGTTTTATCAACAGGAGATTATCATTACAGGACTAGTTGTCTCATGCCATGTAGTCCTCCTGCTCTGTGTAACCCCATCCTCACTACTGATTAGCAGCTTTCTGTCAATGTACAGTGTAAGCACAAAGCTGCCAATTACTGGTGTGGGTGAGCTTATACAGGGCCCAGCATTTTGAGCACAGCTATATTTGCAGCAGAGAAAACTGTAATTTTATCAAAATCATAGAGAGAAGCACAGTAAGTGACACATCTCTGGAATCAGAATCTCTGTCCCTATATCATGTTGCTCTCAGATAACATAGCACAAAACTGGTGACAGATTACTTTAAAGCACCTGGCATTTTTTTCTATATTTTTCTATATTTTTCTATATTTTTCTATATTATTTTTTTCTATATTTCACCACTGGAGTGATGCTTTAAATTTAAAGGGAACTTTACACCAGATTTGGCAACCATAAGCTGTGGCCACCACTACTGAGCTCTTATATACAGCATTCTAGAAAACTGGATATAAGAGACCAGGCTGCTGTGTAAATCCTAAAAACCATAATACTCACCTAAACGGCCGTCTGGTCCGATGGGTGTCGATGCTCTCCAGTCCTGCGCCTCCTCCCTCCGGTCCGGTGCCTACTCTCTTCAGTTCGGCACCGTCCTCCTTCTGAGGCCCATATGCATGACGTGTCCTGTGTCATGCACACTAGCCGGCATTGAGGTCCTGCGCAGGCGCACTTTGATCTGCCCTGCTCAGGGCAGATCACAGTTTTGTAGTGTGCATGAGCGTACAGTCTTTAACCTTTCCTTGTGCCTGTGCATTACACTACTTTGATCTGCCCTCAGCCTCATTCTGGCCTTGTTCTGGCTCTTATAGACTTGTATTGAGAGCCTGTGACTAGGGATGATCAAACCCAAATGGTAAGGTTGGTACTGACCATGTGTGCCGCCCCCGTGCCAGTGTGACGCCCTGGACACCCCAGGGGTCACAGGTCACTACACCACCCCCACCCCCCCCCCCACATTAGGCAGGTAACACCCATCAACCACAAAGACCTGATTGCCTCCCTCAGTGTTAGACAGGTACACCAGGTGGGCGGAGTCAGGCAGAAAGACACGCCCACCGAGGAGTCTGCTGGCCTGAGGCAGGAAAACATAGAGAGTTGAGTTCTGCCCGGGGCAGAGAGGAGTTGAGTCTGTAGAGTGCAGTTCAGGAGTAGTGGAGAGAAGTGCAGTTCTGCACGGGGCCTGGGTTGGAGCCTAGGACCCCCAAACAGTCAGGCAGGCAGACGGCAGGGGCCGCCTGCAGGAGACCGGGAACACGACCGGTGGAACCGTAGGGACCGGGACAGGGTTGGAGCCCGCCGGAACCGAACCGGGGAGCCAACAGTAGACCGGAGCACCAGGACGGGTACTCAGACCCTGACTAGGCCGTAGGCCACCACCATAGTCAAATTCACTGATTGAGGATCTGGACCTCCTGGGGTTCTTTCCCACCAAAGTCCCGATTGAAGGCAACAGCCCAACCCGACCGGATAGTAGCCACCGCCAGAGGCCAGAGATCCAAGGGCCAGCGTCTGCGGGCAAAGGAGTTCCTTCGACACACCCGCCGGGGAGCGGACCACCCGTGCTTAGGCACCGTGGTCCATTTACACTTAGGTGCAGGAGAAAGGTGGACTCTGCCAACCCATCTAGTGGACTGCAGCCAGCTGCGGGCCTCCCGTCTGTCACCACGTTTCGTTTACCAGTGACTCTGTGTGACTTAATCGTGAGTACAACAGTGCCATCCGGCACCGCACCGCAGCACTGCGCCCTGCACCAGCTTCCCGCAACCGGGCCCCGGGACACACCGCCCCTACCCACGGAGGGGTTAACGCCAAAGCTGCGCCCTGACACCGTTCCCGGGAGTCCCTCACCTCTACCGCAGCGGTGGTGTCCATCATCACCACGACCCGTGGGTGGCATCACGAGCAATCACCCCGACACCTGAAATCCCCGCATCCCTCACGTGTAGTGCCAGCTTCCCTTACAGAGCAAAGTGACGCCCGGGTCCGTGAGAGGCTCGAGCCACCGACCGCAGAATGAGCACGGATCCGAGCGGCTCAGCGGTCGTAGCCGAGGCCACGGGGCGGTACACCAGCAGCCTGCTGCTGCTTCTCATCCGGACCTTCCGGTGGGTGGCTTGAGGGTCTCCGGACCCGGAGTCCTGCGGACACTCCGAATAGAAAGGGTGGGGGGATGGTGGATGTAAGACGTATATGTAGGGGCTGTGCTGTATAAAGTTCGTGACGCCACCCACGGTGTGTGGTGAGGTTGGACACCACCGCTGCAGTTACGGGGCACCCGGGGGAGATGTTGTGCAGCAAGTTGTTAACCCCTCCATGGGCAGGGATGGTGGCCCCGGGACCTGTTGGGCTTTTGGTGCAGGGGGGATGGGCGTCCGCAGGGTGCTGGTGTACTCACTATTGAAGGAAACACACGAGTCTCTGGTAAACTAAGGTGATGGTGGTCGGTGCCCGCAGCCGGCTGCGTTCTGGTCCCCCACCCGGCTGGTGGTCTCTGTCTTTCTCCTGCACTTTTGTAGAATGGTGAACTGCCTGTGCTTGCAACTTCAGAAGTCCGCTCCCAGCTGGATGTGGCCTAAGGAGCCCTTGCCTGCAGACGCTGGCCCGTGGGATCTCTGAGCCTTGGCGATGGCCTTTTATCCCCCTCGGTGGGCTGTTGTCTTCTAATAGGGACTTTGGGTGGGACAGGACCTCTAGTTCTGGCCTCAATTGGTTAATTAACCAGTTACAGTAGCTTCTGGACTTGGCTTCAGGGTCCAAGTACCCCCCTGTGCGCTCCGGTTTCTGAGTCGGTTCCCCGGGTTGGTACCGGCGGGCTACAACCCTGTCCCGGTCCACCTCGGTTCCACCAAGCCATCTTCCCGGCTCCTGCAGACGGAGACTGCCGTCTGCCTCCTAGCCAGTGGCACCAGGGCTCCTACCCTGGTACCTGTCAGTCAGTTTCAGGCCTGACACTCAGGCCTGACTTCCACTCCACTCCTCTGACCTTGAACTCTAACAGAAAACTGTTTGTTTTCCCGCCCCGGGCTGTCTAGACTCCTTGGTGGGCGTCTTCCAACCACCTGGTTCCGCCCCTTGGTGTGTCTGTCTAGCCCTGAGGGGGGTGACTAGGGTTTAAAAGGTTGGCTGATGTTGCCTGTGAGGGAACGGTGTAGTGTAGGGGCCTATTTGTGACTACCTGGCCCGGCCAGGGCGTCACACTGCCCCTTGGTTAAACACAGACCGTCTGCGGGCTGTCCGACCACCACCGGTTTATTTTGCATCTGAAAAAAGAGGATAAAATGGGTAAAACATTACAAGCATAATAACATATTTACATTTTACGTATGTTTACTGTTCTTCCTTTAACGAGAGGCATTTTGCTTACACGTTGCATAACATTTTTATTAACCGGGACGGGACAGGACCGGACCATGTCCTTTTCACTTCAGCCCGCCCAAACAAACCTAGCCCTGATGCTGCCTCTAAAACTAGGTCAGCACCCCTTTTCCCCAGTAAAGGAAATGGGTTTGGGTCCGGGTGATGCCCACACGGGCCGGGTAATAAGTTCCTTACCCGGCAGTCTCTCTCAGAGGCCCCACGTCCAGGGGACACTTGACCCGGAGGGTAGTCACCGGTTTCCATGGTGGCGGGACCTCGGCCATTTCCACCGCAGGCCCTTCCTCCAACCAGCCTCTCCGGAGACTGCGGCATGGTGAAAAGGTGCTCAGGGGCTATTTACAAGACCCAATAGTTTATGGGTTGGCCTGCAAGTTCTCAGCCGTGTCTCTTTTTGTGTAATTAATGGGAAACATCAAAGGGTCCCAATGGGGAACTGAACCTGTGGGTAGCCGGGACCGCTACCTCTTTAATACACTAATCAGGTGAGAATCTCAGTTAATTAGCATTTATTCATACACCTATTTGCACGACCAACATGCAACACCCCTAGATTGTGGTCTTCCTGTATCTGAGCGGGGGCTGACCGAAATTAGGGCGTGTGGACCTCTTGGGCCCAATACTCTTGTGTAGGGCTAGAGGAGGAGAGGGGACAACAGGTCCCTCTTCTCGAGTGTCAGGTATGGCGGGCAGAGACCTGTGGGGGCGTGGTGTAGGTGCATCCCTGGTCGCTCATTCTGGTGTTTTGCCGATGGACCTCTCTGGCTCCATGTCTTCCACGGGTTATGGGAACATTATAACAGGAACAATCACCGTGCCATTCTGCATAGGCCAATCAGCCGGAAAATCACCCATCACTGTGTGGCTCACCTCTTTCTTCTTTTCCACGCTCGGCGTAGGAGTGGGAACTTCTACCAACTTCAGGGGCTCTGGGCACTTCTTCAGGTGGTCCCTGGAAACAGTGGCCGTGGTCTTCCCCTGGTCACGTCTTCCTGTCCTCCCATCGGGTAGTTTGGATGACGTAGGGGGTCCTCTCCCACTGGTCATTGAGCTTGTGCGTTCTCCTTTTCCTTTTCAGCACCACATCTCCGGGTCTGAAAGGGGCAGCCTGAGCCAGTTTGTTGAAGCGTTGCTCTTGCCTCTCCCGGCTCTGGCGCAGGTTCCTTTCCACATACTCTTAGATCTGCCGATACTGTTTCTGTCACTTGATGTCCCAATTGGCAGTGGAGGGAAGAGTTTCAGGTACCTCGACGTCCAATTCTAGATCCACCGGCAACCTTCCAGGCCGGGCTCTCATCAGGTACGCAGGCGTGCACTTCGTGGAGCAGCAGGGGATGTTATTGTACATGTCCACCAAGTCGGCCAGCTTCTCGGGCCACAAGTTTCATTCTTCCAGGGGCAGGGTTTTGAGGAGGTTAAGGACCAGGTGATTCATCTTCTCACACAATCCCGTTAGTCTGGGCATGGTAGGCCGTGGTCCGGATCTTCTTGCACCCGTACAGGTTGCAGAACTCTTGAAACACCTCTGCCTCGAAGGCCGGGCCCTGGTCCGTGAGTACCTTCTCCAGGTAGCCATGCGGCCGGCAGAAGTACGCCTGAAAGACTCTAGCTGCAGTACGGCCCGTTAAATCCTTTACGGGGACCACCACCATGAATCTTGAGTAGTGGTCTGCGATGGTCAGGGCGTATGTATATCCACTTCAGCTAGGCGTGAGCTTGACATGGTCCAGAGCGACCAACTCCAACAGCTGGCGGGTGACAATCGGCTGCACGGGGCCTTCTGACTGGCTTCATCCCGTCTTCTCAGCACACAGGGGCCACACTCTCTGCACCAGGTCTCTATGGACTCTCGCATCCCACTCCAGTAGAAGCGCTCTCTCAGCAGCATCTCTATTTTCTTCCAGCTGAAGTGTCCGGCTCCGTCATGGTAAGCCTGCAGGACCTTGGGCACGTATGCCTGTGGCACAACCAGCTGGCGGACCTTCTCATGCGTTTTCAGGTTGATCAATCCCCGGCACAGCTTTCCTTGTTGCAGGTAAAGGCGGTCCCTCTCTTTTCACAACTGCTGAGCTTTGGGGGGAGCTGTAGATTCTAGTCTAGAAGCACCTTGGCCAATCATCATTTTGACAAGCTGGACCACGGGTTCCTGATCTTGAGCTTCCTGCCACCCCTGGCAGGGTAATGGGTCAAAGTTCGCTTGCTGCTGGCCAACATAGGGCTTTTCGTCCCTCAGCTGATGAAACGCGGGCAGCTCGATCTCCTCCAAACCATCTTTCTCCACCCCTTCATCGGGTAGGTCCAGCATTCGGGACAACGCATACGCGTTGGTGTTCTTGCGGCCGGCCCTGTACTTACTGGTGAAGTCATAGTTGGCTAGCCAGGCCACCCATCGCTGCTCCAGGGCCCCCAATTTCACCGTCAAAGGTTGTTGTCCGTGTAAGCGATGAACTTCGCCAATGCCAGGTAATGTTTGAACCTTTCCGTTATCGCCCAAATGAGTGCCAAGAACTCCAACTTGAAAGAGAGCTGTAATTCTCGGGATTTCTTTCTGTCGGCCGAAGCTTCCGGCTTGCATAGACGATCACCTTCTCCATGCCATCTTGCATTTTTGACAGGACAGCACCTAAGCCCACATTGCTGGCGTCCATGTAAAAAATGAATGGGAGGCCACAGTCGGGATAAGCCAGGATTTCCTCCCCTGTCAGGGCCGACTTCAGTTGCTGGAAGGACTCCTCGTGCTTCTCACCCCAGACAAACGGGGGTCCGGGAGTTCTGCCATTCCTGGTCTGTCCCTCGAGGAGGTCTTGCATGGGTGCGGCCATCTTGGTGTACCCCTTGATGAAGCGACGGTAGCCCACCAGACCCAGGAATTGCCTCACCTCTTTTACCGTGGTAGGTTGTGGCCAACTCTGGATGGCGGTGATTTTCTCGGGGTCCGGGGCCACTCCTTCAGCACTCACCACATGCTCGAGGTACTGTACTTTGGGCTTCAACAGGTTGCACTTAGAGGGCTTTAATTTCATCAATACTTGGAGAGGGCTGCAAACACTTCGGCCAGGTGCTCCAGATGGGCTTCATATGTCTTGGAATAAACGATCACATCATCCAGGTACAGTAGAACAGTCTCGAAGTTGAGATGCCCCAAGCAACACTCCATGAGCCTCTGGAAGGTTCCCGGGGCATTGCACAGCCCAAAAGGCATACTGTTGAACTCGCAGAGTCCCATTGGCGTAGCGAACGCAGTCTTCTCGCGGTCTTCCTCCGCAACCACCACCTGCCACTAGTGAGGTCAAGGGTAGAGAAATAATTAGCAGTCTTCAGTGCAGTTAACGACTCTTCAATACGAGTAAGAGGATATGCATCCTTATGCGTTAACCGATTAATCTTCCGGTAATCCGCACACATTCTCATGGTACCATCTTTCTTCTTTACCAGGACCAACGGAGCTGCCCAGGGACTACAACTATCACGGATGACCCCTGCCTCCTTCATGTTCCTCAACATACTGTATCTTTGGCGAACTGGTAATGTGCAGGTGGGATCGGCCTGTACCTCTCTTTAATAGGTGGATTTGGGCCTGTGGGGATATGGTGCTGAACCCCCTTAATCCTTCCGAAATCTAACGGGTGTTTACTGAATACCTGCCCATACTCCTGCACTACCCGATACACCCCCTCTTTGTGATGTGGGGGTGTAGATTCGGTGCTGACATGCAGCTCCCGGCACCGCTCCTCTACCTGTTTGGGCGGGGTGTCACTATCTGACTGTGATGCGGTGATGGCGTCTGCGTCTATAGTGAACAACTTAGCAATGGTGGCATAGCGGGGCAGCCTAACCTCTTCCTCTCCACAGTTCATCACTCTCACGGGCACTCTCCCCTTCTTGACATCAATCACCCCTCTGGCTGCCATTACTGTGGGCCAATGTTCTGAAGGCAAACGCTCCACCACTGCCAGGTAACCCTGTCCCTGGGGACCTACTACTGCCCTGCACCAAATCATCATTTCGCTCCGCGGAGGCACCACTAGAGGCGCGGCATCCATCAGTCGCACACCACCGATCTCTCCACCTGTCATGTTCACCTGTTGCCGCTGCTGGAGAGCCCGGATTTCACGTTGCAGAGCCCTCTGCCAGCCCCCTCCCGCAGTGGCAGACAACTGTTGCAACAGATGCAGCACCTCCCCCATGCAGTTCTCAATCAAGTTGGTCCCGAGGACCACCTTTGGGTTATGGTCACTGGGGTCATTCTGTACCACAATCATCCCCTGACGTTTTAGCTCCACTCGCCCCACTGTCAGAGTCACTTCCTTGAACCTCACTTGGGTCATAGGGAGTCCATTGGCTGCAATGATGGTCAAACTGTCATCCGGAGGGGCAAGTTCACTATCAGACTAATAACGTTGATACAATACATAAGGTATAGTCGTTACTTGTGATCCGGTGTCGAGAAGGGCTAAGATCGGGATACCGTCCACAGCCAGGGATATGATGGGGCAACCTCCAACATACCGATCCTGCCAATCAGCTGGGCCTTGAGGGTCTATTCCTGAGGATTGGCCCTTGGCCTCAGGGGTTGCTCGTTTAAAGGACACCGATGGGAGTAGTGACTGGTCTTGTTGCACTTGTAACAGACAGGTGGTCCATACCGGTTGTCATTGTTTCTCCTTCGCTGCATCCACGGGACATCTTCCAGACTGTCGGCGAGCTGTATCTTCTCCGCTGGCTTGACTTTCGTCGGTAGCTGCAGGGCAGCGAAGATCCTGGCGACGTCATCATTCAGGCGTTGGACTTGCGACGACAGATCTTCCGGAGCCTCGGGGGTTGCCGTAGGGGCTGGCAGGGCCAACAGGGGGGCTGCTACCGAGACGGGAGCGGTGTCAGCCGGCCAAGATGGCGGGTCGGGAGCACCAGCATCCGCCATCTGCAGTGCTTTAATGGCCCGGTCTTTTAGGACTGTAAAGTTCAAGTCCGCGTGTTCCAGAGACCACAGCCGTAGTTGCTTACGATCTTCAGCGGACCCCAGCCCCTGCAGGAACTGTTCTACCAGCATTTTGTTACTGTCAGCCTCATTGGTGGGTTCCACCTGCCTCAGCATACGCAAGGCCGTCTGTAGCCGCAAGGCGTAGTCTCGGATACTATCCCGCGGCCACTGCCGGCAGTTATAGAACTGCATACTTAACTCTGCTTCCGTGCGGGTCTCAAAAGCAATCTGGTTTATCAAAAATGGCGGTTACCGAGACCCGGTCAGCGTCTACCCAAGTCTCCACCTCCTGCTCAGCGGCGCCGGTCAGCTGCCCAAGCACTACTGTGGCGCCCTGGACAAGCCAGGACGTCACAGGTACTACACCAACACACCCCACACCCCGGTCAGGCACACCTAAGTCAAACAAAAATCCTTGTTGCCTTCCTCCAGGGGCTGATGTCCACACCAGGAGGTGGGCCAGGCGGTTGGTCCCGCCCACCGAGGAGTTCACAGTCCTGGAGGCAGGAAAAAGGAGTGAGTTTTAGTAGAGTTCAGTTTGGGAGTGGAAGTGAAAGGAAGTGGTAAAAGAGCAGTCTGAAGTTGGTCCGGGTGTGTGGCCCGGACGGAACAGCAAGGTTGGCAGACGGTGGTGACCGTCTGCAGGAGAGGCCTATTGGAGCTAGCCGTAAGGACCGTGGACAGGCGGTGGCCCGGCGGTACCGGACCGGTACGCAAAGAGAAGCCAGCACCAACCGGCAGGGCTTACGGACCCCGACAAGGCTAGCAGTCGCCGCTGAAATTGTCAAATCCGTTAGCGAAGGGAACCTCCGGGGTTTCCCAGCAGCCAAGTCCCGATAGAAGGCAACAGTCCAACCGTTAGAGGGAAACACAGTCACCGCCAAGGCTACAGTTCCCAGGGCCAGAGCCTGCAGGCAAAAGGGGCTCCTTTGGCACATATCCAAGCCGGGGAGCGGGTTACCGGTGGGAACCCATTGGAACCATCTACACTACACAGGTGCAGGGAAAGGCAGTCACCATCAACCTGCCGGGAGGAGAAACACCGCAGCCATCTGTGGGACCCGTCCATCCAGCCGTTTGTTTTACCGGATACTTTGTGTTCATGATTGGCTGAGTGAGTACCACCGTGCCGTGCGGCACAGCGCTGCCCTCGCGACCCTGCACCTCACCAGGCCCCGTAACCCACCTGCCAACCATCCCTACCCCATCACCGGGCCCCGGGACAACCAACCCCCTACCCACGGAGGGGAGAACCAACATCTAAGCTGCTCCCTGTCATCGCTCTCGGGATCCCTGTCCAGGAGCAGCGGTGATGTCACCAACCTCACCACAACCGTGGGTGGCGTCACGGACAATAAATCCCCAAAACCAAACCCCTTTTCACTCATGGGCGAGGAACGCCACTCGAGTCCCCGGGATCCGGCCCACCACTCGAGCCACCACCGAGCAGCAGCAGCAGCAGCCAGACCCGAGCAGTGGGTGAACGCAGCGTCCCCTCCTCCGCCCACGACACTACCGCTGCACACTGCTTGCCAGTAATGGCAATCAAATCGAGAATTGTGCATATTTTCTTCCAGAACACCTGCAAGGCATCAGGCTTCCCATCATACTGAGGTAGCCAGGCAGCACAGGGCACATAAGGCAAGGAGATTGACATTACCTGGGTGACCGTCGGGGCCACAGCTTCCCCCGCTCCTGCGACCGGAGCGAGAGCCGCCACATTCCCGTCATCAGGCGCATCTGCAGGCGCCACTCCTCCAGCGGCCGGCGCCACTCTGCCGTCAGGGTTAGGTGCGAACATCTTCCCGCTTCTCCCCCTTGGTTTTTTGCAGGCACTCTTCTTTCAGGCCAGTAAGTTTTGTTTTACGACTTCCGACCTTGCTTTCTGGCCGTGTTCCAAGGGGGTGGGGCTTCGGCATTCACGCCCTTTTCTTGGGGAAGGAGACCCTGGGCGGGAATCATCGCACCCAAAAATGGCGGAAAGATGGCGGTTTCTGGAAATTTTGCAACGGATCACCGCTGACTTCACTACAAGGGTGCACTTCCACAAGGTAAGTGGATGGGTATCTATCCTGTTCGTGATGCCAGGTTTCGGGGTGTGCTGCCCCCATGCCAGCAGCCTGCCGCTGTTCAGATCCGGACCTTCCGGTGGGTGGCTCGAGGGTCTCCGGACCCGGGGGTCCTGCGGACACTCCGAATGAAAAGAGTGGGGGGATGGTGGATGTAGGACGTATATGTACAAGCTGAGCCGTATAAAGTTTGTGACGCCACCCACGGTGTGTGGTGAGGTTGGACACCACCGCTGCAATTACAGTGCACCTGGGGGAGATGTTGTGCAGCAAGTTGTTGACCCCTCCGTGGGCAGGGATGGTGGCCCCGGGACCTGTTGGGCTTTTGGTGCAGGGGAAAATGGGCGACCGCGGGGTGCTGGTGTACTCACTATTGAAGGAAACACACGAGTCTCTGGTAAACCAAGGTGATGGTGGTCGGTGCCCGCAGACGGCTGCATTCTGGTCCCCCACCCGGCTGGTGGTCTCTGTCTTTCTCCTGCACCTTTGTAGAATGGTGGACTGCCTGTGCTTGCAACTTCAGGAGTCCACTCCCGGCTGGATGTGGCCTAAGGAGCCCTTGCCCGTGTTGCGGGCGGGGAGGACGCCGCCGCGCTCTAGCTAACGCTCGGGTCTGGCGCTGCTGCGGCTGCTGCTCGGTGGCTCGAGCGGTGGGCCGGATCCGTGGACTCGAACGGCGCTCCTCGCCCGTGAGTGAAAGGGGTGGTTGGTTTGGGGGATTTAGTCCGTGACGCCACCCACGGGTCATGGTGAAGATGGGCATCACCGCTGCTGATGACGGGGATCCCGGGAGCGATGGTAGGGAGCAGCTGGGATGTTGTTTTCCCCCTTCGTGGGTAGGGGTTGGTGGTCCCGGGGCCCAAGGATGTGACGGGGAGGCAGGGTTGGTGAGGTGCAGGGTTGCAGGGACAGCGCGGATGGCACGGGTGTACTCACTCAGCAAGAAAGGTACAAAGTCCTCGGTAAACCAAACGGCTGGATGGACGGGTCCCGCAGCCGGCTGCAGTGTCTCTCCCCGGACAGGTGATGGTGGCTGTCTTTCCCTGCACCTTGATGTTCTCGTTTGACTACTATGGATCCCCAACGGTAGTCCGCTCCCCGGTGTATGGGTACCAGAGGAGCCCATTTGACCGCTGGTGCTGGCCCATGGGTCTCTAGCCTTAGGCGGTAGCTATATACCCTCACGGTGTGGGCGATTGCCTTCAATCGGGACTTTTGCTGTTAGGAAACCCCTGGGGTTCCAGTCACATTCGGATCTGACTATTGTCGGCGGCTCCAAGCCTGGTCGGGGTCCGATGGCCCTGCCTGTGTGTGCTGGCTTCACTTCGCTCCCCGGTCGGTACCGGCGGGCCGTCGCCCGACACCGGTCCTACGGTTCTGCGTTTCTCCACCACTCCTGCAGACGGTTACGACCAACCTTGCTGTCTGTGCCAGGGCCACAAACCCAGACACCCAAGTGTTTACTCCTCTCACTTCCACCTCCTGGACTAAACTGTCACTTTTCCCACCTCCAGGCCTGTGAACTCCTCGGTGGGTGGGGACAACCGCTTGGCTCCGCCCCACCTGGTGTGGACATCAGACCCTGGAGGGAGGCAACAAGGGTTTTGTGTTTGGCTGGTGTCCCTGTCTAATGGGGGGTGGGGTGTTTGTGTGTTATCTGTGACGACCTGGCTAGGCCAGGGCACCACACCCGCAGACGCTGGCCCATGGGATCTCTGAACCTTGGTGGTGGCCTTTTATCCCCCTCGGTGGGCTATTGTCTTCTAATAGGGACTTTGGGTGGGACAGGACCTCTAGTCCTGGCCTCAAACAGTTAATTAACCAGTTCCAGTAGCTTCTGGACTTGGCTTTAGGGTCCGAGTACCCCCTGTGTGCTCCGGTTTCCAAGTCGGTTCCCCGGGTCGGTACCGGTGGGCTACAACCCTGTCCTGGTCCACCTCTGTTCCACCGAGCCATCTTCCCGGCTCCTGCAGACGGAGACCGCCGTCTGCCTCCTAGCCAGTGGCATCAGGGCTCCTACCCTGGTACCTGTCAGTCAGTTTCAGACCTGACACACAGTCCTGACTTCCACTCCACTCCTCTGACTTTGAACTCTAACAGAAAACTGTTTGTTTTCCCGCCCCGGGCTGTCTAGACTCCTTGGTGGACGTCTTCCAACCGCCTGGTTCCGCCCCCTGGTGTGTCTGTCTAGCCCTGAGGGGGGTGACTAGGGTTTAAAAGGTTGGCTGATGTTGCCTGTGAGGGAACGGTGTAGTGTAGGGGCCTATTTGTGACTACCTGGCCCGGCCAGGGCATCACACATGGACTTTTCAAAAATTCTGTGCCTGAGTTTGGAGCTCGTATGCTAATAAAGTTTGTTGAAAGACTATAGTGCAGACCATCAACAAGCTTTATTGCATGGGGAAGATGCGTGTACGCTGCTGTGAACAAAATGAATCAATAATTATAAAAAAATATGTTGAGTCCCAGCTTCTAGCTGTCTGCTTTACCTTGGCTGATTATGAAAAATAAAGGTGACCCAAAACCATTTTTTTTAAATTATTTATTAAAATAATTTTTTGAAAACCAATATGAGGTCCTCCCTATTTTTGATAAGCAGACAGCTGGGGGGCTGGTATTATCAGAGTTGGAAGGCCCATGGGTATTTGGCTCTTCCCAGCTTAAAAATAGCAGTGGCTCCAGAAGTGGTGCATTCATTAGATGTGCCAATTTTGGCACTTTATCCAACTCTTCACGATTGCCCTGGTGCGATGGCAATCAGGGTAATACCTTTAGGGTTGATGTTAGCTGTGAATTGACAGCTGGCATCAAACCCATGGGTTAGTAATGGATAGGCATTTATCAGACGCCCTGATTACTAACTCGGCAAGTATAGAGAGAAAAAGAAAAACACAGGCAGGAAATAAAAATGTACTTGAATAAACACTGCCCCACATTCCCTCATTCACCAATTTATTAATTCAAAATAAATCCTGTAAGTTCCGACGTAATCAAAAAAGTAATGTCCCATGAAGTCCATCAATTCCTATGGAGAACGATGCTCCATAGGTCACTGCTAGTTAGCAGTAGCCCAAAATCTCAAGCGGCAACATCACTGAGTTATTGACGTTACCGCTCGTGAGAAATTCAGTGCCGCCACTGACTGGCTGTAACCTATGGAACCTCCATAGGGGTCTATGGATGTCATGGGACACTACTCTTTGAATTACGTCTGAATTTCCAGGATTTATTTTTAGTTAGTAAATTGGTGTATGAGGGAGTGTGGGGAAGAGTTTAATCCCCAATTGGATCACATTGGAACATCAAGGATATATTTTTATTAATAAATTGGTGAACGAGGGTGTGTGGGGGCATGTTCATTCAAATTAACTTTCTTTTCTTGTATGTGTATTTGTGTATGTGTTTTTAACTCTATGCTTGTCTTGTCACGCTCGTCTCCCTGCATGCAGAGATCAGTGACAGCCTTTGGACTGGAGCTTCTCATCTGGCTCTCTTCATTGAAATGGGTTTTGTTTCGTTTCTCTTGATTAAGTGTCAGTTTTTCTTTTGCAGCTTTTCCAAGCTGTTCCTTACTGAGTGATCAGCTGCATTTACTAAGTAGTCATGCCCTTCAGCTTTAAATAGTGGTGTATCCCAGAAATCCCTGCTGAAGTTACAAAGTCATTTGTTCTCTGCCTGCCTTTGAGGAAGATTCTGCAGTTCAGGTTTCTGTGCTCAGGCTATATCCTTTTGTTTGTTTTTTCCCCATTTGTCTTCACTTCCCTGGTGTATTCTTAGTGCATTTGTAAGGTCTAGTGAACCCCACCTGATCCTCACTAGTCAGGGTTATGATAGGGCCTTCCGAAGATTCCAGGTTCCTGTTGGGTGACAGTTGCGGAGACTGTATAGGGACTGGTGAGGAGAGGAGGGACAGCTGCAGGTGAGGTTAGGAGGCGCCCACCAACCCCTCTCACTAGTTCCAGGGCCTCCCGTTGTTTTTGTGTCCTGGGTTACCCCCTTTTCTTGTGTTTTTTTGTTTGTTCATCAGACGCACGTAGGTCTGAACGCACCTCGCTACGCTTGCTACACCCAGCAAGCGTGACAATGCCAGCTTGTTTATGGGGGTGAAAACCTAACAGCTGAAGGTTGCAGCCCACAATTGTCTGCTTAACTCTTGTTGGGAATTCAAAATAGGCGGGACATCATGTTACATAGTTACATAGGTTGAAAAAAGAGCTAAGTCCATCTAGTTCAATCTTCCTCCACCAATTCTACATTTTGTCACTAAGTCGCTTATAACCAACAATGTTGTGTGTACTGAGGAAATCATCCAGCCCTTTTTTAAAAGCTGTTATAGTGTCTGCCATTAATACCTCTTGTAGTAGGGCATTCCACAGTCTGACTGCTCTAACTGTAAAGAACCCTTTCCTATTTAGCTGCAAGAATCATTTTTCTTCCATTCGTAGTGTATGCCCCCTGGTCCTTAGTACTGTCTTTGGAAGAAATAAGTCATGTGCCAGTCCTTTATATTGACCACACATGTATTTATACATATAATTGAGATCTCCTCTGAGATGTCTTTTTTCTAAGCTAAACATATCTAACTTTTTCAACCTCTCATCATATGGGAGGCCTTCCATTCCTTGTAGTAGTCTAGCCGCCTTTGAACTGATTCTAACTTCTGTATGTCCTTCTTAAAATGCGGAGCCCAAAACTGGATCCCATATTCCAGATGTGGCCTTACAAGTGATTTATAGAGGGGTAACAATACGTTGGGATCACGGGATCTAATCTCTCTTTTTATACACCCTAAAATCTTGTTTGCTTTAGCAGCTGCTGCTTGACATTGAGTGCTGCTGCTCAGCTTATTTGTAATGAGAATACCCAAGTCCTTCTCCTGTTTTGTAGTCCTGACTTTACTTCCATTTAATGTATACGCAGTTATAGGATTACTCCGTCCTAGGTGCATTACATACATTTATCAACATTAAACCTCATTTGCCAAGTATCTGCCCATTCTGACATCTTATCCAGATCTTTTTGTAATATTGTATTATCAGGTCAGTTTTTAATATACTACATAGTTTGGTGCCATCAGTAAAGAGTAACACTTTACTATCAATCCCATCCACAAGGTCATTAATAAAGAGATTAAAAAGAATCGGTCCTAGCATAAGATCCCTGCGGCACCCCACTGCTGACTATAGCCAATTTAGAGAATGTACCATTTATGACTACTCTTTGTTTCCTATCTTTCAGCCATTTCCTTACCCAGTTGCATATAGTTTCCCCTAGTCCTTGCTTCTGGAGTTTTAGTATAAGGCTATTATGTGGTACAGTATCAAATGCCTTTGCAAAGTCCAAATAAATCACATCAGCTGCATTACCAATATCCAAATTTGCACTTACCCCTCATAGAACCCCAATAGATTGGTTGGACACGACTTATCTTTCATGAATCCATGCTGTTTGTCAGTTATTATCTTATTCTTTGCGATATATTTTTGCATGTCATTCTTTAAAATGCCGTCAAAAACTTTGCATACTACTGATGTTAGGCTTACTGGACGGTAGTTGCCTGGATCCACCCTCTTACTTTTCTTAAATATTGATAGCACATCAGCAATCCTCCAATCCTGAGGCACCAACCCTGTTGCAAATGAGTCTAAAAAGATGAGATACAGCGGTCTGTCGATTACGGAGCTCAATTCCCACAATATTCGTGGATGAATGCCATCTGGCTTGGGGGATTTGTCAATATTTAATTTACTCAGACACAGGTGTACTCCTTCTTGTGTTAAATTAATTATATCGGGTGGTGAACTTTGATTTTTCACTTGTTGAATGATCCCTGGAACAGTCTACTCCTTGGTGAACCCAGATGAGAAGTGCCTGTTTAATATCTCAGTCTTTTGTTTGTCCTCTATAACTAACTTGTTATTATATTTTAAGGGGCCGATACTATCCTTTGTTTTCCTTTTTGCATTAATGTATTTATAAAAGATTTTGGGATTTATTTTAATGTCCTTGGCGATTTTTGTTTTAGTAGCTAATTTTGCTTGCTTGATTTCTTTTTTACTTTTCCTATTGATATCTTTATACTTCTGATGCTATTTCTGTATTCTCAGCCTTTAAGATTTTGAACGCCCTTTGTTATTGTTTTATTATACTTTGTACAGTCTTATTAATCCATAGCGGTTTCTTTTTATTCCTGGACATTTTATTACCAGAGGGTATACGTTTTTTATAGGACTCTACTAGTATATCCTTAATCTTACCCCATTTATGTTCAGTATCCCCAGTTACCATGACATTTTCCCAATCTACACATTTAAGCTCTTCCCTTAATTTGTTGAAATCAGCTTTCCTAAAATTCCAGGTTTTAGCATTTCACCTTTTAAATGTTGTATTGAATATTACTTTGAAGCTTACCATATTATGATTGCTTGTGCCCAAGTGCTCCCGGACCTGTAGATCTGAAATTGTATCCGGTCTATTTGACAGGACCAGATCTAGCAAATTATCTCCCCTCGGTTCATCTACCATCTGAGAGAGGAAATTGTCTTGAATAGTAGATAAGAACTTCCAGCTTTTAGCACAACCAGGAGATTCTATGTCCCACTGAATGTCTGGATAGTTGAAATCCCCCATAATAAGGACCCAATTATTATTATTATTTGCTGCCTTTTCAATTTGTTCCAGCATTTCACCCTCTATTTGTTCAGGTATGTTAAAAGGCTTATAGCAAACTCCAATTAGCATTTTTCCATTATTTCCCTCCCCGTGTACATTTACCCATACTGACTCTACATTGTCTTTTTATTTATTTATTTATTTATTTATTTCCTATGCACATTTGTTTGTAGGGAAATTGCCCCCATTTTGCTCCCTTTTGCTCTGCTCTTACTTGGAGCTGCTTGTTACTGTCAGCAGACAAGTACTGGTATGGTAGTTGAATAGTCAGTGCTTTATTTGCGGTGGTACGCGCCGGTACGGCGTACCGGAAAATCTGAAGAGCGCCTGTGGCTCTGTCCACATGCCTAATTTGTAAACTATACAAATTAGCCATGTGGAGCGAAGGCACAAGCCAGAGGCGTCTCCAGGGGGAGCTGTCGGGCTGCCTGATGCGGCAGTGTGGAAGTCTGCCGGGTGGGAGCCGCTATTCTCTGACCTCAGCTGTCACGCTGACAGCCGCACTCATAGAAGAGCAGAGCCGCACGCTGCACTAATTGTCCTTGCATCTGTCAGACGCGAGGACAATTGAAGCGGTGACGCCGGCGCTGACTTCCGGGTCAGCGCGACGGCTGTTATGTGATCAGGTCAGCTGATCAGACTGCTGACCCGGAAGCCAGCGCCGCAGCGCAGAGGCGGCAGAGAAACGCTGATAAGTGCTCCATTGTGGAGCTGAAGAAGACACGGACGGAGGAACATTATGGGGTAAGAGGGGAGAATTTATGAAACAGTATGGGGGAGAGAGGGGGGGAGAGGGAACTATTTGTGGACACACTATGGGGGGGACAGAGGGTGGGGAATGGTAACCATCTGTGCACACACTATGGGGGGGACAGAAGGTTGGGAGGGGGCAATATGTATATAGACAGTATGGATGGGGGAGGGAACTATCTGTGGACAGAGTATGGGGAGAGAAGGGATGAGGTTTAATGCATGGGGAGAGAAATGATGAGGGGTGATGTATGCGGAGAGAGAGGATGAGGTTTTCATGCATGGGGAGAGAGGATGAGGGGTGATGTATGTGGGAGAGAGGATGAGGGGTGATGTATGGGGAGAGAGAGGATGAGGTTTCATGCATGGGGACAGAGGATGAGGGGTGATGTATGGGGAGAGAGAGGATGAGGTTTCATTCATGGGGAGAGAGGATGAGGGGTGATGTATGGGGAGAGAGGATGAGGTTTAATTCATGGGGAGAGAGGATGAGAGTGATGTATGGAGAGAGAGAGGATGAGGTTTCATGCATGGGGAGAGAGGATGAGGGGTGATGTATGGGGGAAAGAGGATGAGGGGTGATGTATGGGGAGAGAGAGGATGAGGTTTCATGCATGGGGACAGAGGATGAGGGGTGATGTATGGGGAGAGAGAGGATGAGGTTTCATGCATGGGGACAGAGTATAAGGGGTGATGCATGGGGACAGAGAGGATGAGGTTTCATGCATGGGGACAGAGAGGATGTGGAGCGAACTGTAAAGAAATTTTGAGGACACAGAATAAAGAGTGACATGGTATGAGGAGCAAGTGGCCAGGATGGGGAGTGAGGTGGAAAAGTATATGGACACACAGGAGGTATTGAGGAGACAGGAAGGGATGAGAAGAATGTGAGGGGCACAGAATAAAGACTGGGTAGTGGAGGGGGTGGTATGGAGAGGGGGCAGAATGGAAGGACAGTGTGAGGTTATAGCAAGGAGGTGGAGTGTGATGAGGGCACAGTATAAAGATGGTGCAGTATAAGGGGACACAGTGTAAAGAACACTGTAAACAGTAGGCTCAGTTTGGAAAGAGGGGATATGGAGGGCATGTGTGTCGCCCTGGGCAAGCCAGGGGACACAGGTCACACACCACTACACCCCACACTCCAGGTAGGCACATCACAGCTAACCTACAAATCCTTGTTGCCTTCCTCCAGGAGTTTGATGATGCACACCAGGGGGTGGGCCAGGCGGTTGTCTCCGCCCACCGAGGAGCTCACAACTCTGGAGGCAGGAAGTAACCAGGCAGATTAGCCCAGGCAGGGCTTGAGTGCAGATAGCTCAGGGACGAGCTTGAGTAAACAACAGAGTTCAGCTCAGGGAGGAGCAGGAGTGAGGAGTTAAGTAGAGGAGTAAAGAAAGTGAAAGTAGTAAAGGAGGAAAGCAAGTGAAGTGACAGAAGAGAAAGAAAGCCTGAAGGGTCCAGCTTTGTGGAGGGCCAGATCAGCAAGGTCAGCAACGGCGGTGACTGTCTGGAGGGGGACCGTTTGGAAGTTCCTGGAAGGACCCCGTTGGCTGTGTGCCCGGTGGTCTGGAGCAGTGTTCCGAAGGACAGTCAGCACCAGGGCAGGGGCCTCTCGGACCCCGGCAAGGCTAGGAGTCGCCAAATTTGCCGAATCCGTCAGTGACGGGGACGCAGATCCCCCAACAACCAAGTCCCGATTGAAGGCAACAGCCCAACCCGTATTGGAGAGACACCGCCACCGCCACGGCACCAGTTTCTCAGGGCCAGCGCCTGCGGTCAAAGTGTAGAGCTTCTCCGGCCCAGATTGCAGCCGGGGAGCGGGTAACCGGAGGGAATCCACCGCTACCACAAGTCAAACAAAGGTGCAAGGAAGAGGGACATCACCGTCACCTACCGGGAGTGCAGGTGCAGCCGTCTGTGGGACCGTCCTACCAGCCGTTTGGTTTACCGTACAAACTGTGTCCACGTCTCAGGCTGAGTGAGTACCACAGTGCCGCAAGGCACAGCGCTGCCCCCGCGTCCCTGCGCCCATCAGGCCCCGCACCCACTTCTCTATCACCGGGCCCCGGGATCACCACCCCTACCCACGGAGGGGCAACACAACACCTGGCTGCTCCGCATCACCATCCCCGGGAGCCCCGTACAGAGCAGCGGTGGTGAAATCACCACAACCGTGGGTGGCATCACGAACTATAACAATCCCCACACCCAACCACAAACACCCCCTTTCACTCACGGGCGAGGAGTGTCGCTCGAGAAACCCCGGGATCCGGCCCACAGCTCGAGCCACCAGGAGCAGCTGCCGGACCCGAGCAGAAGGGGTGAGCGCGGTGTGCTGACACCCTCCTCCCCGCCCGCGACAACTTGGCGTCACGAACAGGATCTTACCGCTCTGCCGTCTGGTAGAGGTGTGCCTTGTTACCGCCGGAGGTATCCGGCAGAAAAATTTCAGAAGCCGCCATCTTTGGCGCGAAAAGTTCCCGCTCGAGCGTCTTCTCGAGCAGTAGAGGCGCGAAGGCCAAAACCCCGCCCCGAGAGAGGAGGGGCCGGAAAGAGCTAAGGGGGACGCGATGGCGGCTGGCGGCATGTAGTCGCGAATATAAAAGCAGGGACGCCAGGACCTTGCAAGCATACTGTTCCTGGAAGCAAACAGAAAAACCATCATGTGGATGCCGTCCCGCGACACCGTAGCCCCCGCGCCTGGAACCGCGGCGTGGGTGGAGATCCGAACCGCGCAGCTCTATCAACGGCTGCAGGTCAGGATGCAGCTCCTCATGGAGGAGTGGGAGGCCGACATGGCGGACGTTGTAGCCACCGTGCGGAGACGCGAGGAGGAAGCGGAGAAAGGGAGGGTGAGTGACCCACGTCCCGATGCCCTTGCAGGGCCGGTCATCGCGGCTGTGGGGCCCGGTCCAAGCCCTCTCCCCCCGTTGCCTCCCTCGCCACCCGTCCCGGAGGCCGTGACCCCGCGACTAGGCATGCTACCACCGCAACCGGTAGCAGTACCCAGCGTCCCCGCCCAGGCGGGCCGACCTGTAACCGGAGCCCGCGGCACACCGGAGGTGTTATCGTGGAAGACGCCGAAAGTAGAACCGGAGGCATCCCTTGAGAAACACCCCGAGCCGGAGCCGATGACCCGTTCCGAGCCGAAGGCCCGGCAGCGGAAAGCCCCTATGCCCATCCCCCACACCTCGGCTGAGGTGGCGCCGGGTTGTTGCTGCAAGGCAGCGCCCAAGGCCATGACACCGCGGGATACGCCGCCCACCTTCCTGACAGTGGGTAACGTGTTGGATGTCCCGCGGGGCCCAACCCGTGCGCCGGCGCTGGTAGCAGCGCCGTACTGGGATAAGGAGCCGGTACCGCTGGGCCTGGAGATCGAGGAGAGGGAGCGGAAGAAGGCCGAACTGGTGGCCAGAGCGATCCGGGAGAAGGAGCACTTCCGGCGGGCGACCTCCCGTGCCCGAGGACCGTTGTACGTGGGGCAGGTGAGGCGGTTTGATGTCCGCCGGGGCTACGGGTTCATCTACGAGCCGGGCTTGGAGGCCGAAGTTTTTGTAGCCCGGCGGGATGTGAACGCCCACCTGCCCGAGGAGCATCCCGGCCGCAATCTGATGCCGGGAGACATAGTACAATACGCCCGGTTCTTTGGGGAGCGGGGGTGGTTCGCGCTGGACGCTACACTGAAGGGCAGCCCGGAGGCCCGAGCGAGCGCCGCGCCCCCTCCCTTGGAAGGAGCAATGGAGCCGGGAGGACCGGAGTAGGGCCGTGGGTGCCCGTAGCAGCAGTCCCCGTTGGGACCACCAGTGAGTTCAAGTTGTTTAAAAGTTTTAAAAATGATGAAAATGAAAATGCCTGAAGTTTAACCTGATTTGCTTTTGTGATTGAACCGGCAGGAGCTGGCACCGTTGTCCCCGTGGGGACCGTTTAAAGTTTATTTGCATGGGAACTATCCATGGACAAGCCCGTGAACTTGCAGGGCACCACAAACGTTAAGTGGCTTGTAAATATGTTGGTTACCGTTACCGTTTCCGCTATACCGCCTCCGGAGAGGCAGGTTGGAGGGAGGGCCCTGAGCAGAGCAGGCCAGGGCCCAGCCACCAAAGGAACCGGTGGCCACTCTCTGGAGGGGAAGGAAAGATCCCGCTCGGGTAACTTGTGCTGGACTGTGGGTCAAGGGGTGCTGCCTGGGTTTTAGGGGCAGCATCAGGGCCAGGTTGCTTGGGTGGGAGAGAGCGGAAGCCGTGACCGTATACCGTTGCAACGTTTAAGTAAATGTGCCTCCCGTCTTGGGAAGAGTTTTGATTAAAAATGTATTTATGTTTTTCTTAACCCTGTTACCCCTTTTACAGAAAAATAAAACCGGTGTAGGACGGCAGCCCGCGGACGGTCTGCATTTTGCTAAGGGGGAATGTGTCGCCCTGGGCAAGCCAGGGGACACAGGTCACACACCACTACACCCCACACTCCAGGTAGGCACATCACAGCTAACCTACAAATCCTTGTTGCCTTCCTCCAGGAGTTTGATGATGCACACCAGGGGGTGGGCCAGGCGGTTGTCTCCGCCCACCGAGGAGCTCACAACTCTGGAGGCAGGAAGTAACCAGGCAGATTAGCCCAGGCAGGGCTTGAGTGCAGATAGCTCAGGGACGAGCTTGAGTAAACAACAGAGTTCAGCTCAGGGAGGAGCAGGAGTGAGGAGTTAAGTAGAGGAGTAAAGAAAGTGAAAGTAGTAAAGGAGGAAAGCAAGTGAAGTGACAGAAGAGAAAGAAAGCCTGAAGGGTCCAGCTTTGTGGAGGGCCCGATCAGCAAGGTCAGCAACGGCGGTGACTGTCTGGAGGGGGACCGTTTGGAAGTTCCTGGAAGGACCCCGTTGGCTGTGTGCCCGGTGGTCTGGAGCAGTGTTCCGAAGGACAGTCAGCACCAGGGCAGGGGCCTCTCGGACCCCGGCAAGGCTAGGAGTCGCCAAATTTGCCGAATCTGTCAGTGACGGGGACGCAGATCCCCCAACAACCAAGTCCCGATTGAAGGCAACAGCCCAACCCGTATTGGAGAAACACCGCCACCGCCACGGCACCAGTTTCTCAGGGCCAGCGCCTGCGGGTTAAAGTGTAGAGCTCCTCCGGCCCAGATTGCAGCCGGGGAGCGGGTAACCGGAGGGAATCCACCGCTACCACAAGTCAAACAAAGGTGCAAGGAAGAGGGACATCACCGTCACCTACCGGGAGTGCAGGTGCAGCCGTCTGTGGGACCGTCCTACCAGCCGTTTGGTTTACCGTACAAACTGTGTCCACGTCTCAGGCTGAGTGAGTACCACAGTGCCGCAAGGCACAGCGCTGCCCCCGCGTCCCTGCGCCCATCAGGCCCCGCACCCACTTCTCCATCACCGGGCCCCGGGATCACCACCCCTACCCACGGAGGGGCAACACAACACCTGGCTGCTCCGCATCACCATCCCCGGGAGCCCCGTACAGAGCAGCGGTGGTGAAATCACCACAACCGTGGGTGGCGTCACGAACTATAACAATCCCCACACCCAACCACAAACACCCCCTTTCACTCACGGGCGAGGAGTGTCGCTCGAGAAACCCCGGGATCCGGCCCACAGCTCGAGCCACCAGGAGCAGCTGCCGGACCCGAGCAGAAGGGGTGAGCGCGGTGTGCTGACACCCTCCTCCCCGCCCGCGACACATGTACCATAAGAGGGACAGTGTGGGTCATACTTTGTGCAGAGAACACAGTGAGGGGCCATTATTTATTCTGGGGCACAGTGTAGAGCAGATATTTTTAAGTAGAAGTATTATAATCATTCTGCTATTTTAGGGGCATCGTGTCGGGATGTGTTACAGAAGACCGGAGAAGATGGGTATCTGCAGAGACGAGATGTGAATGTGAAAAGTCATCATGGCGTCAGGACAAGATGAAGATTAGAAAGAAATGACTAGAGACAACATAATCTATAAGGTACCTGAATGTAAATGTGTATTTGTGATACTGACTATGTCTTATCATTAGGCCTTGGTCCCACTTGTGCATTGCTTCTGATGTGAGCGCAATGGGACCACCACTGATCAGCTGATTATGGTGCAGGTGTCTGGAAATGCATATTTCTGGATCTGCTCCGTCGTCTGATGGTGTCCGCAGCCGGGTACTGCACATCCGCCTCATTGTTTTTAATAGGAGACTACTGCCGCTATCAGAAGACGGAGCAGATCCAGAACTGAGCACTTCTGGCCACCTGCCATCACCGGCACCTAGTGTAGGGAATTGGCGGGGGTGCCAGGTGACGGACCCTGACCAGTTAGACATTGGTGACCTATCCTAAGGAAAGGTCATTAATGTTAAAGTAGTGGACAATCTCTTTAATAAAGTCTTGTGCCATCTGACAAAGTTAAGGGTTACTATGTTTTTATTTATTTTGTTAGGAGCATTAAAGGGGTTGTCCAAATTTGTGATGAGTCTGCAGTCACTCTGTGTGTCACTCTGTGACTGCAGACTTCTGAATTCTCACAGTGTGCACTCTGCACGCTGTCAGGATTCTCTGGTGCCGACAGTGGGAGGTTATGAAGCTGCAAGTATGCGATTTACATAGATGTGGTCACGTGCTGAACAGACAAGCTCAATGAAAATGAATTGACTGAGGCCGGACACATCAAACCAGAATGTGGCCAGCCAGAAGTATACAACTCTCATACTTGTGCTCACATGATCGTCCACTCTCTCCACTGGCACCGGCACACCCCGCCGCAGCCCCGCTACTCAATGTTGGCAGTTAGCGCGCCTGACAGCACCGCCCACCGCGCTCCTCGCCTCAGAGATGCGAACCAGCAAATATTTTTTTTTACAAAAAAAGCACTGTGAATAGTTGATGCATGGGAATGCTGTGTTTGGTGTTATCTGATGAATAATACCAAATTAAATAACAATTGGATGAAATTACTACAGCATCTACTAAGAATTTGTACAATATCATGTCCTTCACCCACCTCAACTATAAATTCGGGGGCTATGTATGACATGCGCAATCAAATTGATGTCTTGGGACCTGTCTCGTAGGCCTTCAACGTGTTCTTCAACAACATTCTTAGGGGCAATGCATGTGATAAACTGGAAGGATTTTACTACAATGTTATAAAGAGAAATGATTCGCAATAATTAGACTATGATTCGTCAACCTCAACCCTTGATTGGAGCTTCAGATACCCCTATTCTACAAACATTAATCTTTGGCTAAACATAATCTGAAAATGCGAAGAGAAGTATTTTAACAATGCTGAAAAAATATTTAGTGCTCCCGTTAAGCAGCTGCATGTGCTGTTCATCTCAGTGATGGACGCGCTACTTATTTATTTGCTGTGTGTGCACTATTTGGTAAGTGTATTCACTATTTTTTGGCAGCTGATTGCACCAGTTGGTTGCAATGTGCCTTTATTATTTGGTTGGTGTTTGCATTACATATTTGATCTTTAAAAAGGGGATAACATTTTCCAAAGAGCCCAGAGCCTGGTGTCCCCCCTAATTCATCCCAGCTTTGGTGGATTCACATCAAATACTTATAGCTTGCCCTTTAGGCTCGGTTCGTTCCTGATTGCCGCTCATTGTCACTCATCACACGGCTGTCAGCTGTTCACTAAACTGCTCCATGATGTCAAGAGATCACTTGCTGGATTTTAGCACTTTAATAAAATTTACTGATAGATCTAAAGTGAAATAAAAATGACAACTATTTTGGAATCCAGATTTTGGTAAATGGATTGTCTGTATGTGTGAACTTTGGTAAAGTAACCTATTGGCCTCATTACTAATCTTATATAGCCATTAACGTTTTATTTTTAATTCCCAAGAGAAGATTAGTGAGGTTTAGCAATTCACATGACTTCTTAATGGTGAAAATCATTACTAATCCCAAGCACTGTTGTTCCCATAGATGATCCTGGAAACACAATGTGGACTGTGGAGAAATGGAGAACTGTAGGAAAATTGCATTAATAGAATTACAACATGTGCAGTATAAATAATATTTCTTTACTATTGGTGTGAGGTAAATCCTGGGATATGAAGAGGAATTATGACTAGAAGTCATAATTGCTCTCATCACTCCCTGGCAGTGCCCCCCTCCCTCCTTGTTCCCAAATGTCCAGCATCTGTGAAGGTGTCACATCCCACTTACACCTCCAACAGCCATCTCCTCTGATATGGAGATGAGATGTTGTGCGGACAATGGACACAGGATGGCTCCCTGCCGTCACCCTGTAACAAGAGTTGTATCTCATTAGCAAGGCTTGGAAGTAGCCAGACAGAACGACTCCAGTAAAAAATGGTTCATATCTCGCAAGCCATATCTCCGATAAATATGGCAACCATAAAAATGGTGTTTGCGCAGGCGGACGATGCTGGCACACCTTTTTTATGGAAGGGGGAGCTTGGGAAATGCCCCAGGCGTGATATCAGCCATATGGGAACTCGTAGACAGGTCATGAGTCCCCTCGTTCTGTAGCTAAATTCATAACTGTCACAATGAGAGCATTGGCGTCCGCCTACGACGCTCCCAGGCAAAGTTATGGCCAATATCCCCTTTGCTGGATAATTCTGATCCATGCAGGGGGAGTGGCAGTGCTTCCCTGTGAGGTCACTAAGGTAGGAGGGGACCTGGATCTGCCCAGGTTGATAACCCTACTTCGGCCATTTTCCAGTGTTCTTCTGCTCGGGGGCCTGGTTGGGAAAGACCTGTGAGGGGGTTCCTGGAAACCTGGTCTACAGCGCCCCCCTGTGGCCAGACGCAACAAGGTAACTGCTGGAACTGTGTATGCCTGTTTGTAACCCATGCTTTGATTGTAACTGTACTCTGACATAACTGTATATTCTGTAGATTCCCTATTGTATATATTGTAGTTTCTAGTGTGCTTTAGGCGATTAAATTATATAATTAATCTTGGGCTGTTCTGTTATCTCGATCTTGAATCCCACGTCTGTGTGTTCGGCTAATAGTTACCGTAAATCGGTTGGTGGCAGCGAGTTGTGCCAAGGATTATTGTGGGGAGGCCAGTGAGATTCGGGGAGAGTTTATATATTCCGCCCGCGGAGGTCGGGGGAATATATACCCTTCTCTCGCCGGGGGCCCTTCAATAATCGGCATAAGTAGTATAGCGGCCTCCTTGCTTATTGTCGGGCAATTCCATAATTGGCCTGACTATAAGAGGGGCGCTAGAGAGCGCGTCACGTGCTCTGTCTGTCGGTCGGGAGGTATAAAGTAGGGGTGACCCCCACTTGTTACCCCCCGATTGTGACGTACTGGTAGCCAGCGCGGGGGATTTCTGAGTGACCCCCCCGGTGGTTTGTGACATATTGGTGGCATAGCGGTGGGATCGAGATAATAGTGTGTGTGAGTGTGAGACCCATACTCCCAGACACTAAAGACTGCCTGCAGCAGCTGTGGCTGCTGGGGTCTTCAGACTAGCTCAACACTAGAGTGTCAGAGTGCAGATACTGTAAGGTGTGTGGAGGCATCAGGTGTCAGTTCTGTGTCAGTGACCAAAAGTCTGCAAGAATGGCTGATGGCACCAGGAGCAGAGCTATGCAACTGGCCAATGCTAAGGCAGGAGCCGAAGAGAGGGAGGACGGTGCTGTGGACAGCAATGAGGAGGTTGCCCACGAGTCCTCCAGGAGCTCGACGCCAGAAAACCGTTCTGCCGAGGACATTGCGCAACCTGGCACTGCTGGACAAGATGAGGAGGAGCTCACCCAAGGTTCCTCAACGAGCCAGATGCCAGCCCTCCGCTCTGAAAGGGACAGTGAATCACCAGGCTCCGCAGCGTGCCGCAGATCACCACGTGCCATTCCACCGAGCCTGGGAGGCTCGGATAGCCTTCTTCAAATGGCTATGGCCCTTCTCCAGGCTGGAGACCAGAAGGGCTACAAGGAACTCCTGGCAGAGCGCAGGGCAGAGCGGCACGCAGAGCGTGAGGCTGCGGAGCGAGAGCGGCAGGCAGCGCGTGAAGAGCGAGAGCGAGAGCGACAGGCAGACCGTGACTACCAGCTGCAGCTAGCTCAGCTCCGGCCCTCATCAGCCACATGTGACCTTCAAAACACCAAACTTCCAAAGGTCCGTGTTGAGGACTTCCCAGTGCTGGAGAAGGATGGAGACTTGGACTCTTTCCTGACTGCTTTTGAACGGACTTGCTTGCAGCACCATCTGAACAAGGACCAGTGGGCCAAATACCTGACCCCCCGTTTAAGGGGTAAGGCCCTGGATGTCCTTGGGGACTTGCCTGCTGAGGCAGATCAGGGCTACGACACCATCAAGCGGGCCCTGATCCAACAGTACAACCTCACTCCAGAGTCCTACCGCAAGAAGTTCCGGAGCCTACAGAAGGGACCAAAGGACTCCTGGGCTGACCACCGGCGGGCACTTGCCCGAGCTGCCGACCACTGGACCCAAGGCCTGCAGCTTTCCACCGGACCGGAGATCCTGGACTTGTTCATCACGGAGCAACTCTTGTGGAACTGCCCTGAGGATCTCCGCCAGTTCATCCGAGACCAGAAGCCAAAGGGGTCCACGGCTACAGCTGCCCTTGCCGATGACTACACCAACAACCGGGCCCCTGAGGCCAGAAGAGCGGCCACCAGCAGCACCTGGAGAGGGGGTAAGATGAACTCTGCGACTGCCCCACCTGCCCCTAGACTGCAGGGGGTGTCCCCCTCAACTCCCCTCTCCAGGCCCGTGGCAGAGCCAAGACGGTGCCACCAGTGCAACCTACCTGGACACTTCAAGGCCATGTGCCCTCAGCGTCCCAAGGCCCCGGCTCCGTCCCCGTCCCAAGGGCCGCCCAAGGTGTATTGTGTGGGTGGGGGTGGTGGTAGGTCCCTGGACAGCTTCCAACCTGTCACCGTCGGCCGGTCTGTGACCATAGGACTGCGAGACAGCGCCTCGGAGGTGACTCTGGTGCGGCCTGAGATGGTGTCCCCCCAAGACTTGATCCCTGGAAAAACCCTCGCTGTCTCCGGGATTGGAGGCATTGACCCGGCGCTGCCTGTTGCTGACATTTATGTGGACTGGGGCGCAGGGCGAGGGGTGAGGGAGGTGGGGGTAACTGATCGGATCCCTGCAAACGTGCTACTTGGGACAGATTTGGGGCAGATAACCTCCCAGTTTGGGCCCCGACCAAGGGCTGAACCTTCAGCCCGTACTGACATGACTCCTAACAATGTTAATGTGTTATCTATGAATGATGTAAGGGAGGAGGGAGTGAACTCTGATATTTCTGCTTGCATAGACACCATAGACACACACTCAGCTGCAGCTGTGACAGGGGAGGGGGTCAGAGAAAGGTGTGACAATGCCTCTACAAGTAACCAGCCTGTGAGCTGGGATCTGTTGCCCTCTGCAGGGATAAGCAGAGAGCAGGGTGCTGCAGGGGGAGGACCAGTGTGTGGGGTGGGGGCTACCACAGCAAATGTGGGGTCCCCAGAGATTTCACAGCGGGGTTCTGTTGCTGCAGGAGGGGAACAGGCAGGTGAGATTGGGGCCGGTCCAGGAGCGGAAGTGCTCCCAGGTAAGATCTCGGTGCATGGTTCCCCCACAACCGGGGTGTCAGGAAGCCAGGTAGGTCTGCCTGAACCGGCGACTTGGTCAGGAACGGAGGAGGAGCAGGCACGACCCACGGTCGCAGCGGCTGTGGCCGCTGTCACCCGCAGTGGGAGTGCTGGGAGCCAAGGGGCCTCCCGGAGGTCCGATAGCTCTTCCCCTTCTGACCAAGTGGCAGCCGAGTCAGGTGGAGGCCAGGACACAGGTCCCGGGGTACTGACTGAAGATGTGACAGTCTCGTCGATTCTGGCCACATCTAGTCAGGGGTTTCAGGCAGCGTTAGAAGCTGACGACAGCCTGAAAGCTCTTAAGGAGCAGGCGGCACAGCCTCCCTCGGACTCGGACCCGGAGCGAGTGGTCTGGGACCAAGGACGGCTGTACCGGGCCACGGTCCAGCAGGGTTCACCGGAGGCGTGGCCCAGGGACCGACAGTTGGTGGTACCCTATCCGTTCCGGACGGAGTTGTTGCGGATCGCACATGAGATTCCGATGGCCGGACACCTAGGGATCGCTAAGACCAAGGCCAGGTTAAACCAGCATTTCTACTGGCCAAAAATGGGGGCCGATGTGGCTGCCTACTGCCGTTCGTGTGAAACCTGTCAGAGAGTGGGGAAGGCGGGGCCACGCCCCAAAGCCCCACTGGTATCTCTGCCCATCATCGATGAGCCTTTCAGGAGGGTGGCTGTGGATCTGGTCGGCCCGCTGGCCATCCCCAGCAGCTCCGGGAAACGCTTCATACTGACGGTAGTGGACTATGCCACCCGGTACCCAGAAGCAGTGGCCTTGTCGTCCATTCGGGCTGACAAGGTGGCCACCGCATTGCTGGAGATTTTCTCCCGAGTGGGTTTTCCCCAGGAAATGCTCACTGACCGGGGGACCCAATTCATGTCCCAGCTGATGGAGGCCCTCTGTAAGCAAGTCCAGGTGCGACATCTGGTGGCCAGCCCGTACCATCCACAGACTAATGGCCTGTGCGAGCGGTTCAATGGCACCTTAAAGCAGATGCTTAAGATGTTGGTCGACTCCCATGGGCGTGACTGGGAGCGGTATCTCCCACACCTGTTATTTGCTTCCCGGGAGGTTCCACAGGCCTCAACAGGATTCTCACCGTTTGAGCTCCTGTACGGGCGACGTGTGCGGGGCCCCCTGGCTCTGGTGAAAGAGGCTTGGGAAGGGGATTTGGCCACCCCTGGAGTGTCGGTTATCGAGTATGTCATGCGCTTCCGGGACAAAATGCAGGCCTTGACGCAACTGGTACACGACAATATGGCTCAAGCCCAGGCCGATCAGAAGCGTTGGTACGACCAGAACGCTTGTGAGAGGACCTACCAAGTGGGTCAAGAGGTGTGGGTACTGGTCCCCGTACCACAGGACAAGCTTCAGGCAGCCTGGGAAGGCCCATACCTCGTGTACCAGCAGCTCAACCCTGTAACGTACCTGGTCACCCTGGACCCTGCCCGTGGAAGGCGGAAGCCCTTCCATGTGAACATGATGAAGGCACATCATGAGCGGGAGGCATGTGCGCTCCCCGTGTGCAACCTGCCCGAGGAGGGAGAAGCGGAAACCCTCTTGGATATGCTAGCCCAGGTTAGGGCAGGCGGATCCATTGAGGATGTGGAGGTTGGCCACCAGCTCTTGGAAGACCAACGGTCCCAGCTGTGGGCCACCCTCCTCCCCTTCCGGGGGTTGTTTACCAACCAGCCCGGAAGGACTGACTTGGCTGTCCATCACGTGGACACTGGGGATCATCCCCCGATCCGGCGTTCAGCATATCGGGTCTCCCTGGAGGTGCAGCAACACATGCACCAGGAGATTGACGAGATGCTGAAGCTGGGGGTGATCCAGGCATCCAACAGCGCTTGGGCCTCGCCTGTAGTCCTTGTCCCTAAGAAGGACCGAACCACTCGGTTCTGCGTGGACTACAGGGGGCTCAATGCTGTCACGGTCGCCGATGCGTACCCAATGCCACGCCTCGATGACCTGCTCGATCAGTTGGCCGGGGCTCAGTACCTGACCATCATGGATCTGAGCCGGGGATATTGGCAGATCCCCCTGACTCGCAAGGCCAGGGAACGCTCTGCCTTTATTACCCCATTTGGACTGTACGAGTCCACGGTGATGCCATTCGGGATGAGGAATGCCCCTGCCACTTTCCAGCGGATGGTCAACACCCTGCTCAAGGGACTTGAAGGGTACGCGGCCGCGTACCTGGATGACATTGCCGTCTTCAGTCCCACCTGGGAAGATCACCTAGAGCATCTAGCACAGGTGCTCAGGCGGGTCCACCGGGCAGGTTTGACCATCAAGCCGGGCAAGTGTCAGCTGGCCATGAGCGAGGTCCAGTACCTCGGTCACCGGGTAGGCGGGGGAACACTGAAGCCCGAGCCTGAGAAAGTGGAGGCCATCGCATCCTGGCCCACCCCCAGGACCAAGAAGCAGGTGATGTCCTTCTTGGGGACCGCTGGGTACTATAGGAGGTTTGTTCCATGCTATAGTAGCCTGGCAAAGCCCTTGACGGACCTCACCAAGAAGAAGCTGCCCTCTGCAGTCGATTGGACAATGGACTGCGAGACGGCCTTCCGGGCCCTAAAGGACGCCCTGTCCAGCCCGCCCGTGCTACAGGCAGCCGACTTCACGCGGCCGTTTGTAGTACAGACCGACGCCAGTGACTTCGGCCTCGGTGCGGTGCTCAGCCAGGTGGACTCTGCGAGCCAAGAGCACCCAGTCTTGTACCTGAGCAGGAAGCTGTTACCGAGGGAAGTGGCCTATTCCACAATGGAGAAGGAGTGCCTGGCCATAGTGTGGGCCCTGCAGCGTCTGCAACCCTATCTATACGGGCGCCACTTCATCGTGGAGACGGACCACAATCCCCTCAGCTGGTTGCACACCGTTTCTGGGACGAATGGGCGATTGTTGCGATGGAGCCTTGCGCTCCAGCAATACGACTTCACCATTCGCCACAAAAGGGGCCGTGACCACGGTAACGCAGACGGGCTGTCCCGACAAGGAGAGGTCGCGGGCGGGCGCACGGGGGAACACCGGAGTGTGCTGCCCCCTAGCGCCCTCAAAAGGGGGGAGGTGTGAGGTAAATCCTGGGATATGAAGAGGAATTATGACTAGAAGTCATAATTGCTCTCATCACTCCCTGGCAGTGCCCCCCTCCCTCCTTGTTCCCAAATGTCCAGCATCTGTGAAGGTGTCACATCCCACTTACACCTCCAACAGCCATCTCCTCTGATATGGAGATGAGATGTTGTGCGGACAATGGACACAGGATGGCTCCCTGCCGTCACCCTGTAACAAGAGTTGTATCTCATTAGCAAGGCTTGGAAGTAGCCAGACAGAACGACTCCAGTAAAAAATGGTTCATATCTCGCAAGCCATATCTCCGATAAATATGGCAACCATAAAAATGGTGTTTGCGCAGGCGGACGATGCTGGCACACCTTTTTTATGGAAGGGGGAGCTTGGGAAATGCCCCAGGCGTGATATCAGCCATATGGGAACTCGTAGACAGGTCATGAGTCCCCTCGTTCTGTAGCTAAATTCATAACTGTCACAATGAGAGCATTGGCGTCCGCCTACGACGCTCCCAGGCAAAGTTATGGCCAATATCCCCTTTGCTGGATAATTCTGATCCATGCAGGGGGAGTGGCAGTGCTTCCCTGTGAGGTCACTAAGGTAGGAGGGGACCTGGATCTGCCCAGGTTGATAACCCTACTTCGGCCATTTTCCAGTGTTCTTCTGCTCGGGGGCCTGGTTGGGAAAGACCTGTGAGGGGGTTCCTGGAAACCTGGTCTACAGCGCCCCCCTGTGGCCAGACGCAACAAGGTAACTGCTGGAACTGTGTATGCCTGTTTGTAACCCATGCTTTGATTGTAACTGTACTCTGACATAACTGTATATTCTGTAGATTCCCTATTGTATATATTGTAGTTTCTAGTGTGCTTTAGGCGATTAAATTATATAATTAATCTTGGGCTGTTCTGTTATCTCGATCTTGAATCCCACGTCTGTGTGTTCGGCTAATAGTTACCGTAAATCGGTTGGTGGCAGCGAGTTGTGCCAAGGATTATTGTGGGGAGGCCAGTGAGATTCGGGGAGAGTTTATATATTCCGCCCGCGGAGGTCGGGGGAATATATACCCTTCTCTCGCCGGGGGCCCTTCAATAATCGGCATAAGTAGTATAGCGGCCTCCTTGCTTATTGTCGGGCAATTCCATAATTGGCCTGACTATAAGAGGGGCGCTAGAGAGCGCGTCACGTGCTCTGTCTGTCGGTCGGGAGGTATAAAGTAGGGGTGACCCCCACTTGTTACCCCCCGATTGTGACGTACTGGTAGCCAGCGCGGGGGATTTCTGAGTGACCCCCCCGGTGGTTTGTGACAATTGGATTAACCTCTTTACCAGAGGTAATGATGCAAACATACAGGTGGGAAGCATATGCCTACCAGCTATCTAAAGGCAAACTGCTTTAAAGTAGAGGTGAGAAGATTGCTTCTCGCAAACCCTGTGGACGGTCTAGGACGGTCAATGCTCTCTGACCTGCACAGTAGCTCAGGGAGTTTCCTGATCTTCTTAGTTTGATTAGCCAGCTTCGTGTGACATCCACTGGACAGCTTGTGGCACGTAAGTGTCAACTTGCCAATCTAGCAAGTCATAAGTCTAGTCTGGAATCCCCAAAGTTAATGAAATTTGTGCAGCTCCTGTCCACGACCAGAAAGAACGGACCTCGACCATCAACTTGAGTTGTGAGACATGATCTGCTCATCTCTGCTTCAAAGTAATCAGAATATGTGGCGCCGCTGAGGCGTCAGGTGCCACAGGGTACTGTATCCAGTTACAGGTGCAGTACTTATCCAGGGTTCCTGGGAGACCAGTGCCGGTAAACACCAAACAACACCATTTAAAACATACACATTTCTTTGCCCTTTTTCCAAACTGGGTAACAGGCTAGAGATAGAGCTAGATCTCATGGATGGTCACCTATTGGTCTAGACTTATCCAATCCCACTTGTCAGAAACCCAGGAGGGGCTAGTCTGGACAGTTGACAGGGATATTTGAAAGTCAGAGAGGAGTTAACGTTGAGTCAGGGAGGGTGTGAGGAGACTCAGGTCCAGTGAGAAACATGAGGAGTGACATCGTTGGTCTAAAGGAGTACAGTCGCCGTGGAGAGTACAGAGTCAGTACTCACAGGACCAAGCACAGACAGGGTGCAGAGCCCTAGTTCAGGAGGATGCTTAGGCTCATCTGTTAAATCTGCTAGGTGAGGGGATCATCAAGGTTCCTCACCGACTTTAGAGTCTGGGGCACAGCAGCAAAGAGGGAACCTGGGAACTGGGACAGAGGTCCAACCCATTGAGAGGTTCAAGCTGCCTGCCATACGGGCGAGGACTGTGAGACCAGGAGGGGACCCCAAAACGCTTTAGGCCACGGGGACCCACCCATTACAGAAGGGTGCATGGAGGAAGAGCTCACCAGCTCACAACACTGGCATCGAGATCAAAGCAACACAGGATCATCTGAGACCCACATTGGCAGAGACCAGCACCAGGCGGGTGGCAGGACCACAGAACCAGAAAGAACAAGTTGAACCGTAGTTCCTGTGTCGTCTGAATTTTCCCCTCACCTCTGCATCACCAACTTTCGCTATATTACAACCATCATCATTTTTCTCTGGAGTTTAGCTCTACTTGCGGAGGGCCATAACATCTGAGCTGCTCAATACCAACAGCCCCAGCCGTGAGAGACTACGCAGCGGCGGCTCCCTCTCATAGCCGCACACCGCAAGTGGTGTCACGTACTTTATTTAATATTGACTATAACTCCCATCATCATCTCCCCTTCATTTATCAAAAGACACCGCCAGGGTCACGGAGCCGAGCACTGCCACCGCTGACATCCCCAGACAAGTCCGGCCCGGTTTTGAGTACCGCTGGCCCTGGAGTGGGCGTGTCAAATACAGCAGAGCTGTTTTTACCAATACATGCCTATTGGCACTAGGTGGGATATTTACCAATGGAACTGGGAATTTACAGTGGGGGAAATAATTATTTGATCCCTTGATGATTTTGTAAGTTTGCCCACTGACAAAGACATGAACAGTCTATAATTTTAAGGGTAGGTTAATTTTAACAGTGAGAGATAGAATATCAAAAATAAAATAAAAAAAAAAAAATCACATTGTATAAATTTATATAAATTTATTTGCATTTTGCAGAGAGAAATAAGTATTTGATCCCCTACTAAGGGATCCCCTACCAGGAATCAACCAGTTTTCTAATGAAAAAGAGTGAAAGTTACCTGATTTTCTAAAAATTGCCAAAGTGTGTACCCAGGTACATGGACTCCGTTCAGTTTTTTATATTTTAAGTAAAAATGGACCACGGTCACAGGACTGGCATGACCAACACAAACTTGTGTCTTGTATAATAGTTGCACCTCCTGTGCCAAAATCACAACACCCGGGACCTTAACCCGGTCACGGACACTTTAGGTTTCCAGGGGGAACAGGTTGTTTGGGTGGCTGGATACTGGGATCCGGGAAGTTGGGACTGGACTGTCGCAGGAAGGGGCTGCAACGGAGTGGGTTGAGCCTCTGTTACCAATAAAACTGGTAGCGTCCCACTGTGGGCGACGAACTCTAGTGTGGTATTTTAGTAACGTTAAGTGCATTACCTCCCCTGTGTGGGATGGACCCGTTTAATAAAGAATGTTAACCTGTTATATACTCCCTTTCAGTTCCAGCAAAACAAAATAAACCTCTGACATCCTGTAGCTCATGGACGAGCTGCGTTTAACCAAGGGGGAATGTGATGCCCTGGCCTATCAGGTCGTCACAGGGTATTGTGCAACCTGCCCTTCTGCACAGTATCCACCCTCCTTGGTTAATGGATCCCAGTCCTCAGGTGTTGTTGACTGCTAGTCCAATAAAAATCCTAGGAACACTTCTCACTTGAACATACCAGACACACCATTGGGTGGCCTGAAGGTAAAAGGGCCGCCCACATGGGGGGTTGGTGAGGAGAAAGTGAGGACAGTGACAGTTGGATGTGGAGAGTTGAGTTGAGACAGTGGCAAGGGAAGGAGGTGAAGTGACTCTCTGCAAGGGAGAGGTCACGGAGCAGGGCTCCTGAGTACTAGGTAGCAGACATTAGTCTGGGCCTGGTAGGAGCTGGAACCCCGGTCGCAGAGGACAGTGTCAAGGGGCATGGACTGCTGAGAAGGGCAGCCGGCGGCCTTGAGCTATCACCGGGCAGGGCCCAGGGCACAACGGGGTACGTGGACCCCAGGCCGGAAAGTAGCTTCACGCGTTACAGTAATTTACCCAACGGGGGTGAAGACTTCAAGTGTCATCCCCAACCCGCTCCAAAATCGGGGTACTAGCGCACCGATGGGATAGGACTTTCTCACTACAGTCCAAAGAAATCCTACGCGTGAACCCTGAGAGCAAGCTCACTCCATTAGCCATACGATTGAGTGGGACCCGGAGAGTTTTATACCAACGGGTCCAATTGAGACTAAAAAAAAGGGCCACAGACCAACAACAACACCGAGGGCACGGATCCAGACGTACTCCCCGTGGACTACGGTGGTGCTCGGAACTTTGGTTTACCAGCTATCGGTGTGGTTATTCTAGGACTGAGTGAGTACGTTGGAAACCCCCTCTGCACCTATCCCCCAACGGCACCCAAACTCCACCATCCAACACCAACGGGCCCCGGGACACCAACCCCCTACCCACGGAGGAGTTAAACATCAGGATGCCACACTATCATCACCGGGCTCCCCAACAGCAGTGGTCCCTCACATTACCACGCACCGTGGGTGGCGTCACGAACGTTCCAAAATCCCCCTGTATATATCCCCCCCTCCTTTTAATCAAGTGGCTGCGCGAACCACAGATACGGATTCGAGCGGCGGCAGCGGACAGGCTGCTCGCCCGGTGGCAATACACTGACAACCTGTGCTTCTGCACTGAAATTGATGGGTTGTTCGCAGCTTTGGGTTGTGAGAATAAGGGGTACTTTGCATGCTGCGACATCGCTAGCCGATGATAGCAATGCCGAGCGCGATAGTACCCGCCCCCGTCGCACATGCGATATCTTGTGATAGCTGCCGTAGCGAACATTATCGCTATGGCAGCTTCACACACACTTAGCTGCCCTGCGACGTCGTCCGGCCAGTGACCCGCCTCCTTCCTAAGGGGGCGGGTCATGCGGCATCACAGCGACGTCACACGGCAGGCGGCCAATAGAAGCGGAGGGGCAGAGATGAGCGGGACGTAAACATCCCGCCCACCTCCTTCCTTCCGCATAGCCGGTGGACGCAGGTAGGAGATGTTCCTCGCTCCTGAGGCTTCACACACAGTGATGTGTGCTACAGAAGGAATGAGGAACAACATCGTATCTCCTATTGGTGCGACATTATGATACTGTCCGACACTACACAGATCACCGATTTTCGATGCTTTTGCAATCGTTGCATCTAGGCTTTACCCGTTGCAACGTCGTTACTGGTGCCAGATGTGCGTCACTTTCGATTTGACCCCAACGATATCGCAGTAGCGATGTCGCAACGTGCAAAGTACCCCTAAGTCGAAACATTGGTGCCTCTTTATTGACTCATCAGTGTTAAGCCTCAAGACTGTCCTGTGACACAACAGTAATGTTGATACTTCAATAACTCTTGGTTATGCTGCACATGAAAGAAACATTTGAGAACATGGAACTGTTGTTGAAACTGCAACTACAACTAGGACATCTGTGGAGATTTTAAAGTTGTGGCCTTGCTGCTTGGATTACCGCTCGTATATATCAAGTATATACAAAGTAATGCAAACCATGCTAAACAGTCACAAAACAGAAATGGCCAATCCGTAACCAGTTGACTCCCAGGCAGACAAAAGCACATATGGACCCAGTAAGGATATGTCTGCCTCCACTTCACATAAAACTCAGGCAGATGAAAAATCTAGTGAAAGCAATGAACATATGGAAGCAAAAGGGTTTAATTATTTGACACAAATGTTCCCAAGAATAACCGATGCCAAGATTAAGGAGGGCATTTTTGATGGGCCACAGGACACATTATGAATTACACTTGAAGAATGTTTCCGAGAATTTCCCTAGCAACTATTGAGCACCAAATTACATTGAATTGTTTGACTACCTTCTTGAAGCTTACAAAGCGCTGAAGTGCAACATGGCATTGAAAATGTATTCTCTACATTCACATTTGGAATTCTTCCCTTAAAATCATGGTGCAGTTAGTGACAAACATTGCATATGGTTTCTCCAAGATACTGCCACAATGGAAAAGCATTATCAAGCCTACTGGAATCTATCAATGCTATCTGACTATTGCTTGACACTAATACAAGATGTGCCAGGCATTGAGTATAAATGAAAATCAGCAATAAAATACTTTGGGTTCAGTTGAACTAATGCTGCGGATAAAATTTAAATGCTTCATAATCAGTAAAACTTTATCATGTTTCTCAAAATTTCTACAGACAATCAGAAATTATTTTTCTGCTTAGTTCGAATGGGTTTATCATAATCATTTTAACTTTTCAAGGAAGCAAATGTGACGCCCTGGACTATCAGGTAGTCACAGGGTATTGTGCAATCTGCCCTTCTGCACGATATCCAAATCCTCCTTGGTTATGGATCCCTGGCCTTCAGTGTTGCTAAGAGCAGAGCCGGTCAAAACCCTAGGAACACTCTGCACCACACCCACCAGACACACCATTGGGGGCGCCTGAAGGGAATAGGGCCACCCACTTGGGGGGTTGGTAGGGGAGAGTCAGAGGTGTTAGAAGCAGGTGAGTGAGAGGTGACTCTCGAAAGGAGAGGTCGCAAAGTGGAGTGTTGGAGGGGAAGGAGAGAGGAGGTCAGGAGCAGGGCTCCCTGTAAATACTAGGTGGCAGACGGTCTGGGCCTGGTAGGAGCTGGAACCCAGGTCGCAGGGGATCGTGTCAAGGGGCACGGATCTACTGAGGAGGGCAGCCGGCGGCCTTGAGCCATCTACGGGCAGGGGCCAGGACACGACGGGGTACGTGGACCCTAGGCTGGGAAGTAGCTTCACGCATCCTGGTAATTTACCCGACGAGGGTGAAGTCTTCAAGATTCATCCTCCACCTGCTCCAAAATCGGTGTACTAGCGCAACGAGGGGATAGAACTTTCCCAATACATAGTCCAGAAAATCCCAAGCGTGAACCCTGAGAGCAAGCTCATTAGGTTAGCCATACGGGTGAGTGGGACCCGACTAGTTCCACACTACAGAATCCAAATAGTGAAGAAAGTGCCACAGAAAAGGTCACAGGCTAACAAGCAACACCAAGGGGCACGGATCCACGTGTGCTCCCTCCCTGCTGCAGCGGTGCTCAGAATTCTGGTTTACAAGTTGTCGGTGTCAGTATTCTTGGACTGAGTGAGTACGCAGAAAACCCTTTCCTCCCCAACGGCACCCCTTCACTACCATCACTGGGCCCCGGGGCAAACCCGCTACCCACGGAGGGGTTAAACACCTTGCTGCCACACCACCACCACCGGGCTCTCCCAACAGCAGCGGTGGTACTCCATCTTACCACGCACCGTGGGTGGTGTCACGAACTTCTAACCCCCTGTACATGTCGTGGGCGGGGAGGAGGGTGTCAGCACTGCGCTCACCCCTCTGCTCGGGTCCGGCTGCTGCTGCTCCGTGGTGGCTCGAGCGGTGGGCCGGATCCCGGGGGTCTCGAGCAGCACTCCTCGCCCGTGAGTGAAAGGGGATTGGGTTTTGGGATATAGTCTATTGTCCGTGACGCCACCCACGGTTGTGGTGATTTGTTGACACCACCGCTGCTCTGTATGGGGATCCCGGGAGTGATGGTGGGAAGCAGCAAGTTGTTGTGTTGCCCCTCCGTGGGTAAGGGTTGGTGATCCCGGGGCCCAATGGTTAGGTGGGTGATGCAGGGCTTGGTGGGGTGCAGGGACGCGGGGGCAGCGCTGTGCCTTGTGGCACTGTGGTACTCACTCAGCCTGAGACGTTGACACAGTTCTCGGTAAAACGCAGGGCTGGAAAGACGGTTCCCACGGACGGCTGCACTTGCTTTCCCCAGTAGGTGATGGTGACGGTCCCTCTGTCCTGCACCTAAGTTGATGTTGGTTGCGATGGGTTCCCACCGGTAACCCACTCCCCGGCTTGGATATGGGCCGGAGGAGCCCTACTTTGCCCGCAGGCGCTGGCCCTGAGAAACTGGTGCCCTGGCGGTGGCGGTGTCTCTCCGTTACGGTTGGACTGTTGCCTTCTATCGGGACTTGGTTGTTGGGAGACAGTCGTCCCCTTCACTGACGGATTTGGCAAATTATGGCGACTCCTAGCCTTGCCGGGATCCGAAAGGCCCCTGCCCTGGTGCTGACTGTCCTTTGTATACTGCTCCAGACCGCCGGGCCACTACCCGTCCGCGGTCCTTCCAGCAACCTCCGAGCAGTCACCCCTCCAGACAATCACCGCCGTTTGCTGACCTTGCTGACACTGTCCTGGCACACAGCCGGACCAACTTCAGGCTTTACTTCTGTCACTTTTCACTCTCTTTACACTTCACTGTTTACTCCTTCACTTAGCTCCTCACTCAAGCTCCCCCTGAGCTAATCTGCCTGGTTCCTCCTGCCTCCAGGGCTGTGTACTCCTTGGTGGGCGGAGCCAACCGCCTGGCCCACCCCCTGGTGTGAACATCAGCCCCTGGAGGAATGCAACAAGGATTTTGGTTAGCTGAATGTGCCTAACTGGGGTGTAGGGTGTGGTGGTGTGATGACCTGTGACCCCTGGCTTGCCCAGGGCGTCACATACATATCCCCCCTTTTAAAGTCGAGTGTCTCTGGAGACCCCTCGAGCCACCGCGGTTCCGGATCCGAGCGGCTCAGCCGCTGACACAGGGGCGGTACACAAAACTTTTGAAAAAATTTGTTGTCCAATGAAATCTAATCAAACCAACATATTTTATATTATATTGACAAATTATATATTATATTACATAACATGCTATTATCTGTGCTTGCTATCAAAGTTCCAGTAAATCATATAGGAAGTTGTCACAAATGTTAAACCAATAGACTTATGTCACGGGAATCATGGAGAGCAGGGGACAGAGGCTCCTAGACTGGCCCTCATACTAGGGAGATGCTAGCTATTCATTATTTCAGAGTTACTGTACCTCTGGTCAGGATGTCTGAGCCACCTTCATGACGCTACTCCTGACCATCCCTGATGTTATTCCCCCTCTGCCTTACCCCGGCAGAGGGCGAGACAGGAGTGTGATAAAACCAACAGAGATAGACAAACAGGGGAAAACAAAACTCTATCTAACAGTACACTCACGCAAAGGCATAGGACAGTAAGCAGTAAGGAGGAAAATAAGAGCAGGGCGCAAACTACAAGATGACAAGAGAATTCCTCAACAACCAACTCCACCATGCAATATAATCACCAGCAAGACTGGGACATAATAACATAGCAATAAAATATAGTTGGCGTGGGAAGACAGCATCTTAAAAGGTGAGGCGTAAATAAGATAGGTTTCCAAGAGGTAACCAGGAAGCTAGCAGAGGTTAACTCTTGCTAGCCAGACCATTAATGAGCACACAGCTGTCGACGTCGGAGCCTACCTGTGTAACTCAAACACCACAGAAAGCGCCATGTGCAGTGTCAGAATCTGTAGGGTGAACAGTGTTTGATGTCGTCACGATACTCGGCGAGTTTTGAGCAAAACGTGGTGTGACAACTTATTGAGAAAAAAACGCAACAAGCACCTAATGCTCAGACGTAATATAGTTAGGTGGCTTAGTGATGAAGCTAGGGGGACATGTGTTCCCTGTTTTGGGGGCCTGATTTGGTCCACAAATAAAAGTCTGTGGCTGGGTACGAGTTCAAAGCAGGCTAATATTGGAATATACCAAAGTGCTTAGAGGTTCGGATGAGGTGGTATTATTAATAATGCTATATACTTTATTCCTTGGTGCCAGGTTTTGTAACCTACATGGACCTCAATCCTTTCATGCGCTTTATATTGACTTTAAGGCAGCTCATTCCCATATCATCAACATTATGGGAATTGAAGGCACACTATGAAAATAGTCTTTGAAATTAACAAGACAAAGTCAAGCCTAATACTTTCCTGACATTTCCCATGTCACCGTTAGTTGCCTTCGACACCTTCGAAAAGGGTAATGACATCAATCCAATTATAGAATTCTTTCATGGTCCTGTAATTGGGGCAGGTACACTCTAAAGAGAACATGTCAGCACGATTTTGTAATGGAAAGTAAAGATGTGGCTGTAATGATGCTGTAATATTGATTACATTGATACAATTGGTGAAGAAATTTGTGTTGTGATTCATCTTTAATCCGCATGTAGAGTTTTCTACTAATTAGAATTGGTGCCCAGGGGCTGGACTGTACTCTGAATCTTCTCCTGTCTATGATTTCCCAATCCCTCTGCTCCCACCGATCTGTGAATGACCTGCTTCCTCAGTTTGAAATCTCAGCCATGACCTGTCATTCACAGACCAGAGGCAGGCAAAGGTGTCGGGGAATCATAGACAGGGAGGAGAAGACCTAGTGTACAGTCCAGCCCCACTTCAAATGGTGATTAAAGAAGAAATGACTCGCCCACCCCAGGGCTATGGGACACCCGGTGCCGGGCCGGACTAGTCCGGTGGTAGTCAGTGGTGGCTGGGCCCGGCTCCGTGGCCCTGGTGGGTGTCAGTAGAATAAGTGGCTTAAGTTAAAGTTTGTGTTCGTGACGCCACCTGTGGTATGCGGCTAATAAGCCGCCGCTGCTGTGTGAGGCCTCCGGGATGATATTATGGCAGCAATGGTAGTACTGCTCCCCACAGGTGGAGCAATGCCCGGGGCACAGTTGGTGCTTGTAAATGTCTATGCAGATGAAATAACTGAGGCAACTTCAGAGGTGCAGTTCAAGTTCTTTTACTCACAGTTCTTGTCACAGCTGCAGCAGGACCCTCGGACTGCTGGGACCACTGTCAGGGACCTCCGCCTTCTGGGTGATTCAGAGCGTGAAATCCGGTACCCTCCTTTTAGTGTCTCCTTCTCTGCTGTCTTCACTAGCCTTGCCTTAGTTAAGATGGACCTGGCTTGGCCTCCATTACAGCCTCCAGGCTGGGGGGTCACCTGTCGGCTGATTACCCCTTTTCTGAAGGTCTGCTCTGGGTTCTGGCCCTGGGAGCTTACAACGTCCCTGGGCCTCGGTTTTTACTGTTTGGAGATTGTCTTTTCACTCCTCCAGTCTCTAGGGACCATCCCCTGTCGCAGCTAATCACTCCACCGATGTCACTGTGGACCAGGCCACCGCAGCCTGCAGCTACTCGTAGCGCCTCTGGGCCCTCGGCTTCGGTACCCAACAAGGACAGCTCGTGGTACCTACAGGACTACCCGCGGCCCTGCGACCCTTTCTTTCCTTCTCTTCTTTCTCCTCCTTGCCTGCCTCAGCAGGCCTCCTCCTCCCTCCTTTCTCTCGTTCTTCTCCTCCAACTACATGCTGCTTCTCTCACTCCCTGAGGTAAACTGAAACTAACTTGACCTTCCTTTCTCTATCTGCTCTCTGGTGGCTCCTCCCACCTCCCCAGTTGCTAAGCTACCACCCTATGGGAGCAGGGATGGGTCTTACAGCCCCTCTCAGCATGCAGCATGGGAGGGTTGCCTGCCACTTTCCCTGGTCCTGTGTGTCCCTAGCAATGGGTGTAGTGTGAATTTACCAGGGGACCGGAGTTCACTCTCTTCCTCTCCCAGAATGGGGCATCACACCGCAGATGGGGTGCAATGACCTGTGGCGACGGAAGCCTCAGGGGCGCCACACTCCCCCACAGCAAATCCCAGCACGTCCTCGGGCTGAAAAACAACAAAAACATATGGAGAACTGCAAAACATTTTTGGTATGCAATAACATAAACTGTAAAACATTTCTTCCCTTTATGGGAGGCACATATCATGAACGTTGCGAACTTCTTATAAAGAAAACTCTAAGTGTGCACTTCCAGTCCATTGCACGGTTCAGGCAAATCCCCCATAATTCTGGTAGGGGGCACAACGGGTGCAACTAATTACATTTTTGGCTACTACAAGTCCAGTAGCCCGGCAGTTCGTTTCAATCAAACAAAGTGACATCTTCGACCAGCCATTAAGTCCAATGGCCTGGTTACATAAGACATATAAACTACATACCAGCCACTAAGTCCAATGGCCTGGTAGGACATAACACATACACTTCCACCGGGGCCCACATTCCAGTTCAGTGGCCCGGTAGCACATAAACATGGGGGGTGACGTCTTCAAAAAGCATGAGGGGCAGTACATCAGGAAAGGGTGTCATCTTCGAAAAGAATAAGGGGCAAAACACGAGGGACTTCTTCAAAAAGAATGAGGGGCTATGTACAGTTCAGCAACTCTTCATCTCTTTTACATGTAGGGATTCTTCTCTGGCTCCCCACCTGGCAGCAGGTAGACAGCGGTCAGCACAGTCTGCGTCTCCTGCGTGGCTGTAGCAGGCCTGCTGTAAGATGCTGCGGCCCGGGCCTGCTCTGAGGTAGTGCTGCTGGCTTGCATAGGGTTACTGGCTGGCGCGAGGCTGCTGGCTTGCAGGGGGTTACCAGCCATACGGCGCCACTCTGGCTCTTCTGGGGCTGCCTCCTTGTCTTGGCGGGCCGCGCCTGGCATGGCGGCGGCCTGTCTTGGAGTCGCTGCTGCGGTGTGGATGGGCATCGCTCCGGCGGTGAGATCTTGGCGGGCCGCACCTGGCGTAGCTGCGGCCCGGATCGGCGTCGCCGTGTCGGGCGTCCCTCCAGGGACCGCGGGCATGGCAGCGGGGGTTGGGGCTCTCGCGCCGGCAGGGGCATTAAATGACTCACCCCTCAGTTGCATCTCCGGTGTTCTGGTGGTCGCTGTCCTGCTGCAGGGTGCTGGTATCGGAGCTGCGGTCGTGGCACGCGCGCCTGCAGGAGGACCGGGCAGGAACCCCACTTGGCAATCCGGGCTCCGCCGGCTGGGGGTGTCACTCTCTTTACCCGGCTCTGCAGCGGCTGCTGTATCTTCTCCGCTCTCCAGGACGCAGGACACAACCCGGTTCTGAGGTGCGTGTCCCAGCTCGGCCACTCCTCCTCTGGCCGCTCGTTGCTCGGCGTCCATCCTTTTAGCTTTTTCACGCGCCATCTTTTCTTCCTCCGCCTTCTATGGCGGGTACCGCTTCGCGCGCTTTTCTTGGACAAGGGGGCGGGGCTTCTCTTCACGCCCTTTCTTCTTGCACGCCCCCCTTCTTCCCGCTCTCAGCAGCGCTAATGGCGGCGGTTTCTCAGTAAAGTACACAGTCTGTCACACGGTTCTCCAGGCGCACAGTACCCGGTGTGACCGGGCACGAAATCCTGTTCGTGACGCCAAAAGTTGACTCGCCCACCCCAGGGCTATGGGACACCCGGTGCCGGGCCGGACTAGTCCGGTGGTAGTCAGTGGTGGCTGGGCCCGGCTCCGTGGCCCTGGTGGGTGTCAGTAGAATAAGTGGCTTAAGTTAAAGTTTGTGTTCGTGACGCCACCTGTGGTATGCGGCTAATAAGCCGCCGCTGCTGTGTGAGGCCTCCGGGATGATATTATGGCAGCAATGGTAGTACTGCTCCCCACAGGTGGAGCAATGCCCGGGGCACAGTTGGTGCTTGTAAATGTCTATGCAGATGAAATAACTGAGGCAACTTCAGAGGTGCAGTTCAAGTTCTTTTACTCACAGTTCTTGTCACAGCTGCAGCAGGACCCTCGGACTGCTGGGACCACTGTCAGGGACCTCCGCCTTCTGGGTGATTCAGAGCGTGAAATCCGGTACCCTCCTTTTAGTGTCTCCTTCTCTGCTGTCTTCACTAGCCTTGCCTTAGTTAAGATGGACCTGGCTTGGCCTCCATTACAGCCTCCAGGCTGGGGGGTCACCTGTCGGCTGATTACCCCTTTTCTGAAGGTCTGCTCTGGGTTCTGGCCCTGGGAGCTTACAACGTCCCTGGGCCTCGGTTTTTACTGTTTGGAGATTGTCTTTTCACTCCTCCAGTCTCTAGGGACCGTCCCCTGTCGCAGCTAATCACTCCACCGATGTCACTGTGGACCAGGCCACCGCAGCCTGCAGCTACTCGTAGCGCCTCTGGGCCCTCGGCTTCGGTACCCAACAAGGACAGCTCGTGGTACCTACAGGACTACCCGCGGCCCTGCGACCCTTTCTTTCCTTCTCTTCTTTCTCCTCCTTGCCTGCCTCAGCAGGCCTCCTCCTCCCTCCTTTCTCTCGTTCTTCTCCTCCAACTACATGCTGCTTCTCTCACTCCCTGAGGTAAACTGAAACTAACTTGACCTTCCTTTCTCTATCTGCTCTCTGGTGGCTCCTCCCACCTCCCCAGTTGCTAAGCTACCACCCTATGGGAGCAGGGATGGGTCTTACAGCCCCTCTCAGCATGCAGCATGGGAGGGTTGCCTGCCACTTTCCCTGGTCCTGTGTGTCCCTAGCAATGGGTGTAGTGTGAATTTACCAGGGGACCGGAGTTCACTCTCTTCCTCTCCCAGAATGGGGCATCACACCGCAGATGGGGTGCAATGACCTGTGGCGACGGAAGCCTCAGGGGCGCCACAGAAACACAAAGTGGATTTCTTTACCTGAGGTATCAATTGAATCAGTATTACAGCACCATTACAGCCATGTTTTTACTTTATATAACAAAATCGTGTTGACAAGTTCTTTTTAAGTCCTTAATAAGTATACAAAACAGGGAAGTTTGGTTTTAGTGGGTTCAGAAATTTCATCTTCAATATTGTGACGCCCCTGGACTATCAAGTCGTCGCAGGGTACTGCACAAGCTGCCCTTCTGTGCAATATCCACCTCCTCCTTGGTTGTGGGTCCCTACTTAAGTGGTGTTGCCTCCAACAGTAAATCAAATCCTAGAGACACCCTGCACCACACCCACCTGACACAGCAGTGGACGGCTTGATAGGAATAGAGTCGCCCATCTGGGGGGGTCAGGGAGGGGAGGTGAGGAGTGTAGCTAGTCTGTCTATAAGTGGAGAAGGAGTTGGAAGTAGCCCTCGAACTGAGAGGAGCTCAGAGGAAGTCTGGAGTGATGACTCCTGAAGTAACTGCCTAGGTTGCAGACGGTGGTCTGGACCTAGAGGAGTTAGACCCCCGGTCGCAGGGGATTGTGACGAGGTACTCGGACCTGTCGAGGAGGACAGCCGGCAGCCTAGCCCTATCACCGTTCTGGGACCGCAGGCACGACAGGGTACATGTGTGACGCTCTGGACCCCAGGGGTCACAGGTCACAACACTCACCACATACACCCCCACACTAGAAAGGTACCATCAGTCAACCACAAAGACCTGATTGCCTCCCTTAGTGTTAGATAGGCACACTAGGTGGGTGGAGTCAGGCAGAAAGACACGCCCCCTGAGGAGTCTGCTGGCCTGAGGCAGGAAAAGACAAGGGAGTTGAGGAGAGGTCAGCAATGAGAGCAGTCCAGTTCAGTACAGGGTTCTGTGCAGACAGACGGTTCAAACAGTCAGGCAGGCAGACGGCAGTGGCCGCCTGCAGGAGACCGGGAACACGACCAGTGGAACTGTAAGGGACCGGGACAGGGTAGTGGCCCGCCGAAACCAAACCGGGGAGCTAACTGGATACTGGAGCACCAGGCAGGGTATTCAGACCCCGAACTAGGCTATATGCCACCACCATAGTCGAATTAACTGATTGCGGTCTGGACCTCAGGGGTTCATTCCCACCAAAGTCCCGATTGAAGGCAACAGCCCAACCCATCCGGATAGTAGCCACCGCCAGAAGCCAATGATCCAAGGGCCAGCGCCTGCGGGCAAAAGGGGCTCCTACAACACATACACGCCGGGGAGCGGACTACCAGTCCCCAGGCACAGTGGTCACACTGCAAACACAGGTGCAGGAGAAAGGCAGACATTGCCAACCCGACTAGGAAGCTGCAGCCGGCTGTGGGCCCCATTCATTCCTTCGTTTGGTTTACCAGTGACTCTGTGTGGTTTAATCGTGAGTACACCAGTGCCATCAGGCACCTCACCGCGCTGCACCGCAACACTGTACCCTGCACCCCGGCCCTCGCACAACCGGGCCCCGGGACCAACATCCCCTACCTACGGAGGGGTCAACACCTAGCTGCGCCACTACACCACTCCCGGGAGTCCCCGTACCTTCACCGCAGTGGTGGTGTCCACCATCACCACAACCCGTGGGTGGCGTCATGAACAATCATGACGTGACCCCCGGGTCCGTGAGAGGCTTGAGCCACCACCCATAGAACGCGAGCACGGATCCGAGCGGCTCGGTGGCCGCAGCCGAGGCCACGGGGCGGTACACATCGACTCTTCTGGCGTCACAAACAGGATAAAACCAGTCTACTTACCGGTAGAAGTGTGCCTTGTGATCCCCGTCAGCGGCGTCCCGCTAAAAATCTGAAATCCGCCATCTTGGGCGCAAAGGTTTCCCGCTCGAGTCGTCTTCCCCGAGCAGTGGAGGCGTGAAAGTGAAGCCCCGCCCTCAAAGAGAGAAGTGCTGTAGAAAAACCAAGGGGGAACGGGAAGATGTCCGCACCTACCGGAGATGGCGGAGAGGCGTCAGCTGCAGGAGCTGCGGCACCCAAAGAGGGGAACGTGGCGGCCCTCGCTCCGGTCGCAAGAGCGGGGGAGGCCGCAAGTCCAGCGGCCGCCCAGGTAATGCCGATCTCCCTGACGTATGTGCCCGGTGCTACTTGGCTACCCCAGTACGATGGGAAGCTCGATGCCTTACAGGTGTTCCGGAAAAAGATAAACCCAATTCTTGACCTGTATGCCATGACTGGTGGTACTCGGGCAGCTGACCGGCGCAGCTGAGCTGGAGATGGAGACCTGGACCGACACGGACCGAGCCTCGGTAGTCACTATTTTTGAAAAACTCCAGACCGCCTTTGAGACCCGGACCGAGACTGAGTTGCAGATGCAGTTCTACCAATGTTGGCAGCGGCCCGCGGACAGTATCAGAGACTATGCCCTGCGAGTGGGCCCTCCGGACCTTGAGGCGGGTGGACACCATCAGCGACGCCGACAGCAACAAGATGTTGGTGGAGCAGTTTCTACAGAGGCTGGGGTCTGCTGAAGATTGCAAACAGCTGCGGTTATAGACTCTGGAGCATGCTGACTTAGACTTTACAGTACTAAAGTAGCGGGTCATCAAGGCCTTGCAAACATCAACTGGTGGCACTCCCGACGCGGCCCCTTGGCCTGTTGAATCCGCTCTCATCTTAGTGGCACCCCCTCCCTTGGCTCTACCGGCCCCTGCTAAGCCCGTCGGGACAATAGAAGCGCTGGCCTCGCAGGTCCAACGTATGAATGAAGATCTTACCCAGGTCCTCACCGCACTCCAGCTCCCGACGAGAGTCAAGCCCCAGGAGAAAATTCAGCTCGCTGACAGCCCGGAAGACGTCCCATGGAGGAAGAACACCGACCGACCTGCGGTATGGGCCATCCGTGCGCTACAGATGCAACAAGCCTGGCCATTACTCTAGGCGATGTCCGTTAAACGAGCAACCCCTGAGGCCAAGGGCCAATCCTCAGGAGTAGACCCGCATGGCCCGGCTGACTGGAGAGACCGGTTTGTGGGAGGTCGCCCCATCATCCCCCTGGCGGTGGATGGCGTACCGACTATGGCCCTGCTGGACACTGGATCGCAGGTAACCACTATGCCTTATTCATTGTACCAACGATATTGGGCCGATAATGAACTCATCCCCCCCTGATGGTAGCATGACCGTTATTGCGGCCAATGGGCTCCCTATGACCCAAGTGGGACTCAGGGAAGTGACCCTGACTGTGGGACGGACCCAGCTGAAACACCAAGGGATGATTGTGGTGCTGAATGAGTCCAGTGACCGTAACCCAAAAGTGGTCCTCGGGATCAATGTGATTGAGCACTGTATGGGAGAGGTGTTGAGCTTGCTGCAGCAACTGTCTGCCACTGCAGGAGGGGGTCGACAGAGGGTCCTACAGCGTGAGATCCGGGCCCTCCTGCACCAGCAGAAAGTGAGCCTGACGGGTGGAGAGATTGGTGGGGTGCGAGTGATGGATGCAGCTCCCTTGGTGGTCCCGCCAAGAAGCGAAATGATGATTTGGTGTAGGGCAGCAGTAGGCCCCCAGGGCGGGATTACCCAGCGTTGGTGGAACCTTCGCCTTCCGAGCACTGGCCCACGGTAATGGTAGCCAGAGGGGTGATTGACGTCAAAAAGGGGAGAGCGCCTGTGAATGTGCTGAATTGCGGGGAGGAGGAAGTTAGGCTCCCCCACTGCGCCACCATAGCTAAGCTGTTTACCCTTAGTAAGAGGGGGAGAGCTCCGGCACACAACCTCAATGTAGTCAGACACAAAAGTTTCTTTTTATACTTATTTTTATTTTGAAAAAAGAATTCATGTCTGTATATTTTAGTATTGCATATGGAAGTCCTCTGAGTAATAATCGCTGTCTCATATAAGGGCACAGGCCGCTGTGTATAGCAAGTAAGGATTTCTGTTCAGGTTCCTAAGTGGTAATGGATTCGCCCAAGGGGGACCGGACTGTCTGAACCTGTGCAAAATGGTAATAGGACCTACTCCCTCCGTGTGGCAGGGAGTAGGTCCTATTACCATTTTGCACAGGTTCAGACAGTCCGGTCCCCCTTGGGCGAATCCATTACCACTTAGGAACCTGAACAGAAATCCTTACTTAGAGGACTTCCATATGCAATACTAAAATATACAGACATTGGTCTCAACTAGGATAAGGACACCACTCTGTTGTACCTTATAGGATACTGGAGCAAAATATTGCCTCCCTATCTCCTTACTAAACCCTGTTACAGAGCAAGTATATAGGAAGCAGTGGCAGCACCCTACTATAGAATTTGAATGAGCCAAACTGATTTAGCGGCCTGACATATTACACATGTTTTATAGCTCTAAGATTGTACTGCTAATTATATTCTCGATTTAACGGTCCTTTGGTATTTGCCGCGAAGCATTTCCTAGTAACAACTCACCTGGCCTAAACACCACAGATGGTCCCTTTGATGAAGACCATAATTTGGTCGAAACGTTAAAAGTGTGGACATCATATACATGAATTCTTTTTTCAAAATAAAAATAAGTATAAAAAGAAACTTTTGTGTCTGACTACATTGAGGTTGTGTGCCGGAGCTCTCCCCCTCTTACTTAGTCTACGAATTTTCTCCTGAGCACCTATATGGTGAAGCAAGGTCTTCTCTCTTTTTTGTACCCAAGCTGTTTACCCTTGACCCCCAAGCCATCCATGAGACCACCACCACTACCTCTACACTCGACATGAGTAGTAACTCTCCATCTCCGCCACTACGGGAGTGGTGCCGAGAGCTACATGTTGGCACCGAATCTACCCCGGTACATCCCAAAGACGGGGTATACAGGGTAGTACAGGAGTATGGGCAGGTTTTTAGCAAGCACCCGCTGGATTTTGGGAGGACTAAAGGGGTTCAGCATCATATCCCCACAGGCACGCATGCACCTATCAAAGAGAGGTATAGGCCAATACCACCGGCACACTATCAATGCGCCAAAGATATGCTGAGGGACATGAAGGAGGCAGGGGTCATCCAGGATAGTTGTAGTCCCTGGGCAGCTCCATTGGTGCTGGTAAAGAAGAAAGACGGTACCATGAGGATGTGTGTGGATTACCGGAAGATCAATCAGATAACGCATAAAGATGCCTACCCTCTTCCTCGTATTGAAGAGTCGCTGGCTGCACTAAAAACTGCTAATTATTTCTCTACCCTTGACCTTACCAGCGGATACTGGTAGGTGGCGGTCGCACCAGAAGACCGCGAGAAGACCGCATTTGCTACCCCCATGGGACTCTGCGAGTTCAATAGTATGCCGTTCGGGCTGTGCAATGCCCCGGGGACCTTCCAATGGCTCATGGAGTGCTGCTTGAGGCATCTCAACTTTGAGACTGTCCTATTGTATCTGGATGATGTGATCATGTATTCCAAGACGTATGAGGCCCACCTGGAGCACCTGGCAGAAGTGTTTGCAGCCCTCTCCAAGTACGGGATGAAGTTGAAGCCGTCCAAGTGTCATCTGCTGAAACCCAAAGTGCAATACCTCGGACATGTGGTGAGCGCCGAAGGCGTAGCCCCGGATCCGGAGAAGGTTGCTGACATCCAGAGCTGCCACGACCGACCACGGTGAGAGAAGTCAGGCAGTTCCTGGGCTTGGTGGGCTACTACCGCCGTTTCATCAAGGGGTACACGAAGATGGCCGCGCCCATGCAAGACCTCCTCATGGGACAGACCAAGAATGGGAGAGCCCCTGGCCCCCCGTTTGTCTGGAGTGAGAAACATGAGGAGTCCTTCCACAAGTTGAAGTCAGCCCTGACGTGCGAAGAAATCCTGGCCTACCCGGACTACGGTCTCCCGTTCGTCCTCTATACCGATGCCAGTAATGTGGGCCTGGGCGCGGTCCTGTCCCAGGTGCAGGATGGGAAGGAAAGGGTGATCGCCTACGCTAGCAGAAAGCTTCGGCCGACGGAATGGAACCCCGAAAATTACAGTTGCTTCAAGCTGGAGTTCTTAGCCCTTGTGTGGGCAATAACTGAAAGGTTCAAGCATTACCTCGCAGAGGCGAAGTTTACTGCCTACACGGACAACAATCCGTTGACACATCTAGACACGGCCAAGCTGGGTGCCCTGGAGCAGCGGTGGATGGCTCGACTGTCCAACTACGATTTCACTATCAAGTACAGGGCCGGTCGCAAGAACACCAATGCAGACGTGGTGTCCCAAATGTCGCACCTACCTGATGACGAGGTAAAGAACGACGACCTTGAAGAAATTGAGTTACCCACCTTCCATCAGCCCCGAAATGAGAAGCCCTGCGTTAACCAACAGCAGGTGAACCTTGACCCGCTGCCCGGTCAGGGGTGGCAGGAAGCCCAGGATTAGGAACCTGCGGTCCAGTTGGTTAAAGCCATGATCGCGCAGGGCTCCTCCCGGATGGATCCCGCGGCCCCCTCAGAAGCCCAATGGTTGTGGAAGGAGAGAAACCGGCTGCACCTGCATCAGGGGAAGCTGTGCCGGGACATGATCAATCCAAACACCCATGAGAAGGTTCGCCAAGTGGTGGTCCCTCAAGCCAGTGTACCCAGGGTCCTGAAGGCCTACCACGATGGTGCAGGACACTTCGGTTGGAAGAAGCTGGAGATGTTGTTGAGAGAGCGGTTCTACTGGAGTGGGATGCGGGAGTCTGTGGAGGCCTGGTGCCGAGAATGTGGCCCCTGCACCCTGAGAAGGCGAGATGAGGCCAGCCAGAAGGCCCCCCTTCAGCCGATCATCACTTACCAGCCATTGCAGTTGGTTGCCCTGAACCACGTCAAGCTCACGCCCAGCCGAAGCGGGTACACATATTCCCTGACCATCGTGGACCATTACTCCAGGTTCATGGTGGTTGTCCCAGTTAAAGATCTGACGGGCCGTACCGCAGCTAGAGCCTTCCAGGCCTACTTCTGTGGACCGCACTGCTACCCGGAAAGGGTGCTCACAGACCAGGGCTCGGCCTTTGAAGCAGAGGTGTTCCAGGAGTTCTGTCACTTGTATGGGTGTAAGAAGATCCGGACTACGCCATACCATGCCCAGACTAATGGGATGTGTGAGAAAATGAATCACCTGGTCCTGAATCTCCTCAAGACGCTACCGCTGGAGGAAAGGAACCTGTGACCTGACAAGTTGCCTGACCTGGTGGATATGTACAATAACATTCCCTGCAGTTCCACCAAGTGCACGCCGGCATATCTAATGAGAGCCCGACCGGGGTGGCTGCCCGTAGACCTGGAGATGGATATAGAAGCACCTGAAGCCCTCTCATCCACTAACCGCTGGGACGCCAAACGACAGATGCAGTATCGACAGATCCAGGAATATGTGGAAAGGAATTTGCGCTAGAGCCGAGAAAAACAGGAGTAGCGCTTCAACAGGCGGGCTCCGGCTGCCCCCTTTGCACCCTGGGATGTGGTACTAAAACACAAGAGAAGGACGCACAAGCTCAATGATCAGTGGGAGAGGACCCCATATGTCGTGCAACCCACTGGATGGGAGAATGAGAAGACTTATTTGATCAGTCGCGACCAGGGGAAGACCACGGCTACCATTTCTAGAGACCACCTGAAGAGATGCCCAGATCCCCTAAGGCTGGTAGATGGGACTCCGGCTTCCGTGCCGAGCGGGGAAAAGAAGAAGGAGGTGATTCATATCGTAATGGGCGACTTTCCAGCGGACTGGCCTATGTAGAATGGCGTGGTGATTGTTCCTGTGATAACGTTCCCACAACCCGTGGAAGAAAGAGAGGCGGAGACATCCACCAGCGAGCCAGCCGAACCAGTGCCCAGGGATGCACCTATACTACGCCCCCGTAGGTCTCTACCTGCCATACCTGACACAAGGTAAGAGGGGCCAGTTATCCCCTCTGTCCCACTACCTCCCACTGATGACACTGGGCCCAGAAGGTCCACACGACCTAACCTTGGTAGGCCCCCGCTTAGGTATAGGGAAACTGCTATTTAGGGGTGCGATGTATTGATTGTGTAAATATCTGAATGAATGAATGAATGAATGAGCAATAATCACCCGAGGCTTTCACCTGATTCAACAGTGACATTCAACAGTTTATTTTATGGTAGCCCATTGGCTGCTGAAGTGCCCATCCCCGTTGGGACTGATGTTGTCACCATTCCCCCCAAAGACAAGGCTGAGAACATGCAAGCCACCCCAAAAACTATTGGGTTTGTAAATAGTCCCCAACTGCCCCTTCCTGCAATTGCCAGTCCCTGGAGAGGCTGGTTGGAGGAAGGACCCGCAGCAGAGCAGGCTGGGGTCTGGTCACCATCCTCCGGGTCAGGGGTCCCCTTGGACGTGGGGCCTCTGAAGGACTGTCGGGTGCGTAAAACCGTACCCGTTCCTGCTTGGATGGCCTGCGCCAGTTCCCGTTTTCCGGACTGGGGAAAAGGGGTGCTGCTTGTTTCTTAGGGGCAGCATCAAGTTTCAGGTTGCTTGGGTGGGAAAGCGGAAGGACCCGTCCCCGTTAATGTTATGAAAAATGTTTTCCCGTTTGCAACGGTTCAAGTGATGTGCCTCCCGTAAGGGAAGAAATGAAAATGCTTTTTGAATGTTTACCTGTTATTTATCTTTTTGCAGTTACAACAAAATAAACCGGTATGGACGGGCAGACCGTGGACGGTCTGAATTAAACCAAGGGGGAATGTGACGCCCTAGACCCCAGGGGTCACAGGTCACAACACTCACCACATACACCCCCACACTAGAAAGGTACCATCAGTCAACCACAAAGACCTGATTGCCTCCCTCAGTGTTAGACAGGCACACCAGGTGGGCGAAGTCAGGCAGAAAGACACGCCCCCCCGAGGAGTCTGCTGGCCTGAGGCAGGAAAAGACAAGGGAGTTGAGGAGAGGTCAGCAATGAGAGCAGTCCAGTTCAGTACAGGGTTCTGTGCAGACAGACGGTTCAAACAGTCAGGCAGGCAGACGGCAGTGGCCGCCTGCAGGAGACAAGGAACATGACCAGCGGAACCGTAAGGGACCGGGACAGGGTAGTGGCCTGCCGGAACCGAACCGGGGAGCTAACTGGATACCGGAGCACCAGGCAGGGTACTCAGACCCCGAACTAGGCTATATGCCACCACCATAGTCGAATTAACTGATTGCGGTCTGGACCTCAGGGGTTCAATCCCACCAAAGTCCCAATTGAAGGCAACAGCTCAACCCGTCCGGATAGTAGTCACCGCCAGAGGCTAGAGATCCAAGGGCCAGCACCTGCGGGCAAAAGGGACTCCTACGACACGTACACGCCGGGGGGCGGACTACCAGTGGTCACTTGTCAGTGGTTTGTGGTCACACTACAAACACAGGTGCAGGAGAAAGGTGGACATTGCCAACCCGACTAGGAAGCTGCAGCCGGCTGCGGGCCCCGTTCATTCCTTCGTTTGGTTTACCAGGGCCTCTGTGTGGTTTAATCGTGAGTACACCAGTGCCATCAGGCACCGCACCGCGCTGCACCGCAACACTGCGCCCTGCACCCCGGCCCTTGCACAACCGGGCCCCGGACCAACATCCCCTACCCACGGAGGGGTCAACCCATAGCTGCGCCACTACACTGCTCCCGGGAGTCCCCGTACCTTCACCGCAGCGGTGGTGTCACGAACAATCGTCCCAAAACCAAATACCCGCATCCCCCGTGTGTAACGACAACCCCCCTTGCAGAGCGACGTGACCCCCGGGTCCGTGAGAGGCTTGAGCCACCACCCGTAGAACGCAAGCACGGATCCGAGCAGCTCGGCGGCCGCAGCCGAGGCCGCGGGGCGGTACACATGGACTCTAGGTCAGGGAATAGCTTCAGGCAACCCGACAATTTACCTGAGGAGAACGGAGCCTTTACGATCTGTTCCCACCCGATCCAGAATCGGGGCATTAGCGCAATGAGGGGGATAGGACTTTCCAACCAAAACGGTCCAGAACATCCCATGCGTGAGCCCTGAGAGCAAGCTCCAATACTTAGCCATAGTAGGGAGTGGGGCCCGGCTAGCTCCATGCTTCCGGGCCATCAAGCTGAAGTCAATCTAAGTGCCAGGAGGCAGGTCACGGATCACCAGGCAGCACCACTTGGGGACGGGACCCAGACGAGCTCCCCTCAGCGGCAGTGGTACCCAGAGACTTGGTTTACCCAGTTGTCAGTGTCTGCCTATGAACTGACTGAGTACGAGAGTGACCCCTGCATCCCCACGGCACCCCCTTACTGAGTCTCGGGGCACCCCCTCCCCGTGGAGGGTTACAACACCTTGCTGCCCCGCTCCATCATCCCCGGGTACTCCCAACAGCAGCAGTGGTACTCCCAATTACCACACACCACGAGTGGTAATACCCCTGTGAGGTAGCGTGGTCGGCTGCACGGCAGAAGACACGGGATCCAGGCACCAATGGTCACAGCACACGGTTTATTGCACAAACCAAAAGTCCAAAAACAATACACATGTGTTCCCCTGGCAGAAACTCAGGGAGTTGTGTTCACTCCCTCACACTAGGGCCCCACGCCCATGTTCCTGTTTCCTGTTAACCCTCCTTTCAGCCTGCAGGGAAAACATTAACCGTGGAGTGGAGTTGCTTTCTATACATGGAGTGAGCGCAACCGGGGCGAGACGTACCGGCCGTCATAGATAACCCCGGTCACAGTCTCACACCCCCTTTTCATTCGAGTGGCCAGACGACCCTCGGGTCCAGAGACCCTCGAGCCAGAGACAGCGAACCCGGGTCCGAGCAGCTCGGCTGCTTCCACGGGGGCGGTACAATATCATGTATTGGCATTTCTGTAGGTAATACCTCATAGTAGTGATATACAATTCAAATGAATCCTTTCTAGTAGTGTAACTACTGAGGTACAGAGGAGGCAGTCTTATCCGTCACTTAAAGGCTATAGTGACCCCTAAAAGACCATTATGAATACTCAGAGACCAGTACTAAATGCGAAGTGTGATAGTTAGATAGATCGCTATCATACATTTTTGCATTTTCTCCTGCAATTTAAAGAACTTTTCTTTTGTAATTTCTAAATAATATGTTTTCAAAAGTAAAAAAATAATGGAAATCCTTATGCAATTTTTTTTTTTACTGATAGTAATGAAAAAACTATCAGTATCTACACATTTGTATGGTAGATATTTGAACTAGACTGAGAAAGAGAGCAAAAGAAATCATAAGCAATACATTTGGTGGATGTACCAGGAAAAGTTTCCACAGTGAAGAAAAATAAATACAGCTTAAAAGGGTTATGCGACCCTGAAATATTTTTTTTTAGGCATGGATGGGTTAAAACCAATAAAAAGAGGAATAGTAACCTTCCAGCACCTCCATGAATCAGGCACATGTCCTTGCTCTAGAGGTCCATGTCAGCTCCGTATGGGACGTTTGCTCCATTCGGAATTCAACAATACTGCTGCCGTCTGGGATTGGCTGCAGTGGTCAGTTGATTGAAAGAGTGCTCTTCCAGTAACCTGACCACCGGAGCCAATCACAAGTGGCAGTGGTACTTTTCATTTCTAAACAGAACAGAAATCACTTCTGGTGTAGACCTTCAGAGTGCTGGATCCACAGGGGCGCTGGAAGATGAGTATGCATCCATTTATTATTTGTAAATTATCAAAACCTAAAAAGATATATTTTTTTAGAGTTGGACAACCCCTATAGGACCCATGACTCTGTCGCGGGCGGGGAGGACGCAGTCGCTGCTGCGCTCTCGCTAACGCTCGGGTCCGGCGCTGCTGCGACTGCTGCTCGGTGGCTCGAGCAGTGGGCCGGATCCGGGGACTCGATCGGCGCTCCTCGCCCGTGAGTGAAAGGGGTGGTTGGTTTGCGGGATTTAGCCCGTGACGCCACCCACGGGTCGTGGTGAAGATGGGCACCACCGCTGCTGGTGACGGGGATCCCGGGAGCGATGGTGGGGAGCAGCTGAGATGTTGTTTTCCCCCTCCGTGGGTAGGGGTCGGTGGTCCCGGGGATGTTGTGACGGGGAGGCGGTTTTGGTGAGGTGCAGGGTTGCAGGGACAGCGCGGCGCGGTGCCGGATGGCACGGTTGTACTCACTCAGCAAGAAAGGTGCAAAGTCCTCGGTAAACCAAACGGCTAGATGGACGGGTCCCGCAGCCGGCTGCAGTGCTTCTCCCCAGACAGGTGATGGCGGCTGTCTTTCCCTGCACCTTGATGTTCTTCTTTCTGACTACTATGGATTCCCAACGGTAGTCCGCTCCCCGGTGTATGGGTACCGGAGGAGCCCGTTTGCCCACAGACGCTGGCCCTTGGGTCTCTAGCCTTAGGCGGTAGCTGTATACCCTCACGGTGTGGGCTGTTGCCTTCAATCGAGACTTTTGCTGTTGTGAAACCCCTGGGTTCCAGTCACATTCGGATCTGACTAATGTCGGCGGCTCCAAGCCTGGTCGGGGTCTGATGGCCCTGCCTGTGTGTGCTGGCTTCACTTCGCTCCCAGGTCGGTACCGGCGGGCCGTCGCCCGTCCCCGCTCCTATGGTTCCGCGTTGCTCCACCACTCCTGCAGACGGCCACCACCGTCTGCCAACCTTGCTGTTAGTGCCTGGGCCACAAACCCAGACACCCAAGTGTTTACTCCTCTCACTTCAAACTCCAACACTCAACTGTCACTTTTCCCGCCTCCAGGCCTGTGAACTCCTCGGTGGGTGGAGCCAACCTCTTAGCTCCGCCCCACCTGTGGGGACATCAGACACTGCAGGGAGGCAACAAGGGTTTTTGTTTGGCTGATGTCCCTGTCTAGTGGGGGTGGGGTGTTTGTATGTTATCTGTGACGACCTGGCTAGGCCAGGGCGCCACAACTCAAATATGATGTGATCAGAGCAAATTAACTTATACACACTACATGGCCCATAGGGACAACATGAGTCAGTTTACGATAGTTGTATTTTCTACTTGAAGCATTGCCTACTTTCCATTATGGTGGGTTGTTGTATACCCAGGGTCGTAACGACCGCGGTCGCAGAGATCACCACTGCAACTGGGCCCAGGGGTGCAGGGGGCCCGACGACCCCTGCTTCAGCAAGATGTGTGTCCGATGGCACGCACCCAGCTGAAATATATCAGAGCACAGACACCCGTTGGGTCCCTTCACTATGATGTGCCGGCTGCCGATTAAGGCCATGAAAATTCATTGCTTCTCACAGATACGATCCTGTGCATGGGGAGCAGAGAATATGCTGACAGCTGCTGGTGCTGTAAGTGGCCGCGCATGACATTGACGTGATGCGCTGCGCCGCTTACACTCTGGTCAGTTGCCGGCATGCCAGCATTGCAGCAGGACGCCGGGGGAGCGTACAGAAGATGAGTACAATTGCTTTTGTTTTCTTTTTTTTTACTGTGTGTGGCGTGGTGGAGGGCTGTAGAGCATGATGGGGGCCATAAACCAGGATGAGGAGGCTGTATACCAGGATGAGAGAGTTATATACCATGATGACGGGACTATATATCAGGATGGGGGCTATATATCAGGATGGGGGCTATATATCAGGATGGGGACATGCTTTGGACATATATCAGGATGGAGACATGATGGGAGCATATATACCAGGATGGGGCCATGATGGGAACATATATATCAGAATGGGGCCATGATGGAAACATATATACCAGGATGGGGCCATGATGGGTAATATACAGTAGACTAGGATGGCGCCATGATAAGGACAAATATACCTGGATGGGGCCATGATAGGGTCATATATACCAGGATGGGCAATGATAGGGCCATATATACCAGGATGGGCAATGAAGGTGCCATATATACCAGGATGGGGCCATATATACCATGATGGGGCCATATATACAAGGATGGGGCAATATATACCAGGATGGGCCATGAAATAATTCTTGCCCATTCTTCCTTTGCAAATAGCTCAAACTCAGTGAGGTTGGATGGAGAGAGTTTGTAAACAGCAGTTTTCAGCTCTTTCCACAGATTCTCGATTGGATTCAGGTCTCGACTTTGACTTGGCCATTCTAATACCTGGATATGTTTATTTGTGAACCATTCCATTGTAGATTTTGCTTTATGTTTGGGATCATTGTCTTGTTGGAAGACAAATCTTTGTCCAAGTGTCAGGTCTTTTGCAGACCCCAACAGGTTTTCTTCAAGAATGGTCCTGTATTTGGCTCCATCCATCTTCCCATCAATTGTAACCATCTTCCCTGTCCCTGCTGAAGAAAAGCAGGCCCAAACCATGATGCTGCCACCACCATGTTTGACAGTGGGGATGGTGTGTTCAGGGTGATGAGCTGTGTTGCTTTTACGCCAAACATACCGTTTGGCATTGTGCCCAAAAAGTTCGATTTTGGTTTCATCTGACCAGAGCACCTTATTATGTTTGGTGTGTCTTCCAGGTAGCTTGTGGCAAACTTTAAATGACATTTTTATGGATATCTTTGAGAAATGGCTTTCTTCTTGCCACTCTTCCATAAAGGCCAGATTTGTGCAGTGTACGACTGATTGTTATCCAATGGACAGGCTCTCCCACCTCAGCTGTAGATCTGTGCAGTTCATCTAGAGTGATCATGGGCCTCTTGGCTGTATCTCGGATCAGTCTTCTCCTTGTTTGAGATGAAATTTAGAGGGACGGCTGTGTCTTGGTAGATTTGCAGTGGTATGATACTCCTTCCATTTCAATATGATCACTTGCACAGTGCTCCTTGGGATGTTTAAAGTTTTGGAAATCTTTTTGTATCCAAATCCGGCTTTAAACATCTCCACAACAGTATCATGGACCTGCTTGTTGTGTTCCTTGGTCTTCATGACGCTCTCTGCGCTTTAAACAGAACACTTAGGGGTACTTTGCATGCTGCGACATCGCTAGCCGATGATAGCGATTACAAGCGCGATAGTACCCGCCCCATCGCACATGCAATATCTTGTGATAGCTGCTGTAGCGAACATTATCGCTACGGCAGCTTCACACGCACTTACCTGCCCTGCGACATCGCTCTGGCCGGCGACCCGCCTCCTTCCTAAGGGGGTGGGTCGTGCGGCGTCACAGCGACGTCACACGGCAGGCGGCCAATAGAAGCGGAGGGGCGGAGATGAGCGGGACATAAACATCCCGCCCACCTCCTTCCTTCCACATAGCCGGTGAAGGCAGGTAAAGAGATGTTCCTCGCTCCTGCGGCTTCACACACAGCGATGTGTGCTGCTGCAGGAACAAGGAACAACATCGTATTTCCTATTGGTGCGACATTATGGAAATGTCCAAAGCTGCACTTTTGGGATCGTTTATCGGTGGATCTAGGCTTTACATATTGCGACGTCGTTACTGGCACCGGATGTGCGTCACTTTCGAATTGACCCCAATGATTTCGCAGTAGCGATGTCGAACGTGCAAAGTACCCCTTCGAGTATCACAGAGCTGGTGCATTTATATGGAGACTTGATTACACACAGGTGGCTTATATTTATCATCACCAGTCATTTAGGACAACATTGGATCATTCAGAGATCCTCAATTAAGTCCTGGAGTGATTTTGCTGCACTGAAAGTAAAGGGGACGAATAATATTGCACGCCCCGATTTTCAGTTTTTTATTTTTTATAAAAGTTTAACATAAGCAATAAATTTCGTTCTACTTCACAATTGTGTCCCACTTGTTGTTGATTCTTCAACAAAAAATTAAAATGTTTTATTTTTATGTTTGAAGCCTGAAAGTGGGAAAAGGCTGAAAAGTTCAAGGGGGCCGAATACTTTCGCAAGGCACTGTATACCTGGATGGGGCGATTATAGAGGCATATTTACCAGGAATGGGCCATATATACCAGGATATAGCCATGATGGGGGTCATACACCAGGATGTGAGATGAGATCCAGCGCAGGAAAGAAGGCACTCTTCAATATAAATTTCCATATGGTTTATTCCATGTGCACACGTATGAAGGTAGGTACAGACAGCCCCTGAGCAGGGGAAAAATGACTAGCGACGCGTTTCGACCGTATTACACGGTCTTAGTCATGTCATACACCAGGATGGGACCATGATGTGGACATATACCAAGAAGGGGGACATATTTACCAGGAAGTGGCACAGGATGGGGGACATTAGTACAGGATGTGGGACATTACTACATAGTGAAGGGGGAGAGGGGGCAACTTGTATGTCTTTATAGGATTTAAAATGATACAATGGCCCATACGTCTGACGAACATATGAGGGTGGGCCAGGCTCAAACTCTGCACCGGGGCCCATCAGACTCTAGTTACACCACTATGTATACCAGAGGTATGAAGACATATAGATCCTCAATAGATTTACATTGAAGTTTGCATTCAGTTCAGAAACTTTTTATAATTACATATAAAGCAGGTAAAATCTCAATAGGTCCCAAACTAAAAGAACATGTGTTCTAACTTTCTAATATACTCTAACCAAATGCAGAACCCCCAAGCACTGAAGTCAGGCTGCACAACCAAGATATCTGTATTGTGAAAGCTTTAAAGCAGCAGGCAGTTGTAAATGTTAAGTTCCGGAGCTGCCTCGTTTTCTGATAGCGGCCATGGTCGGGTACTGCACATCTGTCCCCTATTGATATGAATGGGAGGTGGATGTGCAGTACCCGGCCGTGGCCCCGATGAGAAGACGGAGCAGCTCCGAAACTGAGCATTTCCGGCTGCATGCTGCCAGCACCGAGAACAGCTGGGGGTGTTGGGTGTCGGACCTCGGCTAATCAGACAGTGAAGACCTATCCTAAGGATAGGCCATGCATGTAAAAGTAGTGGGCAACCTCTTTAAGTAACAATTGTTGCAATCTTTTCATCATTAATTTCTCACGTTTTTTCAATTGCAGGAAAATATCATGAGAAATTGCAAAGGCCTCAACACATCTGTACCGCCATTTATATTTTTCTGTACCATTCTCTAACACAAAATAAAACAAAATAACAGCCCTACTGGCTTTATTACATGAAAAACAACCAACAGAGCTCGATGGACCTCTGTGATGGTCATAGGGTCCATAGGGTTTCCATCATGGTGCGCCTCATTTATTTGAGGGAAAAAATGGTGCATTAAGATATTTATTCTGCCTTTTTTTGACAGAGTCTGAGCTTGAGGCTCCAACACAGGTGTGAATTTAGCTTACCGACACGCTGTAATATTTTTGCCATGTCATCAATGTACATAGTAGGTAGATCCTGTACATATACGTACATATACTGTGGATCCCTACGGATGTATCCCCTTTCCCATAAATAATACATACAATGTTAAGTATATTTGCCACGATCTATAATTGGCGACCACTTCTAAACATTTCATGTTTGTTTTGCAGACATTGTTACATCTCTATAGAGCGATCATTAATTGACTCCAGTGATCCATGCACACTCACATTATGTATAAAGAAAATCACAGATATTCAATCATAGTAACAAAAAGGAGATAGCTGCACACTGCAGTGATAAGATATGTGGAGCAATGAATATGGGACTATAGACATACATTACTGCTATGAAAAACATGTAAAAATGTAGATACTTAGCACACAAAAATGGCCAGTTTTATGTGAACCCAACAGCTAGAGGCAAGGTGACCTCATGTTTGTTGGATCCCTATCACACTACTGCCTCTGTTTGGGTTTTTTTCTTAGATATTTAATCATAGACTGGCACCATTTCAAAAAGTGGGCTAAAATACAAGGTAAGAATGTTTCCTTTTCTCTGCATTTTTTAAACATAAGCATTTAGTAAATATTCCATAAACGTACCTTTAACTTAACATCACAGTGTATCGGGGTCCAGGTAATATTGTAGCACTCCGTTCCAGCTGAGAATGTTCGGTCCAGTGTGATCTTAAGGTCAGTTATTGAATCCCACGTGTAACAAAAGTCTGTCTTATTGAGCCAACATAAGTTTTTAACAAAATTTTGCTCCATGTCGGGGAAGTTTCCTACGTCTATCTCCACATAGGTCTTGTTTTCACTCAGAGTCTGCAGTATCAGAGTGTGAGTATTTCTTTCCCATATCAGTCCGCTGACTGTTCCTTTCAGGATCCAGTTTTTGTTAGGTTGGTCCATCACCTGCCAATAAATAATGCCGATCGTCATAATGAAGAATATCGCAACCCCAATACAGGCGACGGCTCCTTTCCAAGTTTCGTTCATTTCCTTGAGTCCAACATCCCAGTTAACATCAGGGATAGGGCTGGAGTTCCTTGTACGTGTGTGAGGCATTGCAAAAGATGGTAAACGGATTATAATATCGCTCCTCCAATAAAATCTCTTTCTTCTCTATAAGAAAAGATCATCAAACGTTATGTCGGATAAAGCATTTTCATATGGGAACTTTGCAAAGCCATCTCCAACCTAACACATGTTGTAACAAGTAATGGGAAGTTATTCTAGTCCAGTTGTACTCTGTACTCTCAGCGGAAGAGGAGAGCCTGGAAATAGCTACAACTGGCACTAAAAGGAATCAGCTCAGAGCCGTCCCACTGCCAGATTTGTCTCAGGTGCTTGAGCAATGACGTCTCCGGCATGTGGACTGGACCTAATCAATTACACCACTTGTCACCCTAAAAAGCCTCCTTCACATTCCAAGAAAATTAAACTTAATACCCCACATTAACCATTACAGTCACCTAATTATTTGCATTAATTGTGTTTTAGGATTTTATATTTTTTGGAAACAGAGAGAATCTGCACAACTATCAATTATTTAATTAATTATTGGAGATGAAAGGTTAATAGTGATTTTATTCAAATTGTTTCATCAGGATAATCACAATTACATGTGTGTCGCTCAGGATTATGTGGTACTCGGTCCCGGGCGGTCTATATCTGGGGAATGTCACTTTGATGGCCGTTGCCCAGTTCCGTGTCCTGGGGACGCTTTTTAAAATGGGAATATTTAAAGGGGATTTTTGAATAAAGTTCACACGTGACGCCACTTGCAGTTTGCGACTATGGGGATGAAGCCGCCGCTGCACAGTTTTCACTACTGGGGCTGGTGTTAGTGGCAGCCTGGATGTTAAGCCCTCCGCAAGTAGGGCCGGGCCCCAGAGGATAGGTAATGCAGACATGTTGAAAGATGGTAGGCCACACAAGGGGTTTCAGTGTAACTGGTTCTATTACTCACAGCAAGCTGGTAACTGGTCACCCGAGGCTGGCTGGTCTTAACCGCAGGTCCCCTTAGTCCCAGTGCTGGTTTAGTGACATGGTGGTTTCTTTCCCCTGCATCTGTCTTTGGTTGGTGGGTCCCCGTGGCTTGGAGAGGCTGGGGGTCCCCTCCTGGTTGTCTTCTACAACCGTCCGTATGACGGTAGCATGAACTCTGTGGGGTTGGAGTCTCTTGTCCTGTCCCCGGTTCTCCCGTTGCTACTGTGTCCCGAACTTCAAGGTCAGTGAGGTCCTTGATGGTCCCCACTGTGCAGATTTTATCAGGTCTACCTGGAGCCTTTTCCTGACATGGGATTCTGTACCCTGTTGGTGCGTAGTTCCGGGGTAATCCACCGGACTCCACCAGCAACTAACCACCTGGTCCCTCAGGTCACTGTTACACTCTTGACTGTCCTTCCTTTCTCCTTCACTGTCACCTCTCGACTACTACTGTCTCTCTCCACTGTCTGTTCCTCCCACCTGGTCATCTAGTGGACTGGATTGGCTACACCTCTAGGCGGCCATCCATTGGTCCAACTTTAGCCTGGTACCAGTCTATGGGGAATTTTGGGGAAAACAGGGATTCTCTGGAGTGTTTGGTTGTTACCGGCACTGGTCTTCTGGGTCCCTAGGGATAGGCCCTTCATCCTGGTAGGGATGAAGTACCTTGTAGCTCCCTGATGGCTTCAGGGGTGCTACACATGCACAACATCAGGCTGCTTGATTACCGTACTTTTTGTTTTATAAGATGCATCGGATTATAAGATGCACCACAAATTTAGAGGAAAAAAAACATGGGGTCCATTTTATAATCTGGTGGTGTCTTACTGCAGGTGGGGCTACAGCAGTGGTGGAGCGGGGTCACAGGAGGCAGGAGCGATGCTGGAGTAGGGCGATGTCCCAGATGCTCGCTGTGAGGAAGGAGGAACATCCAGAAACTCAGCGGTCGGGGCTTCAAAGAAATGGCGCCCGGAGTCAACAGGTGTGCAGGTGGAGCTCTCGGCTCAATGACAAGCCGAAATCTTATCTGTGCACACACCACCTCCGGGTGCCATTTTCCTTAAGTCTGCTGCAGGGAGATAAATAGGCCAGAGGCAGCTCATGTGCAGATGAGATCTTGAGCCAAGAGCTTACTCCGGTCTCCATTATTTGAAGCCCGCACAGCCGACGTTTTCAGACGGGCGGCCCCTGCCTCACAGCCACCTCCCACAGCACAGCGCACGCAGCCCGCATCATTTCCTGTGACCCCTCTCCAACTCCCCTGGTAAGCTACATTCGGCTTATAAGACGCACTGGTCATTTTCCTCCCACATTTTTGGGAGGAAAAGTGCGTTTTATAATCCGAAAAATACAGTTTATTATGTTACTTTTAAAAAGACATCTGTCTGGCACTGAAATATGATGGTGATTTATAAAAACCCTTGTTTTATATACCAAGGCTCCTTTATTCCCACAGTGCAGCCTGCCAAACGTGACAATTCCTACTCTGGCATACTGTCAATCACGGCATATGAAATTTGACTGACTAGGTATGTTAAAACAGAACTGTCGAAGTTCACAGTTCAAATAGTATACATCTATAAATAGGTTTCTTAGACCCAATGAGGCTGCTGTACTTACTTTGAAAATCCTTCTCAAAATGGCTGTATAATCCTGAACTAAAAATGAGGATTATTTAAAGGGAACCAACCAGCAGAATTTTGCTATATAAAGTAAAGCCAGCTCCACACTGGCACTAGGAAGCTGAATGCAATGATAACTTTAATTGACAGATTGCATGCGTAACGCCCTGGACTAGCCAGGTAGTCACAGGTAGGCCCTTACACAAACACCTCCCCCCTTTATAAGGTGACAGCAGCCAACCTACAAAACCTTGTCACCTCCCTCAGGGTTTGATGTCCACGCCAGGGGGCGGAGCCAGGCAGTTGGCCCCGCCCACTGAGGAATTCACAGGCCCTGTGTCAGGAAAAACAGTTTTAGATTAGTTTTGACAGTGAAGTGGAGTGGCGTTCAAGTGCAGACCTGTGTCCAGGTCTGCCATAGTCTAACAACAGGTGTTTGGGTTGGAGCCCAGACACCTCTGGCAAGGAGACAGACGGTGGTGGCCGCCTGCAGGAGCTGGGATTACAGGTGGTGGAACCGTAAGGGCCCGGGACCGGGTAGTGGCCCACCGGTACCGAACCGGGGAGCCGATTGGAAACGGGAGCACCAGGAGGGGTACTCAGACCCAGTACGAGGCCCAGAAACAACTGGACCGAGTCAAATTAACTGATTGAGGACTGGACTTTAGGCCCTTTCCTACCTAAGACCCGACTGAAGACAACAGCCCAATGATAGGGGTAGATAACAGAGAGCATGAGAGAGGGGTGTTTAATACTGCGCCAAAAGATCACTGGAACAGATGTTTAGATTAATGTATCTTTGGCAAGAACAAGAAAAAGACATACCTAAAAAATGGGATCACCACTTATAAAGTATTAATAAGAATCATCAATGTTTTATTATCAATAGAACACACATAAAACACATAGTGAAAGTGAAAAAATACCGATAAACGAATACACACAGACAAATACGGACATCTAAAATCACTTAAAAGCACTAATGCACTTGAGAGATACCCACATTGAAAAATATATATACTTGGTCCAATGCCAATAGGCTGTAGTCAATATTGAACAAACCCTGAAATACCCCTATATTTGTGCCACAAGGAGAGGACTTTCCACAAAATAGAATAGCAGCTTATGCCGAGGATCCCACAGGTACTCAAATGAAATTAACTGGCTGGCCCATGGCAAAGTGAGCAGCAGAAAATAAATGAACAAGATCAAAAATTGTACAGTTCACAAATTCACAAAGACCTGAGCAGGACATGACATTTCCAGGAGGGATTTTCCGGTCGTTGATTCCTATATTATTCCCAAATTACCCTTACCCGGTATCAATAATACACGGACACTGCTTGCGACTTGGTAAAATATGGCCACAGCAGCCCTTTATTGCCTATTGTTTACACACTAACACAAGGGGGCGCTGTCCAACGGGCGTCCCCAACATTTAACAATAGGTAATACCATAATAATAATAATAATACAGTGCGTAATACAATACGTAACCCTGGGTAGGCCCGGTCCAGAAACCACCTTCCACCACCAAAACATGATCCCTGGCCGCAACACACACCGGGCCGGAGATGAGGTATGAATCACCTACGGATCAATACCCCCCACCTTGCAGGACCCATGCCTGCAAGATCCTTGTAACTGGAGCCACTATATCCTACAAGTGACTCTCCAATCAAACAACATTATCCGTTAAACCGCCTCTGGACCAGACCTACCCCCACCATAAGTCCGGTCCAGAAGCCATACTCCACCACCAGAACACGATCCCTGGCCGCAACACACCGACCCAGAGATACGAGGCATTAATCACCTACGGATCAATACCCCAACCTTGCAGGACCCCATGCCTGCAAGATCCCTGTAACCAAAGCCACTATATCCTACAAGTGACCTTTCAATCACACAACCGTCAGAAACACGATCCCTGGCCGCAACACACCGACCCAGAGATGGGGGCATTAATCACCTACGGATTAAAACCCCCCCAAGAAGCATCAAGTATCAACCGTGTCTCAAAACCTCACATTCCTCTTTACCTCCAACTCAATATTATCCCCGGCTGCAACCTCCAGCCCAGAGATATGAGGCATCAATCACCTACGGATCAATCCCCCATGTGCATGACAGTAACTGTGACCTCAAAAACCTTAAAGCTCGTTAGCGACTTTAATCCAACAACATCCCCGGCTGCAACTAGCCCAGAGATAAGAGGTATTAATCACCTACGGATCAAAACCCCTATGCCTTGCAGAACCACGTGCTTGCACTGCACTTGGATCCAGAACCATGACCCCAACCTGTGACTCCTCCTGCGATTACCATTTCACCAAAATGGATCACTGACCATAACAATGGTCTCATATTTAAATGAGGTAAAAGTCACCAAAGGAGTAATACCCTTACCCAAACCAAAAACACCCGTACTTTCAATTACCTATCACCTGGGGCACTATAGCCACCTGTGACTCCCTGGCAACCATCAACTCCTTAATATATAATCCTTGGCAACAACCCTGACCCATATATAAGGCATTGATCACCAACGGAGCAATACCTCCTCCCTGCAGACAACCTTGTACCTGCAGGTCACCAGTAACCGGAGCCACTGTACCTTCCCTAGTGGCTCTCCATCCAAACACCAGTAACAATTAGAGCTCCTCTGGACCAGACCTACCCCCGCTGCTGTGACAAAGGACATAATCCCCATTACTTATGCTGACCATACACATATACATCATACACATCATATACATATACATATATTCCCACATTACCCCCATCTTATTCACCCACTTACAAGAATCCCAAATGACAATATACATCACAATCCACAAAGAAATCTCTTTTCTTTCGTTTTTTTTTTGTTTGTTTTATTTTATAAACAACACTTTCTCCAATCCTTTCTTTTCTCATTTTTTTTTTTTGTTGTAATGGCTCTTAAAATTGAATAATTATCCATGCATATAAACACACCAATAATAACAATACACAATAGAAGGGAGGGTGGGTGGGAAGCTGTCATCCAGGAAGTGCAATAGGAGGTAATTGACTCCCACCTCCTATTATATACACCATGAAGCTCCCTCCTTTCCTTCCACCACACTCCACCCCCTAACCAATCACCTTCTTTTCCTCATTCCTAAACGAACCAACACTGTTTAACCCTATCAACTCCCTACCCTCCGGGCTGTCATGTCGCCCCTACACCCTATGGGTTCCATGGCTTTCTCCCAGCAGGCATTTCAAACAGGTTTTAGATAATCAAGCAAGCGGGCTGAAATAATAAAAAAAGCCCAGAGAGCAACTAAGGAAAATCCCTCAGGATGACATACCAAAACCTCAAGGAGGGTGCAGCAAAAAAATGCTAAAAAACCATCCGGGGCAGGGCAAAGGAAGGGTGGTGGACCAGATATGGGTGGCCCCACGCGTATCGCTACCTCTTGGTAGCTTTCTCAAGGGCAGACATTAACACCACTAAGACATATGTGTGTACGATTTAAAGGGTAAAATGCTAAATAGACAATATGAATCACCTGTGTGAGCAGCAAGGAGGTAGGACCCAGCATGCAATCTAGAATCAGCAAGAAGTGAAGGAGCGTTGCTAACAAATACCAACAACGCTGAAACAAACCACTCATGCGTTTAGGCCCACGGTCAAACGCATGCGTGGAAAGTATGGGGAGCGCTCGTCATGGCCGGCCGAAAAAGGGGGGGGGGATGAAGGTTCTCAATCTGTGGGAAAAGAGGGCCAACTTGTATAAAGGGATACGCTAATGTTAGGACTCATGAGCAGACTAAAGAGAAATGCCGAATAAAATTAACTACAACAATAACTACAACAACAGTGATGGGAACACTAATAGATAAGAAGGGATTAAAGTGAAAAAAGGAAAAAGACACTGGGAATTGAAGACAACCGTGAAAATATAAAAGAAACATGTGACTATCTTTTTTCACTTTAATCCCTTCTTATCTATTAGTGTTCCCATCACTCATCAACTACTAGCGCTGTGTTTTCAGCGATTGCAGCTTTACTGCACGGATACAAATATGCAAGACTTGCCACTTGTAAGCTCACTACGAGTCGGGAATCACGCATGCGTGGTTGGTTGATTCCCACGGTCCTGAACTCTTTTGACCCGCGAGCTCTTGATACAGACCTTTCACGCAGGCACAGTCACTCATTTTCCCACGCTCATGAACTTGGGTGAACTGCCCTGAGATTCTTATATTCTGGAGCCTTTCTGAGGGTTTTTCACTTCTAATTCCATGTTATCCTTTGGTTTTCGCTTGATCCTTCATTGTCACTATTTAAGTGAATTTGTTTCTTGCTTTCTGTTTTAACACAGCTCTTAATGTATCACACAGGGGTGGCCGCACTGGTTTATGCCTCCACTTTCCTATCTGTGGTGATCATTTGAACGCCCGACAGGAGTGGGTTCTTGACTCTCTCCTGTTGATTGCAGACTCATATGTAAAAAACACACATATTGACATATGTACACTATGGAATATATATATTCATATATTTTTTACACATATTACTGAACAGACACAGGTTTTTTGGTTTTTCAAATTTTATTTATTTTTTTCTTTTACTTAACCCCTTAACGACCTTGGACGTACTGAGTACGTCATGGTGACATGGTGCTAAAGGACCCATGACGTACTCAGTACGTCCTGGCGAAATCGCGGTCCCGGAGCCCCGGGGAGTGAAATTTATTTACTTAAACGGTAGATTCGGGAAGGAGGGGACCTCTGCCTGACCTCAGGAGGGGTGGTGCCTCCTCCCCGAACCTACAGAGGCTGTGATTGGCTGACGAACGCCGCTCAGCCAATTACAGCCACTGTAATGTTCCAGCCATTGAAAATGGCTGGAACATTGAAATCCAGCCCTGATCAGTGCTGCTGTAGCACTGGCCATTGGCTGGAGCTGGGTGATCGATGCTTCACCCGCCCCCAGCTCTGATTGGAGAGACTGGTCTTGTGACCGCTCTCTCCAATCAATGTGGATCTGCGGCCTGTGACCGTCCCTGGAAGCCGAGGAGAGCGGTAAGTTGTTGTCCCCGCCGCCCGCCCCTGTCCCCGATCGCCCCGCCGCCCGCCCCTGTCCCCGATCGCCCCGCCGCTGCTCCCGCTTCACCGCTGTCCCCGCTGCTGCTCCCGCTTCACCGCCGCTGTCTCCGATCGCCCCGCCGCTGCTCCCGCTTCACCGCCGCTGTCTCCGATCGCCCCGCCGCTGCTCCCGCTTCACCGCCGCTGTCTCCGATCGCCCCGCCGCTGCTCCCGCTTCACCGCTGTCCCCGCCGCTGTCTCCGATCGCCCTGCCGCTGCTGCCGCTGTCTCCGATCGCCCCGCCGCTGCTGCCGCTTCACCGCTGTCCCCGCCGCCATGCTCCCGATGCACCGCTGTCTCCGCCGCCATGCTCCCGCTCCACCGCTGTCCCCGCCGCCATGCTCCCGCTGCACCGCTGTCTCCGCCGCCGCTCCCGATCCACCGCCATCCCCGCCGCCATGCTCCCGCTGCACCGCCGTCCCCGCCGCCATGCTCCCGCTCCACCGCTGTCTCCGCCGCCATGCTCCCGCTGCACCGCTGTCTCCGCCGCCGCTCCCGATCCACCGCCGTCCCCGCCGCCATGCTCCCGCTGCACCGCTGTCTCCGCCGCTGCTCCCGCTTCACCGACGCTGTCTCCGATCGCCCCGCCGCTGCTCCCGCTTCACCGCCGCTGTCTCCGATCGCCCCGCCGCTGCTCCCGCTTCACCGCTGTCCCCGCCGCCATGCTCCCGATGCACCGCTGTCTCCGCCGCCATGCTCCCGCTCCACCGCTGTCCCCGCCGCCATGCTCCCGCTGCACCGCTGTCTCCGCCGCCGCTCCCGATCCACCGCCGTCCCCGCCGCCATGCTCCCGCTGCACCGCCGTCCCCGCCGCCATGCTCCCGCTGCACCGCCGTCCCCGCCGCCATGCTCCCGCTGTACCGCCGTCCCCGCCGCCATGCTCCCGCTGCACCGCCGTCCCCGCCGCCATGCTCCCGCTGCACCGCCGTCCCCCGCCGCCATGCTCCTGCTGTACCGCCGTCCCCGCCGCCATGCTCCCGCTGCACCGCCGTCCCCGCCGCCATGCTCCCGCTCCACCGCTGTCCCCGCCGCCATGCTCCCGCTCCACCGCCGTCTCCGCCGCCATGCTCCCGCTGCACCGCTGTCTCCGCCGCCGCTCCCGATCCACCGCCGTCCCCGCCGTCATGCTCCCGCTGCACCGCTGTCTCCGCTGCCGCTCCCGATCCACCGCCGTCCCCGCCGCCATGCTCCCGCTGCACCGCTGTCTCCGCCGCCATGCTCCCGCTGCACCGCCGTCTCCGCCGCCGCTCCCGATCCGCCGCCGTCCCCGCCGCCATGCTCCCGCTGCACCACTGTCTCCGCCGCCGCTCCCGATCCACCGCCGTCCCCGCCGCCATGCTCCCGCTGCACCGCTGTCTCCGCCGCCGCTCCCGATCCACCGCCGTCCCCGCCGCCATGCTCGCCACTGTCCCCGCCGCCGTCGCACCCACCTTTTTCAGCCGCTGCTGCCCCCGATCAGCGGCTGCCGCCGCCTCCTTCATCGGCTGCCCCTTCTCCATCGCCACACCACCTATCCCTCCATGTGCTGCAAGCCAGCCTCCCCCCACGTGGGGGGAGGGTGGCTGGCTTGCAGCACATGTGGGGGGAGGGTGGCTGGCTTGCAGCACATGTGGGGGGAGGGTGGCTGGCTTGCAGCACATGTGCTGCAAGCCACCCTCCCCCTACATGTGCTGCAAGCCAGCCACCCTCCCCCTACATGTGCTGCAAGCCCCCCTCCCTCCCCCTACATGTGCTGCAAGCCCCCCTCCCTCCCCCTACATGTGCTGCAAGCCCCCCTCCCTCCCCCTACATGTGCTGCAAGCCCCCCTCCCTCCCCCTACATGTGCTGCAAGCCCCCCTCCCTTCCCCTACATGTGCCATCTCTCTCTCCCATCAGACTCTGCCCCCCTCCCCGATCTGCTGCCTGCTCTCTCCCATTTTCCATCTACTGCCCCCTCTCACCCTCCTCGATCTGTTGCCTCCTTCATCTGCTGCCTCTTCTGTCTGCTGTGATCCTGCTGCCTAGATCCATCCTGTACGGTAGGTATCCCCATCTCACCCCCCCCCCATCCTCTGCCGCTCCTCCATCCGCTGCACCATTTCCCATCCATCCGCTGCGCCATTTCCCATCATCCATCCGCTGCGCCCTTTCCCATCCTCTGCCGCTCCTCCATCCGCTGCGCCCTTTCCCATCTTCCATCCGCTGCGCCCTTTCTCATCTGCCGCCCCGCCCTCTCGCATCGCATTATCCAGCGCAGTTGCTCGCTTCCAGACTGCAGTGGATGATGCGATGCGAGACTCGTGCATTGCTCTCACGTTTGGCACTGGTCTTGGCAGGCGCTCATTTTTTTTTTTTTTTCTACTGATGTCTGTATTTTTTATTTCGCCAAACTAATTTTTTTTGTATGGGGGGGAAGGGGGGTCTAGTTTCCAAAATGGGATCACATGTGGGGGAGCTCCATTGTTTAGGCACCTCAGGGGGTCTCCAAATGAAACATGGCGTCTGCTAATAATTCCAATCAATTTTACTGTGAAATGGCGCTCCTTCTCTTCTGAGCCCCGCCGTACGCCCAAACAATTGATTTCCACCACATATGAGGTATCGTCGTACTCAGGAGAAATTGCACAATACATTTTATGGTGCATTTTTTCCTGATACCCTTGTGGAAAAAAAGCTACCTGTTTGAAAAAACAATTTTGTGGTAAAAAAAATAAAATATTTTCACGGCTCAACATTACAAACGTTTGTGAAGCCTCCAGGGGTTCAAAGTGCTCCCTAAACAGCTAGATAAATTCCATGAGGGGTCTAGTTTCCAAAATGGGGTCAATTGTGGGGGAGCTCCATTGTTTAGGCACTTCAGGGGGTCTCCAAACGCAACATAGCGTCCGCTAATAATTCCAACCAATTTTGCTGTGAAATGGCGCTCCTTGCCTTCCGAGTCCTGCCGTGCGCCCAAACATTTGATTTCCACCACATATGGGGTATCTGCGTACTCAGGAGAAAATGCACAATACATTTTATGGTGCATTTTTTCCAGATACCCTTGTGATAAAAAAAGCTACCTGGTTGAAGCAACAGTTTTGTGGTAAAAAAATTTTTTTTCTTTTCACGGCTCAACGTTATAAACTTCTGTGAAGCCCCCAGGGGTTCAAAGTGCACATCAAACATCTAGAAAAAATATTTGAGGGCTCTAGTTTCCAAAATGGGGTCACTTATGGGGGAGCTCCATTGTTTAGGCACCTCGGGGAGTCTTCAAACCCGACATGGCGTCCGCTAATGAGTGCAGCTAATTTTGCACTCAAAAATTCAAATGGCGCTCCTTGCCTTCCGAGTCCTGCTGTGTGCCGAAACATTTGATTTCCACCACATATGGGGTATCTGCGTACTCAGGAGAAAATGCACGATACATTTTATGATGCATTTTTCCTGATACCCTTGTGAAAATACTAATTTTTATGGCTAAAGTAACATTTTTGTGTTAAAAAAGTAAAATTTTCATTTTTTCGTCTACATTGCTTTGGTTGCTGTGAAGCTCCTAAAGGGTTAATAAACTTCTTGGATGTGGTTTTGAGCAGAGTGAGGGGTGCAGATTTTAGAATTGGGTCACTTTTGGGTATTTTCTGTCGCCTAGGTTTCTCAAATCACTCCAAATGTGATGTGGTACCTAAAAAATTTTTTTTTGTAAATTTTGTTGGAAAAATGAGAAATTGGTGATGAACTTTGAACCCTTCTAACTTCCTAACGGAATTTTTTTTTTTTTTCAAAAATTGCGCTGGTGTAAAGTAGACATGTGGGAAATGTTATTTAGTAACTTTTTTGTGTGACATATCTGTTACGAGGGGGACCCGGGGAAGCGTGCCAAGATGGGAAATGGACAGCTTCCGCCGGTCAAGGTCCACTGTGCGGTGTAAGGGACTGCTGCTATGGTCAGGAAAGAGTGAGCGGGTTGCTACTAGTGATCGTCTGGAACGTCACAGACGATCTATGTACACCGGTACGCCCTAACCCGTGAGGGTTGTATGGCTTGGGGCTTCTCGTACTGTGTACCTGTTGCACGGGGACGCACAGAGGTGCCTACGCACGTGTGCCAGCGGGAGTCACAGGATATGGCACGAGGGTAGCACAGAGGTGCCCACGCACGTGTGCTTTCAATAACCAGGTGAGTCCGGTGGAGACTCGAGGAGCTCACCTGGGACAGGAACACGGCCTGTTGAAGGAGATACTGCCGGAGCAGCAAGGCAGGAACACGGCCTGCAAACCAGGTGCTGCCTGAGCAGCAAGGGCAAAGCCCACGAAAGACAATGACATCTGTACAGTGGCGTGGCAGCACGCTGCCAGACATCCAAACATAGAAGGACGGTCGCGCACCGCCATGATGGCAGGAGGGGTTTTTATGGAGATGTAGCTCCAGCCAAGGGCGGGCGCGAGACGGATGTGACCCAATCATGATCTGTGACGTCCTGGCCCGGCCAGTCAGGATTCAGCACATCACCAGCCTCGTTATCTGGCCGTGTGATACCAGTGAGCGAATCAGAAGACGTCACGTGGGGCACATGCTCAACCTCCTGCCTCTGGGTCATAAAGGCGGGATCTTCGGTTTCACAATGTGCAGAGCTAAGGGAAGTCTTGCTGCTTCCCTGAGCATCTATCCTTTGCACACTGTGCAACCACTCCGACCCTCTGCGATGCTGAGCAGGAGGACACTCCATTCCTTACAAGGAGTAAACCACTAGGTGTCACCCTTCTGCTGCATCTAGGAGGAGGAAACTCCTGCAGTCTCCCAGGCCTTTGGCGCTGCTGAGCAAGAGGGCTCGCGGCAGACAAGGAATGGGGGACCACCTCATTCCTTGCAAGAGGAGAGCCACGAGATGTAACACATATCTCTCAGATTTATGGGCATAAAATTTCAAATTTTGAAAATTGCAAAATTTTCAAAATTTTCGCCAAATTTCCGAAATTTTCACAAATAAACGCAAAACATATCGGCCTAAATTTACCACTGACATGAAGTACAATATGTCACGAAAAAACAATCTCAGAATCGCCAGGATCCGTTGAAGTGTTCCAGAGTTATAACCTGTCAAAGTGACACTGGTCAAAATTGCAAAAAATGGCCGGGTCTTTAAGGTGAAAACAGGCTGGGGGCTGAAGGGGTTAATATATGCATTCTGACTGTAATTTTTGATCGTGTTATACCAGTCATGTTTTAACTTTATTTGTTGAAGATGCATTTATTACGTCGTCATGGACATTTTTTGCACTGTTTCTTCCCGCCCTTTTTTTCAAGAAGGGGTGGTGTCATGATGTCATCTTGTCTATTTATATGTATGCTGGTGTCCACCAGGACAGATTTGATGTTTGTCTTTCCTGACGGTCCTGAGGAAGGGGGCAGTGGCTCCTGAAACGCGTAGTCCTGGATGAAATAAAGATACAATCTAAACATCTGTTCCAGTGATCTTTTGGCGTAGTATTAAACACCCCTCTCTCATGCTCTCTGTTATCTGCCTTTTCGGGTGGCTGCAGCCTTTGATCAGATTCTACATGCGACTACAGTTGTTGTGACTTTCACAACGATATCTGGTGAGTAGTTTCACCCTCCTCCCACCCCTTATATACTGGGGTAAGACCCTATATGCGCTTTTTTCCACAGATTTCTTGTCTGCAATGATAGGGGTAGAAAGCCACCGCCCAGGCATCGAGACCCACGGGCCAACGTCTGCGGGCACACGGCTCTACTGGTGTCGCGGTTGGAGGAGGGGACGCTGCGCTCTCCCACTGCTCGGGTCCGGCTGCCGCTGCTGCTGCGGCTGCTGCTGCTCGGTGGTGGCTCGAGCGGTGGGCCGGATCCCGGGGACTCGAGCGGCGCTCCTCGCCCGTGAGTGAAAAGGTTATTGATGGTGGGGATTTATTGTTATTGTCCGTGACGCCACCCACGGTTGTGGTGATTTTGGTGACACCACCGCTGCTCTGAACGGGGATCCCGGGAGCGGTGACTGGGAGCAGCTTTGTTGTTAGTTCTCCCCTCCGTGGGTAGGGGGGTTGGTTGTCCCGGGGCCTGGTGATGGGGTAGGGATGGATGGCAGGCGGGTTACGGGGCCTGGTGAGGTGCAGGGTCGCAGGGGCAGCGCTGTGCCGCACGGCACGGTGGTACTCACTCAGCCCAATGAAGAAGACACAGTTCTCGGTAAAACACTCAGCTGGATGGACGGGTCCCCCAGACGGCTGCGGTGTTGTTTCTCCCGGCAGGTTGATGGTGACTGCCTTTCCCTGCACCTGTGTACGGTTGTTGGTTCCGATGGGTTCCCACCGGTAACCCACTCCCCAGCTTGGATATGGGCTGGAGGAGCCCCTCTTTGCCCGCAGGCTCTGGCCCTGAGAAATGGTTGCCTTGGCGGTGGCAGTGTCTCCCTCTGTAGGTTGGACTGTTGCCTTCTGTCGGGACTTTACTGTTTGGAAACCCAGGAGGTCCCCTTCACTAACGGATTCGGCAAATTCACGGCGACTCCTAGCTTTGCCGGGGTCCGAAAGCCCCTGCCAGATGGTGCTGGCTTCTCTTCGTGTACCGGTTCGGTACCGCTGGGCCACCGCCCATCCACAGTCCTTACGGTAACTCCGATAGGCCAGTCCTGCAGATGGTCACCACCGTCTGCCAACCTAGCTGTCCCGCCCGGGCCACACACCCGGACGCTGTCAGTTTGTTGCTCCTCTACCACACTTTTCCTTCCTCTCACTTTCACTTCCCTAGCTTATCTGACCTCTTTTCCCGCTTCCAGGACTGTGAACTCCTCGGTGGGCGGGACCAACCGCCTGGCCCACCCCCTGGTGTGATCATCAGCCCCTGGAGGAAGGCAACAAGGGTTTTGTGTCTGACTTCGGTGTGCCTGCTGGGAGTGTGGGGTGTGTTGGTATTGGGCTCTGTGGCCCCTGGCTTGTCCAGGGCGCCACATTCCCCCTTAGTTAAATGCAGACCGTCCGCGGGCTGCCCGTCCATCACCGGTTTTATTTTCACCAACTGAAAACTATTAAAACAGTTAAACGGTAAACATATTTACAAGTATAATAACATCTTCCCACATCGGGAGGTACTCTTACTTAAACGGTTGCAAACGGTTACGGCTTCCGCTCTCTCCCACCCAAGCAACCTGGCCGTGATGCTGCCCCTAAGCAAACGGGCAGCACCCCTTGACCCCAGTCCTGCACAAGCTGCCCGAGCGGGTTCTGTCCTTTTCAGGGGACCCACGTCCATGGGGAACCCCCGAAACCCCCAGAGGATTGCCACCGGTTCCGGTGGTGGCTGGGCCCCAGCCTACTCCACTGCGGGCCCTTCCTCCAATCTGCCTCTCCGGTAGCGGCAACGGTGGAAGCCACAACACAACATTATTTACAAGCCACTAAGTTTGTGGTTGCCCTGCAAGTTCTCGGGCTTGTCCATAAAGAGTTCTTTATGCAACTTTTTGAACGGTCCCCACGGGGACAACGGTGCCGGTAACAACCGGTTTCAATCAGGCTTCAATCAGGTGAATCTTCGATTAATCATTCTTATCATTTTTGCAAAACTTTCAAACTTTACACAGTGGTGGTCCCAACGGGGACGGTGACAACGGCATTCCGCTGCCCTTACCCTGAGTCCTCGGCATCACTTGGGGGAGGGAGCGCGGTGCACACAGGGCCTCCTAGCTGCCCCTCAACTTCGCATCAAGCGCAAACCACCCCCTCTCCCCACAGTGCCGGGTGTACTGTACCAGGTCTCCTGGCATCAGGTTACGGCCTGGGTGCTCCTCTGGCAGGTGAGCATTAACATCCCGCCGGGCGATGAATACTTTGGCCTCCAGGCCCGGTTCGTATATGAAGCCATAGCCCCGGCGGACATCAAACCGCCTCACCTGCCCTTCATACAGGGGGCCCCGGACACGGAAGGTCGCTTGGCGGTGTCTCCCTCTGTAGGTTGGACTGTTGCCTTCTGTCGAGACTTGACTGTTTGGAAACCCAGGAGGTCCCCTTCACTAACGGATTCAGCAAATTCACGGCGACTCCTAGCCTTGCCGGGCTCCGAAAGCCCCTGCCAGATGGTGCTGGCTTCTCTTCGTGTACCGGTCCGGTACCGCCGGGCCACCGCCCGTCCACGGTCCTTACCGTAACTCCGATAGGCCACTCCTGCAGACGGTCACCACCGTCTGCCAACCTTGCTGTCCCGCCCGGGCCACACACCCGTACGCTGTCAGTTTGTTGCTCCTCTACCACACTTTTCCTTCCTCTCACTTTCACTTCCCTAGCTTATCAGACCTCTTTGCCCGCCTCCAGGACTGTGAACTCCTCGGTGGGTGGGACCAACTGCCTGGCCCACCCCCTGGTGTGATCATCAGCCCCTGGGGGAAGGCAACAAGGGTTTTGTGTCTGACTTCGGTGTGCCTGCTGGGAGTGTGGGGTGTGTTGGTCTTGTGCTCTGTGGCCCCTGGCTTGTCCAGGGCGCCACACTGGCATATATCAGGCTGGGGAGTGGACTACCGTTGCTCAGGCATAGGAGTCATCATTTTCTAGACAAGTGAGGTGCAGGGGAAAGGCGGAAACCACCAACCTGAAAAGGGGAAAAGCGCAGCCGGCTGCGGGCACCGTCCACCATCTTGTTTGGTTTACCAGAGACTCCAGCGTGTTTGTAATAGTGAGTACAACAGTGCCTTCGGGCCGCACACCGCTCCGCACCGCACCGACACGCCAGCAGCATCATCCATTCCCCCACCTCAGCACCTCCCTCGGGCCCCCAGAACCATCATCCCCCTACCCACGGAGGGGGTCAACACCAAGCTGCGCAACACCGTCCCCGAGAGCCTAGTCAATGGCAGCGGTGGTGTCCATCCATTCACCACAACCCGTGGGTGGCGTCACGAATTTAATCCACAAACAACCGTGACCCCGGCCGTGAACCTCTCCACTGAACACCACCCCTCACGTAGCACCAGCAACTCCCTTGCAGAGCGACGTGACCCCCGGGTCCATGAGGAGCTCGAGCCACCCACAGACGAGCACGGATCCGAGCGGTTCGGCAGCCGGGGGAACCCCGAGCGGTACACATCCGCTTCTTCTGGCGTCACAAAGAGGATCAAACCCATCCACTTACCTGTGGAAGTGTGCCTTGAAGTTATCGTCAGTGGAGTCCCAATTAAAAATTCTAGAATCTGCCATCTTGTCACTATCCTGTGGCGTGAAGTTTCCCACCTAAGCCGTCTTCTCCAAGAAAAAGGGCGCAAAAGTGAAGTCCCGCCCCTTGAGAGCAGAGTTGTGCAGAAAGAAAGCAGAGTGTCCCGAAAAGACCTCTGGGGGAGCAGATGGAAAGATGTCGGCGTTCCCGGACGGGAGCGGAGTGGCGCCCGTTGCTGGATCGGCGGGACCCAGAAGGAGCAGAGGTGGAGTAGCCTTTGAGGTTGGGAACCGCGTCCCGGGCAAGCTCCCTGCCAGAACCGCTGCTTGGTTGGAGCGGGAGCTGGGCCGATTCTGCGTGAAGGTGAGGGCGCAAAGTTTGCAGCAGGTGCTTGACTGGAAGGCGGAGGTCCGAAGGATGGTTGCCGTGGTGTGGGCCCGTGAGCAGAGGGCCGCCGCAGCCGTACAGCGCCGAGATAAAGCCACGCAGACCCCCATGTCGTCCTTTATCAGCTGGGAGCTGAAGCCCGCCAGTACCGTGACCAGTGAGCCCGGGGTAGCGCAGCTCATGGAGGAAGAGGTACAGTGTACGCTGCCCCCGCCGCCGTTCCCGCTGGAAGTTTACAGCCCAGGAAAATACTGCACCTGGAAGGGGAGCTCGATAACCCGTCCGACGATGGCGCAGTGCGGTCCCCTGCAATGGTGAGAACCGTCGCAAATTAACCCCTTCAATTCTGACATTTTAAAGTTTTACAGTTACAAGTTTTAAAAGACCCGCTTCTGCAAAAACCTCCTGCCTTTGTTGAACTTCCCCATGTTCCCGGGAGACGCCATCCAGCACACGGGTGGAAGGAGGAGGACCCTGCCCGACTTGTTGAACGCCGCTGCAGTTGGAGTCCCAGTGGGCGCCATCAGGGGTCGGAGCCCCTGGTGGAGGACGGCAGGGAGTTAAAGGAGTGAGGCCAGTTCCCGTATCAGAGCCCGGTTCACCGTACCCAAACTGCAGGCAGTGGAGGACGGGGTCTTTTTGGACAGTGTCATCGTGAGTGAAGTGGCATTGGGGACCCGTGCTGCTCTGTGTTGGACAGGGGAAAGTGGCTGGAGGAGGCTGCGACAGCAGCAGAGTTCACCCTGTTTTAAATAATCCTTGGACCGACCTACCCCATTTCACAACCTCCGGAGAGGCAGACTGGAGGATGGGCCTGCGGGAAAGTGATGGCCGAGGCCCCATCACCAATGCAACCGGTGGTGATCCTCCGGGTCCGGGGGTCCCCTGGACGTGGGGCCCCTGAGAGACAACCGGGTGTGGAACCCTGTACTCGTCCCGTAAAACAACACCTGGGCCCGTTCCTGGACTGGGGAAAAGGGGTGCTGCCCGTTTCTTAGGGGCAGCATCAAGGCTAGGTTTGTTTGGGTGGGCAAACAGAAGGACCCGGTCCCGTTCCCGTTATTGATAAAAATGTTATATGTTTGCAACGTTCAAGAATATGCCTCCCGTGAGGGAAGATTTCAAAACATGCTGAAAAATTGTACAAAGTTTTTTATGCTTATAAATATGTTTTACTCTTTTCCAGTTACAAAGCAACAAAATAAACCGGTGGTGGACAGGCAGCCCACGGACGGTCTGCATTAAACCAAGGGTGAATGTGATGCCCTGGACTAGCCAGGTAGTCACAGGTAGGCCCTTACACAAACACCTCCCCCTCTTAATAAGGTGACAGCAGCCAACCTACAAAACCTTGTCACCTCCCTCAGGGTTTGATGTCCACACCAGGTGGTTGGAACCGCCCACCGAGGAGTTCACATGCCCTGAGGCAGGAAAAACAGTTTTAGATTAGTTTTGACAGTGAAGTGGAGTGGAGTTCAAGTGCAAACCTGTGTCCAGGTCTGCCATAGTCTAACACCAGGTGTCTGGTTTGGAGCCCAGACACCTCTGGCAAGGAGGCAGACGGTGGTGGCCGCCTGCAGGAGCTGGGATTACAGCCGGTGGAACCGTAAGAGCCCAGGACCGGGTAGTGGCCCGCCGGTACCGAACTGGGGAGCCGATTGGAAACCGGAGCAGCAGGAGGGGTACTCAGACCCAGTAGGAGGCCCAGAAACAACTGGACCGAGTCAAATCAACTGATTGAGGACTGGACTTTAGGCCCTTTCCCACCTAAGACCCGACTGAAGACAACAGCCCAATGAAAGGGGTAGAAAGCCACCGCCCAGGCATCGAGACCCCACGGGCCAGCGTCTGCGGGCACACTGGCTCTACTGGCACACATCAGGCTGGGGAGTGGACTACCGTTGCTCAGGCAAAGGAGTCATCATTTTCTACACAAGTAAGGTGCAGGAGAAAGGCGGAAACTACCAACCTGAAAAGGGGAAAAGCGCAGCCGGCTGCAGGCACCGCACCGACACGCCAGCAGCATCATCCATTCCCCTGCCTCAGCACCTCCCTCGGGCCCCCGGGACCATCATCCCCCTACCCACGGAGGTGGGCAACACCAAGCTGCGCAACACCGTCCCTGGGAGCCTAGTCAACGTCAGCGGTGGTGTCCATCCATTCACCACAACCCGTGGGTGGTGTCACGAACTTAATCCCCAAACAACCGCGGCCCCGGCTGTGGACCTCTCCACCGAACACCACCCCTCACGTAGCGCCAGCTACTCCCTTTCAGAGCGACGTGACCCCCGGGTCCGTGAGGAGCTCGAGCCACCCACCGACGAGCACGGATCCGAGCTGCTCGGCAGCCGGCCGAGCCCCGGGCAGTACACATGCTTGATTGCTGAAAAATCTTTAATCCAAGTTCCAGAAATGGACTGCTCGTTTGATCAGCATGTACATCGAGGCAGGATTATGTGGGTCGGGTCCTGTGTTTTTATTCTGCCCCTTTATGTTTGCCTGGCCTTTATCCCCCTGCTGCTGCCCTTTCCTCCATGACTGGCGCATGCGCAGTAGCATTGTGAAGTAATTCATCAACTCTTCACTAAGATGGCTTCGGAGTAAGCACCTGCGCATAGCGTTATCTCCGGCACGACCTAATAGAAGACAGTCTCCTCCTGCTTCCTATGTGACGCCCTGGCCTACAACATCATACACCGCCTGGCCCCGCCCACCGAGGAGTTCACAGGCCTGGAGGCGGGAAAAACACAGTAGTCAATTAGAGAGTCCAGTTGTGGGCAGCAGTTGTGGGCAGCAGAGTGTGAGTTGTGTTGGAGCCCAGGCACTTCCAGCAAGGTCGGCAGACGGTGGTGGCTGTCTGCAGGAGTTGGTGACGGTCAGCGGAACCGTAGTACCGGGGTCGGGCGGTGGCCCACCGGTACCGAACCGGGGAGCTGATTGGAGACAAGCACCAAGCAGGGTACTCAGACCCCAAATAGGCTTGAAGCCAACCTTTAGTCAAATTTCCTGATTGCAATCTGGACCTCAGGGGTTCATTCCCACCCAAGTCCCGATTAAAGGCAACAGCCCAACTATTCCGGATAAGTGCCACCGCCAAGGGCCAGAGATCCAAAGGGCCAGCGTCTACGGGCAAACGGGCTCCTCCGACACGTATACACCGGGGAGCGGACTACCGGTGCCCAGGCATTGGAGTCAAGATACAAAACACAGGTGCAGGGAGATGACAGCCACCACCAACCCATCCAGGGAAAACACCGTGCCGGCTGCGGGCCCCGTCCATCCAGCTGTTTGGTTTACCAGAGACTCTGTCCATCTGTGTCTGAGTGAGTACATCTGGGCCATCCGGCACAGCGCTGCGCTGCACCGCACCGCAACACTGCACCCTGCGAACCCCATCCTACGGCAACCCTCCCAGCCTACCGGGCCCCGGGACCAACAGCCCCTACCCACGGAGGGGTCGACACCTAGCTGCTCGCAGCTATCGCTCCCGGGAACCCCGTCACCAGCAGCGGTGGTGCCCACCATCACCACAACCCGTGGGTGGCGTCACGAACTCTATACATCCCAAAAGGAAATCCAATCCCATCCCCTTTTCACTTGAGGGCAAGGAGCGCTGCTCGAGCCCTGGGTCCGGCCCCACTCAAGCCACCGAGGAGAAGGCACCGGATCCGAGCGCGATCCCCCCCGAGCAGCCCCCGCGATGGGGAACACCGGCCCCCGCCCCCGACATCTACATGTCCAATACTGTTGCCCAGGGCGACATATGCCCCCTCGCCTCCTTTTCTAGACCGCGGGAGCGCGCGCAGTCACAACAGAAGAGGAGTCCGCCCCTAGCAACAGCAGCTCACCGGACCTTAAGAAGGCAGGACACTTGAAATCAAGACGTCCTCAGCAACAGCATCAGAAACGTAGGAAGCAGGAGAAGACCATCTTCTATACGATACAGGCGGAGATAGCGCTATGCTTAGGCGCTGACTCCGACGCTAAGTAAAGAGTTGATGAAATACTTCCCAATGCTACTGCGTGTGCGCTGGACATAATTAAAAGGCGGTGATGGGGGGGATCAAGGCTAGGGAATCATTAAGGCCTAGCACACACAGCGAGAAAAACGGTGTGAGTGTAATGCGATAAAAATTCGCAATCTACTCGGGCCAATATTACTCTATGGGGATGCTCCCATGAGTGATTATTTTCTCAGCCCTAATCGGACCGAGAAAACAGTCGCAGCATGCTGCGGGTGCAATGCGATGCTGTTCCACTCGCACCCATACAAGTCTAACAAGAAACATCGCAGTGCGATTCTTGCAAAAGCAACGGAGGAGATAGAGATAAATCCCTCCCTCCCCTCCGCAGCGCCGGCCCTCCTCTCCACAGCGCCTAACCCACCCCTCCGCAGCGCTGCCCCCCCCTCCGCAACTGTGGTCTAATTGCATGATCGGACCACAGTCGCATGACCCTCGCATGACTATCAGCTCCTGCTGTGCTGCGAACGTGTGCCGAGTGTCATGCGACCACTCGCACAAATCATCATATAGCCTTGGCCAAAGGGACAGAATAATAACACAAGACCTGACCCACATAGTCCTGCTCTGATGCATGCGCCAATCAAATGAGCAGTGCATTTCTGGAACTTGGATTAAAGATTTTTCAGCAATCAAGCATTCAATCTGTCAACTAAAGCTATCATTACGATCAGCTTCCCAGTGCCAGTGTGGAGCCGACTTTATATAGCAAAATTCTGCTGGTTGGTTCCTTTTAAGTACAACTAGAGCTTTTACCTAAAAAGAAACAAACAAAAACATGTACTGCAGTACCAGGCTGCAGCTGCTAAACAGTGAATGGAAATATGTTCAATGTTTGCATTAGACAGAGCTATTAAACAGCTGATTATTGGTGTCAGACTCCCACTGAACGAATACTGATGATCTATCCTAAGATTAGCTCATCAATATGATATGATTCTTTAAAGGGAATCTTTCAGCAGGTTTTTGCTACCTCATCTAAGAGCAGCACGATGTAGGCAAAGAGATCCTTAATCTAACTATGTATCACTTAGATTACTGGGTGAAGCTGTTCTGACATAATCAGGATTTTTAGATTTAGCCTTGTACCAGAGCTGAGAGAGCTGCCCCCGCCCACACCAGGCTCTCTATATAGATTATATATTGACAGTGAGGTGTCCGATGAGGGGGTATGCTGGACTGCTGTGCTAATGACATTGTAGTCCAGCAATGATAAGGTCCTCTTGCTTAAACAAACATAGCTAATAAACAACAGGCCAGACCTTGTCAAGACAGGCAGCTCTGAATTCTATGTTTAGATCCTGGCAGCATGCTGGCTTCAGATTACATAGCAAAAACCTGCAAACAGATTCCCCTTAAGGCTTTATCCACATGGCCTCAAAATACTGAACTGTATATGACTGAAATTTGGTGCTCATATACGCCGTAGGACCTTACTGGGCTGTTTACCCCTCCAATTTCATACAGAGGTATATGTCGCGGGCGGGGAGGTCGCGCTCGCTGCTGCGCTCGCTAACGCTCGGGTCCGGCGCTGCTGCGACGACTGCTCGGTGGCTCGAGCGGTGGCCCAGATCCCGGGGACTCGAGCGGCGCTCCTCTCCCGTGAGTGAAAGGGGTAGTCTGAGTTTGGGGATGTGGTCCGTGACGCCACCCACGGGTTGTGGTGAGGTTGGGCACCACCGCTGCTGGTAACGGGGATCCCGGGAGCGATGGCGGGGAGCAGCTTGGATGTTGTTTTCCCCTCCGTGGGTAGGGGTTAGTTGTCCCGGGGCCCGGTGAGGTGACAGGGAGGCAGGGTTGGCAAGGATGCGGGGTCGCCTGGGCGGCGCAGCGCGGTGCCAGAGGGCATGGTAGTACTCACTCAGCCAAAAATAGATGCAAAGTCTCTGGTAAACCAAACGGCTGGATGAACGGGTCCCGCAGCCGGCTGCTGTGGTTTCTCCCGGAAGGTTGATGGTGGCTGCCTTTTCCCTGCACCTCTGTGTATGTTCAGTCCCGATGGCTTCCCACCGGTAACCCGCTCCCCAGCGTGTGTATTTGCCGGAGGAGCCCTTTTGCCCGCAGGCTCTGGCCCTTGGAATCCTAGCTTTGGCGGTAGCTGTATTACCTTGCTGATGGTTGGACGGTTTCCTTCAATCGGGTCTTGGCTGTTAGGAAACCCATGGGGTTCCGGTCACTGATGGATTTGACCTATTTAACGGCGAATCCAAGCTTGGTCGGGGTCCGCAGGCCCTGCCAGTTTGTGCTGGCTTCACTTCGCTCCCCGGTTTGGCACCGGCGGCCCACCACCCGTCCCCGGTCCTACGGTTTTGCATTGATCTGCCTCTCCTGCAGACGGCCACCACCGTCTGCCAACCTTGCTCTTGGTGCCCGGGCCACGTACCCGGACACAGTCAGTTACTTCTCTCTCCTCCACTACCACTTCCTCTCTCTTTCCGCACTCTCCACTGCACTGACTTCCTTTTCCCGCCTCCAGGACTGTGAACTCCTCAGTGGGTGGGGCCAACCACCTGGCTCCACCCCACCTGGTGTGGACTTCAGCCCCTGGAGGGAGGCAACAAGGATTTGGTGTCTGGCTGATGTGCCTATCTCTGGGTGGGGTGTTGTGTTGTAGTACCTGTGACGACCTGGCTAGTCCAGGGCGCCACATTCCCCCTTGGTTAAATGCAGACCGTCCGTGGGCTGCCCGTCCATCACCGGTTTTATTTTTCAACTGTAAAAAGAATAAATAACATGTAAAAACATTTAACAAAGCATATTTTTCAGGTCACTTGAATGTTGCAAAACATATAAATCCATTTTTAATAACAGGAAACGGCTTCCGCTCTCCCACCCAAACAACCTGGTCCTGATGCTGCCCCTAAGAAGTGGGCAGCACCCCTTGACCCCAGTCCAGATCCAGGCTGCCCGAGCGGGAATGGGTACGGTGTCTCGCACCCAACGGTCACTTCAGGGGACCCCACGTCCCTGGGGGACCCCTGACCCCCGGAGGATCGCCACCGGTTGCGGTAGTGGCGGGCCTGGGCCATCACTTTTCTCCAGGCCTATCCTCCAAATCAGCCTCTCCGGAGGCGGTAACGGAAACATGCCAGATTTATTTACAATCCCACCAGTTTATGGGTGCCCTGCAAGTTCTCAGGCATGTCCATAAGCAGTTCCTTATGCACGGTACAAAGGGTCCCTACGGGGATTACTTGCCGGCAACGGCCGGATCAATCACGGTGTCAATCAGGGGACAACAACTCCAGTCCCAACGGGGACGGTTCTCTTTCAGACGGACAATCAGGTGATAACTTCGGTTGATTCAATTGTATCATTCGCTTAACAGGTAACGGTACTGGTGGTCCCAACGGGGACTACGGTGCAACGGAGGGACCGCTGCCTTACGTCAGGTCTACACCGCAGGCTGGAGAAGGGGACTGGGCCGGTTCCTGGGCCTCCTGGCCTCCTCTCAGCTTGGCATCTAGGGCAAACCAGCCCCTCTCTCCACAGTGCCGCGTGTATGTGACCAGGTTGCCTGGGAGCAGGTTACGGCCCGGGTGGTCCTCCGGCAGATGGGCATTAACGTCCCGATGGGCCACAAAGACTTCGGCCTCCAGGCCTGGCTCAAAAATAAATCCATACCCTCGGCGTGGGTCAAACCTCCTTACTTGCCCCTCGTATCTTGGGCCCCATACCCGGAAGGTGGCTCTGCGGAGGCTCTGTTTCTCTTGTATGGTGCGGGCTATCAGTTCAGCCTTCCTTTTCTCCCACTCCGCAATTTCTCGGCCCAGCGGGGTCGGCTCCCTGTCCCAGAAAGGGGCTGCTGCTTGCCCCTGCGTGCGGGTCGGGCCCCGCGGGACTTCCACTACACTGCCCACCACTGGCGTCCTAGGTGGAAGTTCCCGCGGTGACATGGCCTGGGGCGCTGCCTCGCAGCAACGACCCGGCGCAGCCTCGGCTGAGGCGTGGGGGATGGGTACAGGGGTCCTCTCCCGCTTGACCTCCGCCTCCTCCTGCACGGGACGGATCACCGAAGACGGGACGGGACTGAGCACGGTCACCTCCGGCGCCACCGGTAAGTCTTCACAGACTGTTGATGCCTTCCGGAGCTTCCAGGGAAGCGGCTCGGGGCGTCTGCGGGCTTCGGCTGCAGGCTGGTCCGCTTGGGCGGACGGGCAGGGTTCCGCTACCGGATGTGCGGGTAGCGGGCCTAGTGGCAGGGCGGCAGCAGCCAACACGGGTAGCGAGAGAGGCAGCAGGGTGAGCGGGCGCAGACCGGGCCCCTCAGCCGCGACGACCGATCCAGTAGGAACACAGGGGCGTGGGTCGCTTACCCGCTCTTCCAAAACTTCCTCCGCCTCGCGTCTCCAGATAGCCGCCACCACATCCGCCATGTCGGCCTCCCACTCCTCCAGGAGGAGCTGCATTCGGACCTGCAGGCGGATACTCAGTTGGACGGTCCGGATCTCCACCCACGCCGCGGTGCCGGGCGCGGGGACTACGGTGTTACCAGACGGACTGTGCATACTGGCAGCGGTATCTTCCAGGAACCAAATGGCGGCAGAGTCCTGGCGTCCCTGCTTTTATGGCCTCGGTTTACATGCATCCGTCCCCCCTTGGTCTTCTCTCGGCACCTCTTCTTCAGGGGTGGGGCTTCGGCTTTCGCGCCTCCACTGCTCGAGAAGACGCTCGAGCGGGTAAATCTTCGCGCCCAAGATGGCGGACTCTGAAATTTTTCGGTCGGACACCACCGGCGGGACACAAGGCGCACTTCCACCAGCCTACAGAACGGTAAGATCCTATTCGTGATGCCAAGTTGTCACGGGCGGGGAGGTCGCGCTCGCTGCTGCGCTCGCTAACGCTCGGGTCCGGCGTTGCTGCGACGGCTGCTTGGTGGCTCGAGCGGTGGGCCGGATCCCGGGTACTCGAGCGGCGCTCCTCGCCCGTGAGTGAAAGGGGTAGTTTGAGTTTGGGGATGTGGTCCGTGACACCACCCACGGGTTGTGGTGAGGTTGGGCACCACCGCTGCTGGTAACGGGGATCCCGGGAGCGATGGCGGGGAGCAGCTTGGATGTTGTTTTCCCCTCCGTAGGTAGGGGTTAGTTGTCCCGGGGCCTGGTGAGGTGACGGGGAGGCAGGGTTGGCAACGATGCGGGGTCGCCTAGGCGGCGCAGCGCGGTGCCAGAGGGTAGTACTCACTCAGCCACAAATGGATGCAAAGTCTCTAGTAAACCAAACGGCTGGATGGACGGGTCCCGCAGCCGGCTGCTGTGGTTTCTCCCGGAAGCTTGATGGTGGCTGCCTTTTCCCTGCACTTTTGTGTATGTTCGGTCCCGATGGCTTCCCACCGGTAACCCGCTCCCCAGCGTGTGTATTTGCCGGAGGAGCCCTTTTGTACGCAGGCTCTGGCCCTGGGAACCCTAGCTGTGGCGGTAGCTGTACTTCCCTTTTGCTGTTTGGATGGTTGCCTTCAATCGGGTCTTGGCTGCTAGGAAATCCCTGGGGTTCCGGTCACTAACGGATTTGACCTATTTAACGGCGACTCCAAGCCTGGTCGGGGTCCGCAGGCCCTGCCGGTTTGTGCTGGCTTCACTTCGCTCCCCGGTTCGGTACCGGCGGGCCACCGCCCGTCCCCGGTCCTACGGTTCCGCGTTGATCTGCCTCTCCTGCAGACGGCCACCATCGTCTGCCAACCTTGCTCTTGGTGCCCAGGCCATGTACCCGGACACAGTCAGTTACTTCTCTCTCCTCCACTACCACTTCCTCTCTCTTTCCGCACTCTCCACTGCACTAACTTCCTTTTCCCGCCTCCAGGACTGTGAACTCCTCAGTGGGTGGGGCCAACCGCTTGGCTCCACCCCACCTGGTGTGCACATCAGCCCCTGGAGGGAGGCAACAAGGATTTGGAGTCTGGCTGATGTGCCATCTCGGGGTGGGGTGTTGTGTTGTAGTACCTGTGACGACCTGGCTAGTCCAGGGCGCCACATATACAGGGTGTTTATTTATTAGATCCTGTATAAGTCCAAACAAAATAGAATATAGTGGTGTGCTCCACTGGATGCTATATACATGGTGCTTTTGTGACGCCCTGGCCGGGCCTGGTAGTCACAGGTAGGCCCCTGCACAACACCTTCCCTCACAGGTAACAGCAGCCGACCTTTAAACCCTAGTCACCCCCCCCTCAAGGCTAGATGGACACACCAGGGGGAGGAACCAGACTGTTGGAAGATGCCCACCAAGGAGTCTAGACAGGCCGGGGCAGGAAAGTAAAGAGAAGGAAGGAGAGGCATGTTCAAGTTGGAGAGGAGTGTGGGCTGGAGCTGGGTCCAGCTCCAGCAGAGGTGAATACCCCAAATAGAATGGCGCCAGGGTAGGAACCCTGGTGCCTTTGGCTAGGAGGCAGACGGCGGTCTCCGTCTGCAGGAGGCGGGAAGACAGCTCGCTGGAACCGAGGTGGACCGGGACAGGGTTGTAGCCCGCCAGTACCGACCTGGGGAACCGACTCGGAAACCGGAGCACACAGGGGGGTACTCGGACCCTGAAGCTGGGACCAGAAGTGACTGGAGCCGGTTAATTAACCGATTGAGGCCAGGACTATAGGCCCTGTCCCACCCAAAGTCCCTATTAGAAGACAACAGCCCACCGAGGGGGATAAAAGACCACCGCCAAGGTTCAGAGATCCCACGGGCCAGCGTCTGCGGGCAAGGGCTCCTTAGGCCACATCCAGCTGGGAGCGGACTCCTGAAGTTGCAAGCAAAGGCAGTCCACCATTCTTAGGCCCGTTTCACACGTCAGTGAAAAACACAGATGTTTTTCACTGGCGTGTAAAACACGCACATGTCCCTGCGTGTGTCGAAAATCACGGCACACGTGGGTTGTCTAAGTGCAATCCGGGCTCCGTTCTCCGTGGCCCGTGATTGCACTTAGAAATCAACTCACCTGTGCCCGCTCCCGCTCTCCATGGTGCTGAATCCTCCCGCGGTGCAGCATCCGGCCAGCGGTGACCCCCGCAGCAGCTGCTTCCGGGTCGGCTGTGTCGCGCATAATGAATATACGCGACAGTAATCAGCCGGCTTAGAAGCAGCAAGCTGCACGGGCTGCAGAGGACATCGCTGGACGCCGGGTGAGTAAAAATGTTTATTATTTTAAATGCACGTTTTTTTCTGGCACGTGTTTCACGGACCACACCACTGCGTGGTCCGTGGGACATCAGTGATGCCAGAAAAAAATGGACATGTCTCCGTGCGGCAATCACGCACACGCGGGTACGCCGCACGGAGACACGTGCAGTGAAAAATCACTGACGTGTGAGCAGACCCATTCATTATAATGGGTCTGCGTATGTCCGTGATTCTGGTACGTTTAAAAAAAAGCACAAACGTACCAGAATCACTGACGTGTGAAAGGGGCCTAAAAAGGATGAAAAAAACATGATTAAGACTAAAGGGGGCTTTACACTCTACGATATCGTTAATGTTTGGTCGCCGGGGTCAAGTTGTTAGTGACGCACATCCGGCGTCATTAACGATATCACAGCGTGTAATACTTACCAGCGACCTTAGGCGACCTCAAAAATGGTGAAAATCGTTCACCATGGAGAGGTCGTCCCAAAGTCAAAAATCGGTAAGGGTTGTTTAGCGTTGTGGTTCATCGCTCATGCGGCAGCACACATCGCTATGTATGACACCGCATGAGCGAGGAACGTCTCCTTACCTGCCGCCGGCCCCAATGAGGAAGGAAGGAGGTGGGCGGGATGTTACGTCCTGCTCATCTCCGCCCCTCTGCTTTGATTGGCCGGCTGCTTAGTGATGTTGCGGTGACGTCGCTGTGATGCCGAACGTCCCTCCCCCTTGAAGGAGGGATTGTTCGGCAGTCACAGCGACGACGACGACCAGGTAAGTATGTGTGACGCTGCCGTAGCGATAATGTTCGCTACGGCAGCGATCACAAACAATCGCATGTGCGACGGGGGTGGGTACTTACACGGTCGCTATCGCTAGAAATTGCTAGCGATATCGCTACCGTGTAAAGCCCCCTTATGTGTCGCAACGAGTAGTTCTGTGGGGTTCCTCTCTATGTCCCCTATACTCTTCTAGCTGACCGCTTTGTACACCACTTATTTTTAACGGATTTATCAAATAAAAGAAAAAAAATTTTTTTAATTGCAACTTGAGGACTGCACTGGACTTTTTTTTCATCCTGAATATGAGACTGGCAGCCTAGCCTTCCGTGCGCGGATCCACATATACAGCGGATTACAGCAACTCAGTGAGCTGATTTTCTCATTTATTTTCCTGGACCATTCTAAAAAGGTGCAGGAAAAAGACAGAGACCACCAGCCGGGTGGGGGGAACCAGAACGCAGCTGGCTGCGGGCACCGACCACCATCACCTTGGTTTACCAGAGACTCATATGTTTCATTAATAGTGAGTACACCAGCACCCTTCGGTCGCCCATCTCCCTGCACCAAACCCCAACGGGTCCCGGGGCCACCATCCCTGCCTACGGAGGCGTTAACAACTTGCTGCATAACATCTCCCCCGGTTGCCCCGTAACTGCAGCGGTGGTGTCCAACCTCACCACACACCGTGGGTGGCGTCACGAACTTAATACGGCTCAGCCCGTACATATACGTCCTACATCCACCACCCCCGTCCCCAGTTTTATTCGGCGTGTCCGCGAGACCTCCGGGTCCGGAGACCCTCGAGCCATCCACCGGAAGGTCCGGATCCGAGCAGCGGCAGGCTGCTGGCACGGGGGCAGCACACTTTATTGACCAAAAAGCTTTGCTAAACTCCTGCTCATTGCTATAACTTCTCATTGCTCAAAAATGAAAAAGCAATTGTAGTCAAAATATGATACGATATATAATAAATGTGTGATCATGATCACATCCTAGGACCCCTATCAGGAGAGGATGGTCTACTTATCCCACTTCCGCCATACAGGGTAGTTGGTTGCCACATTCAACCAAAGTAGAGATGGTAGAGATTTGTGTAGATCTTTTGTTTAGATCTCTCCATTGATGTCTATGGGATTTACAGAGAAGCTGGGTTTACACACTGCAACATCTCAAACGACATCGCTGTAACGTCACCGGTTTTGTGACGCAATAGCGATGTCGTTTGCGATGTTGCAGTGTGTGAAACACATCAGCGACCTGGCCCCTGCTGTGAAGTTGTTGATCGCTACAAATCGTTCAGGACCATTCCTAGGTCCTTTGTTTCCCGCTGTGCAGCATGCATCGCTACAAAGTTTCAGTGTGTGAAAGACTTTACAGCGACTTTGTTAGCAACTTCCCTTTCAAAAAGCTGCTTATCAACGTCCCCAACAACCAGCTAGGTCGCTCTGCAGGTCCGGATCGCTGTTGAGTTGTTGGCCAGGTTTGCCTGTTTGACAGCTCACCAGCGACTTAGCAGAGACTTAGGGAGGTCGCTGTTACGTCACAAAACCGGTGACGTTACAGCGATGTCCTTTGCGATGTTGCAGTGTGTAAACCCAGCTTTACAGTTAAAAAAACTTGCTCAGATGTTTTGGCAGCTCACAGTGACTTGAGTGTCAAGCGTTGAGCATACTGCAATGCTGGAGAGGAGAGACGGGGTTAATGCCGCGCTGGTGCCGAAGTGAAAGACTGTTGATTTTAATCAATTCTTCTTTATTTTACAGTTCTACATATTTCAGAGGTCCAGCAGTGGATCAGAAACATGGCATAGGGTGACCATTATAGCAAAAACCATGTTCAGAGGTCCTCATAACTGTCATTTTAGAGAGTCTGAACTGTTCCTTAGTATGGTGCCATACAGCTTCTATGCACCGCTGTAATAGCCAGAGGTTACTGCACCTCAGCCGAGGTGCAGTATTCATGCACTGGTTCACCACCAACACATTCATCAAACACATAAACACGGGAGCTCTTCCACTGGGACTGGGCTAGGGTAGATGCTGGGCTGCAATCATAAGGTATGGGACCTTTTGCCCATTAGTATAGTAACCCGGGAGGTGGGGCACCAACAGGGGGAATGAGAAGCCATTTCACACAGCATTCAGTTAGCTCCGGACGCAGCAAGCACCAGGTTGCACTCAGGAAGAGAGACAAGCAATGACAAGCACAGTTTGGGGCCCGTGGTCTGGAGCTGAAGGCTCGACCCAGGTTCTTAGGAAGAAGAATATCCCAGGGTTCGCGGGGAGTGCAGAAGGCACCCGTGACCCGTTCCACAGCCCAGAAGCTGGGGTGGAGGGAAACTGTGGTGCCCCAGGACCTGGTCGCCACAACAGTATTGCCCCTCCAACGGGTTAATGCTGAGCCTGGAGGTAATTAGGAGGGCTATTGGCCAGTAAGTTCAACATCCAATGCAGTTTCTCCCTCAGGCCAGCAGGGGGAGCTCTGAACCTGGAGTTCCAGGGAGCATTCCTCAAGTCTGACCTGAGGAAGGAGTTAGTGTTCAGTCTGTGAGGAGAGAGCAGAGAGAGCAGACGCAGAGTGTGCAGTCTGGTGAACTGGGGCTGGAGCTGGTTAGCTCAGTCCAGGGAGGCCAGAGCTGCAGAGAGGCAAAGAAGTAGACTTGGACATCGGAGTCTGTGGCCACCAGGGCCTAAAATATTCTCTGGTAGCTGAATCCGAAGGGCAGGAGAGCTGCAAGCACCTGGCCCATAAACAACCTGAAGGTACAGCTGCATCACCAGGGCCCGGTGTGGACTCCAGCAGAGAAGCACCAGAGAGGACCTGCGCAGCCTACCACACAGGGAGAGGGACATACCATCGGTTCCAGCAGTAAGAGGGCCGTTGCTAATCCAGAGTGCAGGGTCCTATAACAGCAAAGAAAGAACAGGAGTAGGCCTCATACTCATCTGGCCAAAAAGATACCTCAGTTACTTCCAGGCCGGCCGGAGCCCTCGACCACCTGTAACGGTCTCCCAGGACTGGACTGTTCTCAAAGTAAAAGAAGAGAAGGTAAAGAGACTACTGTTTGTGACTGTTTCTTTCACTGCCTGTCGGCCCTGCTCCGTATCATTCATGTGGCGCCCTGGACAAGCCAGGTCGTCACAGAACTACACCAACACACCCCACACCCCGGTTAGGCACACCGAAGCCAAACACAAAATCCTTGTTGCCTTCCTCCAGGGGCTGATGTCCACACCAGGGGGTGGGCCAGGCGGTTGGTCCCGCCCACCGAGGAGTTCACAGTCCTGGAGGCGGGAAAAGGAGTCAGTTAGTTGCAGAGGAGTTTTGGAGAGTGAAGTGGTAGGAGAGCAGTCTGACAGCGTCCGGGTGTGTGGCCCGGACGGTACAGCAAGGTTGGCAGACGGTGGTGACCGTCTGCAGGAGAGGCCGATTGGAGCGAACCGTAAGGACCGTGGACGGGAGGTGGCCCGGCGGTACCGGACCGGTGAACAAAGAGAAGCCAGCACCATCCGGCAGGGCTTACGGACCCCGACAAGGCTTGGAGTCGCCGTTAAATTTGTCAAATCCGTTAGCGAAGGGAACCTCCGGGGTTTCCCAGCAGTCAAGACCCGATTGAAGGCAACCGCTCGAACCGTAGAGGGAAACACAGTCACCGCCAAGGCTACAGTTCCCAGGGCCAGAGACTGCGGGCAAAAAGGGGCTCCTTCAGCACCCATCCAAGCTGGGGAGCGGGTTACCGGTGGGAAGCCATTGGAACTGTACACAACACAGGTGCAGGGAAAGGCAGTCACCATCAACCTGCAACCGTAGCCGTCTGTGGGACCCGTCCATCCAGCCGTTTGTTTGACCAGAGACTCTGTGTGAATTACTGGCTGAGTGAGTACCACCGTGCCATGCGGCACAGCGCTGCCCCCGCGATCCTGCACCTCACCAGGTCCCGTAACCCACCTGCCCTACATCCCTACCCCTCACCGGGCCTCGGGACAACCAAACCCCCTACCCACGGAGGGGAGAACCAACATTCAAGGTGCTTCCTGTCATCGCTCCCGGGATCCCCGTCCAGAGCAGCGGTGGTGTCACCAATCTCACCACAACCGTGGGTGGCGTGACGGACAATAACCCTAAACCCAACGCCGCTTGAGTCCCCGGGATCCGGCCCACCGCTCGAGCCACCACCGAGCAGCAGCAGCAGCCGAACCCGAGCAGTGGGTGAGCGCAGCGTCCCCTCCTCCGCCCGCGACAACTTGGCGTCACGAACAGGATCTTACCGCTCTGCCGTCTGGTAGAGGTGCGCCTTGTGACCGCCGGAGGTGTCCGGCCGAAAATTTGGAGAAGCCGCCATTTTGGGCGCGAAAAGTCCCCGCTCGAGCGTCTCCTCGAGTAGTTGAGGCGCGAAAACCGAAACCCTGCCCCTGTAGAGGAGGAGCCGGCAAAAGACTAAGGGGGACGGAAACAAGATGTCTGCGCTCGACGAAGCCGCCGGAGGAGCGGCGGTTGCAGCCGCAGTGGCACCCGTGGATGGGAATGGGCCCGCCCAGGTCCCGGCCGCACTGGCGGGAGGTGCCGTGGCCCCAGCTCTCGCTCAGGTGATGCCGTTCTCCTTGCCCTATGTGCCCGGAGCTACCTGGCTGCCGCAGTATGATGGGAAACCTGATGCGTTGCAGGTCTTCCAGAAGAAGCTTAGCCCGCTACTGGAATTGTACCCCCTAACTGATAAGCAACGTGCAGCGGTAGTGCTGGGGCAGCTAACCGGCGCGGCTGAGCAGGAGGCGGAGACCTGGGCCGAGGGGGACCGGTCCTCTGTAGCCACCATCTTTGAGAAGCTACAGACAGCCTTTGAGACCCGTTCCGTGGCCGAGCTGCGGATGCAGTTTTACCAATGCCGGCAACGGCCCGCGGATAGCATTCGGGACTACGCCTTGCGTCTACAACTGCCCTCCGCACACTGAAGCGGGTAGACCCCATCAACGATGCGAACAGCAACAAAATGCTGGTGGAACAGTTTGTACAAGGGATGAGGTCCTCGGAGGACCGCAAGCAACTTCGGCTCTGGGCCCTGGAACACCCCGATGTGGGCTTTGCCGTGTTAAAGGAACGGGCCATTAAAGCTCTGCAGCCTCCAGCGTCGAAAGTCCCTGAGGCAGCCCCATGGCCGGCTGAGATGGCTCCCGTCGTGGTGGCCCCTGTCCTCCCAACACCTCCAATACCTGCAACCCCAAGCGGCATGATGGAGGAGCTGGCTGCCCAAGTCCGCCACATGGATGGGGACCTCGCCAAAATCCTTGCCGCACTCCAGCCTCCGACCAGGTCCCAGCCCCTGGCGAAGTTGCAGCTCGCCGACAGCCCCGAGGACGTCCCCTGGATGCAGCGGAGAAGGGCCAATGACCCACGGTATGGACCCCCTATTTGTTACAGGTGCAGCAAGCCCGGCCACTACTCCCGATGGTGTCCGTTAAACGAGCAACCCCTGGGGCCACGGGCCAATCCTCAGGAGTAGAACCCCATGGCCCCCCAGACTGGCGGGACCGGTACATCAGAGCCCGACCCATCATCCCTGTGGCAGTGGACGGTATCCCGCTGATGGCTCTCCTGGACACTGGATCACAGGTAACCACCATACTATACACACTGTATCAACGGTATTGGAGAAAAGACGAACTGGCCCCCCCAGATTCCAGTATGACACTGATTGCCGCTGATGGACTCCCATTGACCCAAGTGGGGTACAAACAAGTGGCCATGACCGTGGGACGAGCTGAACTGCAGCACCAGGGAATGATTGTGATAATGAACGAACCCAGTGATCATAACCCGAAGGTAGTGCTAGGGACTAATGTGATGGAGCACTGTATGAGTGACGTGCTGACCCTACTGCAACAGCTGGCCGCCACAGCGGCGGGGAGCCGACAGAGAGCTGTGCAGCGTGAGATCCGGGCCCTGATGTATCGCCAGCATGTGAACTCGACAGGAGGGGAGATTGGAGGCGTGAGAGTGATGGATGCGGCCCCGTTGATTGTGCCTCCCAGGAGCGAGATGATGATTTGGTGTAGGGCAGCGGTAGGGCCCCAGGGGCGTGACTACCGCGCCATGATAGAGCCCATGCCATCCGAGCACTGGCCCACAGTAATGGCCGCCCGAGGGGTGGTAGACGTAAAGAAGGGGAGAGTGCCCGTGAGGGTGCTGAACTGCGGGAGGAGGAAGTCAGGCTCCCCCGGTACGCTACCCTTGCCAAGTTGCTCACTCTGGATCCCCACACCATCCACGAGGCCGTTCCCCCAATCTCATCACCTACTGCCAGCACTCAGCCATCCCAAGGGGAGTTAGACGAGTGGTGCCGAGAGCTACACGTAGGCACTGACGATACCCCTACACATCACAAAGAAGGGGTATACCGGGTGGTACGGGAGTACGAGCGAGTTTTTAGCAAACACCCTCTAGATTTTGGGCAGATTAAAGGGGTCCAACACCACATCCCCACCGGTGAGCACCCCCCTATTAAAGAGAGGTACAGGCCTATTCCCCCTGCACACTATCAATGTGCCAAGGACATGTTGAGGAACATGAAGGAGGAAGGGGTTATTAGGGACAGCTGTAGTCCCTGGGCCGCCCCGTTGGTACTGGTTAAGAAGAAGGATGGCACCATGCGGATGTGTGTGGATTACCGGAAGATTAACCAGATAACGCATAAGGACGCTTACCCTCTGCCCCGCATTGAAGAGTCCCTGGCTGCGCTGAGAACCGCTAACTACTTTTCCACCCTTGACCTCACCAGCGGGTTCTGGCAGGTGGCTGTGGCGCCAGAAGACCGAGAGAAGACTGCATTCGCTACTCCTATGGGACTCTGCGAGTTCAATAGCATGCCGTTCTGGCTGTGCAATGCCCCTGGAACCTTCCAACGGCTGATGGAATGCTGTCTGAGGCATCTAAATTTCGAGACCGTCTTGCTGTACTTGGATGATGTGATTGTGTACTCCCAGACGTATGAAGCCCACCTGGAGCACCTAGCCGAGGTGTTCGCGTCCCTTGCTAAGTATGGGATGAAGTTGAAGCCCTCAAAGTGTCATCTGCTGAAACCCAGAGTGCAGTACCTAGGGCATAAGGTTGGTGCGGAAGGTGTCGCCCCCGACCCCGAGAAGATCACCGCCATCCAAGACTGGCCGAGACCGACCACGGTGAGGGAGGTGAGGCAGTTTCTGGGCCTGGTGGGATATTACCGTCGCTTCATTAAAGGGTACACGAAGATGGCCGCCCCCATGCAAGACCTCCTCGTGGGACAGACCAAGGGTGGTAGACCCCTAGGAGCCCCATTGGTGTGGGAAGAGAAGCGGGAGGAATCCTTCCGCCAGCTGAGAGCGGCCCTGACCGGGGAGGAAATCCTAGCGTACCCTGACTACAGCCACCCATTCGTCCTCTACATTGATGCCAGCAATGTGGGCTTGGGGGCTGTTCTATCCCAGGTCCAAGACGGAAGGGAAAAGGTAATAGCTTATGCTAGCCAAAAACTCCGACCGACTGAGAGGAACCCTGAGAACTACAGCTCCTTCAAGCTTGAGCTCTTGGCCCTGGTGTGGGCTATCACCGAGCGGTTCCGCCATTACCTGGCAGCAGCCAAGTTCACCGCGTATACAGACAATAACCCACTGACCCATCTAGATACGACCAAGCTGGGCGCGTTGGAGCAGCGGTGAGTGGCCAGGTTAGCCAACTATGATTTCACCATCAAGGACCGGGCCGGCCGTACCAACGTCAATGCCGATGCACTCTCCCGGATGCCCCACCTGTCGGAAGAGGGGCCAGAGGATGATGACCTTGAAGAGATCGAGTTGCCTGCATTTCACCGGCCGTCGACTGGAAAGATGTATGTCCATCAACAACGGTTGAACCTGGACCCGCTGCCCAGTCAGGAGTGGCAGGAAGCTCAGGACCAGGCACCTGCTGTCCACCTGGTCAAGACCCTGGTGGAACAGGGTTCTGCTGGGATAGACCCTGCCACCCCTGCTGAAGCCCAACGCCTGTGGCGAGAACGGACCCGGCTGTACCTACACCAGGGGAAGTTGTATCGTGAGCTGATTAACCCAAAGACCCACGAGAAGATCCGCCAGCTGGTGATTCCCCAGGCTAAGGTGCCCACCGTCCTGCAAGCATACCATGATGGTGCTGGGCACTTCGGGTGGAAGAAGCTGGAGATGTTGTTGAGAGAGCGGTTCTATTGGAGTGGAATGCGGGAATCTGTAGAGGCCTGGTGCCGAGAATGTGGCCCCTGCGCGTTGAGAAGGAAAGACGAGGCCAGTCAGAAGGCACCCCTACACCCAATCATTACGCATCAACCGCTGGAGCTGGTTGCCCTTGACCATGTAAAGCTCACCCCCAGCCGAAGTGGGTACACCTACGCTCTAACCATTGTAGACCACTATTCAAGGTTCATGGTGGTTGTCCCAGTTAAAGACCTAACCGGCCGTACCGCCGCCAGAGCGTTCCAGGCTTATTTCTGCAGGCCACATGGGTACCCTGAGAAGGTGCTTACTGACCAAGGTTCGGCCTTTGAAGCAGAGGTGTTCCAAGAATTCTGCCAGTTGTACGGCTGCAAGAAAATCCGGACCACGCCTTACCATGCCCAAACCAATGGCATGTGTGAAAAGATGAACCACCTGGTCCTGGACCTCCTCAAAATGTTGCCGCAAGAAGAGCGGAACCTGTGGCCGTAAAAGCTACATGACTTGGTCGATATGTATAACAACATCCCTTCCAGCTCGACGAAATGCACTCCAGCATACCTGATGAGGGCTCGCCCCGGCTGGCTACCAGTGGATTTAGAAATGGGGTTGGAAGCCCCGGAAGCGCTCCCTTCGACAGCTGAATGGGACACTCAGCGGAGGGTGCAGTACCGACAAGTCCAGGAATATGTTGAGAAGAACTTGTGTCGGAGTCGGGGACAACAGGAGCAGTGCTTCAACAAAAAGGCATCTGCTGGTCCCTTCCAGCCTGGAGATGTAGTGCTGAAGTGAAAAAGGAGGACCCACAAGTTGGATGATCAATGGGAACAAACCCCGTATGTAGTACAACCTACAGGATGGGAAAATGGGAAGGCTTACCAGATCAGCCGTGACCAAGGAGGAACTTTGGCCATGGTTTCCCGAGACCATCTAAAGAAGTGCCCACCAACGTTGAGAGTAGTGGCTGAAATTTTCAGTTCCCAGACCGGTGGAGAAAGAGAAGGAGACAATCCATACCATGATGGGTGATTTTCCGGCAGACTGGCCTACGCAGAACGGCGCGGTGATTCTTCCAGTAATACTGTTCCCACAACCCGTGGATGAGGAAGTAATGGAAGTGATCAACCATGAGCCAGTGCCCAGGGATGAACCTGTACCCAGCTCCCCTACACCTCCGCCTGCCCCACATGATAACAGGGAGGAGGAACTGGTTGTTCCCCCTGCCCCATTGCCTGTCACCACTGATACCGGGCCCTGAAGGTCCACTCGTCCCAACCTAGGTAGACCCCCACTTAGGTACAGGGAAACTACTCTTTAGAGGGGGTTTTGTGTGTTGAAAGTACCGTTTGAAAGTTTTGAAAATGATAAGAAAGAATGATCCACTGAAAATGTCACCTGATTAACAACCCTGATTAGAACCGGTCGTTGCCGGCAACTGTTGTCCCCGTGGGGACTGTTTGCAAGTTATGCGTAGAAACTGCTACAGACAAGCCCGAGAACTGGCAGGGCAACCATGAACTTGTGGTTTGTAAATAAAAATGTTTTTATGGCTTATACCGTGACCGCCTCCGGAGAGGCTGATTTGGAGGATGGACCTGGAGGAAAGAGATGGCCCAGGCCCGCCACTACCCAAACCGGTGGCAATCCTCCGGGGGTTCAGGAGTTCCCCATGGACGTGGGTCCCCTGAAAGAGACAGAACCCGCTCGGGCAACTTGGTGCTGGACTGGGGTCAAGGGGTGCTGCCCATTTGCTTAGGGGCAGCATCAGGGCCAGGTTGCTTGGGTGGGAGAGAGCAGAAGCCGTTACCATTTAGCAACGTTTAAGAATGTACCTCCCGATGTGGGAAGATTGAATATACTTGTTTTATATGTTACCGTTTTATCTTTTTCAGTTGTGAAAATAAAACCGCTGATGGACGGGCAGCCCGCGGACGGTCTGCATTTTACTAAGGGGGAATGTGGCGCCCTGGACAAGCCAGGTCGTCACAGGTACTACACCAACACACCCAACACCCCAGCTAGGCACACCGAAGTCAAACAAAACCCTTGTTGCCTTCCTCCAGGGGCTGATGTCCACACCAAGGGGTGGGCCAGGCGGTTGGTCCCGCCCACCGAGGAGTTCACAGTCCTGGAGGCGGGAAAAGGAGTCAGTTAGAGATTAGTTTGGAAATGAAATGGTAAAGGAGCAGACTGACAGCGTCCCGGTGTGTGGCCCGGACGGTACAGCAAGGTTGGCAGACGGTGGTGACCGTCTGCAGGAGAGGCCTATTGGAGCAAGCCGTAAGGACCGTGGACGGGCGGTAGCCCGGCGGTACCGGACCGGTGCGCAAAGAGAAGCCAGCACCATCCGGCAGGGTTTACGGACCCCGACAAGGCTAGGAGTCGCCGTTGAAATTGTCAAATCCATTAGCGAAGGGAACCTCCGGGGTTTCCCAGCAGCCAAGTCCCGATTGAAGGCAACAGCTCAAACTGTGAAGGGAAACACAGTCACCGCCAAGGCTACAGTTCCCAGGGCCAGAGCCTGCGGGCAAAAGGGGCTCCTTCTGCACCTATCCAAGCTGGGGAGCGGGTTACCGGTGGGAACCCATTGGAACCGTACACACTACACAGGTGCAGGGAAAGGCAGTCACCATCAACCTGCCGGGAGGAAAAACACCGCAGCCGTCTGTGGGACCCGTCCATCCAGCCGTTTGTTTTACCGGAGACTTTGTATTCATCATTGGCTGAGTGCGTACCACCGTGCCGTGCGGCACAGCGCTGCCCCCGCGAGCCTGCACCTCGCCAGGCCCGTAACCCGCCTGCCATCCAACCCTACCCCTCACCGGGCCCCGGGACAACCAACCCCCCTACCCACGGAGGGGAGAGCCAACACCCAAGCTGCTCCCTGTCATCGCTCCCGGGATCCCCGTACAGAGCAGCAGTGGTGTCACAACCTCACCACAACCGTGGGTGGCGTCACAAACAATATCCCTAAACCACACCACCCCCTTTCACTCATGGGCGAGGAACGCCGCTCGAGTCCCCGGGATCCGGCCCACCGCTCGAGCCACCACCGAGCAGCAGCAGCAGCCGGACCCGAGCAGTGGGTGAACGCAGCGTCCCCTCCTCCGCCCGCGACAATAGCCTAAAGCGTGCTTTACACACAACGACATCGCTAAAGAGATGTCGTTGGGGTCACGGAATTCGTGACGCACATCCGGCCTCGTTAGCGACGTTGTTGCGTGTGACACGTACGAGTGACCACTAACAATCAAAATTCACACCTTATCGTTGATCGGTGACACGCTGTCCATTTCCCAAATATCGTTGCTGTTGCAGGACGCAGGCTGTTCATTGTTCCTGCGGCAGTACACATCGCTATGTGTGACACCGCAGGAATGAGGAACCTCTCCTTACCTGCGGCCGCCCGCAATAAGGAAGGAAGGAGGTGGGCGGTATGTTTGTCCCGCTCATCTCAGCCCCTTCGCTTCTATTGGGCGGCCGCTTAGCGACGTCGCAGTTATGCCGAACGAACCACCCCTTTAGAAAGGAGGCGGTTCGCCGGGAACAGCGACGTCGCTAGGCAGGTAAGTAGTGTGACGTGTCCGAGCGATGTTATGCGCCACTGGCAGCGATTTGCCCGTGACGCACAGCCGACGGGGGCGGGTACGCTCGCTAGCGAGATCGCAGCGTGTAAAGCGGCCTTTAGTGTCTTTGAAAATCTGAAGCTGTTAACAATAAGCTAAATAAAACTGAACACAGCAAGTGCAGATCTTCATTCTTATAGCGTTAGCACTTTTTCAAGTGTGTTACAGAGTAGATCCACCTTAAATAGATGTCGTGTGGCCAAAATCATAGTTTTACGTTGTCTGTAAGGGGCGCTACCACTTAAAGTGCCTAGGGCAGCACGAAGGCCAAATACAGCCCTGCCGAGCCTACCTGTTTCTCTCTCCTGACTGGTTGCTCTGCCAGTCAATCTGGGATATATACTCCCCCTCCTCGTCTCTTATCTCTAATACACTAGAATTCTCCAGCAACAGTGGAGGCTGCACTTGCACAACTTATCTCTAAGGTAATTATGAGCACTTTGTTCTATAATTTCTTATCTCTTAGTTAGTGATGAGCGAGCATGCTTGTTACTACTCGGTACTCGCACGAGTATCACTGCACTCGGTCTACTTGGCGGGGACCGAGTAATCTCGCGATACTCGTGCTGTACTCGTGGTCTTCATCCCTGCATGTTGGCGCTCTTTTGAGAGCCAGCCCTCATGCAGGGATTGGCTGGCAGACCACTGCAATGCCACAGCCCTGTTAGTTGTGGAATTGCAGTGATTGGCCGGCCTGCACAGCGTGACCGAGCCTTTATACCGGCGGGCGCGCTGTGCTCTGCTCACAGCTATCCAGACAGTCAGTGCAGGGATAGGGTCGCTGCTTCAGGGAAAGGTTTGCGGTCCTTTATAGCTATTTCCGTAGCAGGGCTGCAAACAGTGTGACCAAAAGTCCTTCTCAGGACTATTCTAGTTGTATACAGGCAGGCAGGGTATAGCCAGGTCGGAGTACAGTAGCAGAGTCCTTCTCAGGACTATTGTTGCTGTATACAGGCAGGGTATAGCCAGGTTGGAATACAGGCTAGTGACCAAAAGAGTCCTTGTCAGGACTATTGTAGCAGTATACAGGCAGGCAGGCAGGCAGGGTATATAGCCATTCCTTTTTTTTAAATCAGATCTTTTTTTATTAAATCATTAGGGATCAATACAGAGAGTATTTCACTTTTCATATAACTGATAACAATAAACAGATAAACACATATGATTTATAAATCAGGTTCTTTCTCTGCATATATGTAAATATAATAATAGAGTTCTCAAATCATAATTATATTATATAACTTGAGCCTACAAACCTCGTGGCTCTACAAATAAACAAAACTTAAATTATGCAATAATGCCTCAGACTAACAGGAACACCTCCTCCATCAGCCGTGTCGCTCCACATCATATTGCTATACTCTCCTGCCCCTCCCTCCCCGTGCAGTCACACATGAAACCATTCCAGTCCTCCCTCACCTCTTCATTCAAAGTCCACTTCGTCACAGAAAAGACTAGTTTTAATTCCCTTCCTCACACATGCCATCACTGCAGGCACAACAGTAACCGGTCCAGCATTGCATCCCGAACCAGTGCACTAGAAGGTAGGCCCGGCAACTCCATCCATGGCCGCCAAATGTTGTAAAACTTTTTCAATGTTTTTCTTTTTAAATAAACTCCCCTTTCCAATCTTATGACGTTATTTAATTTGTTTTTGAGCTCTGGTAATGTTGGTGGTAGAGGGTCTAACCAGTGATATGCAAGTAGCTTTCTTGCTTGGTATAAGATACGTGCTATTCCCAGGGCTGTTGGAGAATCCGGATCCACTTCTCCTTCCCATAGACTCAACAGGCACAGGCGGGGCGACGGTGGTATTGTGATATGATATATTTGACCTATAAGTCCCAGGGTTTGGTTCCAGAAATCACCAATGTGTCCACACTCCCACATAACATGCATCAAATGGGCATCATCCTGTCCACACCTAACACACTGTGTGTTTGGTCTGAGTCCCATCTTAAATAGTAGACTGGGAGTTTTATATACCCTGTGGATGAGATATATTTGAGACAGCTTTTGGCACTCCGATACCGCCAGTTTAGGAACTTGTTCCAATATATCAGACCACTGGCCTTCCGTCAGGGGACCGACGTCTCGTTCCCATTTGCTTTTAACAAGCAATGGATGTGTTTCCAGATGGGCAGGTAGTAATTTTTTATATAGTTCCGAAATAAGACCCTTAGAGGACTCAGATGTAAGCAGCCTATGTAATGTTTGATTATGTGTCACTGTTACCGGGTTTGTCCTCCCCTGTCTTTCCAGTGCGTGCCTCAGCTGCAAATACTGATAAAAGAAGACATGTGGAAGGTGAAACTCCGTTCTCAGTTGTTCAAAGCTTGGATCCCTTTATCCTCCCATCCTCTGAACCCTACTAATTTTTTAATTTCTGGCAAGTCGGGGTTCTGCCACAGTGGCCAGAGCTCTTTAGGTCCGCTTATCCCCAAAAGAGACTTACCCCTGTCCCACACCCGGAATATCATAGCCAGTGTGGGATATCGTGCCCCATTTATCTGTCTTTGTCCCACATCCAACCGGCAACCTGGGTACTTCCATACTGATCCCTCTCTCACTATATTACCACTGGTATCATACCCTCCTTCTTTGCCCCAACCCCTCAGATGTTGCATCTGGGAGGCTATATAGTATATATATGGGTTTGGTACCGCCAGTCCTCCCTCCTCCTTTCCCCGCTGTAGCACTTCCAGTCGAATCCTAGCTTGCTTTTTCTTCCAAATAAGTTCCCGGAATATTGTATTAATTTTTACAAAAAATTCCCTACATATCCACACTGGAGAATTATGTATAAGGTATAGTAGTTGTGGCATCATTACCATTTTAATTAAATTGGATCTGCCGACATTTGATAGCGGCAAACGGCACCAGGTATGCACTTTTGCTCTGAATCGCTGTAACAGGGGTTCCAGATTTAGGGCCTGGAAATCCTTCGGGATTGGGCTGACAATTACTTCCAGATATTTAAACTCCCGGACCACAGGAACTGGAATCTGTAAGTCCGAAAAGTCCCCCGGAAGGGGGTCCAACGGCATTAAAGCCGACTTGGACCAGTTGATTAGTAGACCAGACCTCTGTCCAAATTCCCGAATGATATTCATTGCCGGCAAAATCGAGGAACGTACCCTGTCTAAATATAAGAGTAGATCGTCTGCGTATAATGATATCTTTTGTTCCACGGCTCCACACCGAAATCCCTCTACCTCCCTGGATTTCCGTATTGCCACTGCCAACGGCTCCACTGCAGTCGCGAATAGCAAGGGTGAAAGCGGGCACCCCTGTCTAGTACCTCTTCCAAGAGGAAAAGACTCGGAGACCCTGCCATTAACCCTAACCTTTGCCACCGGTGAGTCATATAGCAGTTTTACCCAATTTATGAATCTATGTCCAAAGCCCATTTTCCGAAGTACAGCCCACATATATTCCCATTCAAGGCTATCGAACGCCTTAGCGGCGTCTAATGACAAAATTGCCCTTTCCCCCGGTACCTCAGAACTATGTTGAATTCCCAAATATAATTTCCTGAGATTCATAGATGTGGCTCTGCATGGAATGAAGCCTGTCTGATCACTCTGCACTATAGATGAGATGACTCGGGACATCCCATTGGCGAGCACCTTGGCCAGCAATTTAATGTCTGTTTGTAGGAGAGAGATTGGGCGATACGAATCCGGGATCTCTGGATCTTTTCCAGGTTTTAATATTAAGACTATTAAGGCTTCCCTCATAGAGGGCGGGAGGACCCTCTGCCTTTCAGCCTCTTCAAATACCTTAAGTAGTTTGGGTAGCAGTAAGGGTGCATACGCTTTATAAAACTCTCCAGGCAGGCCATCCGTTCCCGGAGCTTTTTCATTTTGTGTCTGGCCAAGCGCTTCCTCCAGTTCTTCCAATGAGATGTCCCGGTCCAGCAATTCCCTGTTTACATCACTCCGTGAAGGAAGAGAGAGAGCATCCAAATACTGCTCAATCTCAGTCTCCGTGAGGTCACAGTCTGATGTGTATAGCCGCATATAATACCTCTTTATTTCTCTTATTATATCCTCGCTTGCTGTTACAAAGTCACCTGATTCCGTCTTTAACCTATTTATATAAGAAGATCCTTCCTGTGCTCTAATGACTGTGGCCAGTAGGTGCCCCACGCCCTCACTCGCCATAAAATAATTTTGTTTAAGGAAATAGCGTTTATTTTCTGCCACCGACATGAGATTTTCTTTGAGTGACATCTGTGCCTTCTCTAGAGTGTTTTTAGTTTCTACTGTTGGGTTGAGCACCACCGCAGCCTCCGCATCAGATACCTCCTGAATCAGACTCTGGGTGTAACATTTGGTTTGATTTTTGCGTATGCATATTTCTCTAATATATATGCCCCTTACCACAGCTTTCATAGAGTCCCAAACTATGTGTGGCGGTGCAGAGCACTCATTAATATGGAAGTATTCTAGAATGTTATCATGTAAAGATCCCCCAATAAGCTGGATCCAGAAGGGATTAAGTTTCCAGATAGGCCTGGGCAGAGTGACGGGGTTTCCCCATGCAAGCGTAACATGTAATGGTGAGTGATCAGATACGCTTCTAGGTAGGTAGGCCACCTTTTGTGTATATGAGGCCATAAGTGCGTTTCCAATAGCCAGGTCTATCCGTGACATGGTGTGGTGGGAGCTAGAGTAACAGGAGAATTGTTTGGTTGTGGGGTGTTGGGCACGCCAAAGATCTACAAAACCCAGCTCCGTTAGCATTCTAGCAAATGAAGTCGGGGCGGCGTTCTCCGATATGTTTCCCGAGTGTAACTTATCTAGATAGGGATGTAAGTAATTATTAAAATCCCCTATCAAAAGCGTCGGCACAGATGGAAGGGAATCTAAAATAGACAATATCCTTTTTACCGGTTCGACTGAATATGGTGGAGGGATATATATTGCAACCAGAATAAATTGTATACCATACAGCGTGCAAAGCAAACAGACAAATCTGCCCCCCGGGTCAATCACTGATTTGGTACATGAGAACGGGATGGATTTGTGCACCAACACACTCACACCCCGTGCATGGGTCGAGTATGTGGAATGATATTCATGCGCGATCCATCCCTTCCTCAGCCAATGAACATTATCCCTGACCATGTGGGTCTCGGAGAGACATAAAATAGCCGGTAAAAGTTTCTGTAGGTGAGTAAATATAGCACATCTTTTGTTCGCATCTCCGAGCCCTCTAACATTCCACGCTACAATATTTAAAGATGTCGCCATAAGCGTAGACTAAGATATGATCCGGACGGATACTTCATACCTGGAGGAGAGAGGCGTTCTCCACCGATTCTCAAAAACATTAGGTTGAGCGACACGACTGAGGCACACCACACTTCCCAAACAGATTGCATCATACAACAATAAACAAGAAAAACAAGGAGAGAGATAGGGCTCCGCACACCAGTTCGCAGTGCCCCTGCCCTCAAAATCAAGTGTATCTTACACATTTCTCCCAAATAGAGAGAATCAGGGCTAAAAACACGCCCCAAGTCCATGCAGGGAGGGGGTCCACAACTCGCTAGTGCAGCGGGTGTCCACAATGAACCGGCCGTCTCCCAACCTGGATCCTAGATGAATTTAACTGTAATGAGCTCACCAGCATAGCGTCCCAAACAAAAACAACGCCTGGCGGCAGAAAGGGAAATCTCAGGTATTCTTCCTCCTCAGGGATCTCTCATTGATATCCAGCCAAGACAATGCCGCCCCAGCCGTATCAAAAAAATGAGTCTCTCCGTTCGCAGCAATCCGCAGCTTAGCAGGGTACATCATGGAGTATGGCACTTGCAGGTTGCGCAGTCGTTTTTTGATCTCAATAAATTGCGCTCTTTTACGTTGCACTTCCATGGAGAAATCAGGAAATATTGATATCTTCCTCCCATCAATTGCAAGTTCTTTGATATCTCTGGCTCTGCGCAGGATAGTGTCCCTATCTTTATAGTGCAGTAGTTTAATCAGAATAGGACGTGGGGGTGCTCCCGGCTGTGGGGCACGCGCAGGGACCCTGTGCGCCCTTTCAATGGTGAAGAAAGAGGATAGTATGTCTTTTCCCATGGTGTCTTTAAGCCATTTTTCAAAGAAATTCAGTGGGTCATTGCCCTCCATCCTCTCTGGGACCCCCACCAGTCGCAAATTACTTCTGCGGGAGCGATTTTCCAAATCATCCACCTTGTTTAGCAGTGTGGAGATATTTTGCGTGGCCTTTCCCAGCTCTCGTGACATTGGTGGTAATTTATCCTCTGTTGTACTCACTCTTTCCTCCAACTCCCCCATTCTGACAGTCACCCCTTGCAGCTCACGTTCAATACAGGCCATATCTGAGGTGACAGTTCCCATCTGGCTGCTTAGGGTGGCCAATGTGGTATTGCAAGAGTTAATTGCTGCCAGAATGTCTCTCAGTATGGCCTCAGTGAAAACAGGTGTTGTTTGCTCCACATCTCCCCCTCCTCCCTCTGCCAGCACAGGCCTGTGTGTCTGCATACCTTGTGCTGCTGAACATGCAAGGCCCAGGGTACTCACAGTCTCACTGTCGGGTATGTTTTCTCCCTGCTCCAGGGCCCGTTCAGCGCTGCCATCGGGTGCCTCGTTGCAGGTAGGCTCTGTGCCAGGGGCCACTCTGGCAAACCGCTCCAACCTGCTTGCTACTCCCACTGCTCCAGCTCGGGATGGTGTGGATGCCGGCGGCGCCATATTGGATTCTTCAGAGGCACGCTCCTGCACGTCTCTGTCCCTTTTATTGCTGCTGCGGGTCGGCATATCCTGGCTGTGCTCGCTTCCCTGGGTGTTATATGTTGTGTTGCAGCCCTCCAGGGTCGGTAGTGCCTGTCAGCAAGGCTGGTGTGCAGGATAATTCAGGATCCAGGCAGGAGCTCACCCACGCTGCTTCCTCTCTACATGAGGTCCAGGCCACGCCCCGTATATAGCCATTCCTAGTGGTGACCGTATACCAGCCTTCATCATATCTGGGGCTGGTGTACACAGTCTAAAACAGTCCTGATAGTGTCAGACTTCTCAGCAATTGTCGCTCCTAAAACCTGTGTTAGGTTCTTAGTGCGTCCATGCTTGCATTTAAAAACCGCACGTGTGTGCCTGTCGGTGGCAGCGTACAGGTGCACTTGTGTGCGTTTTTACCAAACTATTATATAACGCACAAGTGTAGTGTATAATACACGTCAGTCAGCAGTGGCTGATAGTGTCAGAGTTCTTAATTTTTGCTCCTAAAACCTGTGTTAGGTTCTTAGTGCGTCCGTGCTTGCATTTAAAAACCGCACGTGTGTGCCTGTCGGTGGCAGCGTACAGGTGCACTTGTGTGCGTTTTTACCAAACTATTATATAACGCACAAGTGTAGTGTATAATACACGTCAGTCAGCAGTGGCTGATAGTGTCAGAGTTCTTAATTTTTGCTCCTAAAACCTGTGTTAGGTTCTTAGTGCGTCCGTGCTTGCATTTAAAAACCGCACGTGTGTGCCTGTCGGTGGCAGTGTACAGGTGCACTTGTGTGCATTTTTACCAAACTATTATATAACGCACAAGTGTAGTGTATAATACACGTCAGTCAGCAGTGGCTGATAGTGTCAGAGTTCTTAATTTTTGCTCCTAAAACCTGTGTTAGGTTCTTAGTGCGTCCGTGCTTGCATTTAAAAACCGCACGTGTGTGCCTGTCGGTGGCAGCGTACAGGTGCACTTGTGTGCATTTTTACCAAACTATTATATAACGCACAAGTGTAGTGTATAATACACGTCAGTCAGCAGTGGCTGATAGTGTCAGAGTTCTTAATTTTTGCTCCTAAAACCTGTGTTAGGTTCTTAGTGCGTCCGTGCTTGCATTTAAAAACCGCACGTGTGTGCCTGTCGGTGGCAGCGTACAGGTGCACGATTTGCACAAACTTTGATATAACGCCCAAGTCTAGTGAATACACGTCAACACAGCATTGCAAAATGCGCAAGGGCGTTGGCAAGGAACAAGGAAGTGGACGTGATGGTGGTGCAGGCAGAGGCCGAGGTCGTGGGCAAGCTCTAATTTTGCCACAACAAAGGGCCACATCTAGTCGCTCGCACGTCCTGTCCCAAATTCTTGGGGACCGCAGCAGTACACCGCTCTTGAACCAAGACCAGTGTCAACAGGTTGTTAGTTGGATAGCGGATAATGCTTCCAGTCAGATTGGCACCACCACAAACACTCTGTCTTCCACACGGTCAAGTGTCAGTAGCCGTGATACTGCACCGTACATTTCAGAACCTGATCCTCCTTCCTACCACAAGGCTGAGTACACGTCCTCGGACATTAATGATCCCACACTTGGACACTCGGAAGAGCTGTTCACGTTTCCATTCGCACATTCTGGCCTCTCGCCAGCTCATGTTGAAGTGGGTCATGAGGAGATCGTATGTACAGATGGCCAAATATTTGAGCAGCCACGTTCTCACGAAGTTGGCAACATGTCTCAACAAGGGGTGGACGATGATGAGACACAATTGTCAGGAAGTCAGGAGGAGGAGCAGGGTGCGGAAGAGGAAGACGACGTGGTGGATGATCCAGTAACTGACCCAACCTGGCAGGAGGATATGCAGAGCGAGGACAGCAGTGCACAGGGGGAGGGAGGCGTAGCATCCCAACAGGCAGTAAGAAGCAGGGTGGTGGCTCCAGGCAGAAGTCAGGCAACCGTTCCCCGGAACAACAACACGACACAAGGTGCCTGTACAAATGTTAGGTCTTCCCGAGTCTGGCAGTTTTTTAAGTTGGATCCAGATGATTCTAAAAAGGCCATTTGCAACACCTGCCGTGCCAGCATCAGCAGGGGTACCAAAACTAGCAGCCTGACCACCACCAGCATGATCAGGCACATGTCAGCCAAGCACCCGACTTTGTGGGAAGTACAACAGAGTCGAGGAGCAGTGCTTGCTAATGTCACTGCTACGTCTTCGCTGGTTGTGCATGCGAGCCAATCCCCTGTCCATGCTGCCTGCGAACAAGCCTCCTCCGGTCCTGCACCTGCAGTTGCCTACGCAGAAATAACACCATCATCAAGCACGTCCTTGTCCCAGCGCAGCGTTCAGTTATCCATTCAGCAAACCTTTGAACGCAGGTGCAAATACACTGCCAATGTGACGCCCTGGCACAGCCAGGTTTTCACAGAAAGAGTTAATCCTCCTTGGTAACCTGATCTCACACGGTGCAGCATGACAAAGCACAGCCCCCAGTGTAAGGGAAAAGCAGAGGAGAGGGGAGGGGCTGGAGCGGAGAGTGTGTGGAGGGCAGACAGGACAGAGGTCTGGAGTTTTTAGCTCCCAGGCTGGGAGTGAAGCGTGCTCTGAAAGGGCCGGGACAGGCTGTAGTGAGGAAGGGGCCAGAACAGGTAGCCGGAGCCGGGCGGTGGCCCCTCGGTACCTGGGTACCCGGATCACTACAGGGGAGTAAATTCCCCGTTCCCGGCTGAGGAGAAAGAGGAAGAGAGAGGAGAAAAAGGCACTTTGCTGCAGGGAAGGAAACAACAAGGGCTGCTGCACCGTGTGTGGGACACTAACACCCCTGTACCGAAGGCTGCGGACACCGGCAATTCTTAGTTCACCAGTGACTCCGTGTGACTTTCTTGTGAGTACACCCGTGCCCTCGGGCACCGCACTGCAGCACTGCGCCCTGCTCCCTGCTTTCCCCATCACCGGGCCCCGGGACAACCAACCCCCTACCCACGGAGGGGAGAATTAACATCTAGCTGCTCCATACCATCGCTCCCGGGATCCCCATCCAAAGCAGCGGTGGTGTCCACAATCACCACAACCGTGGGTGGCGTCACGGACAATTCCCCTTACCCAAATCCCCTTTTACTGTGGAGCCTGGGATCACAGACCGGGTCACGCCATCGTGATACCCACAGAAGTGATTCTGTGGCCCGGATCTGAGTACCCCTGGTCCCCGGGCGAAACACCAACACCCCACATGCCACAGTTCTAAATGCTAACATTTCACGACTGCTTGTGCTGGAAATGTTGCCTTTTAGGCTGGTGGAGACAGAAGCATTCCGCGACCTGATGGCGGCAGCTGTCCCACGTTACTCGGCCCCCAGCCGCCACTATTTCTCCCGGTGTGCCGTCCCCGCGTTGCATAACCACGTGTCACAAAACATCACACGTGCCCTGAACAACGCTGTTTCACCCAAAGTCCACCTAACCACAGACACGTGGACAAGTGCTTGTGGGCAAGGCCGCTACATCTCGTTGACGGCCCACTGGGTTAATATTGTGGAAGCTGGGACCCAGTCTGAGCGAGGGACGGAACACGTCCTTCCCACACCAAGGTTTGCAGGCCCTACCTCAGTCAGTGTTTCACCCACACTCTACAGCTCCGGAATGTCATGCTCTTCAGCCTCCTCCTCCTCCTGCGCATCCTCATCCACTGTACCCTCCACACCAGTCCCAAGCTGGAAGCACTGCAGCACTGCCTCGGCGAAGCGGCAACAGGCTGTGCTGAAGCTAATCTGCATAGGTGACAAACCCCACAATGCAGAAGAGCTGTGGACAGCTCTGAAACAGCAGGCAGATCACTGGCTCACACCTCTGAACCTAAAGCCAGGAAAGGTCGTGTGTGACAATGGCCGGAACCTGGTGGCGGCTTTGAGGCGAGGCCAGCTGACACATGTTCCATGCGTGGCCCATGTGCTCAACCTCGTGGTTCAGCGGTTTCTAAAGTCATACCCAGAGCTGTCTGATCTGCTGGTAAAAGTTCGCCGCCTGTCTGCACATTTTCGAAAGTCACCTACTGCTTCAGCCGGCCTTGCCGGCTTTCAGCGCAGTTTGCATCTTCCGGCTCACAGACTGGTGTGTGATGTCCCCACGCGTTGGAATTCAACTCTGCACATGTTGGTCAGGATATGTGAGCAGAAGAGGGCAGTTGTTGAGTACCTGCATCACCTAAGCTGTCGGGAAATGGGTCAAACTCCACACATAACACCTGAGGAGTGGAGATGGATGTCCGACCTATGTTCCATCCTCCAAAACTTTGAGGACTCCACCAAGATGGTGAGTGGTGATGACGCCATTATTAGCGTCACCATACCGCTACTCTGCCTTCTAAAACGGTCTCTGCTCAAAACCAAACATGATGCATTGCAGGCGGAGCGCGATGAGTTGCAGCAAGAAACAGTAGTGGGTGTGGGTGATAACACACAGCCCAGCCTCGTCTCATCACAACGTGGAGTGGAGGACTATGACGAGGAGGAGGATGAAGACATGGAGCAAATCTCCGGCCAAATTGAGGATATGACATGCACACCAGTCATATCCTCGGTTCAGCGTGGCTGGCCAGAGGACAGGGTAGATGAGGAGGAGGAGGAGGAGGAGGAGGAGGACAGCATGTTCAGTCAACGTGTTGGTCAGGATACTGAAGTCCTGGCTGTTAAGAGTCTGGCGCACATGGCTGACTTTATGGTAAGCTGCCTGTCTCGTGACCCTCGCGTTAAGAACATCTTGGCCGACAATCATTACTGGTTGGTAACACTGTTAGACCCACGCTACAAGGAGAACTTTATGTCTCTTATTCCCGAGGCGGAGAGGTCAACCAAAATGCAGCAGTTCCGGAAGGCCATAGTCACGGAAGTAGGCAAAGCATTCCCCTCACAAAACGCTAGCGGCATAGGTCAGGAATCAGTGGACAACCAAGGCGTACAGCCGAGAGAGGCACAAGTCCAATCCGCCAGAGGTAGGGGAACAGTCTTTAAGATGTGGGACAGTTTTCTCAGCCCCTCACGTACCACAGCCCCTGAGGTGCGGGGTAGTGCCACAAGAAATCCTAAGTTTGCCCAGATGCTCAAGGAGTACCTTGCAGATCGAACTGTACTCCGACTAGAGATGAGCGAACCGGTCCCGGTTCGGCTCGAGGTCGGTTCGCCGAACGGAGGTCCCGTTCGAGTTCGGTTCGTCGAACGTTCGACGAACCGAACTCGAGCCAATAGGAAACAATGGCAGGCAATCACAAACACAGAAAAACACCTAGAAAACACCCTCAAAGGTGTCCAAAAGGTGACAAACAACTCACAACACAACACAAACACATGGGAAAGTGACAAGGACATATACTCATGCGAAAACAAAACAGCTGGACAAGGAAAAAGAGGAGGACACACAGATATATGAGTATATGCAAGGAAACATCGATTCCATTATTGTGCAACTTGAGCCCTGCTCATTTTAGGCTTCCAATCTGGATAAATTGCCTGAGCTCGCCACGTACGCCTTGGGGATCTTGTCATGTCCTGCAGCCAGCGTTCTCTCGGAACCTGTCTTCAGTGCTGCTGGTGGTCTGCTGGCAGATAAGCACACGCGTCTGTCCACTGACAATGTGGACATGGCTCTCAGAGGACTTTTCTTCCCCTGGGTCAGCCAGGGGACGGGAAAGGCACGCGTATTTTTGAGAGTGCTTCATGCAAAGCATCTTTTTCTTTTTCAAAAGGGGGGGTCAACCGATGCCAGTCAAGTGGGGTGTGTGTGGCCCAGTTAGTGGCAACGAGGGAGACTGTGGTTGGAGTCCCCTCGCTGTGTTTCTAAAAGAACCAAGATGAACAAGTCATGGCTCTCAGAGGACTTTTCTTCCGATGGGTCAGCCAGGGGACGGGAAAGGCACGCGTATTTTTGAGAGTGCTTCATGCAAAGCATCTTTTTCATCTTGAAAATTGGGTCAACTGATGCCAGTCAAGTGGGGTGTGTGGCCCAGTTAGTGGCAACGAGGGAGACTGTGGTTGGAGTCCCCTCGCTGTGTTTCTAAAAGAACCAAGATGAACAAGTCATGGCTCTCAGAGGACTTTTCTTCCCCTGGGTCAGCCAGGAGACGGGAAAGGCATGCGTATTTTTGAGAGTGCTTCATGCAAAGCATCTTTTTCTTTTTCAAAAGGGGGGGTCAACCGATGCCAGTCAAGTGGGGTGTGTGTGGCCCAGTTAGTGGCAACGAGGGAGACTGTGGTTGGAGTCCCCTCGCTGTGTTTTACATGCTTTTAGAAGGTCATGACATGGCTTGGAGGTTGACTTTCAGCATCTGCAAACTGTTGGCTACCAAAATGCTGCCTTTCCAACACCTGTGGTTATAGACAATGAGGAACATACTGATGAAGATGAGACGCAGATACCCGATTGGGATGACAACTGAAATATTCGGTCAGGGCAAGAAGAGGCTCGGTCTGAGGGGGAGGGGAGTGCAAACACAACAATTGATGATGAAGTTCTAGATCCCACCTACTGTCAACCCACAGTCAGACACTCGAGGAGGTCAACAGAGGCGGTGGAGGAGGATGCAACCGACGACGAAGTTACCTTGCGCCTTCCTGGACAGAGTCGGAGCACTGGTAGCACGTCTACAACTGCATCCTCAGCCACCACTCTGCCTCTGAGCATTATTCGGGGTGGATCAACAGGTCGCATGGCCTCTAAGCCTTGCCTAGCCTGGTCCTTTTTTGACATAGAAAAAGATCGCCCAAATTATGTGATCTGTAAAATTTGTCATGGTTCTCTTAGTAGAGGTCAAAACCTCAGCAGTTTGACAACTTCTTCCATGAATCGTCACATGAATAAATATCATATGGCCCGGTGGGAAGCTCACCGTGCTGCAATGCGGCCTAGCGGAGCGAACCATCCACCGCCTGCCCCTTCCAGTGCATCCGCGCGCTCGTCATCTTCTAGGACTGTGGGGACAGCTGTCACACCTGTTTTTCCACCCACAACTTCCACCACTGTAACCGCAACAGGCAGTTTGCTTGGTAGGTCGTCAGTTGGTTTGGAAGGGGAAACAAGTACGTGTGTACAGCTCTCTCAGACATTGATAGCACCAACGTTGGATGAAGGCAACATCATGTCTCCGCCTGCACTTTCCTCACAAACCTGCATTTTTCCAGGGACACCCTACTCAACTCCGTCTACACACAGCAGCCAGATCTCTGTCCCTCAGATGTGGTCAAATAAAAGGCCACTTCCTGCGACCCATGACAAAGCTAAGAGGTTGACTCTATCCCTCTGTAAGCTGTTGGCTACCGAAATGCTGCCTTCCCGCCTAGTGGACACACAGGATTTTAGAGACCTTATGTCTGTCGCTGTGATCCAGTACAAGATGCCCAATCACCACTGCTTCTCCAAAAACAGCATGCCCGCGCTACACCAGCATGTCGCACACAACATCACCACTTCCTTGAGCAACTCTGTGTGCGACAGGGTGCATTTCAACACAGATACTTGGACCAGTAAGCATAGACAGGGTCATTACATGTCACTGACTTGGCACTGGCAAACTATGGTGAGAGATGGAGAAGGGTCTGCTGTCCAAGTCTTGCCGTCCCCACGAGTTGTTTCAATCCTTCTTCTGTATGTAGAAGTTAATACACTGCTTCTGCCTCTTCAACCTCGTGTGGGTCCTCCACCTTGGCGCAAACCCTGTGTGGTCAGGCCACCCTTCCTTGTAACTGCGCACAAGGAATACCACACATCTCCTTACTATGCTGGCAGCAGAGCTCAATGCCATCAGGCGGTCAAAGGTTTACTTTGAAATGTATGGGAAATGTGAGTCACACCGCTGAGAAGTTGTGGACGGTTAGCTCTGGAGACCGAGTTTCATCAATGGTTGTCTCCACTGAACCAGCAGCCAGGGAAGGCCGGGTACGACAATGATGCAAACATGGGTGCGGCCCTTCGCTGTGACAATGTGACACACATGGCTTGTGTGGTTCACGTGTTGAACCTGGTTGTCCAGCAATTTTTAAAGCACTATCCTGGCCCACATGGCCTTCTGCAGAGAGCACGGTGTAACGCCTTCCTTGATCCACACACTAAGATGGGCTGTTAATGATAGGCTAGAGGGAAGCCACTCACCAAGTAGGACCCCTAGAACCCTGAAACCCTTTAACCCCTATACAGGGATTAGGAATTACACAGGGCCCAAGGTGATTAATACCTGTGGAAGGCTGCAGTTCCAGAGAATAGTAGTCAGGCAGGGTCAAAACATTAATTGAGGAACAGGAACAGAATGGGACGGGCAGGACTTAATCAGAAAACAAGCAGAGGTGAAATGCGGATCGGCCAACAAGGTACATAAACAGCAAGCAGGAAAAGTAGTCAGGTAACAAGCACACAAAATCATAAAACAGAACTGGGGGTAAAATTAACCAGAGGTTCATAGCTATGTCTGGCAGTGGTCAAAAGACAGGATGGGCATAAAAAAGGGTGTGGTGTCTTCCCATTGGTTGTAGCTGTATGATGGTATTTCATCTGTGAGATACCCACCAGCTACATTCAGCCAGAGATTCTGCATCTGTCAAGGTAATGCAGCCCAGTGTGTGAGCATAACCTGCGTCCACCTGCGCCGCTGGCATCGACTCCTCTCCCATCATCAGCACTATTCATGAAAGGAACACGTTGTCACCTGGCGACCGGAGTACAAATTGACGGAGCGGACTCTGTTGGTGACTTAACAGCCGTGTGCGGCAATGATGCAAACCTGGCTGCGGGCCATCAGCATGGCAATGTGACACACGTGCCTTGTATGGCTCACGTGTTGAACCTAATTCTCCATCAATTTTTAAAACACCATCACGGCCTACATGGCCTTGTGCAGCGTGCACGCTCGCTATGTGCTCACTTCCATCGTGCGCACACAGCAGCTCAACAACTTTCGTCGCAACAGAAGTCTTTAGGTCTGCTGGTTAAACGCCTGAAATGCGATGTGCCCACACGCAGGAATTTGAATCTGCACATGTTGCAGCGTTTGTGGCAGCACCGCCGAACCCTGCTGCAATACGTTATGACATATAGCCTGGCCTAACTTGATCCAGAGGTGGTGCAGATCACGCTGCTGGAGTGGTGTCAGATCAAGGACCTATGCACCCTGCTACACAGTTTACAAATGTCGACGAAGATGTTTAGCACTGGCAATGTCATTCTCAGCGTGACAATTCTGGTCATCTACATGATGGAGCACACTGTAATTATTATTCGGAGTCAGGTGTTGGGACAAGAGGAAGGGGAGGAAGTACAGGAGGAGTCATATGCGGAAGGGATAACAAGATCTACGAGGTCCAGATGGTCAGCGGCACCTAGGCGGCAGTCATGGTGAGGGAGAGTGATTAACAAGGGTGCATAGTATCAGCAAAAAGTGTTGAGGAAGGTGCAGGAGCCAATGAAGAAATGGAGGACGAACTTGCGATGGGCATGGAAGACTCAGCAGATGAGTGAGAGCTTGCTCACATTTCGGTTGTGCGAGGTTGTGGTGAGAGGGCAGAGGAAGGAGGCACGATTCTCACCTCTCTGCCACCAACACACCAAGGACTTGGTCCTCCTGGATGCACAAGACACATCAGCGGCTTCTTGCTGCACTACCTACAACATGACCCTCGGATTGTACGAATTCAAAGTAATCCAGAATACTGGGTTGCCACACTGTTACATCCCCGGTACAAGACAAAATTTGGCAAAATAATTCGTGCCATAGAAATGGACGCACGTATACAGGAGTATCTGCAGAATGTGGTACGCAATCTTAGATCTACTTTCCCACTAAACACCAGTGCTGCACAGAGTGAATCTCAACGCTTTGTCATGGATAGGAGGAAATGGTCTTTTACTTGTCCACATCTGAGGGACCGAGGGCTGGCTGCTGTGCTGAGATGGCGTTGAGTACGGTGTCCCTGCAGAGTTGCACTTTTGTTCATATACCAAAATGAGTTGAAAAAGGACAGATGCTGGTGGAAAGGGGAACAGGTGTGTTGGAAAGGGGAAATAAGTTTTGGTCCGTGGATTTGGTGGTTAAGCAACAGTAACATTTGCTGAAGAAACACCATCTGTTACAGTGTGACTGGCAGATTTGGATAAAGTGGTATATACTATGTTACCGCTATATAACGTAAATTAATAAGAAAAGAAAGAGAAAGGTATATATCACCTTCAGCAGTCAGTGTCCACCGTGCTCCCAGTTGGAAAAGGAGAGTTTGGCAACTGGAAGGTTTGGTGGAGGATACAGAGCTGTGTGGCTATGAAACTAATAGTATCCTGAACCGAGTTAGACGCCATTCGGATCTGGAGACTGGGAGCCCTGTTAGCGTCACAGGGTCCACATGCCCACCCAGCCCAGGAACTCCCTGTTAACCACACAGGGGCCATTGAGTACGCTGACCGTGTGCGTAGGGGCCACACCTGTGGACAGCAGGCGCATCAGCAGCAGCAGGCCTGTTAATGCCACTGGGCTGCACAAGCAGTACTGGTAGGACAGGAGCTGGTCTTAACCGTTCTGCGTTACCAACTGTGGTGGTGGCCTGCATCCACCACCCTATCCCTGCCTACCTCTGGCCTAAAGCCGCAATGGGTTCAACACATGGAGTTGTGCTCTTTCGTAGCATAATAGAAGACTGCGCACCTCCTTGTTGGCTCCAGCCCCTTTTATAACCTGGGTCCGCCCCAAACCAGGGTGAACCACAATGCACCTCCTGGAGACAAAAGTAAAGTGACACGTCATGAGTGGCATAAGTAGCGTCCTATTTGGAACCGCAACGTCAATGATGACCTCATGGCTGCCATGACCCAAACACCTCACCAGTCATCGTCTGACCATCAATTATGCGGTGACAAGTCATAGGGGTGGGCCTCTGCAAGGGCCCAAGAGTTCATTACCGTACCTAGTCTCTGATGCAGTAAGTTCCTGAGCATGCTCAGTAGCATGAAATACAGTCTCTGAAAAAAGACTATCAGCTTTAGCATGGTGTCTAGGCACAAAACAGGACTTAGACCCGGCACGGAATGCAAGCACCTGTGCAAAGAGGCTTTTCACACTTAGTGTGGGAGCATGCGCTGTATCCCGAAATGAAGACTTAGCGTCAGGAATAACACAGTCAGGCTGAGCATACTCACTAGGCAAAACACTGTAATTAGGCTGCAGCTGGGGTAAATCGGCACACGCATGCGCACTAGCTGCCTCTCCACACTTAGACGTGGAGGGGAAATTGCTCTTGGAGATGCTGTCTATGAACAGAAGGAAAAGCTAAAGGAAGCCTGACTTTCTATCCCTCCGAATTATCAAATGTAGCAATGAATTCCATGAGTTTGCTATAACATTAGCGTAGCAAAATGTGCATGAGGGTGTCATGTAGAGGTGCTATAAATAGCTTGTCACCAGTGGGGCACTAATGGAATACAACAGCCAGTTCTATGATGCCACTAAATGGCAGTATTTTTTGCTATCATTATAGCTTATTAAAAACAGAGCAGGAGGGTGTCATGCAGAGGTGCTGCACATAGATTTGCAGTAGTGTGACTAGACAAAAGTCCAATAGCCACGTTTAGGATGCCACTAGGTACACTGACTGTTTGCTAGTATAATGGCTTAGTTAAAAAAAGGTGGAGTGTGCAATGCAGGCAGACGTGCTGCAAATATCTTTACAATAGTGTGAATAGACAAAAGTCCAATAGCCACGTTTAGGATGCCACTAGGTACACTGACTGTTTGCTAGTATAATGGCTGAGTTAAAAAAAGGTGGAGTGTGCAATGCAGGCAGACGTGCTGCAAATATCTTTACAATAGTGTGAATAGACAAAAGTCCAATAGCCACGTTTAGGATGCCACTAGGTACACTGAGTGTTTGCTAGTATAATGGCTTAGTTATAATGAGTTGGAGTGTGCAATGCAGGCAGACGTGCTGCAAATGTCTTTGCACTAGTGTGACTAGACAAAAGTCCAATAGCCACGTTTAGGATGCCACTAGGTACACTGACTGTTTGCTAGTATAATGGCTGAGTTAAAAAAAGGTGGAGTGTGCAATGCAGGCAGACGTGCTGCAAATATCTTTACAATAGTGTGAATAGACAAAAGTCCAATAGCCACGTTTAGGATGCCACTAGGTACACTGACTGTTTGCTAGTATAATGGCTGAGTTAAAAAAAGGTGGAGTGTGCAATGCAGGCAGACGTGCTGCAAATATCTTTACAATAGTGTGAATAGACAAAAGTCCAATAGCCACGTTTAGGATGCCACTAGGTACACTGACTGTTTGCTAGTATAATGGCTTAGTTATAATGAGTTGGAGTGTGCAATGCAGGCAGACGTGCTGCAAATATCTTTACAATAGTGTGAATAGACAAAAGTCCAATAGCCACGTTTAGGATGCCACAAGGTACACTGACTGTTTGCTAGTATAATGGCTGAGTTAAAAAAAGGTGGAGTGTGCAATGCAGGCAGACGTGCTCTGCAAATGTCTTTACAATAGTGTGAATAGACAAAAGTCCAATAGCCACGTTTAGGATGCCACTAGGTACACTGACTGTTTGCTAGTATAATGGCTTAGTTATAATGAGTTGGAGTGTGCAATGCAGGCAGACGTGCTGCAAATATCTTTACAATAGTGTGAATAGACAAAAGTCCAATAGCCACGTTTAGGATGCCACTAGGTACACTGACTGTTTGCTAGTATAATGGCTTAGTTTAAAAAAGTTGGAGTGTGCAATGCAGGCAGACGTGCTCTGCAAATGTCTTTGCACTAGTGGGACTATAGCAAAGTCCAATAGCCACGTTTAGGATGCCACTAGGTACACTGACTGTTTGCTAGTATAATGGCTTAGTTATAATGAGTTGGAGTGTGCAATGCAGGCAGACGTGCTGCAAATATCTTTACAATAGTGTGAATAGACAAAAGTCCAATAGCCACGTTTAGGATGCCACTAGGTACACTGACTGTTTGCTAGTATAATGGCTGAGTTAAAAAAAGGTGGAGTGTGCAATGCAGGCAGACGTGCTGCAAATATCTTTACAATAGTGTGAATAGACAAAAGTCCAATAGCCACGTTTAGGATGCCACTAGGTACACTGACTGTTTGCTAGTATAATGGCTGAGTTAAAAAAAGGTGGAGTGTGCAATGCAGGCAGACGTGCTCTGCAAATGTCTTTACAATAGTGTGAATAGACAAAAGTCCAATAGCCACGTTTAGGATGCCACTAGGTACACTGACTGTTTGCTAGTATAATGGCTTAGTTATAATGAGTTGGAGTGTGCAATGCAGGCAGACGTGCTGCAAATATCTTTACAATAGTGTGAATAGACAAAAGTCCAATAGCCACGTTTAGGATGCCACTAGGTACACTGACTGTTTGCTAGTATAATGGCTTAGTTTAAAAAAGTTGGAGTGTGCAATGCAGGCAGACGTGCTCTGCAAATGTCTTTGCACTAGTGGGACTATAGCAAAGTCCAATAGCCACGTTTAGGATGCCACTAGGTACACTGACTGTTTGCTAGTATAATGGCTTAGTTATAATGAGTTGGAGTGTGCAATGCAGGCAGACGTGCTGCAAATATCTTTACAATAGTGTGAATAGACAAAAGTCCAATAGCCACGTTTAGGATGCCACTAGGTACACTGACTGTTTGCTAGTATAATGGCTGAGTTAAAAAAAGGTGGAGTGTGCAATGCAGGCAGACGTGCTGCAAATATCTTTACAATAGTGTGAATAGACAAAAGTCCAATAGCCACGTTTAGGATGCCACTAGGTACACTGACTGTTTGCTAGTATAATGGCTGAGTTAAAAAAAGGTGGAGTGTGCAATGCAGGCAGACGTGCTGCAAATATCTTTACAATAGTGTGAATAGACAAAAGTCCAATAGCCACGTTTAGGATGCCACTAGGTACACTGACTGTTTGCTAGTATAATGGCTGAGTTAAAAAAAGGTGGAGTGTGCAATGCAGGCAGACGTGCTGCAAATATCTTTACAATAGTGTGAATAGACAAAAGTCCAATAGCCACGTTTAGGATGCCACTAGGTACACTGAGTGTTTGCTAGTATAATGGCTTAGTTATAATGAGTTGGAGTGTGCAGAGGACAAGAGGGTACAGTGGCAGGATTGTGGGGCTCTGGGTAGAGGAATGGAAGCCTGCCTTTCTATTCCCTCCTAATGGTGAAATGCAGGGAGGAAATCCCTGACCTTGGCTACACAGACGCTGTTGCTGTTTTCAGGACCTGTCACCTATGGCTCTGACCCTGCCGGTTTGAGCCCTTAAAAGGACTGCTAGAAAGTGCTCTCCCTAAGCTGTCTAACGCTGTGAATGCAGCGCATACAGCTGTATCGGCGATAGGACTCAGGAGGACGGAGCTGCGACAGTGATGTCTGACACCAAAGACGCAGAAGAGATAATGGCGTCCTGGAGGAAAATGTCAGTTTTTATAATGCAGGGACATGTGACATGGACATCCTATCACACATGCCGTTGCTTCTCTGGCTAAAAGTCCACTTAGCTGTGTGTGTGTCTGGGATTGGCTGACATGCTGGCCCGCCCCACAAGACGCGCGCACTTAGGGAAGGAAGACAAGAAAAAAAAAAAAAAATGGCGATCGCCATTATAGAAACAGCAGTGATCTGAAGGCGCTGTTCCCGCACACTATACACTGAAATGTCATAATAGTGTGATTCACAGAGTGACTTACACTATTACAGCAGAAACCAAGCTAGGATTTAGCTGTTTTTTTGCTGCTAGAACCGTTCTCGAACGTTTCTAGAACTATCGAGCTTTTGCAAAAAGCTCGAGTTCTAGTTCGATCTAGAACATGCCCCAAAATCACTCGAGCCTAGAACTGGAGAACCACGAACCACGAACCGCGCTCAACTCTAACTCCGACATTCCTCTGTGCCTTACAATTATTGGGTATCCAAGGTGGACACGTGGCATGAATTGGCTCTCTACGCCTTGGAAGTCCTGGCCTGCCCTGCCGATAGCGTTTTGTCAGAGCGTGTTTTTAGTGCCGCAGGTGGAATCATTACAGATAAACGCACCCGCCTGTCAACTGAAAATGCTGACAGGCTGACTCTGATCAAGATGAACAAGGGTTGGATTGGGCCAGACTTCACCACACCACCAGCAAATGAGAGCGGAATTTAAAGTTTGTAACGGGAATTTGCCATGTACCTCCAGTCACCCATGGGTACACACTTCTGGACTTTGGATAATCGCTGGACTGCTCCTCCTTCTCCTCATGCGCCACCATGATGACCGTTACAAGAGTTAGGCCTTTGTTTCAGGTATACCCCCAGTGGTAAATTTTTTCGCCCATTCTTTGCAGAATGGACATTACAACGACAGGAGACCCGCTCCTTTGCAATGGGAACAATGTTTTGAGGCCCTCATGCACGTCTCTATGCAGGGACAACGTGGAGCCTCCCAATTTTTGGCTGCCCTGCCAAAGGGCTATACTACAAAAGACCCACTTCCTTCCAATGGGCACTTCAGGTTTACAGGCCCTCATGCACGTCTCTATCCAGGGACAACGTGGAGCCTCCCAATTTTTGGCTGCCCTGCCTAAGGGCTATACTACAATAGACCCACTTCCTTCCAATGGGCACTTCAGGTTTACAGGCCCTCATGCACGTCTCTATCCAGGGACAACGTGGAGCCTCCCAATTTTTGGCTGCCCTGCCTAAGGGCTATACTACAATAGACCCACTTCCTTCCAATGGGCACTTCAGGTTTACAGGCCCTCATGCACGTCTCTATCCAGGGACAACGTGGAGCCTCCCAATTTTTGGCTGCCCTGCCAAAGGGCTATACTACAAAAGACCCACTTCCTTCCAATGGGCACTTCAGGTTACCAGGCCCTCATGCACGTCTCTATCCAGGGACAACGTGGAGCCTCCCAATTTTTGGCTGCCCTGCCAAAGGGCTATACTACAAAAGACCCACTTCCTTCCAAAGGGCACTTCAGGTTAACAGGCCCTCATGCACGTCTCTATCCAGGGACAACGTGGAGCCTCCCAATTTTTGGCTGCCCTGCCAAAGGGCTATACTACAATAGACCCACTTCCTTCCAATGGGCACTTCAGGTTTACAGGCCCTCATGCACGTCTCTATCCAGGGACAACGTGGAGCCTCCCAATTTTTGGCTGCCCTGCCAAAGGGCTATACTACAAAAGACCCACTTCCTTCCAATGGGCACTTCAGGTTAACAGGCCCTCATGCACGTCTCTATCCAGGGACAACGTGGAGCCTCCCAATTTTTGGCTGCCCTGCCTAAGGGCTATACTACAATAGACCCACTTCCTTCCAATGGGCACTTCAGGTTTACAGGCCCTCATGCACGTCTCTATCCAGGGACAACATGGAGCCTCCCAATTTTTGGCTGCCCTGCCTAAGGGCTTTACTACAATAGACCCACTTCCTTCCAATGGGCACTTCAGGTTTACAGGCCCTCATGCACGTCTCTATCCAGGGACAACGTGGAGCCTCCCAATTTTTGGCTGCCCTGCCTAAGGGCTATACTACAATAGACCCACTTCCTTCCAATGGGCACTTCAGGTTTACAGGCCCTCATGCACGTCTCTATCCAGGGACAACGTGGAGCCTCCCAATTTTTGGCTGCCCTGCCTAAGGGCTATACTACAATAGACCCACTTCCTTCCAATGGGCACTTCAGGTTTACAGGCCCTCATGCACGTCTGTATGCAGGGTCATTGGTGAACCTCAAAATTTTGGACTGCCCTGGCAAAGGAAAATACTACAAAGACTCAGTTCCTCAAAATGGGCACATTAGACTCAGAGGCCTTTATGTACGTCTCTTCTCAGGGACATCGGAGTGCCACACAATGTTTTACGTAAAATCTTTCATGTATTGATCTCAAAAAGTAACATACATTAGCTCTATCTCACTATTGGGTATGTGCCCTTAACATTTCCGCCATGAAAATTCATTTTGGTGTCATTTTGGAAGGTTTTCTGGTGAGTCCGTAAAAATGGCGTAAAACGCGGACAAAATTGTTCACAGCTGTGACTTTTGAGTGATAAATGCTTCAAGGGGTCTTCCCCATGCTGTTGCCATGTCATTTGAGCACTCTTCGGAGACTTTTGTGCCATTTTTAGGGTTTCTACATGCTGCCGGTGGTCATTTCACAAAAATACTCGGGTCTCCCATAGGATAACATTGGGCTAGGTGCTTGGGCCGAGTACACGAGTATCTTGGGAGGCTCAGCCCGAGCTTCGAGCACCCAAGCTTTTTAGTACTCGCTCATCACTACTCTTAGTGCTACATCCACTGATTTTGTTCTATTTCACCAGGCACCTTTTTCAATTGTCTTAGTGCTTCAGTGCACTATATTCCTCACCTTATACAGTCACCCATCAGACAGGTAAATCCTTGCCGGTGTACTTACTATTGTGTGCATTTCTTCTGTTTATCCATTATGCCTCAATGATGCTATTCAAACTCCAGCATTTAATGATTTTACATCTAATTTCTTGTGTCTATAAGCAGTTAACATATAAATATGATACTTGTAATTTGAACGGTATATAAAATTCTACTTGTTACTATGTTGCCATAGCAACTGTTCCCATATCTACATACCACCATATCCTGGACTTGATATTTTGATCTGTTTTATCTGCATATATTTTGTATACGTTTATATTGTATATTAGGAATTACTGTATATACTTTCTTTAATTTTGATTATATGTTTGTATTTTCACTCTAGCGACTTGATAAAGACCCGGTGGGTCGAAACGTCGTTGGATATTTTTTCTTTTCCACGTTTCATTAAAAATTATTTCACGTTCAATAACGAGTGCAGTGAATTTATTCATACATCAAATTTTGATCTAGACATCCACACTGATGCAGCGGGGTCAACTGGTTTTGGTGCATATTGTTCTGGACAGTGGTGTCAAGATAGGTGGCCAGAGAGTTGGAGAAACAAGGGGTTAACACGAAACGTAGTCCTCCTTGAATTGTTCTCCATAGTGGTTTCTTGTGAAATTTGGTGCAATATTTTCCAAAACAGAAAAGTGAGATTTCATTGTGATAACTTGGGAGTTGTAGAAGCCATCAACAAACAATCAGCGTCTTCCCTGACTGTTGTTACTTTCCTACGTCATCTAGTGCTGCGCTGTTTAAAGTCAAATTGTCAGAATTGTCAGATTACAGCTGTACATGTCCCCGGTGTGTGGAATTCTGTGGCTGATGCCCTGTCTCGTTTTCAGTGGGACAGATTCCGTTCGTTTGCCCCGATGGCAGAGGTACAAGGCAAGAAGTGTCCGGATTTTCTATGGTCTCTGCCAGTGACACCGCATACGGTCTCATAGAACGGTCTGTAGGTGTAAGCACATGGCAGAGGTACAAGTCAGCATGGAGGGAATGGGAAGATTTGTGTGCTCTAGTGGGACATGATGCCAGGTTACATGACAATGTTTCCTTGTTGTTATTTTACATTAGCAGGGCCTTTGTAGACGGTATTTCATTGTCCAGTATAAATAGTAAAATGTCAGGATTAGCCTTTTGGTTTAAATTACATGACTTCACGGATTACACAAAGCATTTTTTAGTTAAGCAGGCCCTAAAGGGTTACAGGAAAAGTTGTAAGAAGACCAGAGATAAACGGCATCCAGTTTCTTTCCAGTTATTACAGCAGATACTGAGTGTACTAGGCTGAGTCTGTAGCAGTCCGTTTGAAGTGTTAAGGCTACTTTACACACTGCGATATCGGTCCCGATATCGCTAGTGTGGGTACCCGCCCCCATCTGTTGCTCGACACGGGCATATCGCTGCCCGTGCCGCACAACATCGCCCAGAGCCGTCACAAATACTTACCTGTCCGGCGACGTCGCTGTGACTGGCGAACCGCCTCCTTTCTAAGGGGGCGGTCCGTGCGGCGTCACAGCGACGTCACTGAAGCATCACTGAACCACCGCCCAATAGCAGCGGAGGGGCGGAGATGAGCGGGACGTAACATCCCGCCCACCTCCTTCCTTCTGCATAGCAGCCGGGAGGCAGGTAAGGGGAGCTTCCTCGTTCCTGCGGCGTCACACGTAGCGATGTATGCTGCCGCAGGAACGAGGAACAACTTTGTTACTGCTGCAGTAACGATTTTTAAGAATGGACCCCCATGTCGCCGATTAGCGATTTTGCACGTGTTTGCAACGATGCAAAATCGCTTATCGGTGTCACACGCAACGGCATCGCTAATGCGGCCGGATGTGCGTCACAAATTCCGTGACCCCAACGACTACGCATTAGCGATGCCGCAGCGTGTAAAGCCCCCTTCACTCTTTAGTTGTGCATTCACACTGGCCTTTTTTGGAGCTTTTAGAATCAGCGAGTTAGTGTCGAGTAGCTCCACCAGAAGTGGGGGTCTACAAGCCGAGGACGTGCATCAGTACACAGACAGATTGGAATGTTTTCTGGCAAAGTCAAAAACTGATCAACAGGGTAGAGGAAAATGGATCACATTGTTTCCTTTAAGCGGTTCCAAGGCCTGCCCGGTCATCTGTTTTAGAAACTATGTCTCAAGAAGGCCAAATATCCAAGGTTCATTACTAATTCATGAGGATTGTAAGTCATTGTCACAATTTCAGTTCACAGCAGTTCTTAAAAAATGCCTGGTAATTTTGGGGGAGTCTCCAAATTTATTCACTTCACACTCATTTAGGATAGGAGCAGCAACAGAAGCTGCTAGATGGGGTTTAGGGCCTGACATAGTTAAGAAAATCGGGAGATGGGAATAGAGCAGATTTAAGAGCTACATTAGAATGTATTTATTATAAATGGCGTACATGTACAGTTTGGTAATCTTATAGTAGTTGTGTCTTCATTTAGATAATTGTGTGGTAATTGTGTTTTTGTTTTAGCTGAACAGCATTGCCTGGTTTGGATCATGGGACATTCATTTCTTTTTTCGGGGGCCTTGCGCGCAGCAGTCAGGCCTAATGGCAGACAGTTGGGGTTCCCCAGTTCCTAGGCACGGGTGAGATGGATAGGAAAAAGGGGAATGCAGTGGCATCAGCTGCTAAAAGAAATCCAGTATCATGTGGAGTTCTACCGCCCCCCGGACGTCTTACTTATCCATTTAGGTGGTAATGATTTAGCAATAAGAACATCAAGACATTTGGTTAGGGACATAAAGCTCCATATGTTGAATTTATGGAGGCTTTACCCAGAAACAGTGGTGGTCTGGTCAGATATAGTAGCTAGACAAATGTGGAGAACAGCGCGATCAGTGGCTCGTATCAATAATACAAGGATAAAGGTTAATTTAATAAATAACAAAATTTCTGTTGGAAAACGGAGGGGTGGCCATACATTACCAAATGCTTAAAGATACAAAGGAACATTTTTGGAGAGATGATAAGGTACATCTTAATGACATTGGCATTGATATATGGATGTTGGGAATACAAGAAGGAGTAGAAGGAGCCATTAAGTTGTGGAGGAACTCACTCTTGTAAGGTGTCACAAGAGCGAGTCTTGGCGGGATGTGGTTGTTTAAACCCCCTCTTTGTTGGTTGGAGAATTATGTGTTTAATGGGGTCCCTGGGCCAGAGCTCAGTGGACAGTGGAATATGGGTCCCTGGGAAGGAGCTCAGCGGACACAAGGAAAAATGATCAAGGGGTATACCCAGATTCCCCCCTTTGAGGTAGGTGTACACGGCGGAGGGGGATATCGGGCTGGGACTTATCACAACCACATCTCTGGGCCGATAATCTTGTTTTTCTTGTTGATGTTTTTTCTTATAAAATCAAGGGCTGCTGTGGCCAAAATGTTAATCCATGTCACGCAGTGTGGTGTCTTATTTTATTAGGTTACCAGGAGCGCAATTCACAAATCCATTAGTCAAGCAGAGTGAAGGCAAATAGCTGTAACGTACATGACTGAGGTAGTGAGAGATCTAGGAAAGGGTTAATGAGTAAGGGGTGGGCTTTTACCTAAGAAATGTGGTGGTGGGGTCAGCGAGCAGGAGGATGGGGGCAGGGGTCATATAAGGAAAAGGTCCCATATGAAGGAGTCATTCCTTTGTTCTGGACTCCAAGACTGAAATAGCAGTTGTCCCGCCCACCCACCCTATAATAAAGGGAAATGTATCAGTATCAGGATTTAGCAACATTGTCAATATTCTAACAATGTTATTGGCATTCAACATCATCAGTATTTTATCAACATTATTAGTATTGTATCAACATTAATAGTATTGTATCAATGTTATCAGTACTTATCAACATTATCAGTAATGTATCCAAATTGTCAATGTTATATCAACATATTAATATTATATCAACATTTTAATATTGTATGCTACAGCAGCAGTTGGCGGCGGGATGTGGTTGTTTAAACCCCCTCTTTGTTGGTTGGAGAATTATGTGTTTAATGGGGTCCCTGGGCCGGAGCTCAGTGGACAGTGGAATATGGGTCCCTGGGAAGGAGCTCAGTGGACAGTTGAATAGATGGGTCCCTAGGGAGGAGCTCAGCAGACACAAGGAAAAATGATCAAGGGGTATACCCAGATTCTCCCCTTTGAGCTAGGTGTACACGGCGGAGGGGGATATGGAGCTGGGACTTATAACAACCACATCTCTGGGCCGATAATCTTGTTTTTCTTGTTGATGTTTTTTCTTATAAAATAAAGGGCTGCTGTGGCCAAAATGTTAATCCATGTCACGCAGTGTGTGGTGTCTTATTAATTAGGTTACCAGGAGCGCAATTCACTAATCCATCAGTCAAGATCTTAGCAGAGGGTGAGATGGGTGGAAAGAATGGAGTGGGAGATGAATAGTTCATCACAGGGTTTAGGGATCAGAGGGGTAAGTAGAAAGTGAAGTATTATACGGGTGAGAGTGAGGAGAAACACAAACATTGTTTAAAGTGACTATGCGTCCGATTACCTTCCGGTCAATTCCGGCCCTATTCTGGCCTAATGCATTTTCTGCACACTTGTAGATCCATATGCCAACAATGTCTAAGCCGACATTGTGGTACAGATATACAGTTAGGTCTAGAAATATTTGGACAGTGACACAAGTTTTGTTATTTTAGCTGTTTTCAAAAACATGTTCAGAAATACAATTATATATATAATATGGGCTGAAAGTGCACACTCCCAGCTGCAATATGAGAGTTTTCCCATCCAAATCGGAGAAAGGGTTTAGGAATCATAGCTCTGTAATGCATAGCCTCCTCTTTTTCAAGGGACCAAAAGTAATTGGACAAGGGACTCTAAGGGCTGCAATTAACTCTGAAGGCGTCTCCCTTGTTAACCTGTAATCAATGAAGTAGTTAAAAGGTCTGGGGTTGATTACAGGTGTGTGGTTTTGCATTTGGAAGCTGTTGCTGTGACCAGACAACATGCGGTCTAAGGAACTCTCAATTGAGGTGAAGCAGAACATCCTGAGGCTGAAAAAAAAGAAAAAATCCATCAGAGAGATAGCAGACATGCTTGGAGTAGCAAAATCAACAGTCGGGTACATTCTGAGAAAAAAGGAATTGACTGGTGAGCTTGGGAACTCAAAAAGGCCTGGGCGTCCACGGATGACAACAGTGGTGGATGATCGCCGCATACTTTCTTTGGTGAAGAAGAACCCGTTTACAACATCAACTGAACTCCAGAACACTCTCAGTGAAGTAGGTGTATCTGTCTCTAAGTCAACAGTAAAGAGAAGACTCCATGAAAGTAAATACAAAGGGTTCACATCTAGATGCAAACCATTCATCAATTGCAAAAATAGACAGGCCAGAGTTAAATTTGCTGAAAAACACCTCATGAAGCCAGCTCAGTTCTGGAAAAGTATTCTATGGACAGATGAGACCAAGATCAACCTGTACCAGAATGATGGGAAGAAAAAAGTTTGGAGAAGAAAGGGAACGGCACATGATCCAAGGCACACCATATCCTCTGTAAAACATGGTGGAGGCAACGTGATGGCATGGGCATGCATGGCTTTCAATGGCACTGGGTCACTTGTGTTTATTGATGACATAACAGCAGACAAGAGTAGCCGGATGAATTCTGAAGTGTACCGGGATATACTTTCAGCCCAGATTCAGCCAAATGCCGCAAAGTTGATCGGACGGCGCTTCATAGTACAGATGGACAATGACCCCAAGCATACAGCCAAAGCTACCCAGGAGTTCATGAGTGCAAAAAAGTGGAACATTCTGCAATGGCCAAGTCAATCACCAGATCTTAACCCAATTGAGCATGCATTTCACTTGCTCAAATCCAGACTTAAGACGGAAAGACCCACAAACAAGCAAGACCTGAAGGCTGCGGCTGTAAAGGCCTGGCAAAGCATTAAGAAGTAGGAAACCCAGCATTCGGTGATGTCCATGGGTTCCAGACTTAAGGCAGTGATTGCCTCCAAAGTATTCGCAACAAAATATTGAAAATAAAATATATTTTTTTTTGGGTTTGGTTTATTTGTCCAATTACTTTTGACCTCCTAAAATGTGGAGTGTTTGTAAAGAAATGTGTACAATTCCTACAATTTCTATCAGATATTTTTGTTCAAACCTTCAAATTAAACGTTACAATCTGCACTTGAATTCTGTTGTAGAGGTTTCATTTCAAATCCAATGTGGGGGCATGCAGAGCCCAACTCGCGAAAATTGTGTCACTGTCCAAATATTTCTGGACCTAACTGTATAGTGTTAGGAAGGTACTCAGGTGGATCACAGAAGGAAGGGGCTGGTGCTCTTCTTAATTACTTAAATCAAAAATGACCCAGCTGTTGGATAGCATAGGCAGAGATAACAGGGGGTCATAAAGAAAAATGAGAATGGGGGTTCATGGAGTGGTCAGTTACAGACATACCAAAAGCACAGAAAGCAGGGTACACAAAGAAAGGCAATTCATGGGAAAGATGAGTAGTTGGCAGACATACCTGTGAATAGAGCAGACATGATGATTAGATGATGAAGAGTAGAGATGATGAATGAATAAGTGCATAATCTAGATTTCTGGCCTAATTCATTTTCTGCACACTTATAGATCCACACGCGATAAACAAGGGTGTATACGGCTGTACGCAGGGGTCTGTGTATGTGTATATGGCTGTATGCAGGTGTCTGTAAATGTACACAGGTGTCTGTGTATGCGGCTGTACGCAGGTGTCTGTGTATGTGTATGTATGCAGGTGTATGTGTATGTGGCTGTACGCAGGTGTCTGTGTATGTGTATACGGCTGTACGCAGGTTTCTAGGTGTATACGGCTGTACGCTGTGTGTTTGTGTATAGGCTGTACACAGTGTGTATATGTATATGGCTGTTCGCTGGGTGTACGTATCTCTATGCTGTGTATATGTATGTGTATACGGCTGTACCCTGTGTGTGCACGTCCATGCCGTGTGGGAGTACAATGCTGCATATGTGTTTACATCTCTGTACTGTATGTTTACATGTCCGTGTTTCTGAGGTTGTGTATGTGTGTAAGATGCCTGTATGTAAGGCTGTGTGCCCACCATCAGGGTTCACAGCATTTTGGATTCAGAGTGTTTTTGCTACATTGTACAGTACAAGCACAGTGGATGGGATTTCTAGAAATCCTATGCCCACTGTGCGTGTACAGCCCACAGCGAAAACTGACGTGTGGTGCGGCTTCCCGAGCCCTGGCATGTCAATTTTTTGCTGTGTAGCCACAACTGTCTCCATAGAGAGAGCAGAAGAGAGAGACCAAGCGGCCCAAATCCTGACTGTAGGCACAGGTCGCTGTGGTACCTACGGAGAGCACTAGTGGCCCCGCAGGAGAGGACATGCTGTTTCCAGGACACACCATGTCTAGACCGTGGTCACGTAGCCTTATAGTGTATTGTGTATGTGTAAGACGTATCTTTAGGGCACAACACTAAATCTAAACAGGTGAGTGCCCACCATCAGGGGTCCTCACGGTCTGGACGTGGCATACTTTCTCTGGTGGAGACGCTAGTCTCCTGGGCGGGAGATCGCGCTGTCCGTGCCCACCATCAGGCGTCCTCGCAATCTGGATGCAGCATACTTTCTTTGGTGGAGACGCTAGGCTCTTGGCAGGAGATCGCGCTGTCGGTGCACACCATCAGAGTGACTGTCAGTTAATTTTCATTGTATTCTCCCGCTCAGAGCACTAGAATCACTATTAGAATAAATTGACATGCTGAGTGTAGGAAAGGAGTGCCACAGGTCAGTTTATGGAGCGTCTAAAAGAAGCCCAGGGAGCCGGAAATTTCTATAATCCCACCCACCGTGCCTGTACTGTACAACACAGCATTTTGGACTCAGTGAAAACACTCGAGTCCAAGACGCTGCTGACACTAATCGTCGGTACGCAGTCCTAAGAGCTCACATACAGTTAGGTCCAGAAATATTTGGACAGTGACACAATTTTCGCGAATTGGGCTCTGCATGCCACCACATTGGATTTGAAATGAAACCTCTACAACAGAATTCAAGTGCAGATTGTAACGTTTAATTTGAAGGTTTGAACAAAAATATCTGATAGAAATTGTAGGAATTATACACATTTCTTTACAAACACTCCACATTTTAGGAGGTCAAAAGTAATTGGACAAATAAACCAAACCCAAACAAAAAAATTTTATTTTCAATATTTTGTTGCGAATCCTTTGGAGGCAATCACTGCCTTAAGTCTGGAACCCATGGACATCACCAAACGCTGGGTTTCCTCCTCCTTAATGCTTTGCCAGGCCTTTACAGCCGCAGCCTTCAGGTCTTGCTTGTTTGTGGGTCTTTCCGTCTTAAGTCTGGATTTGAGTAAGTGAAATGCATGCTCAATTGGGTTAAGATCTGGTGATTGACTTGGCCATTGCAGAATGTTCCACTTTTTTGCACTCATGAACTCCTGGGTAGCTTTGGCTGTATGCTTGGGGTTATTGTCCATCTGTACTATGAAGCGCCGTCCGATCAACTTTGCAGCATTTGGCTGAATCTGGGCTGAAAGTATATCCCGGTACACTTCAGAATTCATTCGGCTACTCTTGTCTGCTGTTATGTCATCAATAAACACAAGTGACCCAGTGCCATTGAAAGCCATGCATGCCCATGCCATCACGTTGCCTCCACCATGTTTTACAGAGGATGTGGTGTGCCTTGGATCATGTGCCGTTCCCTTTCTTCTCCAAACTTTTTTCTTCCCATCATTCTGGTACAGGTTGATCTTAGTCTCATCTGTCCATAGAATACTTTTCCAGAACTGAGCTGGCTTCATGAGGTGTTTTTCAGAAAATTTAACTCTAGCCTGTCTATTTTTGGAATTGATGAATGGTTTGCATCTAGATGTGAACCCTTTGTATTTACTTTCATGGAGTCTTCTCTTTACTGTTGACTTAGAGACAGATACACCTACTTCACTGAGAGTGTTCTGGACTTCAGTTGATGTTGTGAACGGGTTCTTCTTCACCAAAGAAAGTATGCGGCGATCATCCACCACTGTTGTCATCCGTGGACGCCCAGGCCTTTTTGAGTTCCCAAGCTCACCAGTCAATTCCTTTTTTCTCAGAATGTACCCGACTGTTGATTTTGCTACTCCAAGCATGTCTGCTATCTCTCTGATGGATTTTTTCTTTTTTTTCAGCCTCAGGATGTTCTGCTTCACCTCAATTGAGAGTTCCTTAGACCGCATGTTGTCTGGTCACAGCAACAGCTTCCAAATGCAAAACCACACACCTGTAATCAACCCCAGACCTTTTAACTACTTCATTGATTACAGGTTAACGATGGAGACGCCTTCAGAGTTAATTGCAGCCCTTAGAGTCCCTTGTCCAATTACTTTTGGTCCCTTGAAAAAGAGGAGGCTATGCATTACAGAGCTATGATTCCTAAACCCTTTCTCCGATTTGGATGTGAAAACTCTCATATTGCAGCTGGGAGTGTGCACTTTCAGCCCATATTATATATATAATTGTATTTCTGAACATGTTTTTGTAAACAGCTAAAATAAAACTTGTGTCACTGTCCAAATATTTCTGCACCTAACTATATGTGATAGGGAATTTCATTTGTCTTTCCATGTTTATGAACAGAAAAGTGAAATGAACCCCTGCACTGTGACGTAGCTATATCACCACCTTATGGCCTCCTTCACATGTCTGTGTATCTGGTACATGTTGTATCTGTTTTTTCATGGTTACTACATGTACCCATTACAACCTGTGGTGCTGCTCGCATGTCCGTCTGTTTACACAGACCATATGTGATCCCTACGGAGACATCTGTTTTTTTTCCCAGGAGCGCACATGACAAGAGCCAATAGAAGTCTATGGGCCCGTGAAAAACACGTACACCACACAGATGGCATAAGAGTATAGTCCGTGTGCCATCCGTGTTCCGTACGAGTTTAACATTGAAAATATAGGATAAGCTTTGTAATTGCTGTATATGTAGTTAGCTGGGTTATAGTACTGTATTTATATTGCAAGTGTGGTTTTGCTCCTATATCAATATAGTAAACTCAGTTATGGTACCATATTTAACTCCTTCATGACCGGACGATTTTTCGCTTTCCGTTTTTTTTTTCGCCATTCTTTTTCCGAGACACTTTTTTATTTTTCAGTCAATATGGTCACATGAGGGCTCATTTTTTGCGGAACGAGCTCTACTTTTAAATGTAACCATAAGTGTTACCATATAGTGTACTGGAAAACGGCAAACAAATTCCAAATGCAAAACAAAATGGCAAAAAAAGTGCGATAGCACTATTGTTTTTGAGATATTTTGTTCACTGTGTTCACTATATGATAAACCTGATGTCTGGGTGTGATGCCTCACGTCAGTGCGAGTTCGTAGACACCAAACATGTATAGGTTTACTTTTATATAAGGGGTTAAAAAAATCGGACGTTTGTCCGAAAAAAGTGGCGCACGTTTTACGCCATATTCCATGATCTGTAGCGTTCTCATTTTTCGGAATCTATGGCTCAGTGATGGCTTATTTTTTGCATCTTGAGCTGACATTTTTAACTGTACCATTTTTGCACAAATGCTACGTTTTGATCGCCTGTTATTGCATTTTGCGCAAAATTTGTGGCGACCAAAAAACGTAATTTTGGCATTTGGAATTTTTTTGCCGCTACGCCGTTTACTGATCAGATTAATTGATTTTATATTTTGATAGATCGGGCATTTCTGAAAGCGGCGATACAATATGTGTGTATATTTTTTATTTTTTTTAACCCTTTCATTTTCAATGGGGCGAAAGGGAGGTGATTTGAACTTTTAGGGGTTTTTTTTATTTAATTTTTTAAAACTTTTTTTTTTACTTTTTTTTATTTTACTACATGGATCAGCAATCCGATCACTCTGCCATATCTGCTGATCACAGCTATAAAGCTGTAAACAGCAGATACGCTCATTTTCTGCTTCACTTGGCTCCGGGCCGAGAGAAACCGAAAGTAATTCATGTGAGCTACAGGAGTAATCACATGACCCTGTGGTACCATGACAAACACCGGACGTCACGTGAGCACGTCACATGACTTCCGGTATCGGCCGGGAAGTAAATGTTTACCGCTGATGCCGTTATAATGGTGCTGTCACATATTGACGGTGCCATTTAAGAGGTTAAATGGCACAAGCAGATAACGATTCTGCTCAAGCCTAGCAGGCACACATTGCAGCTGTGAAAATCAGTTGAGATGTGCGCCGATCGCTGCATGCTGCCGGCGGCAGACCGCGGGCAGTAACACTATGACTGCTAGGACGTAATATTATTGCCCACGGTTGTTAAGGGGTTAAGCAGTAAGCTTAGTTCTGCTACTATGTCTATGCATTAAACTTGTTCTGTTCCCGTAGCTATTTAGGAGGCTTGGTGTCCTGTTGCGGTTTCTATGTAGTAGACTGAGTAAGTACGATTTTGTTCCTGTATGGGTACAGCAAGCTCAGTTCTGCTCATATATCTCTGTAGTAAACTTGGTTCTGGTCCTGTATCTCTGCAGTAAGCTAGGTTCTGCTCCGATATCTCTGTAGTAAGCTTGGTTCTGCTCCCATATCTCTGCAGTAAGCTCGGTTCTGCTCTCATATCTCTGTAGTAAGCTCAGTTCTGCTCCTTTATCTCTGTAGTAAGCTCAGTTCTGCTCCCATATCTCTGTAGTAAGCTTGGTTCTGCTCCCTTATGTCTATAGTAAGCTCGGTTCTGCACCCTTATCTCTGTAGTAAGCTTGGTTCTACACTCTTATCTCTGTAGTGAGCTCAGTTCTGCTCCCATATCTCTGTAGTAAGCTCAGTTCTGCTCCCTTATCTCTGTAGTAAGCTCAGTTCTGCTCCCTTATCTCTGTAGTAAGCTCATTTCTGCTCCCTTATCCCTGTAGTAAGCTCAGTTCTGCTCCCTTATCTCTGTAGTAAGCTTGGTTCTGCACCCTTATCTCTGTAGTAAGCTCAGTTCTTCTCCCTTATCTCTGTAGTAAGCTCAGTTCTGCTCCCTTATCTCTGTAGTAAGTGCGGTTCTGCTCCCATATCTCTGTAGTAAGCTCAGTTCTGCTCCCATATCTCTGTAGTAAGTTCGGTTCTGCACCCTTTTCTCTATAGTAAGCTCGGTTCTGCTCCCTTATCTCTGTAGTAAGCTCAGTTCTGTTCCCATATCTCTGCAATAAGCTCAGTTCTGCTCCCATATCTCTGTAGTAAGTGCGGCTCTGCTCCCATATCTCTGCAGTAAGCTCAGTTCTGCTCCCTTATCTCTGTAGTAAGCTCGGTTCTGCTCCCATATCTCTGTAGTAAGCTTGGTTCTGCTCCCATATCTCTGTAGTAAGCTTGGTTTTGCTCCCATATCTCTGTAGTAAGCTTGGTTCTGCTCCCATATCTCTGCAGTAAGCTCAGTTCTTCTCTCATATCTCTGTAGTAAGCTCAGTTCTGCTCCTTTATCTCTGTAGTAAGCTCAGTTCTGCTCCCATATCTCTGTAGTAAGCTTGGTTCTGCTCCCTTATCTCTATAGTAAGCTCGGTTCTGCACCCTTATCTCTGTAGTAAGTAGAGATGAGCCACCCCCCTAGAGTTCGAGTTCGGTTCGGTTCGCCAAACTCTCGAACCCCATAGGAAACAATGGGAGGCAATCACAAACACATAAAAACACATTATAAATGTACACATACAGTTAATAAACATTGCCATAACACTTACCTGTCCCCGCGATCCGTCCTGCACTCTGTCTCCCGCAGCTTTCCCATCGGATAATCGCTGCGTCCTCCCGGTAACCAGCAGTGATGACAGGACCTATCATGACATCAAAATAGCATGTGACCAGTCGTGGACCAGGCGTGGACGTCATGCTAGGTCCTGTCATTGCATCTCTCCGGTACATGGTGCATGTTTGGGTATCGCCGTGTACCGGCGACATGCTCTGGCACATGATCGACTCCCCGTTCTGCTTCCCCCTTCCGTTATTGCCTGGCTGACACAGCCGGTATATAACGGAGATCACTGTTGCCATAGCAATGCACCTGTTAGCGGTAACGTCACCGCTATCAGCCGCAGTGGCACAGGAATCACGTGATCGGAGCACCGTTGCTATGGCAACCCATCTGTCAACGGTGACGTTACCGCTAACAGCCAGCAGCACTGAACATTCACGGAGTGAAAAGCCTGCACGGGGAGAAGCGTCTTTCTCCCATGCAGTGCTGCTGATGGAGCAGAGCTGCATGTGTTGAAGGAGAAAGAAGACAGAGGACCAGGGATCGTGGAGGGATAAGAGGGAGTAATAAACATGGAGTCTCTAAGTGTGTCTGTGAATTTATTTCTATTAAAGTATTTTTTCTCTGTGTGGTGTCTTTTTTTTAACCCTTTATAGGAGATTCTTAATGGCCGGGTCAAACTTGCCTGACATTAAGAATCTCTGGCTTAATACTAGCTAGTAAAACAAAGCTAGTATTAACTCATTATTACACAGCAAGCCACTCGGCTTCAGGGCTGCTGGAAGAGTTGGATACAGCGCCAGATGATGGTGCTTCTATGAGAGTGCCATTTTCTGGGGCCGCTGCGGACTACAAATTCACAGCAGAGGGGCCCAGAAACCTCGGGCTAACCTGTGCTGCGGATTCCAATCCCCAGCTGCCTAGTTATACCCGGCTGGACACAAAAATGGGGCGAAGCCCACGTGGTGTTTTTTTTTAATTATTTCATGAAATTCATGAAATAATTAAAAAAAGGGCTTCCCTATAGTTTTAGTTCCCAGCCGGGTACAAATAGGCAGCTGGGGGTTGGGGGCAGCCCATACCTGCCTGCTGTACCTGGCTAGCATACAAAAATATGGCGAAGCACACGTCATTTTTTTTGTAGTTTTTTTGGCAAAAAAAAATAAAAAATGCTTCCCTGGATTTTCCATTGCCAGTGAAGGTAACACCAGGCAGTGGGGGTTGGCAGCCAGTAGCTGCTTGGATTACCCTTAGCTAGCAAAACAAAAAATGCAGCGGGAGCCCATATATATTTTTTTAAATTATTTATTTAAATAACTAAAAAAAAAAGGGCTTCCCTGTATTTTGATTGCTGGACATCACAGTGCTGTAAAAATAAATCTTTAAAAAAAAGATGTAGCGCTCCGCGGTATTTTTGATTCTCAGCGCAGATAAAGCAGACAGCTACGGGTTGCCACCCCCATCTGCCTGGCGTTACCTTGGCTGGCAATCAAAATACAGGGAACCCCATTAATTTTTTTTATTAAAAAAAAGTTTAAAAAAAAATGACGTTGGGTCCTCCCATTTTTGATAGCCAGCTAGGCTAAAGCAGACAGCTGTAGCCTGAAAACCACAGCTGGCAGCTTTACCGTGGTTGGGGATCCAATGTGGTGGTCACCCCAGTCTCTTTTTTTATAATTAGTAAATAATAATTACAAAAGAAAAGTAGGGTCCCCCCCAAATTGGATCACCAGCCAAGGTAAAGCGGACAGCTGTGGTCTGGTATTCTCAGGGTGGGAAAGTCCATAGTTATTGGCCCTTCACAGCCTAAAAATAGCAGGCTGCAGGCACCCCAGAAGTGGTGCATCCACTAGATGTGCCAATCCTGGTGCTTCACCCCAGCTCATCCCATGTCCTGGTGCAGTGGCAAACGGGGTAATAAATGGGGTTGATACTAGCTGTAAGGTCACCTGACATCAAGCCCAGCAGTTTGTGATGTCATGGCGTCTATCACATACCCGACATCACAAACTGTCAGTACTAACAAAACAAATAGACAAAAAAAATGTATTTGAAAAAACACTCCCCAAAACATTCCCTCTTTCACCATTTTATTTTAAGGAAAAAAAAATAAGGGTGTCCCACGATGACTCTGGACCGTCTAGAATATGGGTGGACACGCTCAGGGAACGTATCCCCCATTTTCTAGGAATGCACACCCTCCATGTGAGGAGTGTGGGTGCAATGAATCTGCACCCACTCTCCCTGGGTCCACAGCAGCAGAGTCCATGTCGTAAGTGTTGCTACCAAAGCTGCAATGCCCTGCTCATGAGGTAAGGGCATGCCTAATCAGGAGAACTATTCTACATTTCCAAATATTGGTATTTGCTGATATTATTGCTATTCCACCTACTATATATTGGGGATAGGATCTTGGAGATGGAATACCCCTTTAAGTCCAGTTATCCAGCTGAATGAATACTAAACAACAGAGCTCACTATTTAGACATGTTTTCTTGTGGCGTATAACGGACTCTCATGTTTGGTAGTCGTTCAGCAGGGCAACTATAAAATCCAATACCTCCATTTGGAAATGTAGTATAGCTCTCCTGATCAACTATGTTCCTTACCTCATGAGCAGGGCATTGCAGTAGCTTACAGATGCATGGTTACCACCACTCACTGTGTCTGAACACAGGAAGCTGAGCTGATAGCCGCTCTGTGCATGCGGCAGCGTCTAATGTGAAGGAGGCGGCCGCAGGGGATCAACGCTGCACAGGTACCATGGGACACCGGGGAACACCGGTGGGGTTATAGGGGGTGACCTGGCAGGGCCTGGGGAGGAGTTTTCTGTGGTATGTGTCATGGCACAGGAGTAGGGTGAATGCGGCTGGCTCGCTGCTGTGTGCGCGCCATCTTTGATTTCCGGGAGGCTGTCGGTGGGGGGAAACTGTGGCGACACCGGGGGACCGCAGGGGACCGGGGAGGAGATTTATTTCCCATCTGACATGTTTGTTCATGCCAGATGGGAGATAAATAATTTTTTACCGGCACTGTCATTTACTGTAACGTGTTCATCGGTATACGGTGTATACCGGTGATCACGTGAGCGGGGACCGGAAAAACCGGCCTGAATCATGATCTCCAGGGTCTCAGCTACCCCCTGAAACCTCAGATATTTTCTGACGGTGGGGGGCACTATTCACTTATTTCTGCCTGCTGTTTATAAACGGCAGATCAAAATAAGGCCCTGTGCGCACTAGACGATGTTGCTGCGTTTTTAGCGGCGTTTTTTACCGCGTTTTTGAGCAGAAAACGCTGTGACATTGCTTCCCCAGCAATGTCTATGGGTTTTCATTTTTGCTGTCCGTACACTGCGTTTTTTTGTAGCTGCATTTTTGTGGTGACCACAAAAACGCAGCATGTCAATAATTTCTGCGTTTTTCACTGCGTTTTTCACCCATTGAGTTCAATGAGATGTTCAAAAACGCCATGAAAAACGCATATAGCTGCGCTTCTATGACTAAAAACGCAAGGGGTGGATACTAAAGTGACGTGTACAGGAAGAGGATTCCTTCTGTTGGTAAACACAGAAGCGTGAATCCTCCCGGTACCGCCACCGCAGCTTCCACAACTCGCCCGGTGCCATGTCAGCTCCCGTGCGGCGTCATGTCTGGGCGGGAGGTGGAGGCAGCGGCGAAAACAAAAGTGAACAGTAGAAAAAATGTCATACTCACCTGTCTGCAGACTCCCGGTGCCATGTCCGCTCCCAGCTCCTCTGCTGGTACCGCCACTTCGGCTGTGTGCAGTCTCCCCGGGCAGAGCGTCCGATGGATCTGGACCTGGCGCTGATCACCTGATGCGGCACCTGACGCGTCAGCTGATCGTAATTCTCGCGGTGTCGCCGGCTTTTTAGCGCCCGGCCGGCTTAACTTATCAGATGATCCTGCCGTCAGGAGACTTCATCAGCTAATTACCGGCAGCTCCTGCAGCGATGGGACAGGATCAGACTCTCATCTGATCGCTCCAGGAGCTGCCGGTAATCAGCACGGACGTGACTCAGTATTTTTTTTTTTTCTACTGATGCATCAGCTGATTGTATAATTGGCTTTTATACAATCAGCTGCTGTGTGATGTGATTCAGGCCTTGAACCTGACACATCATCTGATCGCTTTGCCTTCCAGCAAACCAATCAGATGATATTGGATCCGGATTGGACGGCGCAGGACCCTTGACCCAGGATACTACGGAGGGGGTTTCTTTATTTCATTAAAGATGGAGTCACTAATTGTGTTGTGTTTTATTTATAATAAAAATATTTTTCTGTGTGTTGTGTTTTGTTTTTTTTTATCTTTGCTAGAAATTCATGGTGGCCATGTCTAATATTGGCGTGACACCATGAATTTCGGGCTTAGGGCCAGCTGACAATATACAGCTAGCCCTAACCCAATTATTACCCAGCGAGCCACCCGTCACCAGGGCAGCTGGAAGAGTTGGATACAGCGCCAGAAGATGGCGCTTCAATGAAAGCGCCATTTTCTGGGGTGGCTGCGGACTGCAATTCGCAGCGGGGGTGCTCAGAAAGCTTGGGCACTCTGCACTGTGGATTCCAATCCCCAGCTGCCTAGTTGTACCTGGCTGAACTCAAAAATTTGGCGAAGCCTATGTCATTTTTTTTTAATTATTTCTTGAAATTCATGAAATAAAAAAAAAGGGGGCTTCCCTATATTTTTGATTGCCAGACGGGTACAAATAGGCAGCTGGGGGTTGGGGACAGCCCATACCTGCCTGCTGTACCTGGCTAGCATACAAAAATATAGCGAAGCCCATGTCATTTTTTTTTTTTTGGAGCAAAAATCTCCTGCATACAGTCCTGGATGGAGGATGCTGAGCCTTGTAGTTCTGCAGCTGCTGTCTGCTGTCCTGCATACACTAGTTCTGCAGCTGTCTGCTCTCCTGCATACAATGAAGACCATATTGAAGAAGGAAATGACATCAGACTTTTTTTTTTTTCTTCATCAACAATCTTTAATGCCATTGTTCAGTGATTAAAAACGCAGTGAGCAAAAACGCAGCAAAAACGCACCAAACCGCGGTAAAAACGCATGCGTTTTTGTCACGTTTTTTTGCCGCAGGTGCGGTTTTTTAGACAAAAACGCACATAAAAACGCAGCGGGAAAAAAACGCCTAGTGCGCACATACCCTTAGGCTTCATTCACACGACCGATCCGTTTTTGCGGTCCGCAAAAAACGGTCCATTTTTTCCACAGGTGCATCCGTGTTGCATCCGTTTCCGTTCCATAGACTGTCCGTATGTCATCCGTTTGTCATCCGTGTGCCTTCCGTTTTTTTTTTACGTACTGCAAAAAAACTGAAGGAGGGAAAATACATAAATTTACCCAGGATCCTTAGCTTCAACCTACATGAGGCGGTCACATGTTCACTCCAGTGCCATTTTCCACTGCTTTTCACAGCGTAGAGCACTCTGGTCATTTTCTTGTGCTTGTACACTTCATATCAGTCTTTTCTGTCATTATAATGGCAGAAAGAGACATAATGTCCCACTCTCCTGCATTTTGTAATTTTGCACCCTTTGGTGCCTTTCATGTGTCCCTAAGGGGTGCTTAGCCTTGTATTTACCAAAAAAAAAAGAATAAAATAAAAAAAAGAAAAAATGACGTGGGGTTCCCCCTATTTTTGATAGCCAGCTAGGGTAAAGCAGATGGCTGCAGCCTGCAGACCACAGCTGGCAGCTTCACCTTGGCTGGTAATCCAAAACTGAGGGCATACCCTGCTGTTATATTAAATTAAATAAATAACTAAAAAAAAAACACGTGGGGGTCCCCCCAAAATTGGATCACCAGCCAAGGTAAAGCGGACAGCTGGGGTCTGATATTTTCAGACTAGGGAGGTCCATGGTTATTGGACTCTTCCCAGCCTAAAAATAGCAGACCGCAGCCGCCCCAGAAGTAGCACATCCATTAGATGTGCCAATCCTGGTGCTTCGCCCCAGCTCATCCCGTTGCCCTGGAGCGGTGGCAAACAGGGTAATATATGGGATAATACCAGATGTGTAATGTCACCTGGCATCAAGCCCTGGGGTTCGTAAGGTCAGGCGTCTATCAGATACCCGACATCACCAACCCAGTCAGTAATAAAAAAAATAGACGACAAACACATTTTTATTTGAAAAAACACTCCCCATCACATTCCCTCTTTCATCAATTTATTAGAAAGAAAAACAAATCCAGGTCTGCTGTAATCCAAGGGGTTCCCATGACGATCCATACCATAGTCACTGTCCCAGTCAATGAAGAACAGAATGTTCCCCATTGGCTGGGAAAGCAATGCAGTGACCTGAGCTAACATCAATAGGTCAGTCCAGATCACTGCAGGGCATGACGAGTGCTGCTGTCAGGAGCGAGGTACATTACCTGCAGTGACGATCTCCTGCACTGCTGACAGCAGAGCTGTCACTGACTTCAATGACCGCCGCCTTCACAGCCAAGTATCGTGGAAGCCTGTGACGTCACCGCTAGTCACAGTCTCGGGTCGGCAGCGAGAGGAGATATGACAAGCGGCAGCCATGGAGGACAGTAACAGCGCTCAGGTCGGGAGGGCAGGACTTCATCACCACAGGTAAGCCGAGCGGGGTAATGTGTGCGGACTGCGAGGTGGGTGGAGCCTAGCGGGGTAATGTGTGCGGAGTGCCTTATCTCTGTAGTAAGCTCAGTTCTGCTCCCTTATCTCTGTAGTAAGCTCAGTTCTGCTCCCTTATATAGTTACATAGTTACATAGTTACATAGTTACTTAGGTTGAAAAAAGACCTAGGTCCATCTAGTTCAACCTTCCTCCACCAGTTCTACATTTAGTCACTAAGTCATTTATAACCAACAATGTTTTGTGTAGTGAGGAAATCATCCAGCCCTTTTTTAAAAGCTGTTATAGTATCTGCCATTACTACCTCTTGTGGTAGGGCATTCCACAGTCTGACTGCTCTAACTGTAAAGAACCCTTTCCTATTTAGGTGTCGGAATTGCTTTTCTTCCACTCGCAGTGAGTGCCCCCTGGTCCTTAGTATTGTTTTCGGAAGAAATAAGTCATGTGCCAGTCCTTTATATTGACCACACATGTATTTATACATATAAATGAGATCTCCTCTGAGACGTCTTTTTTCTAAGCTAAACATATCTAACTTTTTCAACCTGCCATCATATGGGAGGCCTTCCATTCCTTGTAATAGTCTAGTTGCCCGCCTTTGAACTGACTCTAACTTCTGAATGTCCTTTTTAAAATGTGGAGCCCAAAACTGGATCCCGTATTCCAGATGTGGCCTTACAAGTGATTTATAGAGGGGTAACAATACGTTGGGATCACGGGATCTAATCTCTCTTTTTATACACCCTAAAATCTTGTTTGCTTTAGCAGCTGCTGCTTGACATTGAGTGCTGCTGCTCAGCTTATTTGTAATGAGAATACCCAAGTCCTTCTCCTGTTCTGTAGTCCCGAGTTTACTTCCATTTAATGTATACGCAGCTATAGGATTACTCCGTCCTAGGTGCATTACTTTACATTTATCAACATTAAATCTCATTTGCCAAGTATCTGCCCATTCTGACATCTTATCCAGATCTTTTTGTAATATTGTACTATCCAGGTCAGTTTTTAATATCCTACATAGTTTGGTGTCATCGGCAAAGACTGACACTGTACTATCAATCCCATCCACAAGGTCATTAATAAAGAGAGTAAAAAGAATCGGTCCAAGCACAGATCCCTGCGGCACCCCACTGCTGACTATAGCCCATTTAGAGAATGTACCATTTATGACTACTCTTTGTTTCCTATCTTTTAGCCAATTCCTTACCCAGTTGCATATTGTGTCCCCTAGTCCTTGCTTCTGGAGCTTTAGTATAAGGCTATTATGTGGTACAGTATCAAATGCCTTTGCAAAGTCCAAATAAATCACATCAGCTGCATTACCAATATCCAGGTTTGAACTTACCCCCTCATAGAACCCCAACAGGTTGGTTAGACACGACTTATCTTTCATGAATCCATGCTGTTTGTCAGTTATCATATTATTTTCTGCAATATATTTTTGCATGTCATCCCTTAAAATGCCCTCAAAAACTTTGCATACTACTGATGTCAGGCTTACTGGACAGTAGTTGCCTGGATCTACCCTCTTACCTTTCTTAAATATCGGTACCACATCAGCAATCCTCCAATCCTGAGGCACCAACCCTGTTACAAGTGAGTCTAAAAAGATGAGATACAGCGGTCTGTCGATTACAGAGCTCAATTCCCTCAATATTCGTGCCATCTGGCCCTGGGGATTTGTCAATGTTTAATTTACTCAGACGTAGGCGTACTTCATCTTGTGTTAAATTAATTATATCGGGTGGTGGACTTTGATTTTTCACTTGTTGAATGATCCCTGGTACAGTCAGTTCCTTGGTGAATACAGATGAGAAATGCCTATTTAATATCTCAGTCTTTTGTTTGTCCTCTATAACTAACTTGTTATTATATTTTAAGGGTCCGATACTATCCTTTGTTTTCCTTTTGGCATTAATGTATTTATAAAAGATTTTGGGATTTATTTTATGTCATTGGCGATTTTTGTTTCAGTAGCTAGTTTTGCTTGTTTGATTTCTTTTTTGCATTGCCTATTGATATCTTTATACTCCTGCAATGCTATTTCTGTATTCTCAGCCTTTAAGATTTTAAACGCCCTTTGTTTTTGTTTTATTATACTTTGTACAGTCTTATTTATCCATAGGGGTTTCTTTTTATTCCTGGACATTTTATTACCAGAGGGTATACATTTTTTACAGGACTCTAGTAGTATATCCTTAAACTTACCCCATTTATGTTCGGTATCCCCAGTTACCATGACTCTGTCCCAATCTACACATTTAAGCTCTTCCCTTAATTTGTTGAAATCAGCTTTCCTAAAATTCCAGGTTTTAGCATTCCCCCTTTGAAATGTTCTATTGAATATTATGTCGAAGCTTACCATATTATGATCGCTGGTGCCCAAGTGCTCCCGGACCTGTAGATCTGAAATTGTATCCGGTCTATTTGACAGGACCAGATCTAGCAAATTATCTCCCCTGGTCGGTTCACCTACCATCTGAGAGAGGAAATGGTCTTGAATGGTAGATAAGAACTTACAGCTTTTAGCAGAACCAGAAGATTCTATGTCCCACTGTATGTCTGGATAGTTGAAATCCCCCATAATAAGAACCCGATTATTATTATTAGCTGCCTTTTCAATTTGTTCCAGCATTTCACCCTCTATTTGTTCAGGTATGTTAGGAGGCTTATAGCAAACTCCAATTAGCATTTTTCCATTATTCCCCTCCCCATGTACATTTACCCATACTGACTCTACATTGTTGCTGTTCCCCTCAATGTCATCATACAACACAGGTTTTAGGTTAGATTTGATAAATATACACACCCCACCACCTTTTTGGCCTTTCCTGTCCTTCCTAAATGTACTATAACCCTGTATGTTTGTCACCCAGTCATGGCTTTCATCCAGCCAGGTTTCCGTAATGCCCACCACATCATAATCCATGGTTGACATAAGAGTCTCCAATTCATTCATTTTGTTTGCAAGACTTCTTGCATTTGCCAGTAGACATTTAATTCTATTAACACCTTTATTACTCCTAGCCTCCCTACGTTCCTTGTATGTCCCATCCCCCCCTAATCCTTCATTGACCCCTACCGTCTCCCTGTCTCTATCTGCTCTATCTATCCCCTTATTTGCTCCACTACCCTCCCTCCCCCCCGATCCTAGTTTAAAAGCTCCTCCATCCGTCTGACCATTTTCTCCCCCAGCACAGCTGCACCTTCCCCATTGAGGTGCAGCCAGTCCCTACCGTAGAGCCTGTAGCCGACTGAGAAGTCAGCCCAGTTCTCCATGAACCCGAACCCTTCCTTCCTGCACCAATTTCTAAGCCACATATTTATCTCCCTAAGCTCCCGCTGTCTTTCTAGTGACGCTCGTGGCACCGGTAGTATTTCTGAAAACACCACCTTGGAGGTCCTGGACTTCAGCTTCTCTCCTAGTTCCCTGTAATCATTTTTAAGGACCTTCCACCTGCCTCTAACTTTGTCATTAGTACCAATGTGCACCATGACCGCTGGGTTTTCCCCAGCCCCACCCAGCAATCTGTCTATCCGATCCACAATATGCCGAACCCGAGCACCCGGCAGACAACACACTGTTCGGCATTCACGGTCTCGGCGACAGATGACCCTGTCTGTCCGCCTAATTATAGAGTCCCCTACCACCAACATCTGTCTGGGCTTTGCTGCACTCCTATTTCCCTCCTTCCTACAGCAGTTGTTTTCCTGGTTGCTAGGAGCAACATCCTGCTGTAGTGACCCTAGTCCAGGCCCTTCATTCCTAATATCAGCCAAACAGGCATATTTACTAGGTTGGGCCAGGTCAGGACTAGGCTCCCTGACACTTTTCCCCCTACCTCTTCTTCTAACTGTTACCCAGCTACCTACCTCTGGGTCCTGATCTTCCCCACTTCCACCCTCCTCCATATCACTGGCCCCAGCCAGAGAAAGCTCAGTGAGCTCTAAACTCCTCTCCAGGTTTGCAATGCCCCTTAGTGTTGCAAGCTGCTTATTTAGATCAGTTACCTTGGTTTCCAAATACGCAACATGCTTGCATCGAGTGCAGACATATTCACCCTCGAACGGCTGCTCAAGGCATGCATACATCTGACAAGATACACACCTGGTAGCATTGTCCATGGAGCACCTATCAAATGGGGATCAACAGTAAAGTAGAAAAACAAAGAGAGAAAAAAAAAAAAACGAAAGAAACCCAATGGGAAACGTATAAGGATAAATTCAAACTATGTTCTTGTGTCAAACTATGTAATTGTGTTGAAACTATGCACTTATCTTAAATTCAGCACTTTACTTCAGGTCAGCACCTCGCTCGCTCAGCACCTCGCTAGTACTGGCTGGTTTATATAGATGTACAGAAGCTGCTAGAAGCTTCTAGAAACAGGTGTGACTAATCCTACTAATTAAATCACAAGACTAACTTTTTTTTTTTTTTCCCTTTTCACAGAATCACAAACAGACACACAATTCCCTAATGAAATTCAACAATTACAGGTATCACCACTATGTAATTGTGTTGAAACTATGCACTTATCTTAAATTCAGCACTTTACTTCAGGTCAGCACCTCGCTCGCTCAGCACCTCGCTAGTACTGGCTGGTTTATATAGATGTACAGAAGCTGCTAGAAGCTTCTAGAAACAGGTGTGACTAATCCTACTAATTAAATCACAAGACTAACTTTTTTTTTTTTTTCCCTTTTCACAGAATCACAAACAGACACACAATTCCCTAATGAAATTCAACAATTACAGGTATCACCACTATGTAATTGTGTTGAAACTATGCACTTATCTTAAATTCAGCACTTTACTTCAGGTATCATCTCTGTAGTAAGCTCGGTTCTGCTCCCATATCTCTGTAGTAAGCTCGGTTCTGCTCCCATATCTCTGTAGTAAGTGCAGCTCTGCTCCCTTATCTCCACAGCAATCTCGGTTCTGTTCCCATATCTCTGTAGTAAGCTCACTTCTGCTCCCTTATCTCCACAGTAATCTCGGTTCTGTTCCCATATCTCTGTAGTAAGCTCCTTGCAGTTCCCATATCTATGTAGTCATCTTGGTTCTGTTGCAGTATCTATGTAAACAGTAATGCAGGCTTTACACACAGTGACATCGCTAGCAATGTCGCTGGTGAAAGCACCCGCCCCCGTCAGATGTGCCCGTGGCGCTGCCCGTGGCGCACAACATCGCTTACACCTGTCACACGCACTTACCTGCCTTGCGACGTCGCTGTGGCCGGCGAACCACCTCCTTTCTAAGAGGTCGGTTCGTTCGGCGTCACAGCGGCGTCACTAAGCGGCCGTCCAATAGAAGCGGAGGGGCGGAGATGAGCGGGCCTAACATCCCGCCCACCTTCTTCCTTCCTTATTGCCGGCGGCCGCAGGTACGGTGATGTTCCTCGTTCCTGCAGTGTCACACATAGCGATGTGTGCTTCCGCAGGAACGACGAACAGCATCATACCTGCAGCAGCAACGATAATCGGGATAGGAACGACTGGTCAACAATCAACGATTTGGTGAGTATTTTTGATCGTTAACGGTCGTTCCAACGTTTCACACGCAAAGACGTTGCTATCGAGGGCGGATGTGCGTCACGAATTCCGTGACCTCAACGACATCTCGTTAGCGTGTAAACCCCACTTTAGCGCGGTTCTGTTCCAATATACAGTATATGTACCAGTCTATTCATAAAGTCTGTTACCACTGCTGCTTTAATGCAGTGGCCAGAGATAAACAGACCAAAGGTGGGCCGACGCAACTTGAGGGCCACCTCATTATGATTGCCCCCCAGGCTAAAATGTGCCAGCCAGCCCCTTTATGTAATTGAGTCTCTTTTCCATTTAAAGGGGAACAAGGACTGGAGCTGAGTTCTTAGAGAAGAAGAGAGAGAAACATCCAACATCTCTGATTTGTGGTTATTTATTTTACTTAATGACCCAAATGTTTTCATTTCTGCCAGAATGTTAAGTATCGAGATTAATGGTCAAGTAATATAAAGGAGATCATCTGTGAAGAGTGCTAATTTGTGCTCCCTCGATGCCGTTCTAATACCCTTAATTGATGGATTATCTCTTAGGGCCACCACCAAATATTCCATAGTGATGATGTACCGCCCCCGTAGCAGCGGCCGAGCCGCTCGGATCCGGAACTGCGGTAGCTCGAGGGGTCTCTGGACCCGGGGATTCGCGCAGACACTCGAATAAAAGGGGGGGAAATGTACAAGGGATTTGGAAAGTTTGTGACGCCACCCACGGTGCATGGTAAGATATAGGGTACTACCGCTGCTGTTGGGGAAGCCCGGTAGTGGTGTAATGGCAGCAAGGTATGTTTAACCCCTCCGTGGGTAGGGGGTTTGTGCCCCGGGGCCCAATGATGACAGTTATGGAGTGCCATTGGGGAGGAAAGGGTGTTCTGCGTACTCACTCAGTCCAGGAATAATGACACCGACAGCTTGTAAACCAGAATTCTGAGTACCTCTGCAGCCAGGAGGGAGCACGTTGGGATCCGTGTCCTTGGTGTTGCTTGTTGGCCCATTGCCTCTTCCTTGGCACCATTTTGTTACTGTTGGACCCTCTAGCATAGAACTAGTCGGGTCCCGCTCACCCGTATGGCTAACGGAGGGAGCTTGCTCTCAGGGTTCACGCTCGGGATTTTCTGGACTGTATGTGGGAAAGTCCTAATCCCATCGGTGCGCTAGTACCCCGATTTTGGAGCGGGTGAGGGATGAATCTTGAAGGCTTCACCCCGTCGGGTAAATTACCGGGCTGCGTGAAGCTACTTTCCAGCCTAGGGTCCATGTACCCCGTCGTGCCCTGACCCTGCCCGGAGATGGTTCAAGGCCGCCTGCTGCCCTCCTCGGCAGATCCGTGCCCTTTGACACGATCTCCTGCGACTGGGGTTCCAGCTCCTACTAGGCCCAGACCAACGTCTGCCACTTAGGATCCAGGAGCCCAACTCCCACCCATGACCTCTCCTCTCAAGAGTCACTACACGCTGTCCTACTTTTGACACATCTCACCTCCCCTTACCAACCCCCCAAGTGGGTGGCCCTATTCCCTTCAGGCCCCACAATGGTGTGTCTGGTGGGTATGGTGTGAAGTGTTTCCCAGGGTTTTGATTGGCTAGGTTGTTAGCAACACCAAAGGACCAGGATCCGTAACCAAGAAGGGCGGATACTGTGCAGAATGGCCGAGTGCACAATACCCTGTGACGACCTGATAGGCCAGGGCGTCACATTGATGTATGTAGAGACGAAAGGGGACACCCCTGTCTCGTGCCATTTCGGATTTCCAGCGGCTCCGAAAGGGTCCCATTAATCTTTACTCTGGCAGTTGGTACCATATATAAAGCTTTTACTCTCGTCAACATATGTTCACCCAGACCCATCCTTTCCAGGGCCAAGAACATAAATCCCCACTGCACCCTGTCAAATGCCTTTTCGGCATCTACCGACATCTTCAGGTCAAGGGGTCACAAAGAACATTCTAAACACGGTGCACGGAGGAAGATCCGGGCCACTTAGCAACACCAGAGGGGACAGATCCCGGACGAGCTCCCCTCAGCGGCAGCGGACCCAGAGACTTGCTTCACCCAAGTGTCAGCGTCTGCTTACTGACTACACCCAAGTTAACATCCATATGAGTGTGTACGCTGCCCTCCCCTGCGTCCGGCCTGCACAACCATCCTTAATCCTCCACCATCAAAAGTCCTAGGGCCTCCCCTACCCGTAGAGGGAACGTTATCTGGCTGCCCCGCTCCATCTTCACCGGGTACTCCCATCGGCAGCAGCGGTACTCCCCTTACCGCGAACCACGGGTGGCATCACAAACTCTTATCCCCTGTAAATACACTCCTTTTACATTTCAGCAGCCGCAAGACCCCGGGTCCGGAGACCCTCTAGCCACAGCAAACTCCCGGACCTGAGCAGTTCGACTGCTTGCAGGGGCAGCACACCTCAAATTTCTGGCATTACGAACAGGATACGGACTGGGCCCATTAACCTGGGTGACGTGCGCCTTAGAATTCAAGCTGCGTTGTCAAAATCCCATTCCCGCCATTTTCCGTCATCTTTGGGCAAGATGGCGGCAGCAAGGGACTGGTCACCAGAGCGCGTTGCTCCTGGGACCGCGACCTGGATAGAGCAAGAAACAGAGCAACTCTGCAGGAGCATGTGTGACGCCCTGGCAAAACCAGGTAGTCACAAAAGTGTCCATCCTCCTTGTCACCACCAAAAATCCACATAAAAGCCTAGCCACCCCCTCATGATAATAAGGGCACACCAGTGGGCGGGATCAGGCGGATGAGAACGCCCACCTAGGGGTCATGAGGTGTCAGAGGCGGGAACACAACAGTCGAGTTTACGCAGGACAAGTGAGGAGTTCAAGTGGAAGTGTGGAAGAGGAGAGAGTGGAAGTCAAGTAGAGACTGTGCAGTGTAGTCAGGGGTAGGGGCCCTTGGACTTCCCGGCTAGGTGGCAGACAGTGAGCAGGGCCACAGACGACGGAGATCCGGTCGCAGGAGACCTAAAGTGGACTGGGGCAGGGTTGTAGCCCGCCGGTTCCGACAGCGGGAATCCGGTCTGGAGGCCATGCACAGTCGGGGTGCCTGGACCCTAAGACAAGGAGGGTTGCATGCCCCTTGTTAATTCACCAGCAGAGGACGAGGTTTCAGGTCTTGTTCTCCCGAAGCCCAGAGAGCGAAACGGAAGCCCAACATGGGGGATAGGGTGTCTGTCAGAACCCACAGAAATCCCAAGGGTCAGATTTCGCGGGCCACAGCTCCCAAATACATACAGAACCGGGAGTGGACTTCTCCGTTTCATGCAAAGTCGTCCAACAGGAGAGACAAACATAACGTGTAGGAGAGTTCACTAACCAGGTTGTGGAACCCGAATACAGCCTCCAACGGTAGCTGGTCATTGGCAACTTGGTTTACTACTGGACTTGTGTGAAATTTCTGAACTGTGAGTACAATTGTCCCCCGGTTCAACCTGGCGCGCCACCTCCAGCAGCCATCACTCGCGTGTACCGACACAGGGCCCCGGGACTACACCTCCCCTACCCGTGGAGGGGATCCCATCTAGCTGCCCCGTTCCACCAGCCCTGGGCGCCCCATCACCAGGCAGCAGCGGTGTCACCATCCCTCACCACAACCCACGGGTGGCGTCACAGACAAAATCCCCTGTGAATACCCCCTTTACGATGGTTGTGAGGACGGATGGCCGTGCGAGCCCGGGTCCGGTCACCACTCGAGCCACAGCAGTAACTCGGATCCGAGCAGCCCCAAAAGTGGCAGCGGCCACCACCTGCAACAGATGCAGACGCAGTTCCTCTATATCCTGGATCACTAGAGGGAAGAGATGAGGAGCCTGGCAGTGGCAGTGCGAGCCCGTCAGATAGAAGTCCCATGCGAGGAGTGGGTAAGCAGCTATCCAAACCCTGGTTGACCCAGACTTACCCAGCCGTGGGATCCGGTCAGGCTGCAGGCTGCAGGCCTTTCCTCCTGACCAGGTCACGACTAGAGATGAGCCACCCCCTAGAGTTCGAGTTCGGTTCGTCGAACGGTGCCCCATTCAACGAACCATTTGACGAACCGTTCGACAAACCTCTCGAACTCCATTGAAAACAATGGGAGGCAATCACAAACACCTAAAAATACCTAAAAACACCTAAAAACAAGGACAAATACCCATGCGAAAACTATATAGCTGGAAGAGGAAAAAGAGGAGGAGACACAGATATAGGCATGGCATGCCCTTCTAAAGTCATGTAAAACACAGCAAGGAGACTCCAAGCAGAGTCTCCCTTTTTTCCAAAAATTGGGCCACACACACCACTTCAGTGGCATCACTTGTGCCCCAGTTGCAAACTGGATGTGTTGATTTGCATCAAGCACATTCAAAAATACGCCAGCCTTAACTGTCCGGGACTTAACAGCGGATCCCAGGCACCCTGGAGACTTGGCGGTTCAGGTGACAGGTGAGCTGAACTTTTTTCTACACATTCAAAAATACGCCAGCCTTAACTGTCCCCAGGATGACACTGGGCAAGGTCTAGCAAAGTCTTTATGATCCCAGATCTGTTCATCTTGGATAATTTTTAAAAACACAGCAAGGGTTACTCCAAGCAATGTCTCCCTTTTTTCCAAAAATTGGGCCACACAGACACCCCTTCAGTGGCAGCACTTGTGCCCCTGTTGTACACTTCACAGGTAGATTTGCATCAAGCACATTCAAAAATACGCCAGCCTTAGCTGTCCCCAGGATGACACAGGGATAGGTAGCAAAGTCTTTGGTGAACCATGACTTGTTCATCTTGGCTCGTTTTTAAAAACACAGCAGGGGAACTCCAAGCAGAGTATCCCTTTTTATTCCAAAAATTGGGCCACACAGACACCCCTTCAGTGGCAGCACTTGTGCCCCAGTTGCAAACTTGACAGGTACATTTGCATCAAGCATATTCCAAATCCACAAGCCTTTACTCTCCCCAGGATGACACAGGGGTAGTAAAGTCCTTGTGGATCCATGACTTGTTCATCTTGATGAACGTTAGTCTGTCCACATTGTCACTGGACAGACGCGTGCGCTTATCTGTCAGCACACACCCAGCAGCACCGAAGACACGTTCTGAGACAATACTGGCAGCTGGACACGACAAGATCTCCAAGGTGTAAGTGGAGAGCTCAGGCCATTTTTCAAGAAGCCCAAATGAGCAAGGCTCCAGTTGCAAAGTCATGGCATTGATGTTCATTTGGAGATACACCTGTATCATCCTCTGCAGCCGTTGACTATGTGTCAAACCTCTTGTCTCTGTTAGCCTTGCAAAGGATGGTCTAAAAAAATTATGAAACGATTCAATAAAATTGCTGTTACCAGCAACAGATACGGTGCTGCTAGTACTGTTAGACTGTTGATGACGAGACCGTCCCATGTTTGTCAAGTTACAACTGGGAGATTCACTCCGTGCACCACTGGTGTTTGGTGGAAAAGCCGAGCTAAGATTGAGTAACAGCTTCTGCTGATACTCCTGCATACATGCGTCCCTTTCTATGGCTGGAATTATTTCACAAAATTTGGACTTGTACCGGGGATCTAATAGTGTGGTAACCCAGTAGTCAAATGTGACGACATGGACTCTCATGGGTTAAAGTTTCTTAACATTCAGCCAGACTATTGTTCTTATGTGTGCTAAGTCATGTTTGCTTAGCTATTGCTCTCCAGACTTTTCCAGTAATCATTGTATTGTAGTTGTGTATTGCTAATGTGATTACCTTAGTAGCCATTGTCTAGTCGGTGACTTGCCGACTCCATGTAGATATACTGAGTCTTTCTATGCACATCATTTAAATGAACATTATCCATGCAGCTTGAAATTCATCCAATGGGAGAAGCAATCTTGTCCAACCAATCGATGAGGACGCAGTGTATCCTAAGGGAAGGTTATGGCTATAAAAGGGACTTCTTTAAGCCACCAGGGTTGATGAAGGTTGATGGATGCTGATGGATCCAGTCTAAGCTCTTTGGAGCTGACTAGAGGTTCAGGATATCTTATGGCTTCAATCTAGGGACTCCGGTTCCGGTTGGAGACCATATCCACAGCCTAGGGATTTCGATTCCGGCTGCCAGGATTGTAACATCATACCAGGACTATCTAAGGAGGACACTCAGGTTGGGACAGTTCAGTCACCTGTTACAAACTTTTCAGACCTCAGCCAGCTTCCTAAATCTGGCGCTATTCCTTTCTCGGTGGGTGCCCGCCGAAAGCGGGGTGCTGCTGGACTGGAGTAAGTGGCCCTGGAACCTCTGAGGCATGGACATTCTAAATCCCTGGTGAGCCAGCGGAAGGGTGAGACTCTGTTGCCTGTTACATTTGTGTTTTGCTGGTTATGTGTTATGTGCCGTTAATTGTTTGGGGATCCAATAAAGTCTAATTATTGTGGTTCCCTCACCCTGTGTTGTCTGAGTACTGTAATGCCCACGGTTATGGAGGCCGGCGTTCAGTTGGGATGAGCCCTGAGCCACGCTGTCTTTCTAAAGGCGGCAGGTTTTAGTGGACGAGAGCACCCACTGAGCCCCGTGTCTCCACAATCATCACTTCTAATTTTGACAATCCGAAGGTCATGTTGTAGGTAGTGCAGCAAGAAGGCGCTCATGTGTCTTGTACATCCATGCGGACAAAGTCTTGCTGTGTTTGTGGCATAGAGGTGCAAACCGTTCTTTTTTCCTCTGACATCTGCCCCCAACCTCTTTCAACTGAAATTTGACCAAGGTCTCCCTCATCTGCTGAGTCTTCCATGTCCATGGACAGTTCGTCCTCCATTTCTTCATGTTCTCCTGCACCTTCCTCAACATTTTGCCTACTACCATGCGCCCTTGTTAATCCCTTTCCCCCATCGTCCCATGCCTGCCACCTTGGTGATGATGAACGTCTGGACCTTGGTGATGTTCCTGTCCCTTGCACATATGAATCCTCCTGTAGTTCCTCCCCTTCCTGTTGAACCACCCCCTGACTCCGAATAGTGTTTAGCGTGTGCTCCAGCATGAAAATGACTGGAATTGTCATGCTGATAATGGCATTATCAGCGCTAGACATATTCGTCGCCATGTCGAAACTGTGCAGAAGGGTGCATAGGTCCCTGATCTGAGACCACTCCATCAGGGTGATCTGCCCAACCTCTGCATCTCGTTGGCCCAGGCTATACGTCATGATGTATTGCACCAGTGCTCGGTGGTGCTGCCACAGTCGCTGTAACATGTGGAGAGTCGAATTCCAGCATGTTGGCACATCGCATTTCAGGCGATGAACAGGCAGGCCGAAAGACTTCTGGACTGATGCAAGTCGGTCAGCTGCGGCGGTTGAACGGCGGAAGTGAGCAGACAGTTTTTGTGCCCTGTGCGGAAGGCCATCTAGGCCGGGATAGTGTGTTAAAAAAAGCTGGACAACAAGGTTCAACACGTGAGCCATACAAGGCATGTGTGTCACCTTGCCCAGGTGAAAGGCCGCACCCAGGTTTGCAGCATTGTCGCACACAGCCTTACCTGGCTGTAGGTTGAGTGGAGACAACCATTTATGAAACTTGGACCGCAGAGCTGCCACAACTCAGCCGCTGTGTGACTCTTATTTCCAAGACATTTCAAACTAAAGACCGCCTGATGCTGTTGCGCTCTGCTGCCAGCATAGTAAGGAGGTGTGCGTGATACCTTGTGCGCAGTTACAACGCTGGTGGCCTGACCAGGCAGACTTGGGGCGGAGGTGGAGGACCCAGACGAGGTTGAGGAGGCAGAAGCATTGGAGGAACATATACATACAGAGGATTGACGCACAAGTCGTGGGACGGCAAGACTTGCTCAGCAGACCCTTCTCCATCTATCACCATAGTTACCCAGTGCCCAGTCAGCGACATGTAACGCCCCTTTCCATGCTTACTGGTCCAAGTATCGGTGGTGAAATACACCCGTTCACACACAAAGTTTGTGAAGGAAGTGGAGATATTGTGTGCGACATGCTGGTGTAGCGCAGGCACACCTTTCTTAGAGAACTAGTGGCGACTGGGCATCTGGTACTGGGGCACAGCAACGGACATAAGGTCTCGAAAATCCTGTGTGTCCACCAGGTGGAAAGGCAGCATTTCGGTAGCCAAGAGCTTACAGAGGGATAAAGTCAACCTCTTAGCTTTGTCATGGGTCGGAGGAAATGGCCTTTTATTTGTCCACATTTGAGGGACAGAGATCTGGCTGCTGTGTGTAGACGGTGGTGAGTAGTGTGTCCCTGGAAAAATGCAGGTTTGTGAGGAAAGTGCAGGCGTAGACATGATGTTGCCTTCACCCAACATTGGTGCTATCGATGTCTGAGAGAGCTGTACACCCACACTTGTTTCCCCTTCCAAACCAACTGACGACCTACCAAGCAAACTGCCTGTTGCGGTTACAGTGGTGGAAGGTGTGCGTGGAAAACCAGGTGTGACAGTTGTCACCACAGTCATAGAAGATGAAGAGAGCGCGGATGCACTGGAAGAGGCAGGCGGTGGTTGGCCCGCTACGCTAGGCCGCATTGCAGCACAGTGAGCTTCCCACTGGGAATTATGCTTGGTATTCATGTGATGATTCATGGAAGAAGTTTTCAAACTGGTGAGCTTTTTGCCTCTACTTATAGATTCCAACAAATTTTACAGATCACATGAGTTGGGAGATTGTTTGCAAGGTCAAAAAAGGACCAGGCTAGGCAAGGCTTAGAGGACATGCGACCTGCAGAGCCACCCCAACTTGTGCTCAGAGGCAGAGTGGTGGCTGAGGATGCAGTTGTAGACGTGCTACCAGTACTCCGACTCTGTCCAGGAAGGCGCAAGGTAACTTTGTCGTCAGTTGCATCCTCCTCCACCGCCTCTATTGACCTCCTCAAGTGCCTGACTGTGGGTTGACAGTAAGTGGGATCTAGAACTTCATCATCAAGCGTTATGTTTGCACTCCCCTTGCCCTCAGACCTAGGCTCTTCCTGGCCTGACCGAAGTTATCATCCCAATCTGGTATCTGCGTCTCATTGTCATCAGTGTGTTACTCATTGTCTACACCAACAGGTGTTACAGTTTGTGAATGAGGGTCTACATTATGCTCATAAACTTGGTCATCAGTGCCTGAGAGTCACAAAGCTTCTGGGCATCACTGCAGACCATTTCATGGTCTGTACTCACTGTAGCTTGGGAGCAGACCTCTGATTCCCAGGCTATAGTGTGACTGAACAGCTCTGCAGACTCAGCCATCTCTGTTACACCATACTGTGCAGGGCGGGTGGAGACTTGAGAGCTGGGAGAAAGCAAGTGTGATTGGGATGACAACTCAGAGGACTGTTTTTTTTATGTGGTAGTTGAGGTGGAGGTGAGGGCATTTGTTGGAGCACTTGAGATCCATTCAAGCATGTTCTTTTTTTGTACATCATCTACCTTTTATTACAGTTGTTCGGGTCCGTAAAAAAGGGAGCACATCGGATTGTCAACGGAAAGTAGTAAACATCTTTCTTTTGCTGGAAGATGGCTTATCTTCAGCAGATGTTAATGTAGCTTTGCCACCTTCCCCACGGACACAAACTTTTTTTCCTTTTCCAACATGTCTGTTCCCCTTTCCACTAGCATCTGTCCTTTTGCCACTCATTTTGTTATCGACAAGATTAGCCACTTAAAATGTGGTAGCAAAAATTGAGAGGTGGTGTAGATTGCAGAGGTGGTCTAGCTTTATTGACAGCTGAAGAACCAACACTGACTATCCCTGACAACACAACTATGGCCCTAAAACTGGCAGCACTGTTTGCTATAAAAATAACGTAGCAAAAAGGTGCATGAGGGTAGAATGCAGAGGTGCTGGGACACTAAATTAGTGGGACACTAAATTAGTATAGCAGACACTTTGTGGATGCCACTAAGTTTCAGAACTTTTTGCTATAAGAATAGCGTAGCAAAATGTGCTTGAGGGTAGAATGCAGAGGTGCTGGGACTTGCTTGGCACAAGTGGGACACTAAATTAGTATAGCAGACACTTTGTGGATGCCACTAATTTTCAGCAATGTTTGCTATAAAAATAGCGTAGCAAAATGTGCATTAGGGTTGAATGCAGAGGTGGTGGAACTTGCTTGGCACAAGTGGGACACAAAATTAGTATAGCAGACACTTTTTAGATGCCACTTATGTTCAGCACTGTTTGCTATAAGAATAGCGTAGCAAAATGTGCATGAGGGTAGAATGCAGAGATGCTGGAAATTGCTTGGCACAAGTGGGACACTAAATTAGTATAGCAGACACTTTGTGGATGCCACTAAGTTTCAGCACTTTTTGCTATAAGAATAGCATAGCAAAATGTGCATGAGGGTAGAATGCAGAGGTGCTGGGACTTGCTTGGCACCAGTGGGACGCTAAATTAGTATAGCAGACACTTTGTGGATGCCACTAATTTTCAGCACTGTTTGCTATAAGAATAGCATAGCAAAATGTGCATGAGGGTAGAATGCAGAGGTGGTGGGACTTGCTTGGCACCAGTGGGACACTAAATTAGTATAGCAGACACTTTGTGGATGCCACTAATTTTCAGCACTGTTTGCTATAAGAATAGCGTAGCAAAATGTGCATGAGGGTTGAATGCAGAGGTGCTGGGACTTGCTTGGCACCAGTGGGACACTAAATTAGTATAGCAGACACTTTGTGGATGTCACTAAGTTTCAGCACTTTTTGCTATAAGAATAGCATAGCAAAATGTGCATGAGGGTAGAATACAGAGGTGCTGGGACTTGCTTGGCACCAGTGGGACGCTAAATTAGTATAGCAGACACTTTGTGGATGCCACTAATTTTCAGCACTGTTTGCTATAAAAAATAGTATACCAAAATATGCATGAGGGTTTAGAATGCAGAGGTGCTGGGACTTGCTTGGCACCAGTGGGACACTAAATTAGTATAGCAGACACTTTGTGGATTCCCCTAATTTTCAGCACTGTTTGCTATAAAAAAAAGCGTAGAAAATGTGCATGAGGGTTGAATGCAGAGGTGATGAGACTTGCTTGGCACAAGTGGGACACAAAATTAGTATAGCAGACACTTTTTAGATGCCACTTATGTTCAGCACTGTTTGCTATAAGAATAGCGTAGCAAAATGTGCATGAGGGTACAATGCAGAGGTGCTGGAAATTGCTTGGCACAAATGGGACACTAAATTAGTATAGCAGACACTTTGTGGATGCCACTAAGTTTCAGCACTTTTTGCTATAAGAATAGCATAGCAAAATGTGCATGAGGGTAGAATGCAGAGGTGGTGGGACTTGCTTGGCACAAGTGGGACACTAAATTAGTATAGCAGACACTTTGTGGATGCCACTAATTTTCAGCACTGTTTGCTATAAGAATAGCGTAGCAAAATGTGCATGAGGGTTGAATGCAGAGGTACTGGGACTTGCTTGGCACCAGTGGGACACTAAATTAGTATAGCAGACACTTTGTGGATGCCAGTAATTTTCAGCACTGTTTGCTATACACCCAAGCTACATAAGAACAGCGACTGCCCGCCTGGACGCCCGATAGTGTCGGATATGGATGGGGTGTGTGAGGGGGTATGCCAGATTCTGGATTATTATCTTAAGCCCTTGGCTGCCTCCCTCCCATCCTACATCAAAGACACTACTGAGGCGTTAAAGAGATTAGATAATATCATGCTCGAGCCTGGGGCCATCATGGTGACTGCTGACATAGAAAGCCTATGTACGTCTATCGGTCACCATGATGGACTCAAAGCAGTCTCATATTTTTTGAATGCCAGTAACTTGGATAGGAAACTAATTGGGCTTCTACTTACCTTATTAGAATTTATTCTAACTCATAATGTTTTTACATTTAAGGGGGCCACGTACATTCAAAAGCAGGGTACAGCTATGGGGGCAGCCTGTGCCCCGGCTTATGCCAATCTTTTTTTAGGGGCATGGGAGAGGGAAATTTTCCTCACAGAACCAGACGTCAATATCCATAAAGTCAACAATTGGATGAGATATATAGATGATGTCTGGTTCCTGTGGGAGGGCACCCCGAACTAATTATCTGAATTTATTGGCAGGCTTAACAACAACTCTGTCAACATATTCCTTATATATCGGTCAGGCAGGGAGATTGAGTTCCTGGACCTCTTTATCAAAACATCTAACGAAGGTAGGCTTACAACTGAGATATACAGGAAGCCCACAGCGACTAACGCATTTTTGCATGCACAGTCATCACATCTTCCAGCGACGATTAATAGCATACCCTTTGAACAATTCCTCAGAGCCCGGAGGATCTGTTCCTCTGAGGAGACATTCTCGGTGCAGGCAGAGGACCTGACAGAGGTTTCTGCACCAAGGATATAGTAAACAAGTTACAGAATGCAGAGGTGCTCGGACTTGCTTGGCACCAGTGGGACACTAAATTAGTATCGCAGACACTTTGTGGATGCCACTAATTTTCAGCACTGTTTGCTATAAGAATAGCGTAGCAAAATGTGCATGAGGGTTGACTGCAGAGGTGCTGGGACTTGCTTGGCACCAGTGGGACACTAAATTAGTATAGCAGACACTTTGTGGATGTCACTAATTTTCAGCACTGTTTGCTATAAAAATAGCGTAGCAATAATTTGCATGAAGGTTGAATGCAGAGGTTGTGGGACTTGCTTGGCACAAGTGGGACCCAAAATTAGTATAGCAGACACTTTGTGGATGCCACTTATGTTCAGCACTGTTTGCTATAAGAATAGCGTAGCAAAATGTGCATGAGGGTTGAATGCAGAGGTGCTGGGACTTGCTTGGCACAAGTGGGACACAAAATTAGTATAGCAGACACTTTGTGGATGCCTTTAATTTTCAGCACTGTTTGCTATAAAAATAGCGTAGCAAAATGTGCATGAGGGTTCAATGCAGAGGTGGTGGGACTTGCTTGGCACAAGTGGGACACTAAATTAGTATAGCAGACACTTTGTGGATGCCACTAATTTTCAGCACTGTGTGCTATAAAAATAGCATAGCAAACATGGGCAGGAGGGTAGAATGCAGAGGTGCTGGAAATTGCTTGGCACCAGTGGGACAACAATGGAGTATAGCAGCCACTTTTTGGATACCATAAGTTTCAGCACTGTTTGCTATAAAAATAGCATGGCAAAAGTGGGCAGGTGGGTAAAGGGGCCGGGTTCTCTGGTTCAGTGGACAAGAAAGGAAGCCTCACTTTCTATCCCCCCTAATTGTGAAATGCAGCAAGGAATTCCCTGAGCTTAGGTACACAGACGCTGTTATCTGAAGCTGTATACAGCATTTCCATGGACCTACCTGTCACCTATGGCTCTGAGCCCCAGGAACTCAGCCCTGAAAAGGGCTGAAATAAACTTCTGTCCCTAATCTGTAGAGCGCTGTGTGTATAGTGTACACAGCAGGAGCGGCGACAGGAGCTGCGTGAGCGGTGACTATCACCTACACGCAGAAGGCAGATAATAGCGCCGTGAGGGAAAATGGACGTATTTATAATGCAAGGACATGTGACATTCACAGCCTATGACACATGCCCTTGCTTGTCTGGCAAAAAAGACCACTTAGCTGTGTGTGTGTCTGTGATTGACTGACATGCTGGCCCGCCCCACTGCACGCGCGCTTAGGGGAAAAAAAAAAATGGCGATCGCCATTATCCCAGCAGAACTGATCTAAACGCGCCCCCCCCGCACACTATACGCTGAAATTTGATAATAGTGTGAATCACAGAGTGACTCACACTATTACAGTGAAAAGCCAGCTAGTAACTAGCTAGGCTTTTTGCTGATCGAACCGTTCTCAAATGTAACTCGAGCTGTCGAGCTTTTAGCAAAAAGCTTGCGTTCGAGTTCTATCTCGAGTACCCCCAAAATCACTCGAACAGGAAATTGGCGAACCTTAAACTTCGAACATCGGTCAACTCTAGTCACGACAGCGGTTGTCCCAGCATCGGCCCGACCAGACCCGGCTGCATCAACGGGCTCGTACCCTGATACAGAGCACTCGGACTCTGCAAGCCCGGCTGCGGAACAGCCGGTTTCTCTACCCACCATAGCGGAGTTGGAGCCTGTAGAGATGCCAGCTCTGCCGCCGCTCGGCATCCTGGTGGCTGCCGGGGCCGCAGGAGTTCACTTACAACCGATGCCAGTGAGGCAGGCAAAGCCGGACACGCCCCTTACTGGGAAAGATATCAGCAAAAGCTGCACCTGGAGATTGCTACTCGAGAACAGCGGCAGCGGGAAATTGCTGACCGCACACACAGAGAAAAGGAGCACCTGAGGAATGCCACCTTCCGGGTCAGAGGGCCGCGGTACCGGGGCTTAGTGCAACGCTTTGACCCCGTTCAGGGCTGGGGGTTCATTAGCAAAGCACGCCTCCAGGCAGGGGTGTTCATCTCCCGGAGAGATGTGGAGGAGAACCTCCCATGGAACAACCCGGGCCGCAACCTGGAGTAGGGAGATGTGGTGTTGTACTGTCAGCACTGTGGAGAGCGGGGCTGGTACGCCCTGAGGGTAAAGAGGCTGGTGATGATCGATGAGGTTATGCCGGCCTCTGCAGTGAATTATGAGCACTAAAGGTAGCGGAACTCGGCTATCTAGTTTAGCTGGGTTTTTCTTGTGTTATTTTTCTAAGTTTGTTATTTTTTTGAAAATGATAAGTAATGTTTATATGCTGCAGTAATAATATGAAAAATGCTGATTTACATGTTTTCTAATGAACCGAATAATTCACCTGATTCACAGTGTTTGCACACGGTGCATGGACTTATATTTTCCCCTTTTAGCATAAAAACATGGACCTTGGCTGCGCGACTCGCAGCAGCCAGCACGAACTTGTGCCTTTTGTATACAGTTGCACCTCTTGTGCCTACCAGAGTCTTCCTTTTAAACATTCCGGGACTTTAACCCTGTCACGGACCCAAGTAGGAATGCGGCGGGTCAGGTCTGTTTGGGTGGCGGGTTGAAGGGATCCGGGATATTGGAACTGGACTGTCGCAGGTAGAGGCTGCAACGGAGTAGGTTGAGCCTCCCACTACCACCACAACTGGTAGCGTTCCATGGGTTTTAAAGATGAACTCTAAGAGTTTCAAGTTTGTAACGTTAAAGTGATGTGCCTCCCCTGTGAGGGATGGAAACTGTGATTTAAAAATTGTTACCTTTTTTTTTCTATTTCAGAAGCAGTTAATAAACCTCTGTGTGTACTGTAGGTTGAGGACAAGCTACGTTTAACCAAGGGGGAAGGTGATGCCCCTGGCCTATTCAGGGCGTCACAGGGTACTGCACTCCTTTTCTCTCCTGTGCAGGACTCAACCCCCCATGGTTCTGGGATCCTAACCTCGGGTGTTTTTCCCATCAGCATTCAAATCCTAGCCGCACCTCACACCATACCCTGTCAGGCACACCAGTGGATTGCTAAGCTGGAATAGGGCCGCCCACCTAGGGGTCAGGCAGGCTGGTGGGAGGGACATAGTCCGATCTGTAGTAGCCCTCAGAGAGTGAGGAGCTGAGGGAGTTGGAGCTCCCTATGTGTGACCGAGTCTAGGTCGCAGACGGTTGTCTGGGACCGGAGGAGTCGGAGACCCGGTCGCAGGGTATTGAGGCTGGGTGCCTAGATCTAGTCTTGGAGGATGGTCAGCAGCTTGAGTCTAATAACCGGTCCGGGACCGAAAGCACAGCAGGGTACTGGACCCTATATCAGGAAGTAGCTTAACGCAACCTGATAATTAACCTGGGAGGATAGTATCTTCAGTAACTGTCCCCCACGAGCTCAGAGATCGAAGGCATAAACACAATGAGGGGGATAGGGCTTTCCAACTTATGCGGCCCACTGAAATACCAAGTGTCAGCCATCGAGAGCACAGCTCCACTGCTTAACCACAGGGAGCGGGACCCCGATAGCTTCAGGCCAAGGGGTCACAAAGAACGTTCTAAACACGGTGCACGGAGGAAGGTCCGGGCCACTTAACAACACCAGAGGGGATGGATCCCGGACGAGCTCCCCTCAACGGCAGTGGTACACCGAGACTTGGTTCATCTCTGTGTCAGAGTCTGCTTACTGACTGCACCCATGCTAACACCAATCTGAGTGAGTACGCTGCCCTCCCCTGCGTCCGGCCTGCACGACCATCCTTAATCCTCCACCATCCAGAGTACGGGGGCTTCCCCTACCCGTGGAGGGAACGTCATCTGGCTGCCCCGCTCCATCTCCCCCAGGTACTCCCATCGGCAGCGGCGGTACTCCCCTTACCGCGAACCACGGGTGGCCTTACAACCTCTTATCCCCTGTAAATACACCCCTTTTACATTTGAGCAGCTGCAGGACTCCGGGTCCGGAGACCCTCGAGCCACAGCGAACTCCCGGACCTGAGCAGTTCGACTGGTTGCAGGTTCGGCACAGAGAGGAGGGAAAGATATTAGAAGCAAGAAAAGGAAAGAGAAAACAAAGAACAAATAGATAGGCTACAGTACCCTAGTTAAAGGGTGTGCGTTGGACAAATGGCATTGAACCGCCATTAGCACAAGAGGGATTCAGGGAAACCGAAGACCTCCCCCCCCGCCACCATATTAATAGCTAATCTAATATATAAAGCTGAATGTGTGCATGTATGTGTGTATGTATGTGTGTGTGTGTGTCCGGGATTGGCATCTGCACCGTCGCAGCTACAGCCACAAACGTTTGCACACTCACACTTCTGGACCCCGAGAGCGTCATAGGCTATGTTTCGAGGGGAAATTTTAACCTTTAACCTTTACAGTTATTCACCAAAAAAACTGCCTCCATTAAAGCGAATGGAGCTGGGAGCCACAGTGCAGCAAGAAATTCAGAAGAATGCGCAGCCACTCCCTTATATGGAATGTTGGCGTGTCACAATGCAGCCAGGGAAAGAGGCAGACACAGACAGGGAAATAGGCAGACACAGACAGGGTAAGAAACAGACATAGACAGGGTAAGAGACAGACACAAAGAGACAGACACAGACAAAGAGACAGACTGACAGGGAAAGAGACAGACAGGGAAAGAGAGGAAAAGAGAGAGACAGGTTAAGAGACAGACACAGACAGGTAAAGAGACAGACACAGACAAAGAGACAGACACAGGGAAAGAGACAGACAGGGAAAGAGAGGGAAAGAGAAAGACAGGTTAAGAGACAGACACAGACAGGTAAAGAGACAGACACAGACAAAGAGACAGAGACAGACACAGGGAAACAGACAGACAGGGAAAGAAAGGGAAAGAGACAGCAAGGGTAAGAGACAGACAAAGACAGGTAAAGAGACAGACAAAGAGACAGACACAGGGAAAGAGACAGAGGGAAAGAGGGAAAGAGACAGACAGGGAAAGAGAGGGAAAGAGAGGGACAGAGACAGACAGGGAAAGAAACAGACAGCAAAAGTGACAGAGATAGATAGACAGACAGGGAAAGAGATAGATAGACAGATAGGGAAAGAGATTGAGACAGACGGAGAAAGACACAGAGACAGTCAGAGACAGACAGGGAAAGAGACAGACAGACAAAGAGATAGAGAGAGAGACAGATATATACAGAGGGGGAGACAGACAGAGAATGGGAGAGAAACAGAGAGACAGTTACTATCCCAGGCAGTGGATATTGTGTGCACAATACATTTTTGTTAATACATTCTATTTTGTTAACAACAGTTATTAACCCGGGTGAAGCAGGGTGTTACAGCTATCTAATATATAAAGCTGAATGTGTGTGTGTGTGTGTGTGTGTGTGTGTGTGTGTGTGTGTGTATGTCCGGGATTGGCATCTGCACCGTCAAAGCTACAGGCACAAAATTTTGCAAACTCACACTTCTGGACCACGAGAGCATCATAGGCTATGTTTTGAGGGGAAATTTAACCTTTAACCTTTACAGTTGTTCACCAAAAAACCTGCCTCCATTAAAGCGAATGAAGCTGGGAGCCACAGTGCAGCCAGAACTTCAGAAGAATGCGCAGCCACGCCCTTAAATGGAATGTTGGCGTGTCACAATGCAGCCAGGAAAGAAAAGAAGAGGACAACGGGGCGCCTAATCTAAGTGTAGATGATTGTAAACACAGATTGCAATGATCGTACGAATTTTACACTCACCGTGCAGATTTCTTCTGTTTTCGCTAGTATGATCCATGTGGTGGATCAACTCTCTTATTAATCCTCCAGTATGCAGCACGAATCCTCGGGAAAAACAATGAGAGTCCTGAACAGGTGCTCCCACGTGGGTAATGGAGTAAAGAAAAGATCCCTTTCGGCGCTTCCAGAGGATAAATGGGATATCAGTGCAAGTTTGCAAAAAGTTCAAGAACAAGGGTTTATTAATAGGTTCAATAAAAAACGGACAATTATTTGATTGTCCGTTTTTTATTGAACTTATTAATAAACCCTTATTCTTGAAGTTTTTGCAAACTTGCACTGATATCCCATTTATCCTCCGGAAGCGCCGAAAGGGATCTTTTCTTTACTCCACAATGCAGCCAGGGAAAGAGACAGACACAGAGAGGGAAAGAGGCAGACACAGACAGGGTAAGAGACTGACACAGACAGGGTAAGAGACAGACACAAAGAGACAGACAAAGAGACAGACTGACAGGGAAACAGACAGACAGGGAAAGAGAGGGAAAGATACAGACAGGGTAAGAGAAAGACAAAGACAGGTAAAGAGACAGACACAGGGGAAGAGACAGAGGGAAAGAGACAGACAGGGAAAGAGATGGAAAGAGACAGACAGGGAAAGAGACAGACAGGGAAAGTGACAGACAGGGAAAGTGACAGAGATAGATAGACAGGGAAAGAGATAGATAGACAGATAGGGAAAGAGATTGAGACAGACGGAGAAAGAGACAGAGACAGTCAGAGACAGACAGACAAAGAGATAGATAGAGAGACAGAGAGATATATACAGAGGGGGAGACAGACAGAGAATGGGAGAGAAACAGAGAGACAGTTACTATCCCGGGCAGCGCAGGGTGCTATAGCTATCTAATATATAAAGCTGAATGTGTGTGTGTGTGTGTGTTTGGGTGTGTGTGTATGTCCGTGATTGGCATCTGCACCGTCGCAGCTACAGCCACAAAATTTTGTACACTCACACTTCTGGACCACGAGAGCGTCATAGGCTATGTTTTGAGGGGAAATTTTAACCCCGCGCTTTACAGTTATTCACCAAAAAACCTGCCTCCATTAAATCGAATGGAGCTGGGAGCCACAGTGCAGCCAGAACTTCAAAAGAATGCGCAGCCACGCCCTTAAATGGAATGGTGGCATGTCACAATGCAGCCAGGGAAAGAGACAGACACAGACAGGGAAAGAGACAGACACAGACAGGGTAGGAAACAATCATAGACAGGGTAAGAGACATACACAAAGAGACAGACACAGACAAAGAGACAGACTGACAGGGAAAGAGACAGACAGGGAAAGAGAGGGAAAGAGAGAGACAGGTTAAGAGACAGACACAGACAGGTAAAGAGACAGACAAAGAGACAGAGACAGACAGGGAAACAGACAGATAGGGAAAGAGAGGGAAAGAGGGTAAGAGACAGACAAAGACAGGTAAAGAGACAGACAAAGAGATAGACACAGGCAAAGAGACAGAGGGAAAGAGGGAAAGAGACAGTCAGGGAAAGAGATGGAAGGAGACAGACAGGGAAAGAGACAGACAGGGAAAGGGACAGAGATAGACAGGGAAAAAGATAGATAGACAGGGAAAGAGATTGAGACAGACGGAGACAGAGACAGTCAGAGACAGACAGGGACAAGAGACAGACAGGGAAAGAGACAGACAGACAAAGAGATAGAGAGAGACAGAGAGATATATACAGAGGGGGAGACAGACATTATAATTACATTTATATCTATTTGTTTTGTGTTTTTTGTGTGCAGAATACATTTTTGTTAATACATTCTGTTTTGTTAGCAGCAGTTATTAACCCGGGCGAAGCCGGGTAGTACAGCTAGTTTTTAATATGTTTAAATCATTCTACATAAAACAAAAATAGGAAACCTAGATATATTATAATATAATACATAAACTTTTAGGGATTAGAATGTTATTTTCATTATAAGCCCCTCTAACTTTGCAGATAAATTTGACTCGCCCACCCCAAGGCTATGGGACACCCAGTGCCGGGCCGGACTAGTCTGGGGGTTGTCAGTGGTGGCGGGGCCCGACTCCGTGGCCCTGGTGGGTGTCAGTTAAATATGGCTGGTGACTTGGGGTTTGTGTTCGTGACGCCACCTGTGGTATGCGGCTATTAAGCCGCCGCTGCTGTGTAAGGCCTCCGGGGTGATGATATGGCAGCAATGGTGGTACTGCTCCCCACAGGTGGAGCGGTGCACCGGGGACACTGTTGGTGCTCGTGAGAATCTATGGTGTTGTGTGGAAAACACGGTGCAGGGCCGACAGGCAATCAAAGAAACAGGCACAAACAACAGTCTCTTTACCTTCTCCTCTTTTACTGGGCAACAGGGTAGTCCAGGGAGACCGTCACAGGTGGTAAACATGATCCGGCCGGCCTGGAAGTAACTGAGCTGTCGTTTTGGCCAGATGACTATGAGGCCTACTCCTGTTCTTTTCCTTGCTGTGATAGGACCCTGCTCTCTGGATTTAGCAATGGCCCTCTTGCTGCTGGAACCGGTGGTACGTCCCTTTCCCTCTGTGGTAGGCTGCACAGGCCCTCTCTGGTGCTTCTCTGCTGGAGTCCACACCGGGCCCTGATGATGCAGCTGTACCATCGGGCTGTTTATGGGCCAGGTGCTTGCAGCTCTCCTGCCCTTCGGATTCGGCTACCAGGGAGTATTTTAGGCCCTGGTGGCCACAGACTCCGATGTCCAAGTCTCTTCTTTGCCTCTCTGCTCCTCCTGCCTCACTGGGCCAAGCTGCTCCAGCTCTAGGCCCCAGTTCCACAGGACAGCACTACTCTGCGTCTGCTTGCTATCACTTCTCTCTACAGACTGACTACTAACTCCTCCCTCAGGCAAGACTTAAGGAATGCTCCCTGGAACTCCAGGTTCAGAGCTCCCCCTGCTGGTCTGAGGGAGAACTGCGTTGGATGTTACACTTACTGGCCAATAGACCTCCCAATTACCTCCAGGCTCAGCATTAACCCTTTGAAGGGGCAATGCTGTTGTGGCGACCAGGTCCTGGGGTGCCACAAATTTATCTTAATTCCCAATATAAATTGTTAGGTAGCCTATCTCTCCTGGAGAGGACCACAGAGGCTACAGACTGCCCAGGCCCTAGGCAGGGAGAAATCGCCACAGAAAGGGACATTTCCTTGGAGCACCCTGCTCCCCAGGACACTTGACCAGCCCCCACTCCCACCCTCATCCAGGGTCGGGCCATGGAACCTTCTAGATTATGAATGAGATACCCTAGAAGAAATCATTATAACCTCAGTAAAACAGAAGTAAGTTCTCTAGGGCTATATTAATATTGACCATCAACTATAACTGTAAGGGACCGATGAATAGTCCCTGTATCAATATATAAAGGTACACTATGTATAAGAATTAAAACCTATAATGGATTGGATCCAAAGTCAGGACCCATACCCGGAGTCCATCCAGAAATTTTAGAGGTTTTGCCCATTGTGGGCCCCTGAACCTTAAAAGGATAGACACATAAAACCAAACGTCCTGTTTCAGGTTTCAGGTTCCACCTCCCTGGGTATTAACAGATTTCTGTTTCCCAGACGTGAGTCCAGGAAGGAGAGTCCATGGCTAGATGAAGGCTCACTTGCCACTCTGGCAAAGATATCATGGGGAGTTCAAATACGCTCAGTAACCTCGCCAGGTCCCCCAGATTCCGAAAGATAGACGATTTTCCTTCTTTATAAGCTGTCAGCTGAAAGGGGAAATGCCAGCAGTACGGGATATTCCTCTCCTTCAACTGGGTCAGGAGGGGGCGCAGGGCTCTTCTTAGCTGTAGCATGCTGTCTGGCAGGATCTGTATCTGTGAACCCATAAAGGTAATAAGGCCTGATTGTATCTGTGGTGCCCTAGCATCTGGTCGCCACAACAGTGTTGCCCTCCTCCAAAGGGTTAATGCTGAGCCTGGAGATAATTGGGGAAATCTATTGGCCAGTAAGTACCAGCATCCAACACCGTTCCTCTCCCAGGCCAGCAGGGGGAGCTCTAAACCTGGAGTTCCAGGGAGGATCCCTTAAGCTCTGACCTGGGGGAGGAGTTAAGTAGTCTGTGAGGAGAGTTCAAGGAGAGAGGAGGTTGAGTAGTGCAGGCTTGCGAGCTGGGGCCTGGAGCTAAGATAGCTCAGCCGAGAAAAGCAGGGCTTGCAGAGAGGCACAGAGAAAAGATTCTAGGGGAGAACAGGTCAGAACTGGTTCGCTTCAGAAGAACCCACTGAAAATTAGAAATTGGAGTCTGTGGTTGTTAGGGTGTTAGATCCGCCAGTAACCAAATCCGAAGGGCAGGAGGACTGTAGGTCTCCTGGCCCCCAAAACAACCCAAAGGTACAGCTGCATTACCGGCGCCCGGTGTGGACTCCAGCAGAGAAGCATCAGAGAGGGCCTGCGCAGCCTACCATACGGGAACGGGACGTACCACAAGTCCCAGCAGAGAGAGGGCTCCCACTAAACCAATATTGCAGGGTCCTGTAAAAGAGAAGAAAGAGTAAGCAGAAGGCCTCAATACTCACCTGGCCAAGGAGATAACCCCAACTGCTTCCAGGCCGACCGAATCGCCATTACCACTGTAATGGTCTCCCAGGACTGCACCATTTGTCGCAGAGTAAAAGAAGGTAAAGAGACTGCTGTTTGTGTCTGTTCCTTTCACTGCCCTGTCGGCCCTGCACCGCATCATTCACAAAACCACCATAGACTCTTATAAGCATCAACGGTTGCCCCGGGGTACCGCTCCACCTGTGGGGAGCAGAACCACCATAGCTGCCATTACATCAGCCCTGGAGACCCCATCCAGCAGCGGCGGCTCCATAGCCGCCATCCACAGGTGGCGTCACGAATATATATTTCCACACACTTTATTATTGATCATCACCCCCACAGCCGCCATATTAATTGACCCCTGCCAGGGTCACGGAGTCGGGCCCCGCCACCGCTGACTACCCGGGAATAGTCCGGCCTGACACTGGGTCACCCAAAGCCCTGGGGTGGGCGAGTCATATCCTGCAAATCACGTCCCATACTCTGGTACTTTGGGCTGGTCTGGGGCCCAGAGCCCTGTGTATACGATCTAATTCCACTGGACCTTGGCTTTTATCCCCCAAAATCTGGGCAAAGAGCTGCTGTGCTGTAGCATCTAGATCTGGAGTACTCACTGTTTCGGGCAGGCCACGGATCCGTACATTGTTTCGCGTATTCCGATGCTCCATATCCTATAGGCTTGAGGAGAGCTACTCTAATCTATCAGCCTGTCTGTCCATGTGGCGCCCCTGAGGCTTCCGTCGCCACAGGTCATTGCACCCCATCCAGCGGTGTGATGCCCCATTCTGGGAGAGGAAGGGAGTGAACACCAGTCCCCTGGTAAATCCACACTACACCCATTGCTAGGAACACACTGGGACCAGGGAAAGTGGCAGTTACCCTCCCATGCTGCATGCTGGGAGGGGCCGTAAGACCCATCCCTGCTCCTATAGGGTAGAACAGAGCAACTGGGGAGGTGGGAGGAGCCATCTGAGAGCAGTCAAAGAAAGGAAGGTCTAGTTTAGTCAGTTGAAGAGAGAGTGGGGAAGGAGGAGGAGGCCTGCTGGAGGCAGGCAAGGAGGAGAAGAGAAAGGAAACAGAGCTCCAAGTCAGTCAGGAGCTAAGGAAAGAAAGAGACGCTTCCTGGTAAAGATCCTGGGACTCAGGGGTCCAGGTGACACCAAGCAGAGAACAGAAGGGGTCCCAGGGCCACGGGTAGCTGTAGAGCTGCGGTGGCCTGTTCCACAGTAACATCGGTGGAGGGATCAAGCTGCAGCAGGGGACGGTCCCTAGAAACCGGAGGAGTGCAAAATCATCTCCAGACAGTAAAAATCGAGGCCCAGGGAATGTTGTAAACTCCCCGGGCCAAAGCCCACAGCAGTACCTCTAGAAAAGGGATAATCAGCCGACAGGTGACCCCCCAGCCTGGAGGCTGTTGTGGAGGCCAAGCCAGGTGCAACCTACAAAGGCAAGGCTAAGGAGGACAGCTGAAGACAGAGACATTTAAGAGAAGGGTACGGGCTTTTACTCTCAGAATCACCCAGAAATGGCGGAGGTCCCTGACAGTGGTCCCAGCAGTCCAAGGGCTCCTGCAGGACTGTGACAAGAATTGTGAGTAAAGAACTTGAAACTGCACCCTTGGAGTTGCCTCTGTTATTTCAGCTGCATAGACACTCACAAGCACTAACAGTGTTCCCGGGGTTCTGCTCCACCTGTGGAGAGCAGTACCACCATTGCTGCCATAACATCACCCCGGAGGCCTCACACAGCAGCGGCGGCTTAGTGGCCGCATACCACAGGTGGCGTCACGAACACAAACTTTATTCACCAAGCCACATATTTTACTGACACCCACCAGGGCCACGGAGCCGGGCCCAGCCACCACTGACTACCTCCGGACTAGTCCGGCCCGGCACCGGGTGTCCCACAGCCCTGGGGTGGGCGAGTCATTCACAGTTTCACACTGGAGAGCCATATTTGCAGCCATGCCCTCCTGTTTTTTTTCCACTTCCTACACTCTGGCAGTGAACTCTGTCTTCAGCATTTGCAGCTCTTTTTTGTAGGTGCTTTCCAGCCTGTCAGCAAATTGGTCCCTTTTTGCCGGCAGTGCTTTGATGGACCTGCTGCTTATTGCCTGGAGACTGAGCTGATCTCCTTGACCCTCATCTGCACTGGATAAGTCCTGCTGTTAGCCATGGCTTATCAGCGGTGACTGCGAGATCTGCAGCATGGAGCTCTCTCCCTGAGAGGATGCTGCCATATTAGCTCTGGTGTTGTGCAGCATCGCTGGAGTGCTCTGGCTGAGGAAGTGATCCATGTCTCTGGTCGGTCCTCCTGACGTCTCCTGAGCTCCGGTACGTTTCCTGGTCTTGCCCATGTGTCAGTGAGTCTGCCGCAAGAAGATAGTGGCTATTTGGGGGAAGAGTTGGAGCAGAGCTCTCTGTATGTGTGTCCTGGTCTGCCATCAGTTAGCCACGCCCCCCTCTCAGTGTTACTTTGGTATCAGACACATCTACCTCTCTACGCCACTCCTCATCCCCACCTTCAACCTCATTATTTTAGGCCTCCTTCACATGTCCATGTTTCCGGTATCTGTCACATCCCTTTTTTGCACAAATGCCACCTACTTCCATTATAACCTATGGTGATCTTCACGTGTCTGTGTGAACCACACAGATACATATCCGTTTTTTTCTGACAGCATGAATGACAAGGGCCAGCACAATTCTACACGTACAGCACAAATATGTCATCCATGTGCCGTATGTGTTTAACATGGAAGGTATAGGAGAAGCTGTGTAATATTTTCTTTAGCCATATCAGAAAAACACAGAAGCCACATGGATGACACATTGATGGCACACTGATTGAAAACACTGAGTATGTTGGGGGGTGCTACTGCTATGGACAATAAGAAACACGCTGCCACTTTAAGAGACAGAAACCTCCCCGTGTTGAGGGGTAATGGAATGTTCTGCTCCCCCTGCAGAAAGTGTGCTAATGGACAGCCCGAGTGTAAGAAGAGAAGTGAGTTTCTGTTTTGATTTGAGAAGCGTGTGAAGGAACACACAGCCGGTGTGTCTCGGAGGATTGGAGTTTTTCTTCTGAATCGAGAGAGACTCACATATCCCAGGGAACCAGCGAGTAATCGGACACAAGAAGAAGATTTTGATCTCCCAGGAGAAGTGCGCACCTTCAGATGAGACTGTTGTTGGGGGGCCCCCGGGACTGGATCCACGTCCCCAGCATCACTGTGAGTTGAATATTGTGCACATACTAGGGGCTAAAGTAGGCTTCAGTAGGTAGAACACGGCATCCGTGTGGCCCGTTTAGCAGAGGCCAGAGAGGTTACGTGTAGAGTAGCATTGTACCCGGCCATCGCTTCAAGTGGCGCTGCAAGCAGGGTATGGTCACCAAGATGGAGGCAGCAAACAGCAACGGCGGGAACACTAATATTAATGGGGGTGCTGTGGTCAATGGTGGAACCCCTGCAAGGACACTTCCAATGGGCACCATATTTAGTGTGTTACCAAAATTCGATGGCAATAACATGGCACTGTGCGACTGGGTGTCCCGGCTGCAGAGCACCCTGAAAGTGTATAACATCGGCCCAGAGCTTGAGGTGGACATCGCTTTGACTGCCTTAGAGGGAGAAGCACGTAGAAATGTCTGTCTACAACCAGAATCCACCCGTAGTACCCTGAAAGAGTTAGTTGGATTCTTGGAAGAGATCTATGGTGAGACTGCTAGCGTGGGACATCTTCGCGCCAAATTTTTTTCGAGGCTGCAGCGGGAAGAAGAAGGGATCTCTCAGTATGCAACAGCACTACAAGATGTGTTAGCGGAGGTCCAGAGAAAGGAGTCAGATGCATTCGGCGGCATAGGCTCTACCGACCGGATACTCCGGGAACAGTTTATTCTGGGATTGCATAGCGTATCCTTGCGGCGAGCCCTGGCAGAACGGGTCCGAGCGAATCCGGCTCTTACTTTTCGTCAAATCCTAGCAGAAGCTGTAGCCCGAAGTAAAGAAGAAAGTTACGCATCTGGGGTGGTGCGCGTCCAAACCGCCATCTCCAGAGTGGACCCAAACTGCCAGGTGGGACTGGTCCAGGTGGTGCAAGATTTACAGAAATCCGTTCTCAACGTACAGGAGAAGCTGACCCAGATGGAGCAAAGAATGAGGGACTTGTCTGGTGAACATCCCTACCCAGCTGCATCCTCCTCCTTCCAACCTGGCCCATCATACTCACACAATAATTCCTCAGCTCTACCAATGGGGGACTGGAGGCTGCAGGCTTCCTGTCGTCAGCCACCAGAGGCACGAGGTATTCCCCAGCGAGGAGAAGACATCCACTGCTGGGGATGTGGAGGTCAGGGGCATATTGCCAGGGGGTGCCGGAATAACACTCAAAGCCAATGGAAGCCATCGTTAAACTACCAACCCCCGCAGTAGTGTGGCACTCTGCGGGGGAGGCGAGAAGGGAGGCCGCTCCGTATCATAACGAACATTTGATCGCTGGTTGTCCCATCCTACGTGCTGAATTCGAGAGTGTCCCAGTGAATTGCTAGATAGATACTGGGTCACAAGTGACGACGATGCCAGAAGCATATTTCAATCAACATTTCCAGACACTGGCCAGGCCAGAGAAAGAGACCCTGATCCGGGTGATTGCTGCTAATCAACAACCGATTCCGGTCACAGGAGTTGTGTGGATGAATGTTCGAATCTGTGGGCAAGAAGTGGGGAAAAAAGGGATCCTACTAGTCCCCGAGCCCATCAACGAAGATGTACCTGTAATATTGGGGATGAATGTCCTACGTGAATTAGATCAGATTATGTTCACCAAATGGGGACCCGGTTACTGGAAGCAAGCTACTACACATAAGCCTACACAGAAAGCACTTCAACGGCTGATCCGCGTCTGTGGGACGCAGAAGACTGTGCCATCTCATCAGACGGTAGGGGTCATCAGGGCTCCTGGGAAGGAACCTATAATCCTGCCTCCCGGACGAGAAAGTATATTACACCTCCCAGTGGGAACCTATCGCAATCTCGATGGGATAGAAGTGATTGTTCAGCCTGTAGCAACCGGAAGAGTGGACCAAGAAGTTATCATAGCTCGTACGGTAGATGTGGTCCAACAAGGACGCGTCCCTATCAGAGCCTTGAATGTGGGCCCCGGTGAGGCCACCTTGCCTCGAGGGACGGATCTGGCTCTGGTGTACGTACATTAAGGCGAGGTAATGAGTCATAAAGAGATATCCTTATTGCCGATAGAAGGTGTGGGGTGGACCCTAGCAGTCTTTGCGAGGGCCAAAGATATGCCATCCCCAGAGTGGAGTGGAAAGGCCATCCTCGATCAGATGGAAGTGGATGTGAATTCGCTGGGCCCTGAGCGTGTGCAAGCAGTAGAAGCTATGCTGTGGGAGAATCAGGCCGCATTCGCTCGCCATGCTGAAGATTTCGGCTGCACTGAAGCCATCATGCATGAGATACCGACCGGGGAAGCTCGTCCGATTTGAGAACGGTACCGACAGATCCCTCCCAAGATGTACCAAGAGGTAAAGACGTTACTGAAGCAGATGCTGGATTCAGGAATAGTGCAGGGCAGCCAGAGCCCTTGGGCGGCCCCGGTGGTACTCGTCAAGAAAAAGGATGGAACCATCCGGTTCTGTGTAGACTACAGAAAACTCAACGCTTGTACCGTTCGCGACTCATACCCATTACCACGAATCGAAGAATCCTTGACGGCCTTGGGGAAGGCCAAGTACTTCTCCACCTTGGATCTAGCAAGCGGGTACTGGCAAGTACCTGTGGCGGAAAAAGACAAAGCCAAGACCGCGTTCATTCTCCCGATGGGATTGTTTGAGTTTAACCAGATGCCCTTCGGACTCTCCAATGCTCCGGGCACGTTTCAGCGGCTGATGGAAAAGTGCTTGGGAGACCTAAATTTTGAAGCAACCCTGATCTATCTGGATGACATCATCATGTTCTCGGCCACGTTCAAAGAACACCTTGACCAGCTTGGACAGCTACTCGGGAGACTGCAGAATCATAACCTGAAGGTGAAGCCCAAAAAATGCCACCTCTTCAAGAGAGAGATCGAGTACCTGGGCCACACAGTGTCACAAGATGGAGTCCTACCCTCCGCAGAAAAGGTGGCGACCATTCAGAAGTGTCCAGTCCCTCGAACGGTGAGGGAACTCAAGGCATTTCTTGGACTCGCCGGGTATTACCGCCGGTTCGTCAAAGACTTCGCAAAGGTGGCGGGTCCTTTGAACGAGCTGCTGAGGGAGACCGCCGGAGTGTCGAAGAACCAGGGCATCTCTTGGGCTCAGAGACAAGATGAGGCTTTTCAGGCTATGAAGAATGCCCTTACTTCAGCCCCGATCCTGGCCTATGCGGACTTCGACCGACCATTCCTGCTGTACACAGATGGTAGACTTCATGGACTCGGTGCCGTATTGTCTCAGATGCAAAATGGACATGAGAGAGTCATTGGCTACGCCAGTAGGTCCCTGCGGGACAACAAAAGAAACCCCCACAATTACAGCTCCTTTCGACTAGAGCTCCTGGCCCTAGTGTGGGCCATGACAGAGAAATTTGCTGGCTTCCTGACAGGAACCAAGATCCAGGTCCGGACAGACAATAATCCTCTGGCCCACCTTGAGAATACCAAATTGGAAGCCTTGGAACAACGGTGGGTGGCTCGCCTTGCAAAGTTTGACTTTACCATCTGTTATCGCCCTGCTACCGAAAACGCAAATGCGGATGGGCTGTCAAGAGTGACGGTGGAGACCCCAGTGGGGGATCTCGATGAACGATTAGAGGAGGAAGAAACGCCAGACTTTAGCAAGTTTGGGCCCTCGGTGGTTGCGTCCCAGTTGAGTAGGCAGGCTTGCACACTGCCCCGGTCCCTGGGGAGAACCAATGAAGAATGGGGACGTGCTCAAGATGCAGACGAAGGGCTGCAACAGATGAAACACTGGGTAACTGAGAAGCAGAAGCCAGACAAACAAGAAAGGGCTAACCTGGACGCCGAGATGAAGAGTGTCTTACACCAGTGGGATAGACTGGAAGTTCAAGGATCAGTGTTATATCGTAAGAGACAACAGCCAAAAGATATAGAAGCAAGATGGCAGGTGGTCATCCCCGGAAAAATGGCTCAAGAGGTAGCTAAAGAAGCTCACGAGTTTGGCGCTCACTTTGGACCTGCAAAGACCTACCAATGGTTACAGCAGTACGTGTACTGCCCCAGGTTGGAGTCTGTGGTGGAAGAGGTTTGCCGGCAATGTCGAGTATGCGACCTCATTAAAAGCACCGAACAAAGGGCACCCGTTCAGACCATACAGACCAAAGAACTGCTAGAACTGTTGATGATTGATTATCTCCTCATGGGACACTCCACTCGGGGACTACAATACTGTTTGGTTATGACCGACCATTTCTCCAAGTTTGCTGTAGTCACCCCGACTAGAGATCAGACTGCTGAGTCGGCGGCACGGGCCATCTGCCAAGACGTCATCCGGGTGTATGGATGCCCAAAGCGTATCCACTCCGATCAAGGTGCATGTTTTAAAGGCAAGATGATGGAGGAATTATGTCGTATGTATGACATCAAGCGATCTCGGACTACACCTTACCATCCCCAAGGCAATGGAGCATGTGAACGCTTCAACCGAACTCTACTTCAAATGCTGAGAACATTAGAGGAAGATAAGAAGGCATGTTGGCCGGATTACCTGGCAGAACTGGTCTGGGCCTACAATAACCGAGTTCACTCCACTACAGCTTACACCCCATATCTACTGCTGTTTGGAAGAGTTGGGTGAGAAATCATCGAGCTGAATTTGGAGCAGCCAGAGGATTTCATGGAACGAACTGTCACTTCGTGGGTGAAAGAACATCGACAACGATTACAGACGATACGTCGGTTGGCTTGTCAACAGCTACAGAAGAAAGAACATATGAGCCCTAAACCAATTCAAGAGATACCGCTTCAACCTGGAGATCGAGTGTTAGTCAGAGAGAAACGCCCCAAGGGTAAACTGAGTGAAAGATGGGAAGTTCAACCCTACAGAGTAATCGAACGGGTGTATGCTGACGGCCCGGTCTACAAGGTGCAAATTGAGAATGGAGCGTCCGGCCCTAGAGTACTACACAGAAATATGTTGCGACCATGCCGGTCTAAAGCTCTTTCTACGCCAAGATCTCCTGCAGTCTCTGCCCCACTCCCTGAACTTATGTCATCTGTGTGTGAAGTTGATGATGACTGGTGGACAGTCCCCGATGCAGGGGGGGACCCTCAGCCTTCCGGAAATGGAGATCCCATGGATGAGCCACTACCACCACGGGAAGAAGAGACCAGCCAAGATTCCACTGCAGCTCCCACAACAAGTGTTCCGCCGGAAGCTAGTCAAGCCGGGCCTGATAGTCAAGATCTTAGAAGATCTCAGAGGTCTACTGCAGGGGTTCCACCAATCCGATATGTTGAACAAGGTACTAGGTCTGCTGTACTGCCATTGTTGTCTCCTCTACAGGTTTGAACCTTCCTTCAAAACACAGTGGGCTCGAAGCTGTGATGGCCGAGGACGACCATCATTAAGTGGGGAGGCATGTTGAGGGGTGCTACTGCTATGGACAATAAGAAACACGCTGCCACTTTAAGAGACAGAAACCTCCCTGTGTTGAGGGGTAATGGAATGTTCTGCTCCCCCTGCAGAAAGTGTGCCAATGGACAGCCCGAGTGTAAGAAAAGAAGTGAGTTTCTGTTTTGATTGTAGAAGCGTGTGAAGGAACACACAGCCGGTGTGTCTCGGAGGATTGGAGTTTTTCTTCTGAATCGAGAGAGAGACTCACATATTCCAGGGAACCAGCGAGTAATCGGACACAAGAAGAAGATTTTGATCTCCATAACCCGGCCCAGGAGAAGTGCGCACCTTCAGATGAGACTGTTGTTGGGGGGCCCCCGGGACTGGATCCACGTCCCCAGCATCACTGTGAGTTGAATATTGTGCACATACTAGGGGCTAAAGTAGGCTTCAGTAGGTAGAACACGGCATCCGTGTGGCCCGTTTAGCAGAGGCCAGAGAGGTTACGTGTAGAGTAGCATTGTACCTGACTGTTTTTTGTGTTTCTTGAACCTGTAGTAGTTGGAGCACCGTGCTATTGAGCGGACCAGCTAGAGAATACAAAAGTGTTGTTAAATCACGTTTTGCCACTGTATACCCCGTGCCTGAACCTGCCTTCTCCACATCTTTCCCCGCCTGTTAATAAATACACCCTTTTTGTTCGCACCTCGTCTTGTGTACTGTAACCTACTCTGCACTGCGGTGATCCTCTCGGCCATCGCTTCAAGTACACCGGTACTGGTATTTCAGGTATGTGTTTTTAAGCATGTGTGAAGGGGACCTTACACATAGGGAGCAGTAGTCCAAAAATGCAAAGCTTTTACAATATCTCCCAGAGTAAATATATTTCCCAGAACTCAAGCACTAAAGTTCTCTAACTAGTTTGACTCCGGCAAAGCATCTGAATGTGATAGATTCTGGTTGTCCTGGAGCAGACAATGCTGCATGGTTCCCACTTGTATGGCGTTCATTTTTTAATCAGTGGTGGTCTGACTGCCAGCATCCCAAATTATTCTCAGAAGAAATGAGGTACAGGACTAGTTAAGTGAAGTAGCACCTTAAGAGATTATGACAGCAGGTAGACCGCTTCACCACTGTGCATGGATCTGTAACTGTTTTATCCATATAAACAGTCACATTTGCAAATAAACCCCATTGCCTTTATTTTCTGTATCAGTGGGACCCCCACATTCCATTCTATAAAAATCTAAAGGGTGCTTTACACGTTGCGATATCGCTAGCGATTGCTAGCAATGTCGCGAGCGATAGCACCCGCCCCCGTCGTTCGTGTGACATGTGTTGATCGTTGCCGTAGCAAACAATATTGCTATGGCAGCGTCACATGCACATACCTGCTTAGCGACGTTGCTTGAGACACCGAACAATCTCTCCTTTAAGGGGGCGGTTCGTTCGGCGTCACAGCAACGTCACTAAGCGGCCGCCCAATGGCAGAGGAGGGGCGGAGATGAGCGGCCGGAACATGCCGCCTACCTTCTTCCTTCCTCATTGCCGGTGGACGCAGGTAAGGAGATGTTCGTCGTTCCTGCGGTGTCACACATAGCGATGTGTGATGCCGCAGGAACGACGAACAACCAGCGGCATGAACCACCAACCATATTATGAAAAGGAGTGACGTGTCAACGATCAACAATTTTTTACGTTTTTGCGATCGTTGATCATCGCTCCTTTTAGTCACACACGATATCGCTAACGGCACCGGATGTGCGTCACAAACACCATGACCCCCACAATATATCGTTAGGGATATCGTTGTGTGTAAAGTACCCTTTACAGTGGGAATATCATTGTCTGATGGGACTGCAGCATGTAGATAAAAAGTTATGCTTTCTGTAGATGTAGCTACACTATGTGTTGGGTGGGATATGACATGGGTTAAATATTTTGAGAGCTATGACAGTACTGTGGGGTCTCAGGAGTGTGACATGGCTGGTTTCCATTCTCAAGAAAGGAGATATTTTAATTTTATTGTTTACTGATCATTACCTTGGTTAGTGTTCACCTCCAAAACATCAGCTGTGGTTGGTCTCCTAGAAAAGATTAGCAGTGCTTACAATCAGGCTCAGGTGTACCAAGACTTTGGCTCGTTGTGATTCGGCTAATGATATATTGCCTATAGGTACAGGCATCACTGACATTGCATAATAGGAAAAAAATGTGTTTTCAGCTTACCTGCCAAAGGAGGCGGTTTGCCGGCCAGAGCGACGTTGCAGGGCAGGTAAGTGCATGTGAAGCTGCCATAGCGATAATGTTCGCTATGGCAGCTATCACAAGATATCGTATGGGCGACGGGGGCGGGGACTATTGCGCTCGGCATTGCTACAATCGGCTTCCGATGTCGTAGTGTGCAAAGTACCCCTAAGTCTCTGTCCAGTTTCTCCAACATAGAGACCCCCAATAGGACTCCTCTCAGGAGGATTTATGACTCATTACAAAATCTGAGAGGTTAGCTCCAGAGACTGCTAGGGCACCATGCCTCTGATCCTAGATGGATACTGGGACAATAAAACTCACACCACTAATCAAAGCTAATTAAGGATTCAAATTCAAATATGCTTTATTGGCAGGACGAAAATACAATTAGTGTTGCCAAAGCAAGAGAAATACAGTAAGTGTGGTGGGAGGGGATCAGGGTTATAGGGAGTTAGGGGCACAATTTGGGCTCTGAAAGTCCTTTTAGGGGCCTTATGTTCCCCTCAGCTTATGACATGTGGTGACATATTGGGCGGCAATCTCCACCATTGATTCCTCTTCCACCAGTAGGAAGTGGAATTTCATCTCCTCGTCCATGGATGGAAAGTCCGGGGTATGAGTGGTAAGTATGTGGAAGTGGGAGGCCCTCACCTCTGAGTATTTGTCACAGTGCAGTAGGAAATGCACCTCATCCTCCAGAGCACCCTGCTGGTAGTGCTGGCACAGTTGTTCTCCCACGGCTTGTATGTCTGTCGGTGCCGCCCTTTTTCCACCTCTAGGCTGTGGGCACTCAGTCTGTACAGGCTCAGGGTTTTCCTGTCTTTGGGGTGGCGTAACCTTTCCAGATATGGGGCCAGAGTGTAGTCCCTCTGCAGTGACCGGTAGATGGTGAGTTTCTGGGAGTTCTCTAATTCACTCTTCCAATCCTATATGTATTGCATCTTGCAGCTCTCTGAGATCTCTTTTATTTGGGCTTTTGTGAGGGTGTGTTGCTGACTATGGCGGTACTGGCTGCCGGGTTGCCTGGCTTGCTCTGAACTCTGGCTCAGCAGGGCTTTATGATGGTAGGAGCTGGGGTTGCTGTTCTGTATGTGTGCCTGGTGTGATAGCGCCCTCTTGTGTATACTGAGCCATAAGGGGAATCGGCCCAGTTCTGCCCGACAGGCTATGTTTGAGGTGCTGCAATGGACTTGGGGGAGATATTTACAGAACTCCATGTGGAAGACTTCGGTTGGGCTGGAATCCCACTTTGTGTGGTTTGGGTAGGTCACTGGGCCCCATACCTCACTGCCATACAGCAGTATAGGGGTAATGACGCTGTCAAATATCTTGAACCAGACTCTCACATGTGGTTTGAGGTGGTACAGTTGTCTTCTAATTGCATAGAAAGTTCTGCATGCTTTTCCTTTCAGGGCTTCTGCTGCTTGCTTGAGGCTCCCGTTATTGCTTAGCTCCAGACCGAGGTAGGTATAGTTGCTGGTCTTTTCAAGCGTGGAGCCATTTAATGTGAAGGAGGGAGTGGGTATTTTATTCTGGTTCCTCTTCTGAAACACCACGACTTTGGTCTTCTTTTGGTTGATGGGAAGCGCCCATGTGGTGCTGAATTTTTCCAGTACTGCCAGGCTATCTTGGAGGTCTCTTTCGGTTGGGGAGAGTAGCAGGAGGTCGTCTGCTTACACCAGGAACTTCACCTCTCTGTCATGCAGACTGAGGCCTGGAGTGGGGGAGGACTCTAGAGCTGCTGCTAGTCCATTTATATAGATGTTGAATAGAGTTGGGCTCAGGCTGCAGCCCTGTCTGACCCCACGGCCCTGTCGGAAGAGATTCACTTTCTAAGCTCAGTGTTTATTTATTTAAATGTCCTTTTACTATGCATACCTCTGCTCTGTTTTGTGTATATATTTGTGTTTCTTCAGATATTTTGTCATACCATGCCTGAGGAAGAGACCTGAGATGTCTCGAAAGCTTGCTTTATAACATCATCATATATTTTATTTTAGTTAGCCATTAAAAGGTATCACAACTACAAAATTTTAATTTTGTTTCTCTAACTGAGAGCAATCAATAATGTAGTCTAATAAACATTAGATTTTTACCATTTGTTGGTGCCAACCCAACCCACTCTCTTTTCCACTGCCTGCATCACTTACATTGTACCTGGTGGGGGTCCGAATATTGACAACCCTTATGATGAACTGTTTCAGGAGAATAAAATAAGCCAGAAAAACAATCTGAGGCCTGAAACACACATCCGTTAAAACCACGTCTGTGTAAAACGGGCCGTTTTTCGGGTCCGTTTTCCATTTTTTAGGTCGGTTTTTATGGTATGTGTGGCCTGCGTGTGTATCCCGTATGCTAGCCGTATGTGCGTGTGGAATGTCCGTGTGTGCGTGAGTGAAATAACTGACGTGTGTGTGTTGCCCGTGTGAAATGTTCCGTGTGTGTGTGATGCACAATGTCGTTGATACATGTCAGCTGACAGCAGACAGAGTTGCGCGATGAGAATGAACTCGGGTGAACTTCACCCGACTTCATTGTCATGCTGCGGCTCTGTCTGTGCCGCGTACTGATTAGCGGTCACCCGTGAAGGACTCACCGGTGACCACTAATCCCCTGAGTGACTGAATTGAGCAGCCCTCTCTCATACTTACCGTTCCCCGATCCCCAGCGTGGCGCTGCACGGCTGTTATAAAAACTCCGGTGGCTTTTACTATTTTGAAAAAGCCGGACGCTCATTAATCAATCTCGTATTCCCTGCTTTCCCCGCCCACCGGCAAATATGATTGGTTGCATTGAGACACGCCCACACGCTGAATGACAGCTGTCTAACTGCAACCAATCACAGCTGCCGGTGGGCGTGTCACTTTGGAGCAGAGAAATAAATAAATAATTAAAAAAAACGGCGTGCGGTCCCCCCCTATTTTAATACCAGCGAGATAAAGCCATACGGCTGCAGGCTGGTATTCTCAGGATGGGGAGCCCCACGTTATGGGGAGCCCCCCAGCCTAACAATATCAGCCAGCAGACGCCCAGAATTGCCGCATACATTATATGCGACAGTTCTGGGACTTTACCCGGCTGTTCCCGATTTGCCCTGGTGCGTTGGCAATCGGGGTAATAAGGAGTTAATGGCAGCCCATAGCTGCCACTAAATCCTAGACTAATCATGTCAGGCATCTCCCCGAGATACCTTCCATGATTAATCTGTACACAGTTACAGTTAAAAAACACACCCACCCAAAAAATCCTTTATTAGAAATAAAAAACACTAACAAATTCCCTCATTACCAATTTATTAACCCCAACAAAGCCCTCCATGCCCGGCGTAATCCACGGACCTCCAGCGTCGCATCCAGCTCTGCTGCATGAAGGTGACAGGAGCAGCAGAAGACACCGCCACTCCTGTCAGCTCCACGCAACAAATGAGGTGAGTAGCGCGATCAGCTGAGCTGTTAGTGAGGTTACCCGCGGCCACCGCTGGATCCAGAGGTGGCCGTGAGTTACGTGACTGACAGCAGCTGATCGCGCTACTCACCTCATTTGCTCATTCAAAAGAGGAAAAGCCGCCGGAGAACAGCTTTGCAGCGCCGCGCCGTAGATCGGGGAACGGTAAGTATGAGAGAGGAGGGGAAAATGACCGACAGACAGCGAGAGGGACAGATAAGACAGAGAGACAGACCGACAGACATAGAGAGAGACCGACCGACGGACTGAGGGAGAGAACGAAACAGAAAAAGAAAAAAGACCGACATCACATGAAAAAAGCACAAAACGTACAGGGAGCAAACAGAGATGCGTCCGTGTCACTCGGACGTGCGCACAGACCATTGACATTCATTGGGTCTGTGCGGCGTGTTGCGTGCTGAAAACGGACATGCTTCCGTGCAAAACGGAGACACAAACGTAGCACGCACACGGACCCACGGACCTTAATGAAAAACGCACATGTGTCCTCAAACATTAAATAACATTGGTGCACGTTTGGCCGTGTCTCCAGTATATACGGAAACGGACCAAACACGCACGTTTTCAACGGATGTGTGTTGCGGGCCTAAGGCTGCTTCAACACCTCCAGTTTTAGCAGAGCCGGTCAATCCGGCTCTAAAACCTATGCAACGGATGCGGCAACAAAACCGCATCCTTTGCATAAGTTTTTGACATGCGGCCCATCCGGTTTTTGCCGCTTGCTGCATGCTACTAAGCATGCGCAGTGAAAAAAACGCATGCGGCGGCCGGATGCGGTGTTTGCCGCAGGACGCCGCATGCGTCGTCCATAGGCATGCATTGCAAATTGCGCCGCATCGGCCGGATGCGGCGTGTTGCGGGTTTTTTTTGCCAGACAAAAAAACATGCCAGGCAACGTTCCATCCGGCCGCCGCATCGGCTAAATCTGCCTCATGCGGCAAAAATCGGACCGAACACAAGCCCATGCGGCACAATCCGGCACTAATGAAAGTCTATGCAAAAAAAACGCAACCAGCGGCAAAAAAAAACGGTTGCAGTTTTTCTGCAAAGCGCCGGATGTGCTGCACAGGAAAAACCGGATGTGTGAAAGCAGCCTTAACAAGGAAGGAATCTACAGCGCTCACACGGGAGCCATATTGCCTGCAAATAGATGAGCAGAAGGAGTGCCAATAGTCAGATCTTCAATGATCTAATATTGATGGCTTATCCTAAGGACAAACTCTGCACTCGAAGGGCTTCACTCTGTGCTTTTGCATAATTTACCTCTTTGTAGATGAGCGGATTCTACTCATAGAGGCTTCCACTTAACAATAAAACCACATACAGTTCACCCAGGCAGACCTAGCAGATTACACATTTCACAAGTTGCCTTGTTATTTACCTGAAGAAGGCTATTTTGTTTAAGATTTTAAGCCGAAACACGTAATATTTTTTAGTAGCAAAATAAAACTTCTGAAAAACTACATGTAGAAAGGCAACACACACTATTGTGCATTGCAGGCGGTTGTTCTTGCTAAGAATTTTTGGTAACAATAACTTTCTTTAATGCGACCCGAACCCATACTTGATTGAGCTCCTCTCATCAGCCTAAGGGTACATTCAGACGTCTGTGCAAATCGGTGCAATCTCGGACCTCAATGCATTGACTGGCCGCAAGTCTCATGGGCATATACAAGATGGCTGAGTTCGGTCAGGAGGCACGAGACCACTCCATGCATTGCTGTCCGAGATCACAACAGTTTGCAAGGACGTCTGAAAGTGCACTAAGGCTGTTTATAATTATTGCTGGATGCTACCTGCCCTTTACATTTATCGCTTTTAGCTCAGGAGAGGCACGTCTGATAAATATTAGTTTTAGGGTCCTACTAGACAGAGGTCGTGGCAAATGGACTCTCATGAATTGGCCAATTTGTGCACTAAGTACCTTCATTTTATAAGTATATTTTATATAGCAGTAATGCACTTCAAATATTATACAATCAATGCTTCAAGACATCTTCGTGCTTACAGAGGCTGCTGTATTCTTTTGTTTGTATATTATGCACCTGATCACACTTGCTTTATTCTGTTTGGATGTACTGGTCAGTTGTTGTTTTTTTAAGCTGAAGTTTTTATTCTTATGACTTTGGGGTTTATGTGACTTTTTTATTGGTCTTTATATAAAAAAAATAGGCAAAGCGATAAACCCCCCACCCCCAGCACGTCTCTCTTTTTTATGGTGTTCACTACTTGGGATAACCATCGGCATCCCGACTGCAATGTAGGGGCAGTAATGGAGGTATAGAGGCAGCCTCTTCCCTCTGTCCACCATCTAGATGGGACTGTCGCTATAGACCACAACATCTAAAGGGTTAAACTGTTGGGATTGGTGCTGGCAATTGCAGCTGATACTCACTCATTGATTTAATGGGTTGACCACCACTTGCTTCTATTAAGAGCTATGAAGATCTATACAGAGGATCAGGTACAAAGCTGTCATTATACTATTAACCTAATTCAAGATGTCAAATGTAAGAATTCTCAGCAGAAGCCAGAATAATAGTTAATAATTTATTTATAACATTTTTTTTTTATCAGTATGTCTTTATAGTGTGGGAGGAAACCGGAGTACCCGGAGGAAACCCACGCAAACACGGGGAGAACATACAGACTCCATGCACCATGTTGCCCAATAGTCGTCAGTGTGGCCCTGATCATGATAGCGCCTCATGACGTAGATGTAACTTAATATAGAAGTCACTTGATCCGTGAACATGTTTCACCAAGGAAAGTCAAATAATTGGTGAGAACAGAAACCGAGCCCGGAATCTGTCTCTTAATGCAGTTGGAAACTCACTTATTCTGTGAGTACTTCTGACTGCAGAAAGTCCAGTAAATGTCAAATCCATTGGTTGAGAACAGAGACCGAGCCCGGAATCTGTCTCTTGATGCAGCAGAAAACTCACTTTGTTCTGTGAATACATCTGACTGCGGAAAGTCCAGTAAATGTCGAATCCAGTGGTTGAGAACAGAAACCGAGCCCGGAATCTGTCTCTTGATGCAGCAGGAAACTCACTTTGTTCCGTGAATACATCTGACTGCGGAAAGTCCAGTAAATGTCGAATCCAGTGGTTGAGAACAGAAACCGAGCCCGGAATCTGTCTCTTGATGCAGCAGGAAACTCACTTTGTTCCGTGAATACATCTGACTGCGGAAAGTCCAGTAAATGTCGAATCCAGTGGTTGAGAACAGAAACCGAGCCCGGAATCTGTCTCTTGATGCAGCAGGAAACTCACTTTGTTCAGTAAATACATCTGACTGCAGAAAGTCCAGTACAAGTCATATCCATAAGTAAGAACAGAGACCGAGCCCGGAATCTGTCTTTTTTTCTGATGTGTTGTTGGAATAGTGATCATATCCGGCTGGATTATTCATTGATGGAACACGATCAAACCTTTCTTTGGAATAGTGATCTGCAGAAAAAATAAATATGAATGATTATGACTGAAGTTGGAACAACTGAATATCATATATAAGTGGCACACAATGTACTACTGGCTACTGATTAATAATCTTGTGGATTCCTAGACTCAGAATGCATCATATTGGTTGGCACTAATCATTTCATGGATATCTAAGAAGTACAGATCAACCAGCCTCTGAGAATAATATCAGAGAACCAATATTCGCACTGAAAGCTCCATGAAAATAGATATGGATAATCAAATCAGTGTCATCCAATCCTATTTAGAAAGCATCAGTCACAGCAGGGATAGCAAAGAGAACAAAATTGAAGACCTCTAAAACTCAAGTATCGCCAATTAAAAAGACCATCAAAAACCTAAAAGTAAACCTAAAGTTTTTAGGTAAAAAAATCGCCCATCTAGAAGATCAGACTCTGCAAAATAACTTAAAAATGAGGGGAATTCCAGGAGGTATCCAAAATGATAGACTGCAAGCAAATCTAAAATATCTCATAAAAAGTGCAATTCCTCAACTGAGAGATTTGGAGCTTACTATAAGCTACTGAGGTCAAGATTTATACGTAATGAACTATTCTTAATGTGTTATATTGTGTTTGCATTTCTTGCTTACTAAGGACTTACAAATAACTTAAAGAGAAATATGATTTTGCCAGGTCCATACCAAGACATAAGAGTCTTCATGGACTTATCTAAAGAAACTATATCCATAAGGAAATTTTATGGGGAAATCACTACAATTCTCCAACCAAAGGGGATAAATTACTCATGGGGTTCCCCGCTAAACCTTTCCTTTCCTGTCAAAGTAATACAGTCCCAATACTAGCTTCATATGATGGAAAGAAGATACTCCAGGACTTAAATTACAAGATCCCGTAGAACGCTCCCGACAAGGCCTAAATAAACCTCATTTTTTCCACATATTACAACTAATGATGACCCTTTTTGGGCTTTACATCCCTTCCTGAATGGTACAATTTTAGGAATTTGCTCTGAAAACACCAATATTTATTCTTTATCTCCTCTACAAGAAGTGAATTGAAGGAGATACCATGAACTTTTGCTTTCATGGAAGAAAACCAATTTTCCAGTCCAGTTGCTTCCTCCAGTAGGACTTCAAGGCATCTTTTATTTGGTTTAAAATATTTGTATACGTTTTATCTGTTCTGTATTTTTAACCCCTTTTTCTATTTTCATATCAAAAATAGATGAAAATGTTAAATTTCACATTTCAATTTGTAAGATTAATAATAATGTTTTTACATTAGTTAATGTTTTCAGACACAAAAAGGAACAAATCACCTTTCTTAACAAATTTGTTGATAAAAATAATGAAGTTCCGAAGGGAGAGTTGTTACTTTATGTTGACTTTAACATTGCTCCAAACGGATACTTAGACTCAGATTCTCAGACAGGAAACTTATTCCAAAGATTAAATAATTAGATTCTCCAGAATCCAACCATCATCTCTAGGATCCAACCATCATCTCCAGAGACTGACCATTTCTCACATTTGAAAATGCAAAAACCCGACTGTCGCTCTTATTCATTCTCGTCTGGACTACTGCAACTCTTTACTGATCGGTCTCCCTCTAACCAAAATTCCTTCTCTCCAATTCATGCTGAATGCGGGAGCCAGGGACGTATGTTTGTCCAGCCGCTTCACCGACGCCTCCACCTTGTGCCAGTCATTACACTGGCTGCCCATCAGCTACAGAATACAATACAAACTTATATGTCACCCATATAGCTCTCCACAGTTCTGCACCACCATATATCTCATCCCTCAACCCACCCGCCCCCTCCATTCCGCAAATGATCTTAGACTAACATCCTCCATAACACGAACATCACACTTCCGTCTCCAAGACTTTTCTTGTGCTGCATCAGTTTTCTGAAATGCACTACCCCAAACAATGCAATTAATATCCAGCCCCCATGTTTTCAGGCTTCCGTTAAAATACCAAATACCTCTGCAAGGGAGTTCACACACTACTCCGACATAAAACCCTGTCTAGAATTGATGTAAATATGGGTGAAAAGAAATGGTGTGAACATTCCCATCTTATCTTACCTTTAAATTTTCCATCAGGTTCAACCGTAAAAAATTCTAATTTATGGAGATGTAACTATCACCTCCTCGAGGACACAATCTATAAAGACAAAATAGAAACAACATAAAAAAAATTATATAGAAAAATTAAACAGAAGGATTATCTATATATATACACTAAAGTATTCAACCTCACATATCCTATTACTACGTGATACACACACTATAAAATTATGCTAAGGTGATACTTTACTCCAATGAAACCAAGCTTTTCCTCCTCAATCTCCTCTATACTGGAGAGGCCGTGATAAACCGGGAGAAATTTTGCACATATTTTGAAATTGTCCAGTATTAATGGAAATATGGAAAGAAACTTTGAACTTTCTCCTATGAATTTCTAAACCAAATGTTACACTTACTCCACAATTAATATTATTCTCATGAGGTCTAGAAGAAGTCCCAAAATAAGCATAAATCCCTAACTAAAACATAACATTTAATGATACTCTTAAAAGGTACACAACCACAATTCAATTTGATAAAACAAACCGGTGCACAGTAGAGAGAGGGAAACTCAATCTCTACAATATCCACTCCCTCCTGTGCCCTACCTAGCCATGGAGGTTGGTACCCTATAGATACAATATGGCTCCCCCACTCACCGACGGCTGTCCCTGCTATTGCCCTGTAAACCCCCACAACCAAAGATAAAGTGCAGTGTGCATAACATAAAGTGATAATGTGCAATAATTGGGTTCACAAAAGCCTCCTAAAGACTCAGGAGGTCACCAGTGTTCTCAATGAGAACCTCTACAAACGCAGGGACAAAATAGATCCACTTAGCTTAAATCCGCCTCATGCCTCAACGCGTTTCCCCAAACTTGGTTCAGGAGGCTGATAGTAAGTTAATGTGGCTAGATACACCAATAGCAGCCACCATGCTGCCAGATTTTCATGATGTTTCAAATTCTGACAGATCTCTTGCTATATCTTTTTTGGTGAGTAAACGTTTCATCGCAACACAATGGAAGCAAATAATATTGCCATCAATATCACAAGTAATTGAAAGGATATTAATGCACAATATATATATATATATATATATATATAAAAATAAATATATATAAATAAATAAACATTTTTTTATTTATTTATACAGTATATACACATATAATCAATTCAACTTTGCGATTAGGGAAAATGTTTTTAAAAAATATATAGTGATGAATTAATGGTTTAAGTGTTTTGTTTTTTCTTTACCCAGGATAAACCCACAAGTTAAAAACTAAAATAGACGTATTAATAGAATATACCAGATATGTACCAAATTAAATGTTTGCAAATATGTAAAAAAAAAATGCAAAATTGCAATGCTAGGTTTATTACTAATAATAATGACCAGACTTGACTTTACTTTCTTCCCTGTAACTCCCCATTGTTACCCCATTCTTCCCTCCTTTTGTCCTCCCTAATTTATATTTCTTCTTAATTTTTTTTTTGTAAAATTAGTAAATGTTAAACAAATTGAACAAGATGACCGTGAGATTTGCCATTTTTAACCTACAAAAAAGAAAAACCAAAAGGTGAACACTGTCCACATTTACAATTATATTTTTTGTTATTCCAAAATAGAACAGAAATGGTGTAAGAATGGAAATAGTGGTGAAAACAAGCCTCACCTGACAATTTACATATAAATATAATAATTGGCTACAACCCAAAATTTATCAATAATAATCACTGTCTACATAGTCACAATCAGTAGAAAAAACATATGCATATATATATATATATATATATATATATATATATATATATATATATATATATATATAAAATCTACATGGAGTGAAGCATAAACTACACATTGATTAAATGATCCTCATGCTGCCAGAAATAATGTTAGTACATATCCATCTGGTCTCAACGGGAATAACAGTTTTGCCTCTTTTTTTATAAAAGTTTTAGGTTTGTGAGTTTTTAATGGTTTTATTTCTTTTTCAGATGCCTATTTCCTTTTTCTAAATTCTGGCAGTTTATGTGTACATCCTGACTTTGGTGGAGAATTTATGGCTTTATTAATCAGCTATTGAAGTGGATACATCTTGATCTCATCGTTATTGAAATAGCTGTTACATATGATGTTAAATATTGTATTTTGCATTAAATTGATATGCTATATACCTATACTTCTGTCCGGTATATATTTTGGATGAATCCTCGTAGTATTTGTTAACTATTTATTGTGTAAAAAGATGTGATTATATATATATAATTATCAATTATTTGAGTGAGGATACTTTCCAGGATATATGGATATAGGTTGAAAGAAGTTCATTATATGTGCGCTTATTCTTAGCCATTGCCTTACATGTATGCATACATTGGGGTAATTCATCTAATATATTATGGTCTTTTTATTATTTCCTTATTAGTCGTCTTATCTATTAATACATATATGAGCACTCACCATCTGTAGAGGGCCACTGCACGTTCGCAACTCTGTGCTGTGCGCTGCCGGCCGGCCTGTCGCATCTATGCGGGTCATGTGATTTTGAGTCATTTGACTCGTTCACGTGGCTCTGACGCGGCCGCAGACTCGCGTCCCATGTTGTCATGGCGCTGTACATGTCACTAATGCGGTTTCCTCCAGATTGGTTGGTGGCCGTATATAAACCCCATCCCCTCTCATCCTAAAAACCGTCCCCTGACGAAGGTTGTCGAAACGGCCGTCACGCTGTTGCCGTGCCTCTCTGCCAAACTCCTCTTGCTGTCCAGCTGACCACACAGGTGATTATTATCCTTAGAAAGTCCACTTGTAATGATTTTTTTACAAGCGGCATTTATTTAATCTCTTCATGATTTTCATCTAGTGATTTACATTATTGCTCATATTTTTTCAAGCTTTATTTAATAGCTATACACTCTCCAGTCTATTGATTAGTGGATAATTAGACACCTTCCTCCTTCTTTTTGTGCTAACATTATTTCTGGCAACATGAGGTTTATTTAATCAATGTTTGGTTAATGCTTCACCCCATGTAGATCATATATTATATATATATATATATATATATATATATATATATATATATATATATATACATATATATATATATATGCATATATTTTTCTACTGATTGTGACTATGTATACAGTGATTATTATTGATACATTTTGGGTTGTAGCCAATTATTCAATTATTATATTTATATGTAAATTGTCAGGTGAGGCTTGTTTTCACCACTATTTCCATTCTTAGGCCCTGTGCGCACTTAACGGATTTTGCCGCGGATTTGCTGCATGTTTCGCTGCAGAAAATGTTCATAACATCTCTGCAGTGAATCACCAGCAAAACCTATGGGAAAAAAAAATCCTGTACGCACTAGGCGGATTTTGACAGCTGCATGTTTTGCTGCGGGATTACAGGAAGAAGAAGCCGTGCAGAGAGTAAACACACACAGATCACACACACACACAGACATCACAGACATAGAACACATAGACACAGACACATAGAACACACATAGAAAGCAAACGGAAATATAAAAAAAAAAACACGTGGGCTCCGCTGCATATTTACCGTCCAGCCGAGGTAAGCACACAGCGGCGGCCCGGTATTCTCAGGCTGGGGAGGGAGAGGGGCAGGGTTAATGTCCCCCACCTCACTCCCCCTCCCGCAGCCGAGAATATCAGCTGCAGCTGCTCCGGCACTGTCGCATGCATTATGCGGCAGTACCGGAGTGTCCTCGGCTCTTCCTGCAGCCGTGTAGCAGTGGCAGTCAGGGTAATACAAGGAGTTAATGGTGGTAGATCACCGCCATTAACTCCAGGCTTAATCATGGCAGCGTCTATGTGACAGCTGACATGATCAACCCGTAAGTAAAGTGAAAAAACACACACCGAAAAATCCTTTATTTTAAATAAAACACAAACAAGCCTCGTTCACCCTTTTATTAACCCCTCCCGAAACAAAGCTCCGGCGTAATCCACAGCTCTGACGTCCTGCGATGCCTGCATCCAGCCGCGACTGACACAGACACTGCTGAATGCAGCCTCGCAGCGAGACAGCAGAGGTAACTCTAGGGCATTTCCCACGGCCGGTAATGTGAACTCACTGCCGACCGTGAGAAATGCAGAGTGTGCTCACAGGTACTCTATCTATCCATCTATCTATCCTTCTATCCCTCTATCTATCCCTCTATCTATCCTTCTATCTATCCCTCTGTCTGTCTATCTATTCTTCTATCTATTCTTCTGTCTATTTCTCTATCTCAGAATGAAATGACTTTTTTTTTTTTTTTTTTTCAATGTACTTTATTGCATTGAATGCAATAAAGCACATACCAACCCGCACGCGGCAAAACCGCGGCAATACCGTGAACAATACCGCAGTAAAACCGCGGCAAACCGCATGCGGTTTTCGGGTGCGGTTTGCCGCGGTTTTTTACCGCGGGTGCGGTAATCTTTGAATACCTGCGGAATTTTCTTGAGAAAATTCCATTTTCCAGTGCGCACAGGGCCTTACATCATTTCTGTTCTATTTTTGAATAATAAAAAATATAATTGTAAATGTGGACAGTGTTCGCCTTTTGGTTCTTTTTTGTTCATTAATTGTTTAGCGAATGTCCTAATATTATTATGTCTATTTATTCACGTACAATAATATATTAAGATGTTTGAATATTAATCATGTTGCTTTCACGAACATTTATGTTCGTTTTTTTTTAACCTGTTGTGAACACCATTGCTTTCCTCAATCTGACGTTGTTCATCTTTTGTTTTTGGGATCCTCAATTCTTGAGAAAGAGCCCCCTTTTCTTCTGATATAAATCTAGTTTTGTTTTCTATTCTTCCAAGTGGGCGTGACCCTCAAAATTATCTTTTTAAGAAAAGAAAAAACTTGATGATAATGCCCAGTTGACTAAAATATTAGATACATTTACAGGGAAAGGAGGGAGATATATAACAGGAACGGGGAGATACAAGAACAAAATAAGAAAAACACCGGGGATTCAGGAGAATTGAAGCATTTATAATGGGTAAAATAAATGCACATTTATGGCAAGTCACAGGTTCACTTTAGCAGATTCCAACAAAAATGCATAGTAGCTTTTTATCAATTATTATTGCCAAATACAGTTTATGTCATATCATCAGCCCCATAATCAGGAGGGAAGGATATCCTAATAATGAGTTAACAGCAGCTTTGTTGTTTAGAGGTTATCCGGCTTATTTTGCCTTTTTCTTGTTATTACACTATTGGGCTACATTAGGGCAGGTAAGTAGATAGCAACTACCTATATTAGATACAATAGAATACAAAGATCCATAATAAATAGCTTAATTATTATAGCTGACAAAAGTCACCATAGCAAATATTATTTTCAAAAAACTGACTTTGTCTAAAACATTTATAAGACATTGATAGAGACTAAATAGGCAATAATTTTATGAATATATAAAGATTTTTTTCATGTGTGCAACACAGACGAGACATACACAGATAGTGGTGATTTAAAATCAAAACAGGAAAAACTTAGCGGTGCGGGTGGATGCAGGGCTTGTTATATATATAATTATAATCCAAAGTAGATAAGAGCTCAGAAAACAGAGTGCATCAAAAAATGTAATATTGATGACAATCAGAAGGTTACAGAAGCAGCATGGCAGCAATTAGTAAAAACCCTGAACTACAGCAACAATGGACAGTCAAAAAGATGGTCCAGCATGAGATATTAAGCAAAATACATCAATGATAAGTCAATACACATCAATAGTTAAGGCCCAGTCACACTAAACAACTTACCAGCGATCCCAACAACGATCCAACCTGATAGGGATCGCTGGTAAGTTGCTAGGAGGTTGCTGGTGAGATGTCACACTGCAACGCTCCAGCGATCCCACCAGCAACCTGACCTGGCAGGGATCGCTGGAGCGTGGCTACACGAGTTGCTGGTGAGCTCACCATCAACCAGTGTCCCAGCCCCCAGCGCCGCGTGGAAGATGCTGCGCTTGGTAACTAAGGTAAATATCGGGTAACCAACCCGATATTTACCTTGGTTACCAGCGCACGCAGCTACACGTGCAGAGAGCAGGGAGCAGCGCACACTGAGCGCTGGCTCCTTGCTCTCCTAGTTACAGCACACATCGGGTTAATTACCCGATGTGTACTGCAGCTAAATGTGCACAGAGCAGGGAGCAGCGCACAATGCTTAGCGCTGGCTCCCTGCTCTCCTAGCTACAGCACACATCGGGTTAATTAACCCGATGTGTCCTGCAGCTACATGTGCACAGAGCAGGAGCCGGCACTGACAGTGAGAGCGGCGGAGGCTGGTAACAAAGGTAAATATCGGGTAACCAAGGACAGGGCTTCTTGGTTACCCGAAGTTTACTGTGGTTACCAGCCTCCGCAGAAGCCGGCTCCCTGCACATTTAGTTGTTGCTGTCTCGCTGTCACACACAGCGATGTGTGCTTCACAGCGGGACAGCAACAACTAAAAAATGGCCCAGGACATTCAGCAACAACCAACGACCTCACAGCAGGGGCCGGGTTGTTGCTGGATGTCATAAACAGCGACATCATTAGCAACATCGCTGCTACGTCACAAAAGTTGTTCGTTAGCAGCGATATTGCTAGCAATGTTGCTTAGTGTGACGGGGCCTTTACAGTAGTGAAAATTGTTGACCATTTAGTATGGTATGTAAATGATCTGAACCATTCAATCAAGATATAGATGAAAACACTTGTTACAGGGTTTTTGTATATTATATTGCGGCAGCCGCTGCCAAATAATCGCTAGCCATCACCACTGTGAGGAACCATACATTGTTAAAGAAGCACATGCTCATGTAAGAATAACCCAATAAGAATCAATAAATATTGACAATACAAAAGTTGTACTGTCGGTATCACAAGGGTTAATAAGGAATGGAACCTCCAACAGTGATAGACAGCTAGGTAGGTGGCAAGGGATAGCACAGTTTTAAGCACAACTGGTCATTAATAAATCAATAGACATCCCAAAATGACAAAATTCAAGATGCTTAACCTATAAATATGAGTGTCTATATTATAAAGGCCAGTTTGTCAATAAAGAGAAAATGCAAACAGCTGTATAAGTTGCAGAAGCGACTGCCTAATAACCGCTGACCATCACTGCTACAGGGAGCTGTCTATCGACGCGCGTTTCGCAACTGCTTCGTCGGGAGGTGTGGAGGCTGTGTATCTGGCTGTTTAAATCCCCCCATGTATTAGTCACCGACCTATGGTGGCGCGCGTCGGCTCACCGATGCTCATCTTCCTCTGCACACTGGCGTCCCGGAAATCAGAGCGCGCAAGCGCAGCCCAAATGCACCCGATTGGACGCCAGGCACAGAGAGGAGAAGCATCAGGGAGCTGGCGTGCGTATAGGCAGGAAGCCATGGGAACCATATTAGAATCAGGCAAAGCAAGGGCAAAGAGGCATATTATAAAGCCCGAAGGCATGAATAACTTGTCAGACGCGCAATACAAATCCTACAAATCAGGTGTTTACAAAACATTAACAGGAGAGGAATGTCCATAATAATAATGAGCATACTGAAAAAGTATAAGATGTTAGAACTCTTTTTGTTGTTTCTTCCTTGCATATTGCCACATGCAGGTTCCACAGCAGCAATCAATGGGGGAGAAAAAACCCAGATCTATAGAAAAAGATATACAATTAAAATCATGATTTCAGCAGAAACACATGGCAAATACCATACTACCCAAAAATAATGCACATGCATATAAACATGTGCATATCAATATATATATATATATATATATATATATATGTGTATATATACGAATCGTAGTAACCCACAGTGGCGACAACCACAATACATTATAAAAGATATGAAAAAATGAATGAAAATAAAAAATAAATAAAAAATGAAAAATGAAAATGGAAAATAAATTAAAAATAAGAAATAAAAAATAAGAAATAAATGGAAGGATGCTAAGTGGCATCACATGGGGTCAGGCATTATAAAATAAATGGCTTAAAACTGACGGCATCATTCAACCCATTTGGTTTGATGGTATCCAACACTGTGATCCATCTAGCCTCTTTTCTATGTAAGTTATTTTTTGTATCACCTCCCCTCACTCCCAGATTAACTTTATCTATCCCACGAAATCTAAGATGTCACCAGTTGCAGGCATGTTTTTCTTTAAAATGTTTTGGTATGTTTTTAAGCAAAAATATTTCCTCAGGTTTGTGAATCTTGGCGGCATTTTTAGTATCAGGGACATGCTCCAGGATTCGCACCCTGAGTTTGCGGGTGGTGAGGGCTACATAGATAAGCCCACAAGGGCATGTTGCCCAATAGACAACATTGGAGGAGCGACAGTTTATAAATTGCAAGATTTTATAGGTTTTTGATTGTGAGGAGTCCCAGAATTCAGATACCCGATCCACTTGTGGGCATGCGCCACAATCGCCACATGAAAAGGATCCCCATCTGGGACCACCACATGTCAGAAAATTGGTAATTTTCTTTGTCAGCCTGTCCTCCTATAGATCTCTTTACCAAGTTAGTTTCTCAGGAGCTCAGAAAACTTTCAGAAAGAAGAACTCACGATAATTTAAGTGGTCAGCAGTGGAAAGCACTGAGGGAACCCCAAACAATGGATGACTTGGTTATTAAACAGGCTGACAAGGGTGTGAATGTGGTTTTGTGGTCCAAAGAGAAATATGAGGCTGAGGCCTTCAGGCAGCTCGGTGACAGTCTGTGTTACTCTAGACTGGATACCGATCCGTCTGCTAGATTCCGGTCTGAATTATTTGATTTACTCCAGTTGGCTTATGATAAGGGCATTATTCCAAAATCAATATTAGAAGGGTTATTTAGTTCAATTTCCTACTACTCCAACTATATACTTTCTACCGAAAGTGCATAAAAGTTTAACATGTCCACCCGGAAGACCTATAGTTTCCGGTAATAACAACTTGCTTGAACCGGCATGTAAATTCCTTGATCATTACCTTAAGCCCTTGGTGATCACACTGTCGTCCTACATTTGTGATTCCACGGAATTTCTGAATAGATTAGATGGCATTATACTTGAGACAGAAATAATTACGTTAACAGCTGATGTTGAGTCGCTGTATACGTCTATCAGTCATGATGATGGGATGGAAGCAGTGGAATTTTTTCTTAGAACAACTAGGCTTGACGACCAACTGGTGGACCTCCTCCTATTATTACTTAAGTATATTCTCACACATAATTTTTTCTTATTTAAGGGCCGTTTCTATCTTCAAGAGAGAGGAGTTGCGATGGGGTCGGCTTGTGCGCCCTCATACGCAAACCTCTTTCTTGGACAATGGGAACGGTCTATCATTTTTCCAGATTCTGACTTTGGCGCAGTCCACATGTGGCTGTGCTTTATTGATGATATTTTTTTAATTTGGCAAGAGGAGGTCCACCAGTTGAAGGCATTTATACAGCGGCTCAACATGAATAACAAAAATATTAAACTTACCTTTACCACCAGCCGTGAAAAGATCAAGTTTCTGGACGTCTCGATTACCAAGGGCAACGATGGTACTTTATGCACTGATATCTTCCGCAAGAAAACAGCAACAAACTCCCTCCCGAGTGCCAGATCCTCCCACCCATTTCAGGTAATTAATTGCATCCCTACCGGACAATTCTTAAGGGCACGGAAGATCTGCTTGAGCGATGCTTTGTTTGAACAGCAATCAGATGATTTGAGGAGGCACTTTGGGGCCAGGCATTATTCCCATCAAACAATTCAAAAAGGATATGAGAGGGCGAAGGGGACAGCACGTCATGACTTGCTGAAGACAAAATCTAAAATAACTAACAATACGATTCGACTTATTACCCCTTATCACGCACAGTGGCGTGAAATGTCCTCCATAATTTCTAAATATTGGCCTATATTGACGGCAGATCGTGATTTATCTTCCATCCTCACTCCCAGACCGGCTATCACCCCTAGGAGGTCTAGAACATTGTGGGACTTGATTGTGAGGAGCCATTACGTGCTAAGGAAAATTACCAACTTTCTGACATGTGGTGGTCCCAGATGGGGATCCTTTTCATGTGGCGATTGTGGCGCATGCCCACAAATGGATCGGGTATCTGAATTCTGGGACTTCTCGCAATCAAGAACCTATAAAATCTTGCAATTTATAAACTGTCGCTCCTTCAATGTTGTCTATTGGGCAACATGCCCTTGTGGGCTTTTCTATGTAGGCCTCACCACCCGCGAACACAGGGTGCGAATCCTGGAGCATGTCTGAGATATTAAAAATGCCGCCAAGATTCACAAACCTGAGGAAATATTTTTGCTTAAAAACATACCAAAATATTTTAAAGAAAACCATGCCTGCAACTGGCGACATCTTAGATTTCGTGGGATAGATAAAGTTAATCTGGGAGTGAGGGGAGGTGATACAAAAAATAACTTACATAGAAAAGAGGCTAGATGGATCATGGTCTTGGATACCATCAAACCAAATGGGTTGGATGATGCCGTCAGTTTTAAGCCATTTCTTTTATAATGCCTGACCCCATGTGATGCCACCCAGCATCCTTCCATTTATTTTTAATTTTTTATTTCTTATTTTTTATTTATTTTTATTTATTTTCCATTTTCAGTTTTCATTTTTTATTTATTTTTTATTTTCATTCATTTATTCATATCTTTTATATTGTATTGTGGTTGTCGCCACTGTGGGTTACTAGGATTCGTATATATATACATATATATATATATATATATTGATATGCACATGTTTATATGCATGTGCATTATTTTTGGGTAGTATGGTATTTGCCATGTGTTTCTGCTGAATTCATGATTTTAATTGTATGTCTTTTTCTATAGATCTGGGTTTTTTCTCCCCCATTGATTGCTGCTGTGGAACCTGCATGTGGCAATATGCAAGGAAGAAACAACAAAAAGAGTTCTAACATCTTATACTTTTTCAGTATGCTCATTATTATTATGGACATTCCTCTCCTGTTAATGTTTTGTATACACCTGATTTGTAGGATTTGTATTGAGCGTCTGACAAGTTATTCATGCCTGCGGGCTTTATAATATGCCTCTTTGCCCTTGCTTTGCCTGATTCTAATATGGTTCCCCCCAGTGGCGTAACTAGAGTTGGATGGGCCCCGGTGCAAAGTTTAGACCTGGGCCCCCCCTCCACATACACAGACACTTGGGGTAAGGCATACCTCGCGGCAAATTTTTAGGCCACGCCCCCTAACCACACCCATTTCACAGTCACGCCCATATCCACTCCCCATCCACACCCATTCAGCAAGGACACGCAGGCAGCCGGCGGGCCTCCAGCATGGACACGCAGGCAGCCGGCGGGCCTCCAGCATGGACACGCAGGCAGCCGGCGGGCCTCCAGCATGGACACGCAGGCAGCCGGCGGGCCTCCAGCATGGACACGCAGGCAGCCGGCGGGCCTCCAGCATGGACACTCAGGCAGCCGGCGGGCCTCCAGCATGGACACGCAGGCAGCCGGCGGGCCTCCAGCATGGACACGCAGGCAGCCGGCGGGCCTCCAGCATGGACACGCAGGCAGCCGGCGGGCCTCCAGCATGGACACGCAGGGAGCCACAGTGAGGCGGCCGGTCGCCCACACAGTGAGGTGGCCGGTCGCCTTCACAGACAGGCGGCAGGGGGGCGCCCGCACAGACAGGCGGCAGGGGGGCGCCCGCACAGACAGGCGGCAGGGGGGCGCCCGCACAGACAGGCGGCAGGGGGGCGCCCGCACAGACAGGCGGCCGGGGGGCGCCCGCACAGACAGGCGGCCGGGGGGCGCCCGCACAGACAGGCGGCCGGGGGGCGCCCGCACAGAAAGGCGGCCGGCCGACCGCACAGACAGGCGGCCGGCCGACCGCACAGAGAGGCTCCGGCCGGGGGTGAGGGGGGGGGAGGGAGGGAAATCAGCGCTGGGGAGATTTTACTGTACCAGCAGCAGCACAGGCAGCGCTCCTCTCTGTTATGCCACGTCTACTGGGATGGTAGGAGGGAAAAGCAGGGAGGCGGAGAGAGAGTGGGTGGGCGGAGCCCGGGAGCCGGCCGTCCCGATCGTGGCAACGGGACAAACAACGTAAAGCGTGAAAGTCCCGCTGTATCCGGGACGGTTGGGAGGTATGGGGTAAGGGATAATGACACTGACACTCGGGGTACAGGATAATGACGCTGACACTTGGCTCTCACCCACAGCACCCTGAAATCCCTCTATCAGCACCCAGCTTTCCTATGTTCTGATATTTATCTTGTCCTCAGCACCCAGCTTTCCCATATCAGAGCATGAGAAAGCTGGGTGCTGAGAGATGTATATCAGAACATGGGAAAGCTGGGTGCTGAGAGATGTATATCAGAACATGGGAAAGCTGGGTGCTGAGAGATGTATAGCAGAGCATGGGAAAGCTGGGTGCTGAGAGATGTATATCAGAACATGGGAAAGCTGGGTGCTGAGAGATGTATAGCAGAGCATGGGAAAGTTGGCTGCTGAGGGAAAGAGCCTTTTTCCCTCAGCACAAAACATTTCCATCCCATACTTATATCTTTGTCCCCCCTGTATAAAGTTCTCAAAATACTATAACAGCCCCCACATAGCCTTCCAAATAATTGTATAAAGGGTCTCACATAACCCTTCATATATTAGAATGCAGATACATAGCCCTCCATATATTATAATGCACCCCCATAATCCTCCATGTATAAAGTAGCCCTTCAATTATAATGCATTTCCCATAGTTCTCCATGTATTAAAATTCACCCCATAGTTCTCCATATATTATACTGCACCACATAGTCCTCCATGTTTTATAATGCACTTCCATAGTCCATGTATAAGGTAGCCTCCATAGTCCTCCATATATTATAATGCAGCCCCCATAGTCCTATATGTATTATAACACAACCCCATAAAACTTCAGATGGTATTATGCAGCCCCATACTCCTCCATGTATAATTCACCCCTATATTCCATGTATAAGGTGTCCCTTCATTTTGTATTATACAGCCCCCCCCCGACCTCCATTTTAATGCAGCCCTATAGACCTCCAGTATAATGCAGCCTCGTAGACCTCTATGTATATTACACCTCTATATTCAATGTATAAGGTGTCCTTCATGTTTATTATGCAGCCTCACCAGGCCTCCATATATAATAATGCAGCCAACCTCTCCAGGCCTCCATGTATAATATAGCAGCCAGCCTCCCAGGCCTCCATGTATAATATAGCAGCCAGCCTCCCCAGGCCTCCATGTATAATAATGCAGCCAGCCTCCCCAGGCCTCCATGTAGAATAATGCAGCCAGCCTCCCCAGGCCTCCATGTATAATAATGCAGCCAGCCTCCCCAGGCCTCCATGTATAATAATGCAGCCAGCCTCCCCAGGCCTCCATGTATAATAATGCAGCCAGCCTCCCCAGGCCTCCATGTATAATAATGCAGCCAGCCTCCCCAGGCCTCCATGTATAATAATGCAGCCAGCCTCCCCAGGCCTCCATGTATAATAATGCAGCCAGCCTCCCCAGACCTCCATGTATAATAATGTAGCCAGCCTCCCCAGGCCTCCATGTATAATAATGCAGCCAGCCTCCCCAGGCCTCCATGTATAATAATGCTGCCAGCCTCCCCAGGCCTCCATGTACAGTATAATGGAGTCTCCCCAGGCCTCCATGTACAGTATAATGCAGCCTCCCCAGGCCTCCATGCACAGTATCATGCAGCCTCCCCACCCCAGGCCTCCATGTACAGTATCAGGCAGCCTCCCCACCCCAGGCCTCCATGTACAGTATCATGCAGCCACACCACCCCAGGCCTCCTTGTACAGTATCAGGCAGCCTCCCCACCCCAGGCCTCCTTGTACAGTATCAGGCAGCCTCCCCACCCCAGGCCTCCATGTACAGTATCATGCAGCCTCCCCACCCCAGGCCTCCTTGTACAGTATCAGGCAGCCTCCCCACCCCAGGCCTCCTTGTACAGTATCAGGCAGCCTCCCCACCCCAGGCCTCCTTGTACAGTATCAGGCAGCCTCCCCACCCCAGGCCTCCATGTACAGTATCATGCAGCCTCCCCACCCCAGGCCTCCATGTACAGTATCATCCAGCCTTCCCACCCCAGGCCTCCATGTACAGTATCATTCAGCCTCCCCACCCCAGGCCTCCATGTACAGTATCATGCAGCCTCCCCACCCCAGGCCTCCATGTACAGTATCAGGCAGCCTCCCCACCCCAGGCCTCCATGTACAGATGCAGCCTCCCCACCCCAGGCCTCCATGTACAGTATCATCCAGCCTTCCCACCCCAGGCCTCCATGTACAGTATAATGCAGCCTCCCCACTCCAGGCCTCTGACCACCGTGTACTCATATATATATAAAAAAAAAAACCAAGTACTCACCGCTCTCCTCCTTCCACTGCTGCTCTGTCCTGACGTCTCCTTGTTCCACTGATGCTGTACTCCCGAGTCCCTGCTCTCCTCCTTCCACTGCTGCTCGTCCTCCCGGTGCTGCGGTCGGCGTCCTCCCTCCCTGCGCTCTGTGCACTCAGCACAGCAGTCGCACAGGAGTGACGTCACCGCACAGGCACAGGGGCAGAATGATGATGCAGAGCGGCGCCGGCCGCTCTTTGCTTCATTATTACTGTGCGCGGTGACGGGGGAGGGGGGCCCCGGTGCCGCCGCTGACATCGGGCAGGAGGGCCCGGTGTCGGGGGCGGCAGCGGGACATATAGTGGGCGCGTGCACTGTGATAGATCAGCGCAGCTTCTCTCTCACTGAGAGGAGCTGGCTGCTGATCTGCCGGGTCCCTGCGGGCCCCAAACCGCCCGGGCCCGGTCGCGATCGCGACCGCTGCGACCGCGGTAGTTACGCCACTGGTTCCCCCGGCTTCCTGCCTGTGCACGCGCCGGCTACCTGATGCTTCTCCTCTCTGTGCCTGGCGTCCAATCGGGTGTCTTTGGGCTGCGCTTGCGCGCTCTGACTTCCGCGACGCCAGTGTGCCGAGGAGGACGGGCATTGGTGAGCCGATGCGCGCCGCCATAGGCCGGTGAGTAATACATGGAGGAATTTAAACAGCCAGATACACAGCCTCCACACCTCCCGACAAAGCAGTTGCGAAACGCGCGTCGATTGACAGCTCCCTGTAGCAGTGATGGTCGGCGGTTATTAGGCAGTCACTTCTGCAACTTATACAGCTGTTTGCATTTTCTCTTTATTGACAAACTGGCCTTTATAATATAGACACTCATATTTATAGGTTAAGCATTTTGAATTTTGTCATTTTCGGATGTCTATTGATTTATTAATGACCAGTTGTGCTTAAAACTGTGCTATCCCTTGCCACCTACCTAGCTGTCTATCACTGTTGGAGGTTCCATTCCTTATTAACCCTTGTGATACTGACAGTACAACTTTTGCATTGTCAATATTTGTTGATTCTTATTGGGTTATTCTTACATGAGCATGTGCTTCTTTACCAATGTATGGTTCCTCACAGTGGTGATGGCTAGCGATTATTTGGCAGCGGCTGCCGCAATATAATATACAAAAACCCTGTAACAAGTGTTTTCATCTATATCTTGATTAAATGGTTCAGATCATTTAGATACCATACTAAATGGTCAACAATTTTCACTACTGTAACCATTGATGTGTATTGACTTATCATTGATGTATTTTGCTTAATATCTCATGCTGGACCATCTTTTTGACTGTCCATTGTTGCTGTAGTTCAGGGTTTTTTACTAATTGCTGCCATGCTGCTTCTGTAACCTTCTGATTGTCATCAATATTAAAGTTTTTGATGTACTCTGTTTTCTGAGCTCTTACCTACTTTGGATTATAATTATATATATAACAAGTCCTGCATCCAACCGCACCGCTAAGTTTTTGCTGTTTTGTTTTTAAATCACCACTATCTGTGTATGTCTTGTCTGTGTTGCACACATGAATAAAATCTTTATATATTCATAAAATTATTGCTTATTTAGTCTATATCAATGTCTTATAAATTTTTTAGACAGTCAGTTTTTTGAAAATAAGATAGCAACTACCTACCTGCCCTGCTGTCAGCCCCTCTCCCCCGGCTCAGAGCTGTCATGTGACTGCTACAACCGTGATCTTGCTGCTTCCTGTGATGTCACAACGACAAGTGCAGGAGCATATGCTCGTCTTGCAGATGGGCATCACAGCCGACATCCTGTAGCCGCCCTGGCGTCCCCCCTTTTCTCTGCACCCTTCCACACATCCCATAGTGCAAGGGTCTCACTGCTTGTACGCTGCATGCTGCTGGCAGCGCGCAGGCTAATGGCCCCCTTGCTGAACGCTGGCTGTGCTGGGGCAGTAAGCGCTGTATATCAGATGACCGATTCCCGGGTGCTTGCAGAGCCTCTGTATACAGCGATGATCAGTCGCCGGCCAAGCAGAGGTAGCAGCTGATCTGTGGAAAAGCTGCATAGAGAGTGCATCTCTGCACAGCGCCTGGGAATCTGTCCTCTGATATAAAGCGCTGACTGCATGGCCCCCTGCACAGGCAGCGATCAGCAAAGAGGCTGCGGGCGCAAGAGGCTCGTCACAGGGCACCGAGGGAACCAGGACAGGTGAGAAGGATTTGTGTTTGTTTTTTTGTGTGTGTAAAAAATGGCAGACTAGGACAGAACATTACTACAAGAGGAGCAGGAAAGGGGCCATTACTACTGGATGGGCAGAAGGCCGGGGCATATTACTATAAGATAGGCACATTACTATATTATGGGGACATTACTATAAGATGGGTACATTACTATATTATGGGGACAGGGATGGGCACATTACTACATTATATGTGTGGTGGATGTGAGGTGATTGTGCTGTAACAGATGAGAGAAGCAGGATCACTGCTCTGTACTACCAATGATTGGAAATACAGAGCAGTGATATCTCATCTGTGACCGCACAATCCCCTCACATCCACCGCACATATAATATAGTAATGTACCCATCTTTTCTGGATCGACGATAGGTCAGTGCTGGGCAGAATACTGACAGACAATGAGTGTGCAGAGGGCGGGGCAGGACAGTGAGGCCGGGCAGTGCCAGCTTTGACTGTGAGGTTTGACATAGGAAGATGTCAAGTTTGGTTGAGCTGCATGTAAACAAAGTGTGTGCAGAGAATAAAGGGATAATTCAAGAGGAATAAAAGTCAAAAAATAACGTAGGGGTGATTTATATGACAATACATCACAGATTAGCTTACAAAATATTTTGGAGTTTATGTCGGACAGCTCCTTTAACCGCTTCGGTCTGTTAACTCAATAGGTTATGGAGATAGATATATTATAAAGATGCTGGGTGTTACATTTACTGATTATAAAGTTAATGCGAGTGGATAATGAACGTATTTCTGCACATACCTTTATCCTCCATATCTGCCTTTTCACGATCTTTTTCAATAAAGAAGGAAGATAGTAGAAAGAATCCTCCTCCGAGGGTCACCACAAAGGCACAAGCCATGAGGGCGTACTGCAGACTGTGAAAACTCCAAAGAGCTGAGTTCGGATTTTGTCTTTTGGTGAGGTTGGATATCTGAAGATAAAAGGAAATAAATAGTTATGTATGGTTAATGAAAGCGAAAAAAAACATAATTGGCTGGACACATTTACTGTGATATTTGTCAATGGATACCAAGGAAATCTGGTGGTCATAAAAAGAGCAGGCGCCTCACTGCAGATGGCGGAGGAGCTTCCAACCTCCCAAGTATGAACAGAACTGGTCCAAGTGTCCTCAGCCCCAGTACTACACATTGTCTGGAGGCAGGACTCATGTGACATCCTCCTCTAGCACATACTGTATGACATGACTCCGGGACATCTTGTCTTTGGAGTTGTGGCGCTGTTCACACAAGGGATGAATAGGTTGCTTGTGCATAGCTTCCATACATAGTCTCTCTGGGTACTACATGTGTGTGGATACTGCTAGTGTGTCCTGAATTGTCTACTGTAATAAGATTTGCCAAATAAATGATCATTACACCATGAACATTCATTTGCAGGACACAACGTTCCTAGGAGCATTCGTTCATATTGCTAAATATGACCACCCTAATGCAAAATAAATTAGCCAATTGCTTAAAGTGGTTGTCCAGGACTATTTTATGTTTTTTGTCACTTTTTAGGCCCATAGTAAAAAAAAAAAAACAGGCAACTACCTGGCTCTTCTACCTGACGTCGGCTCTGAGGATTCACTGACTGCTGCAGCCGGAGATTGTGCTGCTCTACATCAACAGAGCAGCTCCTTTTATTCCGGGCAACTCTTTTGATGGGGCGTGACTGCCAACCTCATGCCAGTTGACAGACGGCTCCCCGCAGTTAGGTAGTGTGGAGCCGGCTGTCAATCAATATGAAATCAGCAGTCACACATTGTCGACAGAGCAGAGAGGAAGAGAAGATGCTGCTCTATTGACATGACATCAGCGGAAGCCACTGAATCATGGAGAAGAGCACTCTGTGCTGGTCACTATAGGCAGGTAGCATCTACCGTATTTTTCTGACTATAAGACGCACTTTTTTTCCCCCAAATGTTGGGGGAAAGTGGGGGGTGCGCCTTATAGTCTGAATGTAGGGCTGCGGGGAATGAGGGTGCTGCAGTGGAGCGGGTCATCGGCGGCACGAGCAGGCTGTAGCAGCCTGCCGTGACCACGTGGGCCCGCTCATTTAATATGCTCGCCCATCATCCTGCCCATCATCTCAGCGCTGAAGCCAGCGCTGACAGGTGGGCAGGATGATGGGCGGGGAATGCGCGCATATTAAACAGCCTGCCCGCATGATCACCCCTGGCAACTACAGCCTGGAGTGATCATGTGCGGCTGTATTCACTGCCCCCCACGCATCATCATCAGTGTGGGGTGCAGTGAATCAGTATAACTCACCGGCCACGATCCCTGCAGCACCGCGATGTCCTCCTGTCTGTGCCGGCGGAGTGGAGACTAGCGGTGCACACAGTGATGACATCGCTGTGCGCATGTGTCCACACGCAGCCACCGCTGACACAGACAGGAGGACATGGCGATGCTGCAGGAATCGTGGCCGGCTCCACACTCCAGCGCTGCTGCTGACACAGACAGAGGAGGAACGATGTTGCAGGGAGTGAGGTAAGGGGTAAGGTGAGTATGAACGTTTATTCTTTTTTATGTGCCACAGAATGCGGGCCGTATACCAGGATGGGGGTGTATAGCAGGATGAGGGCATATAACAGGATGGGGCATATAGCAGGATGGGGGTATATAGCAGGATGAGGGCATATAGCAGGATGGGGGTATATTATGAGCAGGATGGGGGTATATGAGCAGGATAAGAGCATATAGCAGAATGGGGGTATATGAGCAGGATGAGGGCATATAGCAGGATGCGGGTATATGAGCAGGATGAGGGCATATAGCAGGATAGGGGTATATTATGAGCAGGATGGGGTATATGAGCAGGATGGGGGTATATGAGCAGGATGGGGGTATATGAGCAGGATGGGGGTATATTATGAGCAGGATGAGTGCATATAGCAGGATGGGGGTATATGAGCAGGACGAGGGCATATAGCAGGTTGGGGGTATATGAGCAGGATGAGGGAATATATTAGGATGGGGGTATATTATGAACAGGATAGGGGTATATGAGCAGGATGGGGGTATATTATGAGCAGGATGGGGGTATATGAGCAGGATGAGGGTATATGAGCAAGATGGGGGTATATTATGAGCAGGATGGGGGTATATGAGCAGGATGGGGGTATATGAGCAGGATGGGGGTATATTATGAGCAGGATGGGGGTATATGAGCAGGATGAGGGCATATAGCAGGATGGGGTATATGAGCAGGATGGGGGTATATGAGCAGGATGGGGGTATATGAGCAGGATGGGGGTATATAGCAGGATGGGGGTATATAGCAGGATAAGGCCATATAGCAGGATGGAGGTATATAGCAGGATGGGGCCATATGCCAGGAAGGGTTGTATACCAGGATGGGGCCATATGCCAGGATAGGGTATATAGCAGGATGCAGCCATATGCCAGTATATAGCAGGATGCGGCCATATGCCAGGATGACTGTATATAGCAGGATGGGGGCTATACCAGGATGAGGGACATATACTGTATATATAAGGCATGAGGATCATTACCAGGATGGGGTACCTTAGTAGAGAATTTGGGGACATTACCCCCATAACAGTGTCAGCAGAAGATCCTCGCCCCATAACAGTGTGTCATGACCACATTTTTTGCTTAAAATTTTATTTTCCTATTTTCCTCCTCTAAAACCAGGGTGCGTCTTATGGTCTGGTGCGTCTTATAGTCCGAAAAATACGGTAACTCTTAATAAAGTCTTAGATAATTCTTAAGCCCATAGTAAAAAAAAAATAGTGCTTGATAACCCTTTTAAGTAAGTTATGATAAGGCCAAGTTAATTCAATATCAGCTACATCTGTATATACTGTTAAGGTGCATTATGTAGACATGGAGGCCACCACAGCCGTACATAAAGTACTGTACCAATCAGACCTCATTGCATGGCTGCAGTCACATCCGCTATATATGTCTGAGTGGTGTCCGTCTTTTTCTTGATCCATACAAACATCTGTTTTAAAAACTCATCTATGTCCCTGGTCTGTGAGACTCAGATTGTGTCGTATTCTCAGACTCAGTCATTAAAGAGTAACCATCATATTTATATATATATATATATATATATATATATATATATATATTGTGAGGTAGCGTGGTCGGCTGCGCAGCAGAAGACACGGGATCCAGGCATTAAGGTTCACAGCACACGGTTTAATGTCCAAAACAAAAGTCCATAACACAATACATGTGCCTCTCCAGCAGAAAAACTCAGGGAGTTGTGTTCACTCCCTCACACCCGGCACACCTGCCCTTGTTCCTGATTCTATTTAACCCTTCCCTCAGCCTGTAGGGAAACAGCATTAACCCTATAGTGGATTCACTTCCTATCATGGAGTGAGCACAACCGGGGCGAGACATACCGGCCGTCATAGATAACCCCGGTCACAGTCTCACATACCCCCCCCCTCAGTTCAAGCGTGCGGGGTTGAACTCCAGCCATCAAACACGGGCCGCGGGACAAGGCATCGGCGTTGCCCTGCAACCTACCGGCCCGGTGTTCAACCGTAAACCGGAAGTTCTGCAGAGAAAGGAACCACCGGGTAACCCGGGCATTCCGTTCCTTGGCGGACCTCATCCAGACCAGTGGAGAGTGATCCGTCACCAAGCGAAACTGCCGTCCCAGCAGGTAATAGCGCAGGGACTCCAAGGCCCACTTGATCGCCAGGCACTCCTTCTCCACTACGCTATAATTCCGCTCGGGAGGGGTGAGCTTCCTACTCAAGAAGGTGACGGGGTGTTCCTCCCCCTGAACCACCTGAGACAGCACTGCCCCCAGGCCGACCTCCGAGGCGTCAGTCTGTACAATGAACTCCTTCCGGAAATCAGGGTTGACCAGAACGGGCTGTCCGCACAGGACCTCCTTCAGGGCCCGGAAGGAGTCCTCGGCCTGCGGAGTCCAGCGCACCATGACGGACTTCTTGCCTTTGAGAAGGTCCGTCAAGGGGGCTGATAGTCCCGCAAAATCCTTTACAAACCTCCTGTAGTACCCCACGATACCCAGGAAGGCCCTAACCTGCTTCGTGGTCAGGGGTCTAGGCCACTTCTGGATCGCCTCAACCTTGTTAATTTGGGGCTTAACCACTCCTTGGCCTATCACGTAGCCCAAGTAGCGGGCTTCCGTGAGTCCCAACGCACATTTCTTGGGATTGGCTGTCAATCCGGCTGTTCGAAGCGCGTCCACCACCGCTTGTACCTGTTCCAAGTGGGTCTGCCAATCGGAGCTGTAAATAATGATGTCATCAAGGTACGCCGATGCATACGCCTGGTGGGGTTCCAGCACTAAGTCCATCAACCTCTGGAATGTGGCCGGAGCGCCATGTAACCCAAAAGGCAAGACAACATAGTGGAAGAGACCCTCCGGCGTAACAAAAGCGGTTTTCTCCTTGGCGGACTCTGTTAGTGGCACCTGCCAGTACCCCTTGGTCAGGTCGAGCGTGGTAAAATATTGCGCCTGTCCCAGCCTATCAATCAGCTCATCCACCCGGGGCATGGGGTAGAGATCGAACTTGGATATTTCGTTCAATCTCCTAAAGTCATTGCAGAACCTTAAGGAGCCATCGGGTTTTGGTATTAGGACAATCGGACTAGCCCATTCACTCCGGGATTTTTCGATGACCCCCAGGCGTAACATTGTCTTTACTTCCTCCGATATGGCTTGTCGTCGAGCCTCCGGTACCCGGTATGACTTCAGGCGTACCTTCAGGTGGGGCTCGGTAACAATATCATGTCGTATCAGACTGGTCCTACCGGGCAGCTCGGAGAAGACATCGGGGTTCTGCTGAACCAACCGTCTGGCCTCTCGCCTCTGAGTCTTGGTGAGGGCTTCTCCAATCCTTACTTCCGGTTCGTCCTCTCCGGAGGTCGCTGGAGCCGGATGTGAACGACCCGAAGAGGAGGGAGGTGGGGAAAAAACAGCCATCAGGCTTTCCCGTTCCTGCCAAGGTTTTAAAAGGTTGACATGGTATATTTGTTCAGGTTTCCGCCTACCGGGCTGCAATACTTTATAGTTAACCACCCCGACTCTTTCCTTTATCTCGTAGGGGCCTTGCCACTGAGCCAGGAATTTACTCTCCGCCGTGGGGATTAATACCAACACCCGATCCCCGGGTTTAAAGGTCCGCACGGTGGCTTGTCTATTGTAGCGGCCGCTTTGCGCGGCCTGAGCCTCCTGTAAATGCTTCTTCACAATTGGCATGACCGCGCTTATGCGGTTCTGCATACCTAAAATGTGTTCGATCACACTTTTATGGGGGGTGGGCTCTTGTTCCCATGTTTCTTTTGCCAGGTCCAACAATCCCCGGGGATGTCGCCCGTATAACAATTCAAAAGGCGAAAACCCCGTGGATGCCTGTGGCACCTCTCGTATGGCAAACATCAAATAGGGAAGCATCATATCCCAGTCTTTCCCGTCTTTTGAGATCACCCTTCTAAGCATGGTTTTCAGGGTTTTATTGAAACGCTCGACTAAACCGTCCGTTTGAGGATGATACACAGACGTACGCAACTGCTTGATCTGGAGTAGCCGACATAGCTCTTTGGTCACTTTAGACATGAATGGGGTCCCCTGATCCGTAAGGATCTCCTTGGGCAACCCCACCCGGCAGAACACAGCAAACAACTCCCGAGCTATAAGCTTTGCTGCAGTATGTCTGAGAGGTATCGCCTCGGGATACCGGGTGGCATAGTCAACGATCACTAGGATGTGTTGGTGCCCTCGAGCGGACTTTACGAGGGGCCCCACCAGATCCATCCCTATCCGTTCAAACGGGACTTCTATAATGGGTAACGGTACCAACGGACTGCGAAAATGGGTCAGGGGTGCGGTACGCTGACACTCCGAGCAGGTTTCGCAGAACCGTTTTACCTCCCCAAAGACCCCGGGCCAATAGAACCTTTGCAATATTCGCTCCTGCGTTTTCTTGACCCCTAGGTGGCCACTCATCAGGTGTTTATGAGCCAAGTCGAGGACCCGCCGGCGATGCGGCTGGGGCACCACCAACTGTTCTACCCCCACGCCCCGTATTTCATCTACCCGGTAGAGTAAATCCTGCTTAAGAGCGAAATGGGGGTACCTTACCTGGGCACCGGGCAGCTGTGCCACCCCGTCAACTACTGTCACCCGACTCCGGTCATGTATCAACGTAGGGTCCTGGAGTTGGGCTGTCCCAAACGTATCCGGGGACGCCTCCAACTCCGGGATGGGCTCGACCGTCTCAGCCTCTCCTACCAATACCTCTAGGGGTGACCTACCGGGTTCACACTCTGTCCCTAACATGGTGACCCCTACGGCAGGTGTCCCGGATTCAGGATTGTAGGGCTCAGGTCCCGGATCAACCGATATCTGAGGGGACTTAGGGGGTCCCCTCCACAAAGTCCAAAAATAGGGCAGATCCCTTCCTAGGATCACGTCATAAGGAAGAGTGGTAAGAAGTCCCACCTCATGTTGCACCTGCCCGCAAGGTGCTGTGATGGTGACAATCCCCGTGGGATAGTCGCGGCGGTCCCCATGTATGCAAACCACCCCCACGGTGCGTCCTGTGGTCTTTACTTTAGCCCTCAAGGTGGATCGCACAAGGGTCACTAAGCTTCCGGAATCCAACAATCCTGTAACCGGACATCCATTCACCTGTATTTGGCACAAGTGGGGCTCCGTCTCTGGGGAGACCCGGTCAGCGGTACACACCACCTGAGCATACATTGAACCCCGCCGGGTAACCCCACAATCCATGGGCTCCGTGGTGAGTGGACACTGGGCTTCCATATGTCCCACCCGCTGGCACCGCCAACATCTAATGGGGACGGAAACCCCCTTGACGGGTTGTCGTTTAGGGTACAGAACCTTCCGGACCTCAGGAATGGTGGCCACGGCCTCAGACGGGACGGTAGGGGACTCCTGCACCGTTGTCAGCGGTGGGTCCTTGGCCCTAGGCCTGGAGGGGCCGGACCGACGGGCGGTACGCAAAGTCTCAGTGTCCCGTATCAAGTCCTGTGTAGCCACATGCCGCTCTACCAGGGACACTAATTGGTCCAGGGTACTCGGGTCACCCTGTCCGACCCACCGTTGAACGGTGACGGGTAAAGTGCGCACAAAACGATCCACTACTACCCTTTCCACCATTTGCGCCGGGCTCAGAGTGTCAGGCTGCAACCACTTTTTTACAAGATGCAACAAGTCATAGGCCTGGGAGCGTACGGGTTTGGCTTCCTCAAAGAACCACTGATTTACCCGCTGAGCCCGTACATAGGTATTCACCCCCAACCGAGCCAGTATTTCGGCTTTCAGGGTCACATAGTCAATGGCGTCCTCGGTACAGAGGTCCAGGTACGCTTTTTGGGGTTCCCCCGTCAGATAGGGCGACAATACCTCAGCCCACTGCGGGGTCGGCAGCTTTTCCCGCTCGGCTACCCGCTCAAACACCGCCAGGAACGCTTCCACATCATCACCCGGGGTCATCTTTTGCAACGCTTGTCTCACCGCTTTCCGGACGCTGCCGTCGTCATCCGGTCCCGGGGTTGTTGCTGTCGGTCTGGCACGGATCGACTTGGCCAGGAGAACCATCTGTTCTTGGTGCCTTTTTTCCTGCAATTGCAAGGCTTGCTGCTGACGTGCATTGGCCTGCTCCATCTGTTCTTGGTGCACTTGCAAGGATTGCTGCTGACGTGCATTGGCCTGATCCATCTGTTCTTGGAATTTTTTTTCCTGCATTTGCAAGGATTGGAGCAGGTGTGCATTGGTCTGTTGCTGCTGTGCATTAGCCTGAGCCAAATGCTTTAGTATGTCCTCCATGGCGTCGCCGGGTTTGGGCTGTAGTATAGCCGCTCGAATCCAGGACATGTGCTACTGGGTCACCAGGAATGGATGCTACACCTCACCGGCTGTCATGCCTGCATTCTCCACCATATGTGAGGTAGCGTGGTCGGCTGCGCAGCAGAAGACACGGGATCCAGGCATTAAGGTTCACAGCACACGGTTTAATGTCCAAAACAAAAGTCCATAACACAATACATGTGCCTCTCCAGCAGAAAAACCCAGGGAGTTGTGTTCACTCCCTCACACCCGGCACACCTGCCCTTGTTCCTGATTCTATTTAACCCTTCCCTCAGCCTGTAGGGAAACAGCATTAACCCTATAGTGGATTCACTTCCTATCATGGAGTGAGCACAACCGGGGCGAGACATACCGGCCGTCATAGATAACCCCGGTCACAGTCTCACAATATATACTAGCTGTACTACCCGGCTTCGCCCGGGTTAATAACTGTTGTTAACAAAATAGAATGTATTAACATTCCCGGGATAGAATGTATAAATAGAATGTATTAACGCCCGGGATAGTAACTGTCTCTCTGTTTCTCTCCCATTCTCTGTCTGTCTCCCCCTCCGTATATATCTCTCTGTCTCTCTCTCTATCTCTTTGTCTGTCTCTTTCCCTGTCTGTCTCTGACTGTCTCTGTCTCTTTCTCCGTCTGTCTCAATCTCTTTCCCTGTCTATCTCTTTCCCTGTCTATCTATCTCTGTCACTTTCCCTGTCTGTCTCTTTCTCTGTCTATCTCTTACCCTCTCTTTCCCTGTCTGTCTCTTTCCCTCTGTCTCTTTCCCTGTGTCTGTCTCTTTGTCTGTCTCTTTGTCTGTCTCTTACCCTGTCTGTCTCTTCTCCTCTCTTTCCCTGTCTGTTTCCGTGTCTGTCTCTGTCTCTTTGTCTGTGTCTGTCTCTTTACCTGTCTGAGTCTGTCTCTTAACCTGTCTCTCACTTTCCCTCTCTTTCCCTGTCAGTCTGTCTCTTTGTCTGTGTCTGTCTCTTTGTGTCTGTCTCTTACCCTGTCTATGTCTGTTTCTTACCCTGTCTGTCTCTGCCTCTTTCCCTGTCTGTCTCTTTCCCTGGCTGCATTGTGACATGCCAACATTCCATATAAGGGCGTGGCTGCGCATTCTTCTGAAGTTCTGGCTGCACTGTGGCTCCCAGCTCCATTCGCTTTAATGGAGGCAGGTTTTTTGGCAAATAACTGTAAAGCGCGGGGTTATTATTTCCCCTCAAAACATAGCCTATGACGCTCTCGGGGTCCAGAAGTGTGAGTGTGCAAAATTTTGTGGCTGTAGCTGCGACGGTGCGGATGCCAATCCCGGACATAAACACACACACACACACACACACACACACACACATACACACACACACACACACATTCAGCTTTATATATTTATATATTAGAGATATATATATATATATATATATATATATATATATATATATATATATCTCTAATATATAAAGCTGAATGTGTGTGTATGTATATCCGGGATTGGCATCTGCACCGTCGCAGCTACAGCCACAAAATTTTGCACAGTCACACTTCTGGACCCCGAGAGCGTCATAGGCTATGTTTTGAGGGGAAATTTTAACCTTTAACCCTTACAGTTATTCACCAAAAAACCTGCCTCCATTAAAGTGAATGGAGCTGGGAGCCACAGTGCAGCCAGAACTTCAGAAGAATGCACAGCCATGCCCTTAAATGGAATGTTGGCGTGTCACAATGCAGCCAGGGAAAGAAACAGACACATATAGGGAAAGAGGCAGACACAGACAGGGTAAGAAACAGACATAGACAGGGTAAGAGACAGACACAAAGAGACAGACAAAGAGACAGACTGACAGGGAAAGAGACAGACAGGGAAAGAGAGAGACAAGTTAAGAGACAGAAACAGACAGGTAAAGAGACAGACACAGACAAAGAGTCAGACAGACACAGGGAAACAGACAGACAGGGAAAGAAAGGGAAAGAGACAGACAGAGTAATAGACAGACAAAGACAGGTATAGAGACAGACACAGGGAAAAAGACAGAGGGAAAGAGGGAAAGAGACAAGGAGGGAAAGAGAGGGAAAGAGACAGACAGGGAAAGAGAGGGAAAGAGACAGACAGGGAAAGAGAGGGAAAGAGACATAAGGAAAGAAAAGGAAAGAGACAGAGAGGGAAAAAGAGGGAAAGAGACACAGGGAAAAAGAGGGAAAGAGAGGGAAAGAGACAGACAGGGAAAGAGACAGACATGGAAAGTGACAGAAAAAGATAGACAGACAGGGAAAGAGATTGAGACAGACAGAGAAAGAGACAGTCAGAGACAGACAAGGAAAGAGACAGACAGACAAAGAGATAGAGAGAGACAGAGAGATATATACAGAGGGGGAGACAGACATTATAATTACATTTATATTTATTTGTTTTGTGTTTTTTGTGTGCAGAATACATTTTTGTTAATACATTCTATTTTGTTAACAGCAGTTATTAACCCGGGCGAAGCCGGGTAGTACAGCTAGTCTAATATATAAAGCTGAATGTGTGTATGTATGTGTGTGTGTGTGTGTGTGTGTGTGTGTATGTCAGGGATTGGCATCTGCACCGTCGCAGCTACAGCCACAAAATTTTGCACATTCACACTTCTGGCCCCCTATAGCGTCATAGGCTATGTTTTGAGGGGAAATATTAACCCCGCGCTATACAGTTATTCACCAAAAAACCTGCCTCTATTAAAGCGAATGGAGCTGGGAGCCACAGTGCAGCCAGAAATTCAGAAGAATGCGCAGCCACGCCCTTATATGGAATGTTGGCGTGTCACAGTGCAGCCAGGGAAAGAGACAGACACAGACAGGGAAAGAGGCAGACACAGACAGGGTAAGAAACAGACATAGACAGGGTAAGAGACAGACACAAAGAGAAAGACACAGACAAAGAGACAGACTGACAGGGAAAGAGACAGACAAGGAAAGAGAGGAAAAGAGAGAAACAGGTTAAGAGACAGACACAGACAAAGAGACAGAGACAGACACAGGGAAACAGACAGACAGGGAAAGAAAGGGAAAGAGACAGACAGGGTAAGAAACAGACAAAGACAGGTATAGAGACAGACAAGGAGACAGACACAGGGAAAGAGACAGAGGGAAAGAGGGACAGAGACAGACAGGGAAAGAAACAGACAGTGAAAGTGACAGAGATAGATAGACAGGGAAAGAGATAGATAGACAGATAGGGAAAGAGAGTGAGACAGACGGAGAAAGAGACAGAGACAGTCAGCGACAGACAGGAAAAGAGATTCAGACAGACAAAGAGATAGAGATAGAGACAGAGAGATATATACAGAGGGGGAGACAGACAGAGAATGGGAGAGAAGCAGAGAGACATTTACTATCCCGGGCAGCGGTTATTGTGTGCACAATGCATTGTTGTTAATACATTCTATTTTGTTAACAACAGTTATTAACCCGGGCGAAGCCGGGTAGTACAGCTAGTAATATATAAAGCTGAATGTGTGTATGTATGTGTGTATATGTTTGTGTGTGTGTGTGTGTGTGTATGTCCGGGATTGGCATCTGCACCGTCGCAGCTACAGCCACAAAATTTTGCACACTCATATTTCTGGACCTTGAGAGCGTCATAGGCTATGTTTTGAGGGGAAATTTTAACCCCACGCTTTAGAGTTATTCACCAAAAAGCTTGCCTCCATTAAAGCGAATGGAGCTGGGAGCCACAGTGCAGCCAGAACTTCAGAAGAATGTGCAGCCACGCCCTTATATGGAATGTTGGCATGTCACAATGCAGCCAGGGAAAGAGACAGACACAGACAGTGAAAGAGGAAGACACAAAGAGACAGACATAGACAAAGAGGGAAAGAGACAGACAGGGTAAGAGACAGACAAAGAGACAGACAGGGAAAGAGACAGAGGGAAAGAGACAGACAGGGAAAGAGAGGGTAAGAGACAGACAGAGAAAGAGACAGACAGGGAAAGTGACAGAGATAAATAGACAGACAGGGAAAGACATTGAGACAGACGGAGAAAGAGACAGAGACAGTCAGAGACAGACAGGGAGAGAGACAGACAGACAAAGAGATAGAGAGAGAGACAGAGAAATATATACAGAGGGGGAGACAGAGAATGGGAGAGAAACAGAGAGACAGTTACTATCCCGGGCGTTAATACATTCTATTTATACATTCTATCCCGGGAATGTTAATACATTCTATTTTGTTAACAACAGTTGTTAACCCGGGCGAAGCTGCCTCCATTAAAGCGAATGGAGCTGGGAGCCACAGTGCAGCCAGAACTTCAGAAGAATGTGAAGCCATGCCCTTATATGGAATGTTGGCGTGTCACAATGCAGCCAGGGAAAGTGACAGACACAGACAGGGAAAGAAGCAGACACAGACAGGGTAAGAAACAGACAAAGACATTGTAAGAGACAGACACAAAGAGACAGACACAGAAAAAGAGACAGAGACAGACAGGGAAACAGACAGACAGGGAAAGAGAGGGGAAGAGACAGACAGGGTAAGAGACAGACAAATACAGGTAAAAAGACAGACAAATAGACAGACACAGGGAAAGAGACAGAGGGAAAGAGACAAACAGGGAAAGAGATTGAAAGAGACCCACAGGGAAAGAGAGGGAAAGAGAGGGAAAGAGACAGACAGGGAAAGAGACAGAGAGGGAAAGAGACACGCAGGGAAAGAGAGGGAAAAAGAAAGACAGACAAAGAGACAGAAAGGGAAAGAGACAGACAGGGAAAGTGACAGAGATAGATAGACAGACAGGGAAAGAGATAGATAGACAGGGAAAGAGATTGAGACAAACGGAGAAAGAGACAGAGACAGTCAGAGACAGATAGGGAAAGAGACAGACAGACAACGAGATAGAGAGAGAGACAGAGAGATATATACAGAGGGGGAGACAGACAGAGAATGGGAGAGAAACAGAGAGACAGTTGCTATCCCGGGCGTTAATACATTCTTTTTATACATTCTATCCCGGGAATGTTAATACATTCTATTTTGTTAACAACAGTTATTAACCCGGGCGAAGCCGGGTAGTACAGCTAGTATATATATATATATATACACAATGCCAAAATAGGAGCAGCACTTAGCCTGTTGTGGTGCAAAGTCCTTCCAATCAGTCTCACCCGATTCCAATAAACAGCAAAAAAAAATGTGAAGGCAGCACACAGCTTCAACTTGAATCAACAGCCTATTTATTGGCCCATATGATACAGCAACGTTTCAGTAACAAGTGACTTTTTTCAAGAAGTACCTGCTTGAAAAAAGTCACTTGTGACTGAAACGTTGCTGTATCATATGGGCCAATAAAAAGGCTTTTGATTCAAGTTGAAGCTGTGTGCTGCCTTCCTATTTTTTTTTTTGCTATATATATATATATATATATATATATATATATATATATATACACACATTAGTACATGCAAAAAACCCAACATTATAATAGATCTTATCAGATAAATCTGTTTCTTTCTCCTCCATACAGTACATTTCTAAAATTCTTAGTTCACACATAAAATGTTTATTTGGTGAAAACAGATTTTTACATTCCTAAGATAGAAGATGGCCCTTGCTGCCTATTAGATTCTATGTAGATGAGAGGAGCTCTTCCTCTAGCTCCTCCCCCTCTGCATAGAATGTTATAAGCACCAACTATCATCTCCTGTTTCAGTAATGTTAAGGGGGCTTTACACGCTACGATATCGTTAATGTTTTATCGTCGGGGTCACGTTGTTAGTGACGCACATCCGGCGTGATTAACGATATTGCAGAATGTGACACGTACCAGGGACCTTAAGCGACCTCAAAAATGGTGAAAATCGTTCACCATGGAGAGGTCGTCCCAAAAAACAAAAATCAGTAATGGTTGATTATTGATGTGGTTCGTCGCTCCTGCGGCAGCACACATCGCTGTGTGTGACACTGCAGGAGCGAGGAACGTCTCCTTACCTGCGGCCGGCCGCAATGCGGAAGGAGGTGGGCGGGATGTTACGTCCCGCTCATCTCCGCCCCTCCGCTTTGATTGGCCGGCCGCTTAGTGACGTCGCGGTGACGTCGCTGTGATGCCGAACGTCTATCCCCCTTGAGGGAAAGATTGTTCGGCAGTCACAGTGACGACGCCGACCAGGTAAGTGCGTGTGACGCTGCCGTAGCGATAATGTTCGCTGGGGCAGCGATCACACGAAATCATATGCACGACGGGGGCGGGTGCTTTTGCGTACTATATCGCTAGCAATTGCTAGCAATATCATAGCGTGTAAAGCCCGCTTAAGACTCTCTCTTCACTGAATACAGATTTTACTGTGGAATTGAGAATTTTGAGAATAAATGATCAGTTCGGGAAGAGGAAAAAGTAAATTTATCTGAAAATATATATTCCAATACTTCATATTTTCATGTGTACTATTGATTTCTGAAATAAAAATAAAAACTGCCATCACTTTTTAATGTCTATAGGAATCTGGTAAAAATAGATGGAGGAAGGAAGACATACTTTGGACTTCAGTTTTCCGTCTGTGTTTCATCCATTTTCCACTGATCTATTATTCAGAGTCTATGGATAAATAAACGCTCACATACTTTACCTTCTTAATTTTTTTAAAAAATGGGTGTGAAAAAATGGATGTAACACAGATGACACGAGAGAAAAATGGTCCGTTTTGCAAGGATGTAAGAAAGGAACAAATGTGTGAATTTAGCCATAAAGTGATATGAATATATGTAACAACTACTTACCTCCCCGATGATAAGGGGGCTTATGGCGTCCCCCAGCAGGTGGGATATCATCATGGACATGGCCTGTGCTGTGGATCGTCTTGCAGGAGACACCACATACTGAAAGAAGAGAATATTCTGGGTGAGTAAAAGGAAGACACTGATCCCAACGAGACAAGAGAACGCGGACAAAGTGAACATACATAACATGTAAATACAGTGCAGTCATCCTGGACTGAGAAAGGGGCCCCGAAACGCGTTGTGTACTGAGACTTTAATAAAGACGTTTTTAATCACCTGGCATCAGGTCTATTTTGGATTTTATTTGGGAACAAACACTTGGATGCAGTCAGGATTATGGGGCATTAGATGGATGAAACAGAACATACAGACTGACTACATAAATGTAATTTTAGCTATGATAAGGTTAGCAGTTTTTTCCACTCACCAGACGAACATCAGCCGAAATGGAAAAGTTCATCATAAGTAATATATCTCCGATGAATATCAAGACCTGCAGAGAGTAAAGAACACTATAATATACACTTTAGTTTCTTGCACACTTTTCTATCCTTTATATATTTTGCCCTTTTAATCCCTTCATCCCCCCAGTTTCCATTCATTTATAGACCGCCCCCGCTATGGTCTATGATATCTACAGCTCAATACATCACTCCTATATCCCAGACCCAGTAAGGGGATCAAAGCAATCATCAGGTACTTACATAAGTGGCCACAAGGCTAATATTTGCCAAATAAAAAGCCACAAACAAGAAAATGGTCGAGCCCAGCATGCCAAACCCGCAAACTAACGGGTCGGCCCGAGGGTTGTATTTCTTGAATCTTTTGGCTATCTTCACCCCTGCTACAACTCCAATCATGCCAGCGACGACTGTAACAATGCCGAAAATCATACTGCAAAGAAGTAAAGAGATGAGTAAAAGAGCACGAAGAATGAAATATAAAAATAACATTGTTGTAGGGGAAAATTAAATTCCCTCCAGTAATCGTCAAGTTAAAGTCTATGAAACTTGTACCTGTCATTGTAGTTGGAGACGTCGGTCTGACACGGCGCGTTCTCTTGTAAGATATTCCGGGCCCGCAGCAGGAACTCAGGAGCCCAGAAGCCGATGGCACCGACTGAAAAATTTACAGTTGTCTTCCCAAGTGTGCAAAACATAAAACTTCGGCTGCAGAAAGTGAAAAAGAAAAAAACATGTCAATAACGCAGGAGTCACGGGGTAGATCCCTGACATCAATCAATGCACACAACACACTTACTTCTTTGATATTTGTTTCACATCTGATAACCATGTTTTGAGGCTGAAGGATTTGCTACTATTTCCCTCTGCAGCTCCTCTGGGAGGTTCCTTTACTAAGAAGATCATTAGCAGGACTCCTAAAATGCCCAGAGCAGAGGAAATCTGTGTAGACAAAGAGAGACATCAGACATTACATACACGGCGGTGTCATCACAAAAAGGACATGACCACAGCCCGGTTTAATAAACTGTTGTAGAAGTGGATCCATTAAAGAGAATCCACCAGCAGGTCTTTCCCTGCACATCTGAGAGAAGCATAATGTGGGGACAGAGACCACGATTCCAGTGATTTGTCACTTACTGGTCTGTTTGCTGCACTTTTGATAAAATCGCTGTTTTCTCTGCTGCAGGTTTAGCAGATCTCTGAATGTTGAGCTCGGTATAACCCCACCTACATCAGTGATTGGCAGCTTTCTTTGTGTACACTGTAATTAGCCAGAAAGCTACCAATCAGTGATGGGGACAGAACAGGAGGACTACATGGCATAAGACGACTAATCCTCTCCTTATAATCTCCTGCTGGTAAAAACAACTACAATGAGCAGTAAGTGACACATCACTGGAATCAGGTCCTCTGACCCTACAGATTAAATAAGCAAACCCCTGCTGGCAGATTCCCTTTAAAAGGAACCTGCCACGTGCAATATGCACCCAGAACGACGAGCAACTCTGGGTGCATATTAGTGATTCCTGCCTAGCAGTCCCTGTATAACTAGCATAGCTAAAGAGATCTTTAGAAATAGTATTTCTAAAGATAGTTTCTTATATGCTAATGAGGCTAGGGACCATGCTCAAGGATGTTACTTCCCTTGACTAGTCAGCCCACATAGCATGGTAGCACGCCCCTGTGTGCATACTAACATGCTAATGAATGCGCACATACCTCACTGTTTCTGGCAGCTGGCGGAGGATGAATGTGGACTGCACATGATCCGGAGTCCATCCGATCATGTGCACTATAGCTCACTGAAGCTGGGGAACTTAGACCTGGCATCAGTTTAGTGTGCATGATCGGAAGCCTCGAGTACTTTGAATCATGCGCACTGCGCATCCATCCTCCACCAGCTGCCATCAAGAGTGAGGTATGTGCAGCGAAGCTATGCATTCATTAGCATATTAGTATGCCCACAGGGGCGTGCTACCATGCTATGTGGGCTGACTAGCCAAAGGAAGTAACATCCTTGGGACTAGTCCCTAGCCTCATTAACATATAAGAAACTATCTTTAGAAATACTTTTTCTAAAGATCTCTTTATGTATGCTAGTGTATACAGGGACTATTAGGCAGGAATCACTAATATGCACCCAGAGCTGCCCATGGTTCTGGGTGCATATTACACCTCACAGGTTCACTTTAATACCCTATAGAAATTCTAATTAAGATTCACAAATTTTCCACAAGATCCCTCAGACCTATTACTTACCCGTAAGGCCCAATGCCAGTTACCACCGAGTGCATTTGTCACTGTAGATCCAATGACGTAACCAAGGCCACTGTAATAGGGAAAAATAAAGTTGTCATCATTTGTGCACACATATAAACGTATTTTAGACAAACATACAAATATGTGAGTTTCTTTCTCTGGCTCCTCCTTCAACTCCGCCCCCTCCATAGACTTCTATGAGCAGCAAATGTTCCCGGATCCCCCATAGAGATACAAACTTGTCTTGTCATTGAAGACAGATTTTATCAGTAAATTAAGGAGGAAAAATAAGCATATTCCCTGATGCATCTGCAGAGCATAATCCCACCCGAAAATAAATCCATAGCAAATCCACCTTGTCTGAATTACTCTAAGACAGTTCAGCTATGATTCCTATCTTAAAACAATATAAATAGGTCTACACTCACCTGCCTAAAGGTGCTGCCAAGTTATAGATGTACAGCATGTGGCTGCGCTGGTCTCCCACAAAGAGGTCGGCAATGATTGAGGGGGCAATTGTTGGGAAGCTTGCCCCTGCAGCTCCTAACAGTGCTTTAAGCACTAGAAATTGTGTAAAATTCTGTGAAAATACAAAAAAAGTTCAGTGATTATTTAAGAAAGTTTTTTTTAGATTCCTGAAGAAATATCATAAAAGAAAGATTTCCAACTTCCCCAAATTTTGGACCCTTTCCGGCTTTTGGTTTTCAAATACCAATGAAAAATACAGATCTAAAGTGTGAGGCTTTAGGGCTCATGTAGATAAACATGGATCACAGACCGTAATGCACGGACAGCTCGCGGGCCAGCTGACCCCAGCGTGATAGCGACACTCAGACCTGCGGCCTAATGATGATCGGACCGCGATCCACAGATGTCTGCATGAGGCTTAAAGCTGATTTCCTAGTTTGTATTGTGAGTGAGCCGTGTGTCCACTCTTGTAAGCGCCATAATAACGGCCATATTATTTGGCGCTATAAAAGCTTGATCAGATTTACCATTTGTATTTTTTTAGGTAAGGTCTTTTTTGTCTCAGTTAATTTTTTGAGCCAAATTCTTCAAAATTGTGCACACAGTTCATGAATTTTTGAGCAAATCAGTTATTATTATTGTTATTTTTTTTTTGCTACTTTTTTAGCACAAAAATGCTCTAAAATGACACAACATTTAATAAAAAAAATTCAGCCATACATATTATCCCTCTGGAGAGGGAGACTGAGATACATTCGACAAAAAAATTGTTAGCTTTTTAAAAAACATCTGGAAACCCCCACACAGCTTCGCACATATCTATGAGGCTGCCATGCTTGGTTCTGGAGACACACAGTCCATGATAGGACCACGATCCACAGACGTCGGCATGAGCCTTAAGACTTTAAGATTCTACCAATTGAGTTTATATTCAGTTTACCTCATCGGGAGTGAAGGATCCATAAAACTCTGTGACCGACCAGATGGCCATCCCTACACACATGATACATGTCCTGTTGCAGCGGTCACCCAGATATCCATAGAGCAGAGCACTCAGCACGTAGCAGCTCATGAATGCTAAAAAAGGAAGAAAAAAAACAAGAGGTTGCAGTCAATAGAAATTATGTTTACTCTTTTTATATTTGAGGATTATTTAAACTTTTGCACTTAAAAACTTCTCCCGTCCTCATCACTTTTTGCATTATTGGTAACTATAAAGACTTGCAGGTGGCCATTGTGTGAACTCTACCAAAATGGAACCTTATGATGTCAGGAGATTCCAGTCTGGAGTAATTGTCGACCTCACAAGTGACCTATAGGATAGGATTGTATATTTTACCTATTTTGATCAATCCGATTCTGCTGTCGTCAATATTGAAGGAGGCTTGCCGATAAGGAAGAATCGCTGGCAGAAGAAAGAGCAGAGAATAAAGGTTATTGTAATCAGAGAAGGAATAGAGGTCACAGCCACTAATGAGCCTCCTCATTGGGAAGGAAGATTTATTTCTTTTTTACAGTATCACTATGGGCCAGATGACCTTTGCCGCCTGACAAAACACGGTATACGGCTACCTACCTGAGCCAATGGAAGTAGCCATGAAGGTGATTAGATGCATATAGGATAGAACCAGTAGACTGATGAATGAACAGGTGAATGAAATTCCAGTCCGCGGGGGCAGGTCTTGCTCTTGCAGGTCCACTCCTTTTTCCACATCATGTGATAGAACTGGAGTTTCTTTAGTGGAATTCTCGAGAAGGGCCATGTTCTCAGAGCCCTGCAAACAATGGAGAAAAACACAAGATGGTAAAAATATAGCATTGATCTAAATCCAGAAAAGAACTCTAACCTTATACTGAGCCGACATCTCAGAGGTCTTAATATTTGATGACTTTACCTCTGTCCGTACTGTATCAACCCCTCCACACACCCTGGTGTAGATATACATCACAGTCAGGGCGCTCCATACAGGGTATGTGCCATCACCTGCCCCAACAGCAGCAACCAGAGCACCGATCACTACTGTTTAACCATATAGATGCCACTGTCAATAACAGCATCAATTACTGTAAATAATTGTTCACTGACACTCATAGCCTCCCCTCCCCACCATGATGCATGTGCCTCCATGGAGGCCATCTTCCATCTTGGTCCTACTATGAGATGGGTTTCATCATAAGGGGGAACATTAGTTTCATTATAGACCCCATCACAATAAAAAACTTGAGGATGGAGAATGCTACTTCTATACTTTTCCAGATGTACATGCTGAGTGTTGTAGTCCTATAGAATGATGACAAACTCATGTAACAGGAAATGCTGACACTTGTAGTCCTATATTTTTTCTAGAAGTGCATGCTGAGTGTTGTGGAACTGCAGTATGATATATATATATATATAAATACATATATATATATATATATATATATATATATATATATATGGCAAAAATTAAGAGACCACTGGAAAATTGTCAGTTTTTCTGATTTTTCTCTTTATAGGTATATTTTGAGTAAAATTCAAATTGTTCTTTTATTCTATAAATTACTGACAATGTCTCAGATTTTCCAAGCAATAAATTTTGTATTTAATTTCTCGAAAATGAGAAATGGTCAAAATAACAAAAACAATGCACAATGCTTTCATACCTCAAATAATGCAAAGAAAACAAGTTCATAATCATTTAGAAACAACAATACTGATAATGTTTTACCTCAGTAAGAGCTCAGAAATCAATATTTTGTGGAATAACCATGATTTTTAATCACAGCTTTCATGCGTCTTGGCATGTTTTCCACCAGTCTTTCACATTGCTTTTGGGTGACATTATGCCTCTCCTAGTGCAAAAATGTAAGCAGTTCTTCTTTGACTATCCATCTTCCTCTTGATTACATTCCAGAGGTTTTTAATGTGGTTCAGGTCTGGAGAGTGGGCTGGCCATAACAGGATTTTGATGTGGTGGTCCTTCATCCATATATCGATTGACCTAGCTGTGTGGCGTGGTGCATTGTCCTGCTGGAAAAAACAATTTTCAGAGTTGAGGAATATTGCCTGAGCAGAAGAAAGCAACTGCTTTTCCAGGATAACCTTGTATGTGACTTAATTCATACGTCCTTCGCAAAGTTTAATCTGCCCAATTCCAGCCTTGCTGAAGCATCCCCAGATCATCACTCATCCTCCACCAAATTTCCCAATGGGTGCAAGACACTGTGGCTTGAACGCCTCTCCAGGTCTCCCTCTAACCAGTAGACGATCAGCTGTTGACCAAAGCTGAAAATTAGACTGATCAGTGAAGATTACTTTACTCTAGAAAATGGGAAGACTAAACTTTGCGAACAACATATGAATAAAGGCAAATACAAGGTTATCATGAAAAAAAGGTTTCTTCCTTCTGCTCAGGCAATGTTCCCCAACTCTGAAGACTGTTTTTTCCAGCAGGACAATACGCCATTCCACACAGCCAGGTCAATCAATTTGTGGATGAAGGACCACCACATCAAAACCCTGTCATGGCTAGCCCAATTTCCAGACCTGAACCCCATGGAAAACCTCTGGAATGTAATCAAGATGATGGATAGTCACAAGCCATCAAACAAAGAAGAACTGCTTACATTTTCACACCAGGAGTGGCATAAGCTCACCCCAAAAGCAGTTTGAAAGACTGGTAGAAAGCATGCCAAGACGCATGAAAGCTGTAATTAAAAATAATGGTTATTCCACAAAATATTGATTTCTGAACTCTTCCTGAGATAAAACATTCTTAGTATTGTTATTTCTAAATGATTATGAACTTGTTTTATTTGCATTATTTGAGGTATGAAAGCATTGTGCATTTTTTGGTTATTTTGACCAGTTCTCATTGTCAGAAAATAAATACAAAATGTATTGCTTGAAATTTCGGAGACGTTGTCACTAGTTTATAGAATAAAAGAACAATTTACATTTTACTCAAAAAGATACCTATAAAGAGAAAAATCAGAAAAACTGATAATTTTGCAGTGGTCTTTTAATTTTTGCCACAGCTGTATATATTAAAAAAATGCAATTCTGGCATTTTGTTATATCTGTCAACTATTTATCCAACTATCAACTATTTATCCATAAAACAAAGAGTAAGAAAATGACAGACTTGTATGGGGGGGGGCAGTGGCGTAGCTACTGCTTTTGCTGCCCGGGGCGGTCGTCAAATTTGCCACCCCCCTCCGTTGGCCGTTGATAATCCAGAAATTTTCAAAAATTTGGAAAACCATCAAAATATTTATTTTTCATGGAACTACAATCAAAGATCTAATTGTAGACTGCTGCTATTAGTCCTAGACTTTCACCTTTTTACACACATGTAGGCCTATTATACACACACACAGCTCTGCTGCATACATACAGACACACACAACTGTGCTGCATACAGACACACAAAACTCTGCTGCATACATACAGACACACACAGCTCTAGTGCACACAGACACACACAGCTCTGCTGCATACAGACAGACACACAGCTCTACTGCATTTATACAGACACACAGCTCTACTGCATACAGACAGACACAAACTCTGCAGCATACATACATATATACATACATACAGGCACACACAACTCTGTAGCTGCTGCATACATACAGACAACTCTGTAGCTGCTGCATACATACAGACACACACACACAACTCTGTAGCTGCTGCATACATGCATACATACAGACACACACAACTCTGTAGCTGCTGCATACATACAGACACACACAACTCTGTAGCTGCTGCATACATGCATACAGACACAACTCTGCTACATACAGACAGACACACACAGCTCTACTGCATACATACATACACACACACACAACTCTGCTGCACATATAGACACACACGCAGCTTTTGGGGGCACGCACACACGGCTGCTGCAGAGCTGAGGCTGCACCAAGCACAGGGCAGATGTAGAGGAGCTGAGCCTGCACCAAACACAGGGAAGATGTAGCAGAGCTGAGCCCGCACCAAGCACAGGGCAGATGTAGAGGAGCTGAGCCCACACCAAGTACAGGGCAGATGTAGCAGAGCTGAGCCTACACCAAGCACAGTGCAGATGTAGCAGAGCTGAGCCTGCACCAACACACACGCCTCCTGGGGGCCCGCACATGCAGCTCCTGAGGTGGGGAAAGCCCATGCAGCTCACTGGGGCCCATAAACCGGGTGGCTGGGAGGGAGTATACAGGTCGAGGGGGGGAGGGGGTAGCACTTACTGCTTGGACACGGATGAGAGGGGGCCCACACAGCGCCGGAGGCCAGCGCTCTGCTGGGGGTTGCTGGCTGGCACTCCATCTCTCTGGGACAGAGCAGGACGCTGGGTGGTAGCTCCGCCCACAGATGAAGGTCAATCCAGCAGGGCACTGTGGTCTGCGTGCCTTAAAGAGACAGCAGCCACAGTTTCCTGCTGAGGACTCCGGTCCCCGGAACTCGGCCCGGGGGCAGCAGAACTGAAGGCGAGTGGCCAAAATGCCGCCCCCTCCGCCCCCCCTTTGCTACGCCACTGGGGGGGGGTTCTTGATTTTTTACTGTCATTTTCCCCAAAACTTTGTATGTCCTAAAATGGTGTCTATAAAATTGTCAACTCATCGTGGAAAAAACAAGCCCCGGCCTCATAAAATAGTGGAACAAATAATTTTTTTTACACAGCTCTGAAATTGTTGTAGCCACTTGAGTAGTAATAATAATAATAATAATAATAATAATAATAATCATAATAATAATAATAATATATTTGGTGTTGCTGTAATCACACTGAATCACATTTCCAGATCAATCTTACCACAAAATGAACATGATGAAAAAAAGCACAAAAAAAGTTGCTAAATTTCTTTTTTTTTCACCATTTCACCTCAGTTGTATTTTTTCCCATTTTTCTATATAATATAAGGTAAAATGAGCGGTGTTTTTCAAAACAACAATTCATCTCACAAAAGATCAAGCTTCACATGGCTGTGTGGACAGAAAAATAGAGATATACAGGAGGAAATATTGGCCGTGTTCTGAAAGGGTTAATGGCAATTTCCAGGAATCTCTACATGTCCCTCTATAATCCTCTGCAGGTCGTGTCTCACCCCTGGGAAGACCCCCATTACTCATTACACTAAGTGTCACGTACCTTTCCCTCTGTCCACCGGAGGACGCTGATGATAATAATAATAATAATAATAATAATAAAAAATAATAATAATAAATATCGCTTTCTATAACAAATTTTGCAAAACACAATTCGTGACTGCAACACACAATAGAAAGTGACCGGGATCATTCCGTCACTCACTGTGATACACAAGGGCTGATTGTGACATCATCATTCTGTCCTGAGGGTTCTAAGCCATTGTGATGTCAGCGTGTGGTGTATGTATATATATATATATATATATATATATATAATATATAAAGCTGAATGTGTGTATGTGTGTATGTATGTATGTATGTATGTATGTAGTCAAAAGAAAAGGAAGCTAGGCACTGCAAGCCCAGGTGTGTACTCACTGATCTGTGGTTTTCACGTGGAACACGGCCCTCCAGCCGATCTCCGTGGTGCTCTGCCAACAGGTGAGAATCCAAAAAGAGCTTCAAAAAAGAAGGAATGGCGGCAACTCACTGGTAGATATGAAATGGCAAATTTATTGCACAAACTGCGGCATAGTTACAGCAAACACGGGGGGGGGGAGTGCAGGAGCGCCGGACGACGGCCGTTTCGCACCACACGGGTGCTTCCACAGGTCCGAATTGACAATGCCAGTTAAACCTCCCTCTTAGGCCCCTTTCACACGTCAGTAATTCTGGTACGTTTGTGCTTTTTTTTCTACGTACCAGAATCACTGACATATGCAGACCCATTATAATGAATGGGTCTGCTCACACGTCAGTGATTTTTCACTGCACGTGTCTCCGTGCGGCGTACCCGCGTGTCCGTGATTGCTGCACGGAGACATGTCCATTTTTTTCTGGCATCACTGATGTTCCACGGACCACGCAGTGGTGTGATCCGTGAAACACGTGCCAGAAAAAAACATGCATTTAAAATAATAAACATTTTTACTCACCCGGCTTCAGCCGCGCTCTGTGCAGCCCGTGCAGCCTGCTGCTTCTAAGCCGGCTGATTACTGTCGCGCATATTACTGATGCACAACACAGCCGACCCGAAAGCAGCTCCTGCAGGGGTCAGCGCCGGCCAGATGCTGCACCGCGGGAGCGATCAGCACCATGGAGAGCGGGAGCGCGCACAGGTGAGTTAATCTCTAAGTGCAATCACGGGCCACGGAGAACGGAGCCCGGATTGCACTTAGACAACCCACGTGTGCCGTGATTCACGGCACACGCAGGGACATGTGCGTGTTTTACACGCCAGTGAAAAACGTCACTGTTTTTCACTGACGTGTGAAACGGGCCTTATGGGGGAGTCTGACAGGTGCATCTAAAAAGCTAATTAGCTGATACCAGATAGCAACAGCGCAGGAATACTGCCTATATTTTCACATGATTCGTCAGAATTAAATAAAGGAAACAGATATAGAGCAAACAGATGGATACCAAGAAAAATACAAAACATTTATCGTATGCCCCTGCTCCCTCTTCAAATAGAGATATAATACTGCCCCTACTAAGAGGGATTTATTATGAAAGCAAAACTTTTATTTTGCTTCTAGTTTTTACTTATTTTATTTCGTTATTTTTTATTTTTCAATTTATTTAATATTCTATGATGAGGGGGTGAAAGTTCTTATAAATAAACGGGCATGTTCCGCTATGCAAAAAAGAGGAAAAGAGAGACAAAACTGCCCTCATATAAAAACCTTAGATAAATATATATCTTATTAGGAATAGACTCGTTGTGAACAAAGAGTGAAGGGAAAAAAAAAGGTTTTTTCCTTTTTTTTTTTTTGCTTCTTTCCTCTCTTTTCTCTCTTTTTCCCTTTCCTTTCCCTTTCTTTTCCCTTTTTCCCAAAAGGAACTGCACCACCTCCAAATCGGGGGCGCTGTTTTTACATGCAGCCCCATGCCGACAGGGACACAAGAAAGGAGGAAAAGACCGCCTTTTAGAAGTTGCAGGGTAAGTGGGTAAGTGGGGCCGCAAGGTTTAATGCATCCCAAGCTTAAACTAAAATCAATTTTCGAGCAGGGGAAGCATGGAGAAACTGTACGGGAGGACTGCGAGGTAGCAGACTATAGATATATGATCACAATCGAATCCTCAAACAAGACTTATTCTAAACAATCAGTATATTTATAAGTTTTTTATGATATTTTTATTAGTACTTTGATTTTTTACTCAATTTTTCTCAAAAAATATTCACACCAAAGGAGGGGAACTGGCACCCAGAAGCGATATGAATGTAAAAATTGCCTTGTCTCACCACTATTGCGATTATCTTTTATCTCTCTGCTGGGGGGAATACCCCCATCATTAGAGCAACACTACTCAGTGACCGTTTTAAGAAAACGGACATGTCATTACGGTCAGTCCCAGTCCCAGAGGGCCCAATGCCTTGACATCCATAATGAGTCTAGATTCTCTCTGCAAAAGTCGCTTGTGGGTGTCACCTCCTCCTCCCGATGGGGTAATTCTAAAGACACCTGCAAAGGATAGAACGTCCGGATTCCCTGCATGATGTTCTCTAATATGCTTAATTAGCATAAAAATAGCCAGGAACTCACTACTGCACTACGTGAGCTACCATCCATCCCATACCAAACAGTCTCTCCCATGAGAGACTGTCAACTCGCCATGGAAAAAACAAGCCCCGGGCTCATAAAATAGTGAAACAAATATTTTTTTTTACACAGTTCTGAAATTGTTGTAGCCACTTGAGTAGTAATAATAATAATAATAATAATAATATATTTGGTGTTGCTGTAATCACACTGAATCACATTTCCAGATCAATCTTACCACAAAATGAACATGGTAAAAAGGAAGCACAAAAAAAGCTGCTAAATTTCTTTTTTTTTTTCACCATTTCACCTCAGTTGTATTTTTTCCCATTTTTCTATATAATATAAGGTAAAATGAACAGTGTTTTTCAAAACAACAATTCATCTCACAAAAGATCAAGCTTCACATGGCCGTGTGGACAGAAAAATAGAGATATACATGAGGAAATATTGGCCGTGTTCTGAAAGGGTTAATGGCAATTTCCAGGAATCTCTACATGTCCCTTAATAATCCTCTGCAGGTCGTGTCTCCCCCCTGGGAAGACCCCCATTACTCATTACACTAAGTGTCACGCACCTTTCCCTCTGTCCACCGGAGGACGCTGATGATAATAATAATAATATTAATAATAAATATCTATCGCTTTCTATAACAAATTTTGCAAAACACAACTCGTGACTGCAACACACAATAGAAAGTGACCGGGATCATTCCGTCACTCACTGTGATACACAAGGGCTGATTGTGACATCATCATTCTGTCACTGAAGGTTCTAAGCCATTGTGATGTCAGCGTGTGGTATATATATATATATATATATATATATATATATATAGATATATATATATAAATATATATATATATACACAGCTCTGGCAAAAATTAAGTTTTTCTGATTTTTCTCTTTATATTTTTCAGTAAAATGTAAATTGTTGTTTTATTCTATAAACTACTGACAACGTCTCCGAATTTCCAAGCACTAAATTTTGTATTTATTTTCTGAAAATGAGATATGGTCAAAATTACAAAAACAATGCACAATGCTTCCAAACCTCAAATAATGCAAAGAAAGCAAGTTCATAATCATTTAAATACAACAAAACTAATAATGTTTTACCTCAGGAAGAGTTCAGAAATCAATATTTTGTGGAATAACCATGATTTTTAATCACAGCTTTTATGCGTCTTGGCATGCTTTCCTTAAGTCTTTCATATTGCTTTTGAGTGACCATATGCCACTCCTGGTGCAAAAATTTAAGTAGTTCTTCTTTGTATGATGGCCTGTGACTATCCATCTTCCTCTTTATTACTTTCTAGAAGTTTTCAATGGGGTTCAGGTCTGGAGATTGGGCTGGCCATGACAGGGCTTTGATGTGGTGGTCCTTCATCCACACATTGATTGACCTAGCTTTATGGCATGGCCCATTGTCCTTTTCAGCTTTGCCCAACACCTGGTCGTCTAATGGTTAGATGGAGACCTGGAGAGGCGTACAAGCCACAGTGTCTTGCACTCACTGTGAAATTTGATAGGATCGGTGATATTCTGGGGATGCTTCAGCAAGGCTGGAATTGGGCAGATTAAACTTTGCGAACGACATATGAATCAAGCCGCATACAAGGTTATCATGAAAAAACAGTTGCTTCCTTTTGCTCAGGCAATGTTCCCCAACTCTGAGGACTGGTTTGTCCAGCAGGACAATGTGCCATGCCACACAGCTAAGTCAATCAATGTTTAGATGAAGGACCACCACATCAAAACCCTGTCATGGCCAACCCAATCTCCAGACCTGAATCCCATTGAAAAACTCTGGAATGTAGTCAAGAAGAAGATGGATAGTCACAAGCCATCAAAGAAGAACTGCTTATATTTTTGCACCAGGAGTGGCAAAAGCAGTGCAAAATAGTGGTAGAAAGCATGCCAAGACGCGTGAACGCTGTGATTAAAATTCATGGTTATTCCAAACAATATGGATTTCTGAACTCTTCCTGAGATAAAACATTATTAGTATTGCTGTTTCTAAATGATTATGAACTTGTTTTCTTTGCAATATTTGAGGTGTGAAAGCATTGTGCATTGTTTTGTTATTTTGACCATTTCTCATTTTCAAAAAATAAATACAAAATTTATTGCTTGGAAATTCGGAGACATTGTCAGTAATTTATAGAATAATAGAACAATTTACATTTTACTTAAAATATACCTATAAGGAGAAAAATCAGAAAAACTGACAATTTTTCAGTGGTCTCTTAATTTTTAACAGAGCTGTATATATTAAAAAATGCAATTCTGGCAGTTTGTTATATCTGTCAATGATTTATCCATAAAACCAAGAGAAAGAAAATGACAGACTTGTATGGGGGAAGGGGGGGGGTTCTTGATTTTTTACTGTCATTTTCCCCAAAACTCTGTATGTCCCAAAATGGTATCTATAAAATTGTCAACTCGCCATGGAAAAAACAAGCCCCGCAATCATAAAATAGTGAAACAAATATTTTTTTTTACACAGTTATGAAATTGTTGTAGCCACTTGAGTAGTAATAATAATAATAATAATAATAATAATAATAATAATAATATATTTGGTGTTGCTGTAATCACACTGAATCACATTTCCAGATCAATCTTACCACAAAATGAACATGGTAAAAAGGAAGCACAAAAAAAGCTGCTAAATTTCTTTTTTTTTTCACCATTTCACCTCAGTTGTATTTTTTTCCCATGTTTCTATATAATATAAGGTAAAATGAAGAGTGTTTTTCAAAACAACAATTCATCTCACAAAAGATCAAGCTTCACATGGCTGTGTGGACAGAAAAATAGAGATATACAGGAGGAAATATTGGCCGTGTTCTGAAAGGGTTAATGGCAATTTCCAGGAATCTCTACATGTCCCTCTATAATCCTCTGCAGGTCGTGTCTCACCCCTGGGAAGACCCCCATTACTCATTACACTAAGTGTCACGTACCTTTCCCTCTGTCCACCGGAGGACGCTGATGATAATAATAATAATATTAATAATAAATATCTATCGCTTTCTATAACAAATTTTGCAAAACACAACTCGTGACTGCAACACACAATAGAAAGTGACCGGGATCATTCCGTCACTCACTGTGATACACAAGGGCTGATTGTGACATCATCATTCTGTCACTGAGGGTTCTAAGCCATTGTGATGTCAGCGTGTGGTATATATATATATATATATATATATATATATATATATATATATATATATATATATATATATATACACAGCTCTGGCAAAAATTAAGTTTTTCTGATTTTTCTCTTTATATTTTTCAGTAAAATGTAAATTGTTGTTTTATTCTATAAACTACTGACAACGTCTCCGAATTTCCAAGCACTAAATTTTGTATTTATTTTCTGAAAATGAGATATGGTCAAAATAACAAAAACAATGCACAATGCTTCCAAACCTCAAATAATGCAAAGAAAGCAAGTTCATAATCATTTAAATACAACAAAACTAATAATGTTTTACCTCAGGGAGAGTTCAGAAATCAATATTTTGTGCAATAACCATGATTTTTAATTACAGCTTTCATGCGTCTTGGCATGCTTTCCACAAGTCTTTCCTATTGCTTTTGGGTGACCATATGCCACTCCTGGTGCAAAAATGTAAGTAGTTCTTCTTTGTATGATGGCTTGTGACTATCCATCTTCCTCTTTATTACTTTCCAGAAGTTTTCAATGGGGTTCAGGTCTGGAGATTAGGCTGGCCATGACAGGGTTTTGATGTGGTGGTCCTTCATCCACACATTGATTGACCTAGCTTTATGGCATGGCCCATTGTTCTTTTCAGCTTTGCCCAACACCTGGTCGTCTAATGGTTAGATGGAGACCTGGAGAGGCACAGTGTCTTGCCTGGTCAGGCGCAACTGAGTACTGCATCAATGCTGGGTCAGTACAAACAGGTAATCCTGATGGCTGGAATAGGGTGTGGACACACAGACACATAGTGACTAGGTCACACACACACCATAGAGGGGACCCCTGGGCAGACCCAGGAGGGGGTGTGGCCTCCACATCCCAGCTAGCGGTGCAGTGGAGAAGCTGGTTGCTAAGTTGCAGTTGCAGGCACAGTGGGGAGGCAGTAGTGAACCAGTCTGAAGTGAGGAAGCACAGTGTGCAGTCGCAGAAGGAGGATGTGCGCGGGGTCACTAGTCAGACCCTGCACGTGTGGTGGCTGTCGGCAGTGTAGTTCGGTTACCACACAGTCAGCCTGAAAGGCACCTCAGGAAGAAGCGGGGTGACTGAATATAGGAACTCCTGGTAGACCAGGCCCGCACGGGGAAACAGGTCCCTAGAGCAGCAAGCCAGATATTCGGTCTGCTAAACCTGCTGGTAAGGGTGCTGGTTGTGCCTCAAAAACCAACACAGAGCCCGCAGCATCAGCAGTAACGAGGGGGCCCATAAGTGAGATAGGGCAAGAAGCCATCTTTACTTGGTCCACGCTTTCAGCAACGGGCCAGAAAGGGGAGAAAAGGCAGTTGCGACTTCCCTGGGTGATCCCCGCAATACTTCATGTTAGGGGTCACCTCAAACAAGAAGGGCTAGGAAGGCAAGTTGACAGTCACCCCTGGACCAGCCTGAAGGTTGCCTGGTTCTCCCTGCAATTTGTCTCAGCATCGCCCGGGCTACCGCACAGTGAACAACTGAACGTGAGTAAAAACCCTGAAAGACATTTCTGGACTGTGTGTGAGTTCTTCTGCGACCTGTGGTACTACGCACCTACACCCGAAAACTTGGGGCAGCCTCACTCTCGGGAGGCCATAACACCAAACTGCAAGTACCATCAGCCCCAGACGCTCGTTAAACAGCAGTGGCGGTCACCCCTCATCCTGACCGCAAAACCGAGAGTGGCGTCACGACTCCTATACAAGTGAACCTGTCATACCTGTTGCCAGAAGGTATCCCCAAGAGCCGTCCCTGCAGTGTCACGCTGCAGCGCTATGGTGGGCGATTCACATCCACTGTGAAATTTGGTGGAGGATCAGTGATGATCTGGGGATGCTTCAGCAAGGCTGTAATTGGGCAGATTAAACTTTGCGAAAGACGTATGAATCAAGCCGCATACAAGATTATCCTGGAAAACAGTTGCTTCCTTCTGCTCAGGCAATGTTCCCCAACTCTGAGGACTGGTTTTCCAGCAGGAGAATGTGCAAAGCCACACAGATAGGTCATGTGGACTTGTGGAAATCATGTTATTATGGCCACGGAGGTGGGATAGCATGGAAAGATGGCCAACTAGTCTGGGGAAACAACGGCCCCTGCACTGCAACTAATCACAGGCCCTATTAGCGCAGAAACAACTGCTATCAAAGCTGGTGAGCCAAGGAATTCTGAGATAGATATATATTATATATATACAGTCATATGAAAAAGTTTGGGCACCCCTATTAATGTTAACCTTTTTTCTTTATAACAATTTGGGTTTTTGCAAAAGCTATTTCAGTTTCATATACAGTTAGGTCCAGAAATATTTGGACAGTGACACAAGTTTTGTTATTTTAGCTGTTTACAAAAACATGTTCAGAAATACAATTATATATATAATATGGGCTGAAAGTGCACACTCCCAGCTGCAATATGAGAGCTTTCACATCCAAATCGGAGAAAGGGTTTAGGAATCATAGCTCTGTAATGCATAGCCTCCTCTTTTTCAAGGGACCAAAAGTAATTGGACAAGGGACTCTAAGGGCTGCAATTAACTCTGAAGGTGTCTCCCTCGTTAACCTGTAATCAATGAAGTAGTTAAAAGGTCTGGGGTTGATTACAGGTGTGTGGTTTTGCATTTGGAAGCTGTTGCTGTGACCAGACAACATGCGGTCTAAGGAACTCTCAATTGAGGTGAAGCAAAACATCCTGAGGCTGAAAAAAAAGAAAAAATCCATCAGAGAGATAGCAGACATGCTTGGAGTAGCAAAATCAACAGTCGGGTACATTCTGAGAAAAAAGGAATTGACTGGTGAGCTTGGGAACTCAAAAAGGCCTGGGCATCCACGGATGACAACAGTGGTGGATGATCGTCGCATACTTTCTTTGGTGAAGAAGAACCCGTTCACAACATCAACTGAAGTCCAGAACACTCTCAGTGAAGTAGGTGTATCTGTCTCTAAGTCAACAGTAAAGAGAAGACTCCATGAAAGTAAATACAAAGGGTTCACATCTAGATGCAAACCATTCATCAATTCCAAAAATAGACAGGCCAGAGTTAAATTTGCTGAAAAACACCTCATGAAGCCAGCTCAGTTCTGGAAAAGTATTCTATGGACAGATGAGACACAGATCAACCTGTACCAGAATGATGGGAAGAAAAAAGTTTGGAGATGAAAGGGAACGGCACATGATCCAAGGCACACCACATCCTCTGTAAAACATGGTGGAGGCAACGTGATGGCATGGGCATGCATGGCTTTCAATGGCACTGGGTCACTTGTGTTTATTGATGACATAACAGCAGACAAGAGTAGCCGGATGAATTCTGAAGTATACCGGGATATACTTTCAGCCCAGATTCAGCCAAATGCCGCAAAGTTGATCGAACGGCGCTTCATAGTACAGATGGACAATGACCCCAAGCATACAGCCAAAGCTACCCAGGAGTTCATGAGTGCAAAAAAGTGGAACATTCTGCAATGGCCAAGTCAATCACCAGATCTTAATCCAATTGAGCATGCATTTCACTTGCTCAAATCCAGACTTAAGACGGAAAGACCCACAAACAAGCAAGATCTGAAGGCTGCGGCTGTAAAGGCCTGGCAAAGCATTAAGAAGGAGGAAACCCAGCGTTTGGTGATGTCCATGGGTTCCAGACTTAAGGCAGTGATTGCCTCCAAAGGATTCTCAACAAAATATTGAAAATAAAAATATTTTGTTTGGGTTTGGTTTATTTGTCCAATTACTTTTGACCTCCTAAAATGTGGAGTGTTTGTAAAGAAATGTGTACAATTCCTACAATTTCTATCAGATATTTTTGTTTAAACCTTCAAATTAAACGTTACAATCTGCACTTGAATTCTGTTGTAGAGATTTCATTTCAAATCCAATGTGGTGGCATGCAGAGCCCAACTCGCGAAAATTGTGTCACTGTCCAAATATTTCCGGACCTAACTGTATATATATATATATATATATATATATAAAATATATTATATATATGTATAGAATATATATATTATATACTTTGTGAGACTGTGACCGGGGTTATCTATGACGGCCGGTATGTCTCGCCCCGGTTGTGCTCACTCCATGATAATCCACTATAGGGTTAATGCTGTTTCCCTACAGGCTGAAGGGAGGGTTAAATAGATTCAGGAACAAGGGCAGGTGTGCCGGGTGTGAGGGAGTGATCACATCTCCCTGAGTTCTCTGCCGGAAAGGCACATATGTACTATTGTGGACTTTTTCTTTGGAATAAACCGTGTGCTGTGAACCTTGGTGCCTGGATCCCGTGTCTTCTGCAGCGCAGCCGACGACGCTACCTCACATATGGTGGAGAATGCGGGCATGACAGCCGGTGAGGTGTAGCATCCATCCCTGGTGACCCAGCTGCGCATGTCCTGGATTCGAGCGGCTATACTACAGCCCAAACCCGGCGACGCCATGGAGGACATAATAAAGCATTTGGCTCAGGCTAATGCACAGCAGCAACAGGCTAATGCACAGCAGCAACAGGCTATTGCACAGCAGCAACAGGCTATTGCACAGCAGCAACAGACCAATGCACACCTGCTCCAATCCTTGCAAGTGCAGGAAAAAAAATTCCAAGAACAGATGGATCAGGCCAATGCACGTCAGCAGCAAGCCTTGCAATTGCAGGAAAAAAGGCACCAAGAACAGATGGTTCTCCTGGCCAAGTCGATCCGTGCCGGACCGGCAGCAACAACCCAGGGACCGGGTGACATCCGGAAAGCGGTGAGACAAGCGTTGCAAAAGATGACCCCGGGTGATGATGTGGAAGCGTTCCTGGCGGTGTTTGAACGGGTGGCCGAGCGGGAAAAGCTGCCGACCCCGCAGTGGGCTGAGGTATTGTCACCCTATCTGACGGGGAAACCCCAAAAAGCATACCTGGACCTCTGTACCGAGGACGCCATTGACTATGTGACCCTGAAAGCCGAAATACTGGCTCGGTTGGGGGTGAATACCTATGTACGGGCTCAGTGGGTAAATCAGTGGTTCTTTGAGGAAGCCAAACCCGTACACTCCCAGGCCTATGACTTGTTACATCTTGTAAAAAAGTGGTTGCAGCCTGACACTCTGAGCCCGGCACAAATGGTGGAAAGGGTAGTAGTGGATCGTTTTGTGCGCACTTTACCCGTCACCGTTCAACGGTGGGTCGGACAGGGTGACCCGCGTACCCTGGACCAATTAGTGTCCCTGGTAGAGCGGCATGTGTCTACGCAGGACTTGATACGGGACACTGAGACTTTGCGTACCGCCCGTCGGTCTGGCCCCTTCAAGCCTAGGGCCAAGGACCCACCGCTGACACCGGTGCGGGAGTCCGCTACCGTCCCGTCTGAAGCCGCACCCTCCGTCCCTGAGGTCCGGAAAACTATGTACCCTAAACGACAACTCGTCAAGGGGGTGTCCTTCCCTATTAGATGTTGGCGGTGCCAGCGGGTCTGGATTTGAGCAAGTGAAATGCATGCTCAATTGGGTTAAGATCTGGTGATTGACTTGGCCATTGCAGAAGGTTCCACTTTTTTGCACTCGAACTCCTGGGTAGCTTTGGCTGTATGCTTGGGGTCATTGTCCATCTGTACTATGAAGCGCCGTCCGATCAACTTTGCGGCATTTGGCTGAATCTGGGCTGAAAGTATATCCCGGTACACTTCAGAATTCATCCGGCTACTCTTGTCTGCTGTTATGTCATCAATAAACACAAGTGACCCAGTGCCATTGAAAGCCATGCATGCCCATGCCATCACGTTGCCTCCACCATGTTTTACAGAGGATGTGGTGTGCCTTGGATCATGTGCCGTTCCCTTTCATCTCCAAACTTTTTTCTTCCCATCATTCTGGTACAGGTTGATCTTGGTCTCATCTGTCCATAGAATACTTTTCCAGAACTGAGCTGGCTTCATGAGGTGTTTTTCAGCAAATTTAACTCTGGCCTGTCTATTTTTGGAATTGATGAATGGTTTGCATCTAGATGTGAACCCTTTGTATTTACTTTCATGGAGTCTTCTCTTTACTGTTGACTTAGAGACAGATACACCTACTTCACTGAGAGTGTTCTGGACTTCAGTTGATGTTGTGAACGGGTTCTTCTTCACCAAAGAAAGTATGCGGCGATCATCCACCACTGTTGTCATCCGTGGACGCCCAGGCCTTTTTGAGTTCCCAAGCTCACCAGTCAATTCCTTTTTTCTCAGAATGTACCCGACTGTTGATTTTGCTACTCCAAGCATGTCTGCTATCTCTCTGATGGATTTTTTCTTTTTTTTCAGCCTCAGGATGTTCTGCTTCACCTCAATTGAGAGTTCCTTAGACCGCATGTTGTCTGGTCACAGCAACAACTTCCAAATGCAAAATCACACACCTGTAATCAACCCCAGACCTTTTAACTACGTCATTGATTACAGGTTAACGAGGGAGACACCTTCAGAGTTTATTGCAGCCCTTAGAGTCCCTTGTCCAATTACTTTTGGTCCCTTTAAAAAGAGGAGGCTATGCATTACAGAGCTATGATTCCTAAACCCTTTCTCCGATTTGGATGTGAAAGCTCTCATATTGCAGCTGGGAGTGTGCACTTTCAGCCCATATTATATATATAATTGTATTTCTGAACATGTTTTTGTAAACAGCTAAAATAACAAAACTTGTGTCACTCTCCAAATATTTCTGAACCTAACTGTATATGCAGTATAATATATTATAATTTTTATAATATTTATATAATGTGTGGGAATGCTGTTGGAGGTCCCTCAATCCCCTCTACCAATCCCAATCCTCCCCCTCCCTATCATCCCCTCCTCAGTGTATTTAAAAAAAAAAAAAAAAAAGCAAAGTTAACCCTTACCTCTCCTGTACCGGCTGTACGGATCCAAGCTGCGCCGTCTCTTCACCTCCCAGCTCCCGGGTATGTCATCAAGGAGTTCCAGCCTGTGCCACACAGAAAAGTGCAGGGCATGGAGCAGAGGACGGACTCCTGGGTTCCGGTCTCTATACTGTACAGAGCTGCGGATCACTCCCTGCCCGGCATGCTGCATGCAATGAGGGCTATCTGACCAGGAGCCCCCAGAGCCTTGAGCAGCTACAGGTCAGATTGCCCTCATTCCTGACAGGTCAGCAAAAGTCCCCCTGAACCTCAGGGCCCAGTGCAGCTGCAGCGGTATCTCCAGCACACGTGCTAATTTGCATGCGATGCAAATTAGCCACGTGTATAGCAGAAAAGCAGCACTGCCGGGCCCCTCTGCTGTGACTGTGACTGGGGCCCGGTGAATATGGGGGAGGGCCCAGCTGGCCCGGGGCTTAATAAAACTAAGTAATTGTCCCTGGCTCAGCCGGGTCCCCGACCCCCCCCCCTCTTCACCGGGCCCAGTACACCAGGCACAGTAGTAATGCCCTGATGGCGGCCCTGGGTGAAGTATTAATCATTAAGAAAATGAAAAGATAGTCACTCGGTCTGGAATCATAATTTACCCTAGCGCACATGTGTGAGTATGTCATTAAATGTAAGCTATTTTTTATTATCCATAGGCTCATTCCAGCCATAGTCTACCCACATTATGGGATTTCTCTAGGTAAGGCCTTAAAGAATCCTCCCATATCTATATTACATGGGTACAGATTCCCCTTTTACACACATTTAAGTATGTTATTATATATAAGCTTGACATGTCTTTATATTGTTCACAGGCTCAGTATAGCCATTATTTCCCTGTCCTTTAAGTTGCTTATACACTACCTATGGGCCATGTACCTTTTTGAAGCCATCTCTATTCATGAAATAATTACACTATATGGTATGTTGTTTTTTTTCTGTATTTGGCATTTCTTTTCTGATTTCATTATGCTCATTATATATTCTCTAGTCTCTCATGTTGTAGGCATATAGCAAATTATCCTCTTTTGCGCTATCAACTCTGCAGATAGTTTACGCGATTGCTCGGACTCATTAACTCATGCTTTGTATGTTCCCTCATAAAACATATTTTCATTTCAGTTGAACTGTTTCTTATATTATTATTATTATTATTATTTTTGTATCATATGATTCCAGACCGAGTGACTACCTTTTCATTTTCTTAATGATTAATACTTCACCACCATACAATGGTAAATATTGCACTTGTTTTCCTTGTGGCACGTGTTGTATATATATGCATCTCCTTGTTTCTATTCCTAATACGCATTATAATACGCATTATATGCACATTCCATAGATTTTTCTTGGGCCACTAAGACACTTTGGTTTTGTCCAATTATACATTGAGCCCGTTTATTTATTTCTAAGGTATGCCTTTAATATCTTTAATCATTTTTTTCAATTATATCATGTATATCATTTTCTTCTCTAATTCCCTTGTCACTCACTTATCCTAGGTATACAATTCAAGGTTCAACATATACCTCCTGTGGAGGACACATTTGTACATGTACCTCTATAGGTATCTTTTCTGATTATGTACAGTTTAATACTTACTCTTATTTATGTTTTCCCAGACCAATATTCTTTAATGGAAAATATTCAAAATTTTTCAATTTATCTTTTACTTGTCAATTGTCATTTTCATTTCATCTCTGTATTATTTCTGATGTACTATTTTGTATGCATCATTATCATCTGTATGTATTGTAATTGATCATGTTGTTTTGTCTTATTTTCTATTATGTATAGATCAATTGTTCTTGAGAAAGACCCCTGAAAGGTCGATACGTTGGATAGTTTTCCTTTTTTCATATACCTTACCAATAAATATCGACATTTCTGATCAAATTGTTTTACCTCACTTTATTGGTGTGCCGAAGCTAATTCATTATACTGCTGCATACTCATTGGCTGAAGCAGATCAGGTGATGTGTATTTGTGTAATGAGGGAAGGTGCGACCTAAGAATATCAACTTTTTTTTATCACGGTGTGCAGAATTATTAGGCAGCTTGTTTATCTCGGGAAAAATGGGACAAATAGGACTTTCTAGTGTGCGTGCCCACGATCAATGTTCACAGCATGCCTCAGCTGCGTCAAAAACACTTTGTTGTACAATACAAGCACAGTGGATGGATTTCTAGAAATCCCATGCACACTGCATATACTTCCCATAGCGTAAATTGACCTGCGGTGAAGCTTCCTGGGCCGGAAGCATGTCAGTTGTTTGCTGTGGAGTCGCAAGCATTCTCCGCAGGGAGAAAAGAAGAGAGAGACCGCAACTGCCTAAACCTGGATCATGGGCACAAGCAGCTGCTGTCTCCTGCGGAGGAGACTCGCTGCCACGCAGGTCATCACCTGCCTCGTCCTGGACGCAGCAGGTCCTGATTGTGGGCACATACCTTTAAGGGGATTGGTCACCAGGTTTTTGCTAGCTAATCTGAGAGCAGCATGATGAAGGAAAAGAGACCCGATACCAGAGATGTGTCACTGTTTAATCAGCAGTAGATTATCATTAAAGGACTACTTGGCGTGCTGCAGATAGTCCAGCATATTCCTGAGCTTTGTGTAACTGCTAGATCTACAGCAGAGAAAGTATTTGTTTTTATGAAAATAGCAGCAAACAGATCAGTAAAGGACATCTCTGGAATCAGGGTCTCTGTCTCTACATTATGCTGCTCTCAGATGAGGTAGCAAAAACCTGGTGACAGATTCCTTTTAACCGACTCTGAAAAGTCAAAATTTGTTACAAGTTTCACAGAGGGATGCAGCACTCTTGAAATTAGGGCTCACTCACACATCCTTCTTTTTGCCGGTTTCGCGGATCCGGCGCGCTCCCGTACAGTGAATACAGTACAATGACAGCGCAACAAGCGCCAGTCACATGTTGTCATGTGACTGGCGCATGTGACCCGGAAGTTACAGTGCTGTCATTGTACTGTATTCACTGTACAGAAGCGCGCCGGATCCGCGAAACCGGCAAAAAAAAGGATGTGTGAGTGAGCCCTTACTAAATCCCATTATCTTGTAGTGCTGTCATATTCCAGAACTACAACCTCCCTGGAGGCCTGGAGTACAAGGTATTCAGTGCTTAAAAACATGGCCGAGGTAAGGCAGGCTGAAACCCGACCACCACTGAACAATACACAGAAGTGGCCAAGAAATATCTGAAAACTCTAAACCTACTGCCAGTTTAGAAGACACTTTCTTCCAGTCGTGATACAGGGAAGTTTGCATATTTCAAGACAACCATGATTGTTATGCGGGATAATGCTCCAAACTGCTTGGCTAGCTATTTCTTGTCCCAGTCTTTACGTTTGACCTTCTGTGTCTTGGTCAGTGCTGGCCGGGTTTCACCCTTCCTTACCGCTGCCATATCTCTGAGCACTGATCTGTATCGCATTGTCTGCCACTGTGGATCCTGGTTTCTTCATGCTCGATGGTGTTGAGATATAGGCTCTCTGGGCCGATATCATCACTTCCAGCTTCTCCTGCCAACCCGTTACTGCTGATCTGAGCCATGCCACCCATGTCCTGCACGTGTTTTTCACAGACCCATAGACTTATATTGGCCCTTGTCATCCATGTGTCGCGGGCGGAGGAGGGGACGCTGCGCTCTCCCACTGCTCGGGTCCGGCCACTGCTGCTGCGGCTGCCGCTGCTCGGTGGTGGCTCGAGCGGTGGGCCGGATCCCGGGGACTCGAGCGGCGCTCCTCGCCCGTGAGTGAAAAGGGTGGGTTTGGTTGTGGGGATTTATTGTCCGTGACGCCACCCACGGTTGTGGTGATTTTGGTGACACCACCGCTGCTCTGTATGGGGGTCCCGGGAGCGGTGACAGGGAGCAGCTGAGTTGTTAGTTCTCCCCTCCGTGGGTAGGGGTTGGTTGTCCCGAGGCCCAGTGATGGGGTAAGGATGGGTGATGGCAGGCGGGTTGCGGGGCCTGGTGAGGTGCAGGGTCGCGGGGGCAGCGCTGTGCCGCACGGCACGGTGGTACTCACTCAGCCTGAGACGATGACACAGTTCACGGTAAAATACACGGCTGGAAAGACGGGTCCCACGGACGGCTGCTGTTGCTTTTCCCTGGAAGGTTAACGGTGACTGTCTTTTCCCTGCACCTAGTCCTGCTGTTGGTTCCAATGGGTTCCCACCGGTAACCCGCTCCCCGGCTTGGATATGGGCCGGAGGAGCCTCTTTTTGCCCGCAGGCGCTGGCCCTGAGAAACTGATGCCTTGGCGGTGGCGGTGTCTCTCTCACTCGGTTGGACTGTTGCCTTCAATCGGGACTTAGTTGTTTGGAAACCCAGGAGGTCCCCTTCACTGACGGATTCAGCAAATTCACGGCGACTCCAAGGCTTGCCGGGGTCCGAAAAGCCCCTGCCAATGGTGCTGGCTTCTCCTTGTGTACCGGTCCGGTACCGCCGGGCTACCGCCCGTCCGCGGTCCTTACGGCAACTCCGATAGGCCACTCCTACAGACGGTCACCGCCGTCTGCCAACCTTGCTGTCTCGCCCGGGCCACACACCCGGACGCTATCAGTCAGTTGCTCTACTGCCACTTCACTTTACTCCTTCCACTTTCACTTCCCTAGCTTAACTGCTTGCTTTTCCCGCCTCCAGGACTGTGAACTCCTCGGTGGGCGGGACCAACCGCCTGGCCCACCCCCTGGTGTGGACATCAGCCCCTGGAAGAAGGCAACAAGGGTTTTGTGTCTGGCTCAGATGTACCTATCCGGGGTGTAGGGTGTGGTGGTGTAATTACCTGTGACCCCTAGCTTGTCCAGGGCGTCACATTCCCCCTTAGCAAAATGCAGACTGTCCGCGGGCTGTCCGTCCAACACCGGTTTTATTTTTCTTTTAACTGTAGAAAAATATAAAAAGATAACGGTAACACACAATACATTTATAATAACTTCTTCCCACATCGGGAGGTACTCTTACTTAAACGGTTTCAACGGTTTCAAAATGGTTACGGCTTCCGCTCTCTCCCACCCAAGCAACCTGGCCCTGATGCTGCCCCTAGCAAACAGGCAGCACCCCTTGACCCCAGTCATGCACAAGTTGCCCGAGCGGGTTCTGTCCTTTTCAGGGGACCCACGTCCATGGGGAACCCCTGAAACCCCCAGAGGATTGCCACCGGTTCCGGTGGTGGCTGGGCCCCAGCCTGCTCCACTGCGGGCCCTTCCTCCAATCTGCCTCTCCGGAGGCGGTAACGGTGGAAGCTGTAACAACACATTATTTACATTCCACTAAGTTTGTGGTTGCCCTGCAAGTTCTTGGGCCTGTTCATAGAAGTTCCTATGCAAAGTGGTGAAAAGGGGGTCACAACGGGGACCAGTTGCCGGCTACGACCGGTTCCAAATCAGGTTACAATCAGGTGACTTTTCACGGTTTCATTTCTCTTATCATTCATTCTTTAAAACTTCCAAACTTTCAAATTTTAAAGCACAGACACAGGTGGTCCCAACGGGGACGGTGACAACGGTGCTCCGCTGCCCTTACTCCAAGTCCTCGGCATCACCTGAGGGAGGGGGTGCGGCGCTCACACGGGCCTCCTGGCTGCCCCTCAGCTTCGCATCCAGCGCGAACCACCCCCTCTCCCCACAGTGCCGGGTGTATTGCACCAGGTCCCCTGGCATCAGGTTGCGGTCTGGGTGCTCTTCTGGCAGGTGAGCATTACCATCCCGCCGGGCTATAAAAACTTCGGCCCCCAGGCCCAGTTCATAAATGAATCCATAGCCTCGGCGGACATCAAACCGCCTCACCTGCCCCTCATACAGCGGGCCCCGGACACGGAAGGTCGGTTGTCTCAAGCTCTCCTTCTCTCGGATTGCACGGGCCACCAACTCTGCATTCTTCCTCTCCCTCTCCTCGATTTCTGGGCCCAACGGTACCGGCTCCCTATCCCAGTACGGTGCTGCTGCGAGCTCCGGCGCATGGGTCGGGCCCCGCGAGACCTTTTGGACACTGCCCACTGCTGGTGATCTGGGCAGAAGGTCCCGCGGTGACGTGGCCTTGGACGCTGCCTTGCAGCGGCAACCCGGCGCTACCTCGTCCGAGGCGTGGGGGATGGGCACAGGGGCTTTCCGCTGCTGGGCCTTCTTCACGGAGCGGTCCATCGGCTCCGGCTCGGGGGATCTCTCGGGGGGTGCCTCCAGTTCAGGCCTCGGGGCTTTCCATGGGAGCACCTCCGGTCGGCTACGGGCTCCGGCTACAGGTCGGCCCGCCTGGGCGGGCATGCGGGGTATCGCTACCGGTTGCAGTGGTAGCGGGCGTAGTGACGGGGTCACGGCAGCCGGGACGGGTGGCGAGGGAGGCAGCAGGGCGAGAGGGTTTAGACCGGGTCCCACAGCGGTGATGACCGGCCCACTAGGGGCATCGGGGCGTGGGTCACTCACCCTCCCTTCCGCAACTTCCTCCTCGCGTCTCCGCATGGTCGCTATGACCTCCATCATGTCGGTCTCCCACTCCTCCAAGAGGAGCTGCATCTTGACCTGCAGCCTCTGATAGAGCTGCGCGGTCCGGATCTCCACCCACGCCGCTGTTCTAGGTGCGGGGGCTACGGTGCTTCGGGATGGCATAAACATCTTGCTGGCGGCCTCTCCCAGGAACAAGATGGTTGCAGGGTCCTGGCGTCCATGCCTTTATAGCCGCGCTCACATGCGACCAGCCGCCATTTCGTCCCCCTTAGCCTTTTTCCGGCTCCTCCTCTATCGGGGCGGGGTTTTGGCCTTCGCGCCTCCACTACTCGAGGAGACGCTCGAGCGGGAACTTTTCGCGCCAAAGATGGCGGCTTCTGAAATTTTTCGGCCGGACACCTCCGGCGGTAACAAGGCGCACCTCTACCAAATGGCAGAGCGGTAGGATCCTGTTTGTGACGCCAAGTTGTCGCGGGCGGAGGAGGGGACGCTGCGCTCTCCCACTGCTCGAGTCCGGCCGCTGCTGCTGCTGCGGCTGCCGCTGCTCGGTGGTGGCTCGAGCGGTGGGCCGGATCCCGGGGACTCGAGCGGCGCTCCTCGCCCGTGAGTGAAAAGGGTGGGTTTGATCGTGGGGATTTATTGTCCGTGACACCACCCACGGTTGTGGTGATTTTGGTGACACCACCGCTGCTCTGTATGGGGGTCCTGGGAGCGGTGACAGGGAGCAGCTGAGTTGTTAGTTCTCCCCTCCGTGGGTAGGGGTTGGTTGTCCCGGGGCCCAGTGATGGGGTAAGGATGGGTGATGGCAGGCGGGTTGCGGGGCCTGGTGAGGTGCAGGGTCGCGGGGGCAGCGCTGTGCCGCACGGCAGGGTGTTACTCACTCAGCCTGAGACGATGACACAGTTCACGGTAAAACACACGGCTGGAAAGACGGGTCCCACGGACGGCTGCTGTTGCTTTCCCCGGAAGGTTAACGGTGACTGTCTTTTCCCTGCACCTAGTCCTGCTGTTGGTTCCAATGGGTTCCCACCGGTAACCCGCTCCCCGGCTTGGATATGGGCCGGAGGAGCCCCTTTTTGCCCGCAGGCGCTGGCCCTGAGGAACTGATGCCTTGGCGGTGGCGGTGTCTCTCTCACTCGGTTGGACTGTTGCCTTCAATCGGGACTTAGTTGTTTGGAAACCCAGGAGGTCCCCTTCACTGACGGATTCGGCAAATTCACGGCGACTCCAAGCCTTGCCGGGGTCCGAAAAGCCCCTGCCAATGGTGCTGGCTTTTCCTTGTGTACCGGTCCGGTACCGCCGGGCCACCGCCCGTCCACGGTCCTTACGGCAACTCCGATAGGCCACTCCTGCAGGCGGTCACCGCAGTCTGCCAACCTTGCTGTCTCGCCCGGGCCACACACCGGGACGCTATCAGTCAGTTGCTCTACTGCCACTTCACTTTACTCCTTCCACTTTCACTTCCCTAGCTTAACTGCTTGCTTTTCCCACCTCCAGGACTGTGAACTCCTCGGTGGGCGGGACCAACCGCCTGGCCCACCCCCTGGTGTGGACATCAGCCCCTGGAGGAAGGCAACAAGGGTTTTGTGTCTGTCTCAGATGTACCTATCCGGGGTGTAGGGTGTGGTGGTGTAATTACCTGTGACCCCTGGCTTGTCCAGGGCGTCACACATGCTGCCGGAAAAAAAGCGGTAACATCTCCGTGTGGTTCACACGGTCCAAGTAAAAACACGGCCATGTGGAGATCTCTATAGGGTATAATGGGTACAAGTGGTATCTGTTAAAAAAAAAACATATGCAACATGGATGTCTGAATATGGCCTTAAGGATAGGCTTCTCATTACTATAATGACTATGTTCAGTTATTATGTTTCCAAAGGTGATTTATTCCACATTTATTTGTACTGACTTCCTCCTTACTATAATATACCTTAGTGTGTTTGATGGTGATGTTCTTCTGTAAGAGCGCTGTGCAGTCACTGGCACAAGTACCATGATGATCTATCCTGAAAAATACTTAGGCTATGTGCGCACGCAGCATTTTTTTTTACCACAAAGATGCAGCTTTTTTATCTTTGTGGTGACTACTTTGAGCAGCGTTTTTGGTTTTAAAAAACACAAGAGTCCTCCACCTGTCAGGCCTCTACTGAAATGAGCCGCGGGATTAGCACTGACGTCACTCAGGTGATGTGCGGTAACAGCTGAAGTCACCGCTGATCCTGTGCAGCTCACTTCACTTGCGGTTTGATCCTCACACCGAGCAGTGACGTTTTATGGCCGCTCGCTTTGATTGTCAGATGTAGCAGAGCTGAATGTGTTGCGGGCGGAGGCGGGGACGCCGCGCTCTCCCACTGCTCGGTTCCGGCTGCTGCTGCTGCTCGGTGGTGGCTCGAGCGGTGGGCCGGATCCAGTGTAGACGGTTCCAATGGGTTCCCACAGGTAACCCGCTCCCCAGCTTAAAGGTTGCTGAAGGAGCCCCTTTTGCCCGCAGGCTCTGGCCCTGGGAACTTTAGCCTTGGCGGTGACTGTGTTTCCCTCTCTCGGTTGGACTATTGCCTTCTGTCGGGACTTGGCTGCTGGGAAACCCAGGAGGTTCCCTTCGCTAACGGATTTGGCAAATTGCACGGCGACTCCTAGCCTTGCCGGGGTCCGTAAGCCCCTGCCGGATGGTGCTGGCTTCTCTTTGCGTACCGGTCCGGTACCGCCGGGCCACCGCCCGTCCACGGTCCTTACGGCTAGCTCCAATAGGCCTCTCCTGCAGACAGTCACCACCGTCTGCCAACCTTGCTGTTCCGTCCGGGCCACACACCCGGACCACTTTCTGTCTGCTCCTTTACCACTTCACTCTCCTTCCTCCTTCACTTCCAAACTCCGACTCTTACTCCTCTTGCTCCTTTTCCCGCCTCCAGGACTGTGAACTCCTCGGTGGGCGGGACCAACCGCCTGGCCCACCCCCTGGTGTGAACATCAGCCCCTGGAGGGAGGCAACAAGGATTTTGTTTGACTTAGGTGTGCCTGACCGGGAGTGTGGGGTGTGTTGGTGTAGTGCTTGTGACGTCCTGGCTTGCCCAGGGCGCCACAAATGCATCGTGGGACCTCGTGTGGATTACGTCGGAGCTAGAGGGGTGTTTTAGGGGTTAATAAAGTGGTAAAAGAGTGGGCTTTTATTTATTGTGTTTTATTTCAAATAAAGGATTTTTTGGGTGATTGTGTTTATTTACTTTCACTTACAGCTTAGTGATGGGGGATGTCTCATAGACGCCTGCCATCACTAAGCTAGGACTTAGTGGCAGGTGTGGGCTGCTGCAATTAACTCCTTATTACTAGAGTTGAGCGCGGTTCGCGGTTCGAGGTTCTCCAGTTCGCGGCTCGAGTGATTTTGGGGGCTGTTCTAGATCGAACTAGAACTCGAGCTTTTTGCTAAAGCTCGATAGTTCTAGATACGTTCGAGAACGGTTCTAGCAGCAAAAAGACAAGCTAATTACTAGCTGGCTTTCCGCTGTAATAGTGTAAGTCACTCTGTGACTCACACTATTATGACATTTCAGTGTATAGTGTGCGGGAACAGCGCATTCAGATCACTGCTGCTGGGATAATGGCGATCGCCATTTTTTTTTTCCTTGTCTTCCTTCCCTAAGCGCGCGCGTGTAGTGGGCCGGGCCAGCATGTCAGCCAATCCCAGACACACACACAGCTAAGTGGACTTTTAGCCAGAGAAGCAACGGCATGTGTGATAGGATGTCCATGTCACATGTCCCTGCATTATAAAAATGGACATTTTCCTCCAGCACGCCATTATCTGCCTTCTGCGTCTTGGTGTCAGTCACCGCTGGCGTAGCTCCTGTCTTTGATACTGCTGTGTACGCTCTATACACAGCGCTATACAGAATACGGATAGAAGTTTCTTTCAGCCCTTGTAAGGGCTAATACCGGCAGGGTCAGAGCCATAGGTGACAGTCAGGGCCGTGAAAAAAGATCTTAACAGCTACACAAGATGACAGCGTCTGTGTAGCTAAGGTCAGGGATTTCCTCGCTGCATTTCCCCATTAGGAGGGATAGAAAGGGAGGCTTCCTTTCCTCTACCCAGACCCACAACCCTGCCTGTTATACCTCGTGGCTCTCCTGTTGCACAAGGAATGAGGTGGTCCCCTATTCCTTGTCTGCCGCGAGCCCTCCTGCTCAGCAGCACCAAAGGTCTGGGAGACTGCGCAGTCTGCAGGAGTTGCCTCCTTGGAGATGCAGCAGAAGGGTGACACCTAGTGGTTCTCCCCTTGCAAGGAATGGAGTGGTCTCCCATCCATTGTCTGCCACAAGCCCTCCTGCTCAGCATCACAGAGGGTCTGGGAGGTTGCACAGTGTGCAAAGGATGGATGCTCAGGGAAGCAGCAAGACTTCCCTTATCTCTGCACATTGTGAAACCGAGGATCCCGCCTTTATGACCCAGAGGCAGGAAGATGAGTATGTGCCCCACGTGACGTCTTCTGATTCACTCACTGATATCACACGGCCCGATATCGAGGCTGGTGGTGTGCTGAATCCTGACTGGCTGGGCCAAGACGTCACGAATCCTGATTGGGTCACGTCCATCTCGTGCCCGCCCTTGGGTGGAGCTACACCTCCTTAAAAGCTCCCCCGGCCATCATGGCGGCGTGCGACCGTTCTTCTATGTTTGGATGTCTTGCAGCGTGCTGCCACGCCACTGCTCAGGCATTATTGTCTTTTGTGGGCTTGGCCCTTGCTGCTTAGGCAGCACCTGGTTTGCAGGCCGTGTTCCTGCCTTGCTGCTCCGGCAGTATCTCCTTCAACAGGCCGTGTTCCTGTCCCAGGTGAGCTCCTCAAGTCTCCACCGGACTCACCTGGTTATTGAAAGCACACGTGCGTGGGCACCTCTGTGCTACCCTCATGCCATATCTTGTGACTCCCGCTGGCACACGTGCGTAGGCACCTCTGTGCGTCCCCGTGCAACAGGTACACCGATCGAGAAGCCCTGAGCCATACAACCCTCACGGGTTAGGGCGGACCGGTGTACATAGATCGTCTGTGACATTCCAGACGATCACTAGTAGCAACCCGCTCACTCTTTCCTGACCATAGCAAGGGGTCCCTTACACCGCACAGTGGACCTTGACTGGCGGAAGCTGTCCATTTCCCATCTTGGCACGCTTCCCCGGGTCCCCCTCGTAACACCTGCCACTGTACCCTCCTGCCCTTTGCATAATCAAACTCATTGTTACTAAGCCATTATACTAGCAAACACTGAGGAAACTTAGTGGCATCCTAAAAGTGGCTGTTGGACTTCTGTATTGTCCCACTAGTGCAAAGATATTTGCAGCACGTCTGCCTGCATTGCACACTCAAACTCATTGTTACTAAGCCATTATACTAGCAAACACTGAGGAAACTTAGTGGCATCCTAAACGTGGCTGTTGGACTTCGATATTGTCCCACTAGTGCAAAGATATTTGCAGCACGTCTGCCAGCATTGCACACTCAAACTCATTTGTTACTAAGCCATTACACTAGCAAACACTGAGGAAACTTAGTGGCATCCTAAACGTGGCTGTTGGACTTCGGTATTGTCCCACTAGTGCAAAGATATTTGCAGCACGTCTGCCTGCATTGCACACTCAAACTCATTGTTACTAAGCCATTATACTAGCAAACACTGAGGAAACTTAGTGGCATCCTAAAAGTGGCTGTTGGACTTCTGTATTGTCCCACTAGTGCAAAGATATTTGCAGCACGTCTGCCTGCATTGCACACTTAAGCTCATTTGTTACTAAGCCATTATACTAGCAAACACTGAGGAAACTTAGTGGCATCCTAAACGTGGCTGTTGGACTTCTGTATTGTCCCACTAGTGCAAAGATATTTGCAGCACGTCTGCCTGCATTGCACACTCCAACTCATTGTTACTAAGCCATTATACTAGCAAACTATGCTGCCAGTTTAAGGGCCGTAGTTGCATTGTCAGGGATAATTATTGTTGTTTATTCTGCTGTTAATAAAGCTAGACCACCGCTGAAATCTACACCACCTCTCAATTTTTACTACCACATTTTAAGTGCACAATCTTGTCGCAATCAAAATGAGTGGCAAAATGACAGATGCTGGTGGAAAGGGGAAGAGGCGTGTTGGAAAAGGAAAAAAAGGGTTTGTCCGTGGGGAAGGTGGCAAAGCTCCATTAACATCTGCTGAAGATAGACCATCTTCCAGCAAAAGTAAGATGTCTACTACTTACCGTGGACAATCCGATGTGCTCCCTTTTTTACGGACACGAACAACTGGAACAAAGGTAGATGATGGCCAAAAAAGGAAAATGCTTGAATGGATCTCAAGTGGTCCAACAAGTGCCCTCTCCGCCACCTCAACTACCGCATCCAAAAAACACCAGTCCCCTGAGTTGTCAGCCCAATCACACTTGCATTCTCCCAGCTCTGAAGTCTCCATCCGCCCTGCACAGTATGGTGGAACTGAGATGGCTGAGTCTGCAGAGCTGTTCAGTCACACTATAGCCTGGGAATCAGAAGTCTGCTCCCAAGCTACAGTTAGTACAGACCAGGAAATGGTCTGCAGTGATGCCCAGAACCTTTGTGACTCTGATTCAGGCCGTGAGGATCAAGTTTCTGAGCATAATGTTGACCCTTTTTCACAAACTGTAACACCTGTTGTTATAGACAATGAGGAACATACTGATGACGATGAGACGCAGATACCAGATTGGGATGATAACTTAAATATTCGGTCAGGGCAAGAAGAGGCTCGATCTGAGGATGAGGGGAGTGCACACACAACAATTGATGAGGAACTTCTAGATCCCACCTACTGTCAACCCACAGTCAGGCACTAGAGGAGGTCAACAGAGGCGGTGGAGGAGGATGCAACCGACGACGAAGTTACCTTGCGCCTTCCTGGACAGAGTCGGAGCACTGGTAGCACATCTACAACTGCATCCTCAGCCACCACTCTGACTCTGAGCACTAGTCGGGGGGGCTCAGCAGGTCGCATGCCCTCTAAGCCTTGCCTAGCCTGGTCCTTTTTTGACATAGCAAAAGATCGCCCAAATTATGTGATCTGTAAAATTTGTCGTGATTCTGTTAGTAGAGGGAAAAACCTCAGCAGTTTGACAACTTCTTCCATGAATCGTCACATGAATAAATATCATATGTCCCAGTGGGAAGCTCACCGTGCTGCAATGCGGCCTAGCGGAGCGAACCATCCACCGCCTGCCCCTTCCAGTGCATCCGCGCGCTCTTCATCTTCTAGGACTGTGGGGACAGCTGTCACACCTGGTTTTCCACGCACAACTTCCACCACTGTAACCGCAACAGGCAGTTTGCTTGGTAGGTCGTCAGTTGGTTTGGAAGGGGAAACAAGTACGTGTGTACAGCTCTCTCAGACATCGATAGCACCAACGTTGGATGAAGGCAACATCATGTCTACGCCTGCACTTTCCTCACAAAGCTGCATTTTTCCAGGGACGCTCTACCAACACCGTCTACACACAGCAGCCAGATCTCTGTCCCTCAGCTGTGGACAAATAAAAGGCCATTTCCTGCGACCCATGACAAAGCTAAGAGGTTGACTTTATCCCTCTGTAAGCTCTTGGCTACCGAAATGCTGCCTTTCCGCCTGGTGGACACACAGGATTTTAGAGACGTTATGTCTGTCGCTGTGCCCCAGTACCAGATGCCCAGTCGCCACTACTTCTCTAAGAAAGGTGTGCCCGCGCTACACCAGCATGTCGCACACAACATCACCGCTTCCTTGAGAAACTCTGTGTGTGAACGGGTGCATTTCACCACCGATACTTGGACCAGTAAGCATGGACAGGGACGTTACATGTCGCTGACTGGGCACTGGGTAACTATGGTGATAGATGGTGAAGGGTCTGCTGCACAAGTCTTGCCGTCCCCACGACTTGTGTGTCAATCCTCTGTCTGTCCAAGTTCCGCCACTGCTTCTGCCTCCTCCACCTCATCTGAGTCCTCCACCTCCGCCCCTAGCCTGCCTGGTCAGGCCACCAGCGTTCTCACTGCGCAACGGCATCAGGCGGTCTTTAGCTTGACATGTCTTGGAAATAGGAGTCACACAGCGGCTGAGTTGTGGGCAGCTCTGGAGACTGAGTTTAATAAATGGTTGTCTCCACTCAACCTGCAGCCTGGTAAGGCCGTGTGCGACAATGCTGCAAACCTGGGTGCGGCCCTTCGCCTGGGCAAGGTGACACACGTGCCTTGTATGGCTCACGTGTTGAACCTTGTTGTCCAGCAATTTTTAACACACTATCCCGGCCTAGATGGCCTTCTGACCAGGGCAAGAAAACTGTCTGCTCACTTCCGCCGTTCAACCACCGCAGCTGAGCAACTTGCATCGCTCCAGAAGTCTTTCGGCCTGCCGGTTCATCGCCTGAAATGTGATGTGGCGACACGCTGGAATTCAACTCTCCACATGTTACAGCGACTGTGGCAGCACCGCCGAGCCCTGGTGCAATACGTCATGACGTATAGCCTGGGCCAACGAGATGCAGAGGTGGGGCAGATCACCCTGATGGAGTGGTCTCAGATCAAGGACCTATGCACCCTTCTGCACAGTTTCGACATGGCGACGAATATGTTTAGCGCTGACAATGCCATTATCAGCATGACAATTCCAGTCATTTACATGCTGGAGCACATGCTAAACACTATTCGGAGTCAGGGGGTGGGACAACAGGAAGGGGAGGAACTACAGGAGGATTCATATGCGCAAGACACAACAACATCACCAAGGTCCAGACGTTCATCATCACCAACGCGGCAGGTATGGGAGTATGGGGGACAGGGATCAACAAGGGCGCATGGTAGCAGGCGAAATGTTGAGGAAGGTGCAGGAGAACATGAAGAAATGGAGGACGAACTGTCCATGGACATGGAAGACTCAGCGGATGAGGGAGACCTTGGTCAAATTTCAGTTGAAAGAGGTTGGGGGGAGATGTCAGAGGAAGAAAGAACGGTTGGCACCTGTATGCCACAAACACAGCGTGGACTTGGTCCGCATGGCTGCGCAAGACACATGAGCGCCTTCTTGCTGCACTACCTCCAACATGACCCTCGTATTGTCAAAATTAGAAGTGATGATGACTACTGGCTTGCCACACTATTAGATCCCCGGTACAAGTCCAAATTTTGTGACATATTTCTAGCCATAGAAAGGGACGCACGTATGCAGGAGTATCAGTAGAAGCTGTTACTCGATCTTAGCTCGGCTTTTCCACCAAACAACCGTGCAGGTGCAGGGAGTGAATCTCCCAGTTGTAACTTGACAAATATGGGACGGTCTCGTCATCTTCAACAGTCTACCCGTACCAGTAGCACCGTATCTAGTGCTGGTAACAGCAATTTTATTGAATCTTTTCATAATTTTTTTAGACCGTCCTTTGCAAGGCCACCAGAGACAACAAGTCTGGCACATAGTCAACGGCTGGAGAGGATGATACAGGAGTATCTCCAAATGAACATCGATGCCATGACTTTGCAAATGGAGCCTTGCTCATTTTGGGCTTCAAACCTTGAAAAATGGCCAGAGCTCTCAACTTACGCCTTGGAGATTTTGTCGTGTCCAGCTGCCAGCGTTGTCTCTGAACGTGTCTTCAGTGCTGCTGGGTGTGTGCTGACAGATAAGCGCACGCGTCTGTCCAGTGACAATGTGGACAGACTAACGTTCATCAAAATGCACAAGTCATGGATCCACAAGGAATTTACTACCCCTGTGTCATCCTGGGGAGAGTAAATGCTTGTGGATTTGGAATGTGCTTGATGCAAATCAAAACATCCTGTTTGCAACTAGGGCACAAGTGCTGCCACTGATGGGGTGAGTGTCTGTGTGGCCCAATTTTTGGAAAAAAGGGAGACTCCGCTTGGAGTAACCCTTGCTTACATTGTTTTTAAAAATGGTCCAAGATGAACAGAGCTGGGATCAGGAAAGACTTTGCTACCTACCCCGGTGCAATCCTGAGGACGGAAAAGGATGGCGTATTTTTTAGTGATGAGCGAGTACTAAAAAGCTCGGGTGCTCGAGGCTCGGGCCGAGCATCCCAAGATACTCGTGTACTCGGCCCGAGCACCGAGCCCAATGTTATCCTATGGGAGACCCGAGTATTTTTGTGAAATGACCCCCGGCAGCATGTAGAAACCCTAGAAATGTCACAAAAGTCTCAGAAGAGTGCTCAAATGACATGGCAACAGCATGGGGAAGACCCCTTGAAGCATTTATCACTCAAAAGTCACAGCTGTGAACAATTTTGTCCACGTTTTACGCCATTTTTACGGACTCACCAGACAACCTTCAAAAATGACACCAAAATGAATTTTCATGGCGGAAATGTTAAGGGCACATGCCCAATAGTGAGATAGAGCTGGTGTATGTTACTTTTGGAGATTACATGAAATATTTTACGTGAAAACATTGTGTGGCACTCCGATGTCCCTGAGAAGAGACGTACATGAATGCCTCTTGAGTCTAATGTGCCCATTTTGAGGAAGTGAGTCTTTGTAGTATTTTCCTTTGCCAGGGCAGTCCAAAATTGTGAGGTTCACCAATGCCCCTGCATACAGACGTGCATGAGGGCCTGTAAACCTGAAATGCCTATTGTAAGGAAGTGGGTCTATTGTAGTATAGACCTTAGGCAGGACAGCCAAAAATTGGGAGGCTCCACGTTGTCCCTGGATAGAGACGTGCATGAGGGCCTGTAAACCTGAAGTGCCCATTGTAAGGAAGTGGGTCTATTGTAGTATAGCCCTTTGGCAGGACAGCCAAAAATTGGGAGGCTCCACATTGTCCCTGGATAGAGACGTGCATGATGGCCTGTAAACCAGAAGTGCCAATTGTAAGGACGTGGGTCTATTGTAGTATAGCCCTTAGGCAGGGCAGCCAAAAATTGGGAGGCTCCACATTGTCCCTGGATAGAGACGTGCATGAGGGCCTGTAAACCTGAAGTGCCCATTGTAAGGAAGTGGGTCTATTGTAGTATAGCCCTTTGGCAGGACAGCCAAAAATTGGGAGGCTCCACATTGTCCCTGAATAGAGACGTGCATGAGGGCCTGTAAACCAGAAGTGCCCATTGTAAGGAAGTGGGTCTATTGTAGTATAGCCCTTTGGCAGGGCAGCCAAAAATTGGGAGGCTCCACATTGTCCCTGGATAGAGACGTGCATGAGGGCCTCAAAACATTGTTCCCATTGCAAAGGAGCGGGTCTCCTGTCGTTGTAATGTCCATTCTGAAAGAATGGGCGAAAAAATTTACCACTGGGGGTATACCTGAAACAACGGCCTAACTATTGTAACGGTCATCATGGTGGCGCATGAGGAGAAGGAGGAGCAGTCCAGCGATTATCCAAAGTCCAGAAGTGTGTACCCATGGGTGAGTGGAGGTACATGGCAAATTCCTGTTACAAACTTTAAATTCCGCTCTCATTTGCTGGTGGTGTGGTGAAGTCTGGCCCAATCCAACCCTTGTTCATCTTGATCAGAGTCAGCCTGTCAGCATTTTCAGTTGACAGTCGGGTGCGTTTATCTGTAATGATTCCACCTGCGGCACTAAAAACACGCTCTGACAAAACGCTAGTGGCAGGGCAGGCCAGGACTTCCAGGGCGTAGAGAGCCAATTCATGCCACGTGTCCACCTTGGATACCCAATAATTGTAAGGCACAGAGGAATGTCGGAGTACAGTTGTTCGATCTGCAAGGTACTCCTTGAGCATCTGGGCAAACTTAGGATTTCTTGTGGCACTACCCCGCACCTCAGGGGCTGTGGTACGTGAGGGGCTGAGAAAACTGTCCCACATCTTAAAGACTGTTCCCCTACCTCTGGCGGATTGGACTTGTGCCCCTCTCGGCTGTACACCTTGGTTGTCCACTGATTCCTGACCTATGCCGCTAGCGTTTTGTGAGGGGAATGCTTTGCCTACTTCCGTGACTATGGCCTTCCGGAACTGCTGCATTTTGGCTGACCTCTCCGCCTCGGGAATAAGAGACATAAAGTTCTCCTTGTAGCGTGGGTCTAACAGTGTTACCAACCAGTAATGATTGTCGGCCAAGATGTTCTTAATGCGAGGGTCACGAGACAGGCAGCTTACCATAAAGTCAGCCATGTGCGCCAGACTCTTAACAGCCAGTACTTCAGTATCCTGACCAACACGATAACTGAACATGCTGTCCTCCTCCTCCTCCTCATCTACCCTGTCCTCTGGCCAGCCACGCTGAACCGAGGATATGACTGATGTGCATGTCATATCCTCAATTTGGCCGGAGAGTTGCTCCATGTCTTCATCCTCCTCCTCGTCATAGTCCTCCACTGCACGTTGTGATTAGACGAGGCTCGGCTGTGTGTTATCACCCACACCCACTACTGTTTCTTGCTCCAACTCATCGCGCTCCGCCTGCAATGCATCATGTTTGTTTTTGAGCAGAGACCGTTTTAGAAGGCAGAGAAGCGGTATGGTGATGCTAATAATGGCGTCATCACCACTCACCATCTTGGTGGAGTCCTCAAAGTTTTGGAGGATGGTACATAGGTCGGACATCCATCTCCACTCCTCAGGTGTTATGTGTGGAGTTTGACCCATTTCCCGACGGCTTAGGTGATGCAGGTACTCAACAACTGCCCTCTTCTGCTCACATATCCTGACCAACATGTGCAGAGTTGAATTCCAACGCGTGGGGACATCACACACCAGTCTGTGAGCCGGAAGATGCAAACGGCGCTGAAAGCCGGCAAGGCCGGCTGAAGCAGTAGGTGACTTTCGAAAATGTGCAGACAGGCGGCGAACTTTTACCAGCAGATCAGACAGCTCTGGGTATGATTTTAGAAACCGCTAAACCACGAGGTTGAGCACATGGGCCATGCATGGAACATGTGTCAGCTGGCCTCGCCTCAAAGCCGCCACCAGGTTCCGGCCATTGTCACACACGACCTTTCCTGGCTTTAGGTTCAGAGGTGTGAGCCAGTGATCTGCCTGCTGTTTCAGAGCTGTCCACACCTCTTCTGCATTGTGGGGTTTGTCACCTATGCAGATTAGCTTCAGCACAGCCTGTTGCCGCTTCGCCGAGGCAGTGCTGCAGTGCTTCCAGCTTGGGACTGGTGTGGAGGGTAAAGTGGATGAGGATGCGCAGGAGGAGGAGGAGGCTGAAGAGCATGACATTCCGGAGCTGTAGAGTGTGGGTGAAACCCTGACTGAGGTAGGGCCTGCAAACCTTGGTGTGGGAAGGACGTGTTCCGTCCCTCGCTCAGACTGGGTCCCAGCTTCCACAATATTAACCCAGTGTGCCGTCAACGAGATGTAGCGGCCTTGCCCACAAGCACTTGTCCACGTGTCTGTGGTTAGGTGGACTTTGGCTGAAACAGCGTTGTTCAGGGCACGTGTGATGTTTTGTGACACGTGGTTATGCAATGCGGGGACGGCACACCGGGATAAATAGTGGCGGCTGGGGACCGAGTAACGTGGGACAGCTGCCACCATCAGGTCGCGGAATGCTTCTGTCTCCACCAGCCTAAAAGGCAACATTTCCAGCGCAAGCAGTCGCGAAATGTTAGCATTTAGAACGGTGGCATGTGGGGCGTTGGCAGTGTATTTGCGCCTGCGTTCAAAGGTTTGCTGAATGAATAACTGAACGCTGCGCTGGGACAAGGACATGCTTGATGATGGTGTTATTTCTGCGTAGGCAACTGTAGGTGCAGGGCCGGAGGAGGCTTGTTCGCAGGCAGCATGGACAGGGGATTGTCTTGCATGCACAACAAGCGAAGACGTAGCAGTGACATCAGCAAGCACTGCTCCTCGACTCTGTTGTACTTCCCACAAAGTCGGGTGCTTGGCTGACATGTGCCTGATCATGCTGGTGGTGGTCAGGCTGTTAGTTTTGGTACCCCTGCTGATGCTGGCACGGCAGGTGTTGCAAATGGCCTTTTTTGAATCATCTGGAGCCAACTTAAAAAACTGCCAGACTCGGGAAGACCTAACATTTGTACAGGCACCTTGTGTCATGTTGTTGTTCTGGGGAACGGTTGCCTGACTTCTGCCTGGAGCCACTACCCTGCTTCTTACTGCCTGTTGGGATGCTACGCCTCCCTCCCCCTGTGCACTGCTGTCCTCTCTCTGCATATCCTCCTTCCAGGTTGGGTCAGTTACTGAATCATCCACCACGTCGTCTTCCTCTTCCGCACCCTGCTCCTCCTCCTGACTTCCTGACAATTGTGTCTCATCATCGTCAACCCCTTGTTGAGACACGTTGCCAACTTCGTGAGAACGTTGCTGCTCAAATATTTGGGCATCTGTACATACGATCTCATGACCCACTTCAACAGGAGCTGGCGAGAGGCCAGAATGTGCGAATGGAAACGTGAACAGCTCTTCCGAGTGTCCAAGTGTGGGATCAGTAATGTCCGAGGACGTGTACTCAGCCTTGTGGTAGATAACAGAGAGTAGTAGGATGAGGGTTTCCAGGCCACGCCAATGACAAGCCGATATTAAGATGTTAGATTAATGTTGCTTTTATTCCAATATACAGGTCTACGCGTTTCGGAAGGCACCCCTTCCTTCTTCAGGACCAAATGGCAAGAAAACATCAAATCTGAGAACTACTCTCTGTTATCTGCCAACCGAGGGACCGCTGCCGTGGCTTTGGAATTATCTACATACATGCTGTTATAGGAGTTGTGACTGTCACAACCCCTATAAGTGAGTAGTACCTTATCTCTCTCTCTCCTATTGCTATTTGGGTAAGACCCTATTGCGCTTCTTTTTTCCACAGTTTATTGTCAGCCTTGTGGTAGGAAGGAGGATCAGGTTCTGAAATGTGCGGTGCAGTATCACGGCTACTGACACTTGACCGTGTGGAAGACAGAGTGTTTGTGGTGGTGCCAATCTGACTGGAAGCATTATCCGCTATCCAACTAACAACCTGTTGACACTGGTCTTGGTTCAAGAGCGGTGTACTGCTGCGGTCCCCAAGAATTTGGGACAGGACGTGCGAGCGAGTAGATGTGGCCCTTTGGTGTGGCGAAATTAGAGCTTGCCCACGACCTCGGCCTCTGCCTGCACCACCATCACGTCCACGTCCTTGTTAGTTGCCAACGCCCTTGCGCATTTTGCAATGCTGTGCTGACGTGTATTCACTAGACTTGTGCGTTATATCCAAGTTTGTGCAAAACGCACACAAGTGCACCTGTACGCTGCCACCGACAGGCACACACGTGCGGTTTTTAAATGCAAGCACGGACGCACTAAGAACCTAACAGGTTTTTAGGAGCGACAATTACTGAGAAGTCTGACACTATCAGGACTGTTTTAGACTGTGTACACCAGCCCCAGATATGATGAAGCCTGGTATACGGTCACCACTAGGAATGGCTATATACCCTGCCTGCCTGCCTGTATACAGCTACAATAGTCCTGAGAGGGACTCTTCTGGTCACTAGCCTGTATTCTGACCTGGCTATACCCTGCCTGCCCTGCCTGTATACAGCAACAATAGTCCTGAGAAGGACTTCTGGTCACACTGTTTGCAGCCCTGCTACGGAAATAACTATAAAGGGCCGCAAACCTTTCCCTGAAGCAGCAACACTCTCCCTGCACTGACTGTCTGGATGGCTGTGTACAGAGCACAGCGCGCCCGCCGGTATAAAGGCTCGGTCACGCTGTGCAGGCCGGCCAATCACTGCAATTCCACAACTAACAGGGCTGTGGCATTGCAGTGGTCTGCCAGCCAATCCCTGCATGAGGGCTGGCTCTCAAAAGAGCGCCAACATGCAGGGATGAAGACCACGAGTACAGCACGAGTATCGCGAGATTACTCGGTCCCCGCCGAGTAGCCCGAGTACAGTGATACTCGTGCGAGTACCGAGTAGTGACAAGCATACTCGCTCAACACTAGTATTTTTGAATGTGCTTGATGCAAATCTAGCTGTGAAGTGTACAACTGGGGCACAAGTGCTGCCACTGAATGGGTGGGTGTGTGTGGGGCCCAATTTTTGGGAAAAAAAGGAGACTCCGCTTGGAGTAACCCTTGCTTGCTGTGTTTTTAAAAATGATCCAAGATGAACAGAGCTGGGATCAGGAAAGACTTTGCTACCTACCCCGGTGTCATCCTGGTGACGGTTAAGTATGGCGTATTTTTGAATGTACTTGATGCAAATCTAGCTGTGAAGTGTACAACTGGGGCACAAGTGCTGCCACTGAAGGGGTGAGTGTCTGTGTGGCCCAATTTTTGGAAAAAAGGGAGACTCCGCTTGGAGTAACCCTTGCTTACATTGTTTTTAAAAATGGTCCAAGATGAACAGAGCTGGGATCAGGAAAGACTTTGCTACCTACCCCGGTGCAATCCTGAGGACGGAAAAGGATGGCGTATTTTTGAATGTGCTTGATGCAAATCTAGCTGTGAAGTGTACAACTGGGGCACAAGTGCTGCCACTGAAGGGGTGGGTGTGTGTGTGTGTTGCCCAATTTTTGGAAAAAAGGGAGAACTCCGCTTTGAGTCACCTTGTGGTGTTTTACATGATTTTAGAAGGACGTGCCATGCCTATATCTGTGTCTCCTCCTCTTTTTCCTTGTCCAGCTCTTTTGTTTTCGCATGAGTATACAGTTAGGTCCAGAAATATTTGGACAGTGACACAATTTTCGCGAGTTGGGCTCTGCATGCCACCTGTGAGGTAGCACGGTCGGCTGCGCAGCAGAAGACACGGGATCCAGGCATTAAGGTTCACAGCACACGGTTTTAATGTCCAAACAAAAGTCCATAACAAAATACATGTGCCTCTCCGGCAGAGAACTCAGGGAGTTCTGTTCACTCCCTCACACCCGGCACACCTGCCCTTGTTCCTGATTCTATTTAACCCTCCTTCAGCCTGTAGGGAAACAGCATTAACCCTAGAGTGGATTTACTTTCTATCATGGAGTGAGCACAACCGGGGCGAGACATAACGGCCATCATAGATAACCCCGGTCACAGTCTCACATACCCCCCCCCTCAGTTCAAGCGTGCGGGGTTGAACTCCAGCCATCAAACACGGGCCGCGGGACAAGGCATCGGCGTTGCCCTGCAACCTACCGGCCCGGTGTTCAACCGTAAACCGGAAGTTCTGCAGAGAAAGGAACCACCGGGTAACCCGGGCATTCCGTTCCTTGGCGGACCTCATCCAGACCAGTGGAGAGTGATCCGTCACCAAGCGAAACTGACGTCCCAGCAGGTAATAGCGTAGGGACTCCAAGGCCCACTTGATCGCCAGGCACTCCTTCTCCACTACGCTATAATTCCGCTCGGGAGGGGTGAGCTTGTTAGGGATGTGATTATGAATTATTATGAGTATATATAAAGTTACATGGAGATATCCATAAAGAACAAGATTTAAGATGCTGTTTCAGACCGTGTACCCCACCTAGTTCTGTATTTGGACATAAGACTCAGACAGTCTGGGCTATTCTTGTGACCAGTGAATCATGCTGACATTGCTTAATATAAATGAGGAACCAAGCACATTACAGTAAATTGTATATCACAGAATAAGCTGTTCTACTTTATCCAATAGGAGACGTGTTACGTATTCTTGGCACCTAGCCAATAAGGTTATATATATTTGTACAACTTCCGGCAATAAATCAGTCTTACTTTCTATTCATATCTGAGCACGTCTCTGGTGTGTGTGAAAGGTGGTTATGCATGCTACCACGAGTGACTCATAATTTGGACTGCAGACAGTTTAAGAGGGATGCATGACTAGATTGCATCAACCTAAATTACGGCCTTATCATTTGGCGCCCAACGAACCTTAGGACGGAGCTCTGGATGGCGGACGGCCGTGCTGACACCTTCAGTCGAAAGGCAATTACGCGAGAGGTGGAGGTGCACACTCCAAACGCAGGTGAGAAAATTTGTATAATCTCACCTTGCAAACCTCATGCGTGTACTTGCATTTCGAAGGGGGGGTTGGGCTGTCCCAGTCTAGACACCTAATGACCGCCATCTCGCATGAGATAAGCCGTCCTAAGAGATCCCACACCAAGGTGGTCAGGTTCACCTTAAGCTGTCTGTATAAATTGTAAATCACATGAAATGTAATGTGGTTTTTGTCTGCTCTAGGAGAAAAGCAGAAGTTCTGTGTTTTATTTTTCTCTGACTTAACTGCAAGGGAAAATGAGGAAGTTGTTATATACGCTGCATATATGAATATATATGGTTATATCTGCAGGTGAGATCAGCCACCTGGATGGTGTATATAGTGTCCTTATTGTTATGTCATTGTGTTGACCTGTGTCTACCTGTTGAGATGTCTGTCTATTTGCAGAGCAGGTGGAGTAATTGCTGGTATCGCTCTAATCACTGTGTTTGCAGAGGAAGTGTCACGTAATGTAGTGAGAGCTGTCTTTGAGTGAAGAAAAAAATCCTCTCAAGATGTACTTTGAAGTATGCTGTTTGAGTATATAGTGTATACACGGGTGGGTAACGTGTCCGGTTGATAGTCAGTAATTGATAAGACTGAAGGCTAGGTACAGAGTTACGGTAAGCGCCCTGACTGTATCCTAGTGCGTCTTCCACAGAGAGGAGGCGATAGGGGGATTGGTTTTGGCCGGTACAGTGTCATGGTGAGACCCTGACTGTATTTTATGTTCTCCGCGATCCTAGGTAGGAGGAACATTGGCAGAATCCCTTGACTTTGGTTTTAAACAGTATTATTGATGTTTTGGACGGACCGTTCGAAGAAGGTGTATATAGTGTGAACAGAGGTTACTAGTACATGAAGTAAGAGATAGTGAGGGTGAATTTGGTTTTTATCACCCACGTGACACACCTTCCTGGTAAGACAGCTCGTTTGTGTTGTGGTTTGTGGACTGAGGTAGAAATTCTGTGTATTCTGTGGATGTGTATAGTCTATGGTCCAGAAGAGGAAGTGGATTACGGCATAGCAGACATCCAGATTGACGTGTTAGTTTTGGGTCGTATACCCTTGAAGCATGGGGTCTAATCAGTCCACACCTGTCAAGTTAACGGCAGAAGAATTAGTAAGCGGACGAGAAGGAATGGAAAGATGTTTTGTTAAGCAAGCGAGGGATCTTGAAAGATAAAGATCTCCTTATGGATGCTGAAGCATGGTATAGAACGTCAAAGGACGTTAAAAGATTGGCCTGGAAAGAGGAATGGGATAGAGATGGTAGATATTTCTATATTGCACCAGCTCAGAAAATGGCTCCTCAGGAAGTGGCCAAGCCCATTAGAAAGCAATGCCCACCACCCTATATGTCATCCTCAGAGGGTTGGACTTGTGTAGTTTGTCCCCCTGCCCACCAAACGCCCTCCCTAGCCTGCCCAGACGTCATTTCAGGTTGGGCCGCACCTAGTTCCCTTTTCCAGCCATCTTCAGTCCCAAGGCCACTGCCCTATTTGTTGCTGGGGCAACAGAAGACACCGAGGGGGGCAGGAAGATGACAATGATTTAACAATGATCCACCCCACCACCAACACTGTCCCTAGTAGAGGTAAACCACAGGTGCTGTCCTTATTTGAGGACGTCAGGCCACACATGGCATCGCACCATTATTCCGATAGTCCCAGACAAGAACGCCCTAAATATGTGACATGGAAGCCTCAAGAGGCTGCAGTCCTTGTGAAGGAACACTGAGATATATACACCTATGAGTGACGTGTCATCAATAATTGATGTTTGATACCTTGGACCTGATGTACAGGTGCAGTGTTAAGGAAAAAGTGTGTGAAAGAGCCCTGACTGTTACCTGGTACGGTTTTCCTGCTAAGCAGTGAGTTGAACGTTGTATGCGTATTCACTGGTCTTGTTTTAGTGGATGTCAATGTATTCTTCCCTAGAATTGAATACATTGGGGAAGACCCCTAAACTTTGGTCTTAATCGGAATTATTGAGTATTCGATAGACCGTTCTCATGGAGGTGTATGTATATCGTGAATTCTCTCTCTGACATAATATCTCATATATAGTTTTCCCTGAAAGATGTTTTCACCCAGATTAAAGCTGGGGATTCTTTCTGGCCAGTAATGGAGCCAGGTTTGCAGGCTTACAGTGAGGGTGCGTGTACCTTATCACCCAAGTGACACTGGAAGATGTTTTATGTATAATGTACGCAGTTTTTGGTGTGAAACACCGTAGGAGAGTTGAAAGGAAAAAAAAAAAGGAAAACAGGGAAGTGTTAGTTTCCATTTCAGTCCTGTGAATGAAATTCTGTGAAGTTTAGTTGTAAATGACACACGTATGTTGAAATGGAGAATTCTAGATGAGAATTGATGAGTAATTCTGAATCTAGCAACTGCACTATGTGTATTTTACCTGTCTGTGAAAATAAGAAACATAAGCTGATATATAGAGTGGACTTGTGTGCTTTCTGTGAAGCACTGTGTCCACGTAAGCCCACCCCATTAATTTCTGTTCTGAATGTAGATTTCTTTCTGTCACTCAGTGTTTTACTCAGCCCTGGGTGGGGTATTGTTACGGGGGGCTGTCTGATAATAACCGAAAGGAGTATCAGACAGTCAGGGTCCACCGTGCAAAGACTTTGCTGCAGACTATGGCAGAGTGCAATACCTCTGTTAACTCACAGAAGGATATAATAAGAAAGTAAAGCAATTCCTCCCTTACTTGGAGGGTGTGTGGAATGATCTCTGTTAATAATCACAGAGACAAAGGCAATGTGTGCGAAATGGCACCTACCTAGGTCCGCTCTTCTAGTGGTGCAAAAGAGACGAACAGCAGCGTAAGCCGCACAAAGCTCCTACCTGCGTTCGCTCCACTAGTGTGCGAGGACACGAACCACTAGATATGGCACCTGCCTAGGTCCGCTCTTCTAGTGGTGCAAAAGAGACGAACAGCAGCGTAAGCCGCACAAAGCTCCTACCTCTGTTCGCTCCCCTAGTGTGCGAGGATACGAACAACTGCCAAACGCAGTATAAGGAACGTTACCCTAGCGGCAACGTCCACCTACGAGTAGAATCACAAGGCCCAGCCAGACCATGTGCCTCAGGCACCTGCCTATGTCCGCTCCCCTAAGAGGTAAGGATACGGACAGCAGCCGAAGCTGTAAGGTATAAGAACGCTACCCTGCCGGTAGCGCTCACCTAGCATAGACAGAGGAATGCCTAGAGGAACGCGCACAGAGCGTCTACTCATATGCATGAACCAAGAGGACTGAGCACCATGCGGCGTGTGTCAGGGTCTTATATAGACTCTGTGCCTCATCCAAGATGGAGGACACCAGAGCCAATCCGCTGCCAGAACGACAGGAGTGACGTCATGTTGGCCTATCACCGAGCAAGACGTCACAAGCACATGACCAGCGACCAATCGGCATAGAAGGTGTCAGAGACATGTGACCTCGTGTCAGCGATGATGTCAACCGCACATGTGCAATGGCTCCAAGATTGGACTTAGTCTCCGGCGCTCGCACATGTGCAGTAGCAAGAAATCTGGACTTAGTCTCCAGCGCTCGCACATGTGCAGTAGCAAGAAATCTGGACTTAGTCTCCAGCGCTCGCACATGTGCAGTAGCAAGAAATCTGGACTTAGTCTCCAGCGCTCGCACATGTGCAGTAGCAAGAAATCTGGACATAGTCTCCAGTGCTCGCAGCAACCGTAACAGTACCTCCCCCTCAAGGGCCCCCCTCCCGGCGACGCAGGTAATCGGCAACTAAGTCGGGAGCATGGACAGCCTCCTCAGGCTCCCAAGAGCGATGTTCCGGGCCATAGCCCTCCCAATCTATCAAGAAGAACCTGCGCCCTCTAACCATCTTAGAACCAACTATGGCTCGTACCTCATAGCTAGAGCGAGAGGAATCAGAGGCAGGAGAGTGCACTTCACGAGCGTGAGGTAAAATAGCCGGCTTTAGCAGTGAGACATGGAATTTGTCATGAATCCTAAGATGGACAGGTAACTTCAATTGATAGACTACAGGATTTACCTGTCGAAGAACCTCATAAGGACCCAGGAAGCGAGGAGCAATTTTGACAGAGCTCACTCTAAGTCTCACGTGTTTTGCAGAGAGCCACACAAAGTCCCCTGGAGAAAAGACAGGAGCCGGGCGACGAAACCGATCGGACACCGTCTTCATACGGTCCTTAGCTGCTTGGATCGACTCTTGAGTCCGATCCCAAACCTCTCTGGCATTAGTTGCCCAGTCGGCCACAAGAGGAGGAGGTGCAGCAGCGGGAAACGGTACCGGTACCCTAGGGTGTTGCCCATTATTGAGTACGAACGGTGTCTGCCCAGTGGCCTCAGCCAGCGAATTGTTAAGGGCAAATTCTGCCCAGGGTAGGAGGGAGGACCAGTTATCGTGGTTCTCAGCAACAAAGTGTCGAAGGTATATAATCATAGATTGATTGGTACGTTCAACCAAACCATTAGTCTCCGGATGGTATGCCGAAGAGAGATTCAACTCAATTTGCAGAAGGCTACAAAGATCTCGCCAGAAACGGGAAGTAAATTGCGGGCCTCTATCACAAATGATACGATCTGGCATCCCGTGAAGCCTAAAGACATGCTTGAGGAATAGTTTGGCTAGTACCCTGGAAGATGGGATTCTCGATAACGGTACGAGATGAACCATCCGGGAGAAATGGTCCGTAATGACCCACACAAATCTATGTCCCTGTGAACATGGAATATCACCCACAAAGTCCATGCCTACCACCTCCCATGGTCTATCTGGCACTGGTAAAGGATGCAAGAGCCCAGCCGGTCTCTGCCGTAATGGACGGTTGCGAGCACACGAGTAGCAGGAACCGACATATCTCTTGACGTGGCTGGCTAAGTGTGGCCACCAATACCACCTCTCCAGTAACTCTCGTGTCCGCCTAATACCAAAATGCCCACCCACCTTTGAGGTGTGGGCCCATGACAGTATATCATTCTGTCGATCAGGCGGAACAAAGGTCTTGCCCGGTGGGATTTGGTCTAACGTCACAGGGGAGAGCGTATGAAAAACCCTGGAGGGAAGGATAAGACGAGGTTCGTCAATCTCTTCCTGGGTAGAAAGCATAGAGCGAGACAGGGCGTCTGCCTTGTTATTCTTACTCCCAGACAGATAGTTGATGGAGAAGTGAAAGCGGGAGAAAAACAAGGACCAGCGGGCTTGGCGAGGATTCAGACGCTGAGCGGTTTGTAAGTACGTCAGATTCTTATGGTCTGTATAGACCTGGAAAGGATGTTTCGCTCCTTCCAGCATCCAGCAAGTGACGCCACTCCTCCAAGGCTAATCTCAAGGCGAGCAGTTCCCTATCCCCAATGGTATAGTTTCTCTCTGCCGGTGAAAAGGTTTTAGCAAAGAAGAAACACGGCCTTTTTCTACCTGCACCGTTCTTTTGATACAAGACCGCACCAGCACCCACTGAAGAGGCATCAACCTCTAAGAGGAAGGGCTTATTCTCATCGGGTCTTTGAAGAACGGGAGCAGTTGAAAAGTGTCTTTTTACTGTCTCAAAAGCCTGAGATGTCTCAGTAGACCAGGCTTTGGGATTAGCACCTTTCTTAGTCAAGGCCACCAAAGGGGCCACCAAAGTAGAAAAATGGGGTATGAACTGCCTGTAATAATTTATGAATCCTAAGAAGCGTTGCACCGCCTTCAAGGAATGAGGTTCGGACCATTGCAGGACAGCAGAGAGCTTCGCAGGATCCATAGCCAGACCCTCTTGTGAGATAATGTAACCCAAAAAAGGCAATGAGGACTGCTCGAATACACATTTCTCGAGTTTAGCAAACAATGAGTGCTCCCTTAAACGGGAAAGGACACGAACGACATCCTGACGATGAGTCTCCAGATCAGGAGAAAAAATCAGGATGTCGTCCAGATACACCACTACTGAGGATAACAGTAAATCCCTGAACACATCGTTTATGAAGTCCTGAAATACTGCGGGTGCATTACATAACCCAAAAGGCATGACGAGGTATTCATAGTGACCGTCTCGGGTGTTAAAAGCGGTCTTCCATTCGTCACCCTTTCGAATTCGTACCAAGTTATACGCACCCCGCAGATCCAACTTCGTAAAAACTTGAGCTCCTCTCAGTCTGTCAAAGAGCTCCGAAATTAAAGGTAATGGGTATTTGTTCTTTATTGTGATTGCGTTGAGACCCCTGTAATCTATGCAGGGACGCAAATCACCCTCTTTCTTCCGAACAAAGAAAAACCCAGCTCCCGCGGGAGAGACAGACTTACGAATGAACCCCTTCTCTAAACTCTCTCTTATATAGGTCGACATGGCCTCCGACTCAGGTATCGACAGGGGGTAAACCCTGCCTTTAGGTGGAACCGAACCTGGGATAAGGTCTATGGCACAGTCATACGGCCTATGGGGTGGAAGAACCTCAGCACCCTGTTTGGAGAACACGTCAGCGAAATCCAAATAGGGTGTAGGTATGGGAGAGAGATCAGTTGATGCAACCGCAACGACCTTAGGTGGTAAGGGAAGGCATCGGGACTGACATTTCGAACCCCAACTAATAATGCTGTCAGACTCCCAGTCAATGTGAGGAGCATGAGTCCGAAGCCATGGAAGACCCAGAAGGACGTCGTCTATACCCTCAGGCAAAACAAGAAAAGAAATCTCCTCTATGTGACCCTGAGACAGGGAAAGGCGCAAGGGAACTGTCCTCAATGTAATGGAGTCAGACAACATAGTTCCATTAACAACACGGACAGGAATAGGCGCCTCTAACATGATAGAGGGAATATTGTGTCCCTTTACAAATCCTGAGGACACAAAAATCCCGTCAGCTCCGGAATCCACAAAAGCCATAATAGGCCATGTATTCTCAGATAACGAGAGCTGACCTGGGATACAACACTTAGAGGGTGCAGAAGACGTCTCTAGTAACCCCCCTCTAATGGTTACTAGGCCAGGGAGTTTCCCTGACGACTAGGACACTTGTTGGCATAGTGCCCAGCCTGACGACATACATAACATATAGGAGGACCAGACTTGCGTAGTCTGGAAAACGTATGACCTAACTCCATAGGAGTGGGAGATGTTTCAGATGTTGAGGAAGATGGTAGTGGACCCTCAACAACTGAAATAGCCCGATGCTTAGGGCGTGAGGAAGAGACCTCGAGTCTACGTTCCTTATGGCGTACATCGATCCTCGTTGCTACTGTGATCAAGTCCTCCAGAGAAGCAGGGACCTCACGAGTAGCAAGGGCATCCTTGACATAGCCTGCCAACCCTCTCCAGAAGATAGGAATCAACACCATAGGGGAGTCGCCCATTCTAAGGCTTTGTCCTGAAGTAAGGAGATGATAAAGCCTACTCTGGACCTCTCCGTAGAGAAGCGAGAAGAGTTGACCTCTAGGTGTATCTGACACTGACTAATGAAACCACGACATGATCTGGCATCGCCAGAATATCTGTTTGGCAGAGCAAGTCGAGGATCATGTGCAGATGTCACCATGGTCTGAGGTTTATCCTCTATACTCTTGAGCCGTGACTCAAGTACTTGTATGTAACGGTGTAACTGCTGATATTCTGCCATAACTGCCAGACCCTTGGCTCAGTCCTAATGTTACGGGGGGCTGTCTGATAATAACCGAAAGGAGTATCAGACAGTCAGGGTCCACCATGCAAAGACTTTGCTGCAGACTATGGCAGAGTGCAATACCTCTGTTAACTCACAGAAGGATATAATAAGAAAGTAAAGCAATTCCTCCCTTACTTGGAGGGTGTGTGGAATGATCTCTGTTAATAATCACAGAGACAAAGGCAATGTGTGCGAAATGGCACCTACCTAGGTCCGCTCTTCTAGTGGTGCAAAAGAGACGAACAGCAGCGTAAGCCGCACAAAGCTCCTACCTGCGTTCGCTCCACTAGTGTGCGAGGACACGAACCACTAGATATGGCACCTGCCTAGGTCCGCTCTTCTAGTGGTGCAAAAGAGACGAACAGCAGCGTAAGCCGCACAAAGCTCCTACCTCTGTTCGCTCCCCTAGTGTGCGAGGATACGAACAACTGCCAGACGCAGTATAAGGAACGTTACCCTAGCGGCAACGTCCACCTACGAGTAGAATCACAAGGCCCAGCCAGACCATGTGCCTCAGGCACCTGCCTATGTCCGCTCCCCTAAGAGGTAAGGATACGGACAGCAGCCGAAGCTGTAAGGTATAAGAACGCTACCCTGCCGGTAGCGCTCACCTAGCATAGACAGAGGAATGCCTAGAGGAACGCGCACAGAGCGTCTACTCATATGCATGAACCAAGAGGACTGAGCACCATGCGGCGTGTGTCAGGGTCTTATATAGACTCTGTGCCTCATCCAAGATGGAGGACACCAGAGCCAATCCGCTGCCAGAACGACAGGAGTGACGTCATGCTGGCCTATCACCGAGCAAGACGTCACAAGCACATGACCAGCGACCAATCGGCATAGAAGGTGTCAGAGACATGTGACCTCGTGTCAGCGATGATGTCACCCGCACATGTGCAATGGCTCCAAGATTGGACTTAGTCTCCGGCGCTCGCACATGTGCAGTAGCAAGAAATCTGGACTTAGTCTCCAGCGCTCGCACATGTGCAGTAGCAAGAAATCTGGACTTAGTCTCCAGCGCTCGCACATGTGCAGTAGCAAGAAATCTGGACATAGTCTCCAGTGCTCGCAGCAACCGTAACAGGTATGGTATGGGGATATTATTGCAGGGTCTGACAGGAGATAGGGATACGCTGGAGGCTCGGCCCTGACCACCATCAGGTCTACCGTCGAGATGAGGGCGAGTACAGGGTCCCTAGTTACAGGGTCAGCCCAGGGGTCCCTATATAATCCATATTCCCGGTGACAGATTGAATATCTCCTGAATGTAGATGTCACAATACATGTCACTCCCTCCCAGGACTCTTCAGACGCCATTTTTGGCCAACACCTACTTCCTCTTTTAGCGGCTGTTTCTTATCGGTAATTATCTTTAGTGGACGTTTTAACTCAGACACTACATAGTTCATCTTTAGACGCCATTTTAGTCCAGCCGACACCCAGTTCCCCATTTTTGTTTATGCAGCCAAAGTCATTGCTCTGTTTATTGCTGACATAGCAGGGACTGCAGAGGGGGGGAGACAGGGACCTGGAACACACACACTCCATTTTTGGTCATTTATGCAGTTTTTCCCACTAATGAACCTTAGCAGAGGTTATTGCTGATAGTCCTGTGGAAACCTTTTCCCTTCACTTTTGCATGTTTGTTTTTGCTGTATGTTATACAATTTAGTAGACCATATAGACTGCTCACTATTAGTCCTGGTGGACAGTGAATATTTTTCTGCCTATGGCAGTTGCTGCTTAGCCTGGTTTTGAGATATTTTCACTTGTATGTTATCCTGCCGGTAGCTTGCACAAGAGTTCCCTGATAGAGAGGGTGGAGGTTCATGTGGTCCCAAGGGGACATTGATCTTCAGGAGTTGACATATATTAGGGTTTTCGTTGGCAGCACCCAGTAATCCTTTGTGTCTTAGTTTGCAGGGTCTGACAGGAGAGAGGGATACGCTGGAGGCCCGACCCTGACCACCATCAGGTCTACCGTCGGGATGAGGGAGAGTGCAGGGCCCCGAGTTACAGGGTCAGCACAGGAGAGGTAGAGTAGATACGCTCCACTGCTTTTTCCTAGTTGTGTATATGTAGTCAGGGGGTGCTGCTTGGTAGTTTCCAAACCCTCTTGTGCTCTCTTTTCTTTCTCCGGGGTTTTAGGGGATCTTAGTTTTTTTAGAATTTCAGTGTTCTCCTAACCCCAAAGTTACACTCATTGCTCTTTCTTACAAACCTGGGTATAGTCCTTTGTATCAGGTCTCCGAGAGCCCACATGTAAACTACAGCTGGTAAAGACCAAGACACCCTCCTTCAAATGGCAAGACGTATGGAGATGAATCTAGCAGCTTACAAGATCACCCCACATACAGTCACCTGAGTTACAGTTACAGTCACCTGAAGAGTATCATCATGTCATCTCCAGCCCAGAAGTCATTCTACCCGTTTGCCATGGAGGAAGACAGCAGCCCTTTGAACACTACTCAGCCAGATTGAACACCTACCTAAAGCACCAGTTGAAGATCAGTGCCCGTATGACATCACTGCTCCCTGACAAAGTCACCATCTCTCGGTGTGGGGTCCTTAATCCTGCTGAACTTCTCCCTCTTCCAAGGGGGGAGTGTCCCACCTCTGACACCTTGGTGGAAGAGGTAGTCGACTCTGGCATAGCTGAAGAAACTCTGGATTCGATACCCTGACGTAACACCTTTGGACCCTGACTTAACACCTTTGCGGATGGATCAAGATGTGCATCAAGAAGACGGTTCCACATGGGTATGGTGCTGGTGGCAGAAGATGCTGTGCTGATAGAGCAGTCGCTACCCGCATGCCTGTCTGTGAAGAAGCAGATGTATGTGCTCTCGCTGAAGCCTGCAAGATGGCAGCCAGCATCTACTCTGTGGAGGACAAGAGACTTGATCACTGCCAATGGAACTGTACGCCGCCATGAGGCCATAGAAGAACGGATGGAAGCTTTGCTATTGCCAGACAGAGTCGCGGTGAGCAGGGTTGAGGCCTACATTGGAGGAGTCAAGGGAAGCAGTAAGAAGTGCCCTCACTGACAGAACATCCAAAGAAGCCCCAAGACCACTTACCAAAGAAACAGTCAGTCAATCTGAGCTTGAGAAAACGTTGCCCTGACCCTACAAGAGCAAGTCCCAGAAGAAGAAGAGGACTGAGATAGGGTGCAGCTGTGGGCTCCCGGAGACCATAGAAAGTGGCTAGTGACCTGTTTTCACTGCCAGCCAAAGAGATATGGCAGGCCTTAGACACAGAACTGACTCTACACACCCCATACCAGCCACAGAATAGAGGGAAGGTTGGGAGCATGGGGCTGTTACGGGGGGACCGGCAGATTAGGACCAGGGGGTATATATCCTAATCGCCAGTCGGGGCCCACCGTGCTCCAGATGACAATGGAGCTGCTGGCACCTGAGGGTTAGGCAGAGACTATAGAGCTGGATGGCTCTGAGATAACCCAGGAACTCTGGGAACCGGTCATGTGTATTGGGACACGTCAGACCGGACGACAACCCGATTAGCGTTTTGGTGCACCTAGCGCTACACCAACCACGTGTGCAGGAAACACGTCAGGCCGGGTGGTAACCAGGTAGCGTTGATCGGAAGACCGCCACGAAAGCGCCCTGTTGGCCACGTGTGTAGGACACGTCAGGCCGAGCGGTCCTCCGATTAGCGTTTCTGGCCACCTCTCGACTGGCCACGTGTGTGTAGGACACGTCAGGCCAGATGGGTACACCAGTAGCGTTGACCGGGAAGCCGAGGAAAATAAGGAACACCCTGTTAACTCCACAGGGGTCCTGGAGTACGCTGTCCGTGCGCGTAGGGGGCACAACCGGACAAGTGGCGCAGCAGGTGCGTTGTCCGTGTGCGTAGGGGGCACAATCGGACCGGTGGCGCAGCAGGTGCGTTGTCCGTGTGCGTAGGGGGCACAATCAGACAGGTGGCGCAGCAGGTGCGTTGTCCGTGTGCGTAGGGGGCACAATCGGACAGGAAGCACAGCAGCCGCAGCCCAGTTAACGCCACTGGGCTGCTATAGCAATACTGGAACGGCAGGAGGGAAGCACGGCGCCTGACCCTGATGTGCCGAGCCACGAATCTTGGCGTGACAGGCACCGTTCGCCTAACCCTACCTACCGCTTCCCAACATAGGCTTATGCCGCAATGAGGCTCTAACATGGAGGTGTGCTCTGACTGAGCAAAAGTGAAGACTGCTCACCTCCATGTTGTCTCCAGCCCCTTTTATAACCTGGGTCCGCCCCAAACCCAGGGTGGAACCACCAAGGTCCAATAGCAGAGTGCCATGTCATCAGTGACATCACATGCGACCTATCCGGAACCGCCACGTCATTGATGACCTCATGGCAGCCACGCCCCAAACACTTCACCAGTCATCGTCTGACGACCAATACTGAGGTGCCAGATCATAGGGGCGGGCCTCTGCGAGCCAGTCCGGAGTTGCCACGTCATCAGGACACCTGACACCCTCTGCCCTATCAGGGCCTGCCACCTCACGGACATGCTCAGTGAGGTCCTTACCGGACCTAGCCTCTGATGCACTAAGTGCCTGAGCATGCTCAGTAGCCTGAGCCACCGGCTTAGAAAGCAGACTATCAGTTTGAGCATGCTCAGTAGCCTGAACTGAGGACTTAGTCTCAGACATAACACAAACAGGCTGAGCATGCTCACTAGGCAAAACACCGGGCTTAAACTCTGGCTGGGGTAAATCGGCGCACGCATGCGCACTAGCCGCCTCTCCACACTTAGACGTGGTGGAAGGAACAGCCAACTGGACCACCCGAGGCACGGCCAAGAATGGCAGCCGGCGCCTGGGCGCAACAGGAACTGCAGCAGGCTGCTTGCGGCTATGGCGGCGCCGGTTCGTAACAGTACCCCCCCCTCTAACGGCCCTCCCACTCGAATGGTCTATAGTCGCCACAGATACCACTGAGCGACGGGCGGAAGATGGAGACATGCAGTGGGAGCTACAAGACTCGCTCCACTGCGTAATCACCCCAGATGACCAGTCGATATGTGGGGAATGTTGCTTCAACCAAGGAATACCCAGCAGAATATCATCTGCACCCTTAGGGAGAACCAGAAATGAAATGGTCTCTCTATGCCCAGATGACATGGCAAGGGTAATGGGCACTGTCCGCTGGTGAATTACCTTGGGCAACAAGGACCCATCCAATACACGGACTCTCACTGGCCTTGGCATTTGCACCAGTGGGATGGCATGCCGCCGGGCAAAAGAGGAGGAGATGAAACTATCCCCAGCACCTGTGTCCACACTTGCCCTTGTGGACCATGTTGACCCCTTAAAGGAAATTGATGCGGGAAACGTCACCCTAATGGATGACGCAGAGTCCAGTCTACCTTCACCTATGGTCACCAATCGCGGTCTCTTACCCTGACGCTTTGGGCAACGGTTGGCATAATGACCATACTGCCCACAAGCGAAACAGGAAATGCCCTTGCGACTCGAAGACCTAGCAACACCAACCCTAGCGATGTCCATAGGGACAGAGATGTCCTCTAAGGGAGGTGCAGTAGGAGAGACCACTACAGTGGCTGAACGACCCTCTGACCTGCGCTCCAGCTGACGTTCGGAGGTCCGCAGGTCAATGCGGGTAGCCAGAGACATGAGGCCCTCAAGGGTAGTTGGTACCTCACGCGACGCTAATGCGTCCTTCACGTGCGAGGCTAATCCCCTCCAGAACAGTGGAATGAGAGTCCTCTCTGACCACCCCAGTTCTGCAGCAAGTGTCCTGAAACTCACAGAATATTGACTTGAGGAGGTACGCCCCTGCTCCAAAGTCAGTAGCTGTAGGGCCGAGTCGTGAGTGACCTGAGGCCCCAGGAACACTTGTCGCAAGGACTCCAAAAACTCCTTAGAGTCCTGTACTACGGGGTCATTCCTCTCCCACAAAGGTGTAGCCCACTCCAGTGCTCTATCAGAGAGCAAGGAGATGATAAACCCCACCTTCGACCTCTCTGTAGGAAACCGTGCAGCCAACAGCTCTAGATGGACTGAGCACTGGTTCACGAATCCCCTACATGCCTTGCTGTTTCCCGTAAACTTGTTGGGCAGCGAGAGGTGAGGGAGGGTTGGAGTAGGCTTGGTGACTGAAACCATTGCAGCCGCTTGAGCCACCACATCATCCATATCAGCAGCAAGAGCAGACTTCTCCAGAGCCCTCACTCTGGCATCAAGCTGCAGCATGAACTGACGTAGCTGCTCTATCTCCGCCATGCCAGCCAGACCCTGGCGCAGTCTTACTGTTACGGGGGGACCGGCAGATTAGGACCAGGGGGTATATATCCTAATCGCCAGTCGGGGCCCACCGTGCTCCAGATGACAATGGAGCTGCTGGCACCTGAGGGTTAGGCAGAGACTATAGAGCTGGATGGCTCTGAGATAACCCAGGAACTCTGGGAACCGGTCATGTGTATTGGGACACGTCAGACCGGACGACAACCCGATTAGCGTTTTGGTGCACCTAGCGCTACACCAACCACGTGTGCAGGAAACACGTCAGGCCGGGTGGTAACCAGGTAGCGTTGATCGGAAGACCGCCACGAAAGCGCCCTGTCGGCCACGTGTGTAGGACACGTCAGGCCGAGCGGTCCTCCGATTAGCGTTTCTGGCCACCTCTCGACTGGCCACGTGTGTGTAGGACACGTCAGGCCAGATGGGTACACCAGTAGCGTTGACCGGGAAGCCGAGGAAAATAAGGAACACCCTGTTAACTCCACAGGGGTCCTGGAGTACGCTGTCCGTGCGCGTAGGGGGCACAACCGGACAAGTGGCGCAGCAGGTGCGTTGTCCGTGTGCGTAGGGGGCACAATCGGACCGGTGGCGCAGCAGGTGCGTTGTCCGTGTGCGTAGGGGGCACAATCAGACAGGTGGCGCAGCAGGTGCGTTGTCCGTGTGCGTAGGGGGCACAATCGGACAGGAAGCACAGCAGCCGCAGCCCAGTTAACGCCACTGGGCTGCTATAGCAATACTGGAACGGCAGGAGGGAAGCACGGCGCCTGACCCTGATGTGCCGAGCCACGAATCTTGGCGTGACAGGCACCGTTCGCCTAACCCTACCTACCGCTTCCCAACATAGGCTTATGCCGCAATGAGGCTCTAACATGGAGGTGTGCTCTGACTGAGCAAAAGTGAAGACTGCTCACCTCCATGTTGTCTCCAGCCCCTTTTATAACCTGGGTCCGCCCCAAACCCAGGGTGGAACCACCAAGGTCCAATAGCAGAGTGCCATGTCATCAGTGACATCACATGCGAACTATCCGGAACCGCCACGTCATTGATGACCTCATGGCAGCCACGCCCCAAACACTTCACCAGTCATCGTCTGACGACCAATACTGAGGTGCCAGATCATAGGGGCGGGCCTCTGCGAGCCAGTCCGGAGTTGCCACGTCATCAGGACACCTGACACCCTCTGCCCTATCAGGGCCTGCCACCTCACGGACATGCTCAGTGAGGTCCTTACCGGACCTAGCCTCTGATGCACTAAGTGCCTGAGCATGCTCAGTAGCCTGAGCCACCGGCTTAGAAAGCAGACTATCAGTTTGAGCATGCTCAGTAGCCTGAACTGAGGACTTAGTCTCAGACATAACACAAACAGGCTGAGCATGCTCACTAGGCAAAACACCGGGCTTAAACTCTGGCTGGGGTAAATCGGCGCACGCATGCGCACTAGCCGCCTCTCCACACTTAGACGTGGTGGAAGGAACAGCCAACTGGACCACCCGAGGCACGGCCAAGAATGGCAGCCGGCGCCTGGGCGCAACAGGAACTGCAGCAGGCTGCTTGCGGCTATGGCGGCGCCGGTTCGTAACAGGGGCAGTGTAGAAGGCAAGGGCATGAGAGTCTTCCCCTTGAATTGTTCAGTGTCAGACACACCCTAGCAGGGACCACTAGGTTGAGACCCTATGTAATCCTGTTTAGAAGTAGCCTCAGATACTTCAACTAAGCTTGTTGTTTGTTTAAACATTTGCCTAATACACGTTTTTGAGTTTTCTCCTCCAGATCCAGCCAGATCTAGATTTCTTCCCTTTTCTCTTTCTCTCACTCCTCTTTTTCTCTCTCTTTTTCTCTCTCTTCCTCTCTTCTCAATCTTTCTCTATCTCTCTTTCTCTCTCTCTCCTCTCACTCTTTTTCTTTCGGACGAAGATCCATGCATTCCATTGCAAAGAGATGTCGGACCTGCCTGAGACCAGGAGATGGCTGTCTTCCCTCTCCTACCCGATACTTTGTGCCAGGACGATGATATCCAAGCATGTGGCCCAGAAGACGACTGTGCATCCCACCTTTGATGATGTCCCACCATTACCGCCTGAGGACTGAGGAGCATGAGACTTTGAGTGAAACCAACCCTGATAAATATTAGCCCATTAGAGGACTACTGCCTCGTTCCCCCTTCCTGAATAACGTGTGCCAGCGGAACATAGCCATGAGGACAGTCTAGAGAATACGGTCAGGATCTGGCTTCCTATGCATAGTCTGTTAGGTGGGAAGATTCATCCACAAGGGATGGGGTATCTCGTATGTGAGTGAGGTAACCATCGGCATTAGGACAGATCAATAGACCTGGAAAAGTAAGGAAAGACTTTTTGGCTATCTCCAAAGGGGGGACTGTTAGGGATGTGATTATGAATTATTATGAGTATATATAAAGTTACATGGAGATATCCATAAAGAACAAGATTTAAGATGCTGTTTCAGACCGTGTACCCCACCTAGTTCTGTATTTGGACATAAGACTCAGACAGTCTGGGCTATTCTTGTGACCAGTGAATCATGCTGACATTGCTTAATATAAATGAGGAACCAAGCACATTACAGTAAATTGTATATCACAGAATAAGCTGTTCTACTTTATCCAATAGGAGACGTGTTACGTATTCTTGGCACCTAGCCAATAAGGTTATATATATTTGTACAACTTCCGGAAATAAATCAGTCTTACTTTCTATTCATATCTGAGCACGTCTCTGGTGTGTGTGAAAGGTGGTTATGCATGCTACCACGAGTGACTCATAATTTGGACTGCAGACAGTTTAAGAGGGATGCATGACTAGATTGCATCAACCTAAATTACGGCCTTATCAAGCTTCCTACTTAAGAAGGTGACGGGGTGTTCCTCCCCCTGAACCACCTGAGACAGCACTGCCCCCAGGCCGACCTCCGAGGCGTCAGTCTGCACTATGAACTCCTTCCGGAAATCAGGGTGTACAAGAACAGGCTGTCCGCACAGGACCCCCTTCAGGGCACGGAAGGAGTCCTCGGCCTGCGGAGTCCAGCGCACCATGACGGACTAGAAGGTCCGTCAAGGGGGCTGATAGTCCCGCAAAATCCTTTACAAACCTCCTGTAGTACCCCACGATACTCAGGAAGGCCCTAACCTGCTTTGTGGTCAGGGGTCTAGGCCACTTCTGGATCGCCTCAACCTTGTTAATTTGGGGCTTAATCACTCCTTGGCCTATTACGTAGCCCAAGTAGCGGGCTTCCGTGAGTCCCAACACACATTTCTTGGGATTGGCTGTCAATCCGGCTGTTCGAAGCGCGTCCACCACCGCTTGTACCTGTTCCAAGTGGGTCTGCCAATCGGAGCTGTAAATAATGATGTCATCAAGGTACGCTGATGCATACGCCTGGTGGGGTTCCAGCACTAAGTCCATCAACCTCTGGAACGTGGCCGGAGCGCCATGTAACCCAAAAGGCAAGACAACATAGTGGAAGAGACCCTCTGGCGTAACAAAAGCGGTTTTCTCCTTGGCGGACTCCGTCAGTGGCACCTGCCAGTACCCCTTGGTCAGGTCGAGCGTGGTAAAATATCGCGCCTGTCCCAGCCTATCAATCAGCTCATCCACCCGGGGCATGGGATAGAGATCGAACTTGGATATTTCGTTCAATCTCCTAAAGTCATTGCAGAACCTTAAGGAGCCATCGGGTTTTGGTATTAGGACAATCGGACTAGCCCATTCACTCTGGGATTTTTCGATGACTCCCAGGCGTAACATTGTCTTTACTTCCTCCGATATGGCTTGTCGTCGAGCCTCCGGTACCCGGTATGACTTCAGGCGTACCTTCAGGTGGGGCTCGGTGACAATATCATGTCGTATCAGACTGGTCCTACCGGGCAGCTCGGAGAAGACATCGGGGTTCTGCTGAACCAACCGTCTGGCCTCTCGCCTCTGTTGCTTGGTGAGGGCTTCTCCAATCCTTACTTCCGGTTCGTCCTCTCCGGAGGTCGCTGGAGCCGGATGTGAACGACCCGAAGAGGAGGGAGGTGGGGAAAAAACAGCCATCAGGCTTTCCCGTTCCTGCCAAGGTTTTAATAGGTTGACATGGTATATTTGTTCAGGTTTCCGCCTACCGGGCTGCAATACTTTATAGTTAACCACCCCTACTCTTTCCTTTATCTCGTAGGGGCCTTGCCACTGAGCCAGGAATTTACTCTCCGCCGTGGGGATTAATACCAACACCCGATCCCCGGGTTTAAAGGTCCGCACGGTGGCTTGTCTATTGTAGCGGCCGCTTTGCGCGGCCTGAGCCTCCTGTAAATGCTCCTTCACAATTGGCATGACCGCGCTTATGCGGTTCTGCATACCCAAAATGTGTTCGATCACACTTTTATGGGGGGTGGGCTCTTGTTCCCATGTTTCCTTTGCCAGGTCCAACAATCCCCGGGGATGTCGCCCGTATAACAATTCAAAAGGCGAAAACCCCGTGGATGCCTGTAGCACCTCTCGTATGGCAAACATCAAATAGGGAAGCATCATATCCCAGTCTTTCCCGTCTTTTGAAATCACCCTTCTTAGCATGGTTTTCAGGGTTTTATTGAAACGCTCGACTAAACCGTCCGTTTGAGGATGATACACAGACGTACGCAACTGCTAGATCTGGAGTAGCCGGCATAGCTCTTTGGTCACTTTAGACATGAATGGGGTCCCCTGATCCATAAGGATCTCCTTGGGCAATCCCACCCGGCAGAACACAGCAAACAACTCCCGAGCTATAAGCTTTGCTGCAGTATGTCTGAGAGGTATCGCCTCGGGATACCGGGTGGCATAGTCAACGATCACTAGGATGTGTTGGTGCCCTCGAGCGGACTTTACGAGGGGCCCCACCAGATCCATCCCTATCCGTTCAAAAGGGACTTCTATAATGGGTAACGGTACCAACGGACTGCGAAAATGGGTCAGGGGTGCGGTAAGCTGACACTCTGGGCAGGTTTCGCAGAACCGTTTTACCTCCCCAAAGACCCCGGGCCAATAGAACCTTTGCAATATTCGCTCCTGCGTTTTCTTGACCCCTAGGTGGCCACTCATCAGGTGTTTATGAGCCAAGTCGAGGACCCGCCGGCGATGCGGCTGGGGCACCACCAACTGTTCTACCCCCACGCCCCGTATTTCATCTACCCGGTAGAGTAAATCCTGCTTAAGAGCGAAATGGGGGTACCTTACCTGGGCACCGGGCAGCTGTGCCACCCCGTCAACTACTGTCACCCGACTCGGGGCATGTATTAACGTAGGGTCCTGGAGTTGGGCTGTCCCAAACGTATCCGGGGATGCCTCCAACTCCGGGATGGGCTCGACCGTCTCAGCCTCTCCTGCCAATACCTCTAGGGGCGACCTATCGGGTTCACACTCTGTCCCTATCATGGTGACCCCTACGGCAGGTGTCCCGGATTCAGGATTGTAGGGCTCAGGTCCCGGACCGACCAATATCTGAGGGGACTTAGGGGGTCCCCTCCATAAAGTCCAAAAATAGGGCAGATCCCTTCATAGGATCACGTCATAAGGAAGAGTGTTAAGAAGTCCCACCTCATGTTGCACCTGCCCGCAAGGTGCTGTGATTGTGACAATCCCCGTGGGATAGTCGCGGCGGTCCCCATGTATGCAAACCACCCCCACGGTGCGTCCTGTGGCCTTTACTTTAGCCCTCAAGGTGGATCGCACAAGGGTCACTAAGCTTCCGGAATCCAACAATTCTGTAACCGGACATCCATTCACCTGTATTTGACACAAGTGGGGCTCCGTCTCTGGGGAGACCAGGTCAGCGGTACACACCACCTGAGCATACATTGAACCCCGCCGGGTAACCCCACAATCCATGGGCTCCGTGGTGAGTGGACGCTGGGCTTCCATATGTCCCACCCGCTGGCACCGCCAACATCTAATGGGGACGGAAACCCCCTTGACGGGTTGTCGTTTAGGGTACAGAACCTTCCGGACCTCAGGAATGGCGGCCGCGGCCTCAGACGGGACGGTAGGAGACTCCTGCACTGTTGTCAGCAGTGGGTCCTTGGCCCTAGGCTTGGAGGGGCCGGACCGACGGGCGGTACGCAAAGTCTCAGTGTCCCGTATCAAGTCCTGCGTAGCCACATGCCGCTCTACCAGGAACACTAATTGGTCCAGGGTACTCGGGTCACCCTGTCCGACCCACCGTTGAACGGTGACGGGTAAAGTGCGCACAAAACGATCCACTACTACCCTTTCCACCATTTGCGCCGGGCTCAGAGTGTCAGGCTGCAACCACTTTTTTACAAGATGCAACAAGTCATAGGCCTGGGAGCGTACGGGTTTGGCTTCCTCATAGAACCACTGATTTACCCGCTGAGCCTGTACATAGGTATTCACCCCCAACCGAGCCAGTATTTCGGCTTTCAGGGTCACATAGTCAATGGCATCCTCGGTACAGAGGTCCAGGTACGCTTTTTGGGGTTCCCCCGTCAGATAGGGTGACAATACCTCAGCCCACTGCGGGGTCGGCAGCTTTTCCTGTTCGGCCACCCGCTCAAACACCGCCAGGAACGCTTCCACATCATCACCCGGGGTCATCTTTTGAATCGCTTGTCTCACCGCTTTCCGGACGCTGCCGTCGTCACCCGGTCCCGGGGTTGTTGCTGCCGGTCCGGCACGGATCGACTTGGCCAGGAGAACCATCTGTTCTTGGTGCCTTTTTTCCTGCAATTGCAAGGCTTGCTGCTGACGTGCATTGGCCTGATCCATCTGTTCTTGGAGTTTTTTTTCCTGCACTTGCAAGGATTGCTGCTGACGTTCCAACGCCCGGAGCAGGTGTGCATTGGTCTGTTGCTGCTGTGCATTAGCCTCTTGTAGCTGTGCATTAGTCTGTTGCTGCAGCCTTAGTATGTCTTCCATGGCGTCGCTGGGTTTGGGCTGTAGTATAGCCGCTCGAATCCAGGACATGTGCTACCGGGTCACCAGGGATGGATGCTACACCTCACCGGCTGTCATGCCCGCCGATTCTCCACCATATGTGAGGTAGCATGGTCGGCTGCGCAGCAGAAGACACGGGATCCAGGCATTAAGGTTCACAGCACAGTTTTAATGTCCAAACAAAAGTCCATAACAAAATACATGTGTCTCTCCAGCAGAGAACTCAGGGAGTTCTGTTCACTCCCTCACACCCGGCACACCTGCCCTTGTTCCTGATTCTATTTAACCCTCCTTCAGCCTGTAGGGAAACAGCATTAACCCTAGAGTGGATTTACTTTCTATCATGGAGTGAGCACAACCGGGGCGAGACATACCGGCCGTCATAGATAACCCCGGTCACAGTCTCACACACCACATTGGATTTGAAATGAAACCTCTACAACAGAATTCAAGTGCAGATTGTAACGTTTAATTTGAAGGTTTGAACAAAAATATCTGATAGAAATTGTAGGAATTGTACACATTTCTTTACAAACACTCCACATTTTAGGAGGTCAAAAGTAATTGGACAAATAAACCAAACCCAAACAAAATATTTTTATTTTCAATATTTTGTTGCGAATCCTTTGGAGGCAATCACTGCCTTAAGTCTGGAACCCATGGACATCACCAAACGCTGGGTTTCCTCCTTCTTAATGCTTTGCCAGGCCTTTACAGCCGCAGCCTTCAGGTCTTGCTTGTTTGTGGGTCTTTCCGTCTTAAGTCTGGATTTGAGCAAGTGAAATGCATGCTCAATTGGGTTAAGATTTGGTGATTGACTTGGCCATTGCAGAATGTTTCACTTTTTTGCACTCATGAACTCCTGGGTAGCTTTGGCTGTATGCTTGGGGTCATTGTCCATCTGTACTATGAAGCGCCGTCCGATCAACTTTGCGGCATTTAGCTGAATCTGGGCTGAAAGTATATCCCGGTACACTTCAGAATTCATCCGGCTACTCTTGTCTGCTGTTATGTCATCAATAAACACAAGTGACCCAGTGCCATTGAAAGCCATGCATGCCCATGCCATCACGTTGCCTCCACCATGTTTCACAGAGGATGTGGTGTGCCTTGGATCATGTGCCGTTCCCTTTCTTCTCCAAACTTTTTTCTTCCCATCATTCTGGTACAGGTTGATCTTGGTCTCATCTGTCCATAGAATACTTTTCCAGAACTGAGCTGGCTTCATGAGGTGTTTTTCAGCAAATTTAACTTTGGCCTGTCTATTTTTGGAATTGATGAATGGTTTGCATCTAGATGTGAACCCTTTGTATTTACTTTCATGGAGTCTTCTCTTTACTGTTGACTTAGAGACAGATACACCTACTTCACTGAGAGTGTTCTGGACTTCAGTTGATGTTGTGAACGGGTTCTTCTTCACCAAAGAAAGTATGCGGCGATCATCCACCACTGTTGTCATCCGTGGACGCCCAGGCCTTTTTGAGTTCCCAAGCTCTCCAGTCAATTCCTTTTTTCTCAGAATGTACTCGACTGTTGATTTTGCTACTCCAAGCATGTCTGCTATCTCTCTGATGGATTTTTTTCTTTTTTTTCAGCCTCAGGATGTTCTGCTTCACCTCAATTGAGAGTTCCTTAGACCGCATGTTGTCTGGTCACAGCAACAGCTTCCAAATGCAAAACCACACACCTGTAATCAACCCCAGACCTTTTAACTACTTCATTGATTACAGGTTAACGAGGGAGACGCCTTCAGAGTTAATTGCAGCCCTTAGAGTTCCTTGTCCAATTACTTTTGGTCCCTTTAAAAAGAGGAGGCTATGCATTACAGAGCTATGATTCATAACCCTTTCTCCGATTTGGATGTGAAAACTCTCATATTGCAGCTGGGAGTGTGCACTTTCAGCCCATATTATATATATAATTGTATTTCTGAACATGTTTTTGTAAACAGCTAAAATAACAAAACTTGTGTCACTGTCCAAATATTTCTGGACTTAACTGTATGTCCTTGTCACTTTCCCATGTGTTTGTGTTGTGTTATGAGTTGTTTGTCACCTTTTGGACACCTTTGAGGGTGTTTTCTAGGTGTTTTTATGTGTTTGTGATTGTCTGCCATTGTTTCCTATGCGGTTCGAGTTCGGTTCATCGAACATTCGCCGAACTGAACTCGAACGAGACCTCCGTTCGACGAACCGAACTCGAGCCGAACCGCGGCTGGTTCGCTCATCTCTACTTATTACCTCGATTGCCCCCGCACCAGTGCAATTCGGGATGAGCCGGGTAGAGTCCCGGGACTGTCGTATCTTATGGATGCAGCAATTCTGGGCAGCTGCTGGCAGATATTTTTAGGCTCGGTGGCTCCCCATAACGTGGGTCTCCACAGCCTGAGAATACCATCCCCCAGCTGTGAGACTTTACCTTGGCTGGTATCAAACTTGGGGAGACCGAATGTCTTTTTTTTTTTAAATTATTTAATTTACTATACAATATAGATACGCCCAGGGTCGGACTGGGGTGCCAGGGGCCTACCAGGGAAATTGCCTCTAGGGGCCTGCACTATAGCTACTGTAAACGTTTTTATTACTTGTACATTTTCAGCTTCTCTCAGTATAACATGCGCCTTTTAGCAAACTTTACAGTGCACATAGAGACCTGTCCTGTGCCTGCAGATAGCACAGGATTTCTTGTAGCCTCTTATTTATTGTAGTTAATAATGGAATCTGTTATTTACAGTCAGTCGCAGTTTTTCTTACACATGGACATTCCTTGTCCTAGGAAAACCACCGAGTCCATCAGCCAAACAATATTCAAAGTGAAGCAAAATGTTATCCAGCATCTTCATATGGAAACATTTACTAACATTAATCCCCCTCTGCTGCCATCTATCTGTGAAATCCCCTGTAAGGGTGCGTGCCCAGCCGTCCACGATCAGTGTTTGCAGCATGTTGGCTGTAGCATGGTTCAGCTGCATCCAAAACGCTGCGTTGTAAGTGTCGTGGGCGGGGAGAGCGCTGCCCTCACCACGCTCGGGTCCGGCGCTGCTGCTGCTGCTCGGTGGCTCGAGCGGTGGGCCGGATCCGGGGACTCGAGCGGCGCTCCTCGCCCGTGAGTGATAGGAGTGGTTTGGTTTGGGGATGTAGTCCGTGACGCCACCCACGGTGTGTGGTGAGGTTGGGGCACCACCGCTGCTCTGTACGGGGATCCCGGGAGCGATGACAGGGAGCACTTGTGATGTTTCTCTCCCCTCCGTGGGTAGGGGGGTTTTTGGTAGTCCCGGGGCCCGGAGTTGTTGACTGTAAGGTGGATTGCGGGGCTTGGCCGGGTGCAGTGTCGCGGGGGCAGCGCAGTGCTAGACGGTACGGTAGTACTTTATCAGCCAGTAACGTACACGGAGTCTCTGGTAAAACAAACGGCTGGATGGACGAGTCCCACAGATGGCTGCGGTGGTCACTCCCGGTAGGTTGGCGGTAACTGTCTCTCCCTGCACCGGTGTTGTGTTCTCGGCCCCGATGGCTTCCCACCGGTAACCCGCTCCCCAGCGGTATATTTGCCGGAGGAGCCCCTTTTGCCCGCAGGCACTGGCCATGGGAACTCTAGCTGTGGCGGTAGCTGTATTTCCCTTCACGGTTGAGCGGTTGCCTTTAGTCGGGTCTTTACTGCTGGGAAACCCCGGAGGTTCCCGTCGCTGACGGATTTGACCGGTTTAACGGCGACTCCAAGCCTGGTCGGGGTCCGTAGGCCCTACCGAATGGTGCTGGCTTCTCTTCACTTCCCGGTTCGGTACCGGCGGGCCACCGCCTGTCCCCGGTCCTTACGGTTGTGCGTCAATCGGCCTCGCCTGCAGACGGTCACCACCGTCTGCCAACCTTGCTGTTTCTGTGCCCGGGCCACGTACCCGGACACGGCCAGTCAGCTCCTCCACTGCTACTTCCTAAACTCCACTCCAAAACTCAACTGCTCCCTTTTCCCGCCTCCAGGACTGTGAACTCCTCGGTGGGTGGAGCCAACCGCCTGGCTCCACCCCACCTGGTGTGGGCATCAGCCCCTGGAGGGAGGCAACAAGGATTTTGTGTGTGCGGCTGATGTGCCTAACCGGGGTGTGGGGTGTGTTGTTGCAGTACTTGTGATGTCCTGGCTTGTCCAGGGCGCCACATTCCCCCTTGGTTAAACGCAGACCTCCCGCGGGCTGCTCATCCATCACCGGTTTTATTTTCACAATTGAAAATGTAGAAAACACATAAAAACACAAGCATTACTTTATAAACTTCGCATAACGGGAGGCACTTTTATTAAACGTTACGAACACTTTTATTAATAATAACGGCTTCCGCTCTCCCCCCCGCCCAAACAACCTGGCCCTGATGCTGCCCCTAAGAAATGGGCAGCACCCCTTGCCCCAGTCCAGAACCAAGTTGCCCGAGCGGGTACGGTCTCTTTCAGGGGACCCGCGTCCATGGGGACCCCTGAACCCCCCGGAGGATTGCCACCGGTTACGGTAGTGGCGGGCCTGGGCCATCCATTTCCTCCAGGCCCATCATCCCAAATCAGCCTCTCCGGAGGCGGTAACAAGCCAACATTTTTATTTACATGCCCCAAGTTTGTGGTTGCCCTGCAAGTTCTCGGGCTTGTCCGTAAGCAGTTCCTTACGCAACGGTTCACAGGGTCCCAACGGGGACTAGTTGCCGGCAACGACCGGTTCAATCACGGTTCAAATCTGGTCACAGTTCGGTTGATTACTTTCTCTTATCATTCGGTTACATTCAACAACACTCAAAAACATCACAACGGTGCTGGTGGTCCCAACGGGGACACTTGCGGCGGAGGACCGCTGCCATCACTCTAGATCCACTCCACCTGGCGGGGGAGGGTGCTGGGCTGGTGCTTGAGGCTCCTGGCCTCCTCTCAGCCTAGCGTCCAGGGCAAACCAGCCCCTCTCCCCGCAGTGCCGGGTATAGATGACAAGGTCGCCGGGGAGCAAGTTGCGGCTTGGGTGATCCTCCGGCAGGTGGTCATTTACGTCCCTCTGGGCTATAAAAACTTCGGCCTCCAGGCCCGGTTCGAAAATGAAGCCATATCCCCTACGGACGTCGAACCTCCTCACTTGCCCCTCGTACCTCGGGCCCCGCACTCAGAAAGTGGCCCTGCGGAGGTTCTCCTTCTCTCTTATTGTGCGGGCTACCAGCTCTGCCTTCCTCTTCTCCCTCTCCGCGATTTCTTGGCCCAGCGGTGTCTGCTCCCTGTCCCAGTAAGGGGCTATTGCGGGCCCCTGCACACGGGTCGGGTCCCGCGAGACCTCCTTTACGCTGCCAAGGACTGGCATTCGGGGTGGGAGGTCCCGCGGTGTTGTGGCGCCCTGGACAAGCCAGGACGTCACAGGTACTACAACAACACACCCCACACCCCGGCTAGGCACACCGAAGTCAAACACAAAAATCCTTGTTGCCTTCCTCCAGGGGCTGATGTCCACACCAGGGGGTGGGCCAGGCAGTTGGTCCCGCCCACCGAGGAGTTCACAGTCCTGGAGGCGGGAAAAGGAGTCAGTTTAGTTTTGGAGAGGAGTTTGAGGAGGAGTTCAGAGAAGTGGTAGTAGTGGAGACTGACCGCGTCCGGATGTGTGGCCCGGACGGTACAGCAAGGTTGGCAGACGGTGGTGACCGTCTGCAGGAGAGGCTGATTGGAGCGAACCGTAAGGACCATGGACGGGCGGTGGCCCAGCGGTACCGGATCGGAGAGCAAAGAGAAGCCAGCACCATCCGGCAGGGCTTACGGACCCCGACCAGGCTAGGAGTCGCCGTAAGACCGGTCAAATCCATTAGCGAAGGGAACCTCCGGGGTTTCCCAGCAGTCAAGACCCGATTGAAGGCAACAGCTCACACCGTAAAGGGAAACACAGTCACTGCCAAGGCTACAAATCCCAGGGCCAGAGCCTGCGGGCAAAAGGGGCTCCTTCAGCACCCATCCAAGCTGGGGAGCGGGTTACCGGTGGGAACCCATTGGAACCGTAAACACAACATAGGTGCAGGGAAAGGCAGTCACCATCAACCTACCGGGAGGAGAACAACCGCAGCCGCCTGTGGGACCCGTCCATCCAGCCGTTTGTTTGACCAGAGACTCTGTGTGAATTACTGGCTGAGTGAGTACCACCGTGCCGTGCGGCACAGCGCTGCCCCCGCGACCCTGCACCTCAACAGGCCCCGTAGCCTGCCTGACATCCATCCCCACCCCTCACCGGGCCCCGGGACAACCAAAACCCCTACCCACGGAGGGGAGAAATAACATCCAAGCTGCTTCCTGTCACCGCTCCCGGGATCCCCGTCCAGAGCAGCGGTGGTGCCACAACCTCACCACAACCGTGGGTGGCGTCACGGACAATATCCCTAAACCAAACCACCCCCTTTCACTCACGGGCGAGGAGCGCCGCTCGAGTCCCCGGGATCCGGCCCACTGCTCGAGCCACCACCGAGCAGCAGCAGCAGCAGCCGGACCCGAGCAGTGGGTGAGCGCAGGGTCCCCTCCTCCGCCCGCGACAAATTCGCGTCACGAACAGGATCTTACCGCTCTGCCATCTGGTAGAGGTGCGCCTTGTGACCGCCGGAGGTGTCCGGCTAAAAATTTTGAGAAGCCGCCATTTTGGGCGCGAAAAGTCCCCGCTCGAGCGTCTTCCTGAGTAGTGGAGGCGCGAAAGCTGAAACTCCGCCCCTGTAGAGGAGGAGCCGGAAAAAGACTAAGGGGGACGGAAACAAGATGTCTGCACCCAACGGTCGCAGCCGCATGTAGCCCGCGGCTATAAAAGCAGGGCCGCCAGGACCCTGCGGCCATCTTTTTGTTCCTGGAAGAGGCCGCCGCAGCGATGCATCATCCGTCCCGCAGCACCGTAGCCCCCGCGCCCGGGACCGCGGCGTGGGTGGTTGTCCGGACCGCCCAGCTGCAACAAAGGCTGCAGATCCGCATGCAGCTCCTCCTGGAGGAGTGGGAGACCGACATGGCGGAGGTGGTGGCGGCTATAAGGAGACGCGAGGAGGATTTGGAGGAGCGGGTAAGAGACCCACGTCCCTGTATTCCGGAAGGATCGGCCATTGCGGCTGAGGGGTCCGACCCGCGCCTGCTCACCCTGCCACCTCCCCCGCTATCCGCATTAGTCGTTACTGCCCTGCCACTAGGCCCGCTACCCGCCCAACTGGTAGCGATACCTCGCCTGTCCGCCCAAGTGGACCGATCTGCAGCCGAGGCCTGTGACCGTGCAGCACCGCTCCCTTGGAAGACGCCGAAGGCCGAGCCCGTTGGTGAAGTTGTACCGGAGGCACCGCTGATCGTGCCTCACCCCGCATCGGCCCCGGCAGCCCGTCTCGTGCAGGAGGAGGCGGAGGTTCGGCGGGAGAGGATCCCTGTGCCCATTCCCCACACCTCGGCTGAGGTTGCGTCGGGTCGCCGCTGCAAGGCAGCACCCCAGGCCAAGTCACCGTGGGACCTTCCACCTAGATTGCCAGTGGTGGGCAGCGTCCAGGAGGTCTCGCGGGGCCCGACCCGTGCACAGGGGCTCGCAGCAGCCCCGTATTGGGACAGGGAGCCGACACCGTTGGGCCTGGAGATTGCCAAGAGGGAAAGAAGGAAAGCGGAGCTGGTTGCCCGCACCATTGAAGAAAAGGAGTGTCTCCGAAGAGCCACTTTCCGGGTGTGGGGCCCAAGATACGAAGGACAGGTCCGAAGATTTGATACCCGAAGGGGGTATGGCTTCATTTATGAACCGGGCCTGGAGGCCGAAGTCTTCGTGGCTCGGAGAGATGTGAATGATCACCTACCGGAAGACCATCCCAGCCGCAATCTGCTCCCCGGTGACCTCGTCAACTACACCCGACATTGTGGGTAGAGGGGATGGTACGCCCTAGGTGTCCGGCTGAGAGTAGGCCAGGGGCCCCAAGCACCCGCTCAGCCCTCAACCCCGGTCGGCGAGCTGGACCTGAAGTGAAGCCGGCGGTCCTCCGCCAAAAAGTTGTCCCCGTTGGGACCGCCAGTACAGTTTGAAAGTTTTGATTGATAAGTAAAGAATGAATCAACCGAAGAAGTAACCTGATTGAACCGTGATTAAACCGGCCATTGCCGGCAACTGTTGTCCCCGTAGGGACTTCCTGCAATCCTTGCGTAAGGAACTGCTTACGGACAAGCCCGAAAACTTGCAGGGCAACCACAAACTTAGTGGCATGTAAATAAAAATGTTGTTGGCTTGATACCGTTACCGCCTCCGGAGAGGCTGATTTGGGAGGATGGGCCTGGAGGAAAGTGATGACCCAGGCCCGCCACTACCGTAACCGGTGGCGATCCTCCGGGGGTTCAGGGGTCCCCCATGGACGTGGGTCCCCTGAAAGAGACAGAACCCGCTCGGGCAACATGGTTCTGGACTGGGGTCAAGGGGTGCTGCCCACTTCTTAGGGGCAGCATCAGGGCCAGGTTGTTTGGGTGGGAGAAGAGCGGAAGCCGTACCGTTGAAAATGTTTGTGATGTTTTTATATGCCTTTTACCATTTTTTGTCTTTTTCAGTTAACAAAAATAAAACCGGTGATGGACGGGCAGCCCGCGGACGGTCTGCATTTTACTAAGGGAGAATGTGGCGCCCTGGACAAGCCAGGACGTCACAGGTACTACAACAACACACCCCATACCCCGGCTAGGCACACCGAAGTCAAACACAAAAATCCTTGTTGCCTTCCTTCAGGGGCTGATGTCCACACCAGGGGATGGGCCAGGCGGTTTGTCCTGCCCAACGAGGAGTTCACAGTCCTGGAGGCGGGAAAAGGAGTCAGTTTAGTTTTGGAGAGGAGTTTGAGGAGGAGTTCAGAGAAGTGGTAGTAGAGGAGACTGACCGCGTCCGGGTGTGTGGCCCAGACGGTACAGCAAAGTTGGCAGACGGTGGTGACCGTCTGCAGGAGAGGTTGATTGGAGCGAACCGTAAAGACCGTGGACGGGCGGTGGCCCGGCGGTACCGGATCGGAGAGCAAAGAGAAGCCAGCACCATCCGTAAGCCCGACCAGGCTAGGAGTCGCCGTAAAACCGGTCAAATCCGTTAGCGAAGGGAATCTCCGGGGTTTCCCAGCAGTCAAGACCCGATTGAAGGCAACAGCTCACACCATAAAGGGAAACACAGTCACCGCCAAGGCTACAGTTCCCAGGGTCAGAGCCTGCGGGCAAAAGGGGCTCCTTCAGCATCCATCCAAGCTGGGGAGCGGGTTACCAGTGGGAACCCATTGGAACCGTAAACACAACATAGATGCAGGGAAAGGCAGTCACCATCAACCTACCGGGAGGAGAACAACCGCAGCCGCCTGTGGGACCCGTCCATCCAGCCGTTTGTTTGACCAGAGACTCTGTGTGAATTACTGGCTGAGTGAGTACCACCGTGCCGTGCGGCACAGCGCTGCTCCGCGACCCTGCACCTCACCAGGCCCCGTAGCCCGCCTGACATCCATCCCCACCCCTCACCGGGCCCCGGGACAACCAAAACCCCTACCCACGGAGGGGAGAAATTACATCCAAGCTGCTCCCTGCCACCACTCCCGGGATCCCCGTCCAGAGCAGCGGTGGTGCCACAACCTCACCACAACCGTGAGTGGCGTCACGGACAATATCCCTAAACCAAACCACCCCCTTTCACTCACGGGCGAGGAGCGCCGCTCGAGTCCCCGGGATCCGGCCCACTGCTCGAGCCACCACCGAGCAGCAGCACCCGGACCCGAGCAGTGGGTGAGCGCAGCATCCCCTCCTCCGCCCGCGACAGTGTCATGACCTGGGGTGCTGCCTCACAGCAATGACCCGGCGCAGCCTCAGCCGAGGCGTGGGGGATGGGTACAGGGAGCTTCTCCCGCTTGACCTCCGTCTCTTCCTGCACGGGGCAAGCTGCCGGAGTCGGTTCGGGCCTAGGCACGGTCACTGTGTGTGCTTCTGGGGCATCTCCGCTAACGGGCTCGGCTTTGGTATTTTCCAGGGGAGCAGTGCCGGATGGTCACGGGCCTCGGCTGCAGGTCGGTCCGCCTGGGCAGATTGGCAGGGTACCGCTACCGGTTGCGGTGGTAGCGGGCCTAGTGGCGGGGCAGCGGCAGCCAACACGGGCAGCGGGGGAGGCAGCAGGGCGAGCGGGTGCAGACGACGATGGCCGACCTTATCGGGATACAGGGGCATGGGTCGCTTACCCGCTCTTCCAAAACTTCCTCCACCTCGCGTCTCCGTACGGCCGCCACCACGTCCACCATGTCGGCCTCCCACTCCTCCAAGAGGAGCTGCACTCGGATCTGCAGTCGGCTATGCAGCTGAGCGGTCCGGACCTCCACCCACACCGCGGTGCCGGGCGCGGGAGCTACGGTGTTGCTGGTCGGACGGTGCATCGCTGCGGCGGCCTCTTCCAGGAACCAAAAGATGGCCGCAGGGTCCTGGCGTCCCTGCTTTTATAGCCGCGGTCTACATGTAGCCAGACGCCATCCGTCCCCCCTAGGTCTTTTTCCGGCACCTCCTCTTCAGGGGCGGAGCTTCGGCTTTCGCGCCTCCACTGCTCGGGAAGACGCTCGAGCGAGGACTTTTCGCGCCCAAGATGGCGGTTTCTGAAAATTTTCGGCCGGACCCTCCGGCGGGACACAAGGCGCACCTCTACCAGATGGCAGAGCGGTAAGATCCTGTTCGTGACGCCAAGTTGTCGCGGGCGGGGAGGGCGCTGCGCTTACCACGCTCGGGTCTGGCGCTGCTGCTGCTGCTCGGTGGCTCGAGTGGTGGGCCGGATCCTGGGACTCGAGCGACGCTCCTCACCCGTGAGTGAAAGGGGTGGTTTGGTTTGGGGATGTAGTCCGTGACGCCACCCACGGTGTGTGGTGAGGTTGGGGCACCACCGCTGCTCTGTACGGGCATCCCGGGAGCGATGACAGGGAGCAGCTGTGATGTTTCTCTCCCCTCCGTGGGTAGGGGGGTTTTTGGTCCCGGGGCCCGGAGTTGTTGACTTGGCCGGGTGCAGGGTCGCGGGGGCAGCGCAGTGCCAGACGGCATGGTGGTACTTACTCAGCCAGTAACGTACACGGAGTCTCTGGTAAAACAAACGGCTGGATGGACGAGTCCCTGCGGCTGCGGCGGTCACTCCCGGTAGGTTGGCGGTAACTGTCTCTCCCTGCACCGGTGTTGTGTTCTTGGCCCCGATGGCTTCCCACCGGTAACCCACTCCCCAGCTGTATATTTGCCGGAGGAGCCCCTTTTGCCCGCAGGCGCTGGCCCTGGGAACTCTAGCTGTGGCGGTAGCTGTATTTCCCTTCACGGTTGAGCGGTTGCCTTTGGTTGGGTCTTTTCTGCTGGGAAACCCCGGAGGTTCCCGTCGCTGACGGATTTGACCGGTTTAACGGCGACTTCAAGCCTGGTTGGGGTCCATAGGCCCTGCCGAATGGTGCTGGCTTCTCTTCGCTCCCCGGTTCGGTACCGGCGGGCCACCGCCCGTCCCCATTCCTTACGGTTGTGCGTCAATCGGCCTCGCCTGCAGACGGTCACCACCGTCTGCCAACCTTGCTGTTTCTGTGCCCGGGCCGCGTACCCGGACACGGCCAGTCAGCTCCTCCACTGCTACTTCCTCAACTCCACTCCAAAACTCAACTGCTCCCTTTTCCCGCCTCCAGGACTGTTAACTCCTCGGTGGGTGGAGCCAACCGTCTGGCTCCGCCCCACCTGGTGTGGGCATCAGCCCCTGGAGGGAGGCAACAAGGATTTTGTGTGTGCGGCTGATGTGCCTAACCGGGGTGTGGGGTGTGTTGTTGCATTACTTGTGATGTCCTGGCTTGTCCAGGGCGCCACATAAGTACAAGCACAGTGGATGGATTTCTAGAAATCCCGTGCCCAATGTGATTCTTTTTTCCGCAGCAAACACTGACCTGCAGATCTTCTTCCTAGACCGCAGCATGTCAATTGTTTGCTGTGTAATCGCATGCGTCCTCTGTAGGGAGAACACAAGCAAGAGACCGCAGCGCACTGAAGCCTGATTGTGGGTACTGACAGCTGCGGTCTCCTGTGGAGGAGATTCGCGGCCCCGCAGGTCAGGACTCGCTCCATGCAGAATACAGTGAGTCCTGATCGTGGGCACATAGCCTAAAGGGGGCTTTACACGCTACGACATCACTAATGCAAAGTCGTTGGGGTCACGGAATTGGTGACGCACATCCGGCCATATTAGCGATGCCGTTGCGTGTCAGACCTATGAGCGATTTTGCATCGTCGCAAAAACGTGAAAAATCGCTCATCGGTGACATGGGGGTCCATTCTCAAATATCGTTACTGCAGCAGTAACAAAGTTGTTTCTCGTTCCTGCGGCAGCACACATCGCTCCGTGCGACACCGCAGGAACGAGGAACCTCTCCTTACCTGCCTCCCGGCCGCTATGCAGAAGGAAGGAGGTGGACGGGATGTTACATCCCGCTCATCTCCGCCCCTCCGCTTCTATTGGGCGGCGGTTCAGTGACGCAGCTGTGACGTCGCTGTGACGCTGAATGAACCGCCCCCTTAGAAAGGAGGCGGTTTGCCGGTCACAGCAACGTCGCCGGGCAGGTAAGTATGTGTGACAGGTCTGGGCGATGTTGTGCGGCACTGGCAGCGATTTGCAATAGATGGGGGCGGGTACCCACGCTAGCGATATTGGTACCGATATAGCAGCGTGTAAAGCGGCCTTAAGAGTCAGTATGTGGTGGTGTGAAGCATTACCACCCAATACACTTTTCCATTTGGAGACTCTGGTGAATATTTGTCTTCACTATAGTTTCCAAACTAGTCTTACATGTTGGATAAACCCTTCACTACTCCTGTGTATTCTGACAATACTGCTCTATACACGGAGATAAACTGTGGAAAGAGAGCGCAATAGGGTCTTACCCCAAAAACATATAGGGTGAAATGCACGTAGGTTACTCACCAAGTAGAGTTGTGAAAGTCACAACCACTATACAGGCATAGATAATGGGTCAGCGGCAGCAGTTACCCCTCAGATGAAGTAGAAAGGATGGGAAAACAGGTAATTTTAATACCGCGCCAACGACCACTCATGCAGATGATGAAATTAACGTAACTTTATTTCATGCTCAGGTCTACGCGTTTCAGGAGGCTCTGCTCCTTAGCTACACACAGAACGACACGGCTTTGTTTTCTGGCTATAGAATACTGCTCTATAGACAGATCAGGCTTCTTTTTTTTTTTTTTTTTTACATATACAGTATTTATACTGAAGCTCCTCCTGTACTATCATCACATATAGAGGCCCCCTGAAAAGTAATTACATATAGCCTAAGATAATAACGCTGACACTGGGGTTGCAGGATAATGACACTGGAGTACAGGATAATGACACTGGCACTGGGGGTACAGGATAATGACCCTGGAGTACAGGATAATGACACTGACACTGGAGTACAGGATAATGACAGTGACACTGGAGTACAGGATAATGACACTGACACTGGGGGTAGCAATGGGCCCCCCAGCCTTGTGTCCTGTAGCAATGGGCCCCCCAGCCTTGTGTCCTGTAGCAATGGGCCCCGAAGCCTTGTGTACTGTAGCAATGGGCCCCTGAGCCTTGTGTACTGTAGCTGTGTCGCCCTGGACAAGCCAGGGGACACAGATAACAACACACACACACACACACCCCCAGCAGTTTCACAGCAGACATCCCCAGTGAAACTTGATTCCTTTCCCCGGGCTCAGACTGACACACCAGGTGGGCGGAGTGAGGAGATGGGACGCCCACCCAGGGGTTAGCTGGCCTGAGACAGGAAACAAGCCCAGTCTAGTCCTAGGAGAGGAAGAGTGAAGGTCTGCAGAGAGGCAGACAGAGCCAGGGGCCTAGGTTGGAGCCTAGGGCCTCGTAGAGAGAGTCCGGCAGACGCTAAGTGCCGTCTGCAGGGAGCCGGGGAGACAGCTGGTGGAACCGCAGGTAGCCGGGGCTGGGCAGTGGCCCCCCAGTACGGAGTCGGGGAGCCAGCTGGAAGCCGGTGTGCAGGAGAAGGGTGCACGGAAAGGAAGAAAGGACTTACACCATCAAACTGGGTCAGGGGAGAACAACAACCGCAGCCGTCTGGGGGTACCCGTCCATCCAGCCGAGTGTTTTACTAAAAACTGTGTCAACGTCTCAGGCTGAGTGAGTACCACAGTGCCGCAAGGCACAGCGCTGCCCCCGCGTCCCTGCGCCCACCAGGCCCTGCATCTCTCATCCCATCATCGGACCCCGGGATCACCAACCCCTACCCACGGAGGGGCAATACAACAACTAGCTGCTCCCCCACCATCACTCCCGGGATCCCCGCACCGAGCAGCGGTGGTGAAATCACCACAACCGTTGGTGGCGTCACGGACAATAAACAATCCACACACCCAAATACCCCTTTCACTCACGGGCGAGGAGTGCCGCTCGAGAAACCCCCGGGATCCGGCCTACGGCTCGAGCCACCACTGAGCAGCGGCCGCCGGACCCGAGCAGAAGGGGGGGGGGCGAGCGTAGTGTGCTGACACCCTCCTCCCCGCCCGCGACATAGCAATGGGCCCCCCAGCCTTGTGTACTGTAGCAATGGGCCCCCGAGCCTTGTGTACTGTAGCAATGGGCCCCCCAGCCTTGTGTACTGTAGCAATGGGCCCCGCAGCCTTGTGTACTGTAGCAATGGGCCTCCCTTATTGTCCCCTATTAGGCAATTGTTCACACACATACGTTCTCACCTGTCCACTGTTCCTGCGCTGTCCTTACCAGTCCGCAGGCTCATGGACCCCTCCATGATCTCGTCTGGTGCACGGAGCCGCCGCCGCCGCAGGATGCCATCATGGCTTTACTGCAGTTAAATGCTTTGCGGCGCCGTAAAGCATTTAACTGCAGTAAAGCAATGAAGTCAGCCTGCAGCGGCGGCTCCGTGCACCGGACGGGTCACTGAGGGGGTCTGTGTCTTGCGGTCTGGAGCACCACGGGAACAGAGAACAGGTGAGAATGATTATTATTTTTTTCTTCGGCTCCTTCTGAGCGCTTACCTGCAGCCCTGCGCGTCCTCTCCTGCTGCTCTGGTGGCGGCAGTGTGATGACGGCCGTTGTGTCGGTGCGGGGCTGAGCAGCTCCTCCGCCTCCTGTCACCGGCCGCACTGTTCACATGTACGTGCGTCTGAAGGATGCGTGTGGTGCAGGACCTACAGTGAGTCACATGACTGTCTGTGATGTCACCACAGGTCCTTCTGCACCCGAAAAAACTGCAGCGATAGTACAGAACTTGTGCTATCGCTGCAATTTGTAATTGAAAGGCTGGGGGGCCCTCAGAGCGTGGGAAGGGGGTGGGCATCAGAGCGTGGGGGCCCTGCCCAGTCTGCTGCCCATAACGCCGGCCATGAAAAACCGGCGGCCCCGCGGTGCTGTACACAGCTCCGCACTAATTAAGGCACGTGGGGCCCACTGAGGGCCCGAGGCCTACCGGGGGATTCCCCGGTACCCCGGCAGGCCAGACCGAGCCTGGATCCGCCCAACAGCGGCTGTGATTGGCTGTAGTCAGACAGCTGTCACTCAGCATGGGGGCAGGTCTGCCTGCAACCAATCACAGCCACTGGTGAGCAGGGAAGGAGTGAATATGTTATGAGCCTAATGAGCGGTTGGCTCTGGAAGATGAAAGAGCTGCCGCAACAGCAGTGTGACAGCCGACTGGTGATCGGTGAGTATGAAGCGCTTGTGTGGCACCCCTGAGGCTTCCGTCACCACAGAGATATTGCACCTCAGCCAGAGGTGTGATGTCCCATCCTGGGTAAGGAAAGGAGTAAACGCCGGTTCACAGGCAAATTCACACTACACCCATTGTTAGGCATATTTTGGGACCGGGGATAGTGGCAGCTACCCCCTGCTGGGAGGCCGTAAGACCCATATCTTCTCCCATAGGGTGGGGCCTAGCAACAGGGAAAGTGGGAGGAGCCAACAGAAAGAAACAGCAGATACAGGAAGTTCAAGTGCGTTTAGCAAGAGTGAGTGAGTGGAGTCAGAAGTTGTTGGTTGAGAGGAGAAGAGTGAGGAGTTGGAGAAGAGTAGTTGGAGAAATGTGGCGCCCCTGACCTGGTCAGGCACCACAGAGTATTGCACCCATGCGGGGACAATGCCTCCAGGTAATCTCCAAAGGCCAGGATGAGGTGCACACACAAACACATAGTGACCAGGTCTCCCACATCACTAGAGGGGACCCTTGGGTAGCCAGTAGGGGTTAACTTTCAATTCCCAGCAAGGGGTGTGCTCCGAGGCTGGTTGCTAGGAAGCAGGGCAGAGAGGAAGTGAGGGAAGTCGGGAGCTGGAGGTTGAGGTGTGTGGAAGGGAGCAGAGGGGCTCTCGTGTAAGACAGGTCCTGAGGAGTGCAGTAGCTGAAAGCGGGGGAGAAAGGGCACCGTGGGTCGGCCTGAAAGACATCCAGAGAGAGGGGTGGCTGAGTACGGAGATCCTGGTATCCGAGCACGCAAGGGGAAACAGATCCCCAGTACGGGCAGCAAATCATCCAGAGCTGCTTAACCTACAGGTGGGGGGGGTACTTCATGCCCTCACCACGACTACACAGAGCTCGAGCCAAGCAGCAATCACCAGGCCCATAAGGGGACAGGGCCAGAAGCCAAACCACCAAGGCCACGCTGCCGGCAGACGGGCCAGAGAGAGGGGAGCAGGGTAGTAACAGCTTCCCTGGAGGAGTCCTACCACGCTTCAGGCAAGGGATCCTCCCAAACAGAAAGAGTGCAAGGAGGGCGAGTGGACAGCTACCCTCAGAACGGCCTCCTGGAATTCCTGGTTCCACCTGGTTATCACAGTGTCGCCCGGGCATCTCACCGTGACCTCTAAACAGTGAGTAAACACGTTAAAAGACTACTTGGACTGTGTTTGAGTCATTCTGCGACCTGTGGTCCCACACACATACACAGGGGCCTGGGGCTTGCCTCACTCTCAGGAGGCTATTATACTGACTGCACCCACCATCAGCCCCAGGCATCCCTTAACCTGCAGTGGTGGTCCTCACTGACCGCAATTCTGAGAGTGGCGTCACGGCAAATCCCAAAACGAAGGTTCCCTACCTGTGACCCGACCGTTCCATCCCGTGGAGTCCCTAAGGGTAGTACCCTGCTGCACCGCACCTGAAGGGCTCCACAGATCTGGCGTCACGAACAGGATTTGGACTAGACCTGTTCAGACAGGTGACCGTGTGCCTCAGAGGTCCGACCGCAAAAATTGAACCGCCGCCATATTGTCATCTTCAAATGCGCGCGCTGCAGCCCGCGCGAGGGAGAAGAGCACCGCCCACGAAGAGGTGTGGCCGCCCCAGAATCCCCACAATTCAGAGAGCGTACTGACCCAGGAAGTGGAAAGGGAGCGCGCAGATTTTTTGAAGAAAAATGGACGCTGCAGGAGGTAATGCCCCTGGTCAGGGCGACGCAGCCCAAGCGATGCCAGCCCCCGTCGCGCTGGACGCAGCAGCGCCTGGTGCCGGTGCCGCGGTCGCAGCTGCGCCGGCCGAAATCTCCCCCATAATGCCAGTTTCCTTACTGTATGTCCCAGGAGCGCAATGGCTGCCCCAATACGCCGGTAAAATAGACACGTTGACCGGGTTTAAGAAGAAGATCAACACCCTGCTAGACAAGCACGCGATGACTGGTAAGCAGAGGGCCGCTGTGGTGCTGGGACAATTGACTGGAGCAGCAGAATTGGAAGCTGAGTCCTGGACCAATGATGACCGGGGCTCTGTTGAGACCATCTTTGCCAAACTAGCAGCTGCTTTTGAACACCGCACAGAGGGAGAGCTGAGGACGGACTTCTATAACTGCCGTCAGAAGCCCCAAGATAGTATAAGAGACTATGCCCTCAGGCTGCAGGCTGCACTACGGGCTCTCAAGCTGGTGGACCCTGTCAGTGATCAGGAAGGAAACCGGATGATGAAGGAACAATTCTTGCGGGGCCTGCGCTCTCCTGAGGATGGGAAGCAGATGAAGCTGTGGTCCCTGGAACATCCTGACGTGGACTTTGCCATTCTGAAAGACAGGGCAGTGAAAGCACTCCAACCTCCTGTGGACACAGACCCCGTCGCACCAGCATGGCCTGCCAATTCCACGGCTGCAGGAGCGGAATCCTCCTCGCAGGCCCTGATAACTGCAAAAGGACTCAACACGCCAGCAGAGACCATAAATACACTATCCTCCCAGGTGCAACAGCTCACTAAGGACGTCGCACAAATCCTGAAAGCAATGCAGTTGCCCTCAGACACCAAAGTCCCTCATCGGATCCTGCTAGCTGACAGCCCAGAGGACGTCCCGTGGATGCGGAGGAGAAGAGGTCCTACAACCCGAGGCAGGAGCAGTGATCGCTATGACTCATCTGGACAACCCATCTGTCGTCGTTGCCAGGAGGCAGGTCACTATGCAAGGGCTTGCCCTTTAAACGAGCCAAACCTGGGGCCGAGGGCCAGTCCTCAGGATTAAGAAGATCAGGCCCAGGTCGCTGCCGTGATCAGTACGTGGGTGGACGTCCTGTCCTGTCCATCGTCCTGGATGGGATCCCTACCCCGGCATTATTGGACACCGGCTCTCAGGTAACTACGATCCCGTATGTCCTTTATCGTAGGTTTTGGTCGGACGACGAACTCCGACCCCCGGACCCCTCCCTCACCATCTATGCTGCCAACGGACAACCTGTAGGCCAGATTGGAGTCAAAGAGGTAACCATAAAGGTGGGAAGGCAGGAAATGAAGGGACAAGGACTGATTGTTGTGGACACTGATATTAGAGAAAGGAACCCGCAAATGATTTTAGGCACTAATGTCATAGAAAATTGCCTAGGGGAAGTGTTGTTGTTGCTTCACCAGATTGTTGAAGGTGCTGAGGGCAGGTCGCAAAGAGCCTTGCAAAAGGAGATCCGAATCATTCTGAGGAAGCAACAGGTAAAACAGACTGGCGGTGAGATTGGTAGTGTACGGGTGATGGATGCTAACCCCATTGTGATACCCCCACGGAGTGAAATGATGATGTGGTGTAGAGCAGCGGTAGGTCTCAGAGGACAAGATTACCAGGCTGTACTAGAGCCCACTCATTCAGACCACTGGCCCACGATTCTGACAGCCAGGGGGGTAGTTGATGTACACAAGGGACGAGTGCCTGTACGAGTGTTGAACTGTGGGGAGGAGGAAGCCAGACTACCAAGGTACGCTACCATAGCAAAACTGTTTACATGCTCAGATGACGCCATAACACCTGTAGGTCCCCTGACACAAGCTGACTCAACAGAGGATGAGACCTCCCAAAAGCAGTTAGAGGACTGGTGCCAGAAACTACACGTGGGGACTGACTCTACACCCGTCTACCAGAAACATGGGGTTTACAGGGTCGTGCAGGAATACGAGCAGGTCTTTAGTAAGAACCCACTAGACTTTGGTAGGATCAAAGGGGTGCAACATCACATACCCACAGGCAGTCATCCTCCCATTAAGGAAAGACATAGGCCTATTCCACCAGCCCATTACCAGCGCACGAAGGACATGCTGAAGGACATGAAGGAGGCAGGAGTCATAAGGGACAGTTGCAGCCCCTGGGCGGCTCCCCTGGTCCTGGTGAGAAAGAAGGATGGCACGATGAGGATGTGTGTGGATTACAGACGGATAAATCAGATAACACACAAGGATGCCTACCCTTTGCCAAGGATAGAGGAATCCCTCGCTGCCTTAAAAACCTCCAACTACTTTTCTACCCTAGATCTTACTAGTGGCTACTGGCAAGTATCTGTAGCAGAGGAAGATCGGGAGAAGACGGCCTTCATCACCCCAATGGGCCTCTGTGAGTTCAACAGCATGCCATTTGGACTCTGCAATGCCCCCGGGACCTTCCAGAGGCGTATGGAATGCTGCCTAGGGCACCTCAACTTTGAGACCGTCCTGCTCTACCTGGATGATGTCATCGTGTACTCCAAGACCTACGAGGACCACCTGAAACACCTGGCTGAAGTCTTTGAAGCGCTATCCCGATATGGAATGAAGCTGAAACCATCCAAGTGCCATTTACTGAAGCCAAAGGTCCAGTACCTAGGTCACGTGGTCAGTGCAGAAGGAGTAGCACCGGACCCAGAGAAGGTCACAGTCATCCAGGAATGGCCCACACCTACTACCGTTCGGGAGGTACGTCAGTTCCTTGGCTTGGTAGGCTACTACAGAAGGTTCATCAAGGGCTACACGAAAATGGCAGCGCCTTTGCAAGAGCTCCTGGTAGGCCACCCAAAGAAGAAAGGAAAGATCTCCGGCCCGCCATTTCACTGGGGAGAAGCAGAAGAACACTCCTTCAGACAAATGAAAGGGGCCTTGACGGGTGAAGAGATCCTAGCCTACCCTGACTACGGTCTGCCATTCGTACTGTACACAGATGCCAGTAATGTGGGACTGGGAGCAGTGCTTTCACAGGTGCAGGGAGGCAAAGAGCGTGTGATTGCTTACGCCAGCAGGAAGCTCAGGCCTACTGAAAGAAACCCAGAAAATTATAGCTCATTTAAGCTAGAGTTCCTGGCCATGGTATGGGCTATCACAGAGCGGTTCAAACACTACCTGGCAGCCACCAAATTCACTGTCTTCACGGACAACAACCCCCTGACCCACTTGGATACTGCTAAATTGGGTGCCATGGAGCAGCGTTGGGTAGCCCGACTGGCGAATTATGACTTTACTGTCAAGTATCGAGCTGGCCGCAAGAACGGCAACGCAGATGCTCTGTCCAGGATGCCTCACCTAGCAGACGAGGGTGAAGATGTAGATGATCTTGAAGAGATTGAGCTGCCAGCGTTCCATTGCCATGGAGCAAAACAGTGTCGGCAGTTGCGTGCCAACCGCCAAGAGGTGACCCTGAACCCACTACCTCACTACAATTGGAAGGAGACCCAGGAAAATGATCCAGCGGTAGGCTTGGTAAAGAAACTGATCAACCAGCCTGGCGCCAGCCTTGACAAAGGAGCCCCACCTGAGGCACAGTACCTATGGAAGGAGAGGGGTCGATTATTCATCTATCAAGACAAACTTTACAGGAGCATCATTGACCCGAGGACGCATGAGAAGGTGTGGCAAGTGATTGTACCACAGAAGGATACGAGGATGGTGCTAGAAGCCTATCACAATGGTGCAGGCCACTTTGGTTGGAAGAAACTGGAGGCCCTACTTAAAGTAAGATTCTACTGGGTGGGCATGAGATCTGCCCTAGAGAAGTGGTGTCGAAACTGCGGGCCCTGCAATCTTAGAAGAAAAGACCAGCCCAGCCAGAGAGCACCACTCCAGCCAATCCAAACTAAACGGCCCCTGGAGATCGTGGCCCTGGACCATGTAAAGTTGGCACCCAGCAGACAAGGCTACAACTACGCTCTCACTATGGTTGACCACTACTCCAGATTCCTGGTGGTAGTACCAGTCAAGGACTTGACCGGTCAGACTGCAGCCAAAGCGTTCCAGACACATTTCTGTCGACCACATGGCTATCCAGACCAAGTGCTCACTGACCAAGGACCAGCCTTTGAAGTTGAAGTGTTTAAGGAGTTTTGTAACCTTTACGGCTGCAAGAAGATCCGTACCACACCTTACCATCCTCAGACCAATGGCATGTGTGAGAAAATGAACCACATCATTCTCGACCTTCTGAAGACTCTCCCATTAGAAGAACGAAGTCGGTGGCCGGAAAAACTGCCCGATCTAGTGGACATGTATAACAACATCCCTGTGAGTTCCACGAACTGCACACCGGCATACCTGATGAGGGCCAGACCAGGGAGATTGCCAGTAGACCTGGAAATGGGAGTTGAGACCCCTGAAGACCATCTACAAGGTGCTGATTGGGATTCCAACCGCCAAGCCCAATACAAGAAAGTACAAGAGTGTGTGGAGCGAAGTCTGACTCAGCAGCGTGAGAAACATGAAAAGGCCTACAATCGAAAAGCACCTGCTGTTCCTTTGATGCCAGGAGATATAGTTCTCAAGAGAAAGAGAAGACATCATAAACTTGACAATCACTGGGAAGAAGAACCCTATACTGTGTTACCATCGACGCTTAGCAATGAAAAGACATGCCGTATCAGCAAGGATGGAGGAAAAACAACAGCTGTCGTTTCTAGAGATCGCTTAAAGAAATGTCCTGAACAACTAAGAACCCCTGAAGAAAGTCCCAACCATTTGCCAGTTCAAGAACCAAAAGAAAAGATGATCCATACTGTACTTGGAGATTTTCCAGCAAGTTGGCCTCAATACAATGGAGCAGTAGTTATTCCGGTTATTACATTCCCTCAATCTGGAGAAGTAAGAGACCCAGAAGAACCTGTTCAGAACCTGGAAGAGCCAAATGTAGCTGAAGCAGAAGACCACGCACTGGTATCAATACCTAGTACACCTATTATTCACATTGAGACACATACATCGGGTGGGAGGATACAACCTCAGACAGGTGACAGTTTAGTACTGCGTAGGTCAACCCGCAGCAACTTTGGTCAGCTCCCATTACGCTATAGAGAAAGTACAGTTTAGTTCAAAGTGACGGTATGAAATGTAATGTTTAACCTGTTTACAGTTAAGTAACGTTTAAGTGAAATGTGCCCACAAGGACTATTGTGAGACCTCTTTAAAATGTTTTCTTTGCACTAGTTCACGTGCACTTTAAAAAAAAAAAAATGGACCACCGGTTATGAACTGGCTTTAACCACAAACTTTTGCATTGTAAAAAGTTGCCTCCTTGGTATCAACCACAGAGTCTGCCTGTTAGGGGGCATGGCTCTGCACCAACAAGGGGGCACGCCTGTTTATGGGGCCTGCCCTCCAACACTCGGAAGCGGGTACGCCTGTTTATGGGGCCTACCTTACACCACTCTCCTCAGGAGAGGAAGATTGGAGGAAAGGTCTGGGGAATGTGATGGCCCAGCCCTGGTCACCAAAAGGACCGGCGACCTACCTCCTGGAGGTTTTTGGGTGGGGTTCGGACATGTGGGTGGTTGGTGGTGGAATGGTACCTGGTATGTTTAAATGTAAATAATTGCCTCTGTGTGGGAAAAGTTTGTATTTACCTTTTTTCTTTTCTCTTGTCTTTGCAGCCCGAGGTCGTGCTGATGACAACTAAGGGGGAATGTGGCACCACTGACCTGGTCAGGCACCACAGAGTATTGCACCCATGCGGGGACAATGCCTCCAGGTAATCTCCAAAGGCCAGGATGAGGTGCACACACAAACACATAGTGACCAGGTCTCCCACATCACTAGAGGGGACCCTTGGGTAGCCAGTAGGGGTTAACTTTCAATTCCCAGCAAGGGGTGTGCTCCGAGGCTGGTTGCTAGGAAGCAGGGCAGAGAGGAAGTGAGGGAAGTCGGGAGCTGGAGGTTGAGGTGTGTGGAAGGGAGCAGAGGGGCTCTCGTGTAAGACAGGTCCTGAGGAGTGCAGTAGCTGAAAGCGGGGGAGAAAGGGCACCGTGGGTCGGCCTGAAAGAGATCCAGAGAGAGGGGTGGCTGAGTACGGAGATCCTGGTATCCGAGCACGCAAGGGGAAACAGATCCCCAGTACGGGCAGCAAATCATCCAGAGCTGCTTAACCTACAGGTGGGGGGGTACTTCATGCCCTCACCACGACTACACAGAGCTCGAGCCAAGCAGCAATCACCAGGCCCATAAGGGGACAGGGCCAGAAGCCATCCCACCAAAGCCACGCTGCCGGCAGACGGGCCAGAGAGAGGGGAGCAGGGTAGTAACAGCTTCCCTGGAGGAGTCCTACCACGCTTCAGGCAAGGGATCCTCCCAAACAGAAAGAGTGCAAGGAGGGCGAGTGGACAGCTACCCTCAGAACGGCCTCCTGGAATTCCTGGTTCCACCTGGTTATCACAGTGTCGCCCGGGCATCTCACCGTGACCTCTAAACAGTGAGTAAACACGTTAAAAGACTACTTGGACTGTGTTTGAGTCATTCTGCGACCTGTGGTCCCACACACATACACAGGGGCCTGGGGCTTGCTTCACTCTCAGGAGGCTATTATACTGACTGCACCCACCATCAGCCCCAGGCATCCCTTAACCTGCAGTGGTGGTCCTCACTGACCGCAATTCTGAGAGTGGCGTCACGGCAAATCCCAAAACGAAGGTTCCCTACCTGTGACCCGACCGTTCCATCCCGTGGAGTCCCTAAGGGTAGTACCCTGCTGCACCGCACCTGAAGGGCTCCACAGATCGAGAGGATGATACCTCAGAAAAAGTGAAGACTGAGTGTGAAGCTTCCTGGTGGAGACCCTGGGGCCCGGCTAGGCCCAGATGACACCACTGCAGTAAAGTAAAGAACGGATTCCAGGGCCACTGAAAGGCTTTCAAGCTCGTGGCCTGTTCCAATAGAACAATGGGTGGAGGGATCAGGCTGCATCCAGGGACGGTCCCTAGAAACCAAGGAAAGAAAGACATTTCCAAAGTAAACACCGAAGGCCCAAGGTGGTTGCAAGCGCCCAGGGCCACATCCCACCGTAGATCCCCTGGGAAGAGGGCAAGATCCATTTAGGCAAGCCTTCTTGACCAGAACCTATGGTGGAGACCGAGACAGGTTTATCCAGAGAGGTCAAGGCTTGAAGACAGCCGAGGGAAGAGACACAACAAAAGGGTGCACCGGCATTTACTCCCAGAGCTACCAGGGATCGGTGGAGGTCCCTGAAAGGAGATTCCAGCACACCGGTGGGTGACCAGTGCGCTGCAGCCATGAACCAGTGAGTAAAACCTTGAAACTGCATCCCCTGGTGTTGCCTCTTTTATTTCACCTGCACTGCACCCTTTCCAAGCACCATAGACTTTAATAAGCACCAACGGTTGCCCCGGGGTACCGCTCCACCTGTGGGGAGCAGAACCATCCCAGCTGCTAATCCATCAGCCCCGGAGGTCCCATCCAGCAGCGGCGGCTCCATAGCCGCAATCCACAGGTGGCGTCACGAATATTCTACAAACTTTATTATTAATAACCATCCCCACCACTGCCATACTAGTTGACCTCGCAAGGGTCACGGAGTCGGGCCCCGCCACCACTGACCACCCCCGGACTAGTCCGGCCCGGCACCGGGTGTCCCAAAGCCCTGGGGTGGGCGAGTCACTTGCTCCTACCCCTTTGCGCCCGATTCTGGTCCCCATAGACTTTATATGGGAGCAGTATCTGCTCAAATACCGGCCCTCCCAAAATGCAGGGACAAAACGCAAAAAGAGTTGACATGCTGAGTTTTTGTGGTCCCCACAAAAACGCAGCTAAAAAAAACTGCACTGTGCAGACCGGGAAAATAAACACTCATAGACTTGCAAAGTCATGCAGTTTTTTGACCAAAAATGCACCCGAAAAACACGCAAAAACTCCACAAAAATCGCAGCGTGCGCACATAGCCTTATACTTTATTTTTCTGTTTCAAGGAAAGAATTGTGACCCCGGCAAATCATTTCTTACTGAAATTCCAGATTGTCCAGCAACGTTGTCCTACAGAACTATAATACAAAGTATGTACTACATTTTTATTACAAAGCTCGTTTACATACTTTACACATACGTGATCTCATATGGAATGCTAAATGATCTTTATTCCTCACAGGCGCCTATGGCTTTCGACCATAGAGGTACACGATAAAGTGGGCAGTGGTGGTAACCAAGATCTGGCACTAACTGACAGCTGGCTGTATACTGATGCACTGTTGAGCCGGCTGTTAGTGCCAGGGTGCGGTTACAGCCACTACTCGCTGTAGACTGAGCTGTGATTAAAGCCACGTCTTTATAACTGAAAGCTGGCGGCTGCTGGCAAAGAAAAAAGTTAATTTCCTCAGAGTAGCTGGGCTTTCATAGCAGTGGTTAGGTTTTTAACCTGCAGATTAACCCTATATCTGCAGGTTAATAGCGTTTTGAGGACATGTCGGCATCTTTTTGATGTTACCATATGTTGCATGTAAAATTAGGGCTTGTTCAGTTTAAGAACTCTGAATTTTCTGTACTGATAAGATGAGACTTAGTCAAATCTCATTCATATGCTGTGTGAACAAAAAAAGAACAACGTATCAAGATATAAAATTATTTAGCTAGCATGTTAAACGCCAAAAGAAAAAAAACCACACTAGAATTGCAGCTTTTTGGTAATCCACTTTCCTCCAAAAATACCCTTTTACGTCAGTTACTGTCCCCCAGGTGATTACTTATACTTCTATTCTTTGCATCCACTACTGATTTTTGGCTTCAGGATACTGATGGAAAATACTGAACAAATTTACAATGTGTGAATGAGGCTTAAAGAGACCCCGTGATCAGGATTTATTCCCCAAACTAATGGCATGTATGTAAAGGCACTTTAATGCTGACTAAATCCTTACCTTTCTTGTAGAAATCTATTTTGATGTTTTAAAGAAATCCATAGATTAAATTGTATGCTAATGAGCTGCAACTGCAGTGGGCGGGTCCTGTACTTTAAATTCTCCTGCCTCTCTCCCTTTTCCCCGCCCACTGCCTGCCTCCTGTGTCTGACTGACAGGTCACTGAAGCTGGAGTGACCAGAAGGCAGTGGACAGGGAATAAGGAGACAGGCAGGAGAGCTGTAAGTGCAGGACCCACCCACTGCACTTACAGCTCATTAGCAAACAATTTCATGTTGGATTTCTCTAAAACATCCAAATAGATTTCTACAAGAAAAATAAGGATTTACTTCTCATTAAAGCTCCTTTACTTGCATGTCATTAGTTTGGGATATGACATCCTGAGAACAGATTCTCTTTAAAGGGTAATTCATTCATAAGTAAAACTGAAATATCTATCATTTGCTTTTTTTTTGTTTCCTATAGAAATTCAAACTTTTTGTTCTCAGAGGCAATGACGAATCGTATCTCTGATTTAAGAATGGTAGTTTGTTTTTTTTTCCCAAGAGGTCTTTACTATTCCAGTTCCTATATCTGTAGTAGGAGCCTCATTGATTCACAGCACCCGTCTGTTATTAATACCAGAGTTGCTTCTTCATGGGAAGTTGTCATTTTCTTGGCATTCACATATTGCGTGTGTGGCTCCCTGGACTAGCCAGGTCGTCACAGGTACTACAACATACACCCCCACCCTGAGACAGGCACATCAGCCAGACACAAAATCCTTGTTGCCTCCCTCCAGGGGCTGATGTCCACACCAGGTGGGGTGGAGCCAGGCGGTTGGCCCCACCCACTGAGGAGTTGACAGTCCTGGAGACGGGAAAAGGAAGCAGATAGTGTTGAGCAGTGAAAGTGAGAGGAGCTACTGCTGGTGTCCGGGTGTGTGGCCCGGGCACTAAGAGCAAGGTTGGCAGACGGTGCTGGCCATCTGCAGGAGAGGCGAATCAACGCGGAACCGTAGGACCGGGGACGGGCAGTGGCCCGCCGGTACCGAACCGGGGAGCGAAGTGAAGCCAGCACATATAGGCAGGGCCTACGGACACCGACCAGGCTTGGAGTCGCCATTAGAGGTCAAATACGTCAGTGACCGGAACCCCAGGGGTTTCCTAACAGCCAAAACCCGATTGAAGGCAACCGTCCGACCAGCAAAAGGAAATACAGCTACCGCCACAGCTAGAGTTCCAAGGGCCAGAGCCTGCGGGCAAAAGGGCTCCTCCGGCGCATATATGCGCTGGGAAGCGGGATACCGGTGGGAATCCATCGGGACCGAACATACACAAAGGTGCAGGGAAAGGCAGCCACCACCACCCGTCCGGGAGAAGCTACAGCAGCCGGCTGCGGGACCCGTCCATCCAGCCGTTTGGTTTACCAGTGACTTTGCATACATTTGTGGCTGAGTGAGTACTATCGTGCCGTCCGGCACCGCGCTGCGCTGTCCCCTGCGACCCTGCACCTCGCCAACCTTGCCTCCTCGTCACCTTACCGGGCCCCGGGACAACCAACCCCTACCCACGGAGGGGAAAACAACATCCCAGCTGCTTCCTGCCATCGCTCCCGGGATCCCCGTCACCAGCAGCGGTGGTGCCCCAACCTCACCACAACCCGTGGGTGGCGTCACGGACTAAATCACCAAACCACCCCTTTCACTCACGGGCGAGGAGCGCCGCTCGAGTCCCCGGATCCGGCCCACCACTCGAGCCACCGTGTAGCCATCGCAGCAGCGCCGGACCCGAGCGTTAGCGAGCGCGGCGGCGTCCTTCCCCGCCCGCGACACGTGGACTATTCAAATAAGAATCTGATATTGAAAGAAAAGCAAATTTCTCATTGAGCAAATAGGATAAGAAATCTGCTGCATTACACATGACGGGTGGACTCAAAATACTGCAATGATTCCAAGATCCAGACAGAGGAACCTGTAATGGATCAGCTCAGATTTGGTCATTATATCTACAATGAATGATGAGCTGAGATTTTGTATTATCTTTTTCTGCCAATGTGTGAAGTAGAGGTTAATATCTAGGGTCTGATATCCAGTAAGTGTGAACAAAGCTCAATTTACACTTTACAACTTTATTGAGGCTGTCAAATTTTCATAAGCTAATAGCCCAGGGTCCGGATCTGCTTAAAAACATAGCAAGTAGTTGTAAAACATATCTACTGAAGCCCCTGACACTAAAGTACCGCCTCTCCACTGGTTTTGGTTACAGGGCTGTAATGGTAATGTGATGTCATGCCAACAACACATGACCGCTGCAAACAGTCACTGGGTTCAATGGTCAAAGTTAAACAGCAAAAGAGCACTGTGAGTGGCTGCAGGGATCATGTGCTGTAGACCACCACAGCCGTGTCAATGAAGAACTTCTGAGAATAGCCGAGAGCTGTTCCTAGGTGGAGACTTCAGTAGGGAAGTACTACTTGTTCTGTTCTTTCACCACAGATCCAGCCTATGGGCCATTTTATATGGAATCAGCCAACGCCATTAATAACCCCTTAATGGAGATAATGAGAATCTGATAACTTTCAGTGTTAGGAAAAGGAAATGGTTTGAAGCTCTGAACCTCTAAAAAATACATTAAATTAATCTACTTAGATAATGATACATGCAATATATGCATTTAGTGGCCTAAGCCTTAAAGGGAACCAAACATCAGGATTTTCATGTATGAGGTGCAGCCAGTGCAGTACTGGCACTATTAGGCACAGTGTGTACATACCATCAGGGTGCAGCTCGAGTGTTTAGTCAGTGAAATCTAACTTTATGAAGTTTGAAAATTCGTGCAGTTTTTGATTGACGTGTGCACCTCTCTCCTAATGTCCGGGCGTGTTATGGACGTTTATCCCCGCCCCCTGTTCCTCCCTCTCACTGGCCGTATGTAAATTTCTCTCTTCAGAAACATGGCGCCGGAGTTGGCACCTGCACATAGCGCTTATCTCCAGCGCCATGTTTCTGAAGCCCGCTGTACAAAGTATTTTGCAGGAGAGGGCGGCGCATGCGCCCTCGCTTCTTCAGATCCTGTTGTGACCAGTAGAGCAGTATTACCGGCAGGTAATCGCGTCCTCTCATCAGCTGTTCTACAGTCCAGTTGTGACCACGCGAGCTCCTGCGGCCTTCTCCTGCAAAATACTAAGTACAGCGGGCTTCAGAAACATGGCGCCGGAGATAAGCGCTATGCGCAGGTGCCAACCCTGGCGCCATGTTTCTGAAGAGAGAAATTTACATACGGCCAGTGAGAGGGAGGAACATGGGGCGGGGGGGGAAGCGGGCATAAACGTCCATAACACGCCTGGACATTAGGAGAGAGGTGCACACGTCAATCAAAAAGTGCACGAATTTTCAAACTTTAGAAAGTTGGATTCACTGACTAAACACCCGAGCTGCACCCTAATGGTATGTACATACTGTGCCTGATAGTGCCAGTACTGCACTGGCTGCAGCTTATACACGAAAAATCTGTCACCGCAGAAAATTCTATTTACCTGCATATGTAGACTTAATCTTAAGGTTATAGAACACAAGAGAATAAGCAGTTTTTTTAAGGTGCAAATATAAAAAAACATTTTATTAACATAGAAAAATTAAAAGGCAAAGATTGCTTAAAAATTACTGCAATACGTAAATATATACAGAGCCTTGAAAAAGTATTTGGCCCCCTTTAATTTGTCAACCTTTTCCCACATTTCAGGTTTCAAACATAAAGATAAAAAAATGTAAATTAATGGTGAAGAATCAACAACAAGTGGGACACAATTGTGAAGGTGAACGAAATGTTTTGCTTATTTTAAACATTTTTAAAAAATAAAAAAATTAAAAGTGGGGCATGCAATATTATTCGTCCTCTTTACTTTCAGTGCAGCAAAATCACTCCAGAAGTTAATTGAGGATCTCTGAATGATGCAATCTTGTCCTAAATGACTGATGATGATAAATATGATCCACCTTTGTGTAATCAAGTCGTATAAATGCACCTGCTCTGCGTAGACTGCACAAATCTGGACTTTATGGAAGAGTGGCAAGAAGAAAGCCATTTTTCAAAGATATCCAAAAAAACTGTTGTTTACAGTTTGCCACAAGCCAACTGGGAGACACACCAAACGTGTGGAAGAAGGTGCTCTGGTCAGATGAAACCAAAATCAAACTTTTTGGGAACAATGCCAAACAATATGTTTGGCGTAAAAGCAACACAGCTCATCACCCTGAACACACCATACCCACTGTCAAACATGGTGGGGGTAGCATCATGGTTTGGGCTTGCTTTTCTTCAGCAGGGATAGGGAAGATGGTTAAAATTGATGGGAAGATGGATGGAGCGAAATACAGGACCATTCTTGAAAAAGCTGTTGGAGTTTGCAAAAGACCTGAAACTGGGATGATCCCAAACATAAAGCAAAATCTACAAAGGAATGGTTCACAAATAAACGTATCCAGGTGTTAGAATGGCCAAGTCAAAGCCCAGACCTGAATCCAATCGAGAATCTGTGGAAAGAGCTGAAAACTGCTGTTCACAAACGCTCTCCATCCAACCTGACTCAGCTCCAGCTGTTTACAAAGGAAGAATGGGCAAGAATTTCAGTCTCTAATGTGCAAAACTGATAGACACATACCCCAAGTGACTTGCAGCTGTAATCATAGCAAAAGAAGGGCGCTACAAAGTATTAACTTTAAGGGGGCGAATAATATTGCACGCCCCACTTTTCAGTTTTTTATTTTTTAAATATGTTTAAAATAAACAATAAATTTCATTCAACTTCACAATTGTGTCCCACTTGTTGTTGATTCTTCACCATTAATTTAAAATGTTTATCTTTATGTTTGAAGCCTGAAATGTGGCTAAACGTTGACAAATTCAAGGGGGCCAAATACGTTCGCAGGGCACTGAATATAGTAAATATACACAATATATGATTATATCATTACACAGCATTACTGAAAAGAAGAACAATTGCATAGAGGACAACTTTCAAAAGTGCAGTGGGTGAGATTTAACCAGCGCTGTAAATACACCGCCTCCTACCTGTTCACAATCATCCCTCCCTGAGGTCAAAAAAGCAGCCATGGCTATAGTATATAACTCAACGAAAAAGGGGGAAAGCGGTGAGGCATATTACCGGTCAGGATGTCAGCGTTGAGAAAAGCAAGTCGGTGGGAGAGACTCCCGAGGAGAACTCAACATACGTTTCACAGTATTTACAATGGCATAATCATGGGTGGATGAATGGTGATGTCCTGGCAGGACCTTTTTATGGGCGTATACGCGGTCACATGACCGCCGTCTCAATCAATGAATTGGGCTTATGTGGCACATGCGCGGCCACGTCACCCATCACACATGCCCACCGCCGGCGTCAGGTCCCACGTGTGTGTCGGTAACCTGGGTGTCACGCTGTACTCTAAGATGTACAATAGCAGTACAGCGCAGTAATGTGGGACTGAGAGGATTCTTGAAACTATCTGAGAAGGTAGTTAGCTGGTAAACGACTAGGGGGCGTAAAAGTGGAGGAAACGTATGAGCAGGGAATTCCCTAGCAGAGGTAATACTAGTCAAGCCCACCAGATGGCAGTAGAATCGTCAGAAAGCCGTGTCACAACATGAGGTCTTGGAAGTACACAAGGGCATAGTCTAAATGTAGTCAGAGGGAAGCAAATAGTCAGTAGCCAGGAAATCAGAGCCTAGAAGCGAGGGGGAGTGGGAAGACAAGACAGAATAAAGGTAAACAGATAAGGAACGAACAGGGAGACAGCGGGAGAGACACTGATGGAAACAGACAACAGAGGAGGTTAACAGGTCAGGTGAACACGGAGGTCAGGAGGGGGCAGGACAGACAACAGGTCACTCAAGAGCAGAACACAGCAGAGCCAGAAATATCACTGGTGAAGTCCAAGAGAAACAGTGCCCTAATAAAGCAGCCTGACCTCCAGAACGAGGCAGGAAGGATTAACCCCTAACGTGACCTGCATCAGAAGTGAAACTAAAAAAAAGGCTCAGCTGCAGCTGAGCCAGGAGTCAATCATGACACTGGGTTACCAAGACACACAACAATGGACGTAGAAGACGCCGCAGTGGTGGTGGGGAGGAGACAACACAGACGGGCATGCGCACGTCCAATACACGGAAAACCATGGAGTCACAGGAATAAAGGTTAAGTCTCACTTACGCTAAGTCATCATAAATAGAAGAATATGCATAAATATAGCATGACACAGTACAAACATGTATAATACAATATGCAATGCACACAAAAAATGATTCTTGATGTTTAGAAGACATCCATGTAGGCGATCCAAGTCCACAGATATTAATTGGTCAAGACATGATCAGAGTCGTGAGTTCCATATTCATAAACATGAAAGGCACTGCCAGGTTTAAATATACACAATTACTGAAAGGATAAAATTAAAAAAGATATTTAAAAGCAAAACACAGGCAAAACCTCCCATATATACAGTTAGGTCCAGAAATATTTGGACAGTGACACAAGTTTTGTTATTTTAGCTGTTTACAAAAACATGTTCAGAAATACAATTATATATATAATATGGGCTGAAAGTGCACACTCCCAGCTGCAATATGAGAGTTTTCACATCCAAATCGGAGAAAGGGTTTAGGAATCATAGCTCTGTAATGCATAGCCTCCTCTTTTTCAAGGGACCAAAAGTAATTGGACAAGGGACTCTAAGGGTTGCAATTAACTCTGAAGGCGTCTCCCTCGTTAACCTGTAATCAATGAAGTAGTTAAAAGGTCTGGGGTTGATTACAGGTGTGTGGTTTTGCATTTGGAAGCTGTTGCTGTGACCAGACAACATGCGGTCTAAGGAACTCTCAATTGAGGTGAAGCAGAACATCCTGAGGCTGAAAAAAAAGAAAAAATCCATCAGAGAGATAGCAGACATGCTTGGAGTAGCAAAATCAACAGTCGGGTACATTCTGAGAAAAAAGGAATTGACTGGTGAGCTTGGGAACTCAAAAAGGCCTGGGCGTCCACGGATGACAACAGTGGTGGATGATCGCCGCATACTTTCTTTGGTGAAGAAGAACCCGTTCACAACATCAACTGAAGTCCAGAACACTCTCAGTGAAGTAGGTGTATCTGTCTCTAAGTCAACAGTAAAGAGAAGACTCCATGAAAGTAAATACAAAGGGTTCACATCTAGATGCAAACCATTCATCAATTCCAAAAATAGACAGGCCAGAGTTAAATTTGCTGAAAAACACCTCATGAAGCCAGCTCAGTTCTGGAAAAGTATTCTATGGACAGATGAGACAAAGATCAACCTGTACCAGAATGATGGGAAGAAAAAAGTTTGGAGAAGAAAGGGAACGGCACATGATCCAAGGCACACCACATCCTCTGTAAAACATGGTGGAGGCAACGTGATGGCATGGGCATGCATGGCTTTCAATGGCACTGGGTCACTTGTGTTTATTGATGACATAACAGCAGACAAGAGTAGCCGGATGAATTCTGAAGTGTACCGGGATATACTTTCAGCCCAGATTCAGCCAAATGCCGCAAAGTTGATCGGACGGCGCTTCATAGTACAGATGAACAATGACCCCAAGCATACAGCCAAAGCTACCCAGGAGTTCATGAGTGCAAAAAAGTGGAACATTATGCAATGGCCAAGTCAATCACCAGATCTTAACCCAATTGAGCATGCATTTCACTTGCTCAAATCCAGACTTAAGACGGAAAGACCCACAAACAAGCAAGACCTGAAGGCTGCGGCTGTAAAGGCCTGGCAAAGCATTAAGAAGGAGGAAACCCAGCGTTTGGTGATGTCCATGGGTTCCAGACTTAAGGCAGTGATTGCCTCCAAAGGATTCGCAACAAAATATTGAAAATAAAAATATTTTGTTTGGGTTTGATTTATTTGTCCAATTACTTTTGACCTCCTAAAATGTGGAGTGTTTGTAAAGAAATGTGTACAATTCCTACAATTTCTATCAGATATTTTTGTTCAAACCTTCAAATTAAACGTTACAATCTGCACTTGAATTCTGTTGTAGAGGTTTCATTTCAAATCCAATGTGGTGGCATGCAGAGCCCAACTCGCGAACATTGTGTCACTGTCCAAATATTTCTGGACCTAACTGTATATTATATATATATATATATATATATATATATATATATATATATATATATATATATATATATAAAGCTCAGTGTATCTATGTGTGTATGTATGTATGTGTGTGTATGTATGTATGTCCGCTTAAGGAATCCGCACCGTCGCATTTACAATCACGAAATTTTGCACAGACACCCCATGTGACTCAGGGAACGTCATAGACTATGTTTTGTATATAGGAGTAAGACCTGGCTCAACTATGAGAAGAGAGGGTGCCAGGAAGCAAGATAACAGTACAAAATTTTGTGGGATAGTTTCGGCACACCAAAAAAGAAAAGGGAACATTTCTGTAATCAGCAACTCTCGTTATTTATTAATAAGGTATATGCAAAAGAAAAAAAAAGTCCAACGTGTCCAACCTTCAGGGGTCTTTCTCAAGGATAATAGGTCCATACAAAAAGAATAGAACAAAACAATGTGATCTGTTACAATAAATGATGACATAGTATATATATAAAAAACAAAGGTTTTTCTTTAAAGCCACAAATACATTAGAGTTGACTAACAATGCATCTAGGAGCAATACAGAACAAAAATTATTCATATCCGCCATGAGATATTAATAATGATCTGGGAAAACATAAAAAAGAGTAAGTATTGAACCAGAAAAATTGCACAAGACATACCTATAAGGTACGTGTACAATTGTATTCTCCACAGGAGATTAATGTTAAGCCTTGATTTGTATACCTAAAGCTGGGTTCACACTAAACGACAGCGACAACGACGTCGCTGTTACGTCACCATTTTCGGTGACGTAACAGCGACCTTGTAAGTCGCTGTTATGATCGCTGCTTAGCTGTCAAACACAGCAGAAGCAGCGATCATAACGTCGCTGTGCTACATGTGCAGAGAGCAGGGAGCCGCGCTTAGCGCTGGCTCCTTGCTCTCCTAGGTACAGTACACATCGGGTTAATTAACCCGATGTGTGCTGCAGCTACATGTCACAGTGCAGAGAGCAGGGAGCCGCGCGCACTGCTTAGCGCTGGCTCCTTGCTCTCTTTGCTACAGTATACATCGGGTTAATTACCCGATGCATACTGCAGCCACATGTCACAGTGCAGGAGCCGGCGCTGGCAGCAAGAGCGGAGGCTGGTAACCAGCGTAAACATCGGGTAACCAGGGAAAGGACTTCCCTTGGTTACCCGATGTTTACGCTGGTTACAGCTTACCGCAGCTGCCAGTGCCGGCTCCTGATCGCTTCATTTCGTCGCTCTCTCGCTGTCACACACAGCGATGTGTGTGTCACAGCGGGAGAGTGACGACGAAAAAATGAAGCTGGACATTCAGCAACGACCGGCGACCTCACAGCAGGGGCCAGGTCGTTGCTGGATGTCACACACAGCGACAGCGACGGGACGTCGCTGCAACGTCACAGAAAATGGTGACGTAGCAGCGACGTCGTTGTCGTTGTCGCTGTGTGTGACACCAGCTTAAGATAGGTGAATGACAGAAGGATTAAAGAAGGAAGAAAATCCTCGTTAGTGTAGGGGGGTGTATAAGGCCTACCTTAAGAATAGATAAAGGAAAGGTTCAATGTATAACTGGACGAAGTCCGAAGTAACCTAATGGCCTGTGAACCATCTATAAATGTACATACATCAATATATATTAAGAAATGAAAGAAGGCGATAACGGTAAGTACGACACTTGTCACAGAAAAAGGAAGAAAGTATTACCTAAAACCAGATGGAGGAGTGTGACTCATAAAGAGGTGGATGCATAAAGGTGGTCACTCGGTCTGGAATCGTATATATGTAGTCAGTAATTATACAGAGTGTAAAAGGGATAATAAAAACACAACCTAACTATTATTGTGCAAATGGTGTAAAAAACCTTTGTCTCTTTACTAACACAAATGCACAAATATACTGTATATATTCCCAAGGGTAATCAACAATTTTTCTGTTCCTATTACCTTAGTCTGCTTTGCCCTATATACCTGGTGCATCCCAAAGAAGCATGTACTCAGAGTCACTTTGTTGTAATAATAAAATATAACAAGTTTATTATTAACTAACAAGACTACACTTAATACACTATATAATTCTAGCACATGTAATCACTATGAAAAGCATATACTAATATATACACATACAATACAATAAAACACCAGTAAATACTTTACTATAAAATCCACAGTTACATACCACCCACTATGGCACTCACACAGTTACAGCCCACCCAACAATATGATACTATCTATCCCAGTGATGGCGAACCTATGGCACGCATGCCAGACTGGGCACGCAGAGCCCTTTTTGCTGGCACGTGCACTGTCGCCACACTGAGCCACTTTGCACTGTCGGCGTGATCACGCCGACAGTTCAAAGTGGTGTATAGCAGAGGAGACATTTCTCCTCCCTGTAACATGCCTCCTCTTCTGGGCCGCAGGCCTGTTGCCTAAGAGACGGAGGAGCGTCAGTAGGCGGCGCCGGCGTCTTGTGGCCGCGTGGGAACTGAACTGACTGAGGACCCAGCGGCGCGCAGCGGTGGAACGAGTGCTGGAAGGTGAGTTGTTTTTTTATTTCTAAGCTGTGTGCGGCTGTGCCGAGGTGTGGGGGGACAGTGCCAGCATGGAGAGCACGGCCCGGGGCAAACAGAGCACGGGGCAAAGAGAGCATGGGGCAAACAGAGCACGGGGCAAACAGAGCACGGGGCAAACAGAGCACGGGGCAAACAGAGCACGGGGCAAACAAACAGAGCACGGGGCAAACAGAGCATGGGGCAAACAGAGCATGGGGCAAACAGAGCACGGGGCAAACAAACAGAGCATGGGGCAAACAGACAGAGCACGGGCAAACAGACCACAGGGCAGACATGGAGAGCACGGGGCAAACATGGCTGCAAGGATGGAGGAAACGTGCAAAGATGGAGAGAAACGTGCAAAGATGGGGGAAACGTGCAAAGATAGAGAGAAACGTGCAAAGATGGAGAGAAACATGGCTGCAAGGATGGGGGAAACATGACTGCAAGGATGGGGGAAACATGCAAGGATAGGGGGAAACATGCAAGGATGGGGGGAAACATGGCTGCAAGGATGGGGGGAAACATGCCAGGATGGGGTACATTTACGAGGATGGGGGATACATTTACCAGGATGGGGGATACATTTACCAGGATGGGGGATACATTTACCAGGATGGGGGGGAAATGAAAGGATGGGGGGAATCATGCAAGGATGGGGGTACATGAACATGCCAGGATGAGGAAAAATTCCAGGATGGAGAACATTGTGCAGGAAGGGTGACGTTTATCAGGAAAGGGGACATTTACCAGGATAAGGGAACATGCCTGAATGGGGTACATTTACCAGGATGGGGTCATTTAACAGCATGGGGGAACATGCCAGGATGGGATACATTTACAATGATGGGGTACATTTACCAGGATGGGTTACATTTACCAGAATGGAGGACATTTACCAGGAATGGGGTACATTTACGAGGATGGGGAATATGCTGGGATGGGGTACATTTACCAGGATGGAGGACATTTACCAGGATGAGGTATATTTATCTGGATGGGGCCATGATGGGGACAAATATACCAGAATGTAAGAAATATAAGTAAGGATGGGGGACATGTGTCACAGGCGGCGGGGCGCTGTGCTCACTAACGCTTGGGTCCGGCGCTGCTGCTGCTCGGTGGCTCGAGCGGTGGGCCGAATCCGGGGACTCGAGCAGCGCTCCTCGCCCGTGAGTGAAAAGGGGGTGGTTTGTTTGGGGATTTAATCCGTGACGCAACCCTCGGGTTGTGGTGAAGATGGGCACCACCGCTGCTGGTGACGGGGATCCCGGGAGCGATGGTAGGGAGCAGCTGGGATGTTGTTCTCCCCCTCCGTGGGTAGGGGTTGGTGGTCCCGGTGGTGTGACGGGGAGGCAGGGACAGCGCGGCACGGTGCCAGATGGCACTGGTGTACTCACTCAGCAACAGATGCACAAAGTCTCCGGTAAACCAAACGGCTGGGTCCCACAGCCGGCTGCAGTGTCTCTCCCCGGACAGGTGATGGTGGCTGTCTTTCCCTGCACCTTTGTGTCTTGTGTTGACTACGAAGGGTTCCCAATGGTAGTCCGCTCCCCGGTGTATGGATGCCGGAGGAGCCCGTTTGTCTGGGTCTCTAGCCTGTGGCGGTGGCTGTATACCCTCACGGTGCAGACGGTTGCCTTCTGATGGGACTTGGGTAGTTAGGAAACCCCTGGGGTTCCTGTCACCCTCGGATTTGACTATTGTCGACGGCTCCAAGCCTGGTCGGGGTCCGATGGCCCTGCCTGTGTGCTTAACTTTACTCCGCTCCCCGGTTCGGTACCGGTGGGCCACTGCCCGACCCCGGTCCTACGGTTCTGCGTTGATCCACCACTCCTGCAGATGGCCACGACTGTCTGCCAACCTTGCTGTCAGTGCCTGGGCTCCGACCCAGACACCAGCAGTTCGTGACCTCTCACTTTTACCTCCTAAACTCATCTCTCCTCATTCCTCCACTCCTAAACTGAACTAACTGCTTTTCCCACCTCCAGGGCTGTGAACTCCTCGGTGGGTGGGGCCAACCGCCTGGCTCTGCCCCACCTGGTGTGGACATCAGACCCTGGAGGGAGGCAACAAGGATTTTGTGTCTGACTAATGTAACTGTCTGGGGGTGGGGGTGTGTGTGTGTTTTGTCTGTGGCTACCTGGCTAGTCCAGGGCGCCACACCTGTTTACCAGGAAGTGGCCAGGAAGGGGGACATAACTACACAATGAAGGGGGAGGGGAGAAACTCGTACATCTTTATGGGATTTTAAGATGTTCAGACTTTGAAATGTAGATGTGGATTATAGGGTGACATCTGATTGCATTCCAGGCTAAAATCTCTGTCTAATATGCTGCAATTTGTTTCTGAAAGATCAATCCAACTGCTGTGTCTGGAAAGAGCAGGGGCTCAGCTTCAATGTGTGGTAAGCATGCATGAGCGTGATGCCCCCTGCTGAAGAGAAGAGAAGACGGCAAAGGTAAGGTTACAATTAATTATTTACATAATAAGATTGGTTGGCACTTCGGAAAAAAAAATGGGTTTAGGGCTACAGTTTGGGCACTCGGCCTGTAAAAGGTTCGCCATGACTGATCTATCCCTATATGAGAGGTACTCAGCCATCCTTCTGTGTGTCCATCCAGGGAGCAAGAGAAGACAGAAAGAGGTGAGAGGTTAGCTTAATATAGGGCTTGTGACCAAGATTCATTTAGCCCTATGATTGGCTGTAACCTGAGATGTCATGGCGGCGTGTGTATAGCCAGGTGTTGGAGACTCCTCCCAACCTGGCTGAGGGTAAAAGACATGATCTTCTGTGTGTTACCCTCCCCTATCCAGCACAAGATAAATTATTCACAATTTACTTCCCTGCTACATTCCCCCTGTTGTCGAGAACACGACAATTATGATGAGGGAAGTTTTAGTGCTGGATTAATATGTGTTTGCTCAATCCTATAACTGATAATAGTTCAAGATGGAATGAAGTATTAAACTTAGGTATCTAAACATCACCCATTCTGGTAACTCCTCCCTGCTGTACTGTAACCGTGTCCATCCACAGAATATACCGTCTTCATCCTGGTGTCCTGGCGTGATGGGACTGCCGAGTGTCACAACCGATAGTTGGGCCTCGCCACGTGGAGCCCCTCCCTCATTTAGGGGTACCAATAATCATGGCCTGTCTACACTCCCTCACCCAGCCACTCTTTCCATCCTGGCGTGATGGGGAACGGAAAATATCATTGCCGACCTTATAGTATCTGCCTACCCAAAGTCTGTTATTGCTGGTCAGACTCTAGAACGGCTCCACCCACATAGACCATAGCTCGCCCACGTAACTATCATATGTACACACCCCTTACCCTGCCATCTTACCATTGATGAGGCTCATCCATGAATAGATGCATAGGTTTATGCATAGCAGGTCTGAATATTCAGGGTGGGGCGTGATGTCAGCAATACCTAAGGTGACTGCGGGTTTGAAACACCGTCTTAACTAACCGACTTTCAATCCATCCCTTATAAACATTACCAAATGCTAGGGTTGAAGTTGAACTTAACTATGAAATGAGGGGAGCTGTTCTAATTTCCCCATTCACACCCCACAACACATAAAAAACTTTATTACACAAAATATATACCTTTGTTACGAATGCGTAAGACTTAAGGTAATAATAATAATAATAATAATAAGGTAATAACAGCAAATATCTCCTGATCCATAAAGCACATCCATAAAGATTATTGACCCATGTGTATATGGATTATCTCCCAGTGATAAATTCATGCTTATGAATTTAGTAGGGGTGCAATACCCAGACATAAACCAACACTACATTACCATATATTTATACCTAAAATGATCATATATATATATATATATATATATATATATATATATATATATATATTGTGAGACTGTGACCGGGGTTATCTATGACGGCCGGTATGTCTCGCCCAGGTTGTGCTCACTCCATGATAGAAAGTAAATCCACTATAGGGTTAATGCTGTTTCCCTACAGGCTTAAGGAAGGGTTAAAAGGAAACAGGAACGAGGGCAGGTGTGCCGGGTGTGAGGGAGTGAAACAGAACTCCCTGAGTTTTCTGCTGGAGAAGCACATGTATTGTGTTATGGACTTTTGTTTGGACATTAAAACCGTGTGCTGTGAACCTTAATGCCTGGATCCCGTGTCTTCTGCTGCGCAGTCGACCGTGCTACCTCACATATGGTGGAGAATCGGCGGGCATGACAGCCGGTGAGGTGTAGCATCCATCCCTGGTGACCCAGCTGCGCATGTCCTGGATTCGAGCGGCTATACTACAGCCCAAACCCGGCGACGCCATGGAGGACATACTAAAGCATTTGGCTCAGGCTAATGCACAGCAACAACAGGCTAATGCACAGCAGCAACAGACCAATGCACACCTGCTCCAATCCTTGCAAGTGCAGGAAAGAAAACTCCAAGAACAGATGGAACAGGCCAATGCACGTCAGCAGCAATCCTTGCAAGTGCAGGACAAAAGGCACCAAGAACAGATGGAGCAGGCCAATGCACGTCAGCAGCAAGCCTTGCAATTGCAGGAAAAAAGGCACCAAGAACAGATGGTTCTCCTGGCCAAGTCGATCCGTGCCGGACCGGCAGCAACAACCCCGGGACCGGGTGACGACGGCAGCGTCCGGAAAGCGGTGAGACAAGCGTTGCAAAAGATGACCCCGGGTGATGATGTGGAAGCGTTCCTGGCGGTGTTTGAGCGGGTGGCCGAGCGGGAAAAGCTGCCGACCCCGCAGTGGGCTGAGGTATTGTCGCCCTATCTGACGGGGGAACCCCAAAAAGCGTACCTGGACCTCTGTGCCGAGGACGCCATTGACTATGTGACCCTGAAAGCCGAAATACTGGCTCGGTTGGGGGTGAATACCTATGTACGGGCTCAGCGGGTAAATCAGTGGTTCTATGAGGAACCAAACCCGTACGCTCCCAGGCCTATGACTTGTTGCATCTTGTAAAAAAGTGGTTGCAGCCTGACACTCTGAGCCCGGCGCAAATGGTGGAAAGGGTAGTAGTGGATCGTTTTGTGCGCACTTTACCCGTCACCGTTCAACGGTGGGTCGGACAGGGTGACCCGAGTACCCTGGACCAATTAGTGTCCCTGGTAGAGCGGCATGTGGCTACGCAGGACTTGATACGGGACACTGAGACTTTGCGTACCGCCCGTCGGTCCGGCCCCTCCAAGCCTAGGGCCAAGGACCCACCGCTGACAACGGTACAGGAGTCCCCTACCGTCCCGTCTGAGGCCGCGGCCGCCATTCCTGAGGTCCGGAAGGTTCTGTACCCTAAACGACAACCCGTCAAGGGGGTTTCCGTCCCCATTAGATGTTGGCGGTGCCAGCGGGTGGGACATATGGAAGCCCAGTGTCCACTCACCACGGAGCCCATGGATTGTGGGGTTACCCGGCGAGGTTCAATGTATGCTCAGGTGGTGTGTACCGCTGACCTGGTCCCCCCAGAGACGGAGCCCCACTTGTGCCAAATACAGGTGAATGGATGTCCGGTTACAGGATTGTTGGATTCCGGAAGCTTAGTACCCTTGTGCGATCCACCTTGGGAGCTAAAGTAAATTCCACAGGATGCACCGTGGGGGTGGTTTGCATACATGGGGACCGCCGCGACTATCCCACGGGGATTGTCACCATCACAGCACCTTGCGGTCAGGTGCAACATGAGGTGGGACTTCTTAACACTCTTCCTTATGACGTGATCCTAGGAAGGGATCTGCCCTATTTTTGGACTTTATGGAGGGGACCCCCTAAGTCCCCTCAGATATTGGTCGGTCCGGGACCTGAGCCCTACAATCCTGAATCCGGGACACCTGCCGTAGGGGTCACCATGATAGGGACAGAGTGTGAACCCGATAGGTCGCCCCTAGAGGTATTGGCAGGAGAGGCTGAGACGGTCGAGCCCATCCCGGAGTTGGAGGCGTCCCCGGATACGTTTGGGACAGCCCAACTCCAGGACCCTACGTTAATACATGCCCGGAGTCGGGTGACAGTAGTTGACGGGGTGGCACAGCTGCCCGGTGCCCAGGTAAGGTACCCCCATTTCGCTCTTAAGCATGATTTACTCTACCGGGTAGATGAAATATGGGGCGTAGGGGTAGAACAGTTGGTGGTGCCCCAGCCGCATCGCCGGCGGGTCCTCGACTTGGCTCATAAACACCTGATGAGTGGCCACCTAGGGGTCAAGAAAACGCAGGAGCGAATATTGCAAAGGTTCTATTGGCCCGGGGTCTTTGGGGAGGTAAAACGGTTCTGCGAAACCTGCCCGGAGTGTCAGCTTACTGCACCCCTGACCCATTTTCGCAGTCCGTTGGTACCGTTACCCATTATAGAAGTCCCTTTTGAACGGATAGGGATGGATCTGGTGGGGCCCCTCGTAAAGTCCGCTCGAGGGCACCAACACATCCTAGTGATCGTTGACTATGCCACCCGGTATCCCGAGGCGATACCTCTCAGACATACTGCAGCAAAGCTTATAGCTCGGGAGTTGTTTGCTGTGTTCTGCCGGGTGGGATTGCCCAAGGAGATCCTTACGGATCAGGGGACCCCATTCATGTCTAAAGTGACCAAAGAGCTGTGCCGGCTACTCCAGATCAAGCAGTTGCGTACGTCTGTGTATCATCCTCAAACGGACGGTTTAGTCGAGCGTTTCAATAAAACCCTGAAAACCATGCTAAGAAGGGTGATTTCAAAAGACGGGAAAGACTGGGATATGATGCTTCCCTATTTGATGTTTGCCATACGAGAGGTGCCACAGGCATCCACGGGGTTTTCGCCTTTTGAATTGTTATACGGGCGACATCCCCGGGGATTGTTGGACCTGGCAAAAGAAACATGGGAACAAGAGCCCACCCCCCATAAAAGTGTGATCGAACACATTTTAGGTATGCAGAACCGCATAAGCGCGGTCATGCCAATTGTGAAGGAGCATTTACAGGAGGCTCAGGCCGCGCAAAGCGGCCGCTACAATAGACAAGCCACCGTGCGGACCTTTAAACCCGGGGATCGGGTGTTGGTATTAATCCCCACGGCGGAGAGTAAATTCCTGGCTCAGTGGCAAGGCCCCTACGAGATAAAGGAAAGAGTAGGGGTGGTTAACTATAAAGTATTGCAGCCCGGTAGGCGGAAACCTGAACAAATATACCATGTCAACCTATTAAAACCTTGGCAGGAACGGGAAAGCCTGATGGCTGTTTTTTCCCCACCTCCCTCCTCTTCGGGTCGTTCACATCCGGCTCCCGCGACCTCCGGAGAGGACGAACCGGAAGTAAGGATTGGAGAAGCCCTCACCAAGCAACAGAGGCGAGAGGCCAGACGGTTGGTTCAGCAGAACCCCGATGTCTTCTCCGAGCTGCCTGGTAGGACAAGTCTGATACGACACGATATTGTCACCGAGCCCCACCTGAAGGTACGCCTGAAGTCATACCGGGTACCGGAGGCTCGACGACAAGCCATATCGGAGGAAGTAAAGACAATGTTACGCCTGGGGGTCATCGAAAAATCCCGGAGTGAATGGGCTAGTCCGATTGTCCTAATACCAAAACCCGATGGCTCCTTAAGGTTCTGCAATGACTTTAGGAGATTGAACGAAATATCCAAGTTCGATCTCTACCCCATGCCCCGGGTGGATGAGCTGATTGATAGGCTGGGACAGGCGCAATATTTTACCACGCTCGACCTGACCAAGGGGTACTGGCAGGTGCCACTAACGGAGTCCGCCAAGGAGAAAACCGCTTTTGTTACGCCGGAGGGTCTCTTCCACTATGTTGTCTTGCCTTTTGGGTTACATGGCGCTCCGGCCACGTTCCAGAGGTTGATGGACTTAGTGCTGGAACCCCACCAGGCGTATGCATCAGCGTACCTGGATGACATCATTATTTACAGCTCCGATTGGCAGACCCACTTGGAACAGGTACAAGCGGTGGTGGACGCGCTTCGAACAGCCGGATTGACAGCCAATCCCAAGAAATGTGCATTGGGACTCACGGAAGCCCGCTACTTGGGCTACGTGATAGGCCAAGGAGTGATTAAGCCCCAAATTAACAAGGTTGAGGCGATCCAGAAGTGGCCTAGACCCCTGACCACGAAGCAGGTTAGGGCCTTCCTGGGTATCGTGGGGTACTACAGGAGGTTTGTAAAGGATTTTGCGGGACTATCAGCCCCCTTGACGGACCTTCTCAAAGGCAAGAAGTCCGTCATGGTGCGCTGGACTCCGCAGGCCGAGGACTCCTTCCGGGCCCTGAAGGAGGTCCTGTGCGGACAGCCCGTTCTGGTCAACCCTGATTTCCGGAAGGAGTTCATTGTACAGACTGACGCCTCGGAGGTCGGCCTGGGGGCAGTGCTGTCTCAGGTGGTTCAGGGGGAGGAACACCCCGTCACCTTCTTGAGTAGGAAGCTCACCCCTCCCGAGCGGAATTATAGCGTAGTGGAGAAGGAGTGCCTGGCGATCAAGTGGGCCTTGGAGTCCCTACGCTATTACCTGCTGGGACGGCAGTTTCGCTTGGTGACGGATCACTCTCCACTGGTCTGGATGAGGTCCGCCAAGGAACGGAATGCCCGGGTTACCCGGTGGTTCCTTTCTCTGCAGAACTTCCGGTTTACGGTTGAACACCGGGCCGGTAGGTTGCAGGGCAACGCCGATGCCTTGTCCCGCGGCCCGTGTTTGTTGGCTGGAGTTCAACCCCGCACGCTTGAACTGAGGGGGGGGGTATGTGAGACTGTGACCGGGGTTATCTATGACGGCCGGTATGTCTCGCCCAGGTTGTGCTCACTCCATGATAGAAAGTAAATCCACTATAGGGTTAATGCTGTTTCCCTACAGGCTTAAGGAAGGGTTAAAAGGAAACAGGAACGAGGGCAGGTGTGCCGGGTGTGAGGGAGTGAAACAGAACTCCCTGAGTTTTCTGCTGGAGAAGCACATGTATTGTGTTATGGACTTTTGTTTGGACATTAAAACCGTGTGCTGTGAACCTTAATGCCTGGATCCCGTGTCTTCTGCTGCGCAGCCGACCGTGCTACCTCACAATATATATATATTGGATCCGGGGTAAAGGACTGGATTTATCTTTTGTCCTTAAGACCCCGTCTCTGGCTGAGTTTCTGATGCTCAGCCTTATCTTTGTGCTGTTGAGTAGTCCCTCTTTTGGTACTTCTGAAATTTTAAACAGTCCAGTATATAATGATGGAGTCCAGTATTAATGATAATGACCACGACAAAGAGGCAATATTAGAAGAGTAATGTAACTTTGGGAATGTAAATTAACAAACACTCCCACCCTCCCGCCATGACACTAGAATCTTTATATCCCAGTCTCCTCATGGCTGAAATCTGTCAGGAGAGGTCTTCCATTCTATGTCAAACCCACAAAGGATTTTCTGGAATCAGTTTGACCTAAAACGAGAAAGGAATATACACTCCTGGATTGTCAGGTGCAGTTAGAACATAATATACAATGTTTTATTTTATGCCCAGCGGCTGCACTAAACTCACTTCTTCTACATTATACAGTGTGAGTGTAGCTGTTATTTCAGGTCCACCTCCCCCTGTTAACCTTTGGAGAGGTGCCAAATAAAATATCCCATTTCCATTGTTTTTGTTCTCTATCAACAAAAACAAACTTAGATACACTGTTTTATCTGTTTCCCACATCAAGATTTGAAAAATCGATATGCCATCCGTCCGAACTTCAAGATCTAAGCATAATGGATAATATGTCACTTCAGCGTGCACGCTCGTTATCCATACATACCTCCTGTCTGTTTTAGCTCACGTCAATAACATAACTCTATTCAAATTGAATTTATAGGAAAACGTGAATAACCAGTTACTTAATTTACATTCCGAACAAAAGAACTTACAGTCAACCTTCGCATATACTTAACTTAAGGCCCCTTTACACACTGAGACTTTCAGCGATCCCACCAGCGATCCCAACCTGGCCGGGATCGCTACAAAGTCTCTGGTGAGTCTCTGGTGAGCTGTCAAACAGGCAAACCTGGCCAACGACGCAACAGCGATCCGGACCTGCAGAACGACCTAGCTAGTCAAACACTGGAAACGAGTGATGTGTCACAATATCTGTCAATCACTATTCCCTGTCAGTCGGTCTCTCCCTCTCGGTCTCTATTCTCTCTCTGTCGGTCCGTCACTATCTCTGTCCCTCTCTCACAGTCTGTCGGTCATTTTCCCCTCCTCTCTCATACTCACCGATCCCCGGCGCGGCGCTGCACGGCATTCACACTGCTGCGGCGGCTTTTACTATTTTGAAAAAGCCGGCCGCTCATTAAACAATTTCGTATTCCCTACTTTCCCCGCCCACAGGTGCCTATGATTGGTTGCAGTGAGACACGCCCCCACACTGAGTGACAGCTGTCTCACTGCACCCAATCACAGCAGCCGGTGGGCGTGTCACTGTGGAGTATAGAAATAAATAAATAAATAATTAAAAAAATGGCGTGCGGTTCCCCCCAAATTTAATACCAGCCAGAAAAAGCCATACGGCTGAAGGCTGGTATTCTCAGGATGGGGAGCGCCACGTTATCGGGAGCCCCCCAGCCTAACAATATCAGTCAGCAGCCGCCCAGAATTGCCGCATACATTATATGCGACAGTTCTGGGACTGTACCCGGCTCTTCCCGATTTACCCTGGTGCGTTGGCAAATCGGGGTAATAAGGAGTTATTGGCAGCCCATAGCTGCCAATAAGTCCTAGATTAATCATGTCAGGCGTCTCCCCGAGATTCCTTCCATGATTAATCTAAATTACAGTAAATAAACACACACCCAAAAAAATCCTTTATTAGAAATAAAAAACACAAACAAATTCCCTCATCACCAATTTAATCAGCCCCAAAAAGCCCTCCTTGTCCGGCGTAATCCACGGACCTCCAGCGTCACTTCCAGCTGTGCTGCATGGAGGTGACAGGAGCAGCAGAAGACACCGCCGATCCTGTCACCTCCACCCAGCTAATGAAGACAGCCGCGCGATCGTCTGAGCTGTCACTGAGGTTACCCGCTGTCACTGGATCCAGCGGTGGATGCAGCGGTGGATGCAGCGGTGGATGCAGCGGTGGATGCAGCGGTGGCCACGGGTGACCTCAGTGACAGCTCAGCTGATCGCGCTACTCACCTAAGTTGCTGCCTGGAGCTGAGCGGAGCGGCGGTGAGTAGCGCGATCAGCTGAGCTGTCACTGAGGTTGCCCGCGGCCACCGCTGCATCCACCGCTGGATCAACCGCTGCATCCACCGCTGGATCCACCGTTGGATCCAGTGACAGCGTGTAACCTCAGTGACAGCTCAGCCGATTGCACGGCTGTCTTCATTAGCTGCGTGGAGGTGACAGGAGCGGCGGTGTCTTCTGCTGCTCCTGTCACCTCCATGCAGCTGAGCTGGAAGCGACGCTGGAGGTCCATGGATTACGCCGGACAAGGAGGGCTTTTTGGGGCTGATTAAATTGGTGATGAGGGAATTTGTTTGTGTTTTTTATTTCTAATAAAGGATTTTTTCGGGTGTGTGTTTATTTACTGTAATTTACAGATTAATCATGGAAGGTTTCTCGGTGAGACGCCTGACATGATTAATCTAGGACTTATTGGCAGCTATGGGCTGCCAAAAACTCCTTATTACCCCGATTTGCCAACGCACCAAGGCAAATCGGGAAGAGCCGGGTACAGTCCCAGAACTGTCGCATATAATGTATGCGGCAATTCTGGGCGGCTGCTGACTGATATTGTTAGGCTGGGGGGCTCCCCATAACGTGGGGCTCCCCATCCTGAGAATACCAGCCTTCAGCCGTATGGCTGTATCTGGCTGGTATTAAAATTGGGGGGAACCGCACGCCGTTTTTTTTAATTATTTAATTATTTATTTCACTGCACAGTATAGACCCACCCACCGGCTGCTATGATTGGGTGCAGTGAGACACCTGTCACTCAGCGTGGGGGCGTGTCTCACTGCAACCAATCATAGGCGCCTGTGGGCGGGGAAAGTAGGGAATACGAAATTGTTTAATGAGCGGCCGGCTTGTTCAAAATAGTAAAAGCCGCCGCAGCAGTGTGAATGCCGTGCAGCACCGCGCCGGGGATCGGGGATCGGTGAGTATGAGAGAGGACAGGAAAATGACCGACAGACTGTGAGAGAGGGACAGAGATAGTGACGGACCGACAGAGAGAGAGTGTTACGGTTGCTGCGAGCACTGGAGACTATGTCCAGATTTCTTGCTACTGCACATGTGCGAGCGCTGGAGACTAAGTCCAGATTTCTTGCTACTGCACATGTGCGAGCGCTGGAGACTAAGTCCAGATTTCTTGCTACTGCACATGTGCGAGCGCCGGAGACTAAGTCCTATCTTGGAGCCATTGCACATGTGCGGGTGACATCATCGCTGACACGAGGTCACATGTCTCTGACACCTTCTATGCCGATTGGTCGCTGGTCATGTGCTTGTGACGCCTTGCTCGGTGATAGGCCAGCATGACGTCACTCCTGTCATTCTGGCAGAGGATTGGCTCTGGTGTCCTCCATCTTGGATGAGGCACAGAGTCTATTTAAGACCCTGACACACGCCGCATGGCGCTCAGTCCTCTGGGTTCATGCATAAGAGTAGACGCTCTGTGTGCGTTCCTCTAGGCATTCCTCTGTCTATACTAGGTGAGCGCTACTGGCAGGGTAGCGTTCTTATACCTTACAGCTTCGGCTACTGTCCATATTCTTACCTCTTAGGGGAGCGGACATAGGCAGGTGCCTGAGGCACGTGGTCTGGCTGGGCCTTGTGATTCGACTTGTAGGTGGACGTTGCCGCTAGGGTAACGTTCCTTATACTGCGTCTGGCAGTTGTTCGTATCCTCGCACACTAGGGGAGCGAACAGAGGTAGGAGCTTTGTGCGGCTTACGCTGCTGTTCGTCTCTTTTGCACCACTAGAAGAGCGGACCTAGGCAGGTGCCATATCTAGTGGTTCGTGTCCTCGCACACTAGTGGAGCGAACGCAGGTAGGAGCTTTGTGCGGCTTACGCTGCTGTTCCTCTCTTTTGCACCACTAGAAGAGCGGACCTAGGTAGGTGCCATTTCGCACACATTGCCTTTGTCTCTGTGATTATTAACAGAGATCATTCCACACACCCTCCAAGTAAGGGAGGAATTGCTTTACTTACTTATTATATCCTTCTGTGAGTTAACAGAGGTATTGCACTCTGCCATAGTCTGCAGCAGAGTCTTTGCACGGTGGACCCTGACTGTCTGATACTCCTTTAGGTTATTATCAGACAGCCCCCCGTAACAGAGAGAATAGAGACCGAGAGGGAGAGACCGACTGACAGAGGATAGTGATTGACAGATATTGTGACACATCACTCGTTTCCAGTGTTTTAAGTCCCCTTTACACACTGAGACTTTGCTGCACAGCGGGAAACAAAGGACCAAAGAATGGTCCTGAATGATTTGTAGCGATCAGCAACTTCACAGCAGGGGCCAGGTCGCTGATGTGTTTCACACACTGCAATGTCGCTGGGGAGGTCGCTATTACGTCACAAAACCGGTGACGTTACAGCGATGTCGTTTGCGATGTTGCAGTGTGTAAAGCCACCTTTAGAGACAAAGCAAATTTACATTCCCTGTATTGCTGCTCAGTTATCTCAGCGATCTGGTAAAAGACTGTAAAACTATAGAAGACTGTAGCTTAAAACAAAAGTACAATCTCATAAACTTGACAAAGAAGGTCTGATAGAAAAAATACAGAAAATAAAACAACAGCCTAAAGGCCACGTTTCACTAAGCGACATCGCTAGTGAGATCGCTGCTGAGTCACGGTTTTGGTGACGCAACAGCGATGTTACTAGCTATGTTGCTGTGTGTGACATCCAGCAATGACCTGGACCCTGCTGTGAGGTCGTCGGTCGTTGCTGAATATCCTGGACCATTTTCTTCAAAGGCGATATCCTATGTTTGACACTGTGTGACAGGGTCCGAATGACAGCAGAGATTGTTATACAGGTTGCTACTGCGACCTGTATCATTACTAGAGATGAGCGAACCGGTCCCGGTTCGGCTCGAGGCGGTTCGCCGAACGGGGGGTCTGGCTCGAGTTCGGCTCGTCGAACGTTCGACGAACCGAACTAGAACCAATAGGCTATAATGGGAGGCAATCACAAACACATAAAAATGCATTATAAATGTACACAAACAGTTAATAAACATTGCCATAACACTTACCGGTCCTCGCGATCCCTTCTGCACTCTGTCTCCTGCCGCTATTCCATCCGATGATCGCTGAATCCTCCCGGTGACCTGCACTGCCAGCAGAGAAGCAGGACCTATCGTGACGTCAAAATAGCCATGTGACCAGTCACGTGGCTATTATCTCATTGGCTACAGACTGGTCACATGACTATGACACGTCATGTAGGACCTGCGAGTGCATCTCTCCGGTACACGGTGCACATATGTGTATCGCCGTGTACCGGCGACATGCTCTAGCACACGGTCGACTCCCCGTTCCGTTAGGGACCGGCTGACACAGCCGGTCATTAACGGAGATCACCGTTGCCATAGCAACGCAGTTAGCGGTGACGTCACCGCTAACCGCGGCTCCGGGAGCACCGTTGCTATGGTAACGCGTCTGTCAGCGTTACCGCTGTTACCGCTAGCAGCCAGCAGTGATCACTCACGGAGTGAAGGCTGCACGCTGCTTCCCGATTGTAGTGAGCATTGTAGTTAGGATGGAGGTTCCCCAGCCCCAAGTGATGCCCCTCACTACAATCGTCACTACTACTACACTAGAAAGAAAGAAGACAGAAGAGCAGGATCGTGGAGGGCTGACAGGGGTAATAAAGATGGAGTCTCTAATGTGTCTGTGTATTTATTTCTATTAAAGTATTTTTTCTCTGTGTGGTGTCTTTTTTTAACCCTTTATTGGAGATTCTTAATGGCCGGGTCAAACGTGCCTGACATTAAGAATCTCTGGCTTAATACTGGCTGGTAAAACAAAGCCAGTATTAACTCATGATTACCCAACAAGCCACCCGGCTCCAGGGCTGTTGGAAGAGTTGGATACAGCGCCAGATGATGGCGCTTCTATGAGAGCGCCATTTTCTGGGACGGCTGCGGACTGAAATCCGCAGCAGAGGCGCCCACAAACCTCGGGCTAACCTGTGCTGCGGATTCCAATCCCCAGCTGCCTAGTTGTACCCGGCTGGACACAAAAATAGGGCGAAGCCCACGTCATTTGTTTTTTAATTATTTCATGAAATAAGTGAAATAATTAAAAAAAACGGGCTTCCCTATATTTTTGGTTCCCAGCCGGGTACAAATAGGCAACTGGGGGTTGGAGGCAGCCCGTGGCTGCCAGCTGTACCTGGCTAGCATACAAAAATATGGCGAAGCCCACGTCATTTTTTTGGTGGGCAAAAAACTTCTGCATGCAGTCCTGGATGGAGTATGCTGAGCCTTGTAGTTCTGCAGCTGCTGTCTGCTCTTCTCCATACAGACAGACAGCAGCTGCAGAACTACAAGGCTCAGCATACTCCATCCAGGACTGTATGCAGAAGTTTTTTGCCCCCTGAAAAAATTATGTGGCTTCGCCATATTTTTGTATGCTAGCCAGGTACAGCAGGCAGGTACGGCTGCCCCCAACCCCCAGTTGCCTATTTGTACCCGGCTGGGAACCAAAAATAAAGGGAAGCCCTTTTTTTATTATTTCATGAATTTCATGAAATAATTAGAAAACAAATGACGTAGGCTTTGCCCCATTTTTGTGTCCAGCCAGGTACAACTAGGCAGCTGGGGATTGGAATCCGCAGCACAGGTTGGCCTGAGCTTTCTGGGCCCCACTGCTGCAATTTGCAGTCTGCAGCCGCCTCAGAAAATGGCATTTTCATAGAAGCGCCATCTTCTGGCGCTGTATCCAACTCTTCCAGCACCTGCCTGCTATACCTGGCTAGCATACAAAAATATGGCGAAGCTCACGTCCTTTTTTTGTAGCTTTTTGGCAAAAAAAAAAAAAAATGCTTCCCTGGATTTTCCATTGCCAGTGAAGGTAACACCAAGCAGTGGGGGTTAGCAGCCAGTAGCTGCTTGGATTACCCTTAGCTAGCAATACAAAAAATGCAGTGGGAGCTAACATATATTTTTTTTAATTATTTATTTAAATAACTAAAAATAAAATGGGCTTCCCTGTATTTTGATTGCTGGACATCACAGTGCTGTAAAAATAAATCTTTAAAAAAATGACGTAGCGCTCCGCGGTATTTTTGATTCTCAGCGCAGATAAAGCAGACAGCTATGGGTTGCCACCCCCATCTGCCTGCCGTTACCTTGGTTGGCAATCAAAATACAGGGAAGCCCATTAATTTTTTCTATTTAAAAAATAGTTAAAAAAAAAAAATTACGTTGGGTCCCCCCATTTTTGATAGCCAGCTAGGGTAAAGCAGACGGCTGTAGCCTGAAAACCACAGCTGGCAGCTTTACCGTGGTTGGGGATCCAATGTGGAGGTCCCCTCAGGCTCTTTTTTATAATTATTTTATAAATATTAATAATTACACAATAAAAGTAGGGGACCCCCCAAATTGGATCACCAGCCAAGGTAAAGCGGACAGCTGTGGTCTGGTATTCTCAGGGTGGGAAGGTCCATAGTTATTGGGCCTTCACAGCCTAAAAATAGCAGGCCGCAGGCACCCCAGACGTGGCGCATCCACTAGATGCGCCAATCCTGGCGCTTCACCCCAGCTCATCCCGTGCCCTGGTGCAGTGGCAAACGGGGTAATAAATCGGGTTGATACTAGCTGTAAAGTCACCTGAGATCAAGCCCAGCAGTTTGTGATGTCATGGCGTCTATTAGATACCCAACATCATAAACTGTCAGTACTAACAAAAACAAAAAATCGACAAAAGAAATTTATTTGAAAAAACAGTCCCCAAAACATTTCCTCTTTCACCAATTTATTGTAAGAAAAAAAATAAAGGGGTCCCACGACGACTCTGGACCGTCTAGAATATGGGGGGGAGACACTCAGGGAACGTATCCCCCATTTTCTAGGAGTGCGGACCCTTCATGTGAGGAGTGTGGGTGCAATGAATCTGCACTCACTCTCCCCGGGTCCACAGCAGCAGAGTCCATGTCGTAATGGTTGCTACCAAAGCTGCAATGCCCTGCTCATGAGGTAAGGGCATGCCTAATCAGGAGAACTACTGTAGAGGAAGCTCTGCTCACTGGTATATAGGTGCTCAGAGGTAATAATAGATAAAATTAGTGAGTAACCTCGGCACTCTATATCTCCCAGACTAAGTCAGTAAGTCACAATGGATAGTAATGCAAAATCACTCTTTATTGGTCCGTATTAAGAAAATTTTTTTTTCATAAGCATATATGTTTTTGTCCAAAACAAGTTACAAATGACGTTTCGGCCTGAGCCTTCGTCAGATTGGACTTATCTGCATGTAATCATGAAAAATGACAATAATCAGTATCACATAAGAGTGAGAGAACAATAACATAAACTCGAACAATGTAGAGGTACAATTGGGATGCAGCAAAAAAATTGCAACACAGCAAGAAATGAAACACATGATACAAATGTCATAATACAGTACAAGGACAATATAGTAATGACAAATATGGGGTCAGAGTAGACTTAGACAGCTCTGGTACGAAAGAGATGTCAATCATAAAGTAACATGTGCAGTAGGTGTAGAGCTACACTATGCATGGCAGAGCTAATGGGTAGACCGACCATAGAAAAAGTAGAGAAAAAGTGGAGAAAAAGTGGAGAATAAGTGGAACATAAGAGGAGAAAAAGTGGAGAAAAAGTGGAGAAAAAAGTGGAGAAAAAGTGGAGAAAAAGTGGAGAAAAAGTGGAGAAAAAGTGGAGATTAAGAGGAGAAAAAGTGGAGAAAAAAGTGGAGAAAAAAGTGGAGAAAAAGTGGAGCATAAGAGGAGAAAAAGTGGAGAAAAAGTGGAGAAAAAAGTGGAGAAAAAGTGGAGCATAAGAGGAGAAAAAGTGGAGATTAAGAGGAGAAAAAGTGGAGAAAAAGTGGAGAAAAAGTGGAGAAAAAGTGGAGCATAAGAGGAGAAAAAGTGGAGAAAAAAGTGAAGAAAAAGTGGAGAAAAAGTGGAGCATAAGAGGAGAAAAAGTGGAGAAAAAGTGGAGAAAAAGTGGAGAAAAAGTGGAGCATAAGAGGAGAAAAAGTGGAGAAAAAGTGGAGAAAAAGTGGAGAATAAGTGGAACATAAGAGGAGAAAAAGTGGAGAAAAAGTGGAGAAAAAGTGGAGAATAAGTGGAACATAAGAGGAGAAAAAGTGGAGAAAAAGTGGAGAAAAAAGTGGAGAAAAAGTGGAGAAAAAGTGGAGAAAAAGTGGAGAAAAAGTGGAGCATAAGAGGAGAAAAAGTGGAGAAAAAGTGGACAAAAAAGTGGAGAAAAAGTGGAGAAAAAGTGGAGAAAAAGTGGAGATTAAGAGGAGAAAAAGTGGAGAAAAAGTGGACAAAAAAGTGGAGAAAAAGTGGAGAAAAAGTGGAGAAAAAGTGGAGATTAAGAGGAGAAAAAGTGGAGAAAAAAGTGGAGAAAAAAGTGGAGAAAAAGTGGAGCATAAGAGGAGAAAAAGTGGAGAAAAAGTGGAGAAAAAAGTGGAGAAAAAGTGGAGCATAAGAGGAGAAAAAGTGGAGAAAAAGTGGAGAAAAAAGTGGAGAAAAAGTGGAGCATAAGAGGAGAAAAAGTGGAGATTAAGAGGAGAAAAAGTGGAGAAAAAGTGGAGAAAAAGTGGAGAAAAAGTGGAGCATAAGAGGAGAAAAAGTGGAGAAAAAAGTGAAGAAAAAGTGGAGAAAAAGTGGAGCATAAGAGGAGAAAAAGTGGAGAAAAAGTGGAGAAAAAGTGGAGAAAAAGTGGAGAAAAAGTGGAGCATAAGAGGAGAAAAAGTGGAGAAAAAAGTGGAGAGAACGTGGAGAAAAAGTGGAGAAAAAGTGGAGCATAAGAGGAGAAAAAGTGGAGAAAAAGTGGAGAAAAAGTGGAGAAAAAGTGGAGCATAAGAGGAGAAAAAGTGGAGAAAAAAGTGGAGAAAACGTGGAGAAAAAGTGGAGAAAAAGTGGAGAAAAAGTGGAGCATAAGAGGAGAAAAAGTGGAGAAAAAGTGGAGAAAAAGTGGAGCATAAGAGGAGAAAAAGTGGAGAAAAAAGTGGAGAAAAAGTGGAGAAAAAGTGGAGAAAAAGTGGAGCATAAGTGGAGAAAAAGTGGAGAAAAAGTGGAGAAAAAGTGGAGCATAAGAGGAGAAAAAGTGGAGAAAAAAGTGGAGAGAACGTGGAGAAAAAGTGGAGAAAAAGTGGAGCATAAGAGGAGAAAAAGTGGAGAAAAAGTGGAGAAAAAGTGGAGCATAAGAGGAGAAAAAGTGGAGAAAAAAGTGGAGAAAAAGTGGAGAAAAAGTGGAGAAAAAGTGGAGCATAAGAGGAGAAAAAGTGGAGATTAAGAGGAGAAAAAGTGGAGAAAAAGTGGAGAAAAAGTGGAGAAAAAGTGGAGAAAAAGTGGAGAAAAAAATGGAGAAAAAGTGGAGAAAAAGTGGAGAGAAAGTGGAGAAAAAAATGGAGAAAAAGTGGAACACCCTTTGGTACCTTTCATGTGGCACTAAGGGGTGCTTAGCTTTGTATTTAGCCAAAAAAATGAAAAAAAAATGACATAGGGTTCCCCCTAGTTTTGTAGCCAGCTAGGGTAAAGCAGACGGCTGCAGCCTGCAGACCACAGCTGGCAACCTCACCTTGGCTGGTAATCCAAAACTGAGGGCACCCCACGCTGTTATTTTAAATTAAATAAATAATTAAAAAAAAAAACACGTAGGGGTCCCCCAAAATTGGATCACCAGCCAAGGTAAAGCAGACAGCTGGGGCCTGATATTCTCAGACTAGGGAGGTCCATGGTTATTGGAATCTCCCCAGCCTAAAAATAGCAGGCCGCAGCCGCCCCAGAAGTGGCGCATCCATTAGATGCGCCAATCCTGGTGCTTCGCCCCAGCTCATCCCGCGCCCTGGTGCGGTGGCAAACGGGGTAATATTTGGGGTTAATACCAGATGTGTAATGTCACCTGGCATCAAGCCCTGGGGTTGGTGAGGTCAGGCGTCTATCAGATACCCGACATCACCAACCCAGTCAGTAATAAAAAAAAATAGACGACAAACACATTTTTATTTGAAAAAACACTCCCCAAAACATTCCCTCTTTAACCAATTTATTAGATTGAAAAACAAATCCAGGTCTGGTGTAATCCAAGGGGTTGCCATGACGATCCACACTGTCCCAGTCAATGAAGAGCAGGATGTTCCCCATTGACTGGGAGAGCAGTGCAGTGACCTGAGCTAACATCAATGGGTCAGCCCAGGTCACTGCAGGGGGGTGACAAGTGCTGCTGTCAGCGAGGTACATTACCTGCGCTGATCTCCAGCACACTGACAGCCCCTGTCACTGAGGTCAATGACCGGCGCCTTCACAGCAAGTATCGCGAGAGGTCCGTGACGTCACCGCTAGTCAGTCTCGGGTCGGAAGCGATAGGTGATGTGACAAGCGGCGGCCATGGAGGACAGTGACAGCGCTGAGGTCGGGATGGCGGGACTTCATCACCGCAGGTAAGCCGAGCGAGCGAGCGAGCGAGCGAGCGGGGCGGGCGGGAGGGGATGGGGGGGGATGGGGGGGGGGATGTGTGTGTGTGTGTGTGTTTGTGTATGTATGTGTACATGCCGCGGGCAGGAGGGGGCGGAGCGAGCTGAGCGGGAAAGTGTGGGCTTCCTGCACGTAACTAAGATAAACATCGGGTTACTAACCAAAGCGCTTTGCTTGGATACCCGATGTTTATCTTGGTTACCAGCTTGTGGCAGGCTGCCAGCGATGGCTCCTGCACACTGTAGCTGTAAAAAGCCCTGCTTTTTGCTGCTAGAACCGTTCTCGAACGTATCTAGAACTATCGAGCTTTTGCAAAAAGCTCGAGTTCTAGTTCGATCTAGAACATGCCCCAAAATCACTCGAGCCGCGAACTGGAGAACCACGAACCACGAACCGCGCTCAACTCTAATCATTACTGAGTCGTTGGTAAGGTCTGACTGTGTGACATCTCACCAGCGACTTACCAGCGATCCTTATCAGGTCGCATCGTTTTCGGGATCGCTGGTAAGTCGCTAAATGTGACGGGGCTTAAGGCTGGGTTTACATTTAAATTACTCTCACATAAGAACTAAGATTACACTGTTCTTCCAGCTTGTCTATATGCCTCACAAATCTAACCATTATTTGTTATCAAAAGCTAATGATAATGACCAAGCAAAAATAAAATACCTAAATACAAGACAACTTAATATATTCAAACCTAGAAACTAATAAAGAAAACAACTGTATACACACAATATTCTATAGCCCAAAATAAAAACTATGGGCCTGTTGTCTCAATTCAAGGCCATTGTTATACACAATATATCTTCCTTGTTTGTCACATGGCCACCTTGTTGCACATGTGGCACCACACATGAGAAAAACACATCTTTCTGCCTATTCTGATGCCTTACATGTCTACTCTCCCCCCACAATATTGCTGAACTTACAGTTCCTGGCAATATGTCCAAAAAGATGACATCTAAAACACTGAACAGAGCCATGTTTCTTCTCTAGTTTGGTCCCTGAAAATTTACAATACTTGGCAATGTGACCCAATCTATTACAAGCATAGCATCTTACACATGCCATGCTAGATATGGGCCTGGTTTGTTTTCTTTAGAAGTTTTAAATTCTTCCATTAGTAGTGATGTACTTTTTACTATTTTAATTTTACATTCGTTAATATGACCATGTATCCCCCATTTTTGCCCAATATAGGGCAAAACTTTGGGATCAGGCCTTGTTTTTCTAGACAACAAGGCCGGCAACTTGCTTGAAAAATCATTGATGATATTCTGCATACTAGTTATCTTTTTAGAACTAGCTGCAAGTTCGACATTTAACTGATTAAAGTGATTATCACTTTTTGTTGTTTGACCTCAGCATTAAACTGAGTCAGCTTTTTCTCAATATCATCAGAATGGTTTTTCATCTCCAGCAGTTTTGACTCAAGCATGGAGATCCGCTCGCCCCTCTGAGCCGAACACTCGACCCTATCTCGTAATTCTATTCCAGCGTGTGGATTTCTTTCATGTTTTCCACACAACACTGGCAATGGAAGGTAACTTCCTCTGCCTTCCTTGTGCTAGTAAGTGTTTCCAAGTGCTCTGACTTAGAAATGCCCTCCTCAAATGTAGACACTAATTTTGCTAGCATTACTAAGCATTTTTTTGTTTTTTTGAAAACATTTCTACTTATGCATGATTTATCATAAGCATATGCCTGGTCCAACAGAGCGGACCAGAGCATCTCCGTGGACTTGTATGTGTTGGGAATGACAGGGTTAAATGTGCTGTTTTCACTTAGGTATTTAAGTGTGGTGAAATTCATACTCACTCGTTCGGCCATCTTGTTCGGTGTCGTTGCTTTCTTAGTCCCTTTTCCGCTGCTTGAAAACATGTCCAACACCGGATCGCCTTGTTTTCCGACAAGCTGGACTCCTTCGATGACCCGAACCTCGATGGTCTGCCAATGACGTGACGTGATGATCTTCTTCACCATAGACCGTACACGGCAAAGAACGTGCAAAGGAATCAGAAAAACATGAAAAATATGACAAAACCAAAAGATTAAGTTCGCTGTTGAATTTTGTTTCGTGTATAGCTCAGGCTGAATATCTTCGTCACCTGTCTGGGCTACCAGCGCACCAGATGCACAGATCAATATAACGATAAACCACGCCTATATTATCTGTCGCACGTTCCTCCGGCCTGATCAGTACGCAGAGGATGACCCCTCGATTTCAACAGAGCAAAACACGAAAAAAAAAAGAAATCAACAATGGATCTTGGATTTGTCCTCTTTGTTCCTGGAGAACAGTAACTGCCTGTGTAGAGATTTACCAAAACACCGTATGCAAAGTAAATAGAAAAAATATTGATACCTTCAGGACACAAAACGCACTTATTCTTAAGTTCTTTGATTTTAATTTAATTCTATGTTTAGTATAATTGTCTGAACTTCAAGGCCTAGGTGCACAGAATAACACAACACTTCACCGTATTCAATGCTATCTATCTGCAATCCACTCTCCCTTAGTTTACAATGAATCACATAAACACAGAAAAGCAAATTAAAAACAGTCTGGGCCTGAGCTTGCCATTGTAAAAGGGATAATAAAAACACAACCTAACTATTATTGTGCAAATGGTGTAAAAACCTTTGTCTCTTTACTATCACAAATGCACAAATATACTGTATATATTCCCAAGGGTAATCAACATTTTTTCAGTTCCTATTACCTTAGGGTACCGTCACACTTTAGGGACGCTCCAGCGATCCCACCAGCAATCTGACCTGGTCAGGATCGCTGATGCGTCGCTACATGGTCGCTGGTAGCTGTCAATCAGGCAGATGTCACCAGCGACCAGTGACCAGCCCCCAGGCACCAGTGACACGTGGAAGCGATGCTGAGCTTGGCAACTAAGGTAAATATCGGGTAACCAAGTGCTTGGTTACCTGATATTTACCTTGGTTACCAGCGCACACTGCTTAGCGCTGGCTCCCTGCACTCCTAGCCAGAGTACACATCGGGTTAATAAGCAAACCGCTTTGCTTATTTACCCGATGTGTACTCCGGCTACGTGTGCAGGGAGCCGGCACTGGCAGCATGAGAGCGCCGGACGCTAGTAACCAAGGTATATATCGGGTAACCAAGCAAAGCCCTTCGCTTGGTTACCTGATATTTACCTTGGTTACAGCTTACCACAGGCTGCCAGATGCCGGCTCTCTGCTTCCTGCACATTCAGATTGTTGCTCTCTCGCTGTCAAACACATTGATATGTGCTTCACAGCGGGAGAGCAACATCCAAAAAATGAACCAGCACTGTGTGTAACGAGCAGCGATTTCACAGCAGGGGCCAGATCGCTGCTCAGTGTCACACACAGCGAGATCGCTAATGAAGTCACTGGTGCGTCACAAAAAAACGTGACTCAGCAGCGATCTCGCTAGCAATCTCGCTGTGTGTGAAGTACCCCTTAGTCTGCTTTGCCCTATATATCTGGTGCATCCCAAAGAAGCATGTACTCAGAGTCACTTTGTTGTAATAATAAAATATAACAAGTTTATTATTAACTAACAAGACTACACTTAATACACTATATAATTCTAGCATATTTAATCACTATGAAAAGCATATACTAATATATACACATACAATAAAACACCAGTAAATACTTTACTATAAAACCCACAGTTACATACCACTATGGCACTCACACAGTTACAGCCCACCCAACAATATGATACTATCTATCCCTATATGAGGGTAAAAGACACGATCTTCGGTGTGTTACCCTCCCCTATCCAGCACAAGAGAAATTATTCACAATTTACTTCCCTGCTACACAGAGAAAATGGATCAAAGCAAAATATTCTAAATGGAGCTAACATACCACGTAAATAATGGATAGGTCCAAGTATTCGCATAAGTTGTCCGTAGAATTGATTAACAGCACACCAAAATGTAAATTTGCTATAAGCCCAGAATGTAAAGGCTAGAATTGTATATCACAAAAAAAAGAATATATCGGAAATCATACATGAGAGAAATTATCAGAAGATCAATTAACATACAATATGATGGAAAGATTTCATACACAGGGGTAGTAGTAGAAGGAGCGTGGCCCGGAAGTTGCATGCACATAACTTTGAAAGGTGAGAAAATTGGATAAATAAAACATTAAGTAGTAAAATCATAATACGGGCACCTGTGTAATATGTGCTTACTTATCATAAATAATTGCATGGGAGTATGTAAGATTCCCATTTGAATAGCAAGGCTCGTTCAATATAAGAGGCTATATGGCCTGTGTTAACCCCTAAATGACCGCGGGCCGTAAAATTACGTCCTAGCGGTCATAACGTTACTGCCCGCGGTCTGCCGGCAGCATCATGCTGTGATCGGCACATATCTCAGCTGATTTTCACAGCTGAGATGTGTGCCTGCTAGGCACGAGCAGAATCGTTATCTGCTCGTGCCGTTTAACCCCTTATATGGCGCTGTCAATATGTGACAGCGCCATTATAAGCGCAATCGCGGTAAAGTTTTACTTACCGCCCAATACCGGAAGTCACGTGACGCGATCACGTGACTTCCGATAGTTGTCATGGTAGCACAGGGTCATGTGATGACTCCTGTACTACACCTGACTTGCTTTCACTTTCGCTGTGCCAGCGGCACAGCAAAAGAGAAAGAGAGCGTATCTGCTGTTTACAGCCTTGTAGCTGTGATCAGCAGATACTGTAGAGCGATCGGATTGCTGATCGCAATAGCCCCCTAGGGGGACTAGTAAAATAAAAAAAAAAGTTAAAAAAAAGTTTTAAAAAATTTAAAAAAAAACAAAAAAACCTAAAAGTTCAACTGACCCCCCATTCGCCCCATTGAAAATTAAAGGGTTAAAAAAATAAAAAATATACACACATTTGGTATCGCCGCGTTCAGAAACACCCGATCTATCAAAATATAAAATCAATTAATCTGATCAGTATACGGCGTAGCGGAAAAAAAATTACAAACACCAAAATGACTTTTTTTTGTCGCCACAACTTTTGCGCAAAATGCAATAAGAGGTGATCAAAATGTAGCATCTGCGCAAAAATGGTACCGTTAAAAACGTCAGCTCGAGACACAAAAAATAAGCCATCACTGAGCCATAGATCCCGAAAAATGAGAATACTACGGGTCACGGAATATGGCGTAAAACGTGCGCCACTTTTTTCGGACAAACGTCCGATTTTTTTTTAACCCCTTATATAAAAGTAAACCTATACATGTTTGGTGTCTACGAACTCGCACTGACCTGAGGCATCACACCCACACATCAGTTTTACCATATAGTGAGCACAGTGAATAAAATATCTCAAAAACCATAATGCTATCGCACTTTTTTGCAATTTTTCTGCATTTGGAATTTTTTTGCCGTTTTCAAGTACACTATATGGTAAAACTGATGGTTTCATTTAAAAGTACAGCTCGTTCCGCAAAAAATTTGCCCTCACATGACCATATTGACTGAAAAATAAAAAAGTTACGTCTCTCAGAAAAAGAATGGCAAAAAAAAAACCCGGAAAGCGAAAAATCGGCTGGTCGTGAATGGGTTAAATACATGATTAAACAGGCATTATAATAGAAACATTTTTGCAAGGACATACTTAAATGTACATAAAGAGAAAAGGCCTGTAACCGTATACTTAAATTGTAAAAGGGTGAAAAAGAACCTTCCCAAAAAGAATTCCTTATTGGGAGTAGAAAGTGGCTATGTAGAGCCTATGAATGACAAAGTATAGGTCACATTAAATGGTGTACTTACATGTAGATGTTAGAGGGACTACCGATCCCAGAGCCTGTGACCCACCTGTATAGGTATGAATGAGGAAAATAAGGCAGAGCATCGGTGGTTCAGTGGGTTTATATAGACCAGGCTGTGGAGAGCAGGTGTGGAGGAAAACAGCAGGAGGACGCGCATTCCACAGTGGAGCGCACACCGGCGCATGCGCGGTAAGGTAGGAGAGAGAGGATTGAATCCGGAAGTGCAGTGAGACTAATGCCAGAGTGCGTTCCTGTGATACCAATGTGATATGACTGAAGTTTGAATGACTATTAGATAGGGATCATGATCAAGAGATAGGAGTGATCCCAGATATTATTTGATCCATCAATAATTCAGTATCAAAGAAGATGTCCTTTGGATAATATTTCAATGATTACCAAGGAATACATGTCACACATGTCTTGAAGCAGTTGAAGATAAAGGAAGTAACATTTACAGTTCCACTTACAGGAAACTTGTGGTTAGCTTAAAGACAGTTTTAAGGATGAAATTTACGGCTCATTGCAATATTTCACTAAACTGTGGTCAGCCAGTTGTCAACTGACAGGATGTGCTGGAAATGTGCAGGAAGCTGCCGTTACCTACAACATTTTGTGGTCAAGTTACATGAACATGACTCAGCTGTCATATGCTGGTGACTATTTAGACACAACCTACAATATTTTCCTATAAAATATACACGGAACTCGCTTAAGGGGGGGAAATACCTTCCAGGACATTGAAGTGTACGTACGCACTGTTCCTGTGATGCCATGCCATGTTGATTCCTTATATTAATTCGAGTTCCCTCCGATGTGAAAGGATTGCTACAACATAACGGTAATGTTGATGCATATTTCTGTTATTGTATAAGTTTCTATGACTATAGTTCTTATGCCTATGTACCATTGACTATATATATATTCATGTGCTATTAAAATAAATAGTATCTTGCTATAAAGAATATTAGTATTCGTGCCTGATTAGGATATCAGTGAGCGCTTCGTAAGTACGGGCTTTCAGCCCCCTTCTTAGTAGAATTTAGCAAGACAGTTCCACAGTGGAACGCACGCCCGCGCCTGACACTAGGAGAAACATCATGGTGACAGCGCGTGCTCCATGCACGGTAAGGTAGGAGGGAGATGATTGAATCCGGAAGTGCAGTGAGACGCCGTGCATTATAATACCAGAGTGCGTTCCACAGTGGAACGCAGACCCACGCCTGTGTGCATAGGAAAGCGTCTGGATGTACAGGCATACAGGAAGTGTAGAGGTGGAGAAAAAAGGGCCGGATTACATGCTACCAAGGGACAATTGGACACTAGTATGAAAAGGGCAACCAAGTGTATCAGACAGATATAAAAAGGTGATCTTAAAAGAAAGATATGTATAGAGGTTAAATCAGCAATGAAAAGAGGAAAACAGATATGTTTATAAAAAACAACCATGTGGGTAATACGTATATTTATACCATACTTCCAATTTCTGGTGCAACAAGGTAATTTACGTGCATGGACCAAAGGGTGTAAAATACAGTACTATAGTGCATAATGGTGAGCGTTATCTGATGGGTGAAGTGACGTGTAGGTGACTATGGAGCCTGAAAGGAAAGGACAAATGGATTAAAATAATGAGAGATGGACACAATTAGAACATGTCACAATCTAGTTTTCTTTGTTTTTTTCTCTCTCTCTCTCCCCCCCCATCCCCCATTCATTTACATAGCCGTGGATTCTGGATCGGATCTGGACTTCGGCGGCAACCCGATCCGGATCCGTCGGACCCGGATTATAACCGATCCGCTCAACTCTAGTCATAGGCTGTGTATGTCACATGTCCTTGCCCCATAAGACACGGCCATTTTCCCCGTCGCTGCCATTATTGCTCTGCTGCGGGTGGGTGACAGTCACCGCTCCCGCTGCCGTGGCTTTGTGCGCTATAGACATACAGTGCAATCTACACAGCGCTTTGGGGATAAGGGACTACTTGTAATTTCAGCCCTTTTCAGGGCTGCATTACAGTCGTTCATAGGCATTGCAAATGCATAATTTATTAAAGAACAACTGGCATGGTTTTAAAATTGGCAGCAATCCCAAGCCGGCAATATGAAGTAGAGTTTGTAAAATACAATTCAGATTGATATACAAAAGAATCTGAAAAACTGGGTCCTAAAATGTATCATAATGTATAAATGCACAGAAGCACCCCAAATGCAAAGATCATGAATCCAAGGGTTTACACATATATGGATATACACAAAGAGTCATCTAGACCAGCACAAATGAATTGAAGTGATAAAATTATACACTCTGAAAACACAGAAAATATCAAAGTTGTACATTTAACAGAGATGCTGGTATCAAATTGTAAGGACTTTGAGTTGACAGAATACCATTATAAATGCAAAGCCAAATCAGTATTAGATGCAGGGATTGACCACAAGGTGGTGCTAACAAATGCTAATGCAAAACCATGGTTGTTAGGAACACCAGTAAAGACAGACCCACTTAGATAAATCACATACCCATGAGGGTTACAAAACGGGCTTGGGAAGCAGTAGAGAGGACCCCCTGGGAAAAGAGCCCCGACGCAGCGTTTCACGATCCAGCAGGTAAGATCATTTCATCAGGGGGGGACTCTTTTCCCCCACTGATGAAATGATCTTACCTGCTGGATGATCGGACCCTGCCGGACGGCGGGCTCCCTGGTCCAGGGTCCAGTGAGGAGGACGACATCGTGGACAACGTCACAGAGGATGACAGCACTGGCGACGACGAACCGGCTGGAGCGCGTCGCGGAGGACATGTGACGGCTGTTTCGGGGACCTCTAGGAGTCAGCCTGGTAAGACCACGGTTTTCCCTATCTCTAGCATGTCTGGTTTGGCGGTTGGTGGTATGAGTGGCGTGCAGGGTTTCAATGTGGTTTCTGGTGGTATGAGCGGTGTGCCTAGTGGCCCGAGTGGGGGGCCGGGTGCGAATGTGGTGCCAGGTGACGGCAGCGTGGCATCTGAGTTGCTGCATTTGGTTAGGGGTCTATTTGCCCCCGTGGGGGGCCCTAGCATGGTGTGGCAGGGAGCGGCAGGCGCAACGGTTCAGGATGTTGTGGCCACCGCAGCCGGTGCGGCGGCCAGTGGAAATGTTGTTAGTGAGCCGTGGTGGTGGCTCCCGCTGCCACAGCTGCTGCTGCGGTAGATGTAGTTCGTTTAGATGACAGGGCAAGAGGGGAGGTGTATGTCTGCTTTGATGGGCCGTTGGGGGCGCATTTGAAGCAGGAAGTTAGGGAAAATATATGGAAGGACGAATATGTGGAAATATTCTTGTTACTTCCTTTGGAGAAGTTTAACCTTGATCGGGTTAAACCAGATGAGAGCGAAAAGCATGAGGAAGAGCGGCGGCGTTATCGCCTTATTCCTCACACTTTTCAGAATTGGCTGCAGGCGTTTGTGATACTGGCCAGTGTGGTGGGGGAAAAGGCTCCGGACAACTGTTCGGTGCTCTTTTGTTATCTGGATTCTATCTTTGAAGCGTATAGGACCTATGGGGGGACTGCTTGGCTAAGATATGACGAGCAGTTTCGCCAGAGGAATGCGGTCAGACCCAGTTTACGGTGGGACCACAAAGAAATCAGTCTCTGGATGCGGCTGATGGCTGCGCCGAAGTCGGCGTCGCAGTCCTTTCCAGGGGGTTCCGGCGGGGGATCTTTTGGCACCTTGCCGGGGCCCAAAAAGGGCATTTGCTGGCAGTTCAACGAAAAGGACTGCCGCTTTGGGTCCTCCTGCCGATTTAAGCACGAATGTTCGGGCTGTGGCGGCACCCACAGTTATCTCAAGTGCTTCAGGAAGGGAAAAGGGAAGGTCGCAGAGTCTTCGTCAAAAAGTGAGGACCCCCAGTGAGGTTAGATCGGATAGCGCCGTTTCTAAGTACATACCCGGATCAGGTGACGGCGGAGTTGTTGAGTGAAGGTTTTAGTTTTGGTTTCAAGATACCGTCAGTTGTTAAGCCTGGCGAGATTCGTTTGAAAAATTTACAGTCGACTCGCTTACATGGCGATATAGTGGCAGATAAGTTACGGAAGGAGGTGGAATTGGGACGGATGGTGGGGCCCTTTGATGCTCCTCCATTGCCTGACTTGGTGGTGTCCCCGTTGGGGTTGGTCCCAATAAAGGAACTTAACAAGTTTCGGCTAATTCACCATTTGTCGTATCCTACTGGCAGGTCGGTGAATGACGGTATTGATCCTGAGCTGGTTTCAGTATCGTATTTTCATTTTGATAGGGCAATGGAATGGCTAAGGAAGTTGGGTCGTGGCTCGCTTTTGGCGAAAACGGATGTGGAAGCCGCCTTCCGTCTGTTACCATTGCACCCGGACAGTTTTCACCTGTTGGGGTGTTGGTGGGAGGACAAGTTTTATGTAGATTGTTGTTTGCCTATGGGCTGTTCAATTTCTTGCTCTTATTTTGAGAAGTTTAGTTGTTTTTTGGAGTGGGTAATTAAGGAGGAGGCGGGTTTGGATTCAGTGTTGCATTACTTGGATGACTTTTTGTGTATGGGGCCTGCTGGCTCTCCACAGTGTTCCCTTTTGCTTCGGACAGTGGAGCAGGTTGCTCGCCGCTTTGGCGTTCCGTTGGCGCCTGATAAGACGGAGGGTCCAGTTACGGTTTTGAAATTTTTGGGAATTGAGTTAGATACAGTTGCCATGGAGTGCCGCTTGCCGGAGGACAAGCTGGGAGATTTGAGTCGTTGTGTTCAAAGAGCCATGGAGGCCAAGAAAATTCGTTTACGGGATTTGCAGTCCCTGTTGGGAAAGTTGAATTTTGCTTGTAGGATTTTGCCGATGGGAAGAGTGTTTTCCCGTCGCTTGGCTCAAGCCACTACCGGTGTGTCACATCCTTTGCATTTTGTACGTTTGAAGGTCGAGCACAAGGCGGACCTGAGAGTGTGGTCCCATTTTTTACAATTGTATAATGGACAGTCATTGTGGCTTCGTGAGGTGGTGTCCAATGATGAGTTGGTCCTTTATACGGACGCGGCGGGGTCCAGTGGTTTTGGGGCATATTTTGGGGGGAGATGGTGTGTCAGCAGGGGGCCCGAATCTTGGCGGGTTTCCGGTTTGACCAGGAATTTGGCCCTGTTGGAACTTTTTCCTATTGTCGTGGACATAGAGGTTTGGGGACAGGATCTGAGAGACAGAAAGGTGCGTTTTATGTGTGACAACCTGGGGGTTGTTCAGTGTGTTAACAAGTTGACAGCAGATTCCCCTCCGGTGGTGGATTTCTTGCGGCATTTGGTGTTGAAATGTCTGGAGCTGAATTTGTGGATTTGCGCTGTGCATGTGCCAGAGGTTTTGAATTCCGTGGCTGATGCTTTATCTCGCTTCCAGTGGGACCGTTTTCGAATGCTGGCGCCAGACGCGGAGCTGCAGGAGACCGTGTGGCCCATCTGGTTGTGGGACCTGGTTTGCAGCCGGCCTGGGAATTGATCAATCGGTGGCACCCAGTACGTGGCGCAGCTATACTGCGGCATGGGATCGTTGGCTCGAGTTGGTTGCTGAGGTTGGAGGTGATGTGCCTGAAGGTGACAGGGTTTATTTCGTTTTATTCATGATGGGTAGGCCAATGGAAAAAGGACTGTCATGGTCAGTGGTTGCTGGCAGGTTGGCCGGCATGGCTTTCTTTTTTAGGTTACTGGGCTGGAAGGACATCACTAAGGATTTCAGGGTGCACCAGGCGTTGAAGGGCTACCGTAGGGCAAGGGTGTGCCGAGACCTTAGGCGCCCGGTGTCTTTTGAACTGCTGGGCAAGCTTTTGTCGGTTTTGCCCCGTATGTGTTTTTCGGAGTATGAATACCGTTTGTTTGGGACTGCTTTTGTTTTGGCCTTCTTTGGGGTGTTGCGGGCGGGGAGTACGCTGCGCTCACCACGCTCGGGTCTGGCGCTGCTGCTGCTGCTCGGTGGCTCGAGCGATGGGCTGGATCCGGGGACTCGAGCGGCGCTCCTCGCCCGTGAGTGACAGGGGGGTAGTTTGGTTTGGGGATTTGGTCCGTGACGCCACCCACGGGTTGTGGTGAGGTTGGACACCACCGCTGCTGTTGACGGAGATCCCGGGAGCGATGGCAGGGAGCAGCTGGGATGTTGTTTTCCCCCTCCGTGGGTAGGGGTTGGTGGTCCCGGGGCCCGGTGATGTGACGGGGAGGCAGGGTCGGGCAAGGTGCAGGGGGCGCTTGAACTGCGCAGCGCGGTGCCGGACGACACGGTAGTACTCACTCAGCCACAAATGGATGCAAGTCTCTGGTAAAACAAACGGCTGGATGGACGGGTCTCGCAGCCGGCTGCTGTGGTTTCTCCCGGACGGTTGGTGGTGGCTGCCTTTCCCTGCACCTTTTTTGTGTATCTTCGGTCCCGATGGCTTCCCATCGGTAACCCGCTCCCCAGCGTGGATATATGCCGCAGGAGCCCTTTTGCCCGCAGGCTCTGGCCCTGGGAACTCTAGCTGTGGCGGTAGCTGTACTTCCCTTTTGCTGTTTGGACGGTTGCCTTCAATCGGGTCTTGGCTGCTAGGAAACCCCTGGGGTTCCGGTCACTAACGGATTTGACCTGTTTAACGGCGACTCCAAGCCTGGTCGGGGTCCGCATGCCCTGCCGGTTTGTGCTGGCTTCACTTCGCTCCCCGGTTCAGTATCGGTGGGCCACCGCCCGTCTCCGGTCCTACGGTTCCGAATTGATCTGCCTCTCCTGCAGACGGTCACCACCGTCTGCCAACCTTTCTCTTGGTGCCTGGGCCACGTACCCGGACACAGTCAGTCTTCTCCTCTACTACCACTCTACTCCTCACTCTTTGACCTCCCTAACTTATCTGACTTCCTTTCCCGCCTCCAGGACTGTGAACTCCTCAGTGGGTGGGGCCAACCACCTGGCTCCACCCCACCTGGTGTGGACATCAGCCCCTGGAGGGAGGCAACAAGGATTTTGTGTCTGACTGATGTGCCTATCTCGGGGTGGGGGGTGTTGTGTTGTAGTAACTGTGACGACCTGGCTAGTCCAGGGCGCCACAGAGGCATTCAGAATCAGTGAACTGGTGAGTAGGAACATGAGGAGTCACGGAGGTTTGTTGTTGGAGGATGTGGCATGTGGTTTGGATGCGGTACGGTGTTGCTTGAGACGGTCAAAGACGGACCAGCTGGGTAGAGGTCGTGTGGTGGAACTGTGGGGTGTACCTGGCCTAGCGGAGTGCCCCGTTAAACAGGTGTCATCATTTTTAGAAGTGAGGGGAACCCGCCCGGGGTCCCTTTTGTCTCACCAAGACGGGTCAGCCTTGTCCAGTTACCAATTTGTCTGTATCTTTCGGAGGTGCCTGCAGTGTTGCGGTCTCAACGAGGCTGAGTTCGCGTCTCATTCCTTTCGGATTGGGGCTGCGACTCAGGCGGCTCGTTGGGGCCTGGGCGCGCAGGCTGTCCGTGAGATTGGACGCTGGGAATCGGCTAGGTATAGATCCTATGTGCGGCCAACCTTGTTGTAAGATGTTGGGGGGGGGTCAGGTCGGGGCGGTATTTGTTTGGTCCTCACTACACTTTCTTCCCATGTTACCCCCTTTTTTGCCCCCCCCCCTTTTTCCACGTTGTCACCTTTTGTCTCGTAGGTTTCCCATTATTGGTGTGGGTGCTCGGTCACTCGTATGTGTATTGGGGTGCTTTTCGTGCAGGAGTAAGACCGGACGGCCGTCAGTTGGGGGTTCCCAGGGAAAAGGTGACAGTGCGATGGTTCGGCGTCAGGGGTATGCTGTGGAGTGAGGTTTTGACTACCTGGCGCCGCCATGCAGAGTTGGATAGACCACCGGACGTGGTAGTGCTACACGCGGGTGGGAATGACTTGAGTCTTCGGGCGTCCAGGGACCTGATCCAGGACATAAAGTGCGACTGCCTGCGGCTTCTGTCAGCCCACCTGGGTCTAGTGATCGTGTGGTCTGATATTGTGGCGCGGCGGGCATGTCGGCGCGCCAGGTCGGCGGAGGCTGTTAACAGAGCGCGAAGTAAAGTGAATCGTGAGATTGGGCGTTTTGTTTCTCGGGTCGGGGGTGTCTTGGTGCGGGACCCGGAGTTGGAATCGGCGTCCGCCGACTTGTTGCGGCGTGACGGGGTCCATTTAAATTCAGTGGGGAATGATATCTGGGCCTTAGGGCTTATGGAAGGGGTCGAGAAGGCTTTGGTGTTGTGGGAGGACTCGCACGCACAAAGGGTCATGCGCACTCACGGTGGCGGAAAGGAGGGGGGTGTCTGAAGTTGGGGGTTTGCACAGAGGAGAGGACGGAACCCAGTGCCAGAGCGGGTTACCTCTAGCGGTGCAATTGTTTGGTGAAACGGGTCCTTGCTGGGTTGAGTCTCAGCGGGACATGGTGTGGGCAACATCTGGCCAGGGCTCTCGAGTCGTTGTGTTGCGCCTGAGGGTCAGGAGGTGGGCCGATATTGCAAGGAACAGTTTGGTCAACCTTCAGGTACCCCCCCTCCTTTTTCGGGTGTTCTTCAATGAAGATTTGTATTGTTATATGGCTTATGTTTTGTTATTAATAAATAGTGTTGCTGTGGCCTTTATATCCAATGTCACGCAGTGTTTTGTGTTTATTTTAGATAAGAACCCTGGTGGGTAGGGGGTGTTGGGTGAATGATAAGGCCTTTAGTCAGACATTCCGGAGTCAAGGAATAGCCCGGAATGCTGCCCCAAAGGGGCTCAAGGGAGGGCAGCATGACTAGGAGGGATGCCAGGCCATAGGGTCAGTAAGGGGTTAATGTAGAAAGTTAGTTTGAGTGGTAAATCTGGGGGTGGAACTAAGGGGTAGTTAGGACTAGGGGTCAGTTTGATTGGTCAGGGGGTGGTGCTGTTGGGGGGTCGTATATAGGTCAGGTCAAAGGGTGGGAGGGCATTCCTACCTGGACGGTGACTGGAATCGTGCCCGCCCGCCCTGATGGTGGATTCAACATCGACGAAGAAGAGGAGGAAGATCGTAATTTGTCACAGCAGTGGAAAGGAGGGGAGTGTCTGAAGGTGGGGGTTTGCACAGAGGAGAGGACGGAACCCAGTGCCGGAGCGCGTTCCTCTAGCGGTGCAATTGTTTGGTGAAACGGGTCCTTGTTGGGTTGAGTCTAAGCGGGACATGGTGTGGGCAACATCTGGCCAGGGCTCTCGGGTCGGTGTCTTGCGACTGAGGGTCAGGAGGTGGGGCGATGTTGCAAGGAACAGTTTGGTCAACCTTCAGGTAACCCCCCCTCCTTTTTCAGGTGTTCTTCAATGAAGATTTGTATTGTTATATGGCTTATGTTTTGTTATTAATAAATGGGGCTGCTGTGGCCTTTGTATCCAATGTCACGCAGTGTTTTGTGTTTATTTTAGATAAGAACCCTGGTGGGTAGGGGGTGTTGGGTGAATGATAAGGCCTTTAGTCAGACATTCCGGAGTCATGTGCCTTTGCTGTCCAGCTACCTACAGCACCTGTGCATTCTACACACTTGCCCATTTTTGCTACGCAATTTTCACTGCAAACAGTGCCGACAAGTTTATGGCATACTAAAAATGTCTGGGATACTAAGTTAGTGTTCCTTTGCTGTCCTGCTACCTACAGAACCTGTGCATTCTACCCACCTGCCCATTTTTGCTACGCAATTTTCATTGCAAACAGTGCTGACACTTGTAGTGGCATACTAAAAGTGTCTGGGATTCTAAGTTAGTGTGTCTTTCCTATCCAGCTACCTACAGCACCTGTGCATTCTACACACCTGCCCATTTTTGCTATGCAATTTTCACTGCAAACAGTGCTGACACTTTTAGTGGTATACTAAAAGTGTCTGGGATTCTAAGTTAGTGTGTCTTTGCTATCCAGCTACCTACAGCACCTGTGCATTCTACACACCTGCCCATTTTTGCTACGCAATTTTCATTGCAAACAGTGCTGACACTTTACAACATCATCATCATCATCATGCGGCAGAGAGTTCAATAGTCTCACTGCTCGTACAGTAAAGAATCCTCGTCTGTGATTATGATTAAACTTTCTTTCCTCAAGACGTAGCGGATGCCCCCGTGTTCCAGTCGCACAGTCACTTGTAGTGGCATACTAAAAGTGTCTGGGATACTACGTTAGTGTGCCTTTGCTGTCCAGCTACCTACAGCACCTGTGCATTCTACACACTTGCCCATTTTTGCTACGCAATTTTCACTGCAAACAGTGCTGACACTTTTAGTGGCATACTAAAAGTGTCTGGGATACTAAGTTAGTGTGCCTTTGCTGTCCAGCTACCTACAGCACCTGTGCATTCTACACACCTGCCCCTTTTTGCTTTGCAATTTTCATTGCAAACAGTGCTGACACTTGTAGTGGCATACAAAAAGTGTCTGAGATACTACGTTAGTGTGCGTTTGCTGTCCAGCTACTTACAGCACCTGTGCATTCTACACACTTGCCCATTTTTGCTACGCAATTTTCATTGAAAACAGTGCTGACACTTCTAGTGGAATACTAAAAGTGTCTGGGATACTAAGTTAGTGTGCCTTTGCTGTCCAGCTACCTACAGCACCTGTGCATTCTACACACTTGCCCATTTTTGCTACGCAATTTTCACTGCAAACAGTGCTGACACTTTTAGTGGCATACTAAAAGTGTCTGGGATACTAAATAAGTGTGCCTTTGCTGTACAGCTACCTACAGCACCTGTGCATTCTACACACTTGCCCATTATTGCTATGCAATTTTAATTGCAAACAGTGCTGCCAGTTTTAGGGCCATAGTTTCATTGTAAGGGATAGTCAGTGTTGGTTCTTCAGCTGTCAATAAAGCTAGACCACCTCTGCACTTTACACCACATCTCCATTTTTGCTACGCTATTTTAAATTGCAAATAGTGCTCTCGTTTTTAGGGCCATAGTTTCATTGTCAGGGATAGTCAGTGTTGGTTCTTCAGCTGTCAGTAAAGCTAGACCACCTCTGCATTGTACACCACCTCTCCATTTTTGCTACGATATTTTAAGTGTCCAATTTGGTCACAAACAAAATGAGTAGCAAAAGGACAGATGCTGGTGGAAAGGGGAACAGGCGTGTTGTAAAAGGAAAAAAAGTTTGTGTCCGTGAGGTAGGTGGTAAAGCTACAGTAACATCTGCTGAAGAAAGGTCATCTTCCAGCAAAAGTAAGATGTCTAGTTACTTTCCGTGGACAATCTGATAGGATCCCTTTTTTACGAAACCAACCAACTTTAACAAAGGTAGATGATGCACAAAAAAAGAACATGCTTGAATGGATCGCAAGTGCTCCAACAAGTGGCCTCTCCTCCACCTCAACTTCAACATCCAAAAAACAACAGTCCTCTGAGTTGTCACCCCAATCGCACTTGCTTTCATCCCAGCTCTCAAGTCTCCACCCGCCCTGCAGAGTATGTTGTAACAGAGATGGCTGAGTCTGCAGAGCTGTTCAGTCACACTATAGGCTGGGAATCAGAGGTCTGCTCCCAAGCTACAGTGAGTACAGACCAAGAAATGATCTGCAGTGATGCGCAGAAGCTTTGTGAGTAAAATTCAGGCCCTGATGACCAAGTTTCTGAGCATAATGTAGACCCTCATTCCCAAACCTGTTGGTGGAGACAATGAGGAACATACTGATGACGATGAGACTCAGATACCTGATTGGAATGACAACTTAACTATTTAGTCAGGGCAGGAAGAGGCTAGGTCTGAGGGCGAGGGGAGTGCAAACACACAGGTTAATGATGAGGTTGTAGATCCCACTTACTGTCATTCCACAGTGAGGCACTCGAGGAGGTCAGCAGAGGCGGTGGAGGAGGATGCGACTGATGACGAGGTTACCTTGCGCCTTCCTGGGCAAAGTCGGAGTACTGGAAGCACGTCAACAACTGCATCCTCAGCCACAACTCTGCCTCTGAGCACAAGTCAGGATGGCTCTGCAGGTCACATGGTCTCTAATAGTTGCCTAGCCTGGTCCATTTTTGACATTGCAAAGGATCATCCAACTCATGTGATCTGTAAGATTTGTCGCCAATCTGTAAGTAGAGGCCACAAACTCACTAGTTTGACTACTTCGTTCATGAACCGTCACATGAATAACAAGCATATGTGCCGCCCCCGTGCCAGCAGCCGTTGCTGCTCGGATCCAGACCTTCCGGTGGGTGACTCAAGGGTCTCTGGACCCGGGGGTCTCGGGGACATGCCAAATAAAAGGGGATGGGACGTAGATGTACGGGCTAGGCCGTAATAAGTTTGTGACGCCACCCACGGTGTGTGGTGAGGTAGGACACCACCGCTGCTGTTACGGGGCACCTGGAGCAGCAAGTTGTTAACCCCTCCATGGGTAGGGATGGTGGCCCCGGGACCTGGTGGTTCGGTGCAGGGGATGGCGACCGCAGGGGGTGCTGGTGTACTCACTGTTAGTAAAACACACAAGTCTTTGGTAAACCAAGGTGATAGTGGCTGGTGCCGCGGCCGGTTGCGTTCTGGTCCCCCACCCAGATGGTGGTCTCTATCCTTTTCCTGCACTGCTTTGTGTAAGGTGGACTTTCCTAGTGTGAAACTCACCCCAGGCTGTCTAGACCCCTGGGTGGGTGTGTACCAACCACCTGGTCACGCCCACTGGTGTGTCTATCTGTCCCTAAGGGGGGTGACTAGGGTGTAATGTTTGGCTGAATGTTTCCTAAAGGGGGAACGGTGTAGTGCAGGGGCCTAACTGTGACTACCTGGTTTTGCCAGGGCGTCACACTCCTCCTTGGTTAAACACAGACCGTCCGCGGGCTGTCTGACCACCACCATTTATTTTACTGGAAAGAGATAGAAGGAATAAAAAAGTTACAAGTATAATAACATATTTACAATTAGGTATATTTTGTTTTCTTCCCTTATGGGGGCCATGTTACTTAAACATTGCACATATATAACAACCGGGACGGGACGGGACGGACCGGGTCCTTCTCACCTTACCCCACCCAAACAAACCTAACCTTGATGCTGCCTCTAAAACCAGGTCAGCACCCCTTTTCCCCAGTCCAGGAAACGGGTTCGGGTGGTGCCCCAATGGGCTGGGTAAAAGGTTCCTTACCCGGTAGTCTATCTCAGGGGTCCCACGTCCAGGGGGCCCCTGGTCCGGAGGATAATCACCGGTTTTGCTGGTGACGGGACCTCGGCCGACTCCACCGCAGGCCCTTCCTCCAACCAACCTCTCCAGAGACTGCGGCATGGTGAGAAGGTGGTCAAGGATTGTTTACAAGGCCCAAAAGTTTATGGGTTGGCCTGGAAGTTCTCTTTATAAATGGGGGGTTTAACTGTAAACCGGGATCAACAGACGGTCCCAACGGGGACTTTGCAGGGGAGGCAGCCGGGAACCGCTACCTAACTTTCTTAATCTTCATCGGTGCTGTAGAGTGGCGGAGAGGAGTGGGTGTGCGGCCGGTCACTCTTCTTCTCCCATATCCGCACGTCGAGAGCAAACCACCCCCTCTCCCCACAATGCTTGGTGTGTGTCACCAGCTCTCCGGGCTCCAGGTCACGGTCGGGATGGCCAACGGGCAAGTGGGAAGCCAAGTCCCTCCAGGACGCAAAGATCTCGGCCTCCAGGCCCGGTTCATATATAAAACCCCATCCCCTTTGAGGGTTAAAATGCCGAACCTGGCCTTGGTACCCTGGGCCCCTCACCCGGAAAGTTACATTTCTTAAGTTGTCTTTTTCCCGGTAGGTCCGGAACATGACTTCCGCCTTCCGCTTCTCCGGGGCGGCGATCTCTCTGCCCAGCTGGCGCCGCTGCCGCTCCCAGTACGGAGCATCTGCTGCCTGCTCCAGGTCACCCTGCGCGGGGGCTGGGCCCAGTCAGAGTCCCTCCGTGCCGGCTACGAACGGCACCTTTGGCAATGGGGGACCCCGCTGTAACATGACCCACTCTGCTGCCTTGCAGCTACATCCCCGCTACGCCTCAGCTGAGGCCGGGTATCTGGGAGTGGTCAGCGTGACTTGTGGTACTTGCTTCCGGTCGGGGACTGTCTCCGCTGTGGCCGGGCCGACTGCCTGGGCCATTGCCATCTCGGGCACTGTGTCCTCCGGGACCGGGATCAACGCTGGGCACAGGGTCTGACGGAGCACTTTCCTGGTGTGGGTTTTGCGTGGAGCTGGGATGGGTGCAAGGGAGGTGACGGGCGTGCTGTTGGCGGCTTCCTCTGGCAGGTCCTCACGGGCCAGTGGAACGGACACCGCTGCCGATGCTGGTGGCAGCGGTCCGAGTGGGGTGTCAGTGGCAGGTGCGGGAGGCAGCTTGGCGGGCAGGGGCAGGCTGGGTCCCTCAGCCTGGTCGGCCGGTCCCTGAGGGACATAGGGGCGTGGGTCGCTTACCCGCTCCTCCAAGGTTGCCTCCACTTCACGAGCCCGAACGGCTGCAGCCAGCTCCTCCATCTTGGCCGTCCATCGCTCAAGGATAAAGCGCACCTGTGCCTGGATCCGGCAGCACATGCGCTCCATCTGGGCTTCTACCCAGGCCGCTGTTACGGGCACGGGCTCCTGCACTCCGGGCTTGCCAGACGGGTCGGTCATGTTGCTCCGATGGTGTCCAGAAACAAGAAGGGTGGCAGGGTCCTGGAGTCCCTGCCCTTTATCAGCTCGGTCACATACTGCAGTAATCTTCGCCCGCCCCCTCTTGGTCTTTTGCCGGCACTTCTTTTTCAGGCCTCCTAGTAAGTTACGTTTTTCGACTTCTGGCCTCGCTTTCCGGCTGCGTTCCCAGGGAGCGGGGCTTCGGCTTTCGCGCCCTTTTTTCGGGGAAGAAGATGCTTGGCGGGAGTTTTCGTGCCCAAAAATGGCGACAAGATGGCGGCTTCTGAAAATTTTGCAACGGATCACCGCTGACTGTTCAACACAAGGCGCACTTCCACAAGGTAAGTGGATGGGTAAGTATCCTGTTCGTGACGCCAAGTTTCGGGGTGTCCCACCCCATGCCGCTGCTCGGATCCGGACCTTTCGGTGGGTGGCTCGAGGGTCTCCGGACCCCGGGGGTCTCGCGGACACGCCAAATAAAAGGGGAGGGGACGTAGCTGTACGGGCTAGGCCGTAATAGGTTTGTGACGCCAACCACGGTGTGTGGTGAGGTGGGACCCCACCGCTGCTGTTACGAGGCACCTGGGGGAGATGTTGCGCAGCAAGTTGTTAACCACTCCGTGGGTAGGGATGGTGGCCCCGGGACCCGGTGGCTCAGTGCAGGGGATGGCGACCCCAAGGGGTGCTGGTGTACTCATTGTTAGTAAAACACACAAGTCTCTGGTAAACCAAGGTGATGGTGGCCGGTGCCACGGCCGGTTGCGTTCTGGTCCCCCACCCAGCTGGTTGTCTCTATCCTTTTCCTGCACTGCTTTGTGTAAGGTGGGCTTTCCTAGTGTGAAACTCAGGAGTCTGCTCCCGGCTGGATGTGGCCTAAGGAGCCGTGCCCGCAGACGCTGGCCCGTGGGATCTATGGGCCTTGGCGGTGACCTCTTATCCCTAATCGGTGGGCTGTTGTCTTCTATGAGGGACTTTGGGTGGGACAGGACCTCTAGTCCTGGCCTCATTCGGTTAATTAACCAGTGCCACTTGATTCTGGTCCTGGCTTCAGGGTCCGAGTACCCTTTGTGCTCCGGCTTCCGAGTTGGTTCCCCGGGTCAGTACCGGCGGGCTACAACCCTGTCTCGGTCCACCTCGGTTCCACCGAGCAGTCTTCCCGACTCCTGCTGACAGAGACCACCGTCTGCCTCCTAGCCAAAGGCACCAGGGCTCCTACCCTGGAACCTGTCAGTCAGCTTCAGGCCTGACACACAGGCCTGCTTCCACTCACTCCTCTGACCTTGACTTAGACTGCTGCTTTTCCCGCCTTGGGCTGTCTAGACCCCTGGGTGGGCGTGTACCAACCGCCTGGTCACGCCCACTGGTGTGTCTATCTGTCCCTAAGGGGGAGTGACTAGGGTGTAATGTTTGGCTGAATATTTCCTAGAGGGGGAACGGTGTAGTGCAGGGGCCTAACTGTGACTACCTGGTTTTACCAGGGCGTCACGCATAAGTCCCAGTGGGAAGCTCACTGTGCTACAATGCGGCCTAGCGGAGTGGGCCAACCACCGTCTGCCCCTTCAAGTGCATCCGCGCGCTCTTCATCCTCTATGACTGTGGGGACAGCTGTCACACATGTTTTTCAACACAGACCTTCCACCTCTTTAACCGCAACAGGCAGTTTGATTGGCAGGTCGTCAGTTGTTTTGGAAGGGGAAACAGGTGCTGGTGTACAGCTCTCTCAGACATCGAGAGCACCAACTTTGGATGAAGGCAACATCATGTCTCCGCCTACACTTTCCTCACAGACCAGCAGTTTTCCAGGGACATCCTACTCAATGCCGTCGCCGCACAGCAGCCAGATCTCGGTCCCTCAGATGTGGACAATTGAAAGACCATTTCCTCCTAGCCATAACAAAGCTAAGAGGTTGACTTTCTCCCTCTGCAAGCTGTTGGCTACAGAAATGCTTCCTTTCCGCCTGGTGGACACAGAGAATTTTTGAGACCTTATGTCCGTCGCTGTGCCCCAGTACTAGATGCCCAGTCGCCACTACTTCTCCAAGAGAGGCGTGCCTGCGCTACACCAGCATGTCGCACACAACATCACCGCTTCCTTGAGAATCTCTGTGTGACAGGGTTCATTTCACCACTGATACTTGGACCAGCAAGCATGGACAGGGGCGTTACATGTCGCTGACTGGGCACTGGGTAACTATGGTGAGACATGGAGAAGGGTCTGCTGTACAAGTCTTGCAGTCCCCACGAGTTGTGCGTCAATCCTCTGTATGTCGAAGTTCCTCCACTGCTTCTGCCTCCTCAACCTCGTCTGGGTACTCCACCTCTGCCCAAAGCCTGTCTGGTCAGGCCACCCGCGTTGTAACTGCGCACCAGGAATCCCGCACACCTCCTTACTATGCTGGCAGCAGAGCTCAAAGGCATCAGGCGGTCTTTACGTTAAAATGTCTGGGAAATAAGAGTCACACAGCTGAGGAGTTGTGGTCAGCTCTGGAGAGCGAGTTTAGTAAATGGTTGTCTCCACTCAACCTGCAGCCAGGGAAGGCCATGTGCGACAATGCTGCAAACCTGGGTGCGGTCCTTCGCCGGGGCAAAGTGACACACGTGCCTTGTATGGCTCACATGTTGAACATTGTTGTCCAGCAATTTTTAACCCACTATCCCGGCCTAGATGGGCTTCTGCACAGGGCACAATCACTATCTGTTCACTTCCGCCGTTCAACCGCCACAGCTGACCGATTTACATCGCTCCAGAAGTCTTACGGCCTGCCGGTTCACTACCTGAAATGCGATGTGTCGACACGCTGGAATTCGACTCTCCAGATGTTGCAGCGACTGTGGCAGCACCGCCGAGCCCTGGTGCAATACGTTATGACGTATAGCCTGAGCCAACGAGATGCAGAGGTGGAGCTACTTACGCCTTGGAGATCTTGTCATGTCCCGCAGCCAGCGTTGTCTCTGAACGTGTCTTCAGTGCTGCTGGGTGTGTGCTGACAGATAAGCGCACATGTCTGTCCAGTGACAATGTGGACAGACTAACGTTCAACAAGATGAACAAGTCATGGATCCGCAAGGACTTTTCTACCCCGGTGTCATCCTGGGGAGAGTAAATGCTTATGGATTTTTGAATGTGCTTGATGCAAATCAACCTGTCAAGTTTGCAACTGCGGCACAAGAGATGCCACTGAAGTGGTGTGTATGGCCCAATTTTTGGAGAAAAGGGAGACTCTGATTGGAGTCCCCTTGCTGTGTTTTTAAAAATGATCCAAGATAAACAAGTTCAGCAAGGACTTTGCTACCCCGGTGTCATCCTGGGGACGGTTAAGGATGGCGTATTTTTGAATGTGCTTGATGCAAATCAACCTTTCAAGTTTGCAACTGGGGCACAAGTGATGCCACTGAAGTGGTGTCTGTGGGGCCCAATTTTTGGAGAAAAGGGAGACTCTGCTTGCAGTCCCCTTGCTTTGTTTTAGATGATTTTAGAAGGGCATGACATGCCTATATCCGTGTCTCTTCCTCCTTTTACTCTTCTAGCTCTTTTGTTTTCGCATGAGTATATGTCCTTGTCACTTTCCCATGTGTTTGTGGTGTCTTGGGAATTGTTTGTCACCTTTTGGACACCTTAGAAGGTGTTTTCTATGTGTTTGTATGTGTTTGTGTTTGCCTGCCATTGTTTTCAATGGGGTTCGAGTTGGTTCGTCGAACATTCGACAAACTTGTCCTCTGTTCGACGAACCCAACCGAACTCGAATGCTAGAGGAGTGGCTCATCTCTACTTATCAGTCAACGGGATTGGAGCACCAAAAAGCTGATTAGAGGAGGCATATAGGACTAGTCAGAGGGAAAGAAAATTTAATCCAGCTTCACAAGTAAAATTTCCTTTATCGTAGATACATAAAAGTCCAGGAAGTGTAAGAAAACTTAAAATCAATTAATGTCTTTTTTGTGGCTTCGGCCCCTGGTCTGAATTACGGTCAGCTTATATGCCTTTATGGGCTATTTTGCCTGAACCTTAGCCTGGTATGTACTTGGGTCTATCCATTGTTGTATACATTCTAAAATAGTCCTATGACCCTTATACGCTTGCTGGGCTCTGATATTTACTAAAAAATATTTTTTTTCAGGGTTAATTCTGACACAGTAATCAGACCAATGGTATTTTGTGGCACTCACAATTTTTTATGGTTCAATTTTCTATTAAGCAGTACATTTTATTGTGTACCATTTATTAATCACTAAACTGTAATCATAATTGTGGGCACAGGCCGCTTCCTGTCTGTTTTCTGTATTTATTGGATCAATACATCATGTTCTAATTTTATTTGCATTTTAGTAATAAAAATCACTTTTGTAATTTTCTAACAAATTGCTATTCACTGTTTTGTGCTATTTGACTCCTTTTCTCCTTTTTTCACCATAAAAGTCCAGGAAGTGTAACAAAACTTAAAATCAAATAATGTCTATGGCATTCTCTCTCTTGAGTGCCATGGACATTATCAATAAAAAAAATTACCTATGTTGAGATCTGTGTGTCTCTATCATATAGCACACAAAAGAGTAAAGGAAGAAACCTGCAGCACTGAGAAGTAGCAGGGTGCTGCTGAGAAATGTAGTCTTATAATCTAAGAATAGGACAATCCATTCACATCTATGTATAAATTATATGACGCTGGATGTACAAAGAAGAAGGAGATGAAGAAAGTCACAAAAGTACAAGAACAAATTGTACTGTATTGTAACAATAGTCATGCAGATACTGTGGTATGTAATTATTTTTTGCCATTGTGATAATATTTAATTAACTATATATTAATGTACAGAGCACAGACTGATATTGGGATTCTCCCCGAAAGGCCGGAGTCAGAAGAGGAAAAAACAAACTATCACAGTGATGTCCGAAGACACATGTAGTGAGACTGAGCACTGCTCTCCCTGTGTGTCAGAAGAACCAACAGCCTCAAGCGGAGACTGAGTGTTATATGTTCAGAAAGTTTCTGCCTACACAGAAATAATGATGCCGCCAAACACGTCTCAGGACAACTGTGCTGCACATCACAGCCAGAGACAACGCAGGCTGACACCCCCTGAGAGGTATTAATCTAGCCTCTTGGCAGATGCAGCCATATGCATTGTCACAAATCGTGGGGGGTTTTATGCAGTGCGGTCTCTCTGCTGAATTTATAATTATTCCAATACGTGGGCTATTTGTCTATTTAATCACTGACTCAATATGAGTATTACACATGATTGGCCTCTTGTTAAGATTGTGAGGTTTGATTCTGAGAAGTGGAGCAAACTGACAGTGAAGGAGATGTGTGTGTGTGTGTGCGTGTGTGTGTGTGCGTGTGTGCGTGCGTGTGTATGTGCGTGTGTGTGTGTATGTGTGTGTGCGTGTGTCGCCGTGATATTAACCAGCAGGAAAGAAGGAAGGAGAAGCTTAAAACATTGGTTTGGTTAGCTCCTTTTTTCATCATGGAGGATGGAAACGGATCTAACAGCTTCTGGGAAATTTTCTGAACACCATGCCCAAAAGAGTTAAGCCAGTTCTTGAAAATAATGGTGGCCACACAAAAAATTGACCCTTTGGGCACAATTTGGCCATTTTCACTTAAAGGTGTACTCACTTTTTCTGCAATTGGTTTAGATATTAATGGCTGTGTGTTGAGAAATTTAGAGGGCACTCTACAGTAACACTGTTATACAAGCTGTACACTGACTACTGTACATTGTATCACTAGGTCAGATCTTCAGTTTTGTCCCATGAAAAAATATAATTAAATATTTACAAAAATGTGAGAGTTCTACGTTTTTGTGATATACTGTATATCATTGATTTTTCACAGAGCTAGCGGTCCGTGGAAAATCAAGGAGACATAGCCAAGCATCAGATCAATGCAAGTTTATGGGTCAGTGAAAAAAACAGGCTGTACTCCGATGACATCCGACAACAGTCCGATTTTCACAGACTGTCAGAATCAAGTAGAGGGAGAAACCTTTTCTTTACTCCATGCTCAAGAAAAACTGATGACAGTTGAATCAAACTCTGACTACACTCTGATTTAAAAAAATTGGTTCATTTTTCTCATATTTGAAAAAACGGAGTCTAAATGAAGGCTTAGGATTCATGATGATACAGTCAGATAAAGACCATGCCGAAATGTGTCTCTGGCTCAGAAAACCTTTTTATTTATTTTTTTATTTCCAGTTATCAAAATTCCATTGTTTTCTACTTCTTTTTCTTTGACTTTCTGTTTACTTTTACAAACAAGACCATCTAATCTGGTCAGATAAACCAATGAAATAACCAGAGTAAATAGCAAGAATAAAATCAAATAATTTTATTGAGAACGTTATTTTTAAATTTTTTTTTAAAAAAAAAACATTATATGAATATATAGAACAATACAGGGGATGTCTGCCAAAAAACAACCAATCCAATCACTGCTTCACTTTACGTATGTGTGTAACACAGATGAACCACTGATATTCACTTATAAATGTGCATCAAAAAAGAAGGGAATTAAATAACATGCTCCACGCAAGAAAATCTCCCATAATGTATTGCACTATCCCAGAGAAAATTATTGCACAGCCCCAGGAAACATGAACAACAGTGGTTTAATTAACCTCAGAATGACAAAAAATAAATTAATATTGCACTCTCCCATGAATAAAGCAAAAATTCACAAACCAGTGCATATTATAGAGCTCATTTCAGATGTAACTTCCTTATGAACCGACGAGGGGAAATAATTTGCTAGATTTGGTCCTGTCAAATAGACCGGATACAATTTCAAATCTACAGGTCCGGGAGCACTTGGGCACCAGCGATCATAATATGGTAAGCTTCAACGTAATATTCAATAGAACATTTCAAAGGGGAAATGCTAAAACCTGGAATTTTAGGAAAGCTGATTTCAACAAATTAAGGGAAGAGCTTAAATGTGTAGATTGGGACAAAGTCATGGTAACTGGGGATACTGAACATAAATGGGGAAAGTTTAAGGATATATTGCTAGAGTCCTGTAAAAAACTTATACCCTCTGGTAATAAAACGTCCCGGAATAAAAAGAAACCATTATGGATAAATAAGACTGTACAAAGTATAATAAAACAAAAACAAAGGGCGTTTAAAATCTTGAAAGCTGAGAATACAGAAGTAGCATTGCAGGAGTATAAAGATATCAATAGGCAATGCAAAAAAGAAATCAAACAAGGAAAACTAGCTACTGAAACAAAAATCGCCAATGACATTAAAATAAATCCCAAAATCTTTTATAAATACATTAATGCCAAAAGGAAAACAAAGGATAGTATTGGCCCCTTAAAATATAATAACAAGTTAGTTATAGAGGACAAACAAAAGACTGAGATATTAAATAGGCATTTCTCATCTGTGTTCACCAAGGAACTGACTGTACCAGGCATCATTCAACAAGTGAAAAATCAAAGTTCACCACCCGATATAATTAATTTAACACAAGAAGAAGTACGCCTACGTCTGAGTAAATTAAACATTGACAAATCCCCAGGGCCAGATGGCATTCATCCACGAATATTGAGGGAATTGAGCTCCGTAATTGACAGACCGCTGTATCTCATCTTTTTAGACTCGCTTGTAACAGGGTTGGTGCCTCAGGATTGGAGGATTGCTGATGTGGTACCGATATTTAAGAACGGTAAGAGGGTAGATCCAGGCAACTACCGTCCAGTAAGCCTGACATCAGTAGTATGCAAAGTTTTTGAGGGCATTTTAAGGGATGACATGCAAAAATATGTTGCAGAAAATAATATAATAACTGACAGACAGCATGGATTCATGAAAGATAAGTCGTGTCTAACCAACCTGTTGGGGTTCTATGAGGGGGTAAGTGCAAACCTGGATATTGGTAATGCAGCTGATGTGATTTATTTGGACTTTGCAAAGGCATTTGATACTGTACCACATAATAGGCTTATACTAAAGCTCCAGAAGCAAGGACTGGGGGAAACTATATGCAACTGGGTAAGGAATTGGCTAAAAGATAGGAAACAAAGAGTAGCCATAAATGGAACATTCTCTAAATGGGCCATAGTCAGCAGTGGGGTGCCGCAGGGATCTGTGCTAGGACCAATTCTTTTTAATCTCTTTATTAATGACCTTGTGGATGGGATTGATAGTAAAGTGTCAGTCTTTGCTGATGACACCAAACTATGTAGGATATTAAAAACTGACCTTGATAGTATAATATTACAAAAAGATCTGGATAAGATGTCAGAATGGGTTCTTTACAGTTAGAGCAGTTAGACTGTGGAATGCCCTACCACAAGAGGTAGTAATGGCAGATACTATAACAGCTTTCAAAAAAGTGCTGGATGATTTCCTCAGTGCACACAACATTGTTGGTTATAAATGACTTAGTGACCAAATGTAGAACTGGTGGAGGAAGGTTGAACTAGATGGACCTAGGTCTTTTTTCAACCTTAGTAACTATGTAACTATGTAACTATGGACAGAAATTATAAGGATTATAGTTCACTTGCCCACATAAACAAAGATAAGAATGCCCAAAGGGGATATATAAATAAGAGGGTAGTGATAACACAATTCATAAAGAAATAATCCTGTCCAAAAAAGAAGTAATAAGTAGAAAAGTGCATGGAAAAAATACCAGCCAAAGATAAATGCAGAAAGGAGAGAGCAGGATACACAAGCAGTCAATATAGAACAGATGCCTGACTGCCAAATACCATACTGGAAGCGGATGGAAAGGACAAATACCCTGACGGCCGTTTCGCCTAGGGCCCTATCCTGCTCTCTCCTTTCTGCATTTATCTTTGGCTGGTATTTTTTCCATGCACTTTTCTACTTAGTACTTCTTTTTTGGACAGGATTATTTCTTTATGAATTCTGTTATCACTACCCTCTTATTTATATATCCCCTTTGGGCATTCTTATCTTTGTTTATGTGGGCAAGTGAACTATAATCCTTATAATTTCTGTCCATAAGGAAGTTACATCTGAAATGAGCTCTATAATATGCACTGGTTTGTGAATTTTTGCTGTATTGATCGGAGAGTGCAATATTAATTTATTTATTGTCATTCTGAGGTTAATTAAACCACTGTTGTTCATGTTTCCTGGGGCTGTGCAATAATTTTCTCTGGGATAGTGCAATACATTATGGGAGATTTTCTTGCGTGGAGCATGTTATTTAATTCCCTTCTTTTTTGATGCACATTTATAAGTGAATATCAGTGGTTCATCTGTGTTACACACATACGTAAAGTGAAGCAGTGATTGGATTGGTTGTTTTTTGGCAGACATCCCCTGTATTGTTCTATATATTCATATAATGTTTTTTTAAAAAAAAAATTTAAAAATAATGTTCTCAATAAACTTATTTGATTTTATTCTTGCTATTTACTCTGGTTATTTCATTGGTTTTTCTGGATTCTAGAGTTAGCACTACTGTGATTGGGCCAATAATTTGGTGTTCTAATCTGGTCAGATATTTGAGAAAAAAAATCATGGAAGACCCTAAAGGCCCCGTCACACTAAGCAACATCGCTAGCAACATCGCTGCTAACGAACAACTTTTGTGACGTTGCTAGCGATGTTGCTGTGTGTGACATCCAGCAACAACCTGGCCCCTGCTGTGAGGTCGTTGGTTGTTGCTGAATGTCCTGGGCCATTTTTTAGTTGTTGCTGTCCCGCTGTGAAGAACACATCGCTGTGTGTGACAGCGAGACAGCAACAACTAAATGTGCAGGCAGCAGCAGCCGGCTTCTGCGGAGGCTGGTAACCACAGTAAACATCGGGTAACCAAGAAGCCCTGTCCTTGGTTACCTGATATTTACCTTTGTTACCAGCCTCCGCCGCTCTCAGCTGTCAGTGCCGGCTCCTGCTCTGTGCACATGTAGCTGCAGGACACATCGGGTTAATTAACCGATGTGTGCTGTAGCTAGGAGAGCAGGGAGCCAGCGCTAAGCATTGTGCGCTGCTCCCTGCTCTGTGCACATTTAGCTGCAGCACACATCGGGTAATTAACCCGATGTGTGCTGTAACTAGGAGAGCAGGGAGCCAGCGCTCAGTGTGCGCTGCTCCCTGCTCTCTGCACGTGTAGCTCCGTGCACTGGTAACCAAGGTAAATATCGGGTTGGTTACCCGATATTTACCTTAGTTACCAAGCGCAGCATCTTCCACGCGGCGCTGGGGGCTGGTCACTGGTTGCTGGTGAGCTCACCAGCAACTCGTGTAGCGACGCTCCAGCGATCCCTGCCAGGTCAAGTTGCTGGTGGGATCGCTGGAGCGTCGCAGTGTGACATCTCACCAGCAACCTCCTAGCAACTTACCAGCGATCCCTATCATTGTTGGGATCGCTGGTAAGTTGCTTAGTGTGACTGGACCTCAACATTTATTTGGGTAGTTGCGTTTGTAATTGTCAGTTGTCTTTGAACAGAGCTATATAGTTAATGAGATTATAAAAGGACTAGAGTTGAGCGCGGTTCGCGGTTCGAGGTTCTCCAGTTCGCAGCTCGAGTGATTTTGGGGGCTGTTCTAGATCGAACTAGAACTCGAGCTTTTTGCTAAAGCTCGATAGTTCTAGATACGTTCGAGAACGGTTCTAGCAGCAAAAAGCAGGGCTTTTTACAGCTACAGTGTGCAGGAGCCATTGCTGGCAGCCTGCCAGAAGCTGGTAACCAAGATAAACATGGGGTATCCAAGCAAAGCGCTTTGATTAGTAACCCGATATTTATCCTAGTTACGTGCAGGAAGCCCACACTTCCCCGCTCAGCTCACTCCGCCCCCTCCTGCACGGGGCATGTACACACACACACACTCACACACACACACTCACCTTTCCCCAGCCAAGCAGTCCACGACACTGACGTCCTCAGCGCCACCCACTTCGCACTATGCCGCCAGCACACATGGCTCCGCCCACCTGCACTCTGCACACATGGTCCCGCTTGGCTTACCTGCGGTGATGAAGTCCCGACCTCAGCGCTGTCACTGTCCTCCATGGCCGCCGCTTGTCACATCACCTTCTCTTGCTTCCGACCCGAGACTGACTAGCGGTGACGTCACGGGCCGCTCGCGATACTTGGCTGTGAAGGCGGCGGTCATTTAACTCAGTGACAGGTGCTGTCAGCAGTGCAGGAGATCAGCGCAAGTAATGTACCTCGCTGACAGCAGCACTTGTCATCCCCTGCAGTGACCTGGGCTGACCCATTGATGTTAGCTCAGGTCACTGCACTGCTCTCCCAGCCAATGGGGAACATCCTGCTCTTCATTGACTGGGACAGTGTGGATCGTCATGGCAACCCCTTGGATTACACCAGACCTGGATTTGTTTTTCTTTCTAATAAATTGGTTAAAGAGGGAATGTATTGGGGAGTGTTTTTTCAAATAAAAATGTGTTTGTCATCTATTTTTTTTTATTACTGACTGGGTTGGTGATGTCAGGTATCTGATGGACGCCTGACCTCACCAACCCCAGGGCTTGATGCCAGGTGACATTACACATCTGGTATTAACCCTATATATTACCCCGTTTGCCACCGCACCAGGGCACGGGATGAGCTGGGGCGAAGCACCAGGATTAGCACATCTAATGGATGCGCCACTTCTGGGGCGGCTGCGGCCTGCTATTTTTAGACTGGGGAGAGTCCAAAAACCATGGACCTCCCTAGTCTAAGAATATCAGACCCCAGCTGTCTGCTTTACCTTGGCTGGTGATCCAATTTTGGGGGGACCCCTACTTGTTGTTTTTTTTAATTATTTATTTAATTTAAAATAACAGCATGGGGTGCCCTCAGTTTTGGATTACCAGCCAAGGTGAGGCTGCCAGCTGTGGTCTGCAGGCTGCAGCCGTCTGCTTTACCCTAGCTGGCTACAAAAATAGGGGGAACCCTACGTCATTTTTTTTTTTCATTTTTTTGGCTAAATACAAAGCTAAGCATCCCTTAGTGCCACATGAAAGGCACCAAAGGGTGCAAAATTACAAAATGCAGGAGAGTGGGACATTATGTGTCTTTCTGCCATTATAATGACAGAAAAGACTGATATGAAGTGCACAAGCACAAGAAAATCACCAGAGCGCTCTACGCTGTGAAAAGCAGTAGAAAATGGCACTGGAGTGAACATGTGACCGCCTCATGTAGGATGAAGCTATGGATCCTGGGTAAATTTATGTATTTTCCCTCCTTCAGTTTTTTTGCAGTACACAAAAAAAACGGAAGGCACACGGATGACAAACAGATGACATACGGACCGTCTACGGAACGGAAACGGATGCCACACGGATGCACCCGTGAAAAAAAACGGACTGTTTTTTGCAGACCGCAAAAATGGATCGGTCGTGTTAATGTAGCCTTATTCTGATCTTCCGTTTATAAACAGCAGGCAGAAATAAGTGAATAGCGCCCCCCGGCGTCAGAAAATCTCCGGGGTTTCAGGGCTAGCTGAGACCCTGGAGATCATGATTCAGGACGGTTTTTCCGGTCCACGCTCACGTGATCACAGGTATACAGCGTATACCGATTATCACGTTATAGTAAATGACAGCGTCGGTAAAAAATGATTTATCTCCTATCTGGCATGAACAAACATGATAAATCTCCTCCCCGGTCCCCTCCGGTCCCCTGGTGTCGCCAAAGTGCCCCCACTGATGCCCTCCCAGAAATCCAAGATGGCCGCGCGCACAGCAGCGCGCCGGCTGCATTCACCCTACTCCTCTGATTTCTGTCGCATGTGCCATGACACATGCGACAGAAAACTCCTCCCCAGGCCCTGCCAGGTCACCCCCTTTAACCCCACCGGTGTTCCCCGGTGTCCCACGGTACCTGTGCAGCGTTGATCCCCCCACGGCCCTCTCCTTCACAATAGACGCTGCCGCATGCACAGAGCGTCTGTCAGCTCAGCTTCCTGTGTTCAGACACAGTGAGTGGTGGTTATGCAACTGTAAGCTAAATGGGCGGCACGGTGGCTCAGTGGTTAGCACTGCAGTCTTGCAGCGCTGAGGTCCTGGGTTCAATTCTCACCAAGGACACCATCTGCAAGGAGTTTGTATGTTCTCCCCGTGTTTGCGTGGGTTTCCTCCGGGTACTCAGGTTTCCTCCCATACTCCAAAGACATACAGCGCTATGGAATTAATAACGCTATATAAATGAATAAATTATTATTATTACTGCAATGCCCTGCTCATGAGGTAAGGAACATAATTGATCAGGAGAGCTATATACTACATTTCCAAATGGAGGTATTTGATTTTATAGTTGCCCTTTTGAACGACTACCAAAAATGAGAGTCCGTTATACGCCACAAGAAAACACATCTAAATAGCGAGCTCTGTTGTTAAGTATTCATTCAGCTGGATAACTGGACTTAAAGGGGTATTCCATCTCCAAGATCCTATCCCCAATATATAGTAGGTGGCATAGCAATAATAGCAGCAAATATCAATATTTGGAAATTAAACACTGAAAAAAACTGGCCATCAAAGGTAGATATGACGCCGAGGGATTGCGGATAGCAAGCCCTCGGTGGGTATATTCTTAGAATGACATGAGAAAACCGGAGAAAAAAAAGAACAAAACCAAAAATATAGGTAATAGTGAAATATAAATGTTTTATTATTAAGTGAAAATATGATTATACAAAGGACATTTAGGTCAGGGACAAACATTAAGTGGGATGTCAAAAGATCAACTGCACAAATATACAATAGCAATAAAAGGACCCCTCTCCTGCACGAAGCGACCCAGCGTGATAAGGACGAAGGGATAGGGGCAAGTCCAGTAGAGGGAGGTGAAGTGTGCGGGGGAACATACACGTTCAGAATCTAATGACGGCTGCAGTAGCAAGGCACATAGACCGACATTTCAAAACAGCCACAATACAATGTAGATGAGTGTTTCTCCATATGGAGGCTAGAGGGTCAGTCTATGTGCTAAGGCAACCGATGGGATGTTTCCTTTGCACAAAAATCTGTCACTACAGAAAGGGTAAGATAATATATTCAAGAACAAACACCTCAAGGGTTATCTATTTGAGGTGTGCAGGGGAACATGCACATTCTGAATCTGGAAGCGGCTGCAATACCAAGGCACATGGACTGGCGTTTTCAATCAGCCACAGTAAGATAAATGTTTCACCATGTGGAGGCTGGATGGTCAGTCCATGTGCTAGGGTAACCGGTATATGTTGAAATAAAACCGTGTGAGCCGTGCATCCAGATGGGATGTTCCTTCTGCAGTGTTTTTGGCACTATAGAAGAGAGTGGTATGATTGTGTCCAAAGGAGAAGGACAAAAACCTCAGTGATTACCTGTTAGAGGGTGAAGGGTCGCCAAGGGCAGGAGAGGGGCCCCCCCAACGATCGTTTCGCTATGGGAGCGCTTTTTCCAGGGGCAGTATACAAAAGGAGAGAGCTGTATCACTTTTAATAGTGTTGGCAAAGGGGAGATGATTCCCACAACTGCTGACAGGTGCGGCGCACGCGCCGATCGCCGAGGGGCGGGGGGCGGGGAAGCTACAAGCGCCGCCACTCAGGCGCATGTCCAGGAGGCAGGGACGCGTCACCATGACTCCCAGGCATGCGCACGCGGCGACGCCGGGCATCCACACAGCCCGCCCATCGGCAGGTCGACGCGCGCACTGATATCAGCAGGGAGTCTCTCTTGACAAGACGTATAAGTGATATAAGCATAAATTTAATTAGATAGGAATAACAGAATAAGGCGCATAAAACATGAGAGCAAAGGAGGATGTAATAAATGCAAATATCAATACTCTAGTATGTTCCAAGGGAATCAAAGGAGGATGATTTTGGTAAAATTATGAATCCCAAGACATAATTTCGTTCATAAGAACTTGTTAAAAGAGGAGAGACCTGGAGGAGGAAATATAAAATAAGAGAAAAGTGAATGTTAGTATAACAAATATAAGAGTAAATAGATAATTTATACTTTTGCCAACACATAGTAGTGTGAATATATACTTAGCACAAGCTAATAAGTCTGTGCACATTAGGAGCATATCAGAAGGTATATGTTGCTCCAAGAAGGAAATTCATCTATCATAAGATTATGTATGTTTTACACGTTAATAAATCGTTAAAAATGAATGATTAAAGGCGAGACTGTGGGGGAACACAGCAGAGGTCTGTGGGATAGGGGAGCAGGATGACGTGTAGAGCTCAGGGAGAGGAGCCAGCCGTCAGTCGTAAGAATCTCAGACTTCAAAAGGTGGAATTTTAAAACTTATCATATAAAAAGTCAGAAGAGTGTTGATAATAAATTCAGAGGAAGGGGGCATAGCTAACGACCTCATTAAGGCCGTTGGGTACCAAGGTGTTTAGGAGTATGATCCACTTGGATTCTCGTTGGGCAAGGGTCTTACGTAGGTTGCCCCCACGGATTCCGCCCTGAACGACATCAATACCCCTGACCTGAAGAGAACTAGGACCACTTTGATGGTGGAGTCTAAAGTGGCGAGGTAAAGTTTTTAGGAGACTGTTATCCTCAGCTGTCTTGGCACCCATGATGTCTCGGACGTGTTCCCTGACCCGTATGCGGAGCTCACGTGAAGTGAGCCCCACATAGATCAGGGAACACGCGCAGGTAGCATAATAGACAACGTGGGTGGTCCCACAATTAATGTAGTGCGCGCGCGTCGACCTGCCGATGGGCGGGCTGTGTGGATGCCCGGCGTCACCGCGTCCGCATGCCTGGGAGTCATGGTGACGCGTCCCTGCCTCCCGGACATGCGCCTGAGTGGCGGCGCTTGTGGCTTCCCCGCCCCTCGGCGATCGGCGCGTGCGCCGCACCTGTCAGCAGTTGTGGGAATCATCTCCCCTTTGCCAACACTATTAAAAGTGATACAGCTCTCTCCTTTTGTATACTGCCCCTGGAAAAAGCGCCCCCATAGCGAAACGATCGTTGGGGGGGCCCCCTCTCCTGCCCTTGGCGACCCTTCACCCTCTAACAGGTAATCACTGAGGTTTTTGTCCTTCTCCTTTGGACACAATCATACCACTCTCTTCTATAGTGCCAAAAACACTGCAGAAGGAACATCCCATCTGGATGCACGGCTCACACGGTTTTATTTCAACATATACCGGTTACCCTAGCACATGGACTGACCATCCAGCCTCCACATGGTGAAACATTTATCTTACTGTGGCTGATTGAAAACGCCAGTCCATGTGCCTTGGTATTGCAGCCGCTTCCAGATTCAGAATGTGCATGTTCCCCTGCACACCTCAAATAGATAACCCTTGAGGTGTTTGTTCTTGAATATATTATCTTACCCTTTCTGTAGTGACAGATTTTTGTGCAAAGGGAACATCCCATCGGTTGCCTTAGCACATAGACTGACCCTCTAGCCTCCATATGGAGAAACACTCATCTACATTGTATTGTGGCTGTTTTGAAATGTCGGTCTATGTGCCTTGCTACTGCAGCCGTCATTAGATTCTGAACGTGTATGTTCCCCCGCATACTTCACCTCCCTCTACTGGACTTGCCCCTATCCCTTCGTCCTTATCACGCTGGGTCGCTTCGTGCAGGAGAGGGGTCCTTTTATTGCTATTGTATATTTGTGCAGTTGATCTTTTGACATCCCACTTAATGTTTGTCCCTGACCTAAATGTCCTTTGTATAATCATATTTTCACTTAATAATAAAGTATTTATATTTCACTATTACCTATATTTTTGGTTTTGTTCTTTTTTTCTCCGGTTTTCTCATGTCATTCTAAGAATATACCCACCGAGGGCTTGCTATCCGCAATCCCTCGGCATCATATCTACCTTTGATGGCCAGTTTTTTTCAGTGTTTAATGCTCCTCTCTGTGGTCTCCACAGTCTCTTCACAGGCCCTAATGAACTTTCGAGCCAGAGACCAGATCTGGCTCACCCAATTGGACCAGGTCACCAAAGATTATGGTGGTACATACTCCGCTCCTATGAATGATGGCGAAACTGGAGGGGGCCCTTCAGTGCAATCTGTGGTCCACAGATATCGGGAGCTATATAAAAAACGCACACGTATATGGTGGAATAGAGCCTTCCTCACAAAATATTTGGAAAATGACCGTATCCCCAGGGGGCTCCGGATACAGGTCTTCCCCTCCTTTCCCACCTTGGAGGATTCCTTTAAAAAGGATTGGGAGAGGAGCTTGCATTCTTGTTCAAGAAGTTTATTAGAACTCCTTTCCCAACACAACTCTTCCGCCCTGACCTCCATCGAATCTGAGCTGGAGAGTCTAGAAAAATCATTATCTGATTTATGTAGTACGGAGGCATTAGCCAAAATTTATGGAGACATGGAACAGGAGGTACAAAAATGGGAGAAGGAAATCTGTGATCTCAAATCCAAAAAATTTCAAAGAGATGCACAAGATTATGCCTCTGAGACAGTATATAAATGGAACCATCGCTTCTCAAGGGGTCGCAGCTTGTCTCGCCAGTCTAACCCTCCTCGGTCTAGGTCCACCTCGCTGTTCTCCGAATCTTCAGTTGAAGATACGGGGGCCTCTAATGCGTCCGCCGGGCTACGTGACACAGTTGAACCTGGGAGAATCCAAACTAGGAGCACACGTACAAGACAAATTAACACTCCCCGTAGTAGTTACATCCGTCCGGATACTGACAAAAATAAAAAACAACTCCAGGTAATCAACCTCTCCTCACATACCCTGTCGGACGCCGAATTGGATGTGCTATCCAAAGGTTTAAATTTTTGTCCTACTCTTTCTTTTGATTTCTTTGCTGCAGTGAAAGATACGAACCTTTTTGCCCGGAAAGTATTATTAAAAAAACTACACAATCAGAGACGGAGTAACAGCGACATGGACCAGACTGAAAGGCAAGCATTACAAGACTTACAAGACCTCTTGGAAGAACAAGATCCCTCCACAGGTAATCTTCCCACACATTTGCTCCCCAGGTCCACGAGGTTTCCCCCTCTGTCCCTCTGCCCCGCGGTCGACATTTTAACAAAACTAGTTATGGAGGACTTCAGAAAAGTACCAACTAGACGTCAATGTGACAACCTCACACACCGCCAACGTCTTGTTATTAAAACTTTACAATCATATGACGATATCGTAATTAAGGCGGCGGACAAAGGGGGAAATATCGTGGTCTGGCCGGTGGTAATGTATGAAAAAGAGGCTTTGAGACAACTTCGTGATAAAAACACCTATACACGTTTACCACACTCACCTCTAAATACCTTCTCCCAAGAACTCCGGAGGATTTTGCTGCGTGCTCACGATCTAGGGATCATTGATAAGAAGTTACTCGATGGATTGCTCGTTGGCTTTCCACGTGTTCCCACGTTTTACTTACTGCCAAAAATCCATAAAAACGCCCTCAACCCCCCGGGGCGTCCGATAGTGTCCGGCATAGGAGGGCTATGCAATCCAATCTGCCAATTTATTGACTTTTATTTAAAACCACTTGTTGAAACTTTGCCCTCCTATGTTAAAGATACCACGGACGTCCTGAGGCATCTTGATGGCGTTTTTATGGATAAGGACATGCTCATGGTTTGTGCTGACGTGGAAACCTTATACACCTGCATCGGACATGAAGATGGATTGGAGGCAGTCCGCTTCTTCCTTGGTATCTCCGGTCGGGATGGCGCGCTCAATGAACTGATCCTCGAGCTGCTCCGGTTTGCCCTCACCCATAATTTTTTCGTTTTCAAGGACATTTTTTATCTACAGCGGCGCGGCACTGCAATTGGCGCGGCCTGTGCGCCTTCGTACGCCAACCTCTTCTTGGGTTACTGGGAGAGGTTGGTTTTTGGAGACGGAGGTGCCGGGTGCGGCGCCCATGTGCAGTGCTGGCTCCGCTACATAGATGACATTTTTATTTTTTGGCAGGGCACACCGGGGCAGCTCAGATCATTCATTGACACTCTCAACCACAACCCGTACAATATCAGACTTACCTATAGATCTAGTCAAATTGAAATCGACTTCTTAGATATTCGGATTGTGGTTGATGAGTTTGGTGGCGTGCAGACCGACGTTTTCCGAAAGGATACATCGGTGAATGCATTACTTCATGCAACATCCAGTCACACTCCCGCCACCATTCGCGCCATCCCCACCAGACAATTCCTAAGGATGAAGCGGATTTGCTCTACAGATGACACCTTTGAAGCCCAATCCTCTGACCTCCGGTGCAGGTTCAAAGCGAGGGGTTATGGCAACAGATGCATAAAGAAGGGTTACAACCGTGCCAAACATACCCCTCGCAACCAACTTCTTTCCCATATTCCACGTCAGCAGAACCGGGATACCAATGTCCGTTTTATCAGTACTTTTAATCATGAGTGGGACACAATGAGGGGCATTTTAAGCAAGCATTGGCCTGTACTTCTGACTGATCCCACCTTGGCAGAAGTACTACCCGATCGGCCCCTCATGACAGCCAAACGAGCGAACAACCTCGGGGACTTTCTTGTTAAGAGCCATTATATTCCTCCCCGACCCAATTTTTTTGGTTCGAGTGGCCCACTTCGTGGGTGTTACCCCTGTGGCCATTGTGTGGCATGCAGCAACGTCCTCCGGAGTAAGTCCTTCTCATCCTCTTATGGCACCAAAAATTTTTCCATCTATCCCTACATTAATTGTGGGACCACCCACGTTGTCTATTATGCTACCTGCGCGTGTTCCCTGATCTATGTGGGGCTCACTTCACGTGAGCTCCGCATACGGGTCAGGGAACACGTCCGAGACATCATGGGTGCCAAGACAGCTGAGGATATTAGTCTCCTAAAAACTTTACCTCGCCACTTTAGACTCTACCATCAAAGTGATCCTAGTTCTCTTCAGGTCAGGGGTATTGATGTCGTTCAGGGCGGAATCCGTGGGGGCAACTTACGTAAGACCCTTGCCCAACGAGAATCCAAGTGGATCATACTCCTAAACACCTTGGTACCCAACGGCCTTAATGAGGTCGTTAGCTATGCCCCTTTCCTCTGAATTTATTATCAACACTCTTCTGACTTTTTATATGATAAGTTTTAAAATTCCACCTTTTGAAGTCTGAGATTCTTACGACTGACGGCTGGCTCCTCTCCCTGAGCTCTACACGTCATCCTGCTCCCCTATCCCACAGACCTCTGCTGTGTTCCCCCACAGTCTCGCCTTTAATCATTCATTTTTAACGATTTATTAACGTGTAAAACATACATAATCTTATGATAGATGAATTTCCTTCTTGGAGCAACATATACCTTCTGATATGCTCCTAATGTGCACAGACTTATTAGCTTGTGCTAAGTATATATTCACACTACTATGTGTTGGCAAAAGTATAAATTATCTATTTACTCTTATATTTGTTATACTAACATTCACTTTTCTCTTATTTTATATTTCCTCCTCCAGGTCTCTCCTCTTTTAACAAGTTCTTATGAACGAAATTATGTCTTGGGATTCATAATTTTACCAAAATCATCCTCCTTTGATTCCCTTGGAACATACTAGAGTATTGATATTTGCATTTATTACATCCTCCTTTGCTCTCATGTTTTATGCGCCTTATTCTGTTATTCCTATCTAATTAAATTTATGCTTATATCACTTATACGTCTTGTCAAGAGAGACTCCCTGCTGATATCAGTGCGCGCGCGTCGACCTGCCGATGGGCGGGCTGTGTGGATGCCCGGCGACGCCGCGTGCGCATGCCTGGGAGTCATGGTGACGCATCCCTGCCTCCCGGACATGCGCCTGAGTGGCGGCGCTTGTGGCTTCCCCGCCCCTCGGCGATCGGCGTGTGCGCCGCACCTGTCAGCAGTTGTGGGAATCATCTCCCCTTTGCCAACACTATTAAAAGTGATACAGCTCTCTCCTTTTGTATACTGCCCCTGGAAAAAGCGCTCCCATAGCGAAACGATCGTTGGGGGGGCCCCTCTCCTGCCCTTGGCGACCCTTCACCCTCTAACAGGTAATCACTGAGGTTTTTGTCCTTCTCCTTTGGACACAATCATACCACTCTCTTCTATAGTGCCAAAAACACTGCAGAAGGAACATCCCATCTGGATGCACGGCTCACACGGTTTTATTTCAACATATACCGGTTACCCTAGCACATGGACTGACCATCCAGCCTCCACATGGTGAAACATTTATCTTACTGTGGCTGATTGAAAACGCCAGTCCATGTGCCTTGGTATTGCAGCCGCTTCCAGATTCAGAATGTGCATGTTCCCCTGCACACCTCAAATAGATAACCCTTGAGGTGTTTGTTCTTGAATATATTATCTTACCCTTTCTGTAGTGACAGATTTTTGTGCAAAGGGAACATCCCATCGGTTGCCTTAGCACATAGACTGACCCTCTAGCCTCTATATGGAGAAACACTCATCTACATTGTATTGTGGCTGTTTTGAAATGTCGGTCTATGTGCCTTGCTACTGCAGCCGTCATTAGATTCTGAACGTGTATGTTCCCCCGCACACTTCACCTCCCTCTACTGGACTTGCCCCTATCCCTTCGTCCTTATCACGCTGGGTCGCTTCGTGCAGGAGAGGGGTCCTTTTATTGCTATTGTATATTTGTGCAGTTGATCTTTTGACATCCCACTTAATGTTTGTCCCTGACCTAAATGTCCTTTGTATAATCATATTTTCACTTAATAATAAAGTATTTATATTTCACTATTACCTATATTTTTGGTTTTGTTCTTTTTTTCTCCGGTTTTCTCAATATTTGGAAATGTAGAATAGTTCTCCTGATTAGGCATGCCCTTACCTCATGAGCAGGGCATTGCAGCTTTGGTAGCAACCATTATGACATGGACTCTGCTGCTGTGGACCCGGGGAGAGTGAGTGCAGATTCATTGCACCCACACTCCTCACATTAAGGGTCTGCACTCCTAGAAAATGGGGGATACGTTCCCTGAGTGTCTCCCCCCCATATTCTAGACCAGGGGTCTCAAACTCGGCTGGGTGTATGGGCCGCACAGAGGAAAAAAATAACTTGGGGGGCCGCATTCTTTGCAGGACAAAGTGACATTTTTATTGGTACCAAATATATTTTTTTACACACCTTTGGATGACTGATTTTCAACATTTTTCACTTGTTTATTATAACAAATGCGCACATTCTTTGGTTAAATCTAAAAAAAAAAAAATTGATGTTAAAAAAAAGTCATGCCTTATTTTTTTTTTTTTTACATTTTATCCCTTTCTTGTAACTAATAGTGTTACAATTATCACTATATAGAAATTTTGGCCAACATATTTTAGTGATGTTCCCTATTCTATAGTAATGTGCCCACCTTGTCCCCATCCTATAGTAATGTCCCCAGCCTTGTCCCTATTCTATAGTAATGTCCCCATCCAATAGTATTATGCCCATCCTTGTAATGTCCCCATCCTATAGTCATGTGCCCACCTTGTCCCCATCCTATAGTCATGTGCCCACCTTGTCCCCATCCTATAGTCATGTGCCCACCTTGTCCCCATCCTATAGTCATGTGCCCACCTTGTCCCCATCCAATAGTCATGTGCCCACCTTGTCCCCATCCTATAGTCATGTGCCCACCTTGTCCCCATCCTATAGTCATGTGCCCACCTTGTCCCCATCCTATAGACATGTGCCCACCATGTCCCCATCCTATAGACATGTGCCCACCTTGTCCCCATCCTATAGACATGTGCCCACCTTGTCCCCATCCTATAGTAATGTGCCCACCTTGTCCCTATCCTATAGTAATGTGCCCACCTTGTCCCCATCCTATAGTCATGTGCCCACCTTGTCCCTATTCTATAGTCATGTGCCCACCTTGTCCCCATCCTATAGACATGTGCTCACCTTGTCCCTATTCTATAGTCATGTGCCCACCTTGTCCCCATCCTATAGACATGTGCCCACCTTGTCCCCATCCTATAGTAATGTGCCCACCTTGTCCCTATCCTATAGTAATGTGCCCACCTTGACCCCATCCTATAGTCATATGCCCACCTTGTCCCCATCCTATAGTCATGTGCCCACCTTGTCTGTATTCTATAGTAATGTGCCCACCTTGTCCCTATTCTATAGTCATGTGCCCACCTTGTCCCCATCCTATAGTCATGTGCCCACCTTGTCCCTATTCTATAGTCATGTGCCCAACTTGTCCCCATCCTATAGACATGTGCCCACCTTGTCCCTATTCTATAGTCATGTGCTCACCTTGTCCCTATCCTATAGACATGTGCCCACCTTGTCCCCATCCTATAGACATGTGCCCACCTTGTCCCTATTCTATAGTCATGTGCTCACCTTATCCCTATCCTATAGTCATGTGCCCACCTTGTCCCTATCCTATAGACATGTGCCCACCTTGTCCCCATCCTATAGACATGAGCCCACCTTGTCCCCATCCTATAGACATGTGCCCACCTTGTCCCTATTCTATAGTAATGTCCCCATCCTGTAGTAATGGGTGGTGGGGGCAGTGGCGGCGGGTGAAAGGTGATAATTTACCGATCGCTCTCGGCTTCCACCCACAGATTCCTGAGTGAAGCTGAGGGGGCGGTCTCTGGCCCCAGATCCACAGTGATTGGACAGATCAGTCACAAGGCCGGTCTCTCCAATCAGGGCTGGGGGCGGGTGAAACAGGTCACCCAGCTCCAGCCAATGATCGGTGCTACAGCTGCACTGATCAGAGCTGGATTTCAATGTTACAACCATTTTCAATGGCTGAAACATTACAGTGGCTGTGATTGGCTGACGAATGCCGCACAGCCAATCACAGCCTCCGTAGGTCCGGGGAGGAGACACCACCCCTCCTGAGGTCCCCTCCTCCACGAATCTAAGGTATTTGCTATTTACAATGCAAACAGCGATCGCAGCCACCGGGGCTGCGATTTCGCCATGACGTACTGGGTATGTCATGGATCCTTAAGTACCAGGGAGCCATGATGTACCCAGTACGTCATAGGTCGCTAAGGGGTTAATGTGCCATCCTTCACATACACAAAAAATAAAAAACCACCATTCTCCTCACCTGTCTCGCGGTCCCTCGGCTCCTCATCTCTGCTTCTTGCTGTCTGCAGGCCGTGCCCCGGTGACTATCGCGGCAGCTGCAGGGGCCGCAGCCACTGGCAGCGATTTATGTCAGATCAGATGGTTGTTTTGCCGGCGCTGCGCGCGCACAGTCCTTGCCTCTGAGAGCACAGCGCCGGCAAAACACTCATCTAACAAAGTGCAGACAGTGGCTGCGGCCCCTGCACCGGCCGCGATAGTGAACAGGGGCACGGGCCTGGGGGCCGCACGAAGCAGCCTGACGGGCCGCATGCGGCCCACGGGCCGCGTGTTTGAGACCCCTGTTCTAGACGGTCCAGAGTCGTCGTGGGACCCCTTTATTTTTTTTCTTACAATAAATTGGTGAAAGAGGAAATGTTTTGGGGACTGTTTTTTCAAATAAATTTCTTTTGTCGATTTTTTTTTTGTTAGTACTGACAGTTTATGATGTTGGGTATCTAATAGACGCCATGACATCACAAACTGCTGGGCTTGATCTCAGGTGACTTTACAGCTAGTATCAACCCGATTTATTACCCCGTTTGCCACTGCACTAGGGCACGGGATGAGCTGGGGTGAAGCGCCAGGATTGGCGCATCTAGTGGATGCGCCATGTCTGGGATGCCTGTGACCTGCTATTTTTAGGCTGTGAAGGCCCAATAAATATGGACCTTCCCACCCTGAGAATACCAGACCACAGCTGTCCGCTTTACCTTGGCTGGTGATCCAATTTGGGGGGGACCCTACTTTTTTTGTGTAATTATTAATATTTAGAAAATAATTATAAAAAAAGAGCCTGGGGGGACCTCCACATTGGATCCCTAACCACGGTAAAGCTGCCAGCTGTGGTTTTCAGGCTACAGCCGTCTGCTTTACCCTAGCTGGCTATCAAAAATGGGGGGACCCAACGTCATTTTTTTTTTTAACTATTTTTTAAATAAAAAAAATTAATGGGCTTCCCTGTATTTTGATTGCCAACCAAGGTAACGGCAGGCAGATGGGGGTGGCAACCCATAGCTGTCTGCTTTATCTGCGCTGGGAATCAAAAATACCGCGGAGCGCTACGTCATTTTTTTTTTAAAGATTTATTTTTACAGCACTGTGATGTCCAGCAATCAAAATACAGGGAAGCCCATTTTGTTTTTAGTTATTTAAATAAATAATTTAAAAAAATATATATGGGCTCCCGCTGCATATTTTGTATTGCTAGCTAAGGGTAATCCAAGCAACTAGCCCACATCATTTGTTTTTTAATTATTTCATGAAATAAGTGAAATAATTAAAAAAAAACGGGCTTCCCTATATTTTTGGTTCCCAGCCGGGTACAAATAGGCAACTGGGGGTTGGGGGCAGCCGTACCTGCCTGCTGTACCTGGCTAGCATACAAAAATATGGCGAAGCCCACAAAATTTTTTCAGGGGGCAAAAAACGTCTGCATACAGTCCTGGATGGAGTATGCTGAGCCTTGTAGTTCTGAAGCTGCTGTCTGTCTGTATGGAGAAGAGCAGACAGCAGCTGCAGAACTACAAGGCTCAGCATACTCCATCCAGGACTGTATGCAGAAGTTTTTTGCCCACCAAAAAAATGACGTGGGCTTCGCCATATTTTTGTATGCTAGCCAGGTACAGCAGGCAGCCACGGGCTGCCTCCAACCCCCAGTTGCCTATTTGTACCCGGCTGGGAACCAAAAATATAGGGAAGCCCGTTTTTTTTAATTATTTCACTTATTTCATGAAATAATTAAAAAACAAATGACGTGGGCTTCGCCCCATTTTTGTGTCCAGCCAGGTACAACTAGGCAGCTGGGGATTGGAATCCGCAGCACAGGTTAGCCCGAGGTTTCTGGGCGCCTCTGCTGCGAATTGCAGTCTGCAGACGCCCCAGAAAACGGCGCTTTCATAAAAGCGCCATCATCTGGCGCTGTATCCAACTCTTCCAACAGCCCTGAAGCCGGGTGGCTTGTTGGGTAATAATGAGTTAATACTAGCTTTGTTTTACTAGCTAGTGTTAAGCCAGAGATTCTTAATGTCAGGCACGTTTGACCCGGCCATTAAGAATCTCCAATAAAGGGTTAAAAAAAAGACACCACACAGAGAAAAAATACTTTAATAGAAATAAATACACAGACACATTAGAGACTCCATCTTTATTACCCCCTGTCAGCCCTCCACGATCCATGGTCTTCTGTCTTTCTCGTTCAACAAATGCAGCTCTGCTCCATCACTGCTGCATTGGGGAAGACGCTGCTTCCCGTGCAGCCTTCACTCCGTGAAGGCTGCACGGGAAGCAGCGTGCAGCCTTCACTCCGTGAGTGATCAGTGCTGCTGGCTGTTAGCGGTAACAGCGGTAACGCTGACAGACGCGTTACCATAGCAACGGTGCTCCGATCATGTAATTCCCGGAGCCGTGGTTAGCGGTGACGTCACCGCTAACAGCGTTGCTATGGCAACGGTGATCTCTGTTAATGACCGTCTGTGTCAGCCGGTCCCTAACGGAACGGGGAGTCGACCGTGTGCTAGAGCATGTGGCCGGTACACGGCGATACACAAATGTGCACCGTGTACCGGAGAGTGCAATGACAGGACCTAGGACAGGACATGACGTCAAAGCCATGTGACCAGTCTGTAGCCAATGAGATAATAGCCACGTGACTGGTCACATGGCTATTTTAACGACGTCACGATAGGTCCTGCATCACTGCTGGCAGTGCTGGTCACCGGGAGGATTCAGCGATCATCGGATGGAATAGCGGCAGGAGACAGAGTGCAGGAGGGATCGCGGGGACCGGTAAGTGTTATGGCAATGTTTATTAACTGTATGTGTACATTTATAATGCGTTTTTATGTGTTTGTGATTGCCTCCCATTATTTCCTATTGGTTCGAGTTCGGTTCGTCGAACTGAACTCGAACGAGACCTCCGTTCGACGAACCGAACTCGAGCCGAACCACGGCCGGTTCGCTCATCTCTAAAAAGGACACACATATTAATAAAGTTTCATGAGGGAAGGGAAGAAATGTAGAAAAAAGGAAGGAATAAGGAATTAGAAACTAATGAAACAATGTACACAACAAATACCATTTTGTCAAGGACACCTTTTTGTTAGATGGACACAGCTGTAATGTTTTGGTTTCAAGATTAGAAAAATGGAAGTTAAAGGTAATACATTTGATATGTACCTTTCTGAAAATATACTGTATATTTCTGCTTTTTTTCTCATAATAAACTGTTTGCAACCAGTTAAAATGGAAAGAGAATGAACAAAAGATAAAACTAAATCAACCCAATATTTGGTGTGACAACTATATGTCTTCAAAACACAATCAGTTCTTGTAGGTACACTTGTTGCTTGCACAGTTTTTAACCCCTTTACGACCAGCCGATTTTTTGCTTTCCGTTTTTTTTTTTCGCCATTCTTTTTCTGAGGGACGTAACTTTTTTATTTTTCAGTCAATATGGTCATGTGAGGGCTCATTTTTTGCGGAACGAGCTGTACTTAAAATGAAACCATCCGTTTTACCATATCGTGTACGGAAAACGGCAAAAAAATTCCAAATGCAGAAAAATTGCAAAAAAAAGTGTGATAGCACTATGTTTTTTGAGATATTTTATTCACTGTGTTCACTATATGGTAAAACTGATGTATGGGTGTAATGCCTCAGGTCAGTGCGAGTTCGTAGACACCAAACATGTATAGGTTTACTTTTATATAAGGGGTTAAAAAAAAATCGGAAGTTTGTCCGAAAAAAGTGGCACACGTTTTACGCCATATTCCGTGACCCGTAGCGTTCTCATTTTTTGGGATCTATGGCTCAGTGATGGCTTATTTTTTGCGTCTCGTGCTGACGTTTTTAACGGTACAATTTTTGCGCAGATGCTACGTTTTGATCGCCTCTTATTGCATTTTGCGCAAAAGTTGTGGCAACAAAAAAAAAGTCGTTTTGGCGTTTGGAATTATTTTGCCGCTACGCCGTATACTGACCAGATTAATTGATTTTATATTTTGTAGATCGGGCATTTCTGAACGCGGCGATACCAAATGTGTGTATATTTTTTCTTTTTTTAACCCTTTAATTTTCAATGGGGCGAATGGGGGGTGATTTGAACTTTTAGGTTTTTTGGGGGTTTTTTAAAACTTTTTCTTTTAACTTTTTTTTTTATTTTACTAGTCCCCCTAGAGGGATATTGCGATCAGCAGTCCGATCGCTCTGCACTATCTAGCTGTAAACAGCAGATACGCTCACTGTCTTTTTCACTGTGCAGCGGGCACAGCGAAAGTGAAAACAAGTCATGTGTAGTACAGGAGTCATCACATGACCCTGTGCTACCATAACAACTATCGGAAGTCATGTGATCGCGTCACGTGACTTCCGGTATCAGGCGGTAAGTAAAACTTTACCGCGATCACGCTTATAATGGTGCTGTCACATATTGACAGCGCCATATAAGGGGTTAAACGGCACAAGCAGATAACGATTCTGCTCGTGCCTAGCAGGCACACATCTCAGCTGTGAAAATCAGCTGAGATGTGTGCCGATCGCAGCATGCTGCTGCCAGCAGACCGCGGGCAGTAACGTTATGACCGCTAGGACGTAATTTTACTGCCCGCGGTCGTTAAGGGGTTAAAGGAACTCAGGAGGAGGTTGTTCCAAACATCTTGGAGATCTGACCACAGATCTTCTGTGTATGAGGCTTGTGCAAATCCTTCTTTCTCTTAATGTAATCGCAGACAGGCTTGATGATGTCGAGATCAGGGCTCTGTGTTGTAGGGGTATCGCTCCAATGACACAGTTAAGAATGCTATGACTTTAAGAGGCGTGGCTGCCCTCTTTTCGGTATGTTATGGACTGGTCGGTTCAGCCGCCACTCCCCTTCTGAAATGCAGACTAGGGCTAGCCCAGCCCTAAAAGTGCGGGAAAAAAATGAAAAAGTGGGAGAAGAGTTTTGGGCGCGAACAGGAGAAGTTGGGATGTCTGCAAGCATGAGAGAAGAGATGCTGCCTTTGCCTGAGAACGGCGGTTTGAGAAGATACAAGGCAGGCTGCGAGAAATACAGTGAGTCGGATTGTGAGAGAGCCCTGATCACCGTCGAGCGAGCACTGGACTGATACACTCTTAAGTCGGCAAATTCGAATACAAAAAGAGCCGTCAGCCAGAGGAGTTGGGAGACATCTGATCAATGTGAGGAGAAGAGTTCCCCCCTGCCCTGCAAGGAGAAGTGTGCATCAACGATCACCACAGCACTTAACTCCCAGGAGTAGACTTGTTCCCCCTCAACTGTACCATGAGTCTTTACTGGTGTGTGCACTTAATAGGGTGGAGCGTAGACCTCAGTAGCCAGAGCGCGGTAACCGCACGACCCGAGTAGCGGATGCCAGCTAGGCCGTTAGTTCAGTGCTGTTGTGAATATATGGTGCTTGTAGGAGCCCCTTTTGCCCGCAGGCTCTGGCCCTGGGAACTGTAGCCTTGACGGTGACTGTGTTTCCCTCTCTCGATTGGACTGTTGCCTTCTGTCGGGACTTGGCTGCTGGGAAACCCAGGAGGTTCCCTTCGCTAACGGATTTGGCAAATTGCACGATGACTCCTAGCCTTGCCGGGGTCCGCAAGCCCCTGCCGGATGGTGCTGGCTTCTCTTTGCGTACCGGTCCAGTACCGCCGGGCCACCGCCCATCCACGGTCCTTACGGCTAGCTCCAATAGGCCTCTCCTGCAGACGGTCACCACCATCTGCCAACCTTGCTGTTCCATCCGTGCCACACACCCGGACCAACTTCAGTCTGCTCTCCTGCCACTTTCCTTCCTTCCACTTTCGCTTCCCTAACTGAACTCTCAAACTGATCTGTTTCTTTTCCTGCCTCCAGGACTGTGAACTCCTCGGTGGGCGGGAGCAACCGCCTGGCCCACCCCCTGGTGTGAACATCAGCCCCTGGAGGGGGGCAACAAGGGTTTTTGTCTGACTTCGGTGTGCCTGACCGGGAGTGTGGGGTGTGTTGGTGTAGTGTTTGTGATGTTCTGGCTTGTCCAGGGCGCCACAAACCCCCACTGTCCTTGATTGTTTCTGGCAGGCTCTCATTATTGTTCTGCTCTACAGCCCTTCAGCAAACAATTTGCTTTATGTTAAAGCCAAATATTTCACAATTTGACTTATCAGTCCAGAGCCCCTACTGCTATTTTTCTACACCCAAGTTCCTGTGTTTTCATGCATAGTTGAGTCACTTGACTTAGTTTTAATCTGGAAAGTATGGGTTTTTTGGCCACAATATTTCCATGAAAACCACTTCTAGCCAGAATACTTTAAACAGTAGATTGGTGTAGCTCTATCTTATTGGATGGTGCCAGGTTTGAGCTATTGGCACTGCTGGACATCTTCAGATGTCGAAAAGAAGTAATCATTATGTGTTTGTCATCTGGTGCACAAAGTTTCCTTCACTGATCACTGCATTAGGGTCTGTAACATTGTCCATTTCTTGGTCTCCTCAATGCTGAGAAAAACAAGCAGAGACTTATCATCATGCAATACCATGTGGGAGGATTCTGATTCTCCCAAAGAAGAACAAGGAGTCCTGGAAGTCATGATGCGGTCTCTACAGAGCCCTGATCTCACCATCATCCAGTCTGTCTGGGATTCCATAAATAGACAGAAGGATTTGCTCAATTCTCATACACACAAAATCTGTGGTCAGTTCTCCAAGATGTTTGGAACAACCTCTTTCTTTAAAAACTGAGCAACTGTCAAGTGTATCTACTGTAGTAGAATTGGTGTTCTGATCCTATTGAAACAAAGGTTGGTCACAGAAAATATTGATTTGATTTAGATTTCTCTTTTGTTCATTCTCTTTGCATTTTATTTATTTGTAAATATAAACTATTTTTGAAAGCATTTTTACATTGCAGCATCTTCGACACCTGAAATGTTTGAACAATACTGTCGATTGCAGAAGTAAAATGTCTTTGTAAAAGAAGTTTATTATTGATAATAATGGCGGTGGGTTCTAATGCTGGTACAAGAGAAAGGACAAAATGTGCATTAGAGAAATGTCCTTCTAATGTGTATTGTGCACACATTGGCACAGCCACAGCAACTGCAGCAATATTGGGAACGAGAATGGCCCAGTACTGAGAGGTTGGCAACTGCCTTACTACAAAGATTAATATTGCAGAGCTGTAATATGCAGAAAATAAATGAGTCAGTGGAGCGCAAACCAGACCTTCTAGAGTACGTCCTTACTCATACCTCTGTTTGCAGGCTTCCAGTTATAAAAGCTCATGCCTCTGCTCTATTTTGCTAAGCTACAAAAGTGTATATTGGCCCTTGGAGCCCAGAGTCATCTTTGGCTCGCATGTCTAAAGCATATTTAGCCATCCAGGTCACAATGAGATTAACAGCCAAGTAATTTCATCAGATGACAAAAATAACAATAGCAGAATTTTCATTTTACACAAATCTCATTTACAATATTTTATACAACAATTGCCATTTCTGTCATCTTTTCTTTATATTCTATATTTCATTCCTGGTTTCAAGTTTTCAAACTGTTATATAAATCTCATTCTTAAATGCAAACTACCAAAAGATCTATGTTGAATCTTATAGTAAACATGGACAGTTTACTTTCAATATCTCAACCTTGAACCTTTAAAGAGGACCTACTTTACTCTTATTTTACTTTTGCTGCTACCCTGAGTGTATATTTTTATTCTAAACCTGCTATATGCTTCCAGAGATAAACTCTTTTATGTAGTACTATTTTTTCTCCTTACCAAGGGGGTGTGGCTCACAGGATCCTCATGGGCATGTCTTTAGACTGTTTTGCATAAAATTACCCTTTGAGCCATGCCTCCTTCAGAAAGACCATAAACATTTGCATTACATTAAAAAGTCAATATCTCTGGAACTATACAGTGGATTTAGAAAAAAATAAAAGCTATTTACGAAGAGAAGTAGCAAGAATAACATACGGGTAAAAGCTAGCCACTTTTAGCTACCTAGCCAGGTCTTGTTTAACCTACCAGAGATTAAAATTGAAATACTTGTCCCCAAGAAATGTAGGTTTTACTTCCCGCCAGACTGGCAAATCAAAAGGAGAGCCACAAATGCCCTCAAGTAGGGGACAGCTCCCACAGCTCCCATTCAGTGGCTAAAGATTACCAACATGGCTTCTGGACCGGGTCCTACAAATCAATTTGCACTAACTCTACAACCAACCCTTTTACCTTTATTGTGAGCTCTATATCTCCTTACATATTAGTAGTGGCTACTGGTAATCTTAATTTTATTATTTAACTGTATAGATGTGTGAGGGGAGTAAATAGAATTTCTATCTCTGTATTAGAAGAAATTTGTCTACTTAAATGGAATAAAAACCTTAGGTACAATTCCTTGGCCTAAAAATCACAAATAATTGAGACAGCACTCCTAGTATTATAATCCAAAGGGGTAAAAGTATTGACTTATGTGGTGTAATGGAGGTGCCCTATATCACTGAACATTGATAATTACACCTAGGGGCTAAGAAAGCTTTCAAAGAATCCAACATAGAAGTTCAAGGAAAATCCAAACTAGAAATTGCTGCTTTAGCCCCAACTGCAAAAGGTACTTGGTTGGGGTGAAGCGTTCCATGAAGATATGAAAAGAAAGCTAAATCCATTTTAGCCAAATCCTTGGATGATAACTATAATGAAAGAGGTGGGGGTATTTTGCTGCCTTTAACATGGACACCAGCATGTTTGAAGAACACCCATTAAAAATTCTACACGTGGACACAGCCAGAGCTGTTCTTGATGAAGCCATTAACAGTAGTTTACAGTAACGTGGCGTCATAAAACTATAGAAACACTGGTATAACTCTTCTGACACTTCTCCATAAAGGACATAACAATGATCAGTCCACAAAGGAGCACACAACTGATATGAAACCTAAATAGACCATTCAAATAAATAAAATAAGCATCATGCCGTTGATGCAATGCCTTCATCTTAGGTTACAGTTAAGATGTCATAAGACCACTGGTGTCATTCTCCTAAATATCTGGGACTACTTGCCAAACTAACATCATAAATGAGTATTTTAGTTTGTTGTGGCAAACGTCTATCGACCTGTAGACTATTCCCCCCTAATGAGGACATCTGCATGTCTTTTATAGCATACTCAAGAGCTGTGCTCAGCATTAATGTAGTAAACGAGAATTCTCTTCCATTGTTTTATCAATGTGAATCATTCCGGAATATAATCTCGAAAAGAATTGAAGCTTAAACTTCGACCATTCGCACTCAGAGCAGAATTGGCATAAATTTTGGGAATCTTTTCCATTAATTTGGATACATTTCTTTTTTTGAAAGTCCCAGGGGAAAGGCTTCCTTGTCTAAGTAGTTCATAGTAAAGTGTGTTGAAGACTAGAGCTGTTTCTTCATAACTGTCCCTGGTGGAAATTTCATAGCATGGATGCTTTAAGGCCTTTGAAAGTTTTTCCCCATCTTCGGTGGACACCATGCGATCATACTGGAGATCTTTCTTGTTCCCGACAATAACTATAGGGGGGTGCTCTGTGGCTCCTTTCTTATTGGCAGAGTGAATGTGATTAATCAAGAAGCATAATCTCATGACTTCATCAAAGCTGCAGCGATCAGTTACAGAATACACCACCGCAAAACTATCGCCCCATTTAATTTTCTCTTCAATCTGAAGGGAGTCCTCCTCCTTTGAAAAATAAAGAAAACAATTGTCATGTATTAAAACGGAGTAATGATCTAATAATAATAATAATCTTTATTTCTATAGCACCAACATATTCCGCAGCGCTTTACAATTCAGGAGGATCATATACAAAGAAAAAATGATCTAATTTAATATACCAGGGTCTCATGCCAATGTCGGAGCAAATCAGTCCAATTATGGACCACAATGCCCAGATTGACCAAGCATCTCCTGACCCAAGCATGATGGCCTGATACATATGAAATTGTCATGCTCAAGTCGGTAGACCCGTGGTCAATCTGGGCATTACAGCCCGAGATCGGACTGATTTGCATGGACATTTGCATAAGCCCTAAATATAAAGCTCCTTACAAAACATCAACACATTTGTGGGGGTTGCCCACTGAACTGGACCTTAGACATGAAGCAAATTTTTGTCTTTTGTGTCTATTGTAGCAACACAAAAAAAAATTCAAAAAAAGGCAAATTTGACATAATTTCACAAAAAACCTCAAAAATGGTCCGGACAAAGTTGTTGGCACCCACAATTTAATATTTGATTGTGCACTCTTTGGAATAATGGACTTGTAACCTTGAGATTATTAATAGTTTTCAACAATTTGGCTTCTCAAGTTTTCAGACAGTTTTCCTCTCTTCTGCTCCTTTTGTTCTCCTTTCTTAGCGTGGCACACACAAGCACACAATGCAAAGATTGACTCAACTTCTCTTTTTATCTGTTTTCAGGTGTGACTTTTCATACTTCCCATACCTGTTATGTGCCACAGGTGAGTTTAAACTATTATCACATGCTTGAAACAAATTTGGAAAGGTGCCAACAATTTTGACGCTCCCATTTTGGGGGTTTTATGTGAAATTATGAACAATTTGACTTTTTGTCTCTTTTTTTTTTGTGTGTGTTGTTCTAATACAGACAAAGGAAATTAATACGTATATCAAAGAATGTATAATTACAATACTTTTATGGGAGAAATATTTTGGCTTTCCGGAACAGTTTCAAGGGTGCCAACACTTTCGACCATGTTAATATATATATTCTTTATTTAAGACATTTCAAGGTAAACCTTATCATATAAATCACCATTCAGTTTTTGATGCTCCACTTCTGGGGTTGCTGCGGGCTTGTATTTTTAGGCTGGGAATGACCTAATAACTATGGCCCTTCCCAGCTTGATAATGTCAGCCTGCAGCTGTCTGCTTTACATTAGCTAGTTATCAAAAATAGGTGGCCCCATGTGTTTTTTTTAATTCTTTAATTATTTATTAGGTTAAACCACATGAAAGGCCCTAAAGGAAGCAAGTGTATAATATGTAGGGGGTAGTGACATCATATAGCTGTAAGATATCTACAGTGATGAGCAAAAGGGTAACAATGTTTTGAACTTTTGACTTGTAGGCTCCAAATGTCATCATCCAATACAGTTCAAAAGTGAGATGACCTTCATTTTGTAGACAGTCATCTTGGCTATCTCATATAAATATTTGACTTGAAATTATTTTGTTATTATTATTTTGTTCATTGTTACTGGTGATAGAAAAAAAATTATTTACGATTACTACAAATTATTCTCACATTCCGTAATAGCTCAGTGTGTTATTAGGTTGATTCCCAAGTGAAAGGTCAGTGGTTTGAATTGAAATGCAGCTATGAAGAAGATTTCCCAAGAAATTAGAGACAGAGTCATCCAGCATATCAATAGTGTTTCTTGGCTAAAAAAAATTGCCAAACTGCCTCTTGTGAGTGCCATGAAAGTGGAAAGAATATGAAATCAAGTCTGTCCATCCATTAAAAAGACAAGATGTGATGTCCACGCAAAATTTCAGAGTTAACAAGTCGTCTCATCAAAAGGTCTATTATTTCTGGTGTGACAAACATGGTGGGGGGGTATGGTGGTTGTATGAGTCCTAATAGTGAGCTCACAAATGTCCATGCAAGCACCGTGGAATGGTGGCCCAGAAAAAGGTGAAGAAGCCTCGACTTTAATATCGTCCTAAGAAGCATCAGCTTGAATTTTCAAAAAAGTACAAAAAGTGGACAGTAGAAAACTGGAAATGGATGATTTGGAGCATTGAGACAAAAGTCAATAGACTCAGCTCTGATGAGTGCAAATGGGTCTGGAAGAAACGTGAAAATTGGGCTAGTGGATGGAGAAATTGAAGGAACTGTCAAGTTCAGTAGATGAAGTTTGATAATATGGGGTTGTTTCACAGCCAAAGATATTGCATACTTGACCAGGATCGATTTTTGTCTCAATGCTGAGGTGTATGTGAGTATCTTACAAGATGAGTTACTTCATACACTCGAGTACTATGAGTATGAAAAGGATGATATAGTGTTCCAACATACATTGAGATTGGCAAAAAAAATGGTTCAGTGACAATGAAGTAGAGGTGCTGGATTAGGCCCCCGCAGTCCCCAGAGCTCAATCCAATCCAACACTTGTGGGTAGAGTTGAAGAAAAGCTGTATACATGCCCAAGTGAGCCGACCAGTATGCACCAACATTGGGAACGTATAGAAAAGACCTGGGATCAGATTTCGGTCAAAACATGCTTAAATCTGATAGAGAGCATGTCCACAAGGATTCAGGCAATGGTGAAAGCCAAAAGGTGGATTTACAAAATAATAAAATTTAAAACTTAGATTTTTAGGAGCAAAACAGTAACGATGCAGTGACATGACAAGAATGTGCATAATTAATCATATGCTAAATAGTTGCAAGTCACATTTATATATGAAATAGAAGAGATTATTGTCTATACCAGAGGTTCCCAACTCCAGTCCTCAAGGCCCACCAATAGTGCATGTTTTCAGGATTTCCTTAGTATTGCACAGGTGATAATTTAATCCCCTGCAAAGGTGCTGAATCCAACACCCATGCAATGCTAAATAAATCCTGAAAACATGCACTGTTGGTGTGCCTTGAGGACTGGAGTTGGGAACCTCTGGTCTATACAATGAAGGCTCAGAGATGTAGTGGATGGTGAGATATGGAGCCTGAAAGTCAAAAGTTCAAATACATTGTTACCCTTTTGCTCATCAGTGTATCTCTATCTATTCTATCTAATATATTTCTATCGTTTATTTAGCTATATCTTTCTATTTTTTGTGTGTATGTGTGTTTGTACAGTATGTATTGGGACATTGAACTGTTTGCTTTGAGCAACTTGGGCAACTTCCTGTTTGTTCTGCTCTCTCTGTTTCAACTGACTTTATTGATAACTGATATGTTTTCTTTAGATGTGTTTTTGGTGCACTTCCACTGCGTTGAAGCACTAAAAACACGTATGCGCCCTTTACCTGCATATTTTCTGCATTTAATGCAAGTCTATAGGAAAAACTCAGCGCACCCGCAAGAGAGATCGACATGCTGCGACTTGGAAAAACACACCCCAGGTTAGTTTGCGCAGTGTAAAAAGAAGCACAGTAGACATGAGTTTTCTACTAATCTCATCCAATTTGCTCGTACTGTAAAACACTGCATTTTTGAAGCAGTGACACACAGCGTCAAAAACTCGAGCAGCACTCATCATGAGCATGTATCCTTAAAGTGAATATTAATATTTAATAGTTAAAGGGCTGCTCCAAATGCAAAAGGAAGTTTCTATCTATTTGATGAAATAATCTAAGCTATTTTCTAATATACTTGTATTAAAAATTCACTACCGTTCCCTAACTGCACTAACTGCTTTTCTATTTTTTTCTATTTCATGTCTGATGACGCTTCATTTGAGAATCAAAGTGCATGTTGGGATATTCAAGTGAAGTGTCATCAGGTGTCAGAGTCTGTGGCAGTGATCACAATCTCTGCCCTCTCCCAAAGTGTCATCATGATTCTCATTCAGGGGCTGCTCTGTCCTTCAGTGTCCCTCCCTTCTCTGTCCCTTCATGCGCTGTGCACTGTGGGATCTGCACCATACACAGCGCTGGCTCTGTTATTAGCTTAGATCTGTAATATTCAGCCAGTAACAGAGCAGTGTCTATACCCGGAATACAGGAGACCTGTGACAACCAGTGCGGTCACTGCCACAGACTCTGCCCCCTGATGACGCTTCCTTTGAATATCCCAGCATGCACTAGTGTTCTCAAACAAATCATCCTCAGACAGGAAATAGTAAAGAACAAAAACAACAGTATAGCAGTTAGGCTATGTGCCCACAGGATGTTTTTTGTGTTTTTTCATGCGTTTTTCTTTGCTTATTTTAATCAATAAAATCAAGGATAAAGCATGGCAGCAAAGTCTAAAGGCCCCTTTACACACTGAGACTTTCTAGCAATCCCACCAGCGATCCCAACCTGGCCGGGATTGCTACAAAGTCTCTGGTGAGCTGTCAAACAGTCAAACCTGGCCAACGACGCAACAGCGATCCGGACCTGCAGAACGACCTAGCTAGTCATTGGGGACGTTGTAAAGCAGCTTTTTGAAAGGGAAGTCGCTAACGAAGTCGCTGTAAAGTCCCCTTTACACACTGAAACTTTCTAGCGATCATGCTGCACAGCGGGAAACAAAGGACCAAAGAATGGTCCTGAACGATTTGTAGCGATCAGCACCTTCACAGCAGGGGCCAGGTCGCTGATGTGTTTCACACACTGCAATGTCGCTGGGGAGGTCGCTATTATTTCACAAAACCGGTGACGCTACAGCTATGTCGTTTGCGATGTTGCAGTGTGTAAAGCCACCTTAAGAGAATCCTGACTTACTGTGCACTCGCTGCTTCTTTTTTCCTTGCACATTTTGTTGCTGAAAAAAGAAGCAGCATGTCAATTGTTTCTGTGTTTATTTTCTGTGTTTCTATAATCGCCTGCAATGCTTTATAACTACAGGGGATTAGAGTGCAGCACTGTGCCTCACACACTGCGCATACAGCATGGTGTGTGAGGCTCTCCGTAGCTCAGTAACCCGGTGTCATGATGGTGACACCCAGGGATGGCAGCGATCAGGACTCTGTGATTGCATTACAGGGACCCAATTGCCAGGGAGAGGTAAGCGATCCCTCTCCCTGCCTTCTGGATGCTGCGATCGCACTGATCTCAGCAATTAAGAGCTTAAACTTCTGGGAGCTGCACAGTCACCACTCCGAGCCGAGAGAGCCGGGTCCCAGCTGTAATATCAGCCTGACACCCGGCAGCGATCGTGGGGGAACAAGACCTGAACCCCCACAATTGCCATGATTTAAAAAAAGCAGGAAAAACTGCATGTGAAAAATGTGAGGTTTTTTTCAGCTGCTTTTTTCATGCCAAAACATGCTTTTTATGTGCAGAAAAGAAGCACACAAAAAGTAACGTGGGCACATAGCCTTAGTGTAGTTAGGAAATTTTTAATACAAGTATATTAGGAAATTGCTTAGATTATAGCATCAATTAGATAGTGACTTAAATGAAGTTTCCTTTTGCCTTCGGCCCACCCCTTTAAGTTTATATTAGTGTTGAAGGCCTTTCCAATGTGAAATTTTATGGTGTCTCAAAAAGGTTTGATTTTAGGAGAACCATATATCAGAAGGTGTACCTCGCTCTTGGTTACATCTCTAATAGTTCTAGGAATAAGACTGTGATTTTTCATATTGCCCACATTTGTTTCTTGCCACAGGTGAGTTTGAACGAGCAACACATGCTTGAAAAAAGTTGTTTACACACATTTTTGGAAAGGTGGTAATAATTTTGGAGGTTTTGTGTGAAATTATGTCCAATTTACCTTTTTCTGCATTTTTCCAATACACACAAAGGAAATAAACATGTGTACAACAAAACATATGTAACTGCAATAATTTTATTGGCAAAATACTTCATTTTATGGAACAATTTCATGGGTGTCAACACTTTTGGCCACTACAAAAATTTACAAAATTGCTATTTCTTTTTTTTCTTTTTTTCACCACGCAAACATTATTTTAAAGCACCAATCTGGCATTTTTTATTAGAGTGTCTCACATGCCAACATACTACCATAATAATCAATACCACCAGCAGAGCTTTGAATTCATAAGGTCATTTCAAATAATTAATTGGCATAGAAAGCATTCTACTTTTCCACCACTAGATGGCATCAAGAGAAAATTTTCAGCCACTGGTGCATTAAAGGAACACTGATAAATTGTATTCCGGATCATTGTTTTAATAGAGAGACATCTTGAACTTGGCAAAGAAATCTCATTCACTGACAGAGAACAGTTAATCTGTTTGGCCAATGAAGACGTACAGAATAAATGCAATAAAGGCAGCATTGCCACTAAACTGCATTATGACAAATTTGTTGGATAAGATAATGTAGACAAATTACCTGCATAATTATAAAATGCCACAAATGCAGCATGTCTTATGCTCATAGAAATGAGAACCTCATGGCGTATTCGTGTGCAACATCACAATATGCATTTTTTTTATAAGAAGGTTAAAAATGAATCCACCACCTGTTACAAATCAGCGCCACCATAGCCGCAAGCAGCCTGCTGCGGTTTCTGTTATGCCAAGGCGCCGGCCGCCATTTTTAGCCGTGCCTCGGGTTATCCACCTGGCTTCTTATTCCTCCACGTCTAAGTGTGGAGAGGTGGCTAGGGCGCATATTCGTGCCGATTTGCCGCAGCCAGAGCCTAAGGGCGGCTTTGCACGTTGCGATATTGCACGTGCGATGTCGATGGGGTCAAATCGAAAGTGACGCACATCCGGCGTCGCAGTCGATATCGCAACGTGCAAATCCTTTTTAATGCGATGAACGAGCGCAAAAGCGTCGTTATCGTATCATCGCTGCAGCCTCCGACATTTCCATAATGCCAGTGCAGCGACAGGTGCGATGTTGTTCCTCGCTCCTGTGGCAGCGCACATCGCTGTGTGTGAAGCCGCAGGAGCGAGGAACTTCAACTTACCTGCCGCCGGCTGCAATGAGAAGGACGGAGGTGGGCGGGATGTTTACATCCTGCTCATCTCCGCCCCTCCGCTTCAATTGGCCGCCTGCCGTGTGACGTCACTGTGACGCCGCACGACCCGCCCCCTAAGGAAGGAGGCGGATCACCGGCCAGAGTCACGTCGCACGGCAGGTATGTGCGTGTGAAGCTGCCGTAGCGATAATAATCGCTACGGCAGCTTTCACTAGATATCGAACGTGCGACGGGGGCGGGACTATCGCTGCAGCATCGGTAACACATTGTTACCGATGTTGCAACGTGAAAAGCCCGCCTAAAGGGGGTGTTACACGCAGCGATATCGCTAGCGAGCGTACCCGCCCCCGTCGGTTGTGCGTCACGGGCAAATCGCTGCCCGTGGAGCACAAAATCGTTTGGAGCCGTCACACGTACTTACCTGCCTATCGACGTCGCTGTGGCCAGCGAACCACCTCCTTTCCAAGGGGACGGTTCGTTCGGAGTCACAGCGGCGTCACTAAGCGGCCGCCCAATAGAAGCGGAGGGGCGGAGATGAGCGGACGTAACATCCCGCCCACCTCCTTCCTTCCTCATTGCCGGCGGCCGCAGGTAAGCTGCAGTTCGTCATTCCCGAGGTGTTACACGCAGTGATGTGTGCTGCCTCGGGAATGACGAACAACCTGCGTGCTCAACAATCTACGATTTTTTAAAAAGGAACGACGTGTCAACGATGGACGATAAGGTGAGTATTTTCCATCGTTAACGGACGTTCCTTGCGGTCACACGCAACAACGTCGCTAACAATGCCGGATGTGCGTCACGGAATCCATGACCCCGGCGACATATTGTTAGATCTGTCGTTGCGTGTAACAGGGCCTTTAATCCAGTGTTTCGCCTGGTGAGCATGCTCAGCCTGTTAGTTCCATTCCTGAGGCTAAGTCCTCAGTTCAGTCTACTGAGCATGCTCACACACTTTGTGTGAAAAGCCTCTTTGCTCAGGTACTTGGACTTCGTTCTGTGTCCAAGTCTGGTGTTGTGCCTACTGAGCATGCTCAAGCTGATAGTCTTGTTTTCTGAGACTGTTGTTCAGGCTACTGAGCATACTCAGGCACTTAGTGCATCAGACGCTAAGTCTGGTAAGGACTTCACTGGGCATGTTCGTGAGGTGGCAGGCCCTGATAGGCTGGATGGTGTCAGGTGTCCTGATGATGTGGCCACTCTGGACTGGCTCGCGGAGGCCTGCCCCTATGACCTGGCACCCCATCATTGGTCATCAGACTATGACTAGAAGGGTGTTTGGGGCGGTGCTGTGCTTTTGTCATCAGTGATGTGGCGGTTCCGGTTAGGCCGCTGGTGACATCACTAATGATGTGGCACTCTGCTATTGGCCCGTGGAGGCGCCATTGTGGTTCACACCGGGTTTGGTGTGGACCCTAGCTGTTAAAAGGGCCTGGAGACCGCACCATGGTGCGTAGTCTTCACATGCTCATTCATGTATAGAGCCACATTGCGGCTACAGCTATTAATACTGGAAGCGGTAGGTAAGGTTAGGCATCTGGTGCCTGTCACGCCAAGATTCGGGACTCAGCACATTAGGGTCAGGCGCCACGCTTCCCCTTCTATCATTCCAGTCCTGTTATAGCAGCCCAGTGGAGTTAACTGGGCTGCGGCTGCTGTGCCGACTGTCCTTTGTGCCCCCTACGCACACGGGCAGTGTACCTCTGGACTCCTGTGGTGCTAAAATAGTAGGTTCTGGTTTGGGTGTGTGGACCCTGTGGCGTTAACAGAGTTCACAATAGCCCTGGTCCAAGTGAGGTTTAACTTGGATTATGCTCATATTATTTCGGAGCCACCCAGCTGTGTATTATCTGCCTGACCTACGGGTTGCCAGCAGCTCCTTTACCATCTTGGAGCACGGTGGACCCCAACTGGCGATTGGGATATTCACCACCTATATCCTAATCCGCCAGTCCCCCCGTAACACCACCCTCATAGAAAAGTGCAGACATTTAATGGACCTCACTGTTTGAGACTAGTATATCATTTATGGTTGGTGTAGGTTCTGTTGACCATGTTACATTGAAAATACCTAAGTTGGCATTGCCAAATTGGCCCTCAGGCTACTGGAGAATGTAACTGTCCCTTATCCCAGAGGTACGCCTAATGGTGGCGAGGTCTGGACCGCCAGCGTAGCCCTAACTCCTAAATAGCCCTGGTTTAATACCCCCCTCTCCCCCAACTCAGGTGAGGGTGGGGACTGCAGTGGTTAATTCCACGCAAAAGACAGACAGGGAGAAAACAAAACTCAAACTCACAGCAGACACTCACAGAGATATACACAAAATGTGCTCAGGAGATGAATAAAGAAAAAGGACGAAATAATAAAAGGAAAAAGTATTTCCACAACACACCAGACTTGCATACAGCAGTACACAAAAAGCTGGATCATCATGCACGGAATCACATAAGCTATTATCAGCATGGAAGAGCAGGCTCCACCATCTTTTAAAGGGAGAGGTAGCTGTGACAGGCCTCCAGAAACCCATGACCCAAGGAGCAATTCACAGGCGAGCAGGAATTAACTCATGCTAGACCGAACACCAGTAAATTCCCAACTAATCAGCTGGGGGCTGGTCACTGGTCGCTGGTGAGATCTGCCTGATTGACAGCTCACCAGCGACCATGTAGCGCCGCACCAGCGATCCTGACCAGGTCAGATCGCTGGTGAAATCGCTGGAGCGTCGCTAAAGTGAGACGGTACCCTAAGGGCTCATTCAGCATGATAGCATGATTGGATGATAGCAGCTTCAAGTCCCCTAAAGGAACTAGTAAATACAGTAAAAAGTGAAGAAAAAAAGGTTTTTAAATATATGAAAAAATAAAAAAACACAAAAATTCAAATCGCTCCCTCTTGCTCCATTGATACAAAACAATAAAAAAAAAAAATCACATATTTTGCTTAGGTGAATTCAGAAATGTCCGATCTCTCAGAATATAAAATAAATCAATACGATCAGTAAATAGCGTAATGGGAAAAAATGTTTAAAAAGCCAGAATTATGTTTTTTGAACCCCTCAACATTACAATAAAATCTAATAGAAGGCAATCAAAACATCATATCTACCCCAAAAATGGTGTCAGTAAAAACATCAGCTTAGGGTGTAAAAAATTAGCCATCACTGAGCCCCAGATCAATGAAAATTAAAACATTACAGGTCTTGAAAAATGGCGCCAAAAGCAAATTTTTTATTTTTTTTTTACAAACTTTAGAATATTCTTGACTACTTAAACTGAAAGAAAACATTACATGTTTGATATCTACGTACTCATACTGACCTGGAGAATCACATTGCCAAAACAGTTGTACTAGATAGCGAACATGGTAAATAAAATCATGGAATTGCATTGTTTTTTATTGGAATTTTATTGCACTTGGATTTTTTTGTTCCAGTACACTATATGGTAAAATTAATAGTTTCAATCAAAAGTACAACTTGTCCTGCAAAATAACAAGCTCTCACAGGGCTATGATGACAGAAAAATAAAAAAACTGCTCTTGGAATAAAAAATGAAAATGAAAAACGGATAATCGCCAGGTAGTGAAGGGGTTAATAAGGTGTTGTGCCGTCTGCCAAGTTAAGGGTTATTATGTTTTTATTTATATTAGAAGCATTAAAGGGTTTGTCCAAGTCTGTGATTACAGAGAGCACAAGAGAGAGGTGTTCAATGCCGCGCCAATAGATCACTTCAGAAGATGTTCAGATCAGTGTCACTTTATTGTCATTCAGGTCGACGCGTTTCTGGGGCATCTGCCCCCTTCATCAGGACCACCAGAGAAAGAAATAACATCCAATTGGTGATTGGATGTTATTTCTTTCTCTGGTGGTCCTGATGAAGGGGGCAGATGCCCCAGAAACGCGTCGACCTGAATGACAATAAAGTGACACTGATCTGAACATCTTCTGAAGTGATCTATTGGCGCGGCATTGAACACCTCTCTCTTGTGCTCTCTGTTATCTACCATATTGGTGGCTGCAGCCTTGGATCGTTTGATACATGCGATTATAGTAGTTGTGGCTTCTCACAACTGCATTTGGTGAGTAGGTTTACTCCCCTATCCCTACCTCTTACATATTGGGGTAAGACCCTATTGCGCTTGTTTTTCCACAGCTGTTTTCCAAGTCTGTGATTAGTCTGCAGTCACTCTCTATGTTACTGCAGACTTCTGAATTTTCACAGCGCTCACACACCACACTGTCAAGATTCTTTGATGCCGACAATGAGAGTGAGAGGTCACAAAATGGCAAGTAAGTGATTTGCATACATGTAGTCACGTACCTACTAGCCCTGCTGCCTCACTCAGTGAAAATGAAATAGGCCAGACATGTCTAGCCAGAATGTGGGCAGAAGTATACAAATCACTTACTTGAGCTCACATGACCATTCACTCTTGCCGCCGGCATGGGAGAATCCTTGACATATACAGTGCATACGCTATGAGAATTCAAAAGCCTGCAGTCTCTAATGACTGCAGACAGGGGCATAGCGATCGCAGTTGCAGAGGTTGCAACTGGGCTTGAGGATGCAAAATTAAGCTGGATGTGCATCCTAGGAACCACATCCAGTTGAAATCCATTGCGAGACAAAGACCCGTTGGGTCCCTGCGCTACAATACACTCTATAGGCCAAACAGCTGATGTCAGGATACCCTTGACTTGGTGCGCATGACAGTAACGTCATGCATCACCATAGCAGGCACACAATGTCGGCTACTCTCCTGTGTGCTGGCTACAGAAAAGGATACTACACAACGTGGGAGCCGGGGTAGGTTAGTAGAATGTTTTTGGGTTTATTTATGCACTAGAATGGGGACTATATATGCCAGGAAAGGAACATATTTACTAATCAGAGGACTAGGATAAGGACATATATACCATGAAGGGACCCATTATATGGACTTATATACCTGGATGGATCAAGGAAGGGGTAAACATATATACCAGGATGGTGGACATATATACTAGTATATGAGACATATACACCAGAATGGGGAGATATATACCAGGATGGGGGACATAGTTACTAGGAAGGGGCACAGGATGGGAGACACATATACCAGGATGAGGACATATTTACCAGGTTGGAGACATATTTACCATAAAGGGGCCCAGGATGGGGGGCGTTACTACAGGATGGGGGACATTTCTACATAATGAAGGGGGAGGGGGGCAACTCGTATGTCGTATGAGGGAGGGGGCCCAGGTCCAAATTTTGCACTGAGGCCCATCGGATTCTAGTTATGACACTGACTGCAGACTTTCTTCTCAAACCTGGACAAGCCCTTTAATTATAAAATGAAGCCTTGTAGCATCCCCAATCCTAACAGTATGCAATATAGTTGAAGGGAGGTATGTATCACAGAGGTGCTGATCCTCTGTGATGTAAGCCCAGATGCTAGCTTTAGTATACCTAGTACTAAAAGAGTTAATAGGGTGCGTTAGCCAGATTGATGGGCAGGTCTGGCTGCTCACATACCCCACTTAAGGCGTGGTACATAACTTAAAATGGAGACCAGAAGTCTCATATGCCGTCTATGTGTGGAGGTTGTTAAACCTCCATTGGGACACTTGTGTTAAGGTAACGTGTCTTATCCTAAGCGGGTGATTCCGTGGCTGAACGGACTGTTTATATTCTTGGAACCATTATGCCAGAGAAATGCTTTATTTAAGTTTTCCTGTGCAGCAGTTTATGTGGACTGAAATAATCATTATCATTACATGTCCTCCCCCCCATTTAATTATAATTGCACGCCCACATCCCCCTCAATTCAATAGAATTAAATGTCCTACTCACAATTTAATATAATTATACGCCCTCCCCCAATTTATTACAATTACGGTAAATATCCTCCCCTGATTTATTATAATTACCCACACTCCCTCCAATTCTTTATAATTAGATGACCTCCCCCAGTTTATTAGAATTATATATCGTCCCCAATTCATTATAATAATGTAATTTCCTTAATTTATTATAATTATACGCACTCCCTCCAATTCATAATTACATTTCCCCAATTAATTACGGTATAATAACATGTCCCTTCCCCAAATGTATTATATTTAGATGTCGCCTCCCTCTCTGCAATTTGTTATATCATGTGATCTCTAGCACACCCATTTCATTCATTTTAAAGATAAATAGAAAATCAATACTTATCTTTTTATATGATATCTTGCAGCTTTATGTCCCCTTGTGATATTGGTGTAATAACATAACTAGTGATGGGCTGACTGCAACCAATCACAGATGCTATCACAGAGGGTGGGTGGGAAGCAGTGAATATTCATAAGGTTTAATGAGAGTACCCAGAAGTAGTCTGACAGCCACGCGGAAATTCGGTAAGTATAATTGTCCTGCTATAATTCCCGTTTTGCTTCCATTTGCAGCCCCTTAGCCCTTACTACCACCATATTATAGCATTTAAGTTCGGGTCTCCAAAGCTTTAGGGTAAGTTCCCACACTGCATTTTTCGCGGCGTTTTTGCACGTTTTTCGGGTGCATTTTTGCTTGGCAAACTGCATAACTTTGCTTCCCCAGCAAAGTCTATGAGTTTTCATTATTGCTATCTGCATGTCAATTATTTTTGCATTTTTCACTGCGTTTTCCACCCATTGAGTTCAATGAGATGTTCAAAAAATGCAATGAAAAACGCAAATTGCAAATATAGCTGCGTTTTAGTGCGTTTCTATGACTAAAAACGCAGCTATAAATGCAAGGGGTGGGTAGTAAAGTAACATGTACAGGAAGAGGATTCCTTCTGTTGGTAAACACAGAAGCGTGAATCCGCTGCTTCCACGTCCCGTCCAGCGCCATGTCCGCTCATGTGTGGTGCCATGTCTGGGTGGGAGGTGGAAGGAGCTGCAAAATCAAAAGTGAACAGTAGGAAAAAAAATGTCATACTCACCTGTCTCCAGACTCCCGGTGCCATGTCCGCTCCCAGCTCCTCTCCCGGTACCACCACCCCCGCTCCGGCTGTGTGCAGATTTCAGGGCACGTACGATAGCTGCAGGACCTGGCGGTGGATCACCTGATGCGGCACCTGACGCATCAGCTGATCGTAAGTCTCGCGGTGACGCCGGCTTTTTACCGCCCGGCCGGCTTAAACTATCAGCTGATAAATTAAATACAGAAAAGTCCGGCTGCAACTGCTACAGATAGGTGCTATCGGGTAATAAATTAGTAACAAGTAATGGGGAACCCGAGCACTCAATAAGAGAGGAGAGGAAAATTTGAATGCAAGTGTTTTTATTCACAACCGATAAAAATTGCAAAATGTGAACCCTGACACAAAAGCAACAAACCAATGTTTCGGTTTATCAGACCTTTCTCAAGGTAGTTGCTTATAATAGAGACGCAGAGGTATACGGGTCACAGGGACAGCCGTCAGGGTAGAGGGTAAGTGGAGGGCGTCACATTCAGCATTAAGTGGTATCAGAATGGTGGTGATGTGAGGATTAAACACAGAGGCGTCTGACGCTGCCATCACCACTGCCACCGCTGTTCCAGCACTATATGGTCCTCTATGAGCAGGCGTCTTCTCCTCTCCTCCTCTGCCTCTGTGTTTAATCCTCACATCACCACCATTCTGATACCGCTTAATGCTGAATGTGACGCCCTCCACTTACCCTCTACCCTGATGGCTATCCCTGTGACCCGTATACCTCTGCGTCTCTATTATAAGCAACTACCTTGAGAAAGGTCTGATAAACCGAAACATTGGTTTGTTGCTTTTGTGTCAGGGTTCCCATTTTGCAATTTTTATCGGTTGTGAATAAAAACACTTGCATTCAAATTTTCCTCTCCTCTCTTATTGAGTGCTCGGGTTCCCCATTACTTGTTACTAATTTATTACCCGATAGCACCTATCTGTAGCAGTTGCAGCCGGACTTTTCTGTATTTAATTTATCAGCTGATAGTTTAAGCCGGCCGGGCGGTAAAAAGCCGGCGTCACCGCGAGACTTACGATCAGCTGATGCGTCAGGTGCCGCATCAGGTGACCACATCAGGTGATCCACCGCCAGGTCCTGCAGCTATCGTACGTGCCCTGAAATCTGCACACAGCCGGAGCGGGGGTGGCGGTACCGGGAGAGGAGCTGGGAGCGGACATGGCACCGGGAGTCTGGAGACAGGTGAGTATGACATTTTTTTTCCTACTGTTCACTTTTGATTTTGCAGCTCCTTCCACCTCCCACCCAGACATGGCACCACACGTGAGCGGACATGGCGCTGGACGGGACGTGGAAGCAGCGGATTCACGCTTCTGTGTTTACCAACAGAAGGAATCCTCTTCCTGTACATGTTACTTTACTACCCACCCCTTGCATTTATAGCTGCGTTTGCGTATGCAAACGTTGGTTTGTTGCTTTTGTGTCAGGGTTCACATTTTGCAATTTTTGTCGGTTGTGAATAAAAACACTTGCATTCAAATTTTACTTTAAACTATCAGCTGATGCCATCAGGAGACTTCAGCAGCTGATTACCGGCAGCTCCTGGAGCGATCGGACGAGAGTAAGCACAGACGTGTGTATTTTTTTTTTTGCACTGATGCATCAGCTGATTGTATAAATGGCTTTTATACAATCAGCTGATGTGTGATGTGATTCACGTCCTTGAACCTGACACATCATCTGATCGCTTTGCCTTCCAGCAAACCGATCAGATGATATTGGATCCGGATTGGACGGTGCGAGATCCTTGACCCAGGATTACTGCGGAGGGGGGGTTCTTTATTTCAATAAAGATGGAGTCACTAATTGTGTTGTGTTTTATTTATAATAAAAATATTTTTCTGTGTGTTGTGTTTTTTTTATCTTTACTAGAAATTCATGGTGACCATGTCTAATATTGGCATGACACCATGAATTTCGGGCTTACGGCCAGCTGATAATATACAGCTAGCCCTAACCCCATCATTACCCAGCGAGCCACCCGGCATCAGGGCAGCTGGAAGAGTTGGATACAGCGCCAGAAGATGGCGCTTCTATGAAAGCGCCATTTTCTGGGGTTGCTGCAGACTGCAATTCTCAGCAGGGGTGCCCAGAAAGCTTGTGCACCCTGCACTGCGGATTCCAATCCCCAGCTGCCTAGTTGTACCTGGCTGGACTCAAAAATTGGCGAAGCCCACGTCATTTTTTTTTTTTAATTATTTCATGAAATTCATGAAATAATTAAAAAAAAGGGCTTCCCTACATTTTTGGTTCCCAGCCGGGTACAAATAGGCAGCTGGGGGTTGGGGGCAGCCTGTACCTACCCGCTGTACCTGGCTAGCATACAAAAATATGGTGAAGCCCACGTCATTTTTTTGGGGGGCAAAAAACTCCTGCATACAGTCCTGGATGGAGGATGCTGAGCCTTGTAGTTCTAAAGCTGCTGTCTGCTCGATTGCATACACTATTGGATGGAGGATGTTGAGCCTTGTAGTTCTGCAGCTGCTGTCTGCTCTCATGCATACACTATTCGATGGAGGATGCTGAGCCTTGTAGTTCTGCTCCCCCTGCCTCTCCCTCCTGCATACAGTCCTGGATGGAGCATGCTGAGCCTTGTAGTTCTGCAGCTATCTGCTCTCCTGCATATTCTAGTGGAGAATGAAGAACATATTGAAGAAGGAAATTACATCAGACCTTTTTTTTCAACAATCTTTAATGGCATTGTTCACTGATAAAAATCGCATAAAACCGCAATGAGCAAAAGCACAGCAAAAAACGCACCAAAACGCGGTAAAAACTTTTTTTGCCACGTTTTTTTGCAGCGGGTGCGTTTTTGTGCATTTTTTGCCGCAAAAAACGCACAAAAACGCAGCGCCAAAAAACACAGTGTGTGAACTTACCCTTATATGGGGTTTGGTTTCAAGTTCAGTCCTGAAGCTGCATCCTCTTATCTTCCTGTCCAAAGTTGTTGGCATTCAATTTAGCCCTTTGTAATCAGGGCTGGTTATATTTTATGCATACATGCTGAGCAGCATCCAAGTGATGGTCGGAGCTCACATACTAACATGATCAGCCCTGACGGCCTGCAGATTTAATGCCCAGAAGCAAACTAATAAAGCAAAGAGATTTATAAGTACTTTGCAGATTATTAAAGAAGCTGCTGATACATTTTAGCAAGATTTTTTTTTTTCCTAAAAAGTGCATCTTACAGTCCAGAAAATCCGGCTTTTAGTCCCAATGAACAATTCCCTTCAGTTACTTCGCCTCACAGGATGCACTAAATACAATAACATGAATTGGCAATGAAAATCTTTTCAGTGCATCAAAAAGAAGCCATCAACATAAAATTAACTATTGATAAAATCTGATTTTTATATTAAATGTATTAATTAAAATAATTATTTTTTTTTACAAAGCACAATCTGAATAATAAAAAAGATAGGAATCTTAAAATTTTCACACAAATTTCACACTGGCCACTGGGACGTTTTTTTAGACTCTAAATTCTTATTATTTCAGGAAACAATACTTGAACATTAGCCTCAGTGGTCAGATTGCAACCCTATCTTTTGTATTGAAGTACCTAATGAGTGGGTGCAGAGGTCTTAGTTAAGTCCACAATTTTCACACAATTTTCACAATGGCCACTGGTACTTTTTCAGACTCTAACTTCCTATTGTTTCAGGAAATATTACATGTACATTAGCCACAATGGTCAGATCCAACACTATCTTTTTTATTGAAGTACCTAATGAGTGCAATAATAATGTATGCAATACTAATGGTTAAAAGATTTCGATAAAGCAAATATAGAAGTATTTTCTGGAAAATAGATCATACCTGACCAGCAGTGTCCAGGATTTCAAAATGGACAAATTCTCCATCTAGTGCAGCTGTGTGTCTGTAAATCATTTCTGAGAAGAAAGGAAATATTCATTACATGAGAAGAATGAAAACACATCGATTAGGCTATGTGCGCACTTTGCAGTTCAATCCTGCAGCGAAAAAGTCACTGCGTGTGCGTCTCAGAACGCAGCTGAAAAAGCTGCGTTCTGAGACGCATTCTGCAGAACGCAAAGTGCGGACATTCCTGGAGAGAATTAATGCATTCTGGATGCTTTCTCTGCCATAGACAGAGTGGGAAAAGCATCCAGAACGCACATTTTTCACAGAACGCACCCACTCAGCTCTGCAGTATCCCCATAGACTTGCAGCAGAGCCGAGTGGGACCGCACTGTCACTGTCATGGCTGGCTGCGGGACACGCACGATCAGAATGAACTCGGATGAACTTCACCCGACTTCATTGTGATCGTGCGGCTGTGTGCATGTGCCGCGGCTTGATTTGTGGTCACACGTGAAGGACCTGTGATCGCAAATCCCCTGAATGACTGCAGTGAGCCGCGAGATCAGCTGTGCTTTCACTCAGGTTACTCGCGGCCACAGCTGCAGTCCTCCAACGGAGAGCGGTGGCCGTGAGTAATCTCAGTGACAGCTCAAGCTGATTGCGCGACTAACTTCAGTTGCTACATGGAGCTCACAGGAGTGGCGGTGTTCTAGTGCTGCTCCTGTCAGCTTCTGATGTAGCAGAGCTGGAAGCGTCGGGGGACCTTGCGTGGATTACGTCGGACATGGAGGTGTTTTTGAGGGATTAATAAAGTGGTGAAAGAGGGTGTTTTTTTGTCTTTCATTCCAAATAAAGAATTTTTGGATGTGTGTGTTTATTTACTTTAACTTACAGGTTCATCATGGAAGGTATCTCGAGGAGACGCCTGCCATGATTAACCTAGGACTTTGTGGCAGCTATGGGCTGCTGCCATTAACTCCTTATTACCCCATTTGCCACCGCACCAGGGCAAGTCGGGATGAGCCGGTAAAGTCCCGGGACTTTCGCATCTAATGGATGCGGGAATTCCGGACGGCTGCTGGCTGATATTGTTAGGCTGGGGAGCTCCCCATAACGTGGAGCTTCCCATCCTGAGAATACCAGCCTTCAGCCGTGTGGCTTTACCCTGGCTGGTATCTAAATGGGGGGGACCACACGTCGTTTTTTTCATTTATTTATTTATTTTTTTACTGCTCGATATAGACACGCCCACTGGCGGCTGTGATTGGTTGCAGTGAGACAGCTGTCACTCAGCATGGGGGCGTGTCTGACTGCAACCAATCATAGGCGCCGGTGGGTGGGGAAAGCAGGGAATACGTGATGGATTAATAAGCGGCCGGCATTTTCAAAAGAGAAGAAGCCGCCACAGTGAGAACGCCGTGCAGCGCCGCGCCGGTGATCGTGGATCGGTGAGTATGAGCGAGGGGGTGGGAGGGAGAGACAGACATGGACAGAGAGAGAGACAGACAGAGAGAGAGAGATAGAGACATAGAGAGAGAGAGACCAACCGACAGGCCGACCGACAGAGAGAGAAAGATGAAAGAACTGCCTTTGTTATGTTAAAAAAAACATGTGGATCGCAATAATAATGCAAAGCAAGCGCACTGCTTCTCATTTTGGCAGCAATTTTCTACAAATCATTGATTTCAATGGGTGTAGAACGCAGCCAAAATGGCAAAAACAACTGACATGCTGCTTCTTTGAACGCATGGTTTATGCCACAAAATATGCAAATTAAACGCAGCGTTTGGAAACGCAAAGTGCAGTCTAGAAATCCACATTTTCCATAGACTTTGCTGGAAAATCAAAACGCATGCATTTTGCCATGAAAACGCTGCAGTTCAAAACGGACCTAAAAGCAGCTGAAAAGCAGGTGGAAACGGAAAGTGCGCACAAAGCCTAAATGTGGGTACATACTGCATGTATTAAGCATAATTAACCTTGAAAACTAACACTAGAGACTAGTCTATTGCAATCCGTCATTCTCAAATTGCTGTTAAACTACAACTCCCAGCAAGCCCTGCAAACTTCCACAAATCTCATAATCTGTGTGAGTGTTTATGTATAAGTTCACAGTCTCTCCAAAGGTCAGTTCTATGTAATATGAAAACTGAAGGAAGGAAGAGAAGAAGGAAGGAAAAAGGAAGGGAGGAAGGAAGAAAGGAAAAAAGGAAGGAAGGGAAGGAGAATGGAAGGAAGGTAAGGAAGGAAGAGAGGGAGGGAGAAAGGGAGAAACAGAAGGAAAGGAAGTAATGGTAAGGAAGGAAGGAAGGAAGGGGAGGGATGGGAAGGAAGGAAGGTAGGTAGGAAAAAGAGAAGGATGGAAGGGAAGGAAGGATGGAAGGAAGGAAGGAAGGAAAAAAGGAAGGAAAGAATTAAGGAATGAAGGGAAGGAAGGATGGAAGGAAGGAAGGAAGGAAAAAAGGAAGGAAAGAATTAAGGAATGAAGGGAAGGAAGGAAGAAAGGAAAAAAGGAAGTAAAGGAATAGAAAGTAAAGGAAAGGAAGGAAGGAAGGAAGGATGGAAGGAAGGAAGGAAGAAAGGAAGGAAAGAAAAAAGGAAGGGAGAATGGAAGGAAGGAAGGAAAGTAAAGGGAAGGAAAGAAGGAAGGAACAAACAAACGAACGAAGGAAGAAAGGAAGGAACATCTCATAAATGGAGAACCAAGGCAGGACCTTAAGACCAAATTTGGGCAAACATTTTAGAAATTAGCAAAGTATTTGGCACTTAATGTGTTAATTTTAGCTAAACCCAAAAGGGTATTATAAAATAGCTCCCCCAGTAAAAAAATATCTAATAAGACCCACTTGGACTTAAATCAGTACTACCAGCAGATAAGAAAAAAAAATCTTCCACTGTCCCTACCCTTTTAAATTCTAAAGCTGACATGCACAGTGCAGTCGAATACCCTCACAATATCTGTAATTCAGTGTGAGAGGAACTGCTCTCACTGTTCCCCCTCTCCCTCCATATACATCACACATCAGGGGGTGTGGTGAGGCGGGTCCAGGACCCCCTGTTCTCCGACTGCAGAGAAGCAGATGCTATCTGGGAGCCGGTTGTTCTGAACAGCAGGCAGCAGGCCACGCCCCCTGATGTGTGATGTAACGTCTCAAAGATGAGGGGCAGCAGCTCCAGCGTTGCACTGAGTTACAGGTAGTGTGAGGATATAGTACAGTAGTGGGCATCTCATCTTTATAGTTTAAGAGACCACGGACAGTAGAAGAATATTTTATCAGATCACCAAAAAAATATAAATATTTCACAAAGATAACAGAGGTAAACACAAAATGCAGTTTATGAATGAAGGTCTTTATTATTAAGGGAAAAAGAAAACCAAATCTACATGGCTCTGTGTAAAAAAGTGATTGCCCCATAAACTTAATAACTGGTTGGGCCAGCCTTAGCAGCAACAACTGCAATTGAGCATTTGTGATAACTGGCAATGAGTCTTTTACAGTGCTCTAGAGGAATTTGGCCCACACATCTTTGCAGAATTGTTGTAATTCAGCCGCATTGCAGAGTTTCCAAGCATGAACCGCCTTTTTAAGATCATCTCAATCCGATTAAGGTCAGGACTTTGTGTTTCGGTCACTCGAAAGTCTTAATTTTGTTTTTCTCAAGCCTTTCAGAGGTGGACTTGCTGATGTGTTTTGGATTATTATTCTGCTGCATAGCCCAAGTGCGCTTAAGTTTGAGGTCACAAATAGATGGCTGAACATTCTACTTCAGGATTTTTTGGTAGCTGGCAGAAATCGTTCCAAACCACAGCAAGTCTTCCAGGTCCTGAAGCAGCAAAATAGCCCCAGGACCGTCACACCACCCCCACCATATTTTACTGTTGGCATGATGCTTCTATTCTGAAATGCGTCATATATCGTGTAGGGGGGATATATATATATATATATATATATATATATATATATACAGACCAAAAGTTTGGACACACCTTCTCATCTCTAGAACAACTGTTAAGAGGAGACTTTGTGCAGCAGGCCTTCATGGTAAAATAGCTGCTAGGAAACCACTGCTAAGGACAGGCAACAAGCAGCAGAGACTTGTTTGGACTAAAGAACACAAGGAATGGACATTAGACCAGTGGAAATCTGTGCTTTGGTCTGATGAGTCCAAATTTGAGATCTTTGGCTCCAACCACCGTGTCTTTGTAGAAAAGGTGAACGGATGGACTCTACATGGCTGGTTCCCACCGTGAAGCATGGTGGAGGAGGTGTGATGATGTGGGGGTGCTTTGATGGTGACACTGTTGGGGATTTATTCAAAATTGAAGGCATACAGAACCAGCATGGCTACCACAGCATCTTGCAGCAGCATGCTATTCCATCCGGTTTGCGTTTAGTTGGACCATCATTTATTTTTCAACAGGACAATGACTCCAAACACACCTCCAGGCTGTGTAAGGGCTATTTGACTAAGAAGGAGAGTGATGGGGTGGTACGCCAGATGACCTGGTCTCCACAGTCACCAGACCTCAACCCAATCGAGATGGTTTGGGGTGAGCTGGACCGCAGAGTGAAGGCAAAAGGGCCAACAAGTGCTAAGCATCTCTGGGAACTCCTTCAAGACTGTTGGAAGACCATTTCTGGTGACTACCTCTTGAAGCTCATAAAGAGAATGCCAAGAGTGTGCAAAGTAGTAATGAAAGCAAAAGGTGGCTATTTTGAAGAACCTAGAATATAAGACATATTTTTAGTTGCTTCACACTTTTTTAAGTATTTCATTCCACATGTTTTAAGTCATAGTTTTGATGCCTTCAATGTGAATCTACAATTTTCAGAGTCATGAAAATAAAGAAAACTCATTGAATGAGAAGGTGTGTCCAAACTTTTGGTCTGTACTGTATATGTGTTAATGTTATGGTGATGATGATGCTAGTTAACTGTGATAGACTGTCCATTTCTGTGGCATAATCATTGCGTCACCATACAGGCAACCCTCCACCTAACAAATTCCCAATGCTGTATCCTGTGTTTCTGTGACGCCCCTGAGCATATCAGGGTGCCACAGGGAACTGCACCCCCTCCAAGGGATGCAGGGCCTACCCTTCTTGGTTCCAGATTCCCCCCAATGGTGTTGCTACCAACCGCATTCAAATCCCAATTCACACTCACACCAGGACTGAACAGACAAATCAGTGGGTAGGTCTAGCTGGGAAAGGGCCACCCACCTAGGGGTCAGGCAGACTGGTGGGAGGAGTGACAGATGAACAGTGGTGACTCTCAAAAGGAGAGGACCTGGGAGTTGTAGCTCCCAGGAGGTCGGACTAGATTGGGTCGCAAACGGTAGTCCGGGAACGGAGGAGTCGGGGACCAGTCGCAGCGACATGGGAAAGGTGACAGATAGAGTCTGGCCAGGCAGTCGGCACCAGAAGGCCCAATAACCGGACCGGTGCCTAGCATGGCGGGGTACAGCACCCTAGATCAGGGAGTAGCTTCATGCAACCTGGTAATTTACCTGTGGAGGACAGTTACTTTATGGACTTTCACCAAGAGCTCAGAGATTGACGGCAGCAACACAACGAGGGGGACAGGGTTTCCCAATGGACATCAACCCACAAAGGTCCCGCGTGTCAGATATGAAGAGCACAGCTGCCATACATCTGGGCAGCTGGGCCCCAACAGCTTCACGCCGAGGGGCCACAACGAACACTAAATATGTGCATGGAGGCAGGCTCTGGAATACCAAGCGATACCATTGGAAGCAGATACCTGGACGTGCCCCCCTTTCCCAAGCGGCAGTGGTACAGTGGGACTTTTGGTTCACCTGCAGCGTGTATGTGTCATGACTTTACAAAACACCATCCAGCACCACGACTACCAACAGTGAGTTCCCTGCTCCCTGCCTCCCAACCTGCCAAATCACCCAGAGTCTGGGGCCTTCCCTACCTGCGGAGGGACCGACACCTAGCTGCCCCCACACCATCTGCCCCGGTACTCCCTCTGGTAGCGGCAGTACTCCCATTACCGCAACCCGCAGGTGGCGTCACGAACTTCTCCCCTGTAAATATCCATTCAAAAGATAGAAGTGTGAGCCGAGCACGGGTCAGGACCCCTTGAGCCACGAACATCGCCCAGATCCGAGCACCCCGGTATGTGCCGGGGTGGCACATTTCCATCCTGGGGCATACTGGGGGTATACCCTAATATCAACATGAGCATACCTCTATGCATATACACAATATACTGGCATGCAGAACAATACTACATCATAAAGTTACATTTTCAGTCCCCTTTTGGGCACAAAATATTTGAGTACTTAATTAAACTAATAACAACATACAAAGACAAACTGAATATTTTCTTTAAAAGTTACACATATATAATTTCACATGTAAGATGAAATAACCCTCATATTTAGCACTCCCATTTACGGTAGGTAGCAACCTGTTTTTTGCAAGTATTTTTTTATTTTTTTGCTTCTACCCCAACATTACATTAATTATACTGATTAAATACTAATCTATGGGTATCCCCCCAAATGGTAAAAACAGAAAGCATTTCTTCCACAACAGCAAAGACTCATTCATTAAGGCTGATTTCAAAATAAAAAATGAGAAAAGTTTTACAAATAAAGGAAAAAAAGAAAAAGAAAATTGCCTGCTCTCTTAGCACAAAAAGATCCAGAGGTTAAAGGATTATTTATTACTACGATTTATTTTACAAATCATTTATTTTCTTTATAAATGTTTAATTGTAAAGTAATTCATTACAAGATGGCACCCACCGACAAAGCACTTCATTCACGGAATGGGAGGAGGGGGTGACTTGGATGTGTCATTGTATCTCTCCAAAAACAACAACAACAACGATATAAAAGATAAAACATCGTTATGTCAAAGTGTCTATTTAAAAAAAAGTATAAAACATTCTGAATATTTGGAAATAAATCAAACAAATAAATGTTTCTTCTCTGGGAAATACAGTGACTCATTGCAGACACTACTCACCATCTGCCTTCAATTGTGGGTGCCGGCAGGGCTGTATTTTGCCTTCGTGCTGCCCTAGGCACTTTAAGTGGTCGCGCCCCTTAGTGACAACGTAACACTGAGTTTTCGCACACGACATCTGTTTAAGGTAGATCTACTCTGTAAAACACTTGAAAAAGTATCAATGAGAAACGAAGGGCACTAACCCCCCCCCAATGGGGATCACCACAGGCACATCAAAACATAGCATGAGTATAAAATATTCCCACCACACCGTCCCCACTTATATACTGTGACTGTCACACTGCCCCTAATAAACTACACACTGCCCTCTCTTATAAATTATACCCACCACACCTTCCTCAATTATGAAATATGATCTGCACATTGACCTCACATCATGATTCCCCCTCCTCACAATGTCCTATGCATGCTGCCCCCTCCTCACAATGTCCCATGCTTGCTGCCCCCTCCTCACAATGTCCCATGCTTGCTGCCCCCTCCTCACAATGTCCCATGCATGCTTCCCCCTCCTCACAATGTCCCATGCATGCTGCCCCCTCCTCACAATGTCCCATGCATGCTGCCCCTCCTCACAATGTCCCATGCATGCTGCTCCCTCCTCACAATGTCCCATGCATGCTGCCCCCTCCTCACAATGTCCCATGCATGCTGCCCCTCCTCACAATGTCCCATGCATGCTGCTCCCTCCTCACAATGTTCCATGCATGCTGCCCCCTCCTCACAGTGTCCCATGCATGCTGCTCCCTCCTCACAATGTCCCATGCATGCTGCCCCCTCCTCACAATGTCCCATGCATGCTGACTCCTCCTCAAAGTGTCCCATGCATGCTGCTCCCTCCTCACAATGTCCCATGCATGCTGCCCCCTCCTCACAATGTCCCATGCATGCTGCCCCCTCCTCACAGTGTCCCATGCATGCTGCTCCCTCCTCACAATGTCCCATGCATGCTGCCCCCTCCTCACAATGTCCCATGCTTGCTGCCCCCTCCTCACAATGTCCCATGCATGCTTCCCCCTCCTCACAATGTCCCATGCATGCTGCCCCTCCTCACAATGTCCCATGCATGCTGCCCCCTCCTCACAATGTCCCATGCATGCTGCCCCCTCCTCACAATGTCCCATGCATGCTTCCCCCTTCTCACAATGTCCCATGCATGCTGCCCCCTCCTCACAATGTCCCATGCATGCTGCCCCCTCCTCACAGTGTCCCATGCATGCTGCTCCCTCCTCACAATGTCCCATGCATGCTGCCCCCTCCTCACAATGTCCCATGCATGCTGCCCCCTCCTCACAATGTCCCATGCATGCTGCCCCCTCCTCACAGTGTCCCATGCATGCTGCTCCCTCCTCACAATGTCCCATGCATGCTGCCCCCTCCTCACAGTGTCCCATGCATGCTGCCCCTCTCCATGAGCTCCTAATGCTGCCTTCCTCTTTTCCATAATGATACCTCCATGCTGCCCCATTCATCATACTAAAACCACCACACTAACGCTTATGCTGAGACACCCCTCCCACACACACACACACTACCCCACTCTTGATATTGACTCCCCTACATTGCTCCACTCCATACTGAGCCCACACATGCTGCCCCTTCTCCATAATGAGCTCCCAATGCTGCCCCCCTCTCATTCTGAGTCCTTACACTCCCCCATCGATTTTGTCATTGCACTATCCCTCACCCCTTATCCTCTGTCTCTAGCATTGGCCCCTGTCTCCCACTCTCCCAGCAGCAGCCTCTCTCCCCCGCCTTAACCAGCAGCCTCTCCCCCAGCATCAGCCTCTCTCCCCCCAGCCCCCCAGCATCAACCTCTCTCCCCCCAGTGTCCCCCAGCATCAACCTCTCTCCCCCCAGCGTCCCCCAGCATCAGCCTCTCTCCCCCCATCCTCCCCCAGCTTCAGCCTCTCTCCCCCCAGCCTCCCCCAGTATCAGCCTCTCTCCCCAGCTTCCCCCAGCATCAGCCTCTCTCCCCCAGCTTCCCCCAGCATCAGCCTCTCTCCCCCAGCTTCCCCCAGCATCAGCCTCTCTGCCCCCAGCATCAGCCTCTCTGCCCCCAGCATCAGCCTCTCTTCTTCCAGCCTCCCCCAGCATCAGCCTCACTCCTCCCAGCATCCCCCAGCATCAGCCCCCCCAGCATCAGCCTCCACCCTCCCAGCCTCCCCCAGAATCAGCCTCCCCCCTCCCAGCCTCGCCCAGTATCAGCCTCCCCCAGCATCAGCCTCTCTCCTCCCAGCCTCCCCCAGCATCAGCCTCCCCCAGCATCAGCCTCTCTTCTCCCAGCCTCCCCCAGCATCAGCCTCTCTCCTCCCAGCCTCCCCCAGCATCAGCCTCCCCCTCCCAGCCTCCCCCAGCATCATCCTCCCCCAGCATCAGCCTCCCCCAGTATCAGCCTCTCTCCTCCCAGCCTCCCCCAGCATCAGCCTCCCTCAGCATCAGCCTCCCTCCTCCCAGCATCCCCCAGCATCAGCCTCCCCCTCCCAGCCTCCCTCAGCATCAGCCTCCCCCCTCCTAGCCTCCCCCAGCATCAACCTCTCTCCTCCCAGCCTCCCCCAGCATCAGCCTCCCTCAGCATCAGCCTCTCTCCTCCGAGCCTCCCACAGCATCAGCCTCTTTCCTCCCAGCCTCCCCCCTCCCAGCCTCCCTCAGCATCAGCCTCCCTCCTCCCAGCCTGCCCCAGCATCAGCCTCCCTCCTCCCAGCCTCCCCCAGCATCAGCCTCCCCCAGCACCAGCCTCCCCCAGCATCAGCCTCTCTTCTCCCAGCCTCCCCCAGCATCAGCCTCCCTCAGCAACCAGCCTCCCTCCTCCCAGCCTCCCCCAGCATCAGCCTCCCCCCTCCTAGCCACCCCCAGCATCAGCCTCTCTACTCCCATCCTCCCCCAGCATCAGCCTCCCTCAGAATCAGCCTCTCCCAGCATCAGCCTCCCCCAGCATCAGCCTCTTTCCTCCCAGCTTCCCCCAGCATCAGCCTATCTCCTCCCAGCCTCCCCCAGCATCAGCCTCCCTCAGCATCAGCCTCCCTCCTCCCAGCCTCCCCCAGCATCAGCTTCTCTCCTCCCAGCCTCCCTCAGCATCAGCCTCCCTCCTCCCAGCCTCCCCCAGCATCAGCCTCCCCCAGCATCAGCCTCCCCCATCACCAGCCTCCTCCAGCATCAGCCTCTCTCCTCCCAGCCTCCCCCAGCACCAGCCTCCCTCCTCCCAGCCTCCCCCAGCATCAGCCTCCCCAGCATCAGCCTCTCTCCTTCCAGCCTCCCCCAGCATCAGCCTCCCTCAGCATCAGCCTCCCTCCTCCCAGCCTCCCCCAGCATCAGCCTCCCCCCTCCCAGCCTTCCGCAACATCAGCCTCCCCCAGCATCAGACTCTCTCCTCCCAGCCTCCCCCAGTATCAGCTTCTCTTCCCCCAAGTCTCCCCCAGTATCAGCCTCTCTCCTCCCACCTCATACGCAGATCTCCAGTCTGCATTAGAGACACCCCCACGCTCCTTATGAATCTTCAGCTCTGCGAGCACTTACCTGCTCCAGGGCCCGCCGTCATCTTCCTGGCTCACGTGAGTATCCTCTTCTGACACCGGCTTCCATCGCGGCGTCCTCTGCGGCGTCCTGCTGTGAGCTCTGCATGTGAAATCCACACAGCATTGGACGCAGCACAGAGGAAGGAGCTGATTGGCGCGCCTGTGACCCCGGAAGTGCAGGCGCCGGCAGTTCTGGGGTCAATCAGCTCTCTGTGCCCGGCCGCCGCAGTTTGTCTGCATTCGCGTCTTAATTGACGCGGATACAAATAAATAAAGGTGCGCCTCTCCCCCCTCCCCCCTCCGAAAATACAGAGGATTTAATGAATGTGTAAAAAAAAAAAAAAAAATTTTTTTTTTTTTTTTTACTGCTAGAAGGTGCCGCCCCCCTGCATCCTGCCGCCCCAGGCACGGGCCCACGGGTGCCTAATGGTAAATACGGCCCTGAGTGCCGGTTAGTTGTACGTTATATTACATGTCCTTTGGTTGTGCAATAACAAATGGAGGAAACCAAATATTTTATATAGCATCCTCTATCTTCAATACTTCCAAACTGTTTAAGGCTGTGTTCACAAAGAGGATTTGTGCTGTGTATTTTTTCCTGCAGCAAAGCAATAAAAAAGCTGCATTTTTTGCTACATTTTTGTTACATTTTTTGCTACGTTTTTGGTGTGTCATAAGTCTACAGCACATTTTTAAATAAAGCTACTTTCACCAAAAACGCACCAAGAAATTCACTTCTGTTGTTTTTCTCTCTCATTGTTTTCAATAGTGAAAAAGCAGCAAAAACGCTAAAAGAATTGACATGTTGCTTCTTTCAAAAACGCAGCAATTTTGCATTTCAGTCAGGAAAAGAAAGCAAGCGTGTGTTTGTGTGTGCTGAGATTTCTGGAATCTCATAGGTTTTGCTGGTACTGTAAAAAGCAGCTTTTTATTAGCATATATGTACATAAAACCAATGAAAAAAAACATGCAAAAAAACCACATAAATGCAAAAATGCCCTATGTGAACATAGCCTAAGGGGTGCTTTACATGCTGTGACATCGCTAGCATTTGCTGGCGATGTCGAGCGCGACAGCACCCGCCCCCATTGTACGGCCGATTTGTGGTGATCGCTGCCGTAGCGAACATAATCGCTATGGCAGCGTCACATGCACATACCTGCCTAGCGTCGTTTCTGTGACCGGCGAACCGCCTCCTTTCTAAGGGGGCGCTTTGTGCGGCGTCACAGCGACGTCACTAAGTGGGCGCCCAATCAAAGCGGAGGGGCGGAGATGAGCTGGACGAACATCCCACCCACCTCCTTCTTTCCTCATTGCTGGAGGGATGCAGGTAAGGAGAGGTTCCTCGTTCCTGCGGTGTCACACGTAGCAATGTGTGCTGCCGCAGGAACGACGAACAACATTGTTACTGCAGCAGCAACGATAATTGGGAATAGGGGGTGGTGTCACCGATGAGCGATTTTGAATGTTTTTGTGACGATTCAAAATCGCTCATAGGTGTCACACACAACGACATCGCTAAAGCGGCCGGATGTGCGTCACAAATTCCGTGACCCCAACGAGATCGCTTTAGCGATATCGTAGCGTGTAAAGCCACCCTAAAGGCCCATTTACACACAGCGACATCGCTAGCGATGTCGCTGACGATCGCACCCGCCGCCGTCGTTTGTGCGTCACGGGCAAATTGCTGCCCGTGGCACACAATATCGTTAGTCCCCGTCATACATACTTACCTGCCTAGCAACGTCACTGTGGCCGGCAAACTGCCTCTTTTCTAAGGGAGCGGTTCGTGCGGCATCACAGCGACGTCACACGGCAGGCGGCCAATAGAAGTGGACAGCAGTCGAAGGAAAGACACGACCACCTCGTTGCCGGAGGACGCAGGTACGGTGTTGTTCGTCATTCCTGGGGTGTCACACGTAGCAATGTGTGCTGCCTCAGGAATGACGAACAACCTGCGTCCAGCACGAGCAACGATATTATGAAAATGAATGACATGTCAACGATCAGCGATTAGGTGAGTATTTTTTATCGTTAGCGGTCGTTCGTACGTTTCACATGCAAAGACGTCACTAATGACGCGTCACGAATTCCGTGACCCCAATGACTTTCGTTAGCGATGTCGTTGCGTGTAAATGGGCCTTAAGAGTGGAGTGTTTTTGCGGCGTTCAGAACGCTGCATTGTACAGTACTAGCACAGTGGATGGATTTATAGAAATCTCCTATCCACTGTGCTTTTTTGTCCCGCAATGAAAACTGACCTGTGCCGTGGCTCCCCGAGCTACAACATGTCCATTATGCTGCAGACACGTGAGTGTTCCCCTATTAATGGGAGTGCCTCATTAATAGGTGCATAAGTGCTGCGATAAATTGGCAACATCAAAAACTCATTAAATATTAATTGTGGGAACTTGGCTTTAAAAAGTTTGTTCTCAAGTTCCTTAATTAGTTAGACAGCACTCTTGCAATTGGCTTGTGTTTCTTCTACTTGCTCTCATTTCTCTTGCAATAAGAGATTTCATCTGTTATAGTGCACCATCCATTTCCATAAAGCTGGCCTCTTAAGCCAGTATGGATGTGCCTAGTAGCCACATTTCAGGAGAGCAGTTAACTCCTCCTAACATACCAGCCACCAGCCCATTAATTTCTATACATCAGATATCTGATCAGATCCCTCTCCCATCCACTCTTTTTCTTAAACATCAACAGACCCCAGCTATCAAGGAAGGTCTAATCAGGGCTCTCTGCTCTCACTGTCCATAGCTGTGTGCTTATTAAAATGCCTTTTATCTCTGTTTGTAAACATGGCGATAGAGGTGTAAACTTATGCGGGCGTCAGACGAGACGATCTATCGTGCGATATGCCGTCAGGGTCACGGTTTTCGTGACGCACATCCGGCATCATTTACGACGTTGTCCTATGTGACACCTACGAGCGACGCAGAACGTTCGCAAATCGTGTATCATTGACACATTGTTTATTTTTAAAAAGTTGTTTATTTTTCTGCGCGCTGGTTGTTCATCGTTCCTGAGGCAGCACACATCGCTCCGTGTGACACCCCGAGAACGATGAACACAGCTTACCTGCGTCCCGCGGCTCCCGCCGGCTATGCGGAAGGAAGGAGGTTGGCGGGATGTTTACGTCCCGCTCATCTCCACCCCTCCACTTCCATTGGCCGGCCGCTGTGTGACGTCGCTGTGACGCCGAACGTCCCACCCCCTTCAGGAAGTGGATGTTCGCTGCCCACAGCGACGTCGCTCAGCAGGTAAGTACGTGTGACGCGGTTTAACGACTTTGTGCGCCACGGGCAACTAATTGCCTGTGACGCACAAATGATGGGGGCGGGTACGATCGCTCGTGCGATCGCAAGATAGATCGTACCGTGTGACGCCCGCATTAGAACAAAGCATTGGTAGGTGAATGTGCTATAGCAGAAGTTGTACTGAGCTTTATAGTTCTACTAATTTTACAGTTTTACTCTTCATATTTGTCAATTAAGAAGGAGAACACGCCCTGTTAGAAACAAGGAAGTAAGGAAACTGTACTGCTCTTAGCTGCTCAAGAGACAACTTGAGAACACCCCTTTTAAGTGGACCTGTCACCAGGTCAAAAGTGTCAAGATTTGCTCTTATTCTATTCCCACTTCTGCCTGAGAATTCTATTCTTTGTTATTTTGTAAATTCAGGGATATGAGCCTTTTTATATAGGGCTAATGATTCTGGTCTCTACAAGGGGGCATGGCACACAATATTTTCTGTCTGGGGCATGGCTTGAGGTTGCTCTGCATAATTACACTGGGAGCAATGCCTCTTTGGTAGTGAAAATTTAGCACAAATTATGTTCTTTTGCATTATTTTATGCAGAGAATATATGGACCCGAGTTATCTTTTTAACTTAAATGGGTTGGACTGGAAGTTAACATTGGTGGCCTATTCGTAGGATAGGTTATCAATGTCCGATCGATGAGGGTTTGAAACCCGGCACTCCCACCAAACAGCTGTTCCCGGTACCAGCGGCAGCTGAAACAACTCAGTTGCGAAGCTGCACAGCACAGTTCTGTTAATTGTATAGTGGCCGTGGCTAGGTACTGGATATCTGCACCGCATTCAAATCAATAGGGAGCAGATGTGCAGTACCCGGCCGCGGCCATTATGCCGTTGATGGAACTGTGCAGCTCTGCAACTGAGTAGTTTCAGCTGCTGCAGACACCAGGAACTGCTGATCGGCGGGGGTGCCGGGAATCACACCAGCACCGTTCAGACATTGATGAGCAATCCTAAAAATAGGTCATCATGGTTAAGTTCCGGATTGCCCCTTTAAATTGCTTGTTTTCTCATAATTCCTAATTTCCCCAAATAAACAGATTAAGTGGAACTAACTCCCAGAACTGTTTTACCATAAAAGGCACCGGCAATGAGTAATGCAGTGGAAATTAAGACCACAAAATGTTTTATATCATGTAAATGCTCTGGATTTATTATTACAAACAATCGGAGACTTGGTTACAGAGGAAATTAAAAGACCAAATAAGATGCAGAAAAAAATGTCTTCATGTGACAGAACAACATATAGTGAGACTGAATGAACTGTACAATATTTCATACAGAATACATTGGTAATTTCCATTAATATTTATATTAGAAAGTAAAATGATAAAGCGATATTCCAGTTTCATATAAATGTAATTATTTTTTATAATAAATAAATAAATAGCAATTCTGAACTATATTTTCTCTATCAACGTTTAACATTTTCAAGATTTCTACTTGTTGTCAATTAATAAAATCCTGTAAGGCTGTGTGCATACAGTGCATTTCTATTGCATTTTTTATGCATTTTTAGTGCAGATTTGTCACAAAACTGCATGCAAATCCTTTAGTCAACAAAGGCAATGAGAATTCTGAAGTTTTGTGCACATGTTGATATTTTTCCCCTTGCAGATTTGGTGCAGAAATAAATCTGCAGCATGTAAGCTCTTTCTGCGTTATTGCAGCATTTTTTCCACCCCAGAATACATGAAAAAAACATGTAAAAAACATGCAAAAAACCATTAAATATGCATCCAAAGCGGCGGCAAAATCATTGCTAATATGCCATTTTTTTCTGCCAAGTGATTCAGATTTGGTGCAGAAATTTCTGCAACCAAATACTCAGTGTGCACACATCACCCAATAATTAATTGAATAAAAATCTGTCCTGAACATTTGACACATCGGCGTTGATTTACTAAAACTGCTGTTCTAAATGACCGTGTAACACTCGCAGCCGGTGAAGGGTTAGTGATCCACTGGACCACATGGGGAACTCAAGCTTACCCTTTAATGGGATGGGCCTAGCTAAGTGCCCACCGTGAGGCGGACACCAGGTGCCATTCCCAGGGCAGTGACCGGGACTGTGGCAGCTGACCCCAAGGACAGGAGACAAACTCAGGTATAGATGTGACGCCCTGGCCGGGCCAGGTAGTCACAGATAGGCCCCTGCACTACACCTTTCCCTCACAGGTGACATCAGCCACCTTAAAACCCTAGTCACCCCCCTCAGGGCTAGATGGACACAACAGGGGGCGGAACCAGGCGGTTGGAAGACACCCACCAAGGAGTCTAGACAGCCAGGGCGGGAAAGTAGTCAGTTCAGTTGAGTTAAGTGTTAAGCGGGCTTTACACGCTACGACATCGCTAATGCGGAGTCGTTGGGGTCACGGAATTCGTGACGCACATCCGGCCGCATTAGTGATGCCGTTGCGTGTGACATCGATTAGCGATTTTGCATCGTTGCAAAACAGTGAAAAATCGCTAATCGGCGACACGGGGGTCCATTCCCAATTATCGTTACTTCAGCAGTAACGAGGTTGTTCCTCGTTCCTGCGGCATCACACATCGCTGCGTGTGACGCCGCAGGAGCGAGGAACGTCTCCCTACCTGCCTCCCGGCCGCTATGCGGAAGGAAGGAGGTGGGCGGGATGTTACGTCCCGCTCATCTCCGCCCCTCCGCTGCGATTGGGCGGCGGTTCAGTGACGTCGCTGTGACGCCGCACGGACCGCCCCCTTAGAAAGCAGGCGGTTCGCCGGTCACAGCGACGTCGCCGGACAGGTAAGTATGTGTGACGGCTCTGGGCGATGTTGTGCGGCACGGGCAGCGATATGCCCGTGTCGCGCAACAGATGGGGGCGGGTACGCACACTAGCGATATCGGGACCGATATCGCAGTGTGTAAAGTAGCCTTTAGAGTTCAAGTTGGTGAACAGTGTGGGCTGGAGCTGTGTCCAGCTCCAGCAGAGGCGAATACCCCAAATTGAATGGCGCAAGGATAGGAGCCCTGGTGCCACTGGCTAGGAGGCAAACGGCGGTCTCCGTCTGCAGGAGCCGGGAAGACGGCTCGGTGGAACCGAGGTGGACCGGGAAAGGGTTGTGGCCCATCGGTACCAACCCCGAGAACCGACTCGGAAACCGGAGCACACAGGGGGGTACTCGGACCCTGAAGCCGGGACCAGAAGTGACTGGAACCAGCTAATTAACCAACTGAGGCCAGGACTAGAGGTCCTGTCCCACCCAAAGTCCCTATTAGAAGACAACAGCCCAATGAGGGGGATAACAGGCCACTGCCAGGACTCAGAAATCCCATGGACCAGCGTCTGCGGGCAAGGGCTCCTTAGGCCACATCCAGCCGGGAGCGGACTCCTGAAGTTGCAAGCACAGGCAGTCCACCATTACACAAAGGTGCAGGGGAAAGACAGAGACCACCAGCCGGGTGGGGGAACCAGAACGCAGCCGGCTGCGGGCGCCGACCACCATCACCTTGGTTTACCAGAGACTCGTGTGTTTCCTTCAATAGTGAGTATACCAGCACCCTGTGGTCACCCATCTCCCTGCATCAACAAAGCACCCAACGGGTCCCGGCTCCACCATCCCTGCCCACGGAGGGGTTAACAACTTGCTGCACAACATCTCCCCCATGTGCGCAGTAACTGCAGCGGTGGTGTCCAAGCTCTCTTAATCATGCCAAATGTATAGACCTGCTAGGGTCTATGTCATTTATATATCTTATGGCTTAATAAATGTGATCGTTTTTTTTTAATTTTTACAGATGCTGGTATTTGCACATTTTTGGATTGTATTCCTCAGGAGCCGGCCTGCTTGTTCTGTGCATTGCACACAATGAGAAATCCATCTATATTTGAAACCTGGGAGCTGATGTGAGCTTTTCTTGTATATGTTTAGGGGAAAGATGTGTTTGATTTCTAGCATTTTACTTTGTCCTAGTGTGACGCCCTGGACTAGCCAGGTAGTCACATACATAACAAAAAACACCCCCCCCCACCCTAGGCACTTACAACAGTCAACCAAAAACCCTTGTTGCCTCCCTCCAGTGTCTGATGTCCACACCAGGTGGGGTGGAGCCAGGCGGTTGGCCCCATCCACCGAGGAGTTCACAGGCCTGGAGGCGGGAAAAGTGTCAGATCAGTCTTGGAGGTGAAAGTGAGAGGAGTAAACACTTCAGGTGTCTGGGTAGGAGCCCAGGCACTAACAGCAAGGTTGGCAGATGGTGGTGGCCATCTGCAGGAGTTGGTGGAACTCCGCAGAGCCATAAGGAACGGGGTCGGGCGTTGGCCCGCCGGTACTGGACCGGGGAACGGAGTGAAGCTAAGCACACAGGCAGGGCCATCGGACCCCGAACAGGCTTGGAGCCGCCGTCAATAGTCAAATCCGATTGTGACAGGAACCCCAGGGGTTTCCTAACAACCAAGTCCCGATTGAAGGCAACAGTCCACCCAGAGAGGATATACAGCCACCGCCACAGGCTAGAGATCCAAGGGCCAGCGCCTGCGGGCAAAACGGGCTCCTACGGCACCTATACTCCGGGGAGCGGACTACCGATGGGCAACCACTGGAGTCAAGAACATCTTCACAGGTGCAGGGAAAGACAGCCACCATCAGCCGTCTGGGGAGAGCACAACAACAACACTGCAGCCGGCTGCGGGACCCGTCCATCCGGCCGTTTTTGGTTTACCAACGAATCTGTCAGTGACAAGCCAGGGGCCACAGAGCACAACACCCACACACACCACACTCCCGGTCAGGCACACCAAGGTCAGACACAAAACCCTTGTTGCCTTCCTCCAGGGGCTGATGTCCACACCAGGGGGTGGGCCAGGCGGTTGGTCCCGCCCACCGAGGAGTTCACAGTCCTGGAGGCAGGAAACTGTAGTCAGTTTAGCTCAGGCAGAGCTTAAGTGCAGAGCAGAGTTAAGTGCAGCGAGTAAAAGTGTGCTGAGCTACTGCAGGTGTCCGGGTTGGAGCCCGGGCACGTTCAGCAAGGTTGGCAGACGGTGGTGACCGTCTGCAGGAGTGGCCTATCAGAGTCTACCGTAAGGACCGTGGACGGGCGGTGGCCCGGCGGTACCGGACCGGTAGAAGTCAGCACCATCTGGCAGGGGCTTACGGACCCCGGCAAGGCTAGGAGTCAACGTGAATTTGCCGAATTTGTTAGTGAAGGGAACCTCTTGGGTTTCCCAGCAGCCAAGTCCCGACAAAAGGCAACAGTCCAACCAAGAGAGGGAGACACCGCCACCTCCAAGGCAACCGTTTCCCAGGGCCAGAGCCTGCGGGCAAAAGGGGCTCCTTCAGCCCATATCCAAGCTGGGGAGCGGGTTACCGGTGGGAACCCATTGGAACCATCTACAGTACATAGGGAAAGGCAGTCACCACCAACCTGCCGGGAGAAACAACACCGCAGCCGCCTGTGGGACCCTTCCATCCAGCCGTTTGTTTTACCGAGAACTGTGTCCTCATCATTGGCTGAGTGAGTACCACCGTGCCATGCGGCACAGCACTGCCCCCGCGACTCTGCACCTCACCAGGCCCCGTAGCCCGCCTGCAATCCATCCCTACCCCCATCACCGGGCCCTGGGACAACCAACCCCCTACCCACGGAGGGGAGGACTAACAACAAAGCTGCTCCCTGTCACCGCTCCCGGGATCCCCGTCTAGAGCAGCGGTGGTGTCACCAATATCACCACAACCGTGGGTGGCGTCACGGACAATAAATCCCCACAATCAACCCTCCTTTCACTCACGGGCGAGGAGCGCCGCTCGAGTCCCCAGGATCCGGCCCACCGCTCGAGCCACCACCTAGCAGCCGCAGCCGCAGCGGCCGGACCCGAGCAGTGGGAAAGCGCAGTGTCCCCTCCTCCGCCCGCGACAATTGTCTGAGTGAGTATACCAGTGCCGTCCGGTACTGCGCCGCGCAGTCCCTGCACCCCAGCCATCCAGCCTCCCTGTTACACCACCGGGCCCCGGGATCACCAACCCCCCTACCCACGGAGGGGATAACATCCTGGCTGCTCCCTACCATCTCTCCCGGGATCCCCGTTACCAGCAGCGGTGGTGCCATCATTACCACGTCCCGTGGGTGGCGTCACGAATGATCTCCCCAAACTAACCATCCCCTTTTCACTCACGGGTGAGGAGCGCTGCTCGAGTTCCCGGGTCTGGCCCACCGCTCGGGCCACCGAGCAGCAGCAGCAGAAGCCCCGGACCCGAGCGTGGCGAGCGCGTCCCCTCCGCCCGTGACAACTTGGCGCTGTGAACAGGATACAACCGATCTACTTACCAGTAGAAGTGCGCCTTGTGGTCTCCGCCGGCGGCATCCGGCCAAAAAATTTGAAGCGCCGCCATCTTTGGCGTGAAGATTTACCGCTCGAGAGTCTTCCCCGAGCAGGGAAGGCGCGAAAGCGAAGCCCTGCCCCCAACAAGCGGAAGTGCTAGAAAGAACCAAGGGGGGGCGGGTGAAAGCCTGCCTAATATAGCCGAGGGCATAAAAAGCGGGGACGCCAGGACTCTGCAACATATCCAGTTCCTGGAAGCCTGCCAGCAAGCATGTCCGTCCCGTCCGGTGATGCTGAGATTCCCGAGCCCACGTCAGGAATGGCGGCGTGGGTGGAAGCCCGGACCGCACAAATGTGCTGCCGCCTGCAAAATCAGGTCCGGTTCTTGATGGACCGCTGGGTGGCCGAGATGGAGGAAGTGGCGGCGGCCGTGCGGAGACGCGAGGTGGAGGCAGTGTTGGAGGAGCGGGTAAGCGACCCATGCCCCTGTGTTCGAAAAGGACCGGTCGCTGCAGCCGAGGGGCCCGGTCTGCGTCCGCTCACCCTCCTGTCTCCCCCGCCATCCGTACCGTTGGCTGTTGCCTAACGACTCGTTCCGCTACCCCCAACATCGGTAGCGGAATCTAACCCACCCGCCTTAGATGACCGGCCTGTGGGCGTTGACCGGAGATGGCCCGTACCAATTCCACTGCTGTGGAAGGTCCCTATGGAGATGCCCGTCCGTGGAGTGAAGCCGTTGGCCCCGGAGGCAGCCGTACCCGAGACCGTCCCGGCCCCGGCAGTCCGCCTGGCCGTGGAAGAACCAGCCGCTGCGGGCTAGAAGGCCCAACCGGTGAGGCCAGCTGTCCCTGAATTCCATGCCTCGGCTGAGGCTGCGCCGGGCCGCCACTGCAAAGCAGCAGTCCAGGCCACGTCACCGCAGGACCCCCACAAGAGAGTACTGGTTGTGGCCGGTGTGGGCGCGGTCCAGCGGGGTCCGACCCAAGCGCAGGGGTATGCCAACGCCCCTTACTGGGACAGGGAGCCAAGCCAGTTGGGCCGAGAAATTGCCGCCAGGGAGCAGCAGAGGGCCGAAGTGATGGCGCGAGTTATCAAGGAGAAAGACGCTCTCCGCCATGCCACCTTTCGGGTGTGGGGCCCGGTGTATGAAGGCGAAGTCCGGCAGTTTGACCCGCAAAGGGGGTTCGGCTTTATTTATGAACCGGGCCTGGAGGCCGAAGTGTTTGTGGCTCGCCGCTATGTGAACTCGCAGCTCCCAAAGGGCCACCCAGGTCGCGATCTGTTGCCAGGCGACCTGGTAACCTACACCCGACACTGCAGGGAGAGGGGCTGGTTCGCCCTGGACGTTAAACAGAGGGAAAGCCGCAGTGTGCAGATGCGGCCCCAGCCCCCTCCTCCGCCGTGCCGTCCGGATATCAAGCTGGAGGAGGTCCTTGATGACTGTGACCTCAAATAGTGGCAGCGGTCCTCCGTTGCAACCAAGTTGTCCCCGTTGGGACCCTCAGCACTTTGAATGAATACAAATCAAACCGAGTTTTCATCTGATTGTCTACAGTGATTATTCCGGCCGTTGCCGGCAGGTTGTCCCCGGAGGGACTCTATGTGTTTTACCGTCCGCATGAGGAAGTGCTCATGAACATGGCCGAGAACTAGCAGGCAACCCACGAACTTGTGAGCCTGTAAATAATTTGTGGACTGGTTTTCCATCCGTGCCGCCTCCGTAGAGGCAGATTGGAGGAAGGGCCCGCAGCAGAGCAGGCTGGGGCCCGGCCACCACCAGGACCGGTGGCAATCCTCCGGGGGTCAGGGGTCCCCCTGGACATGGGGTCCCCTGAAGTGACAGCCAGGTGCGAGACACCGTACCCGTTCCCGCTCGGGTAACCTGGACCAGGACTGGGGAAGAGGGGTGCTGCCCATTTCTTAGGGGCAGCATCAAGGATCAGGTTATTTGGGTGGGGGAGCGGATGACTATGAACCCGTCCGTTTAATAAAAATGTTCAATATTTGAAACGTTAAAGTACCGTACCTCCTGTAAGGGAAGATTTCTAAATATGCATATGTTGAATGTTACATGTTCAATTATCTTTTTCAGTTTGAAAAATAAAACCGGTTATGGACGGGCAGCCCGCGGACGGTCTGCATTTTACCAAGGGGGAGTGTGACGCCCTGGACTAGCCAGGTAGTCACATACATAACAACATACACACCCCCCACCCAAGGCTACGGTCCCCGGTACCGGACCGGGGAACGGAGTGAAGCTAAGCACACAGGCAGGGCCATCGGACCCCGACCAGGCTTGGAGCCGCCGTCAATAGTCAAATCCGAATGTGACAGGAACCCCAGGGGTTTCCTAACAACCAAGTCCCGATTGAAGGCAACAGTCCACCCAGAGAGGATATACAGCCATTGCCACAGGCTAGAGATCCAAGGGCCAGCGCCTGCGGGCAAAACAGGCTCCTACGGCACCTATACGCCGGGGAGCGGACTACCGGTGGGCAACCACAGGAGTCAAGAACATCTTCACAGGTGCAGGGAAAGACAGCCACCATCAGCCGTCCGGGGAGAGCACAACAACAACACTGCAGCCGGCTGCGGGACCCGCCCATCCGGCCGTTTTTGGTTTACCAACGAATCTGTCAGTGATTGTCTGAGTGAGTACACCAGTGCCGTCCGGCACTGCGCCGCGCAGTCCCTGCACCCCAGCCATCCAGCCTCCCCGTTACACCACCGGGCCCCGGGATCACCAACCCCCCTACCCACGGAGGGGACAACATCCTGGCTGCTCCCTACCATCTCTCCCGGGATCCCCGTTACCAGCAGCGGTGGTGCCATCATCACCACGTCCCGTGGGTGGCGTCACGAACGATCTCCCCAAACTAACTATCCCCTTTTCACTCATGGGTGAGGAGCGCTGCTCGAGTCCCCGGACCTCGAGCCACCGAGCAGCAGCAGCAGAAGCCCCGGACCCGAGCGTGGCGAGCGCGTCCCCTCCGCCCGCGACACTAGCATCGTAAACTGAAGTCTCTAATTTCTGGTATAATTAATCTGTTAATAAAAACCAAGAGAACAGCAAATAAAATGGAGACAAGCACCCTTTGCACCCTTTTCCTGCCAGAAATCTGTAGCAACGGGTGCCTAAACCTTGATAACATTCTTTAATAATTCACCGGCAATGCATGTACTTAGATGATATATCCATCCTAATACTACAGAAAAATGTCCACATAATACTAAATATTGTCATGGATTCTGCACAGAAAAGTCACGGACTAGCTGTATCACTGAGTCTCATGTGCAGATTAGATGTGGAAAATCCATAGGTACAGAAGACGTGTTCACTCCGTGCTGCTGCTGAAGACTTTCCAAAGGAAGATTTAGAACACATCAGTGGAGATAAGTGGTTTTATTCAATGCTTTTCAAAGCCATTGACTGTGGTTCCTATCCTGAAGAAGATGCTTGCAATGGGTTTGAAATGCCTTGCATAAAAACCACTTATCTCCACTAGTGTGTCGTAGATCTCCCTTTGGAAAGTCTTAAGCAGCAGCGCGAAGTGAACACATCTTCTGTCCTTTTTCTGTAAAATGTCGCAAAAAAATGCAAGCAAAATTCTGCAACATCGAAAAATGCAACACAAGCTCATTGTGGGAACATAGCCTTAAAGGGGTTGTCTGGTGTAAATCCACACGTCTGTAGTCACTCTGTGCATCACTTTATGTGACTGCAGACTTGTAAATCCTCACATCACTCAAACTGTAGGCTGAGGATTCACTGATGTCAGGGAGCCGGGAGCGGCAGTCACATGACCACGAGTATGCAATATGCAACTCCTGGCCAGAATCTGACTAGAGGGTGTGGTCTCCCTACACTTCCCACGCTGCTTTCCACTGAAGCCCCATTTTTCCGCACTTTTCTGCAGGGCAGAACCACACACCCCGACACAGAAAGGAGAGACGCGGGCCAATCCAATACACTTAACAGGGGATCCCTGTTCCCTTAAAGACACAGTACATCAAAAGTCTCTCCTAAGGGTTATACCCCCTACAAATCCTCACAGTGCATAGTGCGATATCACAAGAGCAGATCAAAGTATTGTAGTGCGTATGTGCTCTTTGACCTTTCCCTGTACCTGTGCTTTACAGTACTTTGCTCTGCCTGCAGCAGGGAAGAGAGAAGTGCGCATGCGCAGGAGTGCAATGGAGAACTCTGTGTGAATGACGTAAGATACGTCATCCAGATGTAGCAGGGAAGGAGGACGGCAATCACAACAGGATAAGAGCCACTGGATGGATAACAGTGACAGCCATCAGTCTGGACCGTCCCGCAGGTGAGTTTAATTAAAACTATTTTTTATGTTATACAGAGCGGCCTGGACTCTTATATACAGTATTCTGGAATGCTGTATATGAGGGTTCACTGGTGATGACTGCTTATAAGGGACAAACCTGATGACAGGTAGATGTTCAAAGACAGCAAGTTATCATGTAACCACGGAATAGTGACCTCTACCTATTCTCTATACGGGGCTTGCAGTGCCACATCTGAATGTAGTGACAGTCGAGTCTGCCTATTAATTGCATATAGGATTTTCGTCAGTTCCATTAATATATCAATGGTGCTTAGGCTTGACCTCCACTCAGTTCATATAGGGCCCTGCAGAGCATGGTTTCTTCTACCCTTGTATAAGGATATACAGCTGAATAAGCAGCTGATATAAGGATTTAGATAAAATGGGGTAAACTATCTCACAGAAGCTTTGCTCTACAGACAAGGACTGATTGTATGATAATGTAATCAGCCCAGCAGAATCTGGCAAGGAGTAACAAGTATTATTCAAGTGGAAAATCGCTGTACACACAGCAGCCCCGTTCACGGGCAGCTGGCTAAGAAATTAATTTTGTTCTGGCATATGTGGGAGGTAAAAGAATCCATTTATGTATTTACAGGATTTATTATCATTGTTATTTATTGTGAAATTAAGTATATTAAAATAAAAGTAAAAAGTGACTAATATGTGGTAAAAAGAAGCAAAATATGTGGCCCGTAATGATGTTTGGGTAGCAGAACCAAAAGGTTTGACCTTACAATACATTCAGTAACCCCTTGAAAACATTTTTTCATCGTCAGTACATTTTGGGGAAACTCTCAGTAGAAAATGACCTATTGTTTGAAAAAAGATTTTGTATTTTTGTAAGACATTTTTTTTCTTTTGTGTATCACAATCGGTATTAAAAATAGAAATCTTGCCATTTACACATTAGCCCTGGGGCTTTTAGACCTTCACTTTCTGTTGTTTCAGGAAACAATACATGTACATAGTGACTTTGAACAGACTAGAACCTAAACTTTTGCCCTGATTCATCAAATGAGCGAGTGCAAAGGTTATTTTGAAGGAAGGGGGATCAGGGTCAGCTGTTACATCACCTATTGTGATTAATGTGATTGGTACATCCTGTATTACTGGTCATTGTAATCCCGCCTCTGATCAATCTGAGTGTCACGTTGTACTATGGGAGCACCGAAGCTAGCTGAAGGTGCAGCTTCAGTGTGCAGTTAGCAGACAAGCCCACTAGAGGGTGAAGGAGTAGTTAACAAGCCGGATCTACAAGAGGAGGTCTCGTCAAAGCAAAGGAGAGAGCAAATCGCGGTCAGGTGGAAGAAAAGGGGTCAAAAGCCGAGAGGTCACGTAAACTACAAGTGGGAAAGCCAGAGCCGAGGTGAAGAGACAAAATACAGGACAGAGCCGGGAGATCAAAGTAACATACAGGGAGGAAGAGTCACAGGTTGGAACCAGCGTAAGGCCCCCTTCACACGTCCGTGAAACACGTGCGTGTTTGTTCCATTTCCGTATATACCGGAGACACGGACAAACATGCACCAATGTTAATCTATGATTGTGGTCACACGTGCGTTATTTCATTATGTCCGTGTGTGCGTGTCCGTGATCCGTATGTGTTTGCGTTTTGCACGGAGCACGCACATGTGGACACAATGAAAGTCTATGGGTATGTGCACACACGTTAGTAAACACGTATGCATCTACCTATAGTCCGTGTCCGTTTGGTGTTTTTTTTTCTAGTGATGTCGGCCATTCTTTCTATTTCTGTGTATGTCGGTCAATCTCCCTGAGTCCGTCGGTCGGTCTCTCTGTCTCTCTGTCCCTCTCTCACAGTCTGTCGGTCAGTTTCCCCCCCTCTCTCATACTTACCGATCCCCGATCCCGGGCGCGGCGCTGCACGGCATTCACACTGCCAAATAATACAGGCGGCGGCTTTTACTATTTTGAAAAAGCCGGCCGCTCATTAAACAATCTCGTATTCCCTGCTTTCCCCGCCCACCGGCGCCTATGATTGGTTGCAGTGAGACACGCCCCCACGCTGAGTTACAGCTGTCTCACTGCACCCAATCACAGCAGCCGGTGGGCGTGTCTATACTGTGCAGTAAAATAAATAAATAAATAATTAAAAAAAACGGCGTGCGGTCCCCCCCAATTTTAATGCCAGCCAGATAAAGCCATACGGCTGAAGGCTGGTATTCTCAGGATGGGGAGCTCCACGTTATGGGGAGCCCCCCACCCTAACAATATCAGTCAGCAGCCGCCCAGAATTGCCGCATACATTAGATGCGACAGTTCTGGGACAGTACCCGGCTCTTCCCGATTTGCCCTGGTGCGTTGGCAAATCGGGGTAATAAGGAGTTAATGGCAGCCCATAGCTGCCACTAAATCCTAGATTAATCATGTCAGGCGTCTCCCCGAGATTCCTTTCATGATTAATCTGTAAATTACAGTAAATAAACACACACACCAGAAAAAAATCCTTTATTAGAAATAAAAAACACAAACATATACTCTGGTTCAACAATTTAATCAGCCCGAAAAAGCCCTCCATGTCCGGCGGAATCCAGGATGCTCCAGCGTCGCTTCCAGCTCTGTTGCATGAAGGTGACCGGAGCAGCAGAAGACACCGCCGCTCCTGACAGCTCCATGCGGCAAATGAAGAGTGCCGCGCGATCAGCTGAGCTGTCACTGAGGTTACCCGCTGTCAACACTGGATCATTGTATTTTTGGGATGTGCGATCCATGTCTTTTTCTTCATAGTATGATATATATCATTCTATCCCCCTCTTTACTTGGATCTGCACTCTCCCCATTTGGCACAGGTGATTTTAATCAGCAGGAGACTGCAAGAGGGGTCAGCCTTCTTTTTGCTCCCAGTTCACATATGGGAGCCAGTGGGAGGTGAGTGCACAGCTCCTCTCGCTGTGTGCTGGTGCTGTGTGGTGGCTGCTGTTGTGGTGGTGTGGTGTCGGTGGGGCGGCGCGGCCTGGAGCCTTGGGGGCTTTGCCTTGCAGCATGGGTGCTGTGAGGCACCAGGTCGCCCGCCCTGCTGGCGCTTTGTCGCTGCGGCGGTGGTCAGTGCACAGTGCGGCACAAAAAGGTCAGGTTAGGGACCCACTCAAGAGGTTTGCCGTGACGTGGCAGTGGGCTTAATACAATCTGATCAGAATGGTAACAAAAGAACCTCATGTTCTATTTAATTTTTTGCCTAGCGGCTTTAGATCATTGTATTTTTGGGATGTGCGATCCATGTCTTTTTCTTCATAGTATGATATATATCATTCTATCCCCCTCTTTACTTGGATTTGCACTCTCCCCATTTGGCACAGGTGATTTTAATCAGCAGGAGACTGCAAGAGGGGTCAGCCTTCTTTTTGCTCCCAGTTCACATATGGGAGCCAGTGGGAGGTGAGTGCACAGCTCCTCTCGCTGTGTGCTGGTGCTGTGTGGTGGCTGCTGTTGTGGTGGTGTGGTGTCGGTGGGGCGGCGCGGCCTGGAGCCTTGGGGGCTTTGCCTTGCAGCATGGGTGCTGTGAGGCACCAGGTCTCCCGCCCTGCTGGCGCTTTGTCGCTGCGGCGGTGGTCAGTGCACAGTGCGGCACAAAAAGATCAGGTTAGGGACCCACTCAAGAGGTTTGCCGTGACGTGGCAGTGGGCTTAATACAATCTGATCAGAATGGTAACAAAAGAACCTCATGTTCTATTTAATTTTTTGCCTAGCGGCTTTAGATCATTGTATTTTTGGGATGTGCGATCCATGTCTTTTTCTTCATAGTATGATATTTTTCAAAATAGTAAAAGCCGCCGCAGCAGTGTGAATGCTGTGTAGCGCCGCGCCGGGGATCGGGGATCGGTGAGTATGAGAGAGGGGGGGAAACTTCAGTCACTCGGGGGATTAGCGGTCACCGGTGAATCCTTCACAGGTGACCGCTAATCAGTACTCGACACAGACAGAGCCGCGGTATGAGGATGAAGTCGGGTGAGGTTCACCCGAGTTCATTCTCATCGCGCAACTCTGTCAGCTGTCAGCCGACATTTATAAACGACATTGTGCATCACACACACGGACATTCCACACAGACATTCCACACGGACATTCCACGTACACATACACGTTAATTCCACACGCACACACGGACGTTCTACACACAAACACGGCTAGCATACGCAATTCACACAGATGCCACACGGACCATAAAAACGGACACAAAAACGGGATACGGACCCGAAAAACGGCCCGTAACACACGTGCGTGTTTGTCACGGAAGTGTGAAGGGGGCCTTAGACAGATAGGACAGGGAAGACTATGGGCAGGATCGGGAACTCAGGTAACAGGGATGGACAAACGATACAAAGAGGACTCAGGTCAGGACGAGGTTGCAGGGAAACAGGACAGCTCAAGTTACACTCACTAGAGCCAGACACGAATGCTATTGAGCAGAAAATATTACTGGCAATGTTCCGGAGGTGGAGGATATAGCGGTCTGCCCTCTGGAATGAGGCAGAATGCAATTAACCCCTCCCATGATCTGTACCTAGTAGATAGGAACCTGCCAAGGCTCAGTCACCACTGATTTTCTGATGATTGATAGCTTCCCTTTAACTAGAGAATGTATGTGCTCAGTATACATTGTGTCCACCCACATCCTATCCACCGCCATTAACTTAAGAACGGCGGCAGCTATAGGCATAGAAGTGGTGTCTACGTATAGTAAAGTAGCCATGCGCTACGCAATGAAAACATCTATTGCGCCACCTGGTGGACAACAACGGAGTTAGCAAATTTTTTTTCTAAACGGAACAAGATAGGGAAAAAAAGTTAATTACAAAGTTGTAGGGCATCATCAATTCAATACGAATCGACACCTTGCATACAGAAATGATATGATTAGAACGTGTAAAACTCACAAGGCTGCGGACGTGAAGCGATACTTCATCGAGACTTTCCTACAAGTCATTGGGTATGGTGGCTGCATGAAGTGGCCTCCACGCTCACCTCACCTGACCCCATTGGACTTCTTTCTGTGAGGTCACATCAAATAGCAGGTGTATGCGACCCCTCCACCAACATTGCAGGACCTACGATGACGTATCACAGATGCTTGTGCAAATGTGTCACCTACCATATTGCACAACATGCAGCATGATACAGTATGCTGTCCAGAGTCCAGATGTGCATTGCAGCTGACGGTGGCCACTTTGAGCATCAAAGTTAAATGAGCGCCATATGCGTGACCAGCATTTGGGGGGTCATGGGTTTCATACCATAACATTTCTGTGTGCAAGATGTCAATTCATATTGAATTGATGATGCCCTACAATTTTTTAACTCACTCTTTTTCTCTATCTCGTTCCGTTTTCAAGATAAAAATGCTAACTCCATTGTTTTCCACCAGGTGGCGCAATAGGTAGTTTCATTGCATAGCACATGGTTACTTTACTATACCTATTATAGTTCAAAAGGATAAGGCACTTCTACCGAATTTCTAGTTACCAGGGTGCGCAGGTAGGTTTCCAGACCATATACAGTAGTAATATATACAAGGCACTCCTGAATTCAGTAAAATATGATGATTTTTTATTATTTCATACTCAGTTTAGTCAAGTCAGACGTTGTGGCCCAAACATGGCCTTCATCAGTAACTAGCACCTGAGATGAATAGAGATAGATTATAGTTTCACTCTTTTCATTGGCAGTATTTGGAATGCTAGCAGATATGGGATCTGCAGCTTGTTATTTCTGCCATGGGCAGTTGTAGTAATGCTATTATTAGAGTCTCTGTGGTTTGCAGCCTGTCATTAGCAGTATCCACTGCTGTGTGGAGGGGATGCTGCTAATGACAGGCTGTAAGCCACAGAGACTCTCCTAATAGCATTACTACAACTGCCCATGGCAGAAATAACAGGCTGCAGATCCCAGTCACATATCTGCTAGCATTCCAAATACTGCCAATGAAAAGAATGAAACTATAATCTATCTCTATTCATCTCAGGTGCTAGTTACTGATGAAGGCCATGTTTGGGCCGCAACGTCTGACTTGACTAAACTGAGTATGAAATAATAAAAAATCATCATATTTTACTGAATTCAGGAGTGCCTTGTATATATTACTACTTTACTATAGCTAGACACCACATCTATGCCTATAGCTGCCGCCGTTCTCAAGTTAATGGCGGTAGACAGGATATGGGTGGACACACTGTATAAACTGTATTATACTATTGTGACGCCCTGGACTAACCAGGTTGTCACGGGTAGTCCCATACACACACACCCCCCTTAGAAAGGTGACAGCAGCCAAACTACAAAACCTTGTCACCACCCTCCGGGATTGATGTTCACACCAGGGGGCGGAGCCAGGCGGTTGGCTCAGCCCACTGAGGAGTTCACAGGCCCTGAGGCGGGAAAAACAGTAGAGTAGTCTAGTTGAGCTTTGACAGTGAAGTGGAGAGGAGTGAAGTTCAAGGGCAGACCTGTGCCTAGGTCTACCATAGTCTACACCAGGTGTCTGGGTTGGAGCCCAGTCACCTCTGGCAAGGAGGCAGACGGTGGTGGCCACCTGCAGGAGCTGGGATTACAGCCGGTGGAACCGTAGGGACCGGGGACGGGCGGTGGCCCGCTGGTACCGAACCGGGGAACCGATTGGAAACCGGAGCACCAGGAGGGGTACTTAGACCCAGTACGAGGCCCAGAAACAACCGGGCTGAGTCAAATCAACTGATTGAGGACTGGACTTAAGGACCTATCCCACCTAAGACCCGACTGAAGACAACAGCTCAGCCATTAGGGTAACGCCACTGCCCAGGCATAGAGACCCGAGGGGCCAGCGTCTGCGGGCAAAGAGGGCTCTCCTGGCACATACCTAGCCGGGGAGTGGACTACCGTTGCTCAGGCATAGGAGTCGATGTTTTCTACATAAGTAAGGTGCAGGAGAAAGGCGGAAACCACCAACCTGATAAGGGGAAAACTGCAGCCGGCTGCGAGCACTGTTCACCATCTTGTTTGGTTTACCAGAGACTCCAGCGTGTTTGTAATAGTGAGTACAACAGTGCTTCGGGCTGCGCACCGCGCCGCACCGCACCGGCACCCCAGCACGCATCCACTCTCCCGCCTCAGCACCGCCCTTGGGCCCCCAGGACCATCATTCTCCCTACCCACGGAGGGGTCAACACCAAGCTGCGCAACACCGTCCCCGGGAGCCTAGTCAACGGCAGCGGTGGTGTCCATCTATTCACCACAACCCGTGGGTGGCGTCACAAACTCAAATCCCCTACAAACAACCGTGGCCCCGGCCGTGGACCTCCCCACCGAAGTCCCTACGTGTAGCGCCAACACCCACCTCTTTCAGAACGACGTGACCCCCCCGGTCCGTGAGGAGCTCGAGCCACCCACCGACGAGCACGGATCCGAGCGGCTCGGCAGCCGGCCAAGCCCTGGGGCGGTACACTATTACTTATACTGGGGGGAGAAAAAAAGTAGATAGATAGATATTGGAAAAAGAGATAGAAGACTTACCAAGTGTTGGATCATAATCTCCAATAAACCGTTTAGTGATGAATCTGACAGTAAGTGCTGATAAGAAAAAAAAAGTCTCATTATAAAAGGTACATTAGTGAAATCAATAGTTGACAATATCATATCCATACATCATATACATAATACTTTCATTAGTGACAATCTGTGATCACTGCAAAGAAATAAGCATATACCTCCTCCCCCCAGTAATGGCAGCTGGCATTGGTGATCAGCTTGTCACTGGGAACTACAATATGAAAGCTGCTCGTTGGAACCAAACCTCCCCGCTAACGTATGCTCTTTAATTTATACCGGCAGCAGACATATTATAGCTATCCATAAACATTATGGTGACAAAACATGTGTGAGCCTTTGAATGAGTTTCTTAAGACTTGTATTTTATACATCAGTCTTCGAAGACCTCTGAAAGGGAACCAACCAGCAGGTTTTTCACATATACAGTACAGGCAGTGCCATACTGGTGCTAGGATGCTGAATCAAATTATATCTTCAGTTTAGAGATCTGAGGCTTGATTGCAGAGAAATCCTTTATCCAAGCTTCAGAAATGATGTAATTAGTACAGTGGCTTGAGCATCGGGTTGGGACTTCGTGGGTCGGCTTTTCTGGATTTATTCCTCCTCCTGCCTTGAATCATTTTCTCCATTTAAATTTTGCGCCGTCACCGCCATCGCAGATGTTGGTGGTGGGTGCACATTGCTAGTGTGATGTGGTGTTCAGTAAAATAGCACTGATATCGTACCGTGATCTCCAGGGCCATTTTACTGAGGACACTCTCGAGATGACTATGAGCGGCAAAGGCGCAAGCGCTGATGAAAAAGATTCAATCTGTGCATGCGCCCCCACTGCTCATATTTATCTATAGAGTGTTTTCAATTAATTTCCACTGGGGAATACGGTACGCGCATGCACTGATTCCAGCGCCATTTTATTGAAGAATACGTCACAGTAGCAATGCGTACTTTCCGCTAAGAGGAGGACTCATTCCAGAGGACCTGACCCACAAATTCCCGCCCTGATGTTCAAGCCAATGCACCAATGATGTAATTTCTGAACCTTTGATAAATAATTTTTCTGCAATCAAGCCTCAGATCTCTAAACTAAAGGTATCATTTGATTCAGAATCCTAGCGCCAGTATGGCATTGCATGTACTTTATATGTGGATAAACCTGCTGATTGGCTCCCTTTAAGTAATTTGGTATGACCTGGGCTGTCTATACAACAAGAGTCTAATGCTGGCGTCACACGGTACGATATATCGTGCGATATGTCGGCGGGGTCACGGAATTCGTGACGCACATCCGGCATCGTTAGAGATGTCGTACCGTGTGACACCTCCGAACGACTGTGAACGAGCAAAAATACTCACCTTATCATTGCTCGTTGACATGTCGTTCATTTTCAAAATGTCGGTCCTCCTTCTGTGCTTCGGTTGTTCGTCGTTCTCGTGGCAGCACACATCGCTCCGTGTGACACCCCGGGAATGACGAACATCTCCTTACCTACGTCCCGCCGGCAATGCGGAAGGAAGGAGGTGGGTGGGATGTTACGTCCCGCTCATCTCCGCCCCTCCGCTTCTATTGGCCGGCCGCTGTGTGACGTCGCTGTGACACCGAACGTCCCTCCCCCTTCAGGAAGAGGATGTTCGCCGCCCACACCGACGTCATCAGGGAGGTATGTGTGACGGGGGTTTATCAACTTTGTGCGCCACGGGCAACTAATTGCCCGTGACGCACAAACAACGGGGACGGGTACGATCGCTCGTGCGATCGCACGATAGATGGTACCGTGTGACGCCGGCCTAAGGGGGTAACATCTCTCCTCTGGTCAGAGGCCTCTCACATAGCCAAATCAAATCTCATGCTTTGCATTAACTAAGAGCAACAACCTGAAAAATTACATTACCTATACATGGCCTCTCATTATCAAAGGCAGATTCCTGATATAGTTCAATTGCAACCTATAAAAGACTCTGGAATCTTAGTTTTAATGTTCAAAAAGGTAGAAATTTATTAATACAAAGGTGCTCGTGCAAATATTATATAAAATTCATTATACATAGGATGAAATTTGGAATGTTAGGAGGGATGTATGACCGCACTAAAGGGAGTAGTGCAACTCTGGTGGCAATTACACTATCTGGACCGATTGGCCTTCAGTAATGTCCTATATGCAAATAGACATGTAGTCAATAGGCATATTCTAACGGCATAGGGACTTCAATAAGTGGGGCATAGTATATGTATAGATCTTTAGTTTTCTAATGGCGTGCTATTGATTAAATTACTATTGATTATATTATATCATGTGGAGGTACCCCTCGTGGCCACAATGGTCAAGAACAGTCCATACCACATATGTATTATCCTATAATAAATATGGGATTGGTTGCCCACATCAGTAGCTTCCATTAACAGTTTTCCCCCATAGATAAGTCAATTTACCTGTAGCCATTAGTAAGCAGTAAAGGTCCTATGTAATGCCACCGATTGTACCTGCCCCAACCTCGACGCGCGTTTCACCGCACTGCCGGTTTCATCAGGAGGTACCTCCTGATGAAACCGGCAGTGCGGTGAAACGCGCGTCGAGGTTGGGGCAGGTGCAATCGGTGGCATTACATAGGACCTTGACTGCTTACTAATGGCTAAAGGTAAATTGACTTATCTATGGGGGAAAACTGTTAATGGAAGCTACTGATGTGGGCAACCAATCCCATATTTATTATAGGATAATACATATGTGGTATGGACTATTCTTGACCATTGTGGCCACGAGGGGTACCTCCACATGATATAATATAATCAATTCTAATTTAATCAATAGCACGCCATTAGAAAACTAAAGATCTATACATATACTATGCCCCACTTATTGAAGTCCCTATGCCGTTAGAATATGCCTATTTACTACATGTCTATTTGCATATAGGACATTACTGAAGGCTAATCGGTCCAGATAGTGTAATTGCCACCAGAGTTGCACTACTCCCTTTAGTGCGGTCATACATCCCTCCTAACATTCCAAATTTCATCCTATGTATAATGAATTTTATATAATATTTGCATGAGCACCTTTGTATTAATAAATTTCTACCTTTTTGAACATTAAAACTAAGGGTACCTTCACACTTAGCGATGCAGCAGCGATTCGACCAGCGATCTGACCTGGTCAGGATCGCTGCTGAATCGCTACATGGTCGCTGGTGAGCTGTCAAACAGGCAGATCTTACCAGCGACCAGTGAACAGCCCCCAGCCAGCAGCAATGTGCAAGCGACGCTGCGCTTGCACGGAGCCACCGTCTGGAAACTGCGGAGACTGGTAACTAAGGTAAACATCGGGTATGGTTACCCAATGTTTACATAAGTTACCAGCGCACACCGCTTAGCTGTGTGTGCAGGGAGCAGGGAGCCGCGCACACTGAGCGCTGGCTCCTTGTTATCCTAGCTACAGTACACATCGGGTTAATTAACCCGATGTGTAATGCAGCTACATGTGCAGAGAGCAGGGAGCCGCGCACACTGCTTAGCGCTGGCTCCTTGCTCTCCTAGCTGCTGTACACATCGGGTTAATTAACCCGATGTGTACAGCAGCTACATGTGCAGAGAGCCGGAGCCGGCAGCACAGGCAGCGTGAGAGCTGCAGAGGCTGGTAACTAAGGTAAATATCGGGTAACCACCTTGGTTACCCGATGTTTATCTTGGTTACAAGCTTACCTCAGCTGTCAGACGCCGGCTCCTGCTCCCTACTCGCTTCATTTGTCGCTCTCTCGCTGTCAAACACAGCGATCTGTGTGTCACAGTGGGAGAGCGCCTTTGAAGAAAACGAACCAGGGCTGTGTGTAACGAGCAGCGATCTCACAGCAGGGGCCAGATCGCTGCTCAGTGTCACACACAGCGAGATCGCTAATGAGGTCACTGCTGCGTCACAAAAAGCGTGACTCAGCAGCGATCTCGCTGTGTGTGAAGCACCCCTAAGATTCCAGAGTCTTTTATAGGTTGCAACCTGAAAAATTAGTCTGCAAATAGAGATTCTGGTTTGGCTTTTATCCTAAGTAATCTTGCAAGGCTTGTTAAAGGGTCAATATTGACTTTCAGAATTAGATACCGTACTTCTCATAGGTAGCACTAGAGATCCAATCCACTTTCTGAAGATGCAATTTTCATATACAGTGCCTTGCGAAAGTATTCGGCTCCGATGAATTTTTCAACCTTTTCCCACATTTCAGGCTTCAAACATAAAGATAACATTTTTAATGTTATGGTGAAGAATCAACAACAAATGGGACACAATTATGAAGTTGAATGAAATGTATTGCTTATTTTAAACTGCTTTTAAAAAATAAATAACTGAAAATTGGGGCGTCCCCTTTACTTTCAGTGCAGCAAACTCACTCCAGAAGTTCATTGAGGATCCCTGAATGATCCAATGTTGTTCTAAATGACTGATGATGATAAATATAAGCCGCCTGTGTGTAATCAAGTCTCCGTATAAATGCACCTGCTCTGTGATAGTCTCAGTGTACTGTTTAAAGCGCAGATAGCATCATGAAGACCAAGGAACACAACAGGCAGGTCCGTGATACTGTTGTGGAGAAGTTTAAAGCCAGATTTGGTTACAAAAAGATTTCCAAAACTGTAAACATCCCAAGGAGTATTTTGCAAGCGATCATATTGAAATGGAAGAAGTATCATACCACTGCAAATCTACCAAAACTTGCCTGTCCATCCAAACTTTTAGCTGAGGTGGGAGAGTCTGTCCATAGGACAACAATCAGTCGTACACTGCACAAATCTGGCCTTTATAGAAGAGTGGCAAGGAGAAAGCCATTTCTCAAAGATATCCATAAAAAGTGTCATTTAAAGTTTGCCACAAGCCACCTGGGAGACACACCAAACATGTGAAAGAAGGTGCTCTGGTCGGATGAAACCAAAATAGAACTATTTGGGCACAATGCCAAACGATATGTTTGGTGTAAAAGCAACACAGCTCATCCCCCTGAACACACCATTCCCACTGTCAAACATGGTGACAGCATCATGGTTTGGGCCTGCTTTTCTTCAGCAGGGACAGGGAAGATGGTTAAAATTGATGGGAAGATGGATGGAGCCAAATACAGGACCATTCTTGAAGAAAACCTGTTGGAGTCTGCAAAAGACCTGAGACTGGGACGGAGATTTGTCTTCCAACAAGACAATGATCCTAAACATAAAGCAAAATCTACAATGGAATGGTTCACAAATAAATGTATCCAGGTGTTAGAATGGCCAAGTCAAAGTCCAGACCTGAATCCAATCAAGAATCTGTGGAAAGAGCTGAAAACTGCTGTTCACAAACGCTCTCCATCCAACCTCACTCAGCTTCAGCTGTTTGCAAAGAAGAATGGGCAAGAATTTCAGTCTCTCGATGTGCAAAACTGATAGACACATACCCCAAGCGACTTGCAGCTGTAATCACAGCAAAAGGTGGCGCTACAAAGTATTAACTTAAAGGGGACAAATATTATTGCACGCCCCAATTTTCAATTATTTATTTTTTTACATGTTTAAAATAATCAATAAATTTCGTTCAACTTCACAATTGTGTCCCACTTGTTGTTGATTCTTCACCATAACATTAAAATTTTTATATTTATGTTTGAAGCCTGAAATGTGGGAAAAGGTTGAAAAATTCATGGGAGCCGAATACGTTCGCAAGGCACTGTATAATGCTTTGCACTGAGTATAGGCAACACCCTAAAAAATGTGTCTGCAAATAGAGATTCTGGTTTGGCTTTTATCCTAAGTCATCTGACAAGGCTCATTAAAGGGTTGATATTGACTTTCAGGATTAGTTATTTCAAATAGGTGGCACTAGAGATTCAGTCAGCTTTCTGAAGAGGCAATTTACATATATAATTAGAGAGAGTTGGCCACATGTCAGTGTGTTTGACACTGTAAAAACAACTTCTTGCAAAAGCATAAAAAATCAACACTTGAAAGAGGGGTCGCTGATCCAACCTCTTTATAATGCCAACTGCAGTATGACAAGTCTCTCCCCTGTGACGTCCATGCTGTATGCCAGGTGTAGCTTCACTACTGCTCAATTTAGTTAAATGCCCATGGCAGCTCCCAGTCATGGGTCATGTTTCTGAAACCAAGTGCCGAAGATCAGAGAACTGTGTAAGATTGGACAAGACAAAGAAAATGTGAATACCGTCAAAATAGGTCAATGCATTTCTAAGCTTTTATTTCTAATTTAAGTTACCTAAATCTGATCAAAAGCTGGAAGAATAAGCCCTGACAAGGAAATCTGAGATGTGACTTATTAGAAAGAAATCGCTAAAACTGCTAACAGTACGAGTTTTTACTCTGAGATCAGTAGGTCTGTCAGCAAACCATACCTCCCAGGTCTGTGTCTTCAGGAGGGTGGTAAAAGTTTGGTATATGGGGCAAGTAACTAAAGAAACAGATAAGAGGCGTCTTGCATAAATCACAAATCCTACTGTACTGCTCAACCCAGTTTAATGACTGCTAAACACAGCTTATATACATAGTGAGCCTCAGACTAATATAAAAAAAGGCCATGAAACTCTCTCTATTAGAGAGCAGCAACAAAGGGCTGCATCAGCTTTGGGGCATTACTTACAACCATGGCTTACACCAGGGGTGGGCAATTAGGTTTCCCAAAGGGCCTCATGAGAGATTGTGACTGGTGTGGAGGGCCGAATCAATAGGTTGAAATTAATTCTGCTCATTGTTAACATTAACATATTAATTATAATAATTTTATATTCATATTTATTGTATTACTTAATACTGAGGAGAATTACGTATGCTGACATCCCCCTATATACAGTATGTGCCCACACACAGCCCTCCTATATACAGTATGAGATTCCACATAACATTCTATATACGTTATCAGCCCACACAGAGCACCCTATATACAACATGAGCCCTCATATAGCTCCCTACATACAGTATGAGCATCCACACAGCCCTCTACATACAGTATGAGCATCCACACAGCCCTCTACATACAGTATGAGCACCCACACAGCCCTCTACATACAGTATGAGCACCCACACAGCCCTCTACATACAGTATGAGCATCCACACAGCCCTCTACATACGGTATGAGCACCCACACAGCCCTCTACATACAGTATGAGCACCCACACAGCCCTCTACATAAAGTATGAGCACCCACACAGCCCTCTACATACAGTATGAGCGCCCACACAGCCCTCTACATACAGTATGAGCACCCACACAGCCCTCTACATACAGTATGAGCATCCACACAGCCCTCTACATACAGTATGAGCACCCACACAGCCCTCTACATACAGTATGAGCATCCACACAGCCCTCTACATACAGTATGAGCACCCACACAGCCCTCTACATACAGTATGAGCACCCACACAGCCCTCTACATACAGTATGAGCACCTACATAGCCCTCTACATACAGTATGAGCACCCACACAGCCCTCTACATACAGTATGAGCACCCACACAGCCCTCTACATACAGTATGAGCACCCACACAGCTCTCTACATACAGTATGAGCAACCACACAGCCCTCTACATACAGTATGAGCACCCACACAGCCCTCTACATACAGTATGAGCACCCACACAGCCCTCTACATACAGTATGAGCACCTACACAGCCCTCTACATACAGTATGAGCACCCACACAGCCCTCTACATACAGTATGAGCACCCACACAGCCCTCTACATACAGTATGAGCACCTACACAGCCCTCTACATACAGTATGAGCACCCACACAGCCCTCTACATACAGTATGAGCACCCACACAGCCCTCTACATACAGTATGAGCACCCACACAGCCTCTACATACAGTATGAGCAACCACACAGCCCTCTACATACAGTATGAACACCCACACAGCCCTCTACATACAGTATGAGCACCCACACAGCCCTCTACATACAGTATGAGCACCTACACAGCCCTCTACATACAGTATGAGCACCCACACAGCCCTCTACATACAGTATGAGCACCCACACAGCCCTCTACATACAGTATGAGCACCCACACAGCCCTCTACATACAGTATGAGCACCCACACAGCCCTCTACATACAGTATGAGCACCCACACAGCCCTCTACATACAGTATGAGCACCCACACAGCCCTCTACATACAGTATGAGCACCTACACAGCCCTCTACATACAGTATGAGCACCCACACAGCCCTCTACATACAGTATGAGCATCCACACAGCCCTCTACATACAGTATGAGCACCCACACAGCCCTCTACATACAGTATGAGCACCCACACAGCTCTCTACATACAGTATGAGCACCCACACAGCCCTCTACATACAGTATGAGCACCCACACAGCCCTCTACATACAGTATGAGCACCCACACAGCCCTCTACATACAGTATGAGCACCCAAACAGCCCTCTACATACAGTATGAGCACCCACACAGCCCTCTACATACAGTATGAGCACCCACACAGCCCTCTACATACAGTATGAGCACCCACACAGCCTCTACATACAGTATGAGCACCCACACAGCCGTCTACATACAGTATGAGCACCCACACAGCCCTCTACATACAGTATGAGCACCCACACAGCCCTCTACATACAGTATGAGCACCCACACAGCCTCTACATACAGTATGAGCACCCACACAGCCGTCTACATACAGTATGAGCCCCCACACGGCCCTCTACATACAGTATGAGCACCCACACAGCCCTCTACATACAGTATGAGCACCCACACAGCCTCTACATACAGTATGAGCACCCACACAGCCGTCTACATACAGTATGAGCCCCCACACAGCCCTCTACATACAGTATGAGCCCCCACACAGCCCTCTACATACAGTATGAGCACCCACACAGCCTCTACATACAGTATGAGCACTCACACAGCCTCTACATACAGTATGAGCACCCATACAGGCCTCTACATACAGTATGAACGTTCCACAAAGCTTGTATATATAGTATGAGCCCCCCAAATTGCCTCTCTATATACAGTATACATAGCCTCTTATATAAAATGTGAGTCCCTGCATAACCTCTCGATGTACAATGTGAGCCCCTACATAGCCCCTTTGTATTCACTATGAACCCCCATATAGCTCTTCTATATACAGTGTAAGTCCCCACACAGTCTCATTATATACAGTGTGAACCCCCACATAGCCTCCTTTATACATTTCTGAACCCCACTTAACCCCCTATATATAGAGTATAAACCACACATAGCCTCCTATATATATTATGAACCTCAAATAGCCTTCTATCTACATTATTAGCCCCACTTAGCCTCCCATATGTATTATGAACCCATTTAGCCTAATATATAAAGTATGAAGACCCCACAAAGCTTCTTACATACAGTAAAAGCCCCACTTAGTCTCCTATATACTGTATGAGCCTCCACGTAGCCTCCTAAATACATTATGAGCTCCACATGTCCTCCTATATGTATCACGAGCCCCACATAACCTCCTATATCCATTATGAGCCCCATATAGCCTCCTATATCCATTATGAGCCCCATATAGCCTCCTATATACATTATGAGCCCCATATAGCCTTATATATACAGTATAAGCCACCATATAGCTTCCAATATACATTAGAAGCCCCACTTAGCCTCATATATACAGTATGAGTCCCCACATAGCCTCCTAAATACATTATGATCCCCACATAGCTTCTTATATACATTTTGAGCCCCACATAGCCTTCTAAATACAGCATGAGCCCCTACATATCCTTCTATATACTTTACGGGCCCCCACATAGCCTCCTATTTACTTTATAGCCCCCACATAGCCTCCTTTATACATTTCTGAACCCCCCTTAACCCCCTATATATAGAGTATAAACCACACATAGCCTCCTATATATATTGTGAACCTCAAATAGCCTTCTATCTACATTATGAGCCCCACTTAGCCTCCCATATGTATTATGAACCCACTTAGCCTAATATATAAAGTATGAAGACCCCACAAAGCCTCTTACATACATTAAAAGCCCCACTTAGTCTCCTATATACTGTATGAGCCGCCACGTAGCCTCCTAAATACATTATTAGCTCCACATGTCCTCCTATATGTATCACGAGCCCCACATAACCTCCTATATCCATTATGAGCCCCATATAGCCTCCTATATACATTATGAGCCCCAGATAGCCTTATATATACAGTATAAGCCACCATATAGCTTCCAATATACATTATAAGCCCCACTTAGCCTCATATATACAGTATGAGTCCCCACATAGCCTCCTATATACATTATGATCCCCACATAGCTTCTTATATACATTGTGAGCCCCACGTAGCCTTCTAAATACAGCATGAGCCCCTACATATCCTTCTATATGCTTTACGGGCCCCCACATAGCCTCCTATTTACTTTATAGCCCCCACATAGCCTCCTATATACTTTATGAGCCCCAAAATAGTTGTTATGCTTGGTATGGGGGAATTCCAGATGAACGGCGAAAGAGAGGGAGAAGAGGGAAATCCTGTCTCTAGGGAAAGGGGAAGATGGTGACCCCTGGTAAAACCTACCACTGACCCCTGGTTCTCCTGAAGTCCCTAGATTCTGCATCTTATAAGCCAATCAGGATATTAGGCCCTGGCTGACCCTGAAATAGACCCTAGGTAGTGACCGGATGAGATGAGCACTACTCAACCCCAGTAAGACCTAAAGAACATACAGGGAAAACAAACAGTGGAATTTAAACAAACACCTTATCTGCAAGATGACTTTGGGAGAATAACAGTAACATACAACAAGGCGAGTGATTGTAATCTAGACAGCATAGGCGTAAACTCAATCACCGGCAACAAACCAAAGGGAAATGCTGGTATATATAGACACAGGGAGTGGGGATAAGGATTTGCAGCTGAATTGCCAAGATATCCACAGGGTCCAAAAGGGAAAGAGTTAAACCTAATAGAGAAGATACATAGAACTCTATTAACACCAAGAAAGAAAGAATGGAATATCAAAGAGCAGTTTGTGTAGCCAAACGCAGTGATATTCTGCAGCCGAACACCACAGAGTTGTCTATCAACCGTGACACACTTGTTACAATAGCCTCTTATAAACATTATGAACCCTTACCCCACATAGCTTCAAATATATTTTATGAGCTCCTGCATATTCTCCTTTATACTTTGAGTCCCCACATACCTTCCTATATACTTATGAGCCCCAAATAGCCTCCTATATATATTTCTGAGCCCCACATAGCCTCCTATTTACATTTATTAGCTTCCCACATAGCCCTTATATATATGGTATATTATGAGTTCCCACATAGCCTCCAATATACTTTGAGCCCTTACATAGCCTCCTATATACAGTATGAGCCCACAAATAGCCTCCTACATACATGCAAACATACCATACACATGTAAAAAAAACACCACATACAGTGCCTTGCGAAAGTATTCGGCCCCCCTTGAATTTGTTTCCCACATTTTAGGCTTCAAACATAAAGATAAAAATTTTAAATTAATGGTGAAGAATCAACAACAAGTGGGACACAATTGTGAAGTTGAACAAAATGTTTTGCTTATTTAAACCTTTTTTAAAAATAAAAAAAACTGAAAAGTGGGGCGTGCAATATTATTCGTCCCCTTTACTTTCAGTGCAGCAAACTCACTCCAGAAGTTCATTGAGGATCTCTGAATGATCCAATGTTGTCCCAAATGACTGATGATGATAAATATAAGCCACCTGTGTGTAATCAAGTCTCCGTATAAATACACCTGCTCTGTGATAGTCTCAGTGTTCTGTTTAAAGTGCAGATAGAATCATGAAGACCAAGGAACACAGCAGGCAGGTCCGTGATACTGTTGTGGAGAAGTTTAAAGATTTGGTTACAAAAATATTTTCAAAACTTTAAACATCCTAAGGAGCACTGTGCAAGCGATCATATTGAAATGGAAGGAGTATTATACCACTGCAAATCTACCAAGACCCGTCCGTCCCTCAAAACTTTTATCTCAAACAAGAAGAAGACTGCTCAGAGATGCAGCCAAGAGGCCCATGATCACTCTGTATGAACTGTAGAGATCTACAGCGGAGGTGGTAGAGTCTGCCCATAGGAAAACAATCAGTGCACAAATCTGGCCTTTATGGAAGAGAGGCAAGAAGAAAGCCATTTCTCAAAGATATCCATAAAAAGTGTTGTTTAAAGTTTCCACATGCCACCTGGGAGACACACCAAACATGTGGAAGAAGGTGCTCTGGTCAGATCAAACCAAAATCAAACTTTTTGAGCACAATGCCAAACGATATGTTTGGCGTAAAAGCAACACAGCTCATCACCCTGAACACACCATCCCCACTGTCAAACATGGTGGTGGCAGCATCATGGTTTGGGCCTGCTTTTCTTTAGCAGGGATAGGGAAGATGGTTAAAATTGATGGGAAGATGGATGGAGCCAAATAGAGGACCATTCTTGCAGAAAACCTGTTGGAGTCTACAAAAGACCTGAGACTGCGATGGAGATTTGTCTTCCAACAAGATAATGATCCAAAACATAAAGCAAAATCTACAATGGAATAGTTCACAAATAAACGTATCCAGGTGATAGAATGGCCAAGTCACAGTCCAGACCTGAATCCAATCAAGAATCTGTAGAAAGAGCTGAAAACTGCTGTTCACAAACGCTCTCCATCCAACCTCGCTCAGCTCCAGCTGTTTACAAGGGAAGAATAGGCAAGAATTTCAGTCTCTGGATGTGCAAAACTGATAGCGACATACCCCAAGAGACTTGCAGCTGTAATCGCAGCAAAAGCTGGCGCTACAAAGTATCAACTTAATTGGACCGAATAATATTGCACGCCCCACTTTTCAGTTTTTTATTTTTTAAAAATGTTTAAAATAAACAATAAATTTCATTCAACTTCACAATTGTTTCCCACTTGTTGTTGATTCTTGACCATTAATTTAAAATTTGTTATCTATATGTTTGTGTAGCGCCCAGACAAGGGGTTACTCGGTCCCGGGCGGTAAGAACTGGGAATGTCATTCTGGTGGCCGTTGCCCGGTCCCTTGCTCTGGATCCCTTTTGTTAATGGGGGGTATTTACAGGGGAGATAAGAGTTTTTGTCATGTGACACCACCTGCGGGTTGCAGTTAGGGATGGAGAACCGCCGCTGCTTAACGTAGTGGCAGCTGTGATGGTAGGCCCTCCGCAGGTATGGCTGTGCTTGGGAGATGTAGTGGGGCAATAATGGAGACCACACCTGTCTTTAACAGTTTCTACTCACTGTGGACCCAGGGGTTGCTGGTTCAGGTCCCAGGAGGACCAGTGCCAATGTAGTGACCCAGGTTGCTGTCCCCGGCACTCTTTGTAGATTGAGTCCCCGTAGCATGGAGCGTTTGAGGACTCCGACTGTTCCTTGTGGGGTACAGTCTCCTTCTCCGTACGGCGGGCAGTGCGGACCCTGCAGGGAGGTAAGTGTCCGAACCTCGATCCTAGTTTACTGATGATTTGGTTTGGTGAAGTCCGTGAAGGTGTCCTCACCAGGCAGGTATTTGCCAAACAGTCTAAAACTTGCGCTTAGGAAAGATTTTTTTTTCGGTCTGCTATAGCGCTTCAGGAATCATTTGCTGATATTTAAATATTGTATTTTTATTTTTTATTGTTGAGCTCCTATTAATACAACGCGTTTCAGCAATCAAATATGCTTTCATCAGGTATAACAGGAGCAATGTTTAAAACTTCTTATATGGATTAAAAGAACGAAAAGGTGGACCTTTTGGGTGTGCCGCTATTAGATCATTAAAACTTTAACTCTTAAACTCCCTGATATCTGGAGCTCATATCAGGGTGGTAATAGAGGAATTCCATTAAAAAATATCATTAAAATATACATACTACATTCCAAATAAATTATAAATAAATTATGATGGAGTTGAATAAACCATATAGTTAATTTTATTGTGACTGATTTTTTATATATTTGTATTATACATATCTATCTGTATCTATGTGTATACAAATTTATTTTATAAGTATGTATAAATATTTCTGAGTCAGAATTCTAAATAATAAGATTAGAATGTTAAAAATTAATATCTATAAAAAGTTACTAATCAAAAAAATAAAATTAAAAGAAACGATATAGTATAATTCATCTCCTTCATTTTTTTATTATTGTTCCAAATCTAAATGACACGGAGGATCGCAAACGAAAACCTGAATCCTAAGGTGCCGGTGGACTTCAGGAGCCTAAAGTGATACCAAAGTCTGGATCCAACAACTACGGATACAGCAATCAGAACGGAGGATCACCCCAGACTGTCACGCTTTCACTGGGGTTGTGCGGGGGCGCACAACCTGCAAAGGTGAGCAGAATTTAATTATACCTAATTGGGATTTACGGTATCCACGGATGCTTCTCATATTGCGCCTGTATCTATTTTTATTTATAAAACTTGCGCTTGACCTAGGGCCCTGTGCCTTGTGCATACTCCGGTCCCAGCGGTATCTCGGTACCCGTCCTGGCGACCTCTCTCCTGATCCCCTGAGTCACCGTTACACGCAGGGGCGTAACTACCGCGGTCGCAGAGGTCGCGACTGCGACCGGGCCCGGCAGCTTAGAGGCCCGCTCTGCAGATCAGCAAGCAGCTCCTTTCTGTGAGAGGAGCTGCACTGATCTGGCACAGACCACGCGGCCGCTATATGACCCAGTGCCGCTGCCGCCGCTGACACGGGCCCCCCTGCCCATTGTCAGCGGTGGCGACACCGGGCCCCTCTCCCCCGTCATCATGCACAGCAACAATAAAGAAGCGTGGAGCGGCCCGTGCAGCTCCACGCTCCATCATTCTCCCTCTGTACCTGCGCGGTGACGTCACTCCTGTGCGACCGCTGTGCTCAGAGCACAGAGCGCAGGGTGGGAGGACGCAGAAAGCAGCTGAAGGGGAACCAGAAAAGAGGTGAGGACGGAGCAGCGGGGGAATGAGGAGACCTGAGGACAGCAGCGGGGGAACAAGGAGAGAGGTAAGAACTTGTTTGTTTTTTGTTTGTTTTTTTTGTTTTTTTTTTCTTTAAAATCAGTGCATACACGGTGGCTGGTGGCCAGGGGCCGGGGAGCATGGGGGGGGGGAGGCTGCCAGCGTTATACATGAAGCATGGGGGGGCTGCCAGCATTATACATGAAGCTTGGGGGGCTGCTAGCATTATATATAAAGCATGTAGGGGCTGCCAGCATTATACATGGAGCATGGGGGGGCTGCCTGTATTGTACATGGAGCATGGGGGGGCTGCCTGCATTATACATGGAGCATGGGGGCTGCCAGCATTATACATGGAGCATTGGGGGCTGCCAGCATTATACATGAAGCATGGGGTCTGCCAGAATTATACATGAAGTATGGGGGGGGCTGCCAGCATTATACATGAAGCATGGGGGGGCTGCCAGCATTATACATGAAGCATGAGGGGGCCGGCGCTGCATTATACATGGAGCATGGGGGCTGCCAGCATGTTTGTTGTGCCGCTTGCTGATTGGTGGAAGAGTGGAACCAGCAGCCCCCCCATCCACCAATGTATTCACCGCTGCCTGCATCCACAGGTTGCAAATAGCAGTGGCATTGGGTATCATCGGCAGCATTGGTGCGAGCACGGGCCACTGTTTTCAGCTTTTCAGCTGTCTCAGTCTGTGGGTCAGACTGGAACAGCCAGAGGGCCAGTTGTGGCCTGCGGGCCGCACTTTGCCCAGCCCTGGCTTACACAGTCTACTATTCACTTGAATGTGAGCCATATAATACCACACTTCTGCAATTGAAAAAATTTGAATTGTCTTGCAAAAAATCAAAAGAAACAAGTTAATGGCTCTTGGAATGTTGTAATATAAAAACAATTTTTTCTAAAAATGTTTGTATTGTGCAAAAGTAGTATTTTTTGTTTTCATTTTAATATTTCATAGAATACGGTTAATATCCATACTCTACATTTGATACCATAAAAAAATTGCATTTTTTTTCTATCTCCATTCTTTCCTAGAAATAAATTTAAAAGTTATTGAATACGATATACTGTAAAGAGTTACATTAAAACTAATATTTTACCCTGTATATATGCAAGCACTAATACATCTATGGAAAAATTATAGGCTTGTCCAAGACTTTAACATTTATGACCTATCCTTAGGATAGGTCTTCAATGTCTAATCGGTGGGGGTGCGACACCCTGCACCTCCGCTGATCAGCTGTTCCCGGTGCCACCGCTGGCCGCAACTACTCAGTTTTGGAGCTGCAAGGGAAAGTTCTGTCAATGGAAGAATGGCCAGTGCCAAGTATAGCGCATCCGACCCTGTTAATTCAAATATGGGCAGAAAAGCAGTACCCAGCCGCGACCACTATATAGCTGACAAGGCTATGCAGCTGGAAACTGAGTCATTTCAACTGTTCACAGGGAACAGCTGATTGCTTGGGATTTCACACTCCCACCAATCAGACATTTATATCTTATCTTAAAGATAGATCATCAATGTAAAAAGTTCTGGAAACCCCCTTTAAATGTAGCAATACTTGACGAGGCTTGCAATAACAGACCATTATCAATGAGTGATTCTACTTTCTGGCTCACAAAGATGTGTCCCTCTATAGAAATCCATGTGTCCTTTAAGGTTGTATTAACCCTTTTTTATCATTTATCTACGAAGGTGAAAGTCGAAAATTGGACTGAGCTTACACTGGCAAATTATGCCCACCCATGTCAGGGGGGCACATAATTTACTGGAATAACAACATGTGGCCAGTTTCCTCCTTGGAAAGACAAGGTTCGCCCACCCAAAGAGAGCTGACTGGTTTTACCCTTATATCATATAGTTATATTTTATCTATTCTTTTTAATTAGAATGTGAATTTGGAGATCAATGGACTATAGAACTATCAGATACTAGAGTTTCAAGGGCTCAGATGGGACTATCCTGCACAAGGATATTTTTTTATTGTTTCCAGAATTGGAAATTACGGTTTAATATGATGTTAAGGGAAAAAAACCCATTGATTCTAAAGATGGCTTTACATGCTACGATTTCGCTACAGCGATCTCGTTGGGGTCACGGATTTTGTGACGCACATCCGGCCGCTGTAACGATCTCATTGTGTGTGACTCCTAGGAGCGATTTTGTATCGTTGCAAAAATGTCCAAAATCGCTCCTCGTTGACATGGGGGTCCATTCTCAAATATCGCTGCTGTCATGTGGGAGAAGTTGATCCTCGTCCCTGCGGCAGCACACATCGTTACGTGTGACGCCACAGGAATGAGGAACCTCTCCTTACCTGCCACACGCCGGCAATGAGGAAAGAAGGAGGTGGGCGGGATGTTCGTCCCGCTCATCTCCACCCCTCCACTATGATTGGCCGGCCGCTTAGTGATGTCGCGGTAACGTCGCTGTGATGCCGAACGTCCCTCCCCCTTGAGGGAGGGATTGTTCGGCAGTCACAGCGCCGCCGCCGACCAGGTAAGTGCGTGTGACGCTGCCGTAGTGATAATGTTCGCTGCGGCAGCGATCACCAAATATCAGCATAACGATAGGGGCGGGAGCTATCACACTCGCCATCACTAGCATCGGCTAGCGATGTCGCAGCATGTAAAGCCCACTGAAGTCATAGTATCAGGATCTAGTTTGTTCGTGTTTCTATATATCCAGGAATGAACCTTGTCTACTCAGTATTGGTCCATAATAAATATGAATCAGGCTTGGACTGGCCGACCAGGAAAGAAGAGCATCCTTCAGAGGGCCCCGCAGCAGGACCAAACCTGACAAGAGAAGTGGAAGGCTTCTCCCCTCCTACCCTAGCACAGCTAGTCACTGCACTGCTAATCTACATCCATAGTGGCAGACTGACACATATACCGGAGAAGTACCAGTGAAAAGCTAAAGCTGTGCTCGATGACACCTCTCCTGCAGAAGTGCCAATCTGACCAGCTTCATTGTCCCCCATACTCAACCACATGACAATGAGACTGCAGGTGTTGCACACTCTCACTCCACACTCTGCACACTCTCACTCCACACTCTGCATACTCTCACTTCATACTGCACACTCTCACTTCAAATTTAGCACTCTGCACACTCTCAGGCCGGAGTCACACTTGCGCGTGACTATCATGAGTCTCACATCGCATCAACTGGAACGGCCACACACTCTCCTAACAGGAGTGGGTAATCTGCATAGAAATGCATGCAGCTGACCCAATCCTATCAGAAGAGTGTACGGCCATGCCAGGTGATGCGATGCGAGACTCACGCGAGTCACTCGCAAATGTGACTCTGGCCTTACTTCACATTCTGCACTCTGCACACTCACGGTTCACATTCTGCACTCTGCACACTCTCACTTCACATTCTGCAGTCTGCACACTCACACTTCACATTTTGCACTCTGCACACTCATTTCACAGTCTGCACTCTGCACACTCACTTCACATTCTGCACTCTGCACACTCACTTCACATTTTGCACTCTGCACATTCTCACTTCACATTCTGCACTCTGCACACTCTCACTTCACATTCTGCACTCTGCACACTCTCACTTCACATTCTGCACACTGCTCACTCTCACTTCACATTCTGCACACTCTCACTTCACATTCTGAACTATGCACACTCTCACTTCACATTCTGCACACTGCACACTCTCACTTCACATTCTGAACTATGCACACTCTCACTTCACATTCTGCACACTGCACACTCTCACTTCACATTCTGCACACTGCACACTCTCACTTCACATTCTGCATTCTGCACACTCTCACTTCACATTCTGCACTCTGCACACTCTCACTTCACATTCTGCACACTGCACACTCTCACTTCACATTCTGCACTCTGCACACTCTCACTTCACATTCTGCACTCTGCACACTCTCACTTCACATTCTGAACACTGCACACTCTCACTTCACATTCTGCACTCTGCACACTCTCACTTCACATTCTGCACTCTGCACACTCTCACTTCACATTCTGCACACTGCACACTCTCACTTCACATTCTGCACTCTGCACACTCTCACTTCACATTCTGCACACTGCACACTCTCACTTCACATTCTGAACTATGCACACTCTCACTTCACATTCAGCACTCTGCACACTCTCACTTCACATTCAGCACACCCTTACTCCACATTCAGCACTCTGCACACTCTCAGTTCATACTCTGAACACTGCACACTCTAAAGGCCGCTTTACACGCTGCGACATCGCTAGCATTAGCTAGCGATGTCGCGAGCAATAGCGCCCGCCCCCGTCGGTGGCATGATATGTGGTGATCGCTGCTGTAACGAACATTATCGGTACGGCAGCGTCACACGCACATACCTGTGCAGCGATGTCGCTGTGACCGGCGAACCGCCTCCTTTCTGAGGGGGCGGTTCATTCAGTGTCACAGCGACATCACAGCAGCATCACTGAACCGCCGCCACTCAATAGAAAAGGAGGGGAGGAGATGAGCGGCCGGAACATGCCGCCCACCTCCTTCCTTCCTCCTTTTCCGGTGGACGCAGGTAAGGAGATGTTTGTCGTTCCAGCGGCGTCACACTTAGCAATGATAATTGGGAAGAGGGGGGCATGTCACCGATGAGCGATTTTGAACGTTTTTGCGACGATTCAAAATCGCTCATAGGTGTCACACGCAACGGCATCGCTAAAGCGGCCGGATGTGCGTCACAAATTCCGTGACCCCAACGAGATCGCTTTAGCTTTGGGAGGCTGTAATGTAATTGGGACTAGTTGATTGCAGCAGCTGCCTGTGTGGGGCCCCGAGGCTCGGTGTCGGTGCAGCTGTGCATTACCTTCAGGGACTCCACGCGGCTGGATCTTGTCACAGGTAGGAAATCCTCTATTTTGATTGTCGTGACGCCACTCTCAGAATTGCGGTCAGTGGAGACCGCCACTGCAGGTTAGGGGTGCCTGGGGCTGATAGTGGGTGCAGTCAGTTGTAATAGCCTCCTGAGAGTGAGGCATGCCCCAGGGTCCCGTGTAGGTGTGTGGAACTACAAGTCGCAGAATGACTCACACGCACAAGCAGGATGTCTTTCAGGGGTTTTACTCACTGATGGTGGCAGGGTGAGTAACCCGGGCGTAGCTGGGATGAACCAGGCTGGAACCAGGTGTCCTTCAGGCTGACTGATGAGGGTGGCTACCGACTCGCCTTCCTTAGCCCTTTGCGTTTTGGGGTAACCCCTGCTTGAAGCCCTGCTGGGGTCGCCCAGGGAAGTTGCTGGTGCCTCTCTCCCCTTCCTTTTGGCCCGTTTGCTTGTAGCCTGGACCAGGTCACTCCGGCTGCTTGCCTCCTGTGAGCTATGGGCCCTCACTTTGCTACGTGGCTGCGGACTCTGTGGTGTTGTCTTGGGGGTGTAAAGTGCCCCCTCATGCAGGTTTGGCAAAGGACAGGTGGATCTATCCCTGTACTGGGACCTGCTACCCGTTTGGGCCTGGTATCTCCCTGACAGTCTCCTTACTTTCCACTCCGTTGCTCTCTCTTTAGTCGTGGGTGGATTTCGGGCAGCACTACCAGGTGACCGTTCTCCCCCGTCGGTAGTCACTGCGCGTACGTTGTCAGAATTGTGTAGAGCTACAGGGTCTGCTTCTGCTCTCCCTGAACTTCACCACTCAACTGTCCTCGGCTCACTCTTCCCTCCTCTCCTGTTCTTGCCTACGTCACCTAGCAACCAGGCTCTCTACCACACCCCTCGAGTGGAGATGGAGGCTTCGCCCCCTCCTGGGATCCCCAGGGGTCCTCTCAAAGGTAAATGTGTGAGACCTGATCACTATGCGCCTGTGTAGTCACACCTCGGTCAGCCTTCTGGATTACCTGTTTTGTACTGTCCCCAGCATGGGTGCAGTACTCAGTGGTGCCTGACCAGGTCAGGGGCGCCACATTCCCCCTTAGTTATCACCAGCACGTCCTCGGGCTGCAAGACAACATTTTTAAAATGCGTAAAACAGTAAGACATAGTAAAACATTTTAAAACCACCAGGTACCATACATCACCACCCTCCACCCACAAGTCCGTTAACCCACCCTAAACCCTCTCAGGCGGCAGGTCACCGGTTTCTTTTGGTAACCAGGTCTGGGCCATCAGCTTCCCCAGACCTTTCTTCCCATCTGCCTCTCCCGTTGGCCGCGCCTTCAGCCACTTCTGGCAGGATGTAGAGGCGGCTTTCATGGTCTGGTGGTTTCAGGGTATACCTGGCCTGGTGGAGCCACGCCTTCAGCCTCTTCTGGCAGGATGTAGAGGCGGCCTCCACAGTTGGTGCTGACCAGGTACCCTCTTTGTGGTGGAGAGCCAGGCCCCATAAACAGGCGTGCTCCCTGGTTGCAGGCGAGCCAGGCCCCATAAACAGGCGTGCTCCCTGGTTGCAGGCGAGCCAGACCCCTAAACAGGCTGGCTCTGGTGGTGGTACCTCTGGGGTAACTATTTACACTGCGAGAGTTTGTGGCTATAGCCAGTTCATAGCCTTAAGGTTCATTTTTCAAAGTGCAAAAAGAGGTTTCTCACATTAGTTCATGTGGGCACATTTCTTGAACATGTAAACGTTGCAAAACTTGTCAAAACTTGTAACTTCTGTACTTTACTTTACTTTACATGAACTTTGCTTCTTCTTCCTTACCAGGGCTTGGGCCTGTAGGGCTGCGGCACCTGTTGCTTTCTCCATCTCTGTCATCATCTGTAGTGGTCTCATCAATGGGTTCTTTGTCTTTTCTTTCCTCTTCTTCTGTGTCTGTTTCTTTTTCTCCCTCTTTATCTTGTAGTATTGAGACAGCAGGGTTTCTGTAGGGATTTCTGGGACATGGTGTAACATCTAGTGCGTACCATCCGCGTTCTCCTTGGTGCTTTGTGAATTCTACTGGGTCTCCTATCTGTAGGTTTCTTCCTGGATGTCCTCTAGGTAAATGTGCTCTTACATCCCTTCTGTTCACAAAGATTCCCTCTTTCATACCAGGTGCAACTATGAAGCCATATCCTGATTTCAAACTGAAGTCTTCTACAACTCCTCGACAAAGTGGGCCTCTGACCTGGGATTTGGCCCTTCTCAAGGACCGCTTTTCCTCTAAGTCTCTGGCCGTGACCTCGTCCTTCTCCTCTGGAGACTGCTGTGCAGGTGGATCCCTTGTCCTGCTGCGGCGCCGTGTCCTGCGGGCTGGGTCCTGCCTGGCTGCTATCTCACCGCTTGCAGGCTCCCAGGTGATGTATCTGGACAGATCTTCCTCAGCGGAGGATGTCGGGCCCTCTTCATCCCAGCGGGAGTACGGCAGCATCTCTGGCTCTTGGACTGGTGCTGCATCCACTGCTGATGGCTCTAGGGTCAGCTTCTCAGCTTCCTGGCCTCCCCTCCCCCTTAGTTCTTCTGGGCACTCCTCTTGTGGCAGCGCTAGGGATGGACTTTCATCAGCAGGACAGGGCGGGGGACTCTTTGGCATGAATGTTGCAGGAGTCTTCCTGTGGGTATGCGGAGGGAGCAGATACCGGTCCACCATCTCCTTTGGGAAGTGGGCCTCTAGATCAGCCTTCAGCTTCCAGTATTCGGGGTCCTCCCCCAGCAGGGACTTCCTAGCAGGGACTTCCTTGGGCTGGGGAGCGGTGTCTGCTCTGGCCTTGCAGGCCGGGGTAAATAATTTTACAGTCTTGTCTTGGCGGGCCGCGCCCTGCATGGCGGCGGCCTGGATCAGCGTCGCAGTTGCAGCCGGTTCTTGGCGGGCCGAGCTGGGCGTCGCCGCAGCGACCTGGATCAGCGTCGCTGTTGCGGCCGGTTCTTGGCGGGCCGCACCTGCGGCGTGGAGGAGGGTCGCGGTGGCAGCCGGATCTTTGCGGGCCGGGCAGGGCATCGTTGCGGCGGCCTGGACTCGGCGGGCCGGGCTGGGCATCGCTGCGGCGGCCTGGATTGGCGTCGCAGCTGCGATGGGATCTGTGCGGGCCGGGCTGGGCGCTTCTGCGGCCTGGACTTGGCGGGCCGAGCAGGGCATCGCTGCGGCGGCCTGGACCTGGCGGGCCGAGCAGGGCATCGCTGCGGCGGCCTGGATTGGCGTCGCAGCTGCGATGGGATCTGTGCGGGCCGGGCTGGGCGCTTCTGCAGCCTGGATTGGCGTTGCCGCGCCGGGCGCCTCTTCAGGGACCGCGGGCATGGCAGCAGGGGTCGGGGCACTCGCGCTGGCGGGGGCAACACAGGACTCACCCATCGGTAGCATCATCGGGGCCTGAGTCGTCGCCGCTCGGTCTGGCACCCGTCGTGCGGTTCCCCTCTCATAGGCCTGAACCGCTGCAGCCATCTCCTGCAGCTCCGCACATCCCTCTCGGATCTGCTGCACGATCCTCGCCTCCAGTCGGTCACTGAACTGGGCAAGCTCCCAGGACCACCAGGCAGCGGAACCCGGCTCTGGGCTCCTATCTTCAGACGCCATCTTCACCGCGTCGTCGCTGCTCTGCAGATCTTTTCTCAGCAGCAGGCCTCCGACTCTTCCTTGCAGCCTCAGTGCCAGTTCCTTCACTGCCTTGAACTCTTCTCCCAACAGAAGGCTTCTGGCTCCCTTTCCTTCCCGACGTCCCTGAACGCCTTCGCTCTCATCACTTGCGAGACCAGGACTCTTCAGGGGATCTCTGGGTAGCCACACCTCTTCGTGGGCGGTAACTTCTCCCAGCGCGGGCTGCTGTTGTTTTTCAGCGCGCTTTTCATGGTGGCAATATGGCGGCGCTTCCAATTTTCCAAGCGGACCGCCCAGGCACATGGTCACCTGTCTGAACAGGTCTAGTCCTTATCCTGTTCGTGACGCCAGATGTGTGGGGCCCCGAGGCTCGGTGTCGGTGCAGCTGTGCATTACCTTCAGGGACTCCACGCGGCTGGATCTTGTCACAGGTAGGAAATCCTCTATTTTGATTGTCGTGACGCCACTCTCAGAATTGCGGTCAGTGGAGACCGCCACTGCAGGTTAGGGGTGCCTGGGGCTGATAGTGGGTGCAGTCAGTTGTAATAGCCTCCTGAGAGTGAGGCATGCCCCAGGGTCCCGTGTAGGTGTGTGGAACTACAAGTCGCAGAATGACTCACACGCACAAGCAGGATGTCTTTCAGGGGTTTTACTCACTGATGGTGGCAGGGTGAGTAACCCGGGCGTAGCTGGGATGAACCAGGCTGGAACCAGGTGTCCTTCAGGCTGACTGATGAGGGTGGCTACCGACTCGCCTTCCTTAGCCCTTTGCGTTTTGGGGTAACCCCTGCTTGAATCCCTGCTGGGGTCGCCCAGGGAAGTTGCTGGTGCCTCTCTCCCCTTCCTTTTGGCCCGTTTGCTTGTAGCCTGGACCAGGTCACTCCGGCTGCTTGCCTCCTGTGAGCTATGGGCCCTCACTTTGCTACGTGGCTGCGGACTCTGTGGTGTTGTCTTGGGGGTGTAAAGTGCCCCCTCATGCAGGTTTGGCAAAGGACAGGTGGATCTATCCCTGCACTGGGACCTGCTACCCGTTTGGGCCTGGTATCTCCCTGACAGTCTCCTTACTTTCCACTCCGTTGCTCTCTCTTTAGTCGTGGGTGGATTTCGGGCAGCACTACCAGGTGACCGTTCTCCCCCGTCGGTAGTCACTGCGCGTACGTTGTCAGAATTGTGTAGAGCTACAGGGTCTGCTTCTGCTCTCCCTGAACTTCACCACTCAACTGTCCTCGGCTCACTCTTCCCTCCTCTCCTGTTCTTGCCTACATCACCTAGCAACCAGGCTCTCTACCACACCCCTTGAGTGGAGATGGAGGCTTCGCCCCCTCCTGGGATCCCCAGGGGTCCTCTCAAAGGTAAATGTGTGAGACCTGATCACTATGCGCCTGTGTAGTCACACCTCGGTCAGCCTTCTGGATCACCTGTTTTGTACTGTCCCCAGCATGGGTGCAGTACTCAGTCGTGCCTGACGAGGTCAGGGGCGCCACACCTGGACCTCCTCTCCTTCCTTTTCTCTTGCTAATATTGTCATTCATCACTCCTTCCTGGAGTTTAGAAGACTGGTAGGAGAAGCAATTTTCATTTTCAAATACAGTATTATTTTATATGAACCTGATAAGACTGCTTTCACACTACGTTTTTTTTAACATGCGTCCTGAACGTTTTTTTTTGCTGCAAAAGCGTATCCAGTACAAATGCGTTTTCATTTCAATGCATTTGCAATGGACTTGCGTCGACATGCGTTCACATGCGTTTGCGTGCAGTTTTGTCAGAATCCAGCGACTTGCAGTTTTTTTAACATTGTTTAAAAACACTGCTTGAAGCGTTTTTGATCTGCGTCCAAATACTGCAAGTCGCTGGATTCTGACAAAACTGCACACAAACGCATGTGAACACTGGTATGCTGATAGACAGGATCCTGTTTGATGTACTGAGCATGCCCAGAAACCACAGAGAGTGAGTTTGTTTCTTTCTCTTTCTTTCTCTCTCTTTCTCTCTCTCTCTTTCTCTCTCTCTCTCTCTTTCTCTCTCTCTCTTGACCAGCTGAGGGAGGATTCTCCGGTCGTGATGTTGTGATACCAAACCCCTTAACCTATATATAAATGAACACACGGACTGCATGCGACTTGGTTCAAAATGGCCACAGCAGCCTTTTATTGCCTATTGTTTACAAACTAATACCTTAGGGGTGCAGTCCAACGGGCGACCCAAACAACAACATAAAGATAACAATAGACAATACCATTCACATGACCCCCCGGGGCAGGCCCAGTCCATAACTACTACACCCCCTGTCCCTGGCCGCAACTCACCGACCCAGAGACAAGGTGCCAATCACAAACGGATTGACACCCCCACACTTTAGCAGAACCCCATGCCTGCCACATCCCGGAACCGAGAGCCACCATACCAAGACAATGACTCCCAGTCCAGCCGCCAATCACTTCCAAACCTCTGGACCAGACCTACCCTCTCCCCGCTGCTGTGACAAATAACAACCCAACTACCCAAACCACATTCCCCCAGATAACAACACCAAAAAAGGGGAGGGTGGGCGGGAATCAGTCGGCGTCCGGAAGCAGAAGAGGAGGTAACTCCTGACTCTCCCAGACTAACCCTTTCCCTGCCCCTCCTCTTCCTCCCAGGCTCAATCCACCCATAATACCATATTAGGCATTCCTGCAACTCTCCCTATTAACCCCATCACTCCCTGCCCCCCCCTTGGTCATGTCACCCCTCCTCCCCAAGGGGTTCCATGGCTTTCTTGACTAGCTGAGGGAGGATTCACCGGTCGTGATGTTGTGATACCAAACCCCTTAACCTATATATAAATGAACACACGGACTGCATGCGACTTGGTTCAAAATGGCCTCAGCAGCCTTTTATTGCCTATTGTTTACAAACTAATACCTTAGGGGCGCCGTCCAACGGCCAACCCAAACAACAACATAAAGATAACAATAGACAATACCATTCACATGACCCCCCGGGACAGGCCCAGTCCATAACTACTACACCCCCTGTCCCTGGCCGCAACTCACCGACCCAGAGACGAGGTGCCAATAACCCACAGATTGACACCCCCACACTTTAGCAGAACCCCGTGCCTGCCACATCCCGGAACCGAGAGCCACCATACCAAGACAATGACTCCCGGTCCAGTCGCCAATCACTTCCAAACCTCTGGACCAGACCTACCCCCCCGCCACAGGACAGGCCATGTGACACCTTACGTGGCCTGGACCCGCCATACACCAAAAGCACGCTCCACACCATCCTGCAGGCCCAACGCCCATAAATCCGCACCGATGTCGTTGAGGTGCAGACCATCACCCCTCCGAAATTGCCAATCTGCCGGCTCCAAATCCCTGTGCCTTACCACAATCCCACCGTTCCTGGTCACAAACCGAGCAACCACCCGATTCACCTGGGCCCTGGCCTTATTGACCTTCTCCACTGACCGAGCCCCCCTCCATGCCAACCTGGTCACTATGTCGGACCATACAACCATCAAACCAGGGTACTGCTTCCACAACTGCAGTAAATCAATCTTTATATCACGGATCAGATCCCGCGACGCCCGGGCACCAAGATCATTACGCCCCACATGTAATACCAGCACATCCGGGGGCCGCTCAACTTTACAATGGAAACGAAATTCCGGGACCACCCTGCACCACTCCATGCCCCGAACACCGATCCACCGAACAGTCGCCTGCGCGCGATCCAAACCCAGCTGCTGACCATTCGGGCGAACCTCAGCCCGACGGGCACCCCAAAATATGAATGAATGCCCCAAGATTCAGATCAGGCACTTCCCTACAACAAAATAAAACAGAATGAAAAAATCAAAACCAATAACATCACAACCAACAACACAGCTAGAAACACCCCCTTCACAAACCACCCGCACGTAACCAAATTACCATGATGCTTACAACAACTGCGGTCTCACATACCGCCGAAAACAAGAAGTTTCCCATCTACCAATACGCTTTACCACCTCATCTCCAAGCCCCCAACGAGCTGCCTCTGTAGCTGCACCAATCCGGAATGAATGCGACCCGAATTCCTCCGGGCGCTCCAACGCGTTACGTAAACTTCCCCGCAGAATCGCCACAAACTGAAACCTCGATAAGAAAGACCCATCCAAATGCCGCAACAACGGGCCAGGTAAACCCCCCTCATGGCCACAAATCTCTCGACTAAACACAGGGCACAATTCCTCTCCTGGAACCGCGTATAACACCACCAACCTACCACGGCCCAGCTGATCCGTCTTTGACCGACGAATTTGGCACTCCACCTGACTATCGCCCACATGCACATCCTCAAGCAGCAAACCGCCACCCATCACCCTGGACAGGCTTACCAGCTCACCGATCCGGAAAGCCCCATAAAAAGCAAGACCGAAAGCTGTTGTAACAAAACCGTCTCGTATGCCGACTCACAAATGCCACTTAGGCCCCCTACCATCCGTCTCAACAAACCGAACGATACAGGACACCTCTTGTCCCTCACCCGTACGCCGCGGCGAAAACCCCGCAAAGCCTGACGAACCCGAAAATCCTGTGAAACATTGCACTCCCCTTTCATTTTCAACCAAAACGCCACCGCTGACACCCGGTGTGCCACAGCCGATGCCGATCGCCTGGCCGAGAAATCCGTACTCACCAACGACAGCAAAGCCACCAAGTAATCCACGCTCACCCCACCAAACATCACACACAACAACTCCTCCCATTCAGCCCACACCTTAGCATACCGGCACCAAGTCACCTCGGTCACCGAGTTCCGAATCAAGTCTGAAATCACCGCCTCACCAGATTCCACATATCCTCGGGACACTCCACTCCGACTTCGTCCGCCCACGGCAACAGCGCCAGAAACCTGCCGAACTGAAAACGAGACAAAGCGTCAGCCACCTCATTGTCAACTCCCGGAACGTGCTTTGCCACTACCTGCACATTCAACTGCAGACATCTCAACACTAAATGCCGCAAAAACACCACTACCGGCTCCGACTTAGCAGACAAGTTGTTGATCGCGTGCACCTCCGCCTGGTTATCGCAATGAAAACACACCTTCCTCCCGGCAAAGTGCGACCCCCATAGTTCCACTGCCACTGCAATGGGGTATAGCTGCAACAGAGCCAAATTCCTAACCAATCCGCTCTCCCGCCATGCCTACGGCCACTGCCCTACGCACCAATGACCTCGAAATATGGCCCCAAACCCGGCCGACCCGGCCGCCTCCATGAACAGCTGCAACGCCCCATTAGACGCCACCTTCTCCATCACCAGCACCCGGCCATTAAAATGCTGCAAAAATTGATCCCATACTCCCAGATCGTCCTTGATCGCCTACGTGATTCGCACAAAATGCGCCGGTGACCTTACACCGGCCGTCGCCAAGAGCCTCGCAAATACTCTCCCCATCGGCACAATTCTGCAAGCAAAATTCATTTTCCCAAGCAAGGACTGCACCGCCTTAAGCCGCCCCTTCTTCGCCGCTTTCACCCCCGCCACCGCGGCCCTCAAATCACGAACCTTCTCCTCTGGCAACCTGCATTCCATAGCAATGGAATCAATCTCAATTCCCAGAAAACACATCACCGGCGCCGGGCCTTCCGTCTTAGGTGCCAAAGGAATTCCGAAGCTGGCTGCGACTTTTTGCAACGCAAATAGCAAACCCGCACAAACCATCGAACCCACCAGCCCGACACACAGGAAATCGTCCAAGTAATGAATAATGGACGTAAGCCCGGACACATGTCGAACCACCCACTCAACAAACGAACTAAATGCCTCGAAGTACGAACACGAAATAGAACAGCCCATTGTCAAACAGCGATCAACATAAAAACTGCCATCCCACCAGCAACCCAACAAATGCTGACTATCTGGATGAACCAGTAACAACCGAAACGCCGCTTCATCCGCCTTCGCCATCAATGCACCCTGACCCGCCGCCCTGACCAGGTCCAACGCCTTATCAAACGACACATAATATACCGCTGATAGCTCCGGTGCAATGCCATCATTCACCGACAACCCTTCCGGGTAAGACAAATGATGAATGAGCCGAAATTTGTTCTGCTCATTCTTCGGTACCTCCCCCAGCAGCGAAACCACCAAATTCAAACACGGCGGGGCGTCATAAGGACCACCCATCCTGCCCAAAGCCACCTCCTTTTTCAGCTTCTCATCCACCACTTCCGGATGATCCCTAGCGGAACGCAAATTACGATACGGCGGAACCGATGAACTAACAACCGTCGGGATACGAAAACCGTCCGAAAAACCAAAACATAACAACGCCGCAGCCTCACCGTCCGGAAACCTATTTAAAAACTGAACCATCACTTCTACCTTCACCGGCGTCGTCCCTCTTACCAGCCCCGTCACCAGCTTTTCCTTTCCCCTTTTTAAAACACTTGGACAGGCTATGTCCTCCCCCACATCCAGAGCATTCATGCTTAAAACGGCACACTGCTCCAAACTTGCACTGCCCTTCATTGTATTGCCAACAGAAACCTTTTTTGTGACTTGCCGGGGACCTGGCCCCCGGACCTCCGGCACCCCCCCTCGAAAGGGCTGAGTCGGTGCCGCCATCATATCCTTATGGTCCCAACGCATTCCAGGCCGCAGCACCTTCCGCTGCCTGAATTGCTCCTTTTCCGAAACAACGCTCGCCAACATCGCAAACACTTGCAGCCAGTTTGCAAAAGTCCGAGGAATAAGCCTATAACGGCGCTTTTCCTCCTCGTCCTTCTCCTTTTTGGAGTCGCTCGGCTTAACCCTATCCAGATTAAATTTCTCCAGAGGAAGCAGAGAAAATATCTCCACATATTCCCCTTTCCAAATTTTTTCCCGCACCTCCTTCTTCAAATGAGCCCCCAGCGGGCCTTCAAAACAAACAGAAACTTTGCTTTTAGCCCTATCATCCAAGCGCACCACTTTGTCCTCTTTTTCCTTTTCTTTGTCCTTTGCCACCCCGCCGCACCTGCTCCATCCCCCCTCCCCAACGACGCAGCCCCCCGACCTGCCGTCCCCACCCACGCTGCCGCCTGCACCCCCTCCCCTGCTACCCCGGTAACCGCAGCCAGCCCCTGCAACAGCCCCAACAATTGGCTCAACACTACTGATCCGCCGGGCGCTGCCGTATCCGCATCCACACCCCCTCCCCCGAACCCCGCCAGCGCAGCCCCTGCCACCTCTGCGGCCGTCTCACCCAACCGTGGCTCGGCGTCCCCCGAGACCGCCGCCTCGCTGTCCTCCGTCTGCCATCCATCCGACTTATCTGAAAGAACGACATCCTCTTCCTCCTCCTCGCCGCTGACCTCCTCTTCCATCCGACATCCGAGGGGCACCGCTGCAGCACCCCCCCACCGCGACCGCCAGACCGGGCCGCCGCGTGGGCAGAGCCATCCCCGCTCCTTCTCTTGCCCCGGGGCGACAACCCGGGAGACCGTCCTTTCCCTCGCGCCGGCGCCCCGGGCCTCTACCTCTTGCGCCCGCACCCGCCCCCTCGCCGACTACTAGGGGTCTCCGGCCGCGGACAGACGCCCAGATCTGGATCCCAGCTGTCGCCGCCTCTGGCCCTCCTGGGCCGCTGCAGGCCTCCTGCTGCCGGGTCCTCCCGCTCCCACGAGAGACCGCCACATCCGGGGGCTGCACAGCGGTCCTGAGTGACCGGGCGGTCGCCGTAGGGCTCACGCCGTCACTCCTGCTCGTTGCCGCACCAGGGTCAGGCACCACAGACCTCACCCTGGCACTCGACCTACCGCCGCCTGCAGCCCCACGGTCCCCCTGCCGACTGCAGGGGGATCTGCTGGCCTCACTCCCACGCCGAGCGCGCTCCCGACCTGGAGCCGCTGCCTTTTCAGTAACTCCAGCCCAGAGGCCGGGACCGGAAGTAGGCCCCGCACTGGCCACTCCCACCTCCCGACCGCCACGGCTGGAACGCAGATTCCTCCCGCTGTGAGCAGCAGCCCGACTCTGATGCTGCTCGGCCCGCTGTGGAGGGTCCCTGGAGGGGCTCTGGCATCTCCTCCTCGCCCCCCCCCCCCGCGCCCGGGGAATACCTGCCGGGGGGGCTGCGACTGGTGCCCAACGCTGCTGGGGGAGCGAGGGGCAAGTGCCGACGGGTCAACCCCGGCAGCCCTGAGGTGGGTCTGCACTGCCAGGGGCCCGTGCGCTGCAACTGCTGCTTGAATCATCCGCTGGAGCTCCTGGAGGTCCGCCATGGAGGACGTGGTAATCAGTCGGCGTCTGGAAGCAAAAGAGGAGGTGACTCTCCCAGACTAACCCTTTCCCTGCCCCTCCTCTTCCTCCCAGGCTCAATCCACCCATAATGCCATATTAGGCATTCCTGCAACTCTCCCTATTAACCCCATCACTCCCTGCCCCCCCCCTTGGTCATGTCGCCTTTCCTCCCCAAGGGGTTCCATGGCTTTCTTTCTCTCTCTCTTTTTCTCTCTCACTCTCTCTTTTTCTCTCTCTCTCGCTCTCTTTCTCTTTCTCTCTCTCTTTCTCTCTTTCTCTCTCTCTTTCTCTCTCACTCTGTCGCGGGCGGAGGAGGGGACGCTGCGCTCTCCCACTGCTCAGGTCCGGCCGCTGCTGCAGCTGCGGCTGCCGCTGCTTGGTGGTGGCTCAAGCAGTGGGCCGGATCCCGGGGACTCAAGCGGCGCTCCTCGCCCGTGAGTGAAAAGGGTTGGGTTTTGATTGTGGGGGATTTGATTATTGTCCGTGACGCCACCCACGGTTGTGGTGATATTGGTGACACCACCGCTGCTCTGGACGGGGATCCCGAGAGTGATGACAGGGAGCAGCTTTGATGTTAGTTCTCCCCTCCATGGGTAGGGGGTTGGTTATCCCGGGGCCCGGTGATGGGGGTAGGGATGGATGGCAGGCGGGTTGCGGGGCCTGGCGAGGTGCAGGGTCGTGGGGGCAGCGCTGTGCCGCACGGCACGGTGGTACTCACTCAGCCAATGATGAGGACACAGTTCTCGGTAAAACACACGGCTGGATGGACGGGTCCCACAGACGGCTGCGGTGTTGTTTCTCCCGGCAGGTTGGTGATGACTGCCTTTCCCTGCACCTATGTACGGTAAACGGTTCCAATGGGTTCCCACCGGTAACCCGCTCCCCGGCTTGGATGTGGGCCGGAGGAGCCCCTTTTGCCCGCAGGCTCTGGCCCTAGAAAACGGTTGCCTTGGCGGTGACGGTGTCTCCCTCACTTGGTTGGACTGTTGCCTTCTGTCGGGACTTGGTCGTTGGGAAACCCAGGAGGTTCCCTTCACTAACGAATTCGACAAATTCACAGCGACTCCTAGCCTTGCCGGAGTCCGTAAGCCCCTGCCAGATGGTGTTGACTTCTCTTCGCGTACCGGTCCGGTACCGCCGGGCCACCGCCCGTCCACGGTCCTTACGGTAGACTCCGATAGGCCACTCCTGCAGACGGTCACCACCGTCTGCCAACCTTGGTGATCTGTCCGGGACGCACACCCGGACCAACTTCAGGCTGCTCTTTTACTACTTTCCTCCTTCCACTTTCACTCTCCAAACTAAACTGCTTTCCTTCCAAAACTAATCTGCTTGGTTCTCCCGCCTCCAGAACTGTGAACTCCTCGGTGGGCGGGACCAACCACCTGGCCCACCCCCTGGTGTGAACATCAGCCCCTGGAGGAAGGCAACAAGGGTTTTGTGTCTGACTTCGGTGTGCCTGCTGGGAGTGTGGGGTGTGTGGATGTTGTTCTCTGTGGCCCCTGGCTTGTCCAGGGCGCCACATTCCCCCTTAGTTAAATGCAGACCGTCCGCGGGCTGCCCGTCCATCACCGGTATGCCGTCCACAGCCACGGGGATGATGGGCCGGGCCCCAATGTACCGGTCCCGCCAGTCTGGGGGGCCATGGGGTTCTACTCCTGAGGATTGGCCCGTGGCCCCAGGGGTTGCTTGTTTAACGGACACCGTCGGGAGTAGTGGCCGGGTTTGCTGCACCTGTAACAGATTGGGGGTCCATTCCGTGAGTCATTGGCCCTTCTCCGCTGCATCCAGGGGACATCCTCAGGGCTGTCGGCGAGCTGCATCTTCACCGGGGCCTGGGATCTGGTCGGAGGCTGGAGTGCGGCGAGGATCTTAGCAAGGTCCCCATCCATGCGGCGAACCTGAGCGGAGAGCTCTTCCATCGTTCCACTTGGGGAAGCAAGCACTGGAGGTGCTGATGGGGTAGGGGCCACCACGACGGGAGCGGTCTCAACTGGCCATGGGGCTGGCTCAGGAGCTTCACATGCAGGAGGTTGCAGAGCTTTGATGGCCCGTTCCTATAATACAGCAAAGTCCACATCAGGGTGTTCTAGGGCCCACAGCCGGAGCTGTTTGTGGTCCTCTGAGGACCTCATCCCCTGCACAAACTGCTCGCTTAACATTTTGTTACTGTCCGCACTGTTGATGGTGTCCACCCGCTTCAGTGTGCGGAGTGCGGTTTGCAGGCGCAGGGCATAGTCCCGAATGCTATCTGCGGGCCGTTGCCGGCATTGATAGAACTGCATCCGCAGCTCTGCCTCGGTGCGGGTCTCAAATGCAGTCTGCAGCTTTTCAAATATGGTGGCTACAGAGGACCGGTCCCCCTCGGCCCAGGTCTCCGCCTCTTGCTCAGCCGCGCCGGTTAGCTGCCCCAGCACTAGCGCTGCACGTTGCTTATCAGTCAGGGGGTACAATTCTAGTAGCGGACTAAGTTTTTTTCGGAAAACCTGCAAGGCATCAGGTTTCCCATCGTACTGCGGTAGCCAGGCAGCTCCGGGCACATAGGGCAAGGAGAACGGCATCACCTGAGCAAGAGCCGGGGCTGCGGTGCCCCCCGCCAGCGCGGCCGGGACCTGGGCAGGCCCATTCCCATCTGCGGGTGTTTCCGCGGCTGCGTCCGCCGCTCTTCCAGCGTCTCCGTCGGGCGCAGACATCTTGTTTCCGTCCCCCTTAGTCTCTTTCCGGATCCTCCTCTACAGGGGCGGGGTTTTGGCCTTCGCGCCTCTACTACTCGAGGAGACGCTCGAGCGGGAATTTTTTCGCGCCCAAGATGGCGGCTTCTCCAATTTGTCGGCCGGACACCTCCAGCGGTCACACAAGGCGCACTTACACCGGTTGGTAAAACGGTAGGATCCTGTTCGTTACGCCAAGTTGTCGCGGGCGGAGGAGGGGACGCTGCGCTCTCCAACTGCTCAGGTCCGGCCGCTGCTGCTGCTGCGGCTGCCGCTGCTCGGTGGTGGCTCGAGCGGTGGGCCGGATCCCGGGGACTCGAGCGGCGCTCCTCGCCCGTGAGTGAAAAGGGTTGGGTTTTGATTGTGGGGGATTTGATTATTGTCCGTGACGCCACCCACGGTTGTGGTGATATTGGTGACACCACCGCTGCTCTGGACGGGGATCCCGAGAGTGATGACAGGGAGCAGCTTTGATGTTAGTTCTCCCCTCCATGGGTAGGGGGTTGGTTATCCCGGGGCCCGGTGATGGGGGTAGGGATGGATGGCAGGCGGGTTGCGGGGCCTGGCGAGGTGCAGGGTCGCGGGGGCAGCACTGTGCTGCACGGCACAGTGGTACTCACTCAGCCAATGATGAGGACACAGTTCTCGGTAAAACACACGGCTGGATGGACGGGTCCCACAGACGGCTGCGGTGTTGTTTCTCACGGCATGTTGGTGATGACTGCCTTTCCCTGCACCTATGTACGGTAAACGGTTGCCACCGGTAACCCGCTCCCCGGCTTGGATGTGGGCCAGAGGAGCCCCTTTTGCCCGCAGGCTCTGGCCCTGGAAAACGGTTGCCTTGGCGGTGGCGGTGTCTCCCTCACTTGGTTGGACTGTTGCCTTCTGTCGGGACTTGGTCGTTGGGAAACCCAGGAGGTTCCCTTCACTAACGAATTCGGCAAATTCACGGCGACTCCTAGCTTTGCCGGGGTCCGTAAGCCCCTGCCAGATGGTGCTGACTTCTCTTTGCGTACCGGTCCGGTACCGCCGGGCCACCGCCCATCCACGGTCCTTACGGTAGACTCCGATAGGCCACTCCTGCAGAAGGTCACCACCGTCTGCCAACCTTGCTGATCTGTCCGGGTCGCACACCTGGACCAACTTCAGGCTGCTCTTTTACTACTTTCCTCCTTACATTTTCACTCTCCAAACAAAACTGCTTTCCTTCCAAAACTAATCTGCCTGGTTCTCCCGCCTCCAGGACTGTGAACTCCTCGGTGGGCGGGACCAACCGCCTGGCCCACCCCCTGGTGTGAACATCAGCCCCTGGAGGAAGGCAACAAGGGTTTTGTGTCTGACTTCGGTGTGCCTGCTGGGAGTGTGGGGTGTGTGGATGTTGTTCTCTGTGGCCCCTGGCTTGTCCAGGGCGCCACAACTCTTTCTCTCTCTCTTTTTCTCTCTCTCTCTTTTTCTCTCTTTCTCTCTTTCTCTGTCTCTTTCTCTGTCTCTTTCTCTCTCTCTTTCTTTCTCTCTCTCTTTCTCTCTTTTTTTTTTTTTCCCAGTGGCATCTGAATTTCCAGTCTGTCACGTTCAGTTCCACTTACTCCCAATCACATGACTCCAATGCCCGCCCATAAACTTCAATTGGCAGGATCCTGTAAAATAACACTTGCGTTTGCATGCGTTTTTCTTTAGAAAAACAGGATCTGCTTTTGCAACAAAAAAAATGTTCATAACGCATGTTAAAAAAACGTAGTGTGAAAGCAGCCTAAGTGTAATAGAAAAATGGATCTATATGCATCAATTTTGGGAGAGTGGGGACTTCTGTATGCATGTTATATCTGGGGGGAAGCGTGATTCTGTTATGTGGGGGAGGGGGACTAAGCTTTGTATGCTATATGTTGGAGACGGGGGGACTAGGTTATATGTAGGTGACAGAGATTAGGCTATTTATATTATATGTGGGAGAGTGGCGACTTCGCTATGTATGCTATATGTGGGGGGAGGCATGATTAGGTTATATATGTTATATGTGGGAGAGGGGGACTAAGCTTTGTACGCTATATGTGGGAGGGGGACTACATTATATATGCTATATGTGGGGGACAGGGACTAGGCTATATATAATACATGTGGTAGAGGGGGGACTTGGCTATATATGGTGGAAGACTAAGCTATATGTAGGAGATGGGGGACTTGGATATACTGTGTATGCTATATGTGGGGAGGAGGGATTAGATTATATAGGCTATATGTGGGGAAGGCGCACTAGGCTATATGTGGGAAAGTGGGAGAACTTGGCTATATGTGGGAGAGGGGGGCTATATATGCTATATGTGGTGGGGGGGACTTTTTTTTTAAAAGAGAGCACAGCTTCATATTAAGGGGGCACAGGCAAGCATGGCCAAGAAATTCAATATAATTTGCTCCGCAAAAGTGGTGTAAATACAACAGGATTATAAACCAGTCCCTGATAGTAGTAAATTTCTTGTGATGGCGCTTGTAAGCTGAAAAATGCACCAAATTCATTAAAAAGCCAAGCTGTTTTACACATTGTATTGTGTCTCGTGTACATGTGTAAGAAGCTGAAATGCAAACAGGTAAAATGTCTATATAGAGGAGCAATATGGGGGCTCTATGGACTCAACTCCTCCTGTGGGCCCAGTGGAATCACTTCCTCCTGTTGGCCCAGTGGAATCACTTCCTCCTGTGGGACCCGTGGAGTCACTTCCTCCCATGGGACCCGTGGAATCACTTCCTCCCATGTGCCCTGTGGAATCACTTCCTCCCGTGGGCCCTGTGGAATCACTTCCTCCCGTGGGCCCTGTGGAATCACTTCCTCCCGTGGGCCCTGTGGAATCACTTTCTCCCGTGGGCCCTGTGGAATCACTTCCTCCCGTGGGCCCTGTGGAATCACTTCCTCCCGTGGGCCCTGTGGAATCACTTCCTCCCGTGGGCCCTGTAGAATCACTTCCTCCCGCCGTGGGCCCTGTGGAATCACTTCGTCCCATGGGCCCTGTGGAATCACTTCCTCCTGTGGGCCTTGTGGAATCCCTTCCTCCTGTGGACCTTGTGGAATTAATTACTCCTGTGGGCCCTGTGAAATCACTTCCTCCTGTGGGCCCTGTGGAATCACTTCCTCCTGTGGGCCTTGTGGAATCCCTTCCTCCTGTGGACCCTGTGGAATTAATTACTCCTGTGGGCCCTGTGAAATCACTTCGTCCCATGGGCCCTGTGGAATCACTTCCTCCTATGGGCCTTGTGGAATCCCTTCCTCCTGTGGACCCTGTGGAATTAATTACTCCTGTGGGCCCTGTGAAATCACTTCCTCCTGTGGGCCCTGTGGAATCACTTCCTCCTGTGGGCCTTGTGGAATCCCTTCCTCCTGTGGACCCTGTGGAATTAATTACTCCTGTGGGCCCTGTGAAATCAATTCTTCCTGTGGGCCCTGTGGAATCACTTCTTCCTGTGGGCCCTGTGGAATCACTTCCTCCTGTGGGCCCTGTGGAATCCCTTCCTCCTGTGGACCCTGTGGAATTAATTATTCCTGTGGGCCCTGTGAAATCACTTCCTCCTGTGGGCCCTGTGGAATAACTTCCTCCAGTGGGCCCTGTGAAATCACTTTCTCCTGTGGGCCCTGTGGAATCACTTCCTCCTGTGGGCCCTGTGGAATTACTTCCTCCTGTGGGCCCTGTGGAATTAATTCCTTCTGTGGGCCCTGTGGAATCACTTCCTCAGTGGGTCCTATGCAATCACTTCCTCCTGTGGACCCTGTGGAATTAATTACTCCTGTGGGCCCTGTGAAATCACTTTCTCCTGTGAGCCCTGTGGAATCACTTTCTCCTGTGGGCCCTGTGGAATCACTTCCTCCTGTGGGCCCTGTGGAATCACTTCCTCCTGTGGGCCCTGTGAAATCACTTCCTCCTGTGGGCCCTGTGGAATCACTTCCTCCTGTGGGCCCTGTGGAATTAATTCCTCCTGTGGGTCCTGTGCAATCACTTCCTCCTGTGGACCCTGTGGAATCACTTTCTCCTGTGGGCCCTGTGGAATCACTTCCTCCTGTGGGCCGTAAGCACTTCATTCTGACACTGAATATGATTATTTATTACCATATTATATATACAGTATGTAGCACCCTGGGATATGGGGTACTCGGTCCCGGGCAGTGTCTCTATTGGGAATGTCACGGTGGTGGCCATTACCCGGTTCCATGCCCTGGGCCCTTGAAATGTTAACTGGTTGCCCGAGGCCGGCTGGTTTTGTCTCCAGGTTCCTTTCGTCCCAGTGCCAGTCTGGTTTGTCTGGTACCTTCTTCCCCTGCACCTGTCTCTGGTAAGTGGGTCCCCATGGTATAGAACACTGGGGGGTCCCCGTTCTGTGGTTTGTCCACTTCTGTCTGCCTGACGGTAGCGTGAACCCTGTGGGGTTGAAGTCTCTGGTCTTGTCCCCGGTTCTCCCTTTACTAATGAATCTTTGGATTCTTTAGGGTCAGCAAGGTCCTTGATGTGTTAACAGGTCGGCTTGAAGCTCTTTGCTGTCCTAGGGTCCTGTACCCCGTCGGTGCATAGCTCCGGGAGTACTCCACCGTACTCCACCGGCAACCACTTCTCCTGGGTACCAGGTCACCGTTAACCCGAGTCAGGGAGTCACTACACTTCCACCTTTACACCTCTACAGTCACTTCAGTTCTCTCCTCTACTCTCCACAGTCACTGCTGCTCTGACTACTGACTTCCTGTGTTCTCTCTGTCCACAGTCTGCCCCTCCCACCTGGTCAACTAGTGGACTGGATTGGCTCCACCTCTAGGAGGCCATCCATTGGTCCCACCCTAGCTGGGTACCATTATATGGAAGATTTGTTTGGGAAAACTGGGATTACCTGGAATTTTGGTGTTACCGGCACTGGGGTTCTGGGTCCCTAAGGAGGTAGGCCCTGCATCCTGGTGGGGATGCAAAACCTTGTTGCACCCTGATGGTTTCAGGGGCGCTACACAGGCACACAGACGCCTCGGAGATCTTGTCCGGTGCACGGAGCCTCCGCTGCCATCATAGCTGGTTTCAGGGGCGCTACAAGTACATCACACCTCACAGATCCTCCATTCCTTCAAATATTCCTTAACAACCATCTGCGGAATCTTGAAGTTTGCTAAGGTCAATCCTATTGATTTCAGCATCAACTGTGCACAGACTGGAAAACAAAGGATGCAGAATGACTTCCATGGATTGAATGTTCCTGCCAATCAGTTAATGTTGCAAATGTTATAGATAAGTTGACGGCTTGCACATTCCTTCCTGAGGATGGATACATGACGCCTGTATATCTCTCAGCGTGCCAGCACAATCTGCTATTTATCAAGCTGTAATGGAGTCAACAAGTCCGATTGTATCCCTTCTGTAGAAATGGCTTTGAATACTGTTCCAGCAATTGCCCACAAGGGGGCAGCGTCGTACTGTACAACGACAAACACAGAGCTGGGAAATTCCCCACAGGAGCTGGTGTGTGAAAAACCAGAAGAGAAGACGCGGGAAAGTGGTGTTCAGCTCCGGAGCTCAGTGAGGAGAGTCCTGCGTGTGGTCTCCCTGAAGAGAGGGCTCGTTTTGCCGCAAAAGTCAGGAAGAAATCACCCGGTGAAAGCAGTTTCTGTCACTCCCAGTCTGCAGAACTTTGTTTTCCTCAGGGAGTTAACCGGACTACCGAGCACCGCCATCTGAGTGTAATTGCAGGGACTGTGACCTGCCTTCTTCTGCCCGGCGTGCTCCGGGACCAAAAGACTACTTATAATCCGTCACCAGCTGGGGAAGATAAAAGAAAAGAAAAGACCGAGGAGCTTCATCTCTCCAGCGCTGCACCGGGACCCATCACCGCGAGACCCCAGGCCTGCGACGTGGGAGCGACATCTTCTTTCGGGATAGACTGGTACGTGTTTGTAGGGAAAGTTAGGGAAAGTTGCCGCCATTTTTTTGTTGTTGTTTTTTTCTTGCTGCATACCCGGAAGGAGTGAAAGTCCAGGGGCTTCCTATACCCATGTGTGCAGATAGCTCAGTTGATTGTATTATAAACATGTTTCCTAGTAAAGAAATGTTACTACCGGTAAAATCTGAGTATGGGGATTTTGTTGGAATAGAGCATACACACACACCCGCGGCCCTCCCATCGGTCGCTTCAAAGCCATGAATCATCTGCCTAGTAGTGCACTACAGAGTCACAAAACAAAACATTTGTTGTATTGTTTACACTGTTTTCAGGATTTGGTCCTATTATTTTTCTTACAAGCATCCTCTGCTTTCTCCTATTATTGTCAGTTCATCTCCAGCAGATAATTTTAGGCTCAGTTCACAGCTGTACTGTCAATTCTGTAATACGAGCAAAAATAAAAATTTGAGGCAAGGCCAGATCCATCACACAACGGGCGCCAGAGATGCCCCTCATTAATCCAATGCATTTACTATTATGGCTAATAATGCTTCACAGAGACAATGGAAGCCAATAATCACCTACATTTCATAGTACTACTGTGTAGAGAGCTGTCACTGGTGATGGTAGTGGTTTTGCTACTTGCGGTTCCCATATTCTAATTGCCAAATGCCATTGTGCCGCCCCCGTGCCAGCAGCTGGGCTGCTCGGATCCAGATCCGCAGTGTGGCTCGAGGGGTCTCCGGACCCGGGGGTCTCGCGGACACTCCGAATAAAAAGGGGGTTGTTTAGATGTGGGATTTTTGTTATTGTCCGTGACGCCACCCACGGTGTGTGGTAAGATGGGGTACCACTGCTGCTGTTAGGGATCTCCCGGGGACGTTGGGATGGCAGCTAGTGGGTAGGGATGTGTGACTCCCTGGACCCCCAGGAGGAAGTGATTCCACAGGGCCCATGGGAGGAAGTGATTCCACAGGGCCCACGGTGGGAGGAAGTGATTCCACAATCACTTCCTGTACCGGTACAGCAACCGGCGGAACCGTACGGACCGGGCCTGGGTTGGAACCCGCCGGTCCCGAACCGGGGAGTCAACCGTGTACCGGAGCACCAGAAACCGGGTACTCAGACCCTGTCCTAGCTTAGAAGCCACTGAGTATAGGCAAATTGACTGATTGCTGGCTGGACCTCACGGGTTCATCTACACCCAAAGTCCCGAAACAAGGAAAAAGCCCACCGAAACCGGGTGAGCGCCACCGCCAAGGGCCAAACACCCGACGGGCCAGCGCCTGCGGGCAACCGAGGGCTCCTCCGGCAGCTCAACACCAGGGAGCGGGCTACCACTGCTCAGGCAGGGGAGCCAAAACACAACATCCAGAGGTGCACGGGAAAAGGGGCCACCATCAACCCCACAGGGGACATCAGCAGCCGGCTGCGGGAACCGACCACGTCCGAACTTTGGTTTACCAGTGATTCTGAGTGTGAATCAATCGTGAGTACACCAGTGCCATCCGGGCACGACACTACACCGCGGCACGGCACCCTGCACCCCGACAACAACATCAGCGCTCCAGTCCCCACCACCGGGGCCCCGGGACACACCGACCCTACCCATGGAGGGGCTAACATCTAGGTTGTGGCCGCAACACCGATCCCGGACGATCCCGCCTTCACTCCAGCCGCAGCGGTGGTGCATCCCGTCACCACGACCCGTGGGTGGTGTCATGACCCGTTGGACAACAGGGCGGCCCTCCCCGGCTGCGCGCCTCGTCCCACACCACCACCACCACCACCCCGCTACCTCTCCCCTCTAACAGAGTGACATGGCCTCCGGTCCGGAGGCGCTCGTGCCACCGACAACCCGAGCCCGGACCTCGAGCGGCTCGGCCCGAGCAAGCGGAGGAAGAGGCCGGGCCCCTCTCAGGGCGGTACACATCCGTGCATACGTCCTGATTTTTTTTTTAGGCCATGGGGCGTCTGGTTTCCAAAATGGGGTCACATGTGGGGGAGCTCCACTGTTTCGGCACATCGGGGCTTTCCAAACGCAACAGGGTGCGGCTAGCGATTCTAACTGATTTTCTGTTCAAAAAGTCAAATGACGCTCCTTCCCTTCCGAGTCCTACTGTGCACCCAAACAGTGGTTTTTCGCCACATATTAGGTATCAACGTGCTCAGAAGAAATTACCCAACAAATTTTGGGGTCCATATAATCCTGCTACACTTGTGAAATGCAATATTTGAGGCTAAATTAACATTTTTGTTGCAAAAAGTAAAATGTTCATTTTTTCCTTCCACATTGTTTTAGTTCCTGTGAAGCACCTGAAGGGTTAATAACCTTCTTGAATGTGGTTCTGAGTAGCCTGGGGAGTGCCATTTTTTGAATGGTGTCCCTTTTGGGTATTTTGTGTCATGTAGACTTCTCAAAATCACTTCAAATGTGATGTGGTCCCTAAAAAAAGTGGCTTTGTAAATTTTGTAGTAAAAATGAGAAATTGCTCATAAACTTTGAAGCCCTATAACTTCTTTAGAATTTTTTATTTTCCCAAAATTGTGCTGATGTAAAATAGACATGTGGGAAATGTTATTTAATTATTTTGTCTCATATGCCTCGCTGGTTTAAGAGCATAAATGTTCAAACTTTGTAAATTGTATTATTTTCAAAATTTTAGGCAAATTTATAATTTTTTTTACAAATAAACGCAAAAAATATTGTCCTATATTTACCACCAACATGAAGCCCAATATGTCACGAAAAACAGTCTCAGAATCACCGGAATCCGTTGATGCGTTCCAGAGTTATAACCTCATAAAGTGACACTGGTCAAAATTGCAAAAAATTGCCTGGTCAAGAGCGTCAAAATGGGTGTGGCTAACAAAATGGGTGTGGTTACAGAATAGGTGTGGTTTTCAAATGGGTGGGGTTTACAGAGAACCTGTTGTTAAAAATTTGAATTCCACCCTTGGTCAGGAGTCAATCTTTTACCCACGATTACCGCCCTGTGCCACTCTACAGAAGTGAATGTTTTCTACCTCTATTACTGAACACAGTGGGTGGTGTATAAAGCTGTATAAAGCTGTAGGTGGTTTTACTTAGTTGTTGCAGATCCTGTATAAGTAAATCCAGGGTCAAACCCATCACGGTTCCTGATAGCAGGCATATGCCTTGCCCCAATAATAGTCTTGTCATTGATTTTATTCATGACGGAGTTCATTTTCATCTCAGTAATCGTTGCAAGACCCACCTCTGAGACCCTCATTGATCATCAGAATGAAAAGGCTGCAGTTCTGCTTCAATACAGCATTCCTTAAAAGGAATCTGTCAGCAGGTTTTTGCTAAACCACCTCAGAGCAGCATGATATTTAAGCAGAGGCACAGACTCCAGTGATGTCACTTACAGGGCTGTTTGCTGCAGTTTTAATGAAATCCCTACTTTATCTGCTCCAGATCTATCAGATCTCTGAATGCTGAGCTCTCTACAAACAAGCCTTCACCACAAATTGGCAGCTTTCTGTATAGACTGTGCATATGCAGAAAGCTGCTAATCAATACTCGGGGTGGGGTGATTGTCGTGATTCATGCACGGCTCTGCCTCCGGGAGGGGCCTGTTTGTTCTTGCCTCATTTCAGGGGTCATGCCGCCATATCTTGGTGCTGCTTCCTGTGAGACGCTCTCTGGTTCTTGTCCTTCTACCTGGTACGATTTGTCCTGACTTCCGCTCCCCTTAGCCATCCTTACTTCCATCAGTCTTGTTTGACCTGACCTCCATTTCCCTGTCCTGTTCTTATCTCCGTTCCTCCTCCCCCTCCGCACCTCTGTCCCTCCTACCCGTCATTTTGTCCATACCTCCCTGTCCTCCAGTCTCCTGTCCTGTGTTGCCCACGTCCTCTGCTGTGCTTACTTTCTCTCCCGGTATCCGACCTTGCTTTGTTCTTTTACTTTGTTTTTTTTGTTCCTCAATACCGATGTGACATCCCGGCTTAGACTCTGACTGATCGTGTCACGGGTGGAGGGGTTGGGAACGCTGCTCGCTTGGGGGTTCGCTGGCGCTCGAGTCCGGTGCTTCTGCTCCTCGGTAGCTCAAGCACGGAGCCGGATCTGGGGGCTCGAGCAGCGCCTCCTCGCCCACGAGTGAAAAGGGGGAGGTTTGTTGGTGGGATGTCGGTTGTGACCCCACCCATGGGTTGTGGTGATGGTGGGCACCACCGCTTCTGGTGACAGGGGATCCCAGGAGCGATGGTGGAGAGCAGCTAAGGTGTTGACCCCTCCGTGGGTAGGGGCTGTTGGTCCCGGGGCCCCGGTTGGGGAGTAGGGAGGAGGGATAGGTGCAGGTGCCGATGTGGGGAGGCAGCGTGGACGCGGGTACGATGTTGTGGTGCAGCGCGGTGCCGAATGGCACTGGTGTACTCACTCAGGTAGACAAGAACAGAGTCTCTAGTAAACCAAACAGCTGGATGGACGGGGCCCGCAGTCGGCTGCGGTGACTTCACTCTCCCCGGACGGGTTGATGGTGGCTGTCTTTCCCTGCACCTATGTGTTTAGTTTGACTTCTATGGCTTCCCACGGGTAGTCCGCTCCCCAGCTTGTACGTGTCGGGAGAGCCCGTTTTGCCTGCAGGCGCTGGCCCTTGGATCTCTGGCCGTTGGCAGGGGCTCTTATCCGGACGGGTTGGGCTGTTGCCTTCTGATGGGACTTGGTTGGGAATGAACCCCTGAGGTCCAGACCGCAATCAGAGAATTTGACCTTTACGGCGGCTTCCGAGCCTAGTCGGGGTCTGACTACCCTGCCTTGGTGCTTGGCTTCATTGTGCTCCCTGGTTCGGTACCGGCGGGCCACCGCCCGACCCCGGTCCTACGGTTACGCTGACCTCCACCAACTCCTGCAGACGGCCACCACCGTCTGCCGACCTTGCTGATTGTGCCTGGGCTCCGACCCAGACACACACAGACTTTACTCCTCTCACTTCCACTGTCTACTATAATCTGCTGTCTTTTCCCGCCTTCAGGCCTGTGAACTCCTCGGTGGGCGGGGTCAACCGCCTGGCTCTGCCCCACCTGGTGTGGACATCAGACCCTGGAGGGAGGCAACAAGGGTTTTGTTTGACTGGTGTTCTTGACCGGGGGAGGGGGTGTGTGTATGTGGTGTTATTCTGTGACCCCTGGGGTCCAGGGCGTCACAATCAACTATCCCTGCTCTTGCTAGCAACCTCTAGTGGGCTTCTGTCTAACTACACTCAGGAGTTCTTTTCCTATCTGTATCCCTGCGCCCCCTAGTGGTAGCTTGACAGTTATAAAGATAGATATGCAGCAGATAAAACAGTGACCACAGCAAGCAGCCAAGTGACAAATTACTGGAATCATGGTCTCTGACCCTACATAATGCTGCCCTCAAATTTGGTGACAAACTCCTTTTTTCCTATGCAAAAGGGCATTCCCAGCCACCACATACAGCATAGCTCCATATAAATCAGCAGGGTCATCCTGCAGCTAATGTAATGTTTTGGTCTTAGCTTAGGAAAAGCTGCATGCTTGATGAGGTCAGGAAAAGTGTATGTTCCTGGGGCCCAGCTCTAATATTTTCCTTTTCAGTACTCATTTTCTGATTGCTTTTTGTTATGGCTCTTGAATCTCTATTATCTTGACTTTAATAATTGCCAAACAAGAACATTATTGATTTGAAACATGATTGCTTCTTTGCTCTTTTTCTTCAAAGTTTTTATACTTAAATAACCCCCTTCTAAAAGGCATAAAAATGGGCTCACCATGTTCTTATGTGGCTCCCCTGACCTGGTCAGGCGCCACTGAGTACTGCACTCAGGCTGAGTGAGTACAAAACAGGTAATTCCAAAGGCTGACTAGGGTGTGGACACACAGACACGTAGTAACCACGAGACACACACAGCTTAGAGGGGACCCCTGGGCAGACCCAGGGAGGGGGCGTGGCCCTCGCATCCCAGCTAGTGGAGGGTTGTGGGACTGGAGACAGAGAGTTGTGCAGCTGCAGCAAGAGGAGTAGGAGTGGAGGAGCCGCGTCTGAGGTGTAGAGCAGAGGAGCAGGAAACCGTTAGACCCGGCACCTGTAGTGGCTGCTGGCGGGGGAGAGCGGCTAACCAGTGGTGCTGCCTGAAATCCACCTAGTGAAGAGGTGGCTGAGTAAGGAGACTACCGGTAGACCAGGCCCGCACGGGAAAACAGGTCCCTAGAGCAGGAACCCATTTAGTCGGCCTGCTAAACCTGCTGGTGAGGGTGCTGGATGTACCTCACCGAACCACACAGAGTCCGCAGCATCAACAGCAACGAGGGGGCCCATAAGTAAAAGAAGGCAAGCAGCCAGCATTACTTGGTCCACGCTGTCAGCAAACGGGACAGAAAGGGGAGAACAGCAGTTGCGACTTCCCTGGGTGGTTCCCGCAGTACTACAAGTAAGGAGTCACCCCAAACAAGAAGGGCTAGGAAGGCGAGTCAGCAGTCACCCCTGGATCAGCCTGAGGGATACGTGGTTCCACCTGGTTCATCATAGTGTCGCGGGCGGAGGAGGGGACGCTGCGCTCACCCACTGCTCGGGTCCGGCTGCTGCTGCTGCTGCTCGCTCGGTCGGTGGCTCGAGCGGTGGGCCGGATCCCGGGGACTCGAGCGGCGCTCGTCGCCCGTGAGTGAAAGGGGGTGGTTTGGTTTGGGGATATTGTCCGTGAAGCCACCCACGGTTGTGGTGAGGTTGTGACACCACCGCTGCTCTGTACGGGGATCCCGGGAGCGGTGACAGGGAGCAGCTTGGATGTTGTTTCTTCCCTCCATGGGTAGGGGGGTTGGTTGTCTAGGGGCCCGGTGAGGGGGTTAGGGATGGCAGGCGGGTTACGGGGCCTGGTGAGGTGCAGGGTCACGGGGGCAGCGCTGTGCCGCACGGCACGGTGGTACTCACTCAGCCAATGATCAATGCAAAGTCTCCGGTAAAACAAACGGCTGGATGGACGGGTCCCACAGACGGCTGCGGTAGTTCTCCCGGTAGGTTGGTGGTGACTGCCTTTCCCTGCACCTGTGTTGTGTTTACGGTTCCAATGGCTTCCCACCGGTAACCCGCTCCCCAGCTTGGATGCTGAGTGAGCCCCTTTTGCCCGCAGGCTCTGGCCCTGGGAACTGTAGCCTTGGCGGTGACTGTGTTTCCCTTCACGGTGTGAGCTGTTGCCTTCAATCGGGTCTTGACTGCTGGAAAACCCCGGAGGTTCCCTTCACTAACGGATTTGACCAGTTTTACGGCGACTCCTAGCCTGGTCGGAGTCCGTAGGCCCTGCCGAATGGTGCTGGCTTCTCTTTGCTCCCCGATCCGGTACCGGCGGGTCACCACCTGTCCCCGGTCCTTACGGTTCACTCCAATCAGCCTCTCCTGCAGACGGTCACCACCGTCTGCCAACCTTGCTGTTCCGTGCAGGCCACACACCTGGACGCCTCCAGTCTCCTCTACTGCCACTTCACTCTCCAAAACTCATCTGCCTTCAACTCCCTTCCTTTTCCCGCCTCTAGGACTGTGAACTCCTCGGTGGGCGGGGCCAGCCACCTGGCCCACCCCCTGGTGTGGACATCAGCCCCTGGAGGGAGGCAACAAGGATTTGTGTTTGACCTAGATGTGCCTAGCCGGGGTGTGGGGTGTGTTGTTGTAGTACCTGTGACGTCCTGGCTTGTCCAGGGCGCCACATTCCCCCTTAGTAAAATGCAGACCGTCCGCGGGCTGCCCGTCCATCACCGGTTTAATTTTGGTTAACTGCAGAAAAGGGTAAAACATATAATACATATAAAACATTGAAACATAAGCATTTGCATCAATCTTCCCATAACGGGAGGTACGGTACTTAAACGTTGCAAACGGTAACGGCTTCTGCTCTTCTCCCACCCAAACAACCTGGCCCTGATGCATCCCCTAAGAAGTGGGCAGCACCCCTTGACCCCAGTCCAGAACCAAGCTGCCCGAGCGGGTACGGTCTCTTTCAGGGGACCCACGTCCATGGGGAACCCCTGAACCCCCGGAGGATCGCCACCGGTTACGGTAGTGGCGGGCCTGGGCCATCTCTTTCCTCCAGGCCCATCCTCCCAAATCAGCCTCTCTGGAGGCGGTAACGGAATCAAGCCAACAACATTTTTATTTACATTCCACTAAGTTTGTGGTTGCCCTGCAAGTTCTCGGGCTTGTCCGTAAGCAGTTCCTTACGCAAGGATTGCAGACAGTCACTACAGGGACAACAGTTGCCGGCAACGGCCGGTTCAATCAAACTTCCAATCAGGTGACACCTTCTGTTGATTCACTTATCATTCAAAACTTTTAAACCGGTGGTCCCAACGGGGGCAACTTCTAACAACGGTGGACCGCTGACTTACTCCGGATCCACGGTGTCGGCCAAGGGAGGGGGCTGGGCGGATACTCGGGCCTCTTGACTGCCCCTCGGGTTCGCATCCAGCGCAAACCAACCCCTTCCGCAGTGCCTGGTGTATTGGACCAAGTCACCCGGCATCAGGTTGCGGCCTGGATGGTCCTCGGGTAGGTGGGCATTGACGTCCCGACGGGCCACAAAGATTTCGGCCTCCAGGCCCGGCTCGTATATGAACCCATACCCCCGACGGACGTCAAACCTCCTCACTTGTCCTTCATAGAGCGGGCCCCGTACCCGGAAGGTGGCCTGGCGGAGGCTTTCTTTTGGGCGATACATGGATACATGATACATGGAGGTTTGTAGTCCAAATAGTGGCATTTTGCCCAGATAAGGATGTTTTTAACCTAGATAGTGGCATTTAAGTTAGGTTCCCGGATTACAGAGATATACCTTGCCGTTGGTGTCCGGGCTTACATGCATTGGCCAATACATAAACTAAATATCTCTCTTTTGCAGTAATGCAGTGCCATATTTTCCCTGGTAAATGTTTGGCTTTTTTCAGTGTGCAACTGTTTGCATTTATAGTAACCTTGCTGTTCCGTCCGGGCCACACACCCGGACGCCTTCAGTCTCCTCTACTGCCACTTCACTCTCCAAAACTCATCTGCCTTCAACTCCCTTCCTTTTCCCGCCTCCAGGACTGTGAACTCCTTGGTGGGCGGGGCCAACCGCCTGGCCCACCCCCTGGTGTGGACATCAGCCCCTGGAGGGAGGCAACAAGGATTTGTGTTTGACCTAGATGTGCCTAGCCGGGGTGTGGGGTGTGTTGTTGTAGTACCTGTAACGTCCTGGCTTGTCCATGGCGCCACAATAGCATTGCCCGGGTTGTCTCACAACTACCAACTGAAAGTGAGTAAAAACCCTGAAAGACATTGCTGCCTGTGTGTGAGTTCTTCTGCGAACTGTGGTACTACAGACTTACACTGAGTCCCTGGGGCCAGCCTCATTCTCGGGAGGCCATAACACTAGACTGCATTTACCATCGGCCCCAGACGCTCTCTAAACTGCAGTGGCGGTCACCCCCTGACCGCAATTACCGAGAGTGGCGTCACGATTCCCATTGAAGTTAACCTGACTAACCTGTGGCCAGAAGACTGTCAGCATGTGAAGTCCCTGAAGACCCTGAGGCGACCTGAAGGTAATGGGGCTTCACACTTACAGATAATATGGATTGTTGTCTTTGTACTCAGCCCCTTTTTTTTTACTGGCGGCTGACAAGTCCAGAGTTGTATTAACCTTTGCTTTTGCTATGGGTTAACACCAACTCTGTTGCAGTCCTACTTTGCATAATTATATAACTGCTACAATAATGTGTCACATCTGAATGTGCAACAAATCTAGTGAAGTGCAGAAGACTCATATGTGAGTCTATACATTTTATGGGAGAAGAGCCCTGTATCTAAAATGCCCAGACAGGGTGCCACTTTGTTGCATTAGTAAGTTAGGAAGTGATTCATATTGAGCATAATAATAATAAGTTTTATTTCTATAGCGCCAACATATTCCGCAGCGCTTTACAATTCAGAGGGGACATGTACAGACAATATAAGACAATACAAAATAATAGTGTGGCGCCCTGGACTAGCCAGGTCGTCACAGGTACTGCAACACAACACCCCCACCCCGAGACAGGCACATCAGCCAGACACAAAATCCTTGTTGCCTCCCTCCAGGGGCTGATGTCCACACCAGGTGGGGTGGAGCCAGGCAGTTGGCCCCACCCACTGAGGAGTTCACAGTCCTGGAGGCGGGAAAAGGAAGAGAGATCAGTTAGGGAAGTGCAAGTGTGAGGAGAGAAGTAGTGGTGGAGGAGTAAACTGACCGTGTCCGGGTGTGTGGCCCAGGCACTAAGAGCAAGGTTGGCAGATGGTTGTGGCCGTCTGCAGGAGAGGCGAATCAACACGGAACCGTAGGACCGGGGTCGGGCGGTGGCCCGCCGGTACCGAACCGGGGAGCGAAGTGAAGCCAGCACACACAGGCAGGGTCTGCGGACCCCGACCAGGCTTTGAGCCGCCGACAAAGGTCAAATCCTTTAGTGACCGGAACCCCAGGGGTTTCCTAGCAGCCAAGACCCGATAGAAGGCAACCGTCCGACCAGCAAAAGGAAATACAGCTACCGCCAAAGCTAGGATTCCAAGGGCCAGAGCCTGCGGGCAAAAGGGCTCCTCCGGCACATATATACGCTGGGGAGCGGTGGGAAGCCACCGGAGCCGAACAAACACTAAGGTGCAGGAAAAGGCAGCCATCACCAACCGTCCGGGAGAAGCCACAGCAGCCGGCTGCGGGACCTGTCCATCCAGCCGTTTGGTTTACCAGAGACTTTGCGTACATTTGTGGCTGGGGGAAAACAACATCCCAGCTGCTCCCTATCATCGCTTCCGGGATCCCCGTCACCAGCAGCGGTGGTGCCCAACCTCACCACAACCCGTGGGTGGCGTCACGGACTACATCCCCAAACCAAACCACCCCTTTCACTCACGGGCGAGGAGCGCCGCTCGAGCCCCCGGATCCGGCCCACTGCTCGAGCCACCGTGAACATGGGATTTTATATTACCAAACTTGCTTAGTGAAATGCTGGATGCATGCTCAAGTGTCCTGAAAGCAGACACATGCAGACTAGCAGCCTTGCAAATACTTGCAAGCCACACGTTACAGTTGTTGTGCCGCCTCTAGAAACTATAGCCAAAGGATAGCACGTTACAAGTTCCATCATCAGCTTCCTATCCCAAGTGAAGATGTACCGCCCCGTGGCCTCGGCTGCGGCCGCCGAGCCGCTCGGATCCGTGCTCGCGTTCTGCGGGTGGTGGCTCGAGCCTCTCACGGACCCGGGGTCACGTCGCTCTGCAAGGGGGGTTGGCGTTACACACGGGGAATGCGGGTATTTAGTTTTGGGATGATTGTTCGTGACGCCACCCACGGGTTGTGGTGATGGTGGACACCAAGGCTACGGTGAAGGTACGGGGACTCCCGGGAGCGGTGTAGTGGCGCAGCTAGGTGTTGACCCCTCCGTGGGTAGGGGATGTTGGTCCCGGGGGCCCGGTGGTGCGAGGGCCAGGGTGCAGGGCGCAGGGTTGCGGTGCAGCGCGTTGCGGTGTCTGAGGGCACTGGTGTACTCACGATTAAACCACACAGAGTCTTTGGTAAACCAAACGGAGGTATGAACGGGGCCCGCAGCCGGCTGCAGCTTCCTAGTCGGGTTGGCAATGTCCACCTTTCTCCTGCACCTATGTAGTAGTTTGACCACTGTGCCTGAGCACTGGTAGTCCGCTCCCCGGCTTGTAGATGTCGGAGGAGCTCCTTTGCCTGCAGGCGCTGGCCCTTGGATCTCTAGCCTTTGGAGGTGGCTACTATCCGGACGGGTTGGGCTGTTGCCGTCAAACGGGACTTTGGTGGGAATGAACCCCTGAGGTCCAGACCACAATCAATGAATTCGACTATGGTGGTGGCATATAGCCTAGTTCGGGGTCTGAGTACCCTGCCTGGTGCTCCGGTATCCTGTTAGCTCCCTGGTTCGGTTCCGGCGGGCCACTACCCTGTCCCAGTCCCTTACGGTTCCGCTGGTCGTGTTCCCGGTCTCCTGCAGGCGGTCACTGCCGTCTGCCTGCCTGACTGTTTCACTCCACTCCACTGTGCTGCACTCTACTCAACTCCTCTCTGCACTGGGCAGAACTGCACTCCACTGAACTCGACTGTTTACTGTATTCCTGCCTCAGGCCAGCAGACTCCTCTGGTGGCGTGTCTTTCTGTCTGACTCCGCCCACCTGGTGTGCCTGTCTAACACTGAGGGAGGCAATCAGGTCTTTATGGTTGACTGATGGTACCTTTCTAGTGTGGGGGTGTATGTGGTGATGTTGTAACTTGTGACCCCTGGGGTCCAGGGCATCACAAAGACCCTTCATGAGAGTGCGGCCATTTTTGAGGATTGCTATCACAGAGGGGAGAATCAAGGCTTAGTACTGTGAATGAATAAAAAATCTGCAGAATTAGACACCATAAGAGTTAGGATGCTACACAGTACCGCTGAGGCTTCAATGTCAAGAGGATTGCCACAACAGAGATGTTCAGAGACTAGTTTCTACAGGGTGCTTTACATGCTGCGACTTCGCTAACGATATATTGTCGGGGTCACGTCGTTAGTGACGCACATCCGGCGCCGTTAGCGAAATCGCACCATCGCACGTGACACCAATGAGCAACGATCAACGAGCGCAAAAATATCATTGCTCGTTGACACGTCGTTCATTTCCTTAATATCATTGGTGCTGCAGGTACGATGTTGTTCATCGTTCCTGCAGCACCACACATCGCTATGTGTGACACCGCAGGGATGACGAACATCTCCTTACCTGTGTCCACCGGCAATGAGGAAGGAAGGAGGTGGGTGGCATGTTCTGGCTGCTCATCTCCGCCCCTCCTCTGCTATTGGACAGCTGCCGTGTGACGTCGCTGTGACACTGCACGAACCGCCCCCTTAGAAAGTAGGCGGATCGCCGGCCAGAGCTATGTCGGAGGGAAGGTAAGTCCGTGTGACGGGTGTAAGCGATGTTGTCCGCCACGGGCAGCGATTTGCCCATGTCGCACAACCTACGGGGAGGGTACACTCGCTAGCGATATCGGTACCAATATTGCAGCGTGTAAAATACCCTTATGTGTGCGGACTTATGACAAAAGAGTGCACAAGAGCTATTAAATGTGATAAAGTAAAATTGTCATTTAAAAATCTTTCGACATGTTATGTTATGGTAGGGCACCAAGAAACAAAGTGCAGTTGTGGTGCATTATTTGCCAAGTGAACCTAAAGGTAGCTTATTAGATAATTAGGCCTGGGCTTGTCAGGCTGTAATGGACTTGTCCATGGTAAGAGAATCTGTGGAATGTAAGCCTATAAAAAAGTGCAAAGTAGGGATGAGGTAAACCAAATGGTAAAGTTTGGGGTTCTATCATGGGGTGTGATGGAATAACCAAGGACTGGTGTTCCTAAACTGGCCCTCAGGCTAGGGGGGCTCTAGCTGTCCCTGATTCCAGAGATAGGTCTAATGGTGACGATGTCTGGGCCGCCTTCCTTAGCCTGCTCATGTACAGCCCTGATCTAATACCCCTTCTCCTTCACCCCAGGAGAGGGCCAGGCCAGGGGTGGTAGAACCAACAGATAAGGGCAGAGGAAACCAAAACTCGCTCAAACAGATAAATTAGACAACAAGTGATAAGCAGGAAAATAATAGCAGGAAGGAAACAAGATGACAAGAAAACTCCATAATAACTCCATGCACAAAGCAATACATTTACTAGCAGGACTGGGATACAAAAGCACGCAAATCAGTTCAAGGTAAAGCTATAGTTGGCATGGGAAGACAGGTTCCTACATCATAAAAAGGCGGGGAGTGACTGTGATAGGACTTCCACAACATGTGATCCAAGAGGTAACTAGCAGGCTATCAAAAATTAACTCCTGTAAGACTGATCACTAATGAGAACACAGCTGGTTGATGCCTGAGCTTGTCTATGGAAGGCCGGAGTCACACTTGCGAGAGATTAGTGCGAGTCTTGCATTGCATCACCTGTGGCGCCCCTGACCTGGTCAGGCACCACTGAGTACTGCACCCATGCTGGGGGCAGTACAATACAGGTAATCCAGAAGGCTGACCGAGTTGTGACTACACAGGCGCATAGTAATCAGGTCTCTCACATCTACCTTTGATAGGGACCCCTGGGGAATCCAGAAGGGGGTGTAGCCTCCATGTCCACTCAAGAGGTGTGGTAGAGAGCCTGGTTGCTAGGTGGCGTAGGCAGAAACAGTGGAGAGGGAGTAGTGAGCCAGTTAGTGAGTACAGCTCAGGGAGAGCAGACGTGTGGAGTAGACCCTGGAAGATGACACAACACTGACAGCATTCGCGCAGTGACTACCAACCGGGGAGATAGGTCACCTGGTAGTGCCACCCGAAATCCACCCAAGGCTAGAGAGAGCAAAGGGTTGGCAGAGTAAGGGGACTGCCAGGGAGGTACCAGGCCCGTACGAGTGCAGGTTCTCAGAGTAGGGGACCATTCAGTTGTCCTGCTCAACCTGCAGGTGGGGGTACTTCACGCCCTCACCACCACACACAGAGTCCGGAGCCACGTAGCAAAGAGAGGGCCCATAGTTCACAGGAGGCAAGCAGCCAGAGTGACCTGGTCCAGGCTACAAGCAAACGGGCCAAAAGAAGGGGAGAGAGGCATCAGCAACTTCCCTGGGCGACCCCAGCAGGGCTTCAAGTAGGGGTCACCCCAAAACACACAGGGCTAGGAAGGTGAGTTGGTAGTCACCCTCATTAGCCAGCCAGATGGATACCTGGTTCCAGCCTGGTTCATCCCAGCTACGCCCGGGTTACTCACCCTGTCATCAACTGTGAGTAAAAACCCTGAAAAACTGCCTGGACTGTGTTTGAGTCATTCTGCGCCTTGTGGTTCCACCCACTCAAAACGGGCCCTAGGGCCATCCCTACTCTCGGGGGGCCACACCATCTAACTGCACCTACCAACAACCCCAGGGGTCCCTTAACCTGCAGTGGCGATCCCCTGAGGTGATGTGAGTCTCTCACAAGTGTGACTCTGGCCTAACTCAGAAGAACCAAAGGAGGTGTAGTGAGGAGTGCCAGACTCTGCAGTATGAACAGCGTCATATGCCACCATGACACTTGGCGAGTTTAGAGCCAGTGTGACAGGTTTGTACCTGACAACTGGTGTTGGGGTGGCACTGGGCAGTTGGAGTCGTAGGCGGGGACGAATCCCGGCTGCTGCGCATCCCTGCAGTGTCAGTCCACGCCCCAGCCACCTCCACAGTGAAAGGAGACATTTTCTAGGAAGTGTGGTGCACAGTAGTCATTTGTGGGCCAGAGGTCTCAGCTGCCTCGATCCTCCAGACCATTCCTAGGCTGCCAGTAGCAATTGGTTCCCATTCTTCAGTTTCAGTACACATCATATTGTTCCTGCTTTACACCTGGACTTGCTGTTTAATTACTTCCTAGCACAGTGATGGCGAACCTATGGCACGCGTGCCAGACAGGGCACGCAGAGCCCTTTGTGCTGGCACGCGAGCTGTCGCCACATTCAGCCACTTTGAGCTGTCGGTGTGATCGCGCCGGCAGTTCAAAGTGGTGTTTAGCAGAGGAGTCATTTCTCCTCCCTCTGACACTCCCCCTCTCCTAGGCCGCAGGCCTGTTGCCTAGGAGACGGAGGAGCATCAGTAGGCGGCGCCGGCGTCTTGTGGCCGCGGGGAACTGAACTGACTGAGGGACCAGCGGCGCGCAGCGGAGAAGCGAGTGCTGGAAGACGAGTTGTTTTTTTTTATTTTTAAGCTGTGTGCGGCTGTACCAAGGTGTGGGGGACAGTGCCAGCATGGGGCAAACAGAGCACGTGGCAAACATGGACAGCACGGTGCAAACAAACAGAGCATGGGGCAAACAAACAGAGCACGGGGCAAACAAACAGAGCATGGGGCAAACAAACAGAGCATGGGGCAAACAAACAGAGCACAGGGCAAACAAAGAGAGCACGGGGCAAACAAACAGCACGGGGCAAACAGAGCACAGGGCAAACAAACAGAGCACGGGGCATACAGAGGACGGGGCATACAGAGGACGGGGCATACAGAGGACGGGGCATACAGAGGACGGGGCATACAGAGCACGGGGCATACAGAGCACGGGGCATACAGAGCATGGGGAATACAGAGCACGGGGCAAACAGAGCACGGGGCAAACAGAGCACGGGGCAAACATGGAGAGCACGGGGCAAACATGGCTGCAAGGATGGGGGAAACATGCAAAGATGGGGGAAACGTGCAAAGATGGAGAGAAACATGCAAAGATGGGGGAAACGTGGCTGCAAGTATGGGGGGAAACATGGCTACAAGGATGGGGTAAACATGGCTGCAAGTGTGACGCCCTGGACACCCAGGGGTCACAGTACACTACACACACACCCTCCCCTGGTTAGGTGACACCAGTCAATCAAACCCTTGTTGCCACCCTCCAGGCTTGATGTCCACACCAGGTGGGGCGGAGCCAGGTGGTTGACCCCACCCACCGAGGAGTTCACAGGCCTGGAGGCGGGAAAAGACAGTAGATTGTAGTAGACAGTGAAAGGGAGAGGAGTACAAACTGTGGTGTCTGGGTTGGAGCCCAGGCACGTTCAGCAAGGTCGGCAGATGGTGGTGGCCGTCTGCAGGAGTTGGTGTAGGTCAGCGGAACCGTAGGACCGGGTCGGGCGGTGGCCCTCCGGTACCGAACCGGGGAGCAGATTGAAGCCAAGCACCAAGGCAGGGTACTCAGACCCCGACCAGGCTAGGAGCCGCCGTAAAGGTTAAATTCTCTGATTGCGGTCTGGACCTCAGGGGTTCATTCCCACCTAAGTCCCGTCAGAAGGCAACAGCCCAACCCGTCCGGATAAGTGCCACCGCCAAGGGCCAGAGATCCAAGGGCCAGTGCCTGCGGGAAAACGGGCTCTCCCGACATGTACATGCCGGGGAGCGGACTACCCGTGGGAAGCCATAGGAGTCAAATACACTTACACAGGTGCAGGAAAACGATAGCCGCCATCAACCCGTCCGGGGAGAGTGAGAACACCGCAGCCGGCTGTGGGCCCCGTCCATCAAGCCGTTTGGTTTACCAGAGACTCTGTTCTTGTCTACCTGAGTGAGTACAACAGTGCCATCCGGCACCGCGCTGCACCGCAACATTGTACCCGCGCCCACGCTGCCTCCCCGCATCGGCACGTGCACCTATACCTCCTCCCTACTCCCCAACCGGGGCCCCGGGACCAACAGCCCCTACCCACGGAGGGGTCAACACCTCAGCTGCTCTCCGCCATCGCTCCCGGGATTCCCCGTCACCAGCAGCGGTGGTGCCCACTATCACCACAACCCGTGGGTGGCGTCACGACCAACATCCCCAAACATCCCACCACTAACCTCTCCTTTTCACTCCTGGGTGAGGAGGCGCTGCTCGAGCCCCGGGTCCGGCCCCATGCTCGAGCCACCGAGGAGCAGAAGCACCGGACCCGAGCGCCAGCGATCCCAGATGAGCGGCGTTCCCACCCCTCCACCCGCGACAACTTGGCGTCACGAACAGGATCCTACCCGTCTACTTACCAGTAGAAGTGCGCCTTGCAGTCCCCGACGGCGGTGTCTGGCCGAAAAATGTGAAATTCCGCCATCTTGGGCGCAAAATGTTCCCGCTCAAGTCATCTTCCCCGAGCAGGGAAGGTGCAAAGGTGAATCCCCACCCCCGAGAAAAGGAGGTGCCGGAGAGAACCAAGGGGGGGGCAGGTGAAGGCCTGCCTCATGTAACCGAGGGGATAAAGGGCAGGGACACCAGGACTCCATCCAACCGGTTCCTGGAAGCACGCGCGCAAGATGTCCGTCCTGTCCGGCAACCCTGATATCCCGGAGCCCGCGCCAGGAACAGCGGCGTTGGTGGAGGCCCGGACAGCGCAGATGTGCTGCCGCCTGCAGGCCCAAGTCCGGTTCCTGATGGAGCGATGGGTGGCCGAAATGGAGGAGGTGGCGGCGGCCATGCGGAAATGCGAGGCGGAGGCAGTGCTGGAGGAGCGGGTAAGCGACCCACGCCCCTGTGTCCCGGAGGGACCGGTCGCTGCGGCTGAGGGGCCCGGTCTGTGCCCGTTCACCCTGCTGCCTCCCCAGCCACTCGAATTAGTTGTCGCTGCCCCGCCAATCGGTCCGCTGCCCCCAACACCGCCAGCGGAGTCCAACTCGCCTGCCCCAGAGGACAAGCCTGTAGGCGCTGCCCGCGGACGACCCTATGAACAACCCGCACCGATCCCATTACCGTGGAAGGTTCCTCGGGAGGTGTCCATCCGTGAGGTGAAAGTGAAGAAATAAAGTCTGGCTCACTATTTAGAAAATAGGTGCCACCGAGAGAATATCACAGTCTAGAAAAATAATAGCTCGTGCACACAAAAGAAGGTAAGAGTCTGAGGCAAATGATGCTTGAAATTCAGTTTGTTTGTTTTTATTGATGCAAAGGTCCAAAAAATTATTTATTCTAACGTTTCGGCCTTCACATATATATTCCATCGTCAGAGATAGTCTATAATATAGATATACAGAAAGAAGAATATTAGTTATCGCATATACAGAATAATATATTTGTTATACATGTATAACATTTATACGTGTCTCATGATACGAAATACACCAATATATACAAGATCATAGATGCTGATAATTGGTTTTATATTAAAAAAACTGAAACAACATGTACCTATAGATGCATATTACTGGAACAATGTTATCACAAGGAGGTGAGAATAGAACAATTGTCTTATAAAGAAGGGTTTAATGGAAGTATATAGAACGTACCTATATGGTCATAGGGGAAAATACGTATTCATATACAAGAAAACCCCGTAGAAGGAAATTGACTGCCTAAAAATAGACAAGTATTGAAATGAAACATCCGGCGTGAGATGATGAAAAGATGAAAAATTGAAAAAATAGAAAAAAAGGAGACTGTGAAAGAAAGGATGAGACTCATCCATAAGAAATGAAAAAAATCGTTAAAAATGATTAAGGGAGATGGGAGGTGGTAGGGAATGTAGATGGGGGAAAGGAAAAGATGAGAACATGTGATAGTGGAAAGAAATTAAAAGGAAAGAGGAGGAGAATAAAAGATGTAGAAAGGTAAAGAAAAAGGAGAGAAAAAAAGAGAAAAACGGAAAAGAAAGTGTAGGGCACCTGAAGGAGAAAGAAGAAATAGGATTAGGAGAAAACATATACATAGGGAAAATGAGTATACCTTTGCTGTACGTCAATGATAATGTGTCATAGAACAGGAAAAAGTAGTTCCAAGGTAATACTGAGGAGCTGGGAACCACTCTGCGGTACTGTGTTGAAAAGATATATCATAAGCAAAAATAGGTGTTATAATATAGAGTATGTGCCAAATGTTATTGGTATAGTCAAATTGGTATTAGTCTAAAATGGTTTTATTAATCAGTTTTAAAGATTTTTTTCATTTCTCATGGATGAGTCTCATCCTTTCTTTCACAGTCTCCTTTTTTTTCAATTTTTTCAATTTTTCATCTTTTCATCATCTCACGCCGGATGTTTCATTTCAATACTTGTCTATTTTTAGGCAGTCAATTTCCTTCTACGGGGTTTTCTTGTATATGAATACGTATTTTCCCCTACGACCATATAGGTACGTTCTATGTACTTCCATTAAACCCTTCTTTATAAGACAATTGTTCTATTCTCACCTCCTTGTGATAACATTGTTCCAGTAATATGCATCTATAGGTACATGTTGTTTCAGTTTTTTTAATATAAAACCAATTATCAGCATCTATGATCTTGTATATATTGGTGTATTTCGTATCATGAGACACGTATAAATGTTATACATGTATAACAAATATATTATTCTGTATATGCGATACCTAATATTCTTCTTTCTGTATATCTATATTATAGACTATCTCTGATGAAGGCCTATATATGTGAAGGCCGAAACGTTAGAATAAATAATTTCTTGGACCTTTGCATCAATAAAAACAAACAAACTGAATTTCAAGCATCATTTGCCTCAGACTCTTAAGGCTGCTTTACACCAGACAATCTATCGTGCGATAGATCGCTGGGGTCACGGTTTTTGTGACGCACATCCGGAATCGCTGGCGATGCCGGCCTGTGTGACACCTCCTAGCGACGCAGTATCGCTCACAAATTGTGAGTCGTGTACTGCTCGCTAGGTTCCATAATATCGTTTAAATTAGTTGTTCATCGTTTCCGGGGTAGCACACGTCGCTCCGTGTGACACCCTGGGAACGATGAACAGCAGCTCACCTGCGTCACACGGCCGCCGCCAGCAATGTGAAGGAAGGAGGTCGGCGGGATGTTTACGTCCTGCTCATCTCCGCCCCTCTGTTTCCATTGGCCGGCGGCCGTGGGACGTCGCTGTGACGCCGAACGTCTCTCCCACTCCAGGAAGTGGACGTTCGTCGTCCACAGCGTGGTCGCAAGAGAGGTAAGTACGTGTGACGGGGGTTACTGACCTTGTGCGACACGGGCAGCGATTTGCCCGTGACGCAAAAAGGAAAGGGGCGGGTACGATCGATTGTGAAATTGCACAATCGGTCGTACCGTGTAAAGCAGCCTTTACCTTCTTTTGTATGCCCGTGCTATTATTTTTCCATCCATGAGGTGAAGCCGCCGGACCCGGAAGTGACCGCGCCTAAAAGAGTCCCTGCCCCAACAGTCCACCCGGCCACGGAAGCAGTGGAAGCCACCAGCAGGAGGGCCCAGCAGGTGAGGCCTGTCATCCCTGAACCCCACGTCTCGGCTGAGGCAGCGCCGGGTCGCCGCTGTAAGGCAGCATCCCAGGCCGCGTCACCGCAGGACTTCCCAGCGAGGGTATCGGTCGTAGCCGGTACGGGGGAGATCCGGCGGGACCCGACCTGCGTGCAGCAGGGGTACGCAGGTGCCCCCTTTTGGGATCGGCAGCCGAGCCAGCTGGACTGCAAGATTGCCGCCAGGGAGCAGCAGAGATCTGAAGTGCTGGCCCGCACAATCCGGAAAAAAGACAATCTCCGGAACGCCACCTACCGGGTGCGGGGCCCGATCTACGAGGGCCAGGTCAGGCAGTTCGATCCCCAACGAGGATATGGGTTCATTTACGAGCCGGGCCTGGAGGCCGAAATCTTTGTGGCTCGCAGAGATGTGAATTCCCATCTCCCAACGGGCCACCCTGGCCGTGACCTGCAACCGGGTGACCTGGTGACGTACACCAGATACTGCGGGGAGAGGGGCTGGTTCGCCCTTGATGTGAAGGAAAGAGAAAGCCGCAGTGTCCCGAGGCGGCTCCAGTCCCCTCCCCCACCGTACCGTCCGGATGTGGAGCTGGAGGAGTATGAAGAAGGCGACCTCAAGTAAAGGCAGCGGATCTCCATTGCAGCAGAGCTGTTGCCCCCCGTTGGGACTCTAAGTTATTTTTTCTTAACCCCTAAAAGCCCTTGCCCACATGAGAAATCATGAACATGGCCGAGAACTCGCAGGCCACCCACAAACTTGTGGGCTTGTAAATAATTCCGGGCTGGAGTTCCGTTAACCGCCTCCGGAGAGGCAGGTTGGAGGAAGGACCTGCAGCAGAGCAGGCTGGGGTCCGGTCACCACCAGGACCGGTGACCATGAATGACAACCGGGTGCGAGACACCGTACCCATTCCCGCTTGGGCGACCTGAACCAGGTTCTGTTTTCCGGACTGGGGAAAAGGGGTGCTGCCCGCTTCTTATGGGCAGCATCAAGGTTTAGGTTGTTTGGGTGGGAAAGCGGAAGAACTGGGACCCGTCCGTTGTTATTAAAAATGTTTTATTACTGTTTGCAACGTTAAAGTAACATGCCTCCCGTCAGGGAAGATTTGACAGAGATGCATACCGTTTCTTTTTCCCCTGTTATTTATGTTTTTCAGAAAATAAAACCGGTGATGGACGGGCAGCCCGTGGACGGTCTGCGTTTTATCAAGGGGGAGTGTGACGCCCTGGACCCCCAGGGGTCACAGTACACTAACACTACACACACACACCCTCCCCTGGTTAGGTGACACCAGTCAATCAAACCCTTGTTGCCACCCTCCAGGCTTGATGTCCACATCAGGTGGGGTGGAGCCAGGTGGTTGGCCCCACCCACCGAGGAGTTCACAGGCCTGGAGGTGGGAAAAGACAGTAGATTGTAGTAGACAGTGAAAGGGAGAGGAGTAAAAACTGTGGTGTCTGGGTTGGAGCCCAGGCACGTTCAGCAAGGTCGGCAGACGGTGGTGGCCGTTTGCAGGAGTTGGTGTAGGTCAGCGGAACCGTAGGACCAGGGTCGGGCGGTGGCCCGCCGGTACCAAACCGGGGATCAGATTGAAGCCAAGCACCAAGGCAGGGTACTCAGATCCCGACCAGGCTAGGAGCTGCCGTAAAGGTCAAATTCTCTGATTGCGGTCTGGACCTCAGGGGTTCATTCCCACCTAAGTCCCGTCAGAAGGCAACAGCCCAACCCGTCCGGATAAGTGCCACTGCCAAGGGCCAGAGATCCAAGGGTCAGCGCCTGCGGGCAAACGGGCTTGGTTGGCACTTTGGAAAAAAAATGGGTTTATGTGGCTACAGTTTGGGCACTCGGCCTGTGAAAGGTTCGCCATGACTGTCCTAGCACAATCCTTCTCTCTGGCATCGGACCCCTTGTCACTCACAACCGGTGACTCCTGCTCTCACTTCCCCTGTAGAGAAGGGGGCTTTCAAGTGCTCTCCTAACACCAGCCTTGAGCAAGAGCCCCTGTACCCTAAGTAGTCTTCACAACCGAGATTTTTTGAGTCCAGCCCGCCAGAAGCGGGCATGCCTGGCAGACCAGGTCCCTACATCCTGTCTTCACTCTGTCCTTACACTCTCTGACTTTCTAAGATGGCGCTCTGTCTCCACCCACATTAACTATTAATCATCCTATCAAATACCCGCAATACAATAACCCACCAGTGGGTAGTGATATTACCTTATAAAACATCCTATAACCTTCATAACACACTCCCTTAGGGGCTCTAACACATTAATATTTACATTCTTTACACATATGGTATATAATGCAACCCATGGTGTTTGCAGGAAAGCACTGACTATAGGTCAACCTCTTACACCTGGTGTCCTGTCCAGAGCTCCAACTCCGTGTCTGAGTTCAGAGTTAGGGTACTGTTTGTATGTTGAATAAAGTTTGTTGAAAGGCTGCTGCCAATTAACAAGCTTTTCAGCAGGGGGAAAATGACTATTCGCTAGTGTGAACAAAATAAATATTTTATTTTTATTTTTTTTTAAATTATTCATTTAATTTTTTTTTTTCAAATGGCTTGGAGTCCCCCCGATTTTTAACCTGCCTTTGATCGTGATTAACATATAATGCCTCATTCTGAGAACGTTTAGAGAACAAGGTTCCATAGTTACTCCCGGTCAGTGGCAGGTACGGAATTTCTAACACTTTTGAGAATTTCCATGCCTGCCGCTGACTGGGTGCGACTTATGGAGCCTAGATCTGAGAACCAGGCTCCAAAGGATTTGATGAGCGTCGTGGGACATAACACCATTCGATTACGTCAGAATTTTTTTAAATGAATAAATTGATAACAAGTGAGTGTGGGGAAGTCTTTACTCCCCATTTTATTGGGTCACAACGTTGAGGATTTTTTAATTATTATAATAAGATGATGAATGAGGAAGATAAGAGAGTCTTTTTCAAATAAACAATATTTTTTTCTTGTGTATGTTTTTTAACTTTACACTTACTGGGTTAGTACTATGGGGTGTCTGATAGATGCCCATACATTACTAACCCCTGGGCTTGATGCCAGTTGTCAGTTTACAACTAAACTCAACCCCAAAAGCATTACCCCGATTGCCACTGCACAAAGGCAATTGAGAAGAGCCAGGCAAAGTGCCAGAATTGGCGCATCTAAATGATGCACTACTTTTGGAGCGGCTGAGGGCTGCTATTTTTAGACTTGAAAAGGCCAAATAACCATGGGCCTTCCCAGCTTAATAATACTAGCTGTCTGCCTTACCTTGGCTGATTATCAAAAATATTTTTTTTTCAGATAATAAATAAAATAATTATAATATTAAATAATAAAATGAAAAAAAATAATAATAAATCTAACAATAATAAATAAAATAATAAAATATAATAATAAAAAAAATGGCTTGGGGTTCCCCTCTTTTTTGATAACCAGCCAAGGTAAAGCAGACAGCTGAGGGTTGCAGCCTGCAGCTGTCTGCTTTACCTGCCCTGGTTATCAAAAATAGGGGGCACCCCACCTATTATTTATTTTTTATTTCCTATTCACATTTGTTTGCAGGGCATTTGCACTTCTGTTACCCCAATTTTGCTGGAGCTGCAAGGGCGCCACAGACATAGTCCATGGGTTCCCACAACGTTCCTCGATCAAAGGCTATGAAGCCTCAGAACAAGGCTCCATAAGCTTCGAACATCAGCCAGTCCCGGCTCAGGCTACGCACCGCAACCGCGAGTCCGAGGACACTGATGAGCGGTGACATCAGAGAGGACAAAGAGAAGGAAAGTAATGCTCTGTTGCTTTTTTATGACTGTCACAATTTGGAGATGAAGATTTCAGAAAGAGGAAACCCCTTTAAACAAATTGCGAAGTAAAAAGATTCACAGCTCCCTGGATCAATTGCTATGTCAGTAGTCTGTAGTCCGTGGTCATCTCCAAATAGAAGCCCAGCAAACCTCCTACCTGCCAGTATCTGCCAGGACATAGCAATCAGAGGCACCCTGGATGCTGTATGGGAGAAGACTTGCAGGCCTCTAGTCTGCTGGCCACAGACTTCCAACATATCCCCTGGATCAGTTTCCTGCAAATCCTTATGCTAAACCCAATTGTTAATTAATCAGTTCAAAGCAGAATTTAAATTTACTAGATTTGAATTATTTTTATGGCGACCTTTTGGATTTCCTCACATGTATGTTTTACTAAATGATTATCAGGAACCTATCACCATGAAAATGCATTCCAGGCTGCAGGCATCATGTTATAGAGGAGCATTTAATCATTTATACTTCTATGATTTCTGGGATTTTTGGTCCTATCAGTGACAGACAGCTATCTGTGTACAAGTAGACATACAGAGATAACTGTCAAGCAGGCATGTGACCCTTTGTCCTGTAGTGATAATGTCCTGATGGTAAAACACTTGTTTTATTGAAACAGCAAAACATAGCCTAGTAAGGGACACATACACTCTTACCCTACATAATCCTACTCTCAGATTACATAGAAAAAAACCTGCTCACAGATAAAAGACCTTTTTGGGACATTTCACCATTTAAAAACACTCTATTGCTGATTTTCTCTGTAACTGGGGCTGGCATATTGGCTCCAGTTACAGAGCAAATTCAGCCTCCTGCAGGCACTGGAGAGCTGACCTTGATCTGCTAAGAACCAGTTGCTCCTGCTTTATCTGCCTTACCACATAATACAGGGAAATCTGAAGAGATAGCTGTAGGCCAACTACTATATGTATGGCATCTTTACAGAGGAACTACACAATGCCGAATTGTGGTTTTTCATGTGGGAGTATTTTCTAATTCCTTCAAGAATACTGACTTGTCCTCCTAAAAAGATAATGTTTTAAAGGGAATCGGTCACCAAGTTTTTGCTACCTCATCTCAATGCAGCATGATGTAGGCAAAGAGTTTCTGAATCCAACAACGTATCACTTAGATTACTGGGTGTCGCGGTTCTGACAGAATTAGAGCTTTTAGATTTAGCAATATGGTAGAGCTCAGAAAGTTAACCCGCCCACACCAGGCTCTGTATGGACAACGTTTATAAACAGAGAAGTTCTAATAAGATTGGGAGAGGTTGTGGTCAGATTGATGTAGTCTGCCAATGTCAATCCCATGGTAAAACATTAGCTATAAGTAAACAACAGCACAAAGGGTAATAAATGACACATCGCTGAACTCTGTGTGTCAGCCTCTATCTCCTGCTGTCTTCAGGTTACATAGCAAAAACTTGCTGACAGGTTCTCTTTAAATTTTACTATGAAAGACATTTCATATTCATAAACCAGTAAGAAATTACACAACTGTCGATGCTATTCAGTAAAGGTAATTGTCATTTTTTAATAGCCGGTAAATGCATTTGTGGTTTATATTCCATTACATAAATTACATTTATTTTAATTCAATTAGTCCTAGATGTTTGATGTTGAAAGAACCATGAAGAAATTAAACTAATTTATATGGAGCAGAACACCACATTCCTAGAGAACAAGCACTATTACTACAGTCTTACCTAAAATTGTTGCATTATTACCTTTCAGGAAGGATCTGTGCTGTCATATTGACACTTTTACGTAAGCATAAAGGTCACAATAAACATCATACCAATGTTGGCCAAACCAGCCTATATATGAGATTTTTACTGTATCTCCACAGCTTTGCAATTTTGTAGGATTTTTATGTGGGTGCAGGGATGGACATATCGCCAGTGCAGCTGCACCAGGGCCCCAGGAAAGGAGAGTAAAATTGTACTATTTGGCCACAATGAGTAAAGTTGTGTGGAGAAAAAAAAGAATACAGAATTTCAGGAAAAGAATATCTCACCAACCCTTAATCATGGGGGTGGATCAAACATTCAAACATGCATTGGGATTGTGTTGCAGCCAATGGTACTTTTTTCTACCCATATTTCATGGGTAGAAAAAAGTATGGATTCAATGAAATTGCATGCAACAAATTCGTGATGCAAACATCACATCATCTGTAAAAAAGCTAAAGTTGAAAAGAGGATGACTTCTACAAATGGAATTATCTTAAACACACGTCAAAATCCACAAATAAACAACCTCAAAAGGCGCAAGCTGAATGTTTTACCATGACTCTCACAGTCCCCTGATCTGAACATCATTGAAAATCTGTTGCTAGAACTCAAAAGAGCAATGTATGCAAAACGACCCTGGAAACCATGAAAATGTGCCATATCAAACTTCATCTTGCTTAACTGTTCATAAAACAAGTAATTTTGACCTGGGCTGTATTTTTCGGGTTATAAGACGCACTTTTCCTCCCAAATATGTTGGAGGAAAATGAGGGGTGCGTCTTAAAATCCAAATGTAGCTTACAGAGAGGTGGTGGAGAGGAGTTAAAGGAGGCAGGGGCAATGCTATGTGTTCTGCTATGTGCAGGGTTTCTCTGTATGTCGGGCGACGCAGCTTGGTGTAGCTCTGCTCTGTGTGGTGCGGCTGGGCTTTGTGCGACTCTGCTCTGTGCGGGGCGGCTCTGCTCTGTGTGGTGGGCGGTGAGGCACCGGCCATTTTGAAGATGTCGGCGGTAAGGGCTTCAAATAATGGTGTCTAGAGTTGGCGCATTCGCAGATGGAGCTCTCAGACGCACAGAGCAGAGCCACATCCATAGCCGCGGCATGGTGCAGCCCCACACAAAACAGAACCGCACTGCACAGAGGAGCTCGCACAGAGCAGAGCCGTGCTGCACAGAGAAGCCCCTCACAGAGCAATTACATGCCGCACAGACCAGCCCCACATAGAGCAGAGCCGCGTCCACAGCCCGAGGACACAGAGCAGTGCTCGCAGTGAGTATCTGGCGCCCCCTTAGTACCATTCGCAGCATCACCATATTCTAGTACCACCCCTGCCTCTCATGACCCCCGCTCTGCTGCTGCCCCCCTCCCTGGTAAAATACCATTGGATTATAAGCCATATTTTTTTACTTTTTTTTCTGCAAATTTGGGGTGCATCTTATAATCTGGTACCTTGGTACAGCCACTGTCAACTCCACAGTAACAAAAGGAACCACTAACTGCCACCACAAATCACTTTACAGGCTGATTGGACACCCATTACAAAGTATGGCTTCAGGAATGGAATTTCAAAAGCAAGAGGAACAAAGCTATTAAATCTTATATATTTAATTCAAAAGTAGGCAGCGTTTATAAAAAGGTACAATAGATGTTATAAAGGGGAACAAAACACCTTATACAATTACGTAAAATAAAAGGTATAAACAAAAGAAAATTACTAAACCTGATGTCACTGCTATGGCTTCAGATTTTTGCAGGGAAAGACTCCAATGGTACATTGAAAAATCCATCATGGCAATGTGCCTTCCTGGCATTGAACAAGGAGTCAAAACTTCTGTATTTGATAATAAATAGTCATTCCCACATTCCTCCCCTTGGTGACTTCATGTGGGTTTTTTTGTGGGATGTACTTGGCCCTTCAGAATTTTATGACATCCCTTACTTTTACGATATCTTTTCCCCTGGAGATCCAAGGTGGGATATACTAGTACATCTCAATAAATTAAAATATCATCAAATAGTTAATTTAAGTAATTCAATACAAAAAGGGAAATAAATATATTATATAGAGTCATTACAAATAGAGTAATCTATTTCAAGTGTTAATTTCTGTTAATGTTGATGACTATGGCTTAGAGTTAATGAAAAGCTAAAAGCCATTTTCTCAGAAAATTGGAATAATTACCACAAAACACCTGCGAAGGCTTTCTAAGAGTTTAAAATGGTCCCTTAGTCTTTTTAAGTAGGCTACACAATCATGGGGAAGACTGCTGACTTAACAGATGTCCAGTAGGCAGTCATTGCTAAAGAAGCTGGCTGTCCACAGAGTGCTGTATCCAAGCATATTAATGGGAAGTTGAATGGAAGGAAAAAGTGTGGTAGAAAAAAGTACACAAGCAACCAGGATAACCACAGCCTTGATAGGATTGTTAAGAAAAGGCCAGTCAAAAACTTGGTGGAGATTCACAAGGAATGAACTGCTGCTGGAGTCAGTGCTTCAAGAGCCACCACACACAGACGTATCCAGGACATGGGCTACAACTGTCGCATTCCTTGACTGTTGCTCAGTGGTCCAAGGTGTTGTTTTCAGGTGAAAGTACATTTTGAATTTCATTTTGATATCGCAATCCCAGAGTCTGGAGTTAGAGTGGAGAGGCTACAATCCAAGCTGCTTGAAGTCTAGTGTGAAGTTTTCACAATCAGTGATGGTTTGGGGAGCCATGTCATCTGCTGGTGTAGCTCCATTGTGTTTTATCAAGACCAAAGTCAGCGCAGCCATGTACCAGGAAATTTTAGAACACTTCATGCTTCCCTCTGCCGACAAACGTTTTGGAGATGAAAATTTCATTTTCCAGCAGGACTTGGCACCTGTCCACACTGCCAAAAATACCAATACCTGGTTTAATAACCACAGTATCACTGTGCTTGATTGGCCAGCAAACTCGCCTGACCTAAACCCCATTGAGAATGTATGGGATATTGTCAAGAGGAAAATGAGAGACACCAGACTCAACAATGAAGACAAGCTGAAGTCTGCTATCAAAGCAACCTGGGCTTCCATAACACCTCAGCAGTGCCACAGGCTGATCACCTCCATGCCAAGCTGCATTGATGCAGTAATTCATGCAAAAGGAGCCCCAACCAAGTATTGAGGCATTTACTGTACAGACTTTTCAGTAGGCGCCAACATTTCTGAGTTTAAAATAATTTTTTCAGTTGGTCTTATATAATATTCTAATTTTCTGAGATAATGACTTTTGGGTTTTCATGGGCTGTAAGCCATAATCATCAACATTAACAGAAATAAACACTTGAAATAGATCGCTCTGTGTGTAATGACCCTATATAATATATGGGTTTCACTTTTTGTATTGAATTACTGAAATAAATTACCTTTTTGATAATATTTTAAGTTATTGAGATGCACCCGTATTACCGTTATCTTTCCTATCACAATTGCATCTGTTCATAGTTTGGAAATGTAAGGGGGTGGTCTTGTGGCACCCCTGAGTACATCACGGTTCCACAGGGTACTGCATCCTTACCTAGGGTGCAGGGCCTATCCCCCATGGTTCCAGGTTCCTAAGAAACCAGTGTCACTACCATCAGCACCACAAATCCCAATCAACACCTCACATCATGACATGTCAGACACACCAGTGGGTTGGTCTAGCTGGAAAAGGGCCACCCACCTAGGAATCAGGCAGACTGGTGGGACAGAGGAAAGAAGGAGAGTAGGGAGAGCCCTCAAAGAGAGAGGAGCTGGGGGAATGTGAGCTCCCGGGGAGCTAGACCATGGTTGGGACGCAGACGGTGGTCCGGGACCAGAGGAGTCGGGAAGCGGTGGTAGTGACATTGAAAAGGGGTGCGACGGACATAGTCTAGGAGGACTGTTGGCACCAGCAAGCCCAAAAGAAACTCACTAGTACCGAGCGTGACGGGGTACAGGACCCTAGGTCAGGAGCCGATTCAATGCCCTGACAATTGACCTGCAGAGGAAGGGGACCTTCAGGGACCTTCCTCACAGAGCTCAGAGATTGGGGGCATTAGCACAACGCAGGGGACAGGGTTTTCCAGCCAAAAAGCAGCCCACTGAATTCCCAAGTGCCAGCCCTCAAGAGCACAGCTACACTTTACAAAGTGAGCGGGGCCCTAACAGCTTCAAGCCACGGGGCCACAGACAGACAACTAAATTGTGTATGGAGGTAGGCTCCGGACTATCAAGTGACACCGGTGGGAGCGGACCCCTGGATGGGCTCCCTGCAGTGACTGTGGCACACAGAGAACTTGGTTTACTTGTAGCATGCGTGTTTCCTTTATAATCCTCATCCATCACCACAATTACCCACAGTGAGTACTCTAATCCCCTGCACCCTGCTCTCCCAAATAATCACCAACACTCCTGAGCCCAGAGCCATCCCTACCTGTGGAGGGACTAACATCAGGCTGCTTAACTCTATCTGCCCCGGTACTCCTTACAGCAGCGGCGGTACTCCCATTACCGCAACCCACAGGTGGCGTCACAACTTCTCCCATGTAAATACCCCTTTTCACAGATCAAAGTGTCCACCGAGCCGGGGCTGGGCCCCTCGAGCAACCACGATCCCGACTCCGAGCAGCCAGACCAACACCAGGGCGGTACAGTCTGGTTGTCGTATTTCCCCCCTGAAGAAAATGTGTATAAATGTGTAATGTTTTCATATGTCTTACGTGCCAGTATTTTACAAGCTAAAGCCTCCCAGGTTGTAGATCTGGTAGCCACACAATACAGGGTTCACCTAGCGCCACCCATAATGTGGAGGAGTGTTAGGGACCAGTGGGAAGTGGGTTACTAGTTCAGTAGTTAGTTAGAGAGAGATCTGGTGTGAATGAGAGCAAGTACATGGGGAGCTGAGGTGGGGAAAAATAGGCTTGTGCAAGAAAAGAAAGAATGAAAGCTTAGCAGCTATAGAGGGGGCAGAGCATCACAGGCAAGTGGGGGACTCCTGCAGGAAATATTAACGATGAGAATCTGTGTTGGCCAGGTGAAAGGGAACCTTAGAGGAAAAAAGGAGCGCCCAGCTGAGGACACTGGAAAAAGAGTATCGGATCTATGAGCATCCCTAAGAGAGGAGCAAAACAAGTGTTGGGGTTATAGTGGCCATAGCGACCGACATGGACCCATGTAGTCCAATACCTAGGAAGATGCAGTCACTCCAACCGTCCCCCCTATCCATTGGCTGTATCTGTTATAGCAAATAAAATACTGTCTGTAACTCTTGGAAAGGAGCCAGTGTATTGTAAAGAGCATAATGGAGAGTGTGTAACATGTTACCCCATGTTCACCATTTTGGTAGTGTATAAGAAAGACACCGTTAGCAAAAGCTAGCTTGATTTCCTTATTGAAAGGTTTAAACTGGCCGGTACCACACTAAGTGGAGGTCTCTGACTACGAAGTACCATCACACACTCACACATCAAACCCACAATTTACTGTAGCATGCCCTGGCATGGAGGATGAGGCCCTCTCCCACAACTAGCGCCTTTGGCCACATTACAGAAACATGGCATAGGTATTGTCATCTATGTGGTTGATATCCATTTGGTGGGATACCGGCCATCGTCCAGCAACGTGGAACAATGTTTTGTGTTTGTAACTTCATTAATCCTGCACCTGTGATGCCTCCACTTAGTGGGGGCTTAGCTGTATCCTGCTAGAGTTGCAGTTTTTGGCCTGGGCAATGTACAACTGCATCCCCATCTTTGCTGTAAGTAATGATATTTATTTCTCTTTTTTTGTTGCCTTTTTTTATACTATATATAGTGTAGGGACCTACAAGCATGAGGTTCCCGTGACGAGGGTTGTAGGCTTCCGTTTTATGGCCATAATACCAACAAAAAACTCATATTTTTTTGTACAGGGTACAACCAGGCCCCTTTTTCGTAGACCTTGCATATTAGAGTTCCTGACCCTGTATGGTGCACAGATGGGGCACAGCTTGGCAGCCCGCCTGATCTAATAGTATGGGCGTCACCTAATAGGCTGCGGGCTTGTGACTGTGCATCTGTAAGTGTGAACAGCGCTCTACGCAAGTCATCAGTGTGCAGTTTTACCATCCAGCAATCGCCTCCTCCATTTTTTTTTGGAGGTGTGTGTGTGATTTGCTCCTCCTGCACCTGTGATGCCTCCACTTAGTGGGGGCTTAGCTGTATCCTGCTAAGTAGTAGTTTTTGGCCTGGGTATTGTATAACTGCAACCCCATCTTTGCTGTAAGTAATGATATTTATTCCTCTTTTTTGTTCCCTTTTTTTCTTCATAAGGAATTAAAAAATAAGACTTTCCTATCTATTATATCGGTTCAGTTCATAAAACCTCAATTCATCATTTCTATAAGGGTACAAAGGATATGAATGTACTCTAGTTTTCTGTTCACTGAGGCTCTTATCTCTACCTTTTGTAAATCTGTCCTTTTCTACATTTTCGTGCGTTCAAGCTGAGGCTGGGCTCACATCTGCTATCTCTTTAATTACCTGTTTCCCAAAGGAGTGGGTCAGCTGCATATGGGTCATGAGGAGTTTGCGTTTTAGCCTGACTGCAGTATTAATCATCAATCATATCTATAAGAACCTTCCTTTTATGTAAAAATGTTCTTTGAAACTCAGTTTTGTCAAAATGTTAGAAATTGTTCTTATGTTTGAGATATTGATTAAAATCTTATTTTTCAAAGGGGGTGTGCTCAGTTATGCAGAGCAAGAAATATAGTCTCTTAACTCCTGATACGTGTTATTCAGTCTGTATTACCCTTTATTTAGTATTTATCTGTGTGTTTTTTTAAACAGTACATAATAATTGAAATATACTGCATTGTATTCTTTACTAATAATTCCAAGTGTTCAAAGTAGAGTTTGGACAGAGAGCCATTATGCAGGGCATATTTCCAGGCCACCATGCACTGTAAAGCAATTTGCTTCACCAATAACTTCAGTGAACACTCACTGTCTGATGACATTAATTGGGTGAATGTGTTTAGTATAGAACATTGTGCCCCAGACAGAGGAAATAGACCACAAACCTCCTCCATCCCTTACAAATCTAGCATCATTTACAATGGTACAACTGTATTAGTATTATGGGAGATATACAGTATCAAGGAATAGTTGCTTAAAGGGATTATCCTTCCTTAAACTATGAGTCCGCCATCCCTTTGTGTGACTGCAGACATGTGAATCCTCACATTCCGTGCTCTGAGGATTCTCTGATACTGGCGCCAGGAGCAGCGGGTGCGTGGCTGCAAGTATGTGATTTGCATACATACGGTCATGTAGGAGGGTGACCGGTGGCCTGCAACCCCCCTGAAGATGTCATGGTTAACACATGTGCATTTATGTGAAATGTTATTTATTATCAATGTACCTCCAGGACTTTTTTGATGACTCTTTTAAGGCTTTTACTAGGGATGATCGAATACCTCAAATATTCGGCTTTCCGAATACTTGCCGAATAGGTCGCCGCTATTCGACTATTCACGAATATTCGATGCGCAATGTAAGTCTATGGGAAACTCGAATAACAACTATTTGGAACTATTCGGGCTTTCCATAGACTTACATTGCGCATTGAATATTCGCATAGTGGCGACCTAGTCGTCGGATTTTCGCGAAGCCGAATATTTAAGGTATTCGATCATCCCTAGTTTTTACCCCATTGTTGCAGCCAGTGGGAGAAGTGGACAGTACCGCTCTGTGGTAAAGAGACTTGAGAGGTCACTACCATTGGCCCCCAGGCCATTGTTTTATAGTAAATAGGACTGTTTTGAGCCTCCGGGAATACCCATAGAAAGAAGACGTTGAGATGCTGGAGAAGAAAATAATTTTTGATAGTGATGTAGAGTTGTATTGGATGCATGATGTGCTTTTTTGTTTTGTAGGTGATCGCATGGTTGAGGACAACCATGGTTAAAGAGAGGAGAAATGTAGGAGGATGTCCAGTGCCCTGTAACCCCCCTGAATATGTCATGGTTAATACATGTGCATTTATGTGAAATGTTATTTATGTGTTTGCCTGCGGTCGCAACGTTTGCCAGCCAGCACTAGGTGTCACCGGTCCCTTAGCTGTAGATCACAGCTTAGGGCTGAGATGAAGTGGCAGGACTGAAAGAGTTAAAAAGGAAGAGGCCGGCCAACTGTAGGAGATAAGGCAGTCAGAACTTCCTGGTTTTAGTCAGATAGGGACACGAGTGAGTAGAGTGCAGAAGCTGTACCTGTGGGCAATATAATGAGAGAAGTCCAGTGTGAATTTGGTCACCCCAAGAAGTCTATAGCAAGTGGGAAAAGAAACTCTTCAGTAGCCGGGGTCAGATGTAGAGCACTAGAAGTAATGGTCCTTGGCTCTAGTGGGACTTATGAGAAGCAATTGACTCCCATAGGACTGGTCTCGGTATGAGGTAACATAGACCTGGGCGAAAGGGTTGGCACAGAGTCAGTGCTGAAGGGACTCTGTCCGGTGATGGAACGAATCCATGTGGGAGGGGACATGGTTAGAGCCATGTGGGACGCTATGAATTCATTGGCTTCCACTGTGGTATTACCGGGAGAGGAAGACAATCCTATAGTAGCCGGAGAGATGTGCAGGAGGGAGCAGTGCGCAGGAAAGTGTAAAACGAAACCAAACCGTAACAAGCCTGGAACATTGAGGTCCACAGTGAATGTGTTCCACAGAAAATGTGTGAGTTCTTCAGTAAAGAAGTGTTAAATGTTATATTGGACTCCGTGTCTGAATTAACCCTAAAGAAGCGGGTATGGGGTGTCCCTTGTTGTACTGTGGAGGTGGTAGGAGTGCAGCCCAGAAGAGACACGCTGCCTGGAAGCATGAGCTCGCCTCTGCCCACGACTATGGCCCCCTGCCACCCTCACAGTCACATGCCGACCAGACTGTATCCGGCCTCACTCAATGCAATGCCTGACACATTCTAGTAAGAATGTTTCTGGAAGTATGCAAATCACATACTTGTAGTCACATGATCACCTGCTTCCCATGCCGGCACCAAAGAATCCTCACAGTGCACAGTGTCCGTAAAGTGTGGACATAGAGTGACACAGAGAGGGACTGCAGACTTGTAGCCTAAAGGTGGACAACCCCTTTAAAAAGAACAATTCACAAAAGTTTAGCATTATAAACTGTGTAGCAGGAATGTAGATTAAAGGGAATCTGTCACCAGGTTTTTACTCCCCCATCTGAGAGCAGGATAATGTAGAGACAGAGTCCCTGATTCCAGCAATGTTTGCCTTACTGAGCTGTTTGCTGTCATTTTGGTAAAATCACTGTTTTCTTTGCTGCAAATCTAGCCGTTATTTGAGCTTTATATCACCGCCCGCAACAATGATTGGCAGCCTTTTGTCCAAGTAAAGTACATAGAAATCTGCCAATCAGTAGTGGGGTGGGGGTATGCAGAGCTCATGATTATGCTGGACTACCTGGCAGGAGGCCAAGTAATCCTTTAACCCTAGAACGCATACCTGGGGCCTTGCAGACCTGCTAGGTCACTTGTTTTCTATGGTAGATTTCTATGGTTGTGCATTGTAGGGTTAATGATAATCTCCTGCTGATTAAACACTGACTTCATCAAAACTACCCTAAGCAGCCTAGTAAGTGACACATCGCTGGAATCAGGGTCTCTTTCTCTACATTATGCTGCTCTCAGATTAGGTGGCAAAAAGCCTGGTGACAGATTCCTTGTAAATATTTTTTTCCATTTTTTCTCACCACTCGATTGTGGGGATACAAAATGCCGAAATTAATGGCACCAATTTTGTTATCGCTCACCTGGGCGTTTCATTTCTTTCAGCTCTCTCGGTGTTTACTGTCAACCTACTATGACACTGTACAATCATAAAGAGGCAACGTCATAGGGGTGATAAAGTAAATTCCCCCAGTTCTGACCAAATTAAGTGCACCTAAAAAAAGACCAGAACTGTGACTTCATCTCATGTGTCTGCACTGACAACGCGTTCCCAACTGCACTAACAGTAATACTTACCTGTAGTAGTGAAAAGGTGAGTATCCAGCATCAATATCCAAATGGATATTTCTAAAACCAATGCTTTACAAGAAAAATCTTGTTAAAATCATGACGTTATGCAAAAAGGGGGAAATCACAGTAAAGCACAACCATTACGCGTTTCGAAAATAAAGTTCTTACTTATACTGCAAATATGATTTAGACCTTTTACGTCTGAAAAGTGTAATGTGAGTGGATTCCTGGAATGTCCCATTTTTTGAATGCCTTCATGATTTTAACAAGATTTTTTCAATAAACCATTGGTTTTAACAATATCCTCCTTTTTGACATTGATGCAGGATACTCATCTATTTTCTAATTGCTGCCCACACGCCCATCATCCATGCGCTGGCCAAGGGATCTAGTCTCATCATCCTCCCTATGGTCAGCTGGATTTTCTCCTGTGTTCTATGATCTGTAGTAGTAAGTCTGCTATCCTCAGCTGGTCCTGTAACACACTTGACTCTGATGCTGCTGTTTGCTTCCTCTCTCTGCTCTTTAAAGAGAGTCTATAAGCAGGTTTTTGCTATTTAAACTGAGGACAGCATGTTGTAGAGGTTAAAAAACAAAAAACAACTGTGCTTCTCTTATTTGTGTGTGTGCAGTTTGTTAAACTAATGGCTTTATTACCCTGTGATTAACATTGCAGAACTAGAAACTGACCTGCATGGCGGTCCGGCACACCCCCTACTGTGATCAATCAATCAATCAATCACAGTCAATGTAAAATCTTTACTGAGAGCCTGGTGTGGGTGGGGACAGCTCCCTGGGCTCAGCTACATGCTTAAACCTCAAATCTTTGATTATGTGAGAACAGCTGCAGCCAGTAATCTAAGTGATACATCATTGGATTCAGAATCTCCTTGTCCACATTATGTTGCTCCAAGATGAGGTAGCAAAAACCTGCTGACAGATTCCCATTAATAACAGGAAGTGCCCGGTGGGAGCTGTTCTCATCATGTTTAACTACTGTATTTTTCAGATTATAAGATGCAGTTTTCCGCCCAAAAATTTGGGAGGAAAATGAGAGGTGCGTCTTATAAGCCAAATGTAGCTTAAAGGGAGGTGGGGAAGAATGGTCACAGGAGACAGGGGCAATGCTACGGGCTGTGGGCTGTGCATTCTGCTGCAGGTGGTGCTAGTGTGACGTCCTGGCCTATCAGGTCGTCACAAGGGTGCCGTGCAATCTTTCCTTCTGCATGGTACCCATGGTACCTGCTCCTCCTTGGTTATGGGTCCTGTCCCTTTGGTGTTGCTAAGAACAGGTATACACAAATCCTGAGGAAAACTCTGCACCACACCCACCAAACACCCATTGGGCAGCCTGAGGGGAATAGGGCCGCATAGATGGAGGGATGGTAGAAGGAGAGCAGAAGTGTCAGGAGTAGGAGAGAGGAGTAGTTGGAGAGAAGTGCCAGTGAGCAGTGACAGGAAAGGTCACGCTGCGGAGCTGGGCTCCTGTAACCGCCCTAGGTGCCAGACGTTGGTCTGGCCTGGAAGGAGCTGGAACCCCGGTCACAGGGGGTAGTGACAGGGGGCATGGTACTGCCACGGAGGACAGACCGGCGTACTTGTGCTACAACTTGGCAGGGGCCAGGGCACGACAGGGTACGCGGACCCTAGGCTGGGAAGTAGCTTCATGCAGCCCAGTAATTCCCCCGACGGGAACAGAATCTTCATGAACCGCTCTCCACCCATTCCAAAATCGAGGTACTAGCGCAACGCTAGGGATAGGACTTCCCAAAACCGTCCAGAAAATCCCAAGCGTGAACCCTGAGAGCAAGCTCACCCTGCTAGCCATGCAGGTGAGCGGGACCTGAGTAGTTCTAGGCGAAAGGGATCCACCAAGTGTAAACACAGTGCCAAGGGACAAGGCTTCAGACCAACCAGCAACGCCAAAAGGGCACGGACTCAACGTGTTTGGACTAAGGAGGCAGGGTGTTCAAGACTTTGGTTTACCTGGTGTCAGTTTCAGCATCTCTGGACTGTGTGAGTACGTTGAGCCCCTTTTCTCCCAACGTATCCCCAGCTTGCCAGCACCGAGCCCCGGGACACCTTCCCCTGCCCACGGAGGGGTTAACATCAATAGCTGCCATTCCATCGCTCCCAGGTGCTCCCCTCTCCCCTAAACGCAGTAGCGGTGGTATCCCAATTTTTACCACGAACCGTGGGTGGCGTCACGAACATTATCCCATACACCCTTTCTTCTCCCCCTTTTATTTTCGAGAGGCCGTGCGACCCCGCCTCGGCTCCGGAGACCCCTCGAGCCACTGCGGATCCGGATCCGAGCAGCCCGTCTGCTGTCGCGGTGGCAGCACACTAGTGCTCACTGAAGGCGGTGCTAGTGCTCGCTGTGGGCGGTGAGGCAGGGGTCATCCTCAAAATGTTGGCAGTGCAGGAGCAGATAAGGACCTACTACACTAATTCCAGTAGAAGCATTGTGGAGCAATTCGGCCCGCCGTTGGACCTGCCCATCTAGCATTTGCCAGATGAGCAAAAAAGTAATTAATCTGGGTCACAATGTTAAAAATGAACATATATTATCACCATTAAGGGTATTCAGCACCATAGGTCCACGTTCATATGACAGGATTTTCAGTCCGAGTGCTGTCTGTGAAAATCAGCACAAGGACATCACTCAGACTAATGTTATTCCATGGGGCAGTGCAGCTAAGTGATATTTTTTTTTCATAAAAACGAATTTGCATGTATTAGTTTCTTCTTCGTCTATTCAAGTCTATGGGCGTGCCAAAAAAATCAGATCCCATACGGAGCCACCATATTGCATTCATTCCAATTCCTCAACATAGGAAACTGTATTCGGTCTTGTAAATGTAATTAACTGCTGATGTACAAGAACAGATTGCACATGGATGACAAATGAGAAGGAAATCTCCACGTTTTCTAGATGATGATTTTTGATATTTGTGCGTTAATTTAGTCTTATTGATAACATAAGCACATCAAACTGGTAATAAGGCCCTCCCGCCTCTGATTTCGTCACTAGCCATGCACAGTCTGACATTTTTGCTGGCTCCTCCAGAAGACACAGAGCTGCAGCTTATTGGAATGTTATCCTTTGCTGGAAGAGCATTGACCTAGCAGGTTTTGTATATTTGTATTAAAAAAAAACCCATATAATATCTAAATGGGATATGCAAAGTCAAGGCTTTGGCTCTGCCTCATCAAGTAAAAGTCTGGTTTCCCTTTGGCTTAAGAGGGGTGATCCTGGGCTTTTTTTTCCCCCTATATGGCTACGCACTTATCTGCAGTTAGTTGCTAACTACCTATCGGTCACTGACTGCTCCAGGCAGCAATTCTAATTCTTGTAATGTCACGTCAACAGAGCAGCTCCTTCTCTTCCATTCTAGTCTGTCAAAGGAGCGTGACTGCCAACATCATGTTGGTTGACAGCCGATTCCCCGCAGTTGGGCTGAGCCGGCTGTCAACCAACATGTGACACCCACTGACAGACCAGATATACACTACATGTAAATGGCAATGGTTAAAAGACAGACAATCGGCTACATGTAAGACAGGCCAATTGCACTTCGCGTGCGCACTAAATAATCAGTAATAAATTGTTCTGTGCACATATGCCAATTTTTCTTGCCAGCACATGTTCTCCTTACACAGGATGATGTGCTACAATCTTAACAACCACGTCACCCGATTATCGGGCGAATTAAAGGTTAAATAATTTTAGATTATCTTCATTTCAGGTTCTTGTAGGTTTTTATGTTCTGAGCATAGTGAAGAATTCAGCCTCACCTGTATGATTGCTAAACCTAACCGACTCACTTCTGAGCATGTTTTTAGCTCCAACAGCACTGGATGCTGACCGTCATTAAGCGACTAAAGGGCACTTTACACAGTGCGACATCGCTAGCGATCTAGTTAGCGATGTGAAATTCTAGATCGCAAGTACGATCTTTCAGATCGCACATGCGTAAAATGACCTATGTGCGATCTCAAAAGATCGCACTTGTGATCTAGAATTTCACATCGCTAATGAGATCGCTAGCGATGTCGCAGTGTGTAAAGTAGCCCTTACACTTTACTTGATGCTGTTGACATTAGCACCCAGTGAACGGCAGAAACCAGGAATAAAGAGTTGGGCCTGAGGTATGATTAATTTTCATTACTATCGTCTTGTGTCCAAATTATTTTAGGGGCCTGCTTTGGAGTATAATTTAATTTAGTTTTAGCTAGGGTCTGAACTTCTTTGTGTTGCTAAATAGCTCAGGAATAATGGTAGAAGTGAGAGGCCAAAGCTGTCTTCACAGCTAACTTTGCAGTTGTCAAAATCGTCTTACACCGTGTGCAGAATTATTACGCAAGTTGTATTTTAGAGGATTTTTTTTATTATTGATCAAAAACTATGTTCTCAATCAACCCAAAAGACTAAAGGCCCCGTCACACACAGAGATAAATCTTTGTCAGAACTGCAGTTGCAGTGAAACCATGGACATATTGTTCCATTTGTACACAGCCACAAACCTGGCACTGATTGCCCACAATTTCACTGCAACCACAGATCTGCCACAGATCTGCCACAGATCTGCCACAGATCTGCCACAGATTTATCTCTGTGTGTGACAGGGCCTTCATAAATATCAAAGCTTAATATTTTTGGAAGTTGGAGTGGTTTTTTTTAGATTTGGCTATGTTAGGAGGATATCTGTTTGTGCAGGTAACTATTATTGTGCAGAATTATTAGGCGGGCTTTGCACACTACGACATCGCAGGTGCGATGTCGGTGGGGTCAAATTGAAAATGACGCACTTCCGGCATCGCATGCGACATCGTAGTGTGTAAAGCCTAGATGATACGATTAACGAGCGCAAAAGCGTCGTAATCGTATCATCGGTGCAGCGTCGGCGTAATCCATGATTACGCTGACGCGACAGTCCGATGTTGTTCCTCGCTCCTGCGGCAGCACACATCGCTGTGTGTGAAGCCGCAGGAGCGAGGAACATCTCCTACCGGCGTCACTGCGGCTTCCGTAGGATATGCGGAAGGAAGGAGATGGGCGGGATGTTTACATCCCACTCATCTCCGCCCCTCCGCTCCGATTGGCCGCCTGGCGTGTGACATCGCTATGACGCCGCACGACCCGCCCCCTTAACAAGGAGGCGGGTCGCCGGCCAGAGCGATGGTCGCAGGACAGGTGAGTCCATGTGAAGCTGCCGTAGCGATAATGTTCGCTACGGCAGCTATCACAAGGAAATTGCTGCTGCGACGGGGGCGGGTACTATCGCGCTCGGCATCGCAGCATCGGCCTACGATGTCGCAGCGTGCAAAGTACCCCTTAGGTAACTTAATACAAACCAAATATATTCCCATCTCTCTTGTTTTTTTTCACCAGGTAAACCAATATAACTGCACAAAATTTAGAAATAAACATTTCTGACATGCAAAAACCAAATCCAAAAAAATTAGTGACCAATATAGCCACCTTTTTTTATGATGACACTCAACAGCCGACCATCCAAAGATTCTGTCAGTTACTTGATCTGTTTACGATCAACATTGCGTGCACCAGCCACCACAGCCTCCAGACACTGTTCCAAGAGGTGTACTGTTTTCCCTCCCTGTAGATCTTACATTTTATGAGGGACCAGAGGTTCTCTATGGGGTTCATATCAGGTGAACAAGGGGGCCATGTCATTATTTTTTCATCTTTTAGACCTTTACTGGCCAGCCACGCTGTGGAGTAGTTGGATGCATGTGATGGAGCATTGTCCTGCATGAAAATCATGTTTTTCTTGAACGATACTGACTTCTTCCTGTACCACTGCTTGAAGAAGTTGTCTTCCAGAAACTGGCAGTAGGTCTGGGAGTTGAGCTTCACTCCATCCTCAACCCGAAAAGGTCCCACAAGTTCATCTGTAATGATACCAGCCCATACCAGTACCACACCTCCACTTTGCTGGCATCTGAGTCGGAGTGGAGCTCTCTGCTCTTTACTGATCCAGCCTCTGGCCCATCCATCTGGCCCATCAAGAGTCACTCTCATTTTATCAGTCCATAAAACCTTTGAAAAATCAGTCTTAAGATATTTCTTGGCCCAGTCTTGACGTTTTATCTTAAATTTCTTGTTCAAAGGTGGTCGTTTTTCAGCCTTCCTACCTTGGCCATGTCCCTGAGTATGGCACACCTTGTGCTTTTTGATACTCCAGTAACATTGCAGCTCTGAAATATGTCCAAACTGGTGGCAAATGGCATCTTGGCAGCTTCATGCTTGATTTTCCTCAATTCATGGGCAGTTATTTTGCGCCTTTTTTGCCCAACACGCTTCTTGCGACCCTGTTGGCTATTTGTCAAGAAACGCTTGATTGTTCGGTGATCACGCTTCAAAAGTTTGGCAATTTCAAGACTGCTGCATCCCTATTTGGACAATTTTGGACTTTTCAGAGCCCGTCAAATCTCTCTTCTGACCCATTTTGCCAAAGGAAAGGAAGTTGCTTAATAATTAAGCACCCCTTATATAGGGTGTTGATGCCATTACACCACACCCCTCCTCATTACAGAGATGCACATCACCTGATTTACTTAATTGGTAGTTGGCTCTCAAGCCTATACAGCTTGGAGTAGGACAACATGTATAAAAAGTATCATGTCATCAAAATACTCATTTACCTAATAATTCTGCACACAGTGTAGTGGTCTGAACTGGATGGAGAACAAAAATAAATATTTCCTTCTGAGTCTCTGGATTTATAAAGGTGCTGTTGCTTCTCCTGACATTTGTTATAATTAAAATAAATACTACACCTCTAATAGCATTGTTAGCTCTGCTGTACTGCCCATTCCATCACTCTTATATCTGTTGTGCGTAAATCAACTTTTCAGCACAACAGAAATAATTGTAATTAATGACACATCTCTGGACAAGCAGTGTGGAGAAGTGGCAACATAGCAGAGCTGACAGAGCTAGTAGAAGGGTTTGTAATACGACATAGCTGAGCACAGCTGTGCTGCAACTCCCCCACACACACAAAGGGACCTTATGTGAAAGGTGTTGATCAGTGCTCTACTCCCAGCACTGTCTAATTATGCAGGAGGTTAGACCAGAAGATCAGGGCTGTAGCCTTACATCTCACACACTGAGAAATACATCTGTTCTTCTTGTGCGGTGTTGTTGCCTGCTTATGATTAGGCAGCTCCTACATGCAGAAGATGTACACACCGCAGGGAAAGATATCTGTTAACACCCACTTAGAATTAACAAAAGTTAACTCATTAGGTGTTCAATACTTTGATTGTTAATATCTGTGCAATTTAGAGGGGAAAAAAAATTACTCCGCTTTGCAACATTTATTACATCATGGGTCCAGTTCGCAAACAAAAATTACTGTAGGTGAAAGGTTCTTTTAAAGGGCAACCTCTGCAAGGTGTTTGCATGTTTTTCACTTGTTTGTGTGGGTTTCCTCCGAGTTCTCCAGTTTCCTCCCACACTCCAAAGACATAGTGATAGGGAATTTAGATTGCGAGCCCCAATGGGGACAGTGATGGTGATGTCTGTAATGTTCTGTGGAATATGGTGTTGCTATATAAATGAATATCATCTAATATATAAAGCTCAGTGTATGTATGTGTTTATATTTGTATGTATGTGTGTGTGTATGACCGCTAAAGGAATCCGCACCGTCGCATTTACAATCACGAAATTTTGCACAGACACTCCATGTGACTCAGGGAACGTCATAGACTATGTTTTGACGGGAAAATGTAACCCTGCACTTTACAGTTACTGTCCAAAATCCTGCATCCATTACACTGAATGGAGGTGAGAGCTACAAGCTATTAATAGCAACTGTCAGTGGTTGCTATAGGAACAAAATAAACTGTTAGTAAAAGAAGCTCATGTGTAAGGTAATAAGATGTCAGTGGTGAAACGGATAAAGAGACAGAGACAGACAGACACAGACAGAGACAGACGGGCAAAGAGACAGACCTGGAAAGAGATAGACTTGGAAAAAGACAGATGGGCAAAGAGCCATCCTGGAAAGAGACAGACCTGGAAAGAGACAGATGGGCAAATAGACAGCCCTGCAAAGAGACAGACGTGGAAAGAGACAGACCTGGAAAGAGACAGACCTGGAAAAAGACAGACAGGGAAAGAGACAGACGGGGAAAGAGACAGACGGGGAAAGAGACAGACGGGGAAAGAGACAGATGGGGAAAGAGACAGACGGGGAAAGAGACAGATGGGGAAAGAGACAGACAGGAAAAGAGACAGATGGGGAAAGAGACAGCTGGGGAAAGTGACAGACCTGGAAAGTGACAGCCCTGGAAAGAAACAGCCGAGGAAAGAGACAGACGAGGAAAGGAACAAACAAGGAAAGAGACAGATGGGGAAAGAGACAGCCCTGGAAAGAGACAGCCAGGCAAAGAGACAGCTGGGCAAAGAGACAGATGGGGAAAGAGACAGACGGGGAAAGAGATAGACGGGGAAAGAGACAGATCTGGAAAGAGACAGACAGGGAAAGAGACAGACAAAGACAGATGGGGAAAGAGACAGACAAAGACAGATGGGGTAAGAGACAGGGAAAGAGAGAGACAGACAGACACGTATAGAGACAGACAGATAGAGACAGACAGACAGACAGACACAGAGATGGAGATAGATAGACTGATATAAATACAGACAGCTACATAGACACAGAGAGACAAAGAAAGAGACAGACAGAGACAAATAGACAGCGAAACACACAGACAGAGACTGGGAGAGAGACAGAGAGACAGTTACTATCCCGGGCAACGCCGGGTACTACAGCTAATAAATAAATCTGCTACTGATCTGTTTTTGGAATCGATACACATGCAAATATGCTGTAAAATATACATTTAAAGGTACAGTGATACATAGTTTAGTGAGAGGATAACAATTTAACTTTTCTACATCTGCAAAAGAAAATGACAATTTTAGAATTGATCACACCAAGCTCCTCCTCATATTGTCCCTTGCTTAGGAGGGCTTAGGCTCTGTGCGCACTGGGAAATGGAATTTTCTTGTGAAAATTCCGCATCCTCTCAAAGATTACCGCACCCGCGGTAAAAAAAACGCGGGAAACCGCACCCGAAAACCGCATGCGGTTTGCCGCGGTTTTACCGAGGTATTATTCGCGGTATTGCCGCGGTTTTGCCGCGTGCGGGTTGGGATGTGCTTTATTGCATTCAATGCAATAAAGCACATTGAAAAAAAAAAAAAAAAAAAAGAAAAAAAAAGTCATTTAATTTTGAGATAGTAGATAGACAGAAGAATAGATAGAGGGATAGATAGAGGGATAGATAGATAGACAGAGGGATAGATAGAGGGTAGAGGGATAGATAGAGGGATAGATAGATAGACAGAGGGATAGATAGAGGGATAGATAGAGGACAGATCGCTGCATTTCCCACAGTCGGCAGTGAGTTCACATTACCGGCCGTGGGAAATGACCGGTAATTACCTCTGCTGTCTGCTGCATTCAGCGCTGTGTCTGTGACAGTCGCGGCTGGATGTAAGCAGCGCAGGACCTGTGGATTATGTCGGACCTATGGATTACGCCGGAGCTTTGTTTGGGGGGGGTTAATAAAATGGTGAACGAGGCTTGTTGGTTTTATTTAAAATAAAGGATTTTTCGGTGTCTGTGTTTTATTCACTTTACTTACGGGTTGATCATGTCAGCTGTCACATAGACGCTGCCATGATCAAGCCTGGAGTTAATGGCGGTGGTCCCCCATCACCATTAACCCCTTGTATTACCTTGCCACCACTGCTACACGGTGGCAAGAAGAGCCGAGGACACGCCGGTATTGTCGCATAATACATGCGACAGTGCCGGGGCAGCTGCGGCTGATATTCTCGGCTGCCGGAGGGGGAGTGAGGCAGGGGACATTATCCCTGCCCCTCTCCCTCCCCAGCCTGAGAATACCGGGCCGCCGCTGTGTGCTTACCTCGGCTGGACGGTAAATATGCAGCGGAGCCCACGTTCTTTGTTTTCTATATTTCCGTTTTCTTTCTATGTGTGTTCTATGTGTCTGTGTCTGTGTTCTATGTGTCTGTGTCTATGTGTTCTGTGTCTGTGATGTGTCTGTGATGTGTGTGTTTACTCTCTGCACGGCTTCCTCTTCCTGTAATGACATCACTTCCCTGCAAAACCGCAAGCAAGTGATGTACATTACCGGAGGTAAACCGCGAAATACCGCAGGGAATAACGCAGGAAAACGCAGTGAACCGCACAGAATTTGCTGCCTGCGTTATTCCCTGCGGGATTTCATGATTAACATTGAGTCAATGGAGTGAAATCCCGCAGCGATGTGCGGAAAAGAAGTGATATGCACTTGTTTTTGCTGCGGGATTCCCGCAGCAAAACAAGCAGCTGTCAAATTCCGCCTAGTGCGCACAGGATTTTTTTTCTCCATAGGATTTGCTGGTGATTCACTGCAGAGATGTTCTGAACATTTTCTGCAGCGAAACATGCAGCAAATCCGCGGAAAATCCGCGGCAAAATCCGGTAAGTGCGCACATAGCCTTATAGTGGAATTTAAAGGGCTTCTGGAAAAGAATAAACAAAGTGTGTTGAATCCAGTTTTTCTTTTTGTTTAATGACAAGAGTAGTCCTGGTTCTGAATTTGCACCGGTTTTCTGGAAACAAGATTTATTGGACTATATAACTACTCCATTCCCAGCTCTGACACAGCAAATCCTCACAGCGCACAGTGAGAGCGATGTGAGGATTAACAAGTCTCCAGTCACAAAGAATGACACATACAGTGGGGAGAATAAGTATTTGATACACTGCCAACTTTGCAAGTTTTACCACCTACAAAGAACGGAGAGGTCTGTAATTTTATTGTAGGTACACTTCAACTGTGACAGACAGAATATAAAAAAAAATACAGAAAATCCTATTGTATGATTTTTAAATAATTAATTTGCATTTTATTGCATGAAATAAGTATTTGATACAATAGAAAACAGGACTTAATATTTGGTGCAGAAACCTTTGTTTGCAGTTACAGAGGTCAGATGATCCCTGCAGTTCTTGGCCAGGTTTGCACACACTGCAGCAGAGATTTTGGCGATTCCTCCATACAGATCTTTGACAGATCTTTCAAGTTTCTCGGGGCTGTCACTGGGCAACATTGAGTTTCAGCTCCTCCAAAGATTTTCTTGAAATGCTTCTTATGGAGCCGGTCCTTAGTTGCTCTAGCTGTGTGTATTGGGTCATTGTCATGCTGAAAGACCCAGCCACGACCTATCTTCAATGTTCTTACTGAGGGAAGGAGGTTGTTGGCCAAAATCTCGCGATACATGACCCCATCCATCCTCCCTTCAAGACAATGCAGTTATCCTGTCCCCTTTGCAGAAAAGCACCCCCAAAGTATCATGTTTATACCTCCATGCTTCACGATTGGGATGGTGTTCTTAGGATTGTATTCATCCTTTTTCTTTCAAACATTAAGAGTGGAATTGATACTAAAAAGTTCTATTTTGGTCTCTTCTGACCACATGACCTTCTCCAATGTCTCTTCTTGATCATCCAGATAGTCATTGGCAAACTTTAAATGGGCCTGAACGTGTGCTGGCATGACCTTGTGTGCCCTGCAGGATTATAATCCATGACGGCATAGTGTTTTACTAACTAATCTTTGAGACTGTAGTTCCAGCTCAATTCAGGTAATTAACCAGGGACTCACATGTTGTTCTGGGCTGATTCCTGACCTTTCTCAGAATCATCCTTACTGCACAAGTCGAGACCTTGCATGGAGCCTCAGATCAAGTAAAGCTGGGTTCACACATAGCGACAGCGACAATGACGTCGCTGTTACGTCACCATTTTCTGTGACCTCAACAGTGACCTTGTAAGTCACTGTTATGATCGCTGCTTAGCTGTCAAACACAGCAGAAGCAGCAGCGATCATAACGACACGCGTCGCTGTGCTACATGTGCAGAGAGCAGGGAGCCGCGCACACTGCTTAGCGCTGGCTCCCTGCACTCCTAGCTACAGTACACATCGGGTTAATTACCCGATGTGTACTGCAGCTTCATGTGCAGAGAGCAGGGAGCCGCGCACACCGCTTAGCGCTGGCTCCCTGCACTCCTAGCTACAGTACACATCGGCTTAATTAAATATCGGGTAACCAGGGAAAGGTCTTCCCTTGGTTACCCGATGCTTACCCTGGTTACAGCTTACCGCAGCTGCCAGATGCCGGCTCCTGCTCCCTGCTCGCTTCATTTCGTCGCTCTCTCGCTGTCACACACAGCAATGTGTGCGTCACAGCAGGAGAGCGATGACCAAAAAATGAAGCTGGACATTCAGCAACGAGCGGCGACCTCACAGCAGGGGCCAGGTCATTGCTGGATGTCACACACAGCGACAGGACGTCACTGCAACATCACAGAAAATGGTGACGTAGCAGCGACGTCGTTGTCGTCGTCGCTGTGTGTGACACCACCCTAAGATTGACAGTGATCTAGTGTTTCTTCCAATTTCTAATAATTCTGCCAACAGTTGTTGCCTTATCACCAAGCTGCTTGCCTATTGTCCTGTAGCCCATCCCAACCTTGTGAAGGTCTACAATTTTGTCCCTGGTGTCCTTAGACAGCTCTTTGGTCTTGGCCATGGTAAAGATGGAATGTGATTGATTGAGTGTGTGGGCAGATGTCTTTTATACAGGTAACGAGTTCAAACAAATTCATTTAATGCAGGTAATGAGTGCAGAGTAGGAGGGTTTCTTCAAGAGAAAATAACAGGTTTGTGAGAGCCAGAATTCTTGCTGATTGGTGTCACACTGTACTAAGGGAGACACTGAAGCTACAAGCAGTGTAGCTTAAGCATGCAGTTAGAAGGCAAACAACTATAGGGCAGTAGAGTAGTCAGTAAACCAGGTTAGCAGTAAGAGGTCTCATCAATAGCACAAGCATAATCAAATCGTGGTCAAGTAATAGCTGAGGGTCAGAAACCAGGAAGTCATGTATGGAACAGAAGGGAGTGACAGAGCCGAAGTTAGGAATGAGGATACAGGTCAGATGCTGGGAAGTCCAAGTACAAACAGGTCGGGACCAGGATAAGACAGACAGGGAAGGGTACACAGTAGACAGGAGCGGGTAATCAGGGACCGGGACAGATAGATAAACGGAGGAGAGTATGGGTCAGAACAAGGTAGCTGGGAGGCAGGATAGATCAGGTAACTCACCAGAGTCAGTAAAACACGCTGCAGAGCATAAACTATCACTGGCACTGAACCGGAGGTGCAGCACCAGGATATAGTGTCCCGGAAACCAGGCAGGGAGGAGTTAAATCCTGACATGACCAGGCCGGAGCTGGGTGAAATAATCAAACCACAGCGGCCGATACAGACCTGCATCATGACAGTTGGTGGGTGATCAAATACTTATTTCATGCAATAAAATGCTAATTCATTATTTAAAAAAATCAAACAAAGTGATTTTCATGATTTTTTTTTCTTTTGTCTGTCACAGTTGAAGTGTACCTATGATAAAATTAAAAGATAATACGATAAAATAGAAACAAAGCTGATGATATTATGCCAAATCTCATCAACTTGCTGTGTAACATTTCCATGTGGTATCTGCTCAAAATTTGACCTTAAATTCACAGCTTGTCAACTTATGCTGCAAATATCCATTATATACCAAGGTAAATCGTATAAAGTAGATATTAATTGCAAACCTGAGTGTCTTCTACTTTTGTTAAAAAATAATTTTATTAATAATAATCAATCACGAACATACATAAACATTTAAAATAAAAAGTGAGGAGGAAGTAAGGAGAAAATCTCCCTATCCTATTTCCTTCCTACCGTACGGGGGTCGGCGTCCTAGGTCAATGACGCCCCCGTTCAACGACGACTAGGTCCCTATATCCAGCCCTCCCTATAACAGAATAGTGCACCCCTTCTAATAGATAGAAGTCTCAGAATTTTATCACCACAGTGAAATAGTGCACAGTCCAGGATGATTTGAGGTTGCTAATAGTATAGCAAAAAAGTTATGGGGTGGGGCTTAGGGGTCGTCACCTGATTTGTCAAATCTGTCAGTGTGCTCAAAGAGATAGCTGTAAAGCACAGTTTAGATAATTATGCTGTTCAAGGGTATTCAGCACAGAAGTGTGCTCAATTTAAGGAAATTTTTGAGACACAATTCATAATTAGGATTGCCCACAATTACAAAGATGCCCGACGCGTTTCGCCCATTAACATCTTAATGGTGTAGGGCTCATCAGGGGCTTGAAGACAATTGCTTGATAGACTCCTTATTTTGATATCGGAGTGAGTACAGTCCTATTGGTCACTGGGCTAGCGACAGGGATATTATGATCCTAGGATCCAACTGGTATCTCATCTGGATGGTGATCATCTTATTGCATCTGAACTCAAATCAACATAGTTGCCACTTGAGGGGTATTGTGTAACACGACCACCATAATCAGCAAGGCAGCCAACCTTAAGGATCAGCAAACCAGTTATCTAGTGATGAGTGCCTTTGGGTTTCAGAATCATACTCTCAGACCTCCATACCGGGATCAATCTCCATACACAGTCATGGCTCACGGTGTATAGGACTCAAAACCTGATTGCTGACCCCAAATGGAGCAATCGTTTATGTCAGATAATGATGACCTTAGCAACTCAGGTATCTTACGTCCGTCCGCATGGAATATAGGTCCTGAACTGATACAGCAAAGCCATTCCTGCAGCGGTTCCCGGTTTTTAAATGAGCAATTCGCGCCATACTGGGGAGGAACCGGAAGTGACGTTACGCCTCATCTTTCCATGAGGCGCAACGTCACTTCCGGTTCCTCCCCAGTATGGCGCGAATTGCTCATTTAAAAACCGGGAACCGCTGCAGGAATGGCTCTGCTGTATCAGTTCAGGACCTATATTCCATGCGGACGGACGTAAGATACCTGAGTTGCTGAGGTCATCATTATCTGACATAAACGATTGCTCCATTTGGGGTCAGCAATCAGGTTTTGAGTCTTATACACCGTGAACCATGACTGTGCATGGAGATTGATCCCGGTATGGAGGTCTGAGAGTATGATTCTGAAACCCAAAGGCACTCATCACTAGATAACTGGTTTGCTGAGGTCAACACTGCATGATATAAACGGTTGCTCCTGCTGTGGTCAGCAACTAGGATCTTTGTCGTGTTTACTGTAAACCCTGACTACATATGGAGGTTGATCCATCTTTGGGATGAAATCTACTACCCGCATACATCCTTAAGGTTGGCTGCCTTGCTGATTATGGTGGTCGTGTTACACAATACCCCTCAAGTGGCAACTATGTTGATTTGAGTTCAGATGCAATAAGATGATCACCATCCAGATGAGATACCAGTTGGATCCTAGGATCATAATATCCCTGTCGCTAGCCCAGTGACCAATAGGACCGTACTCACTCTGATATCAAAATAAGGAGTCTATCAAGCAATTGTCTTCAAGCCCCTGATGAGCCCTACACCATTAAGATGTTAATGGGCGAAACGCGTCGGGCATCTTTGTAATTGTGGGCAATCGTAATTATGAATTGTGTCTCAAAAATTTCCTTAAATTGAGCACACTTCTGTGCTGAATACCCTTGAACAGCATAATTATCTAAACTGTGCTTTACAGCTATCTCTTTGAGCACACTGACAGATTTGACAAATCAGGTGACGACCCCTAAGCCCCACCCTATAACTTTTTTGCTATACTATTAGCAACCTCAAATCATCCTGGACTGTGCACTATTTCACTGTGGTGATAAAATTCTGAGACTTCTATCTATTAGAAGGGGTGCACTATTCTGTTATAGGGAGGGCTGGATATAGGGACCTAGTCGTCGTTGAACGGGGGCGTCATTGACCTAGGACGCCGACCCCCGTACGGTAGGAAGGAAATAGGATAGGGAGATTTTCTCCTTACTTCCTCCTCACTTTTTATTTTAAATGTTTATGTATGTTCGTGATTCATTATTATTAATAAAATTATTTTTTAACAAAAGTAGTAAGACACTCAGGTTTGCTGCAAATATCCACCAGGGATTCCGATCTTTCATGGCAAAATTTATGATGGATTTTGTTTCCCTAAATTTACAGCCTTAGTGCAGGTTACGAAATCTAAGTGACTCCACATAATCCCCAGAATGGGGTTATTTTATATAAAATGGTCTGGGGTGTACGGTTCTGCGATAGAATTGATACAACATATAGGTATTGTAGCTAGAGTATGCACCAGGGAGAGAGAACTGTATTGATCCTGTGTAGCGGCCTCTCGCCATGGTGCATGACTGTGTACATAGATACATATGTACTGTATATATTCCATATAATACATGCCAATATTATATTGCCAAACTTCCCAAATTAGTATTAATAAACTATTACAAAAATAAAATCAACAAAATTCGAATTTACAAAATAGCAACTTTGTCATAGTAATCTATGCTGTGTAGAAGGAAGAATATTTTATGAATTACTAGCTGTAGTACCCGGGCGTTGCCCGGAATAGTAGCTGTAGTACCCGGGCGTTGCCCAGAATAGTAGCTGTCTCTCTATCTCTCTCGCAGTCTCTGACTGTGTGTCGCTGTCTGTTTGTCTCTTTCTTTGTTTGTCTCTTTCCCCGTCTGTCTCTTTCCCCGTCTGTCTCTTTCCCCGTCTGTCTCTTTCCCCGTCTGTCTCTTTCCCCGTCTGTCTCTTTCCCCGTCTGTCTCTTTCCCCGTCTGTCTCTTTCCCCGTTTGTCTCTTTCCAGGTCTGTTTCTTTCCAGGTCTGTCTCTTTCCCCATCCGTCTTTTTCCAGGTCTGTCTCTTTCAAGGTCTGTCTCTTTCCCCGTCTGTATCTCTCTGTCTCTCTCTCTATCTCTTTGTCTGTCTCTTTCCTGTCTGTCTCTGACTCTCTCTGTCTATTTCCCTGTCTGTCTATCTCTTTCCCTGTCTGTCTATCTATCTATCTATCTCTGTCACTTTCCCTGTCTGTCTCTTTCCCTGTCTGTCTCTTTCCCTCTCTTTCCCTGTCTGTCTCTTTCCCTGTGTCTGTCTTTTTGTCTGTCTCTTTAAGTGTCTGTGTCTGTCTCTTAACCTGTCTCTCTCTTTCCCTCTCTTTCCCTGTCTGTCTCTTTCCCTGTCAGTCTGTCTCTTTGTCTGTGTCTGTCTCTTTGTGTCTGTCTCTTACCCTGTCTATGTCTGTTTCTTACCCTGTCTGTGCCTGCCTCTTTCCCTGTCTGTGTCTGTCTCTTTCCCTGGCTGCATTGTGACACACCAACATTCCATATAAGGGCGTGGCTGCGCATTCTTCTGAAGTTCTGGCTGCACTGTGGCTCCTAGCTCCATTCGCTTTAATGGAGGCAGGTTTTTTGGCGAATAACTGTAAAGCGCGGGGTTAAAATTTCCCAACAAAACATAGCCTATGACGCTCTCGGGGTCCAGACGTGTGAGTGTGCAAAATTTTGTGGCTGTAGCTGTGACGGTGCAGATGCCAATCCCGGACATACACACATACACACACACACATATACACATCTAATATATAAAGCTGAATGTGTGTATGTGTAGATGCCTGTAATAACGCCAGGGACCCTATATTACTATCTTTGGTTGGATTCATTATTGTATTTACAAGAAAACATGAAAGTAAGTAGTAGACATAGGTGAAGAAAATCTAAAGAAATGCTGTAGAAGTATAGAATTTATGAAAAGCAAATGCTGTGATCCTGCTCCGCAGTAATCCCCACACGTCGTCCACAAATTCTTACTTAAATATGTCAATAGCTATGAGATATAGTAGTAATGTGACACATATCTATGAGCTGTGACAAACACACCTAAAATGATACACAACTAATCTATGGTGTACATACCTAATCTATGCTGAACATACCTAATCTATGGTGTACGCACCTAATCTATGGTATACGCACCTAATCTATGGTATAAACACCTAATCTATGGTATACTCACCTAATCTATGGTATACACCTAATCTATGGTATACACCTAATCTATGGTATACATACCTAATCTATGGTATACACCTAATCTATGGTATACACACCTAATCTATGGTATACACCTAATCTATGGTATACACCTAATCTATGGTATACACCTAATCTATGGTGTACGCACCTAATCTAAACTGTACATACGTAATCTATGCTGTACATACGTAATCTATGCTGTACATACGTAATCTATGGTGTACATACCTAATCTATGGTATACACCTAATCTATAGTATACACACCTAATCTAAGGTATACACACCTAATCTATGGTATACACACCTAATCTATGGTATACTCACCTAATCTATGGTATACACACCTAATATACAGTATGCTATATGCACCTGCTATATGGTATACGCATCTAATCTATGGAATACATACGTTATGTATGGAATAGACACCAAATATATGGAATACATACGTAATCTATGGAATACACACCTAATCTATGGAATACATACAGAATCTATGGAATACACACCTAAACTCACCCAGCAAAGAAAATACCAAAGCTGTCCCACGGGAGCAACATTGTAACACATGCTCTGTAATTTGCTGAAATACATCTATTCTTACTGAAAGCCTTTAGTTTATGGCACACACAATAATATAGTATAAAGTTGTCCACCACAGCCTACCTGTTTTCCCCACTGCACTTTGACCCAGAACCACAATTCGCATAGTCCTGGCAGGAGCCAAACTCCAGGATCTTCTCAGAGGCCGAGGAAGTGGGAAGTTAGAGGTCATTGTATAATGTGTTTTGGATGGGATTCGTTAATGTAGCCAATTTGATGCAATAAGTAGCAGATTCCCAGTGTCGGAGGATTGCAGAACTAGGCTGATGTGCCATGTAATTCAGGCTCTGGTGCTGTGCTTTTTGGTTTGGCAAGAAATAAATACATTTCTGTTCTCCGGCCAACCTCTCCTCTCTAAATCGAATATTTCCTGCCTACTTCTCCGTGTATCCCGCCTCCTATTCTTCTGGCTGTTCAAGCAGAAAATTGCATGCTATGTACTTGAGGACTTTCTAGCATAGATTTAGATTGTTTGAAAGCACAAATCATTAAATAGTGTCAAAAGGTTACCTGGAATAAATCACGCAACGTTAACTCTTTGTTTTCTAGGAGTTTGCGTTCAAAAAGTTTGTTTCAATGTCTAAAGTTTATTTATGGAGCATCAACAAACTCCACTTCTCCAAGCAAAAGTGACTGATGATAAAAACCATGAGAGACCAGAGGTGATGAGTGTTCTGCCTGATTACAGTCCACTAAGTATTTAACCCAGTGCATTCTGCAAGAGCTGAGAGAAGAAACTGTTGATATAGGCAGGTGATGGTATCTGACACTACCTGGAATTGAATAGTTTGGATGGTGACGACACTGCTTTATCTTGTCGTATCTATGTTCGTACCTTGTGCTTTATGATCAAGCAAGACACACAAATTTAAAAGGTCTCAGCTAGAGATCAGCGACCCCGAAATTCGGTGTTCGTACCAAACAGACTTGACAAAAAATGTAGCATCCAGGGATATGGGGTACTCGGTTCCGGTTAGTATACGACCTGGGGATGTCACGATGGTGGCCATTACCTGGTTCCGTGCCCTGGGCCTTTTTTTGTAATGGGGATATTTAAAGGGGATTTGTGAATAAAGTTATTTGTGACGCCACTTGCGGTGTTGCAGCTAAGTATAGGGAGCGGCCGCTGCAGTGTCTCTACTGGGGCTGATGGTATTGGCAGCTAGTATGGTAGTCCGTCCGCAAGTAGTATTGCCCCAGCGGGTGAATGGTGCAGTGGGCGTCGGAAGAAGGAGTCCAGTCAGTTATTCAGTGCAACTAGTTTACTCACTTTTCGGGTGTTAACTGGTTGCCCGAGGCCGGCTGGTTTCACCTCCGGGTCCCCTTTGTCCCAGTGCCAGTCTATTTCTCTGGTACCTTCTTCCCCTGCACCTGTCTCTGATAAGTGGGTCCCCGTGGTATGGTCCTTGGTTTGGGGTTTGTCTACCTCTGTCCGCCTGATGGTAGCGTGAACCCTGTGGGGTTGGAGTCTCTGGTCCTGTCCCCGGTTCTCCTTTTGCTACTGAGTCTTCAGATTCTTTAGGGTCAGCAAGGTCCTTGATGGTCCCCATTGGTCTGCAGGTGTTAACAGGTCGGCTTGAAGCTCTTTCCTGTCCTAGGGTCCTGTACCCCGTCGGTATGTAGTTCCGCGAGTACTCTACCGGCAACCACCTCTCCTGGGTACCAGGTCACCGGTAATCCGAGTCAGGGTGTCACTTCCCTTCAACCTTAACACTTCCACAGTCACTACTCAACTAACTACATCTGCTCTCTTTCACTACAGACTTCCTTCTTTGTTCTACAGTCACACACATTCTGACTACTGTCTTTCTGTGTCCCGATTACTCTCCACCTGGTCAACTAGTGGACTGGACTGGCTCCACCTCTATACGCCTATCCATTGGTCCCTCCCTAGCTAAGTACCATTGTATGGCGTATTGTTGGGGAAAACTGGGATTACTTGAGTTTTTTTTAGTACCGGCACTGGGGTTCTGGGTACCTAAGGGGGTAGGCCCTGCATCCTGATGGGGATGCAGAACCTTGTAGCACCCTGAGGTGTTCAGTGGCACTACAAAAACATAGTCGGATTCAGAATTCAGATGCTTTACATATGCAAACCACTCATGCCAGTATTGCTGTGCTCGGGTACGCTCGATATTCAGCCCACTGGTGTAACAACAGCATGATTGGATGTAGTGTGCACCAAAATAAAAATATAAGGCAAAATCCTGCCCACCCACCTCCGGAAGTAATCTGTTTATGGTTAGCTGTATCTGGGCGGAGACCCAAACTGCCCAATTAGTGACTCCCATTGGGGTTCAGATCAAGACTGGGTCCCAAACCCAGGGCCACCATCAGGGCTTTACAACTGTGACTCCTGTAAGGGACCCCGTGAGCAGAAGCCAGTAGGGTGGCCCAGCCGCTGACAGCCCAGGACCCTCCCCTTTCATTCCTCAGCTCACCGGGCCCCAGGGTGCGGGGTCGCCATCAGGGCAATGAGGGGGCCCAGGTCGTTCATAGAGAGCTGCTCTGTACTGATTCTGGTCACATGGGTATGACCTCACCACAGGTCCTGGAAGTGAAATGTTACATCGATTGTATAATACTTATGCTAATTCTAACAGGGAGATGAGATAACTATGAATACCCCCCAACATATTATCTGATCCTCAGCTGCTGTCACTCAAGCAGCTGTAGATTTTATAAACTTTACTTTCTTGGATTTCAAAACCTAAACATCCGAGCTGACCACTACAGGTATGTATAGAACCATCCTGATAGTGCCAGTATAGCACTTGCTTTAGGTTATATACGAAAATCCTGATGATTTGTTCCCTTTAAATCATAATGACTCTTTTGGCCACACTGGACCTCACCCCTTTGGGTGGTCAGAACTGGAGTAAAAACATCAAAAGTCTGAACATTTGTGTGCAACTTTTCAGTTACGCAAATATTTTGCAATATTGCAAGGAGTTTTCTAAGATAAAGCTGGAGAACACGGATGAATCAGTGGCTTAGTATGCAGTATTGACCTATGGTGCAAATCCATGGAGAAAATAAAGTTTTCAACAATGAATTTCTGTTACAGAAACATAGTGTTGTATGTAGGTATAGACAATGTTTTTTTAGATAACAGACTACCCAATGTCACCCATTGAATTTCTGGGCCTCTTCCTCTCTATATTGACAATATGGATCACTGTAGCTCAGATGATGGAAGAGGATTGTGTGGCAGAAAGTGATCTGGGGAAGGGGTTTATGGCGCTGTCCAGTCTGAGTGTTCTCTTCCAGTCCCGTTTGCATAGTCATAAGGGGGCTTTACACGCTACGATATCGTTAATGTTTTGTCGTCGGGGTCACGTTGTTAGTGACGCACATTTGGCGTCATTAACGATATCGCAGCGTGTGACACTGACCAGTGACCTTAAGCGACCTCAAAAATGGTGAAAATCGTTCACCATGGAGAGGTCGCCCCAAAACCAAAAATCGGTAAGGGTTGTTTATGCAGGTGGTTCATCGCTCATGCGGCAGCACACATCGCTATGTGTGACACCGCAGGAGCGAGGACCGTCTCCTTACCTGCCGCTAGTGACAATGCGGAAGGAAGGAGGTGGGCGGGATGTTATGTCCTGCTCATCTCCGCCCCTCCGCTTTGATTGGCCGGCCGCTTAGTGATGTTGCGGTGATGTCGCTGTGATGCCGAACGTCCCTCCCCCTTGAAGGAGGGATTGTTCGGCAGTCACAGCGACGCCGCCGACCAGGTAAGTATGTGTGACGCTGCCGTAGCGATAATGTTCGCTATGGCAGCGATCACAAACAATCGCATGCGCGACGGGGGCGGGTACTTACACGCTCGCTATCGCTACAAATTGTTAGCGATATCGCTACCGTGTAAAGCCTCCTATAGTCAGGATCAGACTGGGGTGTCTGGGGCTCACAGCGGGAATTGACTCTGGGGCCCACCCTACAGTGATATGTAAATACCTGTTAGCCGTTTTGCCCTTTATAGTGAGAATTGACTGTAAAGCACAGGCGGCTCCTGCACATCTCCTGTGCACACAATAACTGATGTACAATTACAGTAGTTTGCAGTAAGGGGGATCGTTGGTGAAAACAAATTATCACCGATCCACAGGTTAGGTAGGTGATAACTTATTGAATGAATGGATCAGTGGTTGAGTCGGACATGAGCTCCACTTTAAAGGGGATAAAAGTTGCACGATCGGTGCTAGTCCCAGCAATCGGTGGCCACAAATGAAAAACATCACTTATCCTTAGGCCACGTTCACACGTTCAGTATTTGGTCAGAATGTTACATCAGTATTTCTAAGCCAAAACTATGAACGGGTTAAAAATGCAGAGGTGTTTCTATTAGACGTTTCCTCTGATTTTACCACTCCTGGTTTTGGCTAAATACTGATGTAAAATACTGACCAAATAATCAACAAGGGCACATGGCCTTTGAATAGACAATTACTTTGCATATTTGCTACAGTGTAATAGTCACAGAACAGGGAGGGGTTAAACGTTCACGTATTTAATCTCTACTGGAACTAATCTATACTTTATCAATAGAGAGAAAAAGTAGCCTCCATACACAACACAATCCAGTATACCAAGACCAATAATACCCCATATAAGGGGGAAATACAGCTACACCATGACCAGTAACATATTACCACTACATAGTACCCGAATACAACCACATACAAGAGAGAAATACCGCCACACCATGAACAGATGAAATAGTGAGCAAATATTACCACATAGAAGGGAGAAATACCGCAACACTATGACCAAACCACATAAATGACCAAATAATACCACAAACAACAGAGAAATACCCTCACACTGTCACCAGACCACATATTACCACCACACAGTGCCCAAATAAATTACAATAATGATCATGAATAAAAACCACAATACTAATAACACTAATAGCACCATCAGTCCCATTATACACAGAAGCTCTGTATATAGTGTATATTGTGTGTACATTTAATACACTGACTTACCAGTGATGTCTCTAGCTGAAGTTATTCATCTTCATTCTCTTCTTCATCTGGCGCTGACCGCCATCACTTCTTCCTGCCATGACTCGACTCTACAGAAAATAACACACAGTCACCTTTAGCCGACCACTCCCAGAGCACATTCCTCACTTTTTCCCCAATTTCTACACTACGTCAGACTTTTGTTCCCCCGCATGGAAGACAGTATCTCAAAATTAACTTATATTAAATCAGTAATAATGTCCTCTAATTTGCCTCTACAGTAATTATGTCCACCATTTGCCACCATAAACCAATAATGCATGTTCCTCACTCTGGCCCCATATAGTAGCAATCTCTCCCATCCTGGCTCCCTTTATTCAATAAAGTCTCCCATCCTGGGCCCCTATGTTCCCCTAAATGATTGTTCATTCCTAAGGTGGGGAAACAGAAGCTGGCAGTGATTGGACGTGATGTCACAATGTAACATGAGCCACGAATCGTGATTACTGACAGCACTGGAATGGTGCCGGCACCAGAGGTGAATACATACAGGGTCTTTTATTTTAGCTGGGGGAAACAAGGGGAATCAGAAGGGATTGTTTAATGTTTCCTGCACAAAATATCCCCCCACACACTGCTCCTCTCCAAAATAGCCCCTCAAAGTGCCCCTTTCCAAAATGTCCTCCCAAAACTTGCCCTTTCTATATCTCCCCCATACTACATCACTGCATAAAGTCCCCCCACTCCTCATTATACTATGCCGCCTTTCACAATCTCCTTCCTAATTGCATCATTATGTCCATTATTGCCCCATAATGTCCACCAATGCCCTACAATGTCCCTATTTGCTTCATAATGTCCCACAATGCCCTATCATGTCATCCATTGCCCCATAATATCCCACATTGCCCTATAATGTCCCACATTGCCCTATTATGTCCCACATTGCCCAATAATGTCCCCCATTGCCTATCATGTCCCAATCAATTTTCTCCATAATGTCCCCACTGCCTGATAATGTCCTCTGTAAAATAACACCGCTCCTCCCACATGACGGCCCCTGCATCTAAAATGATTCTCCATGTCATGTTCGGCTCCTCAGGAGCGCTTACCCAGTGCCTGAGCGTCCTCTTCTTCTGAGCGGCTCCGGTCATGACGCTATTGTAGTGCTGGGTTGAGGAACTCCTCTGCATCAGTCCTGGAGCTGCACTGTTGAAATGTATGGGTAAGTTCACACTACGTTTCGTTAAGAGTTCAAATATGAAAACTTTTTCCTGTTGAAACCACTTCCGGAATTGCTTCTTCTACGTTACAATTCTTGTCATTTTTTTTCCTTGCACTTTTTTGCTGGCATCTTCTTTACATTTAATGTAGCATTTTGCTAACGGTTCCTCTAAATCAGGGGTGGGGAACTTTTTTACTGCCGGGGGCCATTTGGAAATTTATGCCAACCTTCGGGGGCCGCACAAAATTATCAGTGTGAAAATGAACTGGCTATATTTGGTCAAACAGTTAATTAACTCACCCCTATTGTGGTGGCCGGAGCTGCTTCTGTTTTGTGCGGCTGTGATGTTCAGTGATACTTATGTTGCTTCTCTCTTTTCCAGGTTTATCACGGTTTGGAGCGCAGGCAACTCTTTGTGATAATAAGATTGGTAGACTATAGACATCACACAACAGACACAGGGACTGGAGTATATAAATCACAGGAGACACATATACAGTCAGGGCCAGAAATATTTGGACAGTGACACAAGTTTAGTTATTTTAGCTGTTTACAAAAACATGTTCAGAAATACAATTATATATATAATATGGGCTGAAAGTGCACACTCCCAGCTGCAATATGAGAGTTTTCACATCCAGATCAGAGAAAGGGTTTAGGAATCATAGCTCTGTAATGCATAGCCTCCTCTTTTTCAAGGGACCAAAAGTAATTGGACAAGGGACTCTAAGGGTTGCAATTAACTCTGAAGGCGTCTCCCTCGTTAACCTGTAATCAATGAAGTAGTTAAAAGGTCTGGGGTTGCTTACAGGTGTGTGGTTTTGCATTTGGAAGCTGTTGCTGTGACCAGACAACATGCGGTCTAAGGAACTCTCAATTGAGGTGAAGCAGAACATCCTGAGGCTGAAAAAAAAGAAAAAATCCATCAGAGAGATAGCAGACATGCTTGGAGTAGCAAAATCAACAGTCGGGTACATTCTGAGAAAAAAGGAATTGACTGGTGAGCTTGGGAACTCAAAAAGGCCTGGGCGTCCACGGATGACAACCGTGGTGGATGATCGCCGCATACTTTCTTTGGTGAAGAAGAACCCGTTCACAACATCAACTGAAGTCCAGAACACTCTCAGTGAAGTAGGTGTATCTGTCTCTAAGTCAACAGTAAAGAGAAGACTCCATGAAAGTAAATACAAAGGGTTCACATCTAGATGCAAACCATTCATCAATTCCAAAAATAGACAGGCCAGAGTTAAATTTGCTGAAAAACGCCTCATGAAGCCAGCTCAGTTCTGGAAAAGTATTCTATGGACAGATGAGACAAAGATCAACCTGTACCAGAATGATGGGAAGAAAAAAGTTTGGAGAAGAAAGGGAACGGCACATGATCCAAGGCACACCACATCCTCTGTAAAACATGGTGGAGGCAACGTGATGGCATGGGCATGCATGGCTTTCAATGGCACTGGGTCACTTGTGTTTATTGATGACATAACAGCAGACAAGAGTAGCCGGATGAATTCTGGTGTACCGGGATATACTTTCAGCCCAGATTAAGCCAAATGCCGCAAAGTTGATCGGACGGCGCTTCATAGTACAGATGAACAATGACCCCAAGCATACAGCCAAAGCTACCCAGGAGTTCATGAGTGCAAAAAAGTGGAACATTCTGCAATGGCCAAGTCAATCACCAGATCTTAACCCAATTGAGCATGCATTTCACTTGCTCAAATCCAGACTTAAGACGGAAAGACCCACAAACAAGCAAGGCCTGAAGGCTGCGGCTGTAAAGGCCTGGCAAAGCATTAAGAAGGAGGAAACCCAGTGTTTGGTGATGTCCATGGGTTCCAGACTTAAGGCAGTGATTGCCTCCAAAGGATTCGCAACAAAATATTGAAAATAAAAATATTTTGTTTGGGTTTGGTTTATTTGTCCAATTACTTTTGACCTCCTAAAATGTGGAGTGTTTGTAAAGAAATGTGTACAATTCCTACAATTTCTATCAGATATTTTTGTTCAAACCTTCAAATTAAACGTTACAATCTGCACTTGAATTCTGTTGTAGAGGTTTCATTTCAAATCCAATGTGGTGGCATGCAGAGCCCAACTCGCGAAAATTGTGTCACTGTCCAAATATTTCTGGACCTAACTGTATGACTGAAGGGGCTGTTGGCATATACATCACATAAGAGACACTGGGACTGCTGTATATACATCACATAGGAGACGCTGGGACTGTACATCACAGGAGACACCTACATCACTAGAGACACTGGGGGCACCAACATCATACGAGGGGCTGGGGACATATATATGTCCCCATCCACCTCATGTTATGTATATGCTTTCAGACTCTCCTTTGATGTATATGCGCCCTTCCCCTCCTGTGAAGTATATGCGCCCAGCTCCTCCTGTGAAGTATATGCGCCCAGCTCCTCCTGTGAGGTATATGCGCCCAGCCCCTCCTGTGAGGTATATGCGCCCAGCCGCTCCTGTGAGATCTATGTACCCAGCCCCTCCTGTGATGTATATTCCCCAGCCCTTTCTGTGATGTATATGCCCCAGCCTCTCCTGTGATATGTATGGCCCCAACATTTCCAGTGTGATGTATATGCCCCCAGCGTCTCCACTGTGATGTATATGCTCTATCCCCTCTTGTAATGTATATGATCCTAGCATCTCCAATGTGATGTATATATCACAGGAGGGGTTGGGGCATACACAGCACAGGAAATGCTGGGGAATATCCATGACAGGAGGGTCTGGGAGCATATACATGACAAGAGATGCTGGGGGCATATACATGACAAGTGGGGCTGGGGAACAGACAATACTAGTTCACTGGGAGGCATAAGCATTACTGTGAACAGTTGGCACAGTTGGCACAGGGGGGGCACAGGCACAGACATCACTAAGGCAACACAGAGAGCACTAGGGGGGCATGGACATCACTAGGAGGGCACAGGCATCACTAGGGGGCCACAAGCATCACTAGGGGGCCACAGGCATCACTAATGGAGGGGCACACAGACATCACTAATGGGGGGGCACACAGACATCACGGGGCACCCAGACAAGACTGAGGGGGGCACACAGACCTCACTAAGGGGGGGAACACAGATATGACTGAGGGGGGGCACACAGACATGACTGAGGGGGGGCACACAGACATGACGGAGGGGGGGCACACAGACATGACTGAGGGGGGGCACACAGACATGACGGAGGGGGGGCACACAGACATGACTGAGGGGGGGCACACAGACATGACTGAGGGGGGGCACACAGACATGACTGAGGGGGGACACACAGACAGGACTGAGGGGGGACACACAGACAGGACTGAGGGGGGGGCACACAGACATGACTGAGGGGGGACACACAGACATGACTGAGGGGGGGCACACAGACATGACTGAGGGGGGGCACAGAGACATGACTGAGGGGGGGCACACAGACATGACTGAGGGGGGGCACACAGACATGACTGAGGGGGGACACACAGACAGGACTGAGGGGGGGCACACAGACATCACTGAGGGGGGCACACAGACATCACTAGGAGACTGGGGAGGCTGCACACAGCACTTGGAGCTGTACACAGCAGTGGAGGGGGCATGCTGCACCGGAGAAGGGGCGGGGCGAGGGCGGCACACAGCGTCGTGCAGCGGGCGGCACACAGAGCCGTGCAGCGGGCGGCACACAGCAGTGGAGGGGGCATGCTGCACCAGAAAAGGGGCGGGGAGTGGGCGGCAGTGGCACACAAGCGCCATGTAGCGGGCGGCACACGGCAGTGGAGGGGGCATGCTGCACCAGAGAAGGGGCGGGGAGTGAGCGGCACACAGCACCATGAAGTGGGCGGCACACAAGCGCTGGAGAATGGGCGGCACACAGCGCTGGAGAACGGGCGGCACACAAGCGCTGGAGAGCGGGTGGCACACAGCACCATGGAGCGGGCAGCACACAAGCGCTGGAGAGTGGACGGCACAATGCTGGAGGTGGTGAAGGTGATGTGGGACGGAATCGCAGAGCGATAAACCCGCCCACAAAGTAAGTCCTGAGCATGCTGGCACCTGCCACCGAGAGCGCACATTGGTGTGTGCAAGCAGCGCATCTGGAGATTTAAAGGGCCGGCAACTGGTAATACCGCGGCGGCGTCCGTAGCACTGCCGCCCCCGGAAATCTGCCCACAGGCTGCACAGAAGGTCATGGCGGGCCGCATGCGGCTCGCGGGCCAGAGGTTCCCCACCCCTGCTCTAAATCATTGTCTTTTAACATTTTTCAACAATTTTTTAAGTGTATCTTGTGGCCATTTTTTTCTTGTTTTCTTTTCAATCCATTAAGTAAGGAATAATACTCCAAAATTAGGTAAAAACACCCAGGCGACTTTGTGATTTTTTTTTTTTTGCATTCTTATTAACTTCTATTGTAAAGTATACAGTGGGCTTCATAGTAGAAAATGCCAGAAGAATGATCCGATCACTTCTTTTAAATGCTTTCCATGTATGGAAACCTGAAGATAAAAAAAAGATTCAGAAGCCTGAATGTAGGAACTGCAAAGTCGTTTTTAAGTGTAAATGAAGAAGTGTATTTCAAGCTTTTTTTAGCAATTTTTCAAGCCTCTATTGGAGCAGAGCCACTGGATGATTTTAAAACACAATCCAAATGGACAACAGCAAACACATTTGCATGAATCCCAATATTGGGAAACTTGTAATTGGTCAGAAAATGTAAAAAAAAAGAGAGCGAGAACCCCACTGATCAGAAGAGATTATACTCTACAGGAGAAAGAGGACCCTGCTGATCATAAGAGCTTGCACTTTACAGGAGAGAAAGAATGAGAGTACCCTGCTGACCATAAGAGCTTACACTCTACAGCATAGAGAGAACACTGCTGACCATAAGAGCTTACATTCCACAGCAGAGAGAGGACACCACTGACTATAAGAGGTTACACTCTACAGGAGAGAGGACACTGCTCACCATAAGAGCTTACACTCTACAGGACAGAGAGGACCCCGCTGACCATAAGCGCTTACACTCTACAGGAGAAAGAGGACACTGCTGACCATAAGAGCTTACACTCTACAGAAGAGACACAGAGAGAACCCCACTGACCATAAAAGCTTACACTCTTGAGAAGAGAGAAGACCTCACTGAACTTAATAGCTTACACTCTACAGAAGAGAGAGGACTCTGCTCACTATAACAGCTTACACTCTACAGACAAGAGAGACAGAGAGAAGATCCTGCTGACCATAAGAGCTTACACTCCATAGGACTGAAAAGACCCCACTGATGATAAGAGCTTACACCCTACAGAAGAGAAAGAACTCTGCTCATCATAACAGATTACACGCTACAGAAGAGAGAGGACCCCTTGACCATAAGAGCTTACACTGTACAGAAGAGAAAGAGAGCGAGGACCCTGCCGACCATAAGAGCTTACATTCTACAGAAGAGAAAGAGAAGACCCCGCTGACCATAAGAGCTTACATTCTACAGAAGAGAAAGAGAAGACCCCGCTGACCATAAGAGCTTACATTCTACAGAAGAGAGAGAACTCTGCTCACCATAACAGCTTATACTCTACAGAAGAGAGAGAGAGAGGACCTCACTGACCATAAGAGCTTATACTCTACAGAAGAGAGAGAGCGAGAGGACCCTGCCGACCATAAGAGCTTACATTGTACAGAAGAGAAAGAGAAGACCCCGCTGACCATAAGAGCTTACATTCTACAGAAGAGAGAGAACTCTGCTCACCATAACAGCTTATACTCTACAGAAGAGAGAGAGAGAGGACCTCACTGACCATAAGAGCTTACACTCTACAGGACAGAGAAGTCCCAGCTGACCATAAGAGCCTACATTCTACAGAAGAGACACAGAGAGCACCCCACTGACCATAAGAGCTTACACTCTTGAGAAGAGAGAAGACCTCACTAACCTTAAGAGCTTACATTCTACAGAAGAGAGAGAACTCTGCTCACCATAGCAGCTTATACTCTACAGAAGAGAGAGAGAGAGAGAGAGAAAGGACCTCACTGACCATAAGAGCTTACACTCTACAGAAGAGAGAGAGAGAGAGGACCCTGCCGACCATAAGAGCTTACATTCTACAGAAGAGAGAGAACTCTGCTCACCATAACAACTTATACTCTACAGAAGAGAGAGAGAGAGAGGACCTCACTGACCATAAGAGCTTATACTCTACAGAAGAGAGAGAACGAGATGACCCAGCCGACCATAAGAGCTTACATTGTACAGAAGAGAAAGAGAAGACCCCGCTGACCATAAGAGCTTACATTCTACAGAAGAGAGAGAACTCTGCTCACCATAACAGCTTATACTCTACAGAAGAGAGAGAGAGAGGACCTCACTGACCATAAGAGCTTACACTCTACAGAAGAGAGAGAGAGAGGACCCTGCCGACCATAAGAGCTTACATTCTACAGAAGAGAAAGAGTTGACCCCGCTGACCATGAGCTTACATTCTACAGAAGAGAGAGAACTCTGCTCACCATAACAGCTTATACTCTACAGAAGAGAGAGAGAGAGAGAGGACCTCACTGACCATAAGAGCTTACACTCTACAGAAGAGAGAGAGAGAGGACCCTGCCGACTATAAGAGCTTACATTCTACAGAAGAGAAAGAGTTGACCCCGCTGACCATGAGCTTACATTCTACAGAAGAGAGAGAACTCTGCTCACCATAACAGCTTATACTCTACAGAAGAGAGAGAGAGGACCTCACTGACCATAAGAGCTTACACTCTACAGAAGAGAGACAGCCCCGCTGACGATAAGAGTTTACACTCTACAGAAGAAAGAGATTTACCCAGTGACTCTGTACATAAAAAATTACTCGGCTGTAAAAACTGTGCTCCACTGGGAACTGCTGATTAATGATTGCCCAGGTTCTGATCACCACTGTACAGGGTATGATAATCCATAGATGTCATGGAGTGTTGGAGGAAAAGGAGCAGCTGGAGGAAGCCCATGCAAACATGGGGAAAACATACAGACTCCTTGCAGATGTTGTCTTTGGAGGGATTTGATCCCAGGACTGGAAAGCAGTAGTGCTAACCACTGAGCCACTGTGCTGCCCATAACGCAAAGTCAGGGATTATAGTCAGGTGTGTGAGTAAATAGACAAAAACTGGGTGAGGAAAAGCCAAACTCAACTGCAAAGGTGAGGTTGATGAAGACAATTTTGTGTCGCCCAGGGCTATGGGATACTCGGTCCCGGGTGGTGTATTGCTGGGGAGATGTCACTTGGTTCCGTGTCCCTGGGGACTCTTTTTAAATGGGAGTATTTTTACAGGGGAGAGTAAATGAAAGTTTATAACGTGACGCCACTTGCGGGTTGCGGCTATGTAGATGGAGCCACCGCTGCACAGTTCTCACTACTGGGGCTGGTGTTGGTGGCAGCCTGGATGTTAGGCCCTCCGCAAGCAGGACCGGGCCTATGAGTATAGGTGATGTGGATGGGTGCAGAAAGAAGGTAGGCCACACAGGGGGTTGCAGTGTAACTGGCTCCTTTACTCACAGTCAGATGGAAACTGGTCACCCGAGAAGGCTGGTCTTGACCGCTGCTCCCCTTAGTCCCAATGCTGGTTTAGTGACCTGTTGGCTTCTTTCCCCTCAGCATTTATCTGACCAAGGATTCTGTACCCTGTCGGTGCTATGGTTCCGAAAGCACTCTACCATACTCCACCGGTAACCAAACGGCTGGGCCCTCAGGTCACCGTCACACTCCTGTCAGTGCTTCCACTCGCTCCCTCCGTCCGTCACTGGCGACTCTCTCAACTGTCTGACTGTCCACTGTCTGCCCCTCCCACCTGGTGGTCTAGGGGACTGGATTGGCTCCACCTCTAGGTGGCCATCCAATAGGTCCAACCCTAGTCTGGCACCAGTCTTTGGGGAATTTGGGGAAACACAGGGATTAACTGAAATGTTTTTGTTGTTACCAGCACTGGTCTTCTGGGTTCCTGGGGGTAGGCCCTGCATCGTGGTGGGGATGCAGTACATTGTAGTTCCCTGATGGCTTCAGGGGCGCTACAATTTCATGTCAAGATAGAGCACAGCAAAAAGTGGCAACAATTCCAAAGCAGACTGAGGTTCCAAGATTTGTTGTTCAAGGAATTTTAAAGATGCACTAAGAAATGGGCAACGTTGAGCACTGTAGATGGAGTGGTCGGTCAACAAAACAGTGCAGCAGATGAAATACATAACATGATCGCTTCCCTTCTGAATCAGAAAATATCCTTCAGCGCCATCAGCTCAGAACTTATTGCAACCAATGGATCCCAGTGATGATATTGGAGTCAGGCTGGCACCTCGACCACAGTCAGCTTCATTAACTTAAATGTCAGTAATGTAGAAATAACCATCAGCCGTGTGATAAAAAAGAAAATTTTGTAAAATACTCTGTTCAGGAAGAGGTAATTGAAAATAATATAATTTATGATTAACTCCTTCATGCACCGATACTCTAACAATATATAAAATATAATGTTCTGACGATATTGATAGTGACATTTTAATTGTATTTCACTGAAAAGGACATAAATGCAAAGAAAACAATCAAATCAAAATCAGAAATGCAGCCAGGCCCCCCAGGGTGTCTGTCCTGTGTGCTAGTGCACTCGGATAGTGCTGGGCAGCCCACCTGATCTAATAGAAGGGCGTCATCAATAGGCTGTGAGACGGACACTGTGCATTGCATGTATCTGTGGGACTGGTGCCCTATGTAAAACACTATTAGTGTGCATGTTCAATACCATTAGCTACCCCCTCCATTATTGGGTAGGTTGAGAGTGGCTGTTCTATCGGTATTCTGCACCTGTGTTACCTATACCTTTACCATGGTGGGCCGGCTGCATCCTGCGAGTGCATTTGCCATTTTGACCTGAGTTGGCTGGTGGCTTTTTTCTGGTGGGTTTTTTTTTATTTTTTTCTTTGACATTTTAATTGCTGTGTATGAAAACATAAAGCTGCTCCCCCAGATTATCTACACAGCCTCATATATTAAGCAGAGTTATAGCACGTTTATATGAAATGCAATGTGGAGAAATAAGAGCGTCCTGTCCCTTTAAATTCTGTGTGTTCCATGACAACTGGTCAGCAGCCAATAAGATTGCTGGACTTGAGTCTGGAAAAATAAACACAAATAAACTGTCACTCGTCCTCAGTCTATTGCAGACAGTGACCAGTGGAGTTGTGTATCCCCTGATGACCTGACACTGATTTATCTCATCTCCTCGATGCTTCTTTCCTGTAATCTGGAATCCGCTGATGATTTTATAATTTCACCTAAACTCAAAATAGGCGAGAACACCGGGCAGAGCAGAGAATTCTGCCACAACAGCTGTTGTCACTGGCCACTAGGGGGCGCTATCAGTGTAATGTGTATTTACTGGTGCACTGGGCTCCCCCTAGTGGCTGCAGGAAAGCAGAAGTTTATGTTTAGGTTACACAGGACACTGCTGCCAGTATTTTTTATGGGGGCATTATTTACCATTAATGTCAGTGGGATTAGTGTCCTGACACTGTTATTGGGGGTTTGGCTCTATGTGCTGGTAATGAAGACTTTCACTGTCATTTTTGTGCGGTTACCTGTATTTATTTGTATTTCTTTGCATGAAGAACATAGAAATCCATGTATGCCACATATCTTTATATACAGGCCCCAGTACAATCCAATGTACAATGTTTTCCATGTATTATTATCTATACTGGAGACTGCAAACACCCAGTAAAGACTTGATTTGATCATGTTGCCTCCATGTATGGGTGTAATGGGGTCCGATACCTGGGGGGACGCTCACTATGAATATGTGGGGGAAACTGCAGTGTTTGTGTCTTTATCAGATCTGTGACTAAATCATTTTTGGATTTACAGATTTTTCAATGGATTCAACAATACAGGACATTTACAGGATGGCAACGAGCCGCAGCTCTCCGGAGGTCCGCAGCTTTATTATACACGGACCCTCGTCCTATTGTCCATCCCTGATGAGTGATGAGTGGACACTCACCGGATTCTGTTTTCTTTAGGCCATCTACCGCCGCCAAGAATGCATATTTGGTTTTGGATACTTCTCATGTGAGATTATTATTTTATATAATAAGAATTTCCAGTTAATCTGAGAATAAAGTGTCATTCCTATAATCCAAATTGTCTCTCCAGGAAAGGAGACAAACTCTAGCGCAGCGCCACCTATTGGAAGTAGCGATCCTAAAAGTCAGAAGTGGATTTTTAACAATCCTTTGCATATGATTTAGGATTTTATTCCAGATTAGAATCCCAATTTGCAGATATGGTGTTTCGGGGTGCTTTCCCCTCGTCAGTGCAAAGTATGGGGTGTCTGACCTGGCTCATGAGAAGCTATGTGGGGGAGATCACGGGGGAACACTGTTCTCCTTAAGGAGACTTTGCAAGCCAGTCTGGCTGCCAGTAAGGGGACTTATAGCTCCCATGCCCCTCTGAGAAATATTCAAATTGTCTCTCCAGGAAAGGAGACAAACTCTAGCGCAGTGCCACCTATTGGAAGTAGCGATCCTAAAAGTCAGACGTGGATTTTTAACAATCCTTTGCATATGTACTGCCCCGCAGGCTCAGCTGCGACCGCCGAGCCGCTCAGATCCGTGCTCGTACTGCGGGTGGTGGCTCGAGCCTCTCACGGACCCGGGGGTCACGTCGCTCTGCAAGGGAGTTGGCGCTACACGCGGGGATTTGGGGTGTTTGGATTTGAAGTGATAGTTCGTGACGCCATCTATGGGTTGTGGTGATTGTAGACACCACCGCTGCGGTGAAGGTGTGGGGGCCCCCGGGAGCGATGTAGTAGCGCAGGTGTTGACCCCTCCATGGGTAGGGGATGTTGGTCCCGGGGTCCGGCGGGTCGAGGCCCGGGTGCAGGGTGTAGTGTTGCGGTGCAGCGCCTGATGGCACTGGTGTACTCACTCTGACACAAGACACTGGAGTCGCTGGTAAACCAAACGGAGTGATGAATGGGGCCCGCAGCTGGCTGCAGCTGTTCCCAGATTAGGTTGGTAATGTCCGCTTTTCTCCTGCACCTTTGTATGTAAATCTTGACTCCTGTGCCTAGGCACCAGTAGTCCGCTCCCCGGCGTGTATCTGTCATAGGAGCCTGTTTGCCCGCAGACACTGGCCCTTTGGATCTCTGGTCCTTGGTGGTGGCACTTATCCGGAATGGTTGGGCTGTTGCCTTCAATCGGGACTTAGATGGGAATCAACCCCTGAGGTCCAGACCGCAATCAGTTAATTTGACTGGTTGGTCTGGTATGGTCTTGGCTTCTAGCCTAGTTCGGGGTCTGAGTACCCTGCCTGGTGCTCCGGTATCCAGTTGGCTCCAAGGTTTGGTTCCGGCGGGCCACTACCCTGTCCCGGTCCCTTACGTTTCCACCGGTCGTCTTCCCGGTCTCCTGCAGGCGGCCACTATCGTCTGCCTCCTTGCCAATGGTGACTGGACTCCGACCCAGCCACCAAAGTAGTCTTTGGCAGGCCTGAGCACAGGTCTTCTTCTGGACACAACCTCCCTCCTTCACTGTCACAACCACTCTCTCACTAACTTGAACTTGACTACTTGGTTCCCACCTCCAGGCCTGTGAACTCCTCAGTGGGTGGAGCCAACCGCCTGGCTCCACCCCCCCTGGTGTGGACATCAAACCTGGAGGGTGGTGACAAGGCTTTTAGTTTGACTGCTGTTACCTAACTGGGAAGGGGGTGTGTAGTGTTGTTGTGTCTACCTGGGACGACCTGGATAGTCCAGGGCATCACACATATGACATAGGATATTCCTATAATCCAGCATTTAATAATCCAGAACCTGTATTAGTTCAGCACAGAATTACAGCACATTGCAGATTGAGCAGAAAGTCAGTTAGAAAATAGTTTTCCATAGTAATTTGTGTGATTTTCTGTGCACCGAATCATTCAGAATCCAGCAGGTCACGGTGATTTGGGTTAATGGAATTTTCCTGTAATTTTAAGGATCTGACGCATTCTGGACATTGTATGATTGATCCCATTATCTTCTTGTGTTTTCTCTCCAGCTTGTCCCGGCACAAAGGAGGAAGCAGAAGAGCAACTTCTCATCTACTGCACCAGATTCCTCCCATCACCGATCTTCAAGATGGAGGTGACTGATCACACCACATATTATGTCCTCATGTTCTGTCCATATATGTAAAGGAACATCTCAATATGCAATTAACTGACCCTTCTTTTCTTAGCACCTGATGCCGATCAACCGCAAAGCAGTATTTTCTTAGCGGTATCTGCCTTTTCCTTTATGTGAAAAAAGACCTGAGCCGCCATCAGTGATGCCAGAAGAGCAGAATGATGAGGTAGGAGATGAGAAAGAAGACACTAAGAAGACGCCAGAGCAACAGAATAAACTGGTGATAACGGAACCTATGAAGTATCGGCAGGAGAAAGACCTGGAAGAAGATGAGAAAGAAGACACTAAGAAGAAAAAAAAGAAAGATTCAGGAGTTAAATGAAGAATGGTGCAAAATACAACAACAAGCGTTCAGAACCAGCCGGCAAAGAGACAACGAGTTCAGAACCAAGTCCAATAAGGGTCTGGTAACACTCGAGATCCTCCTCCGTCAATCCCATCTCTCTACATTTCTCCCTATCATTTTTTTTTTTTCTATATCACCCTTAAGGGGCGACCAATTGTATCTGGGATAGGGTCCTTGACTCAGAACTGTGGGGTATATGTGGATCGTATCCTACGCCCTTTTGTGGACTCATTACCTTCATTTACCAGAGACACGATGGACCTGTTGAGGAAGTTGGATGGGGTGACTGTGGATAGGGATGTGCTATTGGCCTCCATAGATGTGGAGGCTTTATATAGTAGCATCCCACATGAGAAAGGGCTGGAAGCGATGCAGCACTATCTGGACACCCGGAATAGGGAGTGTAGCAGGCACAATGGCTTCATGGTCGATCTTATGAACTTCATCCTGCGACATAATTTCTTCATCTTCAACAGGAAGTACTTCCACCAGCTCAGGGGCACAGCGATGGGGAGCCCCTGTGCTCCCTCTTACGCTACTCTGTTCCTGGGCTGGTGGGAGGAAACCATTGTCTTTGGGGATGAGGAGGTGTGGTGACATTCACGGATTATGTTATGGACCAGGTACATTGACGACGTACTTGTACTATGGTCAGGCTCTGAACAAGAATTTCTGAGATTTGTGGAGACACTTAATATCAATGACTTAGGACTTAGGTTCACGTCGGAGCACGATTGGACACGTCTTCCATTTTTGGATATCTTAATTACACGTGGTACCGATGGGAGCCTTGAAACAAAAACATTCCGTAAACCAACGGCCACAAACAATCTACTAAAATGGGAAAGCCATCATCCCCCTCCTTTAAAGAGGGGTATCCCAAGAGGTCAATATTTGAGGTTGCGCAGGAATTGCTCTAGGATGGACGATTTTAGGGATCAGGCAGATGACATGACCAGGAGGTTTCTGGCTCGGGGTATCCCAGGGGGGTACTCCACCCAGCACGTGAACATGCAGAGAGGCAAAACAGGGAGAGGTTGTTGAACCCCCGGGGATCGTGTGAGGAAGAGGACCCAGTGACTAGATTGATAGGGACATTTGATTGTCAAAATGGCCGCATATTTGAGATTCTTAAGAGACATTGGGGGGTGTTGTTAGCGGATCCCGACATAAAAAAGTTTATCCCCCAAAAACCCAGTATAACCTTCAGGAGGGGACGGTCACTTAGGGATCATTTGGTACACAGCTTTTATAAGAAACCAGCACCAACAGGGACGTGGTTAGATAGGAGGGTGTGTGGTTTTTTCCGCTGTGGGGACTGCTCCTATTGTGGAAATATGAGGCCATCTAAGTTCATCAAGAGTGCTGGTAACGGGAAAGAATTCTTCATTAGAGATTTTGCCAACTGTAAGACCTCGGGTGTCGTGTATGTGCTTACCTGCACCTGCCCCCTGGACTATGTGGGGAAGACGAGGAGAGAGTTCAGGAGGCGGGTGGGGGAGCATTTGGGTGACATCCGCAATAAGCGGGATACCCCGCTTGCTAGGCACGTGAATGGGTATCACGGGGGAAATCCACACCAGGTATCCTTCTGTGTTATGGAGGTTGTCAAACCTAATCCTAGAGGGGGGGACTTTGATCGATGTATATTACGTAAAGAAAGCGAGTGGACATTTAGATTTGATTCCCTAGCCCCCAAGGGAATTAATGAACAGCTATCATACACGTGTTTTTTGTTATGACAAGGTGTCACTTGATATGGGTCTGTGATGAAAATTTGGCATTGCTGTCCTGTATATGGGATAGCCATAAGTAACCTATCCATGTATATAAACTGTGTCCTTTGCTCTCAGAATATATAATGTTACCTAGGATAGGACTGTAATTGTCGTTGAGCCCCCTTCACACATTAAATCCAGCCCTGCGGTTCCCCTGCACCTGGGATCTGCTTCAACATGGCCCCATATTGTATTGATGAATTATGTCGCATTATCATTACTACCCTGCGGGATGTTAGGCATAATCCGGTTTATCCTATTATTGTGATGCCTAATCCAGAAGCGGTGTAGCTTGCGTTCCACTGTGGAACGCGGAAGCGACAGGGTTATGACACTATCCGGCCCACTGACGCTGCACCCCAGCCCCGCCTTACATCTGGGTGGAGCTGGTGACGCGGCGCATCCTTTTGGTGGGTGGAGAGAGTGATGCGATGCCCATGTGAATGCCAGGTGAATAGGGGCAGGATGCTGGATACATATGGGAGGCGTTCCACTCGAGGGGCGGGGCCGGGGGTACATTTCCCTGAGCCTTCGCTGTGGAACGATCCTACACCTCCGGAGGCGGGACTTCCGTGCGTTCCACTGTGGAACGCGGAAGTGGACGCGGTCAATATCGTAAGACCTATGGAGGAAGTGAATAATGTGAAATTAATCAAGGTAATTAACAGCCGCTATGCTGATTGGGCGGATTCGAGATCTGAGGACACGTGAGGGGTTATAGGGTGGATTGATGCACCTGGTGGCCCCCTTAGCATCATGTTAATCTAGCAGCACACTTGCTGCTCTAGGTATATGGAGCCACAATAGATGGATATCGGCCTCCTGATGAACCATACATTGGGGAAACGCGTTGAGGCAGAGGCATGAGGCAACACCAGCTAAGTTCATCATTCACTATATCCCTGCTATTTATGTGTTCCTAGGTGAACAACTACAGCTTCCTGACATTTGGGGCTGACTGTGAACCCTGTCATGCACATTATCACTTGTTGTAATTGCACTGCACTTTAAATTTGCGCACTGCACTTTATCATTTCATGTAAGGGTTTACAGGGATATAGTAGGGATAGCCGTCGAGGAGTGGGGGCGCCACAGCGTATCAATAGGGTGCCAACCTCCACAGGCTAGGCAGGGTGCAGGAGGGAGCGGATATTGTAGGGACCGCATCTTCCTTCTCCCATCTGTGCACCGGGTCACGTTATTTATATGAATGTGGTATTTTACCTTTTATCCAAATAATAAATGTTAAGTTTTAATAGGGTTTATGTTAATTTTTGAACCGTACCCTAACAGAGAATTACCGAGCAACTTTTATAAAAATGTGGAGCAATATAAATCATACACTTCTTATCTTTGGTTACCGACCACTCCAATTTTTAGACTCGAGAGTTCATGCTACTGAGAGTACCGAACTGCTAAAGAATATAAGTGAAGGGTTTTTCTTTGCTTGGTTTTTGAAACCTGAAAGATGGTTTAGGCTCCCTATATTTTGCCACCCAATTATAATCCCATGAATAGCACTATCATGATGTTCCTTTGTGAAATCCTTTTCATGGTTTTGCCCACATAGTCTTCAGACCAAGTTCCGACTATCATTGTGTCCAAGACAAAAGAGGAACCCATCTGATGGGAAAGATCTCCATTCCAGTCTTGTTCTGCATCATGATAGCCAGGCCTGTAGCTGGATGTCTGGCTCATAGCCTTCTGATGGTTTGTGTAACCACTGTTTGAAGCCTTAGGTTGGGTATGTGATGTCAAATTCACATGCAGTGCAGAATGGATCATTCATTGAATCAGTGGTACGGCCATGTCTCCAAATTGTCCCAGAAGCCATTTTTAAACACAATAACACCAAGCCACACATTGCTTTTGTGGCAGCCTGTTGTGAAGTTAACCACCAGGGGGCGCGGGTACACAAGAATAATGTCACCACCAGGGGGCGCAGGTACACTAGAATGAGGTCACCACCAGGGAGCGCAGGTACACTAGAATGATGTCAAGCTCCAAGATGTAGTGAGACGCAAGCCCACTAGGGGTCACCAATATCCAAGCGGGGATGGTCTGCAGAGTAGTTGATCAAGCCGAGAGTCAGAAACCAGGAAACCAAGGTTATGTACAAGCTAGTGGTCGGTAAGCCAGGAAGTGGCATCCGGTACAGAAGGGGAGTAGAGCTGTAGTCAGTGTACAAGCTGGAGTTGGGAGCCAGGAGGACACGTAAGTACAGAGGAGCAAGAGAAGTCTGGGTCACAAAACAAGCCGGAGGTCAGTGAATCTGGGAGTAGAGACAAGGCAGGGGAAGTGAAGGGAAAAGGTATGGAAAACTAGGTAACAGAACAAGATCAGAACAAATCACGGGAACGAGAAATGTACACTACAGAGCAGGAACTATCACTGGTGGCATTCCATGTAAAACGGCTCCAAGATAAGGTAGAGTGATCACCCGGCACGAGACACGACCGAATAGGCCCCTCCCACCAGGCACAGATCCGGGGAGAATAAAGACAACGAGAAAACACTGGCTCTGCAGAGAGCAGAGCCACAAGAGAAACATGATATCTGTATAATTACGTTTGTAACCAATAGCACTTTTGGATTTGTCTTGCACAAGGACATCTGGAATGTCATTAGTCAGCAATTGCAAAATGTCTTGTGAAAAATGGAGCTTCAAGATTTACCCTAATGCATTCAGAACACTCCTCAGACAACCAATAAGAACCTCACTTTTTTCTGCATGTGCCGCTCATACTCAGAGATATATAAATAGAGATACTTTAATAAGTTGCTTCCATTTTTTTCATTTGCAAATCAATAATATGTCACTCCACCCTGCGATTTCCATCTTTTTTTCTTTGGTGTGGCAATTTTTATGTATATAGCATTCGACAGAAAGTAGGAGCAATACTATAAAATTGATATTTCAGGAGCACCTATAGAATCTCATGGCTCCCTGACGAGGTACAATTTTGGAACATAAAGGTGACATATTTCAGGATCACAGTGTGCACATCGAAAATCTCTTTAAAATGATTTAGATTAGTAGCTACAAAATAATTTTTAGTAGTCAAGATGGGCAAGATGGTATGTCTTGTCATGTCAGACATTTTTAGAAATTCTAGAAGAGGTAATAAGAGAGGCTGCTGATAAATTTTTGGCTTTATCCAGAAAGAAATGAGATAGGATGATGAACCTTTACATTTATTCCACATACTCTCCACTGATGTGAACACACATCTTACATCGGTATTCAAAGTTCTGTAAGCCTAGCAAAAAGAAGGATTTCGATTGTCCCTCAAACCAGGCATCCGTAGCAGCCATGGCATCAGAAATGGTGTGAAATTTGGTACCCTTGAGGTATTTCTTCAGGTTTAGAAAGAAATGATAGTCGGAGGGAGATAGATCTGGTGAATAATTTGGATGGTCAACACAGCCGGTTTTGCCGTGGTCGCTTGTGAAGTGTGAGCGGAGGCGTTGTTTTGCAGGAACAAGATTACTTTGTACAGCTTGGTGCATCTTTTGGCCTTCAGAGCTGCTTTCAATTGGTTCAAAAGTTCAATGTAATACATTGCATTGATGGTGGAACTCTTTTGTAGGTAGTCCACTAGCAACATGCCCTCCTTGTCCCAGAACACAGACGCCATCACCTTAGTGGCTGATTGTTGCCCCCTGAACTTCTTTGGACAAGGAGAACCACTGTGCCTCCACTCTTTTGACTGCTCCTTGTTTTTTGGGTCATACAAATAAATCCAGGTCTCATTTATAGTGACCAGTCGATCCAGGAAAATGTTATCAGTCTGGAAATGCTGACAAATGGACCGGGAAGTTTTCAATCGCAAGCGTCTCTAATATGTTGTCAAACATTTGGTGATCCACTTTGCAGATAGCTTCCTCATGTCCAAATGTTCATGGATAATGACACAAACATGTTCACGGGAATTCCCCATGATGTCTGCTATTGCTTTACCTGAAATTCATTGATTCTCCAGTATGAGGTTGTGCACAGCATCGATGATCTCCGGAACAACCACCACTCTCTGTCGTCTAGGACGTTCCTCATCATTGGTGCTAAAGTGGCCCGTTTTAAATTTGGCAACCAAGTTCTTAACTGTGGAATATTAAGAGCATTGATCCCCCAATGTCTGCAAGATATCACCATGAATATCCTTCATGGACTTTACTTGAAGAAACAAGAATTTGATCACTCTTCTGCTCTCAGTTGCTGTGAATATCGCATTAGACTCCGCCGTTTTGTTTTCCTGCGTGCGTAGAACACTGTTGCCATAAGCAGCAAACACAAAATTTTGCAAACATATATTAGACACTTAAGGCTTTCATGTGATGGAATATACGTTACCATAGAAACAAAAAAAAAATCATAAAGCCAAAGACTTATCAGCAGCCTCTCATACTGCACATTACTGTTAGTCCGGGATGGCTAAGGGTAATGCAAAATACTTCTCGTCATATACGGTGGTTTAATGAATAAAATTATAATATCTACAAAGGTTTAGGGGTTAGTATGTAACATGCTTTGTTGTCTAATGTGGTTTAATACATTTTAATTGACCTCAGTCATGCTTGTCTCTGGTTGATTATGTACAGATTCTTCTGCTGCATTTATTATAGTGATATAGTGATAAAGAAAGCTGTGTGTCATTTAATAATCCCTTAGATGTCTATGATTTAATACAGTAATTTATTATATATTTAAAGGAATCGATAATCAGATTTCAAGCTTCTGAACTGTTTCACTAAGCTTTATGGCTTAGTCCAGTGACCTCGGACTGTTTCCTGACAATAGCTCTGTTTTCTCCCTGGAACGTTTACGTGCTTTCCTGGATTTCTGACCTTCGGATATTGACCTGACTACGCCTTTGCTTACTCCTTGTGCTCATACAGTATGTGTCCTCCCATTGTAAGGGGTGGGCAGACTCCTTACAATGAGGTACAGTTTCCCCGGAATGTTAATGTGATTTAATAAAAATGTTTTATTGTTAAATGCTTTTACTGATTTAGGGGATCCCCTAGTGGCCGGGTGGGACGGCTGTCACCACAGAAACAGGGCAGAGGAAAGGAGGAGCCGGCAGCAGAAAGGTGAGGGAGAAGGAGAGTTGAAAAGGAAAAAAAGTAGATCCAGAAGGCAGTTGTGTGCGGGACGGGAGAGAAGAAGCAGAGAAGGGGCAGAGTGTGGGAGCTGGGTGTATAGGAAAGCCGGAGAGAAGAGGAGAAGGCGGAACCTCAAGTGCGAAGCAGTACCGGTGTGGGTCCGGTCTGTGGGTAGCCGTAGTGGGAGCCAGGTGAAGCGGATTAGCCGGGCACATCCCCACTGGAGGAGACGTCAGGACAGGTTTTTCCTCAGCTAAAGGAAGTGTGAAGTCATCTGTAACTGCTGGTTGTGTGAAGAACTGTGTAATAAAGAATGCCTTTTGATTGCACCGAATCATGCCTGGAAAGTGTTTGTACATCGGACAACATCTGCACCACCACACTCTGCCCCACCAAGTCATCTCCTGTCCCGATAGTGACGGCGGAGCCAGGGGTAAACCTGAGAGAAAAAGGGGCCATGACTACAACCCCCAAGGCACCCCTGGCACCCCGTTACATGTGGCGTAGTCGGCAGGATGCGGATTGTATGCAAGGGGTCCCGACCCAAGAAGACGGAGACCAAGTGGTGCCTAGGGCACAGGATCCGGATTATTGGAGAAGAGTCCCGATCCCTTGGTGGGAAGAAGAAGTAGTGCCTGAGGCGTTGGACCGGGCACAAGATGGCGGCAAGATGGCCGTCATCTTCATGGACACAGTGGGCGCGAGAAAAATTGGCGCCAAAAGAAGAGCCTGGGGCTGGCCGGTGAAGAAAAAGAAGTACGGAGTACTCTGCCCAAAGAGGGGAGGTGCTGGCCCCAGGATGTTGAGGAAAACATGTGAAGCGGGCGGTGTTCCAGAAAAAAAGAAGAACCGCCGCGGAGGGGTCGATCTGATGTGGGAGACTGGGGGTGGAATATACCCAACAGCGGGAAAAGTAGGCCCGCCTCCACTTCCTCCAGCTTCTTCACTGACCCCACCGCCATTACCAGAGACGCTGACTGCAAACAAGATGGAGACCGCAGGAAAGCAGCAAGATGTGGTGGCCGCGCTAGCAGCAACTAACCTGGGCAGAGGACGCCCTAAGCAGACTGCAGCTGCGGAAGGACTTCCTCTCAACCTACCGGCTGTACCCGGAGGACCGGAGCGGCCCACGAAAGTTACCTGGGTTACGACCTGGGACGCCGCGACCGGAGAGACCACGACCGAGGTCCGAGCGACTTACACCGCACAGCTGCCGTCGGGAAACAGGCTCCTGGGAACCCCATACCCGTGCCCGGAGATACCCCCGCCAGTCGCGGTGGGATCTTCAACCCACGTACCAGTTCCGGCCCCGGAAGAACCATACGCCCGGGAGCTAGAAAAGGACGAGTGGGGTTTCTTTTGGGATCCAGTACAGCCATCGTCCCAGACCCAGCGGAAGTCCCCATCACCAGAACCCGCCCCGGTACAGGAGAGACTACTGGCCGAGACCGTCGCCCGTGAAATGATGGCCGGTCCCCGGAGTGAGGAATTCGAACGCCAGTGTACCGTCGGGACTGTGGTGAAGTTTAACCAGAAAGAAGGCTACGGTTTCATCGAGGATGAAGAGACCGGCGATCACTACTTTTACAATCAGGTGAACCTTAACACCGAGGGCCTACCACAGCGCCTCCACACTTTATACCCGGGAGAGAAGGTGTGGTTCATGAGAGAGGTGGGATGCCGAGGCCTCTTTGCGGTCGGAGTGACCTGGATGCCCACTACCCAAGAGGCTGCCCAATGGCAGCAAGAAATTGAGTGGGAGGAATGCCAATACCAGCGGCGTGCACAGCAAAGACCGGTACTAGCGGAGATCTCCCACCCGAGAAGTACACTGGCCGTAGCCCCGGAAGTCATGCCCGGACCGAGCACTGACCCAGAGAAGGGGACCCCGGCGGTGCTGGCTATACAACAGAGCCTGGTTACTCACCCGGTAATCGTCATGGGCAGCCCCCAGCCGTCCCGTGCAGCGACCCCGTCACCCCCGTCGGGAGTTGAGGAGACAAGACCGGAGACTGAGACACCGGAGCCAACCATCAATTATGAGCCCTTCCGGAGGCTGCGCCGGTTGCCTGGACAGTCTTTGTCGGACTACGTGAAGGCTCAACGGGCCGAATGGCAACGTGCCTATCACCAAGAGTGAACTGTCAAGACCGGAAGCAGTGGACCGGTTTATGTTAAATACCGGCGTTGTTCAGAGCCGGAGAAGTTCTGTTGTTGCAATTTGTTCAAGCTGCTGAGCCCGGAGGGAGCCTGACGCTGGACTGAGCCAGGGGTTCCTCCGTGTGGTTAAAGGAAACTTTGCTCTTTTGTGTTCCTGCCGTCTAAGACCGAGAGTGCTGCAAAAGCCTCCGGGCAGAAACTCTACAAAGACCGGGAGAGCTTACTGAAGGCCTCCGGGCACACTACTACTAAGACCGGGAGCTTCCAGGAGGGACTCCGGGCGCCGGACTGGTGCGCCCCTTGCGTGTGCCCTAAGGTGAACATGTTCATAGTTTTAATTGCAATGACTTTTCCATATAAATGTGTTTTTAGGTTTATGCCTTGCCGGGAGGCTTAGGCTTAAAGAGGGGAGGTATTTAAGGGGTGGGCAGACCCCTTACAATGAGGTACAGTTTCCCCGGAATGTTAATGTGATTTAATAAAAATGTTTTATTGTTAAATGCTTTTACTGATTTAGGGGATCCCCTAGTGGCCGGGTGGGACGGCTGTCACCACAGAAACAGGGCAGAGGAAAGGAGGAGCCGGCAGCAGAAAGGGGAGGGAGAAGGAGAGTTGAAAAGGAAAAAAAGTAGATCCAGAAGGCAGTTGTGTCCGGGACGGGAGAGAAGAAGCAGAAAAGGGCAGAGTGTGGGAGCTGGGTGTATAGGAAAGCCGGAGAGAAGAGGAGAAGGCGGAACCTCAAGTGCGAAGCAGTACCGGTGTGAGTCCGGTCTGTGGGTAGCCGTAGTGGGAGCCAGGTGAAGCGGATTAGCCGGGCACATCCCCACTGGAGGAGACGTCAGGACAGGTTTTTCCCCAGCTAAAGGAAGTGTGAAGTCATCTGTAACTGCTGGTTGTGTGAAGAACTGTGTAATAAAGAATGCCTTTTGATTGCACCGAATCATGCCTGGAAAGTGTTTGTACGTCGGACGACATCTGCACCACCACACTCTGCCCCACCAAGTCATCTCCTGTCCCGATAGTGACGGCGGAGCCAGAGGTAAGCCTGAGAGAAAAAGGAGCCATGACTACAACCCCCGAGGCACCCCTGGCACCCCGTTACACCATTACCAAACCCCGGCTTTCCTGACTACGCTTCCGTCCATACTACCCGTAAGTAGTGACTAGCATCACAGTACCAATACCTGGTTCAATAACCACAGTATCACTGTGATTGATTGGTAAGCAAACCCCATAGAGAATCTAAGGGGTATTGTCAAGAGGAAGATGAGAGACACCAAACCCAACAATGCAGACGAGCTGAAGGCTGCTATCAAAGCAACCGGGGCTTCCATAACATCTCAGCAGTGCCACAGGCTGATCGCCTCCATGCCACGCTACATTGATGCAGTAATTCATGCAAAAGGAGCCCCGACCAAGTATTGAGGCATTTACTGTGCATACATTTCAGTAGGCACCCACAGTTATGAGTTTAAAATCATTTTTTCAGTTGGTTTTATATAATATTCTAATTTTCTGAGATAATGATGTGCCGCCCCTGCAGCGGCCGAACCACTCGGATCCGGGGGTGGCGTTTACTCGTGGCTTGAGTGTCTCCGGACCCGGGGGCTAGGGGCCACACTCAAATGAAGAAGGGGATGATTTACAGGCGATAGATATAGTTCGTGATGCCACCCGTGGTGTACGGTAATTGGGAGTACCCGGGGTGATGGAGTGGGGCAGCCAGATGTTATCACCCTCCACGGGTAGGGGAAGGGACTCTGGATGGTTCTATGGGATGCAGGGGAGCGCAGGCTCGCTGGTTGCAGGGGTTAATTAGGTACTCACTCAGCAATAAAGCAGATGCTGACAACAGGGTAAACCAAGTCTCTGACTGCCGCTGTCTCTTGAGGGGAGCTCGTTCAGGTCCAGTCCCCTGCAGCACTGCCTGGTGGTTTGAGACCTGCCTCCTGGAATAGAATTTAGAGTGTCCTTTGTGGCCCGTCAGCTTGGAGCTTTCCAGGCCCCGCTCCCCACTATGGCTAAGTGAAGGAGCCTGCTCTCAGGAGCTCACGCTTGGGATTTCAGTGGGCCGCTTGTTTGGAAAGCCCTATCCCCCTCGTTGCGCTAGTGCCCCCGAGCTTCGTGGGAACAGTCCATAGAGGTCCTGTTCTCCGCAGGTTAATTGCCGGGTCGCCTGAAGCTTCTCCCCGACCTAGGGTCCGTGTACCACGTCGTGCCATCGGTCCCGGACCGGTGATTAGGCCCAGGCTGCTGACCGTCCTCCAAGACAGGTCCCAGGCACCTATCCTCAATCCCCTGCGACCGGGGGTCCAATTCCTCTAGGTCCAGACCACCGTCTGCGACCCAGTCTACTTCTCCCCTGGGAGCTACAACTCCCAGCTTTCTCAGAGCTTCTCACAGCTCGAGGGCTATCACTCAACTAACTTAACACCTCCCATATCCCTGCCTGACAGGTGTGGTGCAAGGTGTATCTAGGATTTGTGAATGTTGGTGGAGGCAGTACTGCAGGATGGAGACCCAGAACCATGAGGGGTTGAATCCTGCACTGGAGAGAAAGAGCGTGCAGTACCCTGTGACGACCTGAATAGTCCAGGGCGTCACAATGACTTTTGGATTTTCATTGCCTGTAAGCCATAATTATCAACATTAACAGAAATAAACATGTGAAATAGATCCCTCTGTGTATAATGACTATATGATATTTAGGAATAGATCCCTCTGTGTGTAATGACTCTATATAATATATGTGTTTCCCTTTTTGTGTTGAATTACTGAAATAAATTAATTGTTTGATGATATTCTAATTTATTGAAATGCATTTGTATATTTTGTTTAGTAGTATATAACAAGTCCAACAGAACCAAATGCGATTTCTATATAAGCTTTTATAGCCACCAGGAATTAGTCAAGAAAATTACCTGCTCTGTTTCTTGGTCTTATTTCCCACGGATATTTTTAAGTCTGACATCCAGGCTTAATCACAGTTTTACTCATGTCTGCTAATGAGGCAGCAAGCTTGGACATACGTCATAGCTGTCATTTGATTATATCGAAGCACATAAATTAACTATCTCTGCTCTGTAGAATTTCACATCAACCAGATAAGAAGTAGATGAGCTGAAGTACAGCGAAACCTTTTTGTGATGACCACCTGAAAATACAAGTGTGTTCTTCTCAGAAAGGTGGCTTTACCGTATTCTGTACCCATTGTTATGGTTAGTTCCTATGTTCTCTTTTTTTTCTTATTGGATGTATGTTAAGATCCAGAGATTACAATTTGGTAGAAAGCTAAATAATTCACACGTTTTGCCTACTATAACATACTTCCACCACCACTGTGGTAAAGCTTCTATTCAAGTTAAATCACACAAAAATCTGTTATAGGTATACAGATATTAAAGAAGCTCAAAGAAGCCAAAAATTGTAAAATATAATTTTTTTTATTCATTATTTATTAAAATTCATATATGAAAAAACTCCACTATATAATACCCTAGGACAAGGTAAAACAGGTCAGAAGGTTCAGCCAATGGTTCTACATTTAACATAGGGATTTAAGGATTCATAGTGCCCCATAGTTGAATACACATATACAAGGCTACAATGAAAATTCAATCTACTCTTTTCCAAGTGCAGAACCCATTACATAAACATCATCACGGTAACATACTATATGGTAACCAATAGCTAGGTGCCACATACCATAACTAATTTTAAGTCAATGAGGGATTCCAGGTAACATTGTTATATAACCTGCTATGTGGACATGTAACCGGAGTACCATAAACATATGGTTACCACATAATACACCACATAGCCTAATCGGTAGGAAAGGTAACCCTCAACCCCTCAGGGAAACCATTAGTATGCAATTTACCTGTTGAAGACCTGATGGGGTCGCAGGACGTGGTTATCAGGTCTTCAACAGGTAAATTGCATACTAATGGTTTCCCTGAGGGGTTGAGGGTTACCTTTCCTACCGATTAGGCTATGTGGTGTATTATGTGGTAACCATATGTTTATGGTACTCCGGTTACATGTCCACATAGCAGGTTATATAACAATGTTACCTGGAATCCCTCATTGACTTAAAATTAGTTATGGTATGTGGCACCTAGCTATTGGTTACCATATAGTATGTTACCGTGATGATGTTTATGTAATGGGTTCTGCACTTGGAAAAGAGTAGATTGAATTTTCATTGTAGCCTTGTATATGTGTATTCAACTATGGGGCACTATGAATCCTTAAATCCCTATGTTAAATGTAGAACCATTGGCTGAACCTTCTGACCTGTTTTACCTTGTCCTAGGGTATTATATAGTGGAGTTTTTTCATATATGAATTTTAATAAATAATGAATAAAAAAAATTATATTTTACAATTTTTGGCTTCTTTGAGCTTCTTTAATATCTGTATACCTATAACAGATTTTTGTGTGATTTGATTTGGTAGAAAGCTGTCTAAATCCAAGATGATGTACAGTTTTCCATGAACATTTGACCACCAAGACCAGTAATTGATGTCACATGATATATTCGTAACATCACCATTCCATACCATCCCTGGCAGGAGGCAGAGGAGAGGTGTTGCTAGAGCGACAGATGCTTCAACATATAAGTCGTGCCTATTTTATTTTACCGCGAGCGTTACCTGCCTCTGTTTCCTAGTTTTGAATTAATTATACAGCCCCTACAAGTTTAACAGCTGTTTGCTCAAGGGCCAGAAGAGGAGGAAGATGGTCACCAATGTTCAATGATGGAACAGGGAGATACCAATAAGTGTAGGCTAGTTGGACAGATATTCCAGAGGGTTTGGTGTAAAGGCCACTTTACACACAGTGACATCGCTAGCGATGTCGCTGCCGATCGCACCCGCCCTCGTGGTTTGTGCGTCACGGGGAAATCGCTGCCCGTGGCACAATATCGTTAGTCCCCGTCACACATACTTACCTGCCTAGCAACGTCGCTGTAGCCGGCAAACCGACGCCTTTCTAAGAGGGGCGGTTCGTTCGGCGTCACAGCGGCGTCACTAAGCGGCCGCCCAATAGAAGCGGAGTAGCGGAGATGAGCGGGCCGAACATCCAACCCACCTCCTTCCTTCCTCAGTACGGGCGGCCGCAGGTAAGGCGATGTTCCTCGTTCCTGCGGTGTCACACGTAGCGATGTGCTGACACAGGAACGACGAACAACCTGCGTCCTGCAACATCAACGTCAATCAGGAAAGGAACGACGCGTCAACGTTCAACGATTAGGTAAGTAATTTTGATTGTCAACGGTCGTTCGTGCGTTTCATATGCAACGACGTCGCTAACGAGGCCGGCTGTGCGTCACGAAATCCGTGACCCCCAACGACATATCATTAGTGATGTCATTGCGTGTAAAGCGGCCTTAAGAGTTTTTCTTTATCTTCAGCTATGTTTCCTATTATTACGTAGGCATGAAAACACAGGATGAATTAATCTTATTATTTCATCACTTTTATGCAAGACTTGGCAAGATGCAAAGTACTGTTGTTCCTCAATGTACAGGCTGATGATGCTGCAGAACCACAATTTGAGAAGCCCTCCATGATGGTTGCATAGAATGTACTGTGAGATGCCGAGGGGAGAAGTACTAGAGAACAGGTATGTTTCCCCTCGGTTCATTTCATATGTCTCCATGTATTGATTGTGGAGCGGTCGGCCCATGCAAATGAGCTGGGAAAAGCTGGGTGGGAACATTATATCTGGCTCAGCAATAAGGTAGTCACTGAAGCCTGTTTATTTCAGTGTAATTTTGGGCTCGGTTTTTCCTGGAGCAATCAGTAGGAATGGCAGTGGGACTGGTTGCTCCCTTCTCCACATTCAATCCAGGGTTTTGATTCCTCACTGGATCAGCTGAAATAATCAGGAGGCTGCTGAGGAGAGGTACAGGCTCATGGCTGCTGGGACTCAATACCTCCGCTTGCTGTGGTGAGGAACTGTTTTGTTTGTTACATAGGTTTATTTTGTAGTTCGCATTCTGTTGTTAGCTAGTGGCCAGACGGCCTTAGACGTTTATTTTCCTGTTTTTGCATGTGTAAAGCTGGGTTCACACATAGCGACAGCGACAACGACATCGCTGTTACGTCACCATTTTCTGTGACGTAACAGCGACCTTGTAAGTCGCTGTTATGATCGCTGCTTAGCTGTCAAACACAGCGACGCAGCAGCGATCATAACGTCGCTGTGCTACATGTGCAGAGAGCAGGGAGCCACGCTTAGCGCTGGCTCCTTGCTCTCCTAGGTACAGTACACATCGGGTTTATTAACCCGATGTGTACTGCAGCTACATGTCACAGTGCAGAGAGCAGGGAGCCGCGCACACTGCTTAGCGCTGGCTCACTGCTCTCCTTGCTACATTACACATCGGGTTAATTACCCAATGCGTACTGCAGCCACATGTGCACAGAGCAGGAGCCGGCGCTGGCAGCAAGGGCGGAGGCTGGTAACGAAGGTAAATATCGGGTAACCAGGGAAAGGTCTTCCCTTGGTTACCCAATGTTTACGCTGGTTACAGCTTACCGCAGCTGCCAGACGCCGGCTCCTGCTCCCTGCTCGCTTCATTTCGTCGTTCTCTCGCTGTCACACACAGCGATGTGTGTGTCACAGCAGGAGAGTGACGACCAAAAAATGAAGCTGGACATTCAGCAACGACCGGCGACCTCACAGCAGGGGCCAGGTCGTTGCTGGATGTCACACACAGCGACAGCGACGAGACGTCGCTGCAACGTCACAGAAAATAGTGACGTAGCAGCGACGTCGTCGCTGTGTGTGACACCAGCTTAACAGTGAGAGATAAGTGTACACAATAAACACGGCAGTGGCCATATCTGTGTGGAACCTGCCAGTCTGCCGCTGTCATCTGTGAATCCATAGCCACTCGCTTGGACCAAAGCAAAGATCCCAGCTGAGCTACGGTATATTCCCTGTCTCACAGTACAAAGAGTTAAAGGTGTTGTCTCATGAAGGGAACTATATACTCCTCAATTATAACATTCTAGAGGTCCTTTTTGTGCCTCTTGAGGTACAAAAACAGCCCTAACTGGATTGGACTCCAAGGCCAGTAAAGGGAATCTGTCAGGAGATGCTATGTAATCTGAGAGCAGCATGATGTTGGAACTGAGAGCCTGATTCCAGCAATGTGTCACTTACTAAGCTGTGCGTTGCTGTTTAAAAAAAAAAAATCAGTGGTTTATCAGCGGGATATTATCACTACAGGACTAGTTGTTTCATGCCTTCTTGTCAACTGCTCTGTGTAACTCCACCTCCATCACTGATTGTGTACACTGTACATTAACAGAAAGCTGCCAGACAACTGTCAATTAGTGGTGTGGGCAGGATTATCTAGGGCTCAGCATTTTGTAATATTAAACATTACTCAGTATAGACAATCGATGATTGGTGGCATTGGACCAAATAGAGGAAGAGGGGAGGTCAGGGGCACGGGCCAACAACATAGTCGCAGGCAAGGGGCACCCACTGCTTTGGCTCAGCCACGCTCTTTCTTTGGCCTTGCTGGGTCTCCTCCACCGAGCAAGGGGAAAGGAATAGTTGTTGGCGGGATGCCTGGTGGATTTTGTGGACTTTGTGTGCAAGCTATACCTCTATTCAGGCCCTCGCTTGACCCAAGAGTCTCCAGCCAGGGATTAATGAACACAGATGCTTTGTTCTCATTCAACAGTCTTTTATTACTAGAGATGAGCAATGTTTGAGGTTAGCCAATTTCATATTCCAGTGATTTAGGGTGGTGTTCGAGTCGTTCGACGAACTCGAGCCTTTTGCTAAAAGTTCGACAGTTCGAGTAACGTTCGAGAACTGTTCTATCAAGAAAAAGCCTAGCTAGTTACTAGCTGGCTTTTCACTGTAATAGTGTGAGTCACTGTGAATCACACTATTATCAAAATTCAGCATATAGTGTGCGGGGGGGACGGGGTTTAGAATAGTGCTGCTGCTGAGTGCTGAGAGAATGCCGATCGCCATTTTTTTTTTTTTCCCCTAACCGCACATACAGTAGGGCGGGCCAGGCTGTCAGCCAATCACAGACACACACACAGCTAAGTGGATTTTTGCCAGACAAGCAAGGGCATGTGTCATAGGCTGTACATGTCACATGTCCTTGCCTTATAAGACACGGCCATTTTCCCTGTCGCCGCCATTATCTCTCTACTGCGTGTGGGTGACAGTCACCGCTCCCGCTGCTGCTGCTGTGTGCACTATAGAGATACAGTGCAATCTACACAGCGCTCTAGGGATTAGGGACTACTGGTTATTTCAGCCCTGTTCAGGGATGATTTACAGGCGTTCATAGCCATAGCTGCTAAGCAGGTCTGTGCTAACGCTGTGCGTGGCTTTCGATAACAGCGTCTGGCTACCTCAGCTGAGGCAATTCCTTGCTGCATTTTTTCATTAGCAGGGATAGAAAGTGAGGCTTCCTTTGCTGTCCTGCTACCTTCAGCACCCGTGCATTCTACCCACCTGTCCATTTTTGCCACGCTATTTTATTTCCCCATAGAGCTGACACTTTTTGTGGCATCCTAAAAGTGTCTGGAATATTAAGCTAGTGTTCCTTTGCTGTCCAGTGACCCACAGCACCCGTGCATTCTACCCACCTGCCCAGTTTTTGCTATGCAATTCTTATTGCAAACTGTGCTGCCACTGTTAGAGGCATACTACAATTGTCTGGGATACTACCTTAGTGTTCCTTTGCTGCCAATCACGGTACATCACCTGTGCATGCTACACACCTGCCTTTTTTGCTACGCAATCCTAATTGCAAACTGTGCTGCCACTGTTAGGGGCATACTAAAATTGACTGGGAAAGTCAGTGTTGGTTCTTCAGCTGTCAATAAAGCTAGACCACCTCTGCAATCTACACCACCTCTCCAAATTTGCTACCACATTTTAAGTGTCCAATCTTGTTGCTAACAAAATGAGTGGCAAAAGGACAGATGCTGGTGGAAAGGTGAACAGGCGTGTTGGAAAAGGAAAAAAAGTTTGTGTCCGTGGGGTACATGGGAAAGCTACATTAACATCTGCTGAAGAAAGGCCATCTTCCAGCAAAAGTAAGATGTCTACTACTCTCCGTGGACAATCGGATGTGCTACCTTTTTTAAGGAACCGAACACCTGTAACAAAGATAGATGATGCACAAAAAAAGAACATGCTTGAATGGATCTGAAGTGCTCCAACAAGTGGCCTCTCCTCCACCCCAACTTCAACATCCAAAAAACAACAGTCCTCTGAGTTGTCACCCCAATCGCACTTGCTTTCTCCCAGCTCTCAAATCTCCACCCACTCTGCAGAGTATGGTGTAACAGAGATGGCTGAGTCTGCAGAGCTGTTCAGTCACACTATAGCCTGGGAATCAGAGGTCTGCTCCCAAGCTACAGTGAGTACAGAACAGGAAATGGTCTGCAGTGATTCCCAGAAGCTTTGTGAGTCAGATTCAGGCCCTGATGACCAAGTTTCTGAGCATAATGTAGACCCTCATTCCCAAACACTGAAACAAAATGTGGAAACCATACAATGGAGTCAAATAATCCAAAAATCTTTATTCATCAAAGTCACAAGACAACCAATAAAAGGAATTGTAAACAATTCCAAATTACCATGACATAATAAAAGAGAACAATAAGAGGACCTCGCCTACGTGGGGACCAGTACCTTTATAATACTGAATAACTGAAGTTGGAATAATAATATCTTAAATAATGTGATGACAACAAGTAAATCTCAGTCATTCACATATAAGAATCCCCTCCCAGGTAGACAGTTGTATGGCATGAGGTAGGGAATATCCCCCTAAGCTCCTGGCACTACCCTATCCAGGATAATGCAATCATATAATCGCCAATTTACATACCAGCACTCCAGAGGGGAGAACAAAGAAGGTCCACGGTCCGCTCCCAACAGCCGTTTCGGATTACCTTTATCAAGGGACACCGCACGTTATCATATTCCCCACATTCCCACCCATAAATAGTGTAAGTCATTAGTCATCACCACGTCCAGCCGCGTTTACGCCCGCGCCTCCGTACACACCCCCGGATATGACGTGCACTCCAGCCGGCGGCGGGAGGTGACGTGCCACGCATGCGTCGGGGAAATTTCCCCGTGACGTCATTAACGCATGCATGGCACCACCTATGATGCCGCCAGGTGAGCGCACCCGGAAGTTGCGATGAGGAACGTACCGTATGCGATAATGGACTAGGTGATGATAGCATGGAGAGGTCAGGCAAGCATATTAGAGTTGCGTGGAGGTCAAAGTGGACCACATATAACAAATGCTGCTTTAAATCCCTAAGAATTCGGAAGCAGAGCAAGGCATCATACATATCCATCCCATTCAACAAAAATGATACAGTGATCTGCCTTCTTCACCTCCTATACATATCAACTATAGGTATAGTATACCCAAGCTATATAGCATATTAATATCAAAACCTAGTTTTAGAAATAGTATAGGATAAGTGACCAGTAATATTTGATGACAGTCCAAGTCACTAGGCACAGTCTCAGACTCAGACTCAAACACATAGTTCCGATGACAAGTTCCACATTAGGAGCAAAGCAGTCAATTCAATGCCGGCACCGGAATTTCTCCATATCGTTAACCAATGATGATATCAGCCACAATCCAGGGACTGGAACTCAAATCGGGGTAGGGGAAGAATTGAGGGATTAGTCAAATCCTCAGGTGGAATTCTAAAAAAACATAAAGACAACATGCAATTAAAATACAACATAATGACAAATGAATAGAGAGAATCATAAAATTACTCCCACTTATATTAGGGGGGTAAAAGGAGGACGGAGAGCTACTAGGCTATGAAAAGATCACCTACAACTATGTGTGCCGGAAAGGGGCAAAACTTAACTGTTCATTAAGGCCCTCCGGGGACAAGGTCCCAAGGGTAAAAATCCACCGACTCTCTAATTTGGAGAGGGCCAATTTAAGGTTACCACCCCGGATCCCACTGCTGACCAGGTCAATCCCCACCACCCTTAGTCCAGTAGGATCGCAATTATGGTGGGCCTTGAAGTGCCTGGGGAGAGTGGGGTCCGTTACTGATGGGGCCTTAAGGATGTCTCTAACGTGTTCGCGGATACGAACCCTTAGTTGTCTGGTGGTCAAACCTACATAAACCAAGTTACAGGGGCATGTAGCCTGGTAGATCACATGCGTGCTACCGCATAACATATATCTCTTAATGCGGAAGGATCTTTTACCGTCAGCCGAGGAAAATTCCCTGCCCCTCATGATATTTCCAGACTTACAGGTTATACATTCCCCACATGTGTAACATCCCACTCTTGGGGGACCGGATCCAAAGGGGCCAGTTGGATTCCTAGCCACGTAGTGGCTGTCCACCAAGAGATCCCGTAGGCTCCTGCCCCTCCTAGACGTCACAGGAGGAAAAGCAGGTAGATCTCTGGACAGCACTGGATCCGTGTGTAGGACTGACCAGTGCTTGGACAAAGCCCCCTTTATCCGTCCCCACTGCCCATTAAAGGTCGAGATGAATCTTGTCTGATTACCTCCTACATCCAAGGTCCTAGGATTAATGCCATACAGAAGTTGTCCCCGGGAGGTCTGCTTGGCTCTCTGATATCCCAACTTGATCCCCCGGGTGCCATATCCCCTGTCCCTAAACCTCACCTTAAGATCTTCAGCCTGACTTTCAAACCTCTGAGGGGTAGAACAAATCCTTCTAGCCCTCAGAAATTGTCCAGTGGGAATGGCTTTGATGGTTGATCACTGGTGGGCAGATGACGCATGTAAAAGTGCATTAACCGCAGTAGTTTTTCTGTACAGATCAGTTTCAATTGAGCCATCCTCACCAACCTCCACCACAACATCTAGGAAATCATTCCCAAACAGTAACACCTGTTGGTAGAGACAATGAGGAACATACTGATAACACGGAGACGCAGATACCTGATTGGGATGACAACTTAACTATTCAGTCAGGGCAGGAAGAGGTTAGGTCTGAGGGCGAAGGGAGTGCAAACACAATGCATGATGATGAAGTTCTAGATCCCACTTACTGTCAACCCACAGTCAGGCACTCGAGGAGGTCACCAGAGGCGGTGGAGGAGGATGCGACTGACGACGAAGTTACCTTGCGCCTTCCTGGACAGAGTCGGAGTACTGGAAGCACGTCAACAACTGCATCCTCAGCCCCAACTCTGCCTCTGAGCACAAGTCGGGGTGGCTCTGCAGGTTGCATGGGCTCTAAGCCTTGCCTAGCCTGGTCCTTTTTTGACATCGCAAAGGATCACCCAGATCATGTGATCTGTAAGATTTGTCGCCAATCTATAAGTAGAGGCCAAAACCTCACTAGTTTGACAACTTCTTCCATGAATCGTCACATGAATAACAAGCATAAGTCCCAGTGGGAAGCTAACTGTGCTACAATGCGGCCTAGCAGACCGGGCCAACCACAGTCTGCCCCTTCAAGTGCATCCGCGTCCTCTTCATCCTCTATGACTGTGGGGACAGCTGTCACACATGTTTTTCCACGCAGACCTTCCACCTCTTTAACCGCAACAGGCAGTTTGCTTGGCAGGTCATCAGTTGTTTTGGAAGGGGAAACAAGTGCTGGTGTAGAGCTCTCTCAGACATCAAGAGCACCAAGTTTAGATGAAGGCAACATCATGTCTCCGCCTGCACGTTCCTCACAGACCTGCAGTTTTCCAGGAACATCCTACTCAAAACCGTCTCCACACAACAGCCAGATTTCGGTCCCACAGATGTGGACAAATAAAAGGCCATTTCCTCCGAGCCATGACAAAGCTAAGAGGTTGACTTTCACCCTCTGTAAGCTCTTGGCTGCCGAAATGCTGCCTTTACGCCTGGTGGACACAGAGGATTTTCGAGACCTTATGTCAGTCCCAGTGCCCCAGCACCAGATGCCCAGTCGCCACTACTTCTCCAAGAAAGGTGTGCCTGCGCTACACCAGCATGTCGCACACAACATGACCGCTTCCTTGAGAAACTTTGTGTGTGACAGGGTGCATTTCACCACCGATACTTGGACCAGTAAGCATGTACAGGGGCGTTACATGTCGCTGACTGGGCACTGTGTAACTATGGTGAGAGATGGAGAAGGGTCTGCTGAACAAGTCTTGCCGTCCCCACGACTTGTGCGTCAATCCTCTGTATATAGAAATTCCTCCACTGCTTCTCCCCCTTCAACCTCGTCTGGGTCCTCCACCCCAAGGCTGCCTGGTCAGGCCACCCGCGTTGTAACTGCGCACATGGAATCTCGCACACCTCCTTACTATGCTGGCAGCAGAGCTCAACGGCATCAGGTGGTCTTTACCTTGAAATGTCTTGGAAATAAGAGTCACACAGCTGAGGAGTTGTGGTCAGCTCTTGCGAGCGAGTTTAGTAAATGGTTGTCTCCACTCAACCTGCAGCCTGGGAAGGCCGTGTGCGACAATGCTGCAAACCTGGGTGTGGCGCTACGCCGGGGTAAGGTGACACACGTGCCTTGTATGGCTCACGTGTTGAACCTTGTTGTCCAGCAATTTTTAACACACTATCCTGGCCTAGATGGGCTTCTGCACAGGGCACGGTCACTCTCTGCTCACTTCCGCCATTCAACCGCTGCAGCTGACTGACTTGCATCGCTCCAGACGTCTTTCGGCCTGCCGGTTCATCGCCTGAAATGCGATGTGCCGACACGCTGGAATTGGACTCTCCACATGTTGCAGCGACTGTGGCAACACTGCCGAGCCCTGGTGCAATACGTTATGACATATAGCATGGGCCAACGAGATGCAGAGGTGGGGCAGATCACACTGCTGGAGTGGTCTCAGATCGAGGACCTATGCACCCTTCTGCACATTTTCGACATGGCGACGAATATGTTTAGCGCTGACAATGCCATTATCAGCATGACAATTCCAGTCATTTACATGCTGGAGCACACGCTAAACACTATTCGGAGTCAGGGGGTGGGTCAAAAGGAAGGGGAGGAAGTACAGGAGGATTCATATGCGCAAGGGATACCAACATCTACAAGGTTCAGACGTTCAGCATCACCAAGGCGGCAGGCATGGGACGGTGGGGGAGAGGGATTAACAAGGGCACATGGTAGCAGCCAAAATGTTGAGGAAGGTGCAGGAGACCAGGAAGAAATGGAGGACGAACTCTCAATGAGCATGGAAGACTCAGCAGATGAGGGAGACCTTGGTCAAATTTTGGTTGAATGAGGTTGGGGGAGATGTCAGAGGAAGAAAGCACGGTTATGACCTCTATGCCACAAACACAGCGAGGACTTGGTCCGCATGGATGCGCAAGACACGAGCGGCTTCTTGCTGCACTACCTACAACATGACCCTCGGATTGTCCGAATTAGAAGTAATGATGACTACTGGGTTGCTACACTATTAGATCCCTGGTACATGTCCAAATTTGGCGAAATAATTCCAGCCATAGAAAGGGACGCACGTATGCAGGAGTATCAGCAGAAGCTGTTAATCATAGCTCGGCTTTTTTACCAAACACCAGTGGTGCACGGAGTGAATCTCCCAGTTGTAACTTTCCAAGCATGGGTCTGTCTCGTCATTATCAGTCAAACCGTACCAGTAACACAGTATCGGTGCTGGTAACAGCAATTTTATGGAATTGTTTCATAATTTTTTTTAGACCATCCAATGCAAGGCCATAAGAGACAAGAAGTCTGACACATAGTCAACAGCTGGAGAGGATGATACAGGAGTATCTCCAAATGAACATCGATGCCATGACTTTGCAACTGGAGCCTTGCTCATTTTGGGCTTCAAATCTTGAAAAATGGCCTGAGCTCACCACTTACGCCTTGGAGATCTTGTCGTGTCCCGCAGCCAGCGTTGTCTCTGAACGTGTCTTTAGTGCTGCTGGGTGTGTGCTGACAGATAAGCGCACACGTCTGTCCAGTGACAATGTGGACAGACTAACGTTCATCAAGACGAACAAGTCATGGATCCGCAAGGACTTTACTACCCCTGTGTCATCCTGGGGAGAGTAAAGGCTGGCATATTTTGGAATGTGCTTGATGCAAATCAACCTGTCAAGTTTGCAACTGGGGCACAAGTGATGCCACTGAAATGGTGTCTGTGAAGCCCAATTTTTGAAAAAAAGGGAGACTCTGCTTGGAGTCCCCTTGCTATGTTTTTAAAAATGAGCCAAGATGAACAAGTCATGGATCAGCAAGGACTTTGCTACCTACCCCGGTGTCATCCTGGGGACAGTTAAGGCTGGCATATTTTTGACTGTGCTTGATGCAAATCTACCTGTCAAGTTTGCAACTGGGGCACAAGTGATGCCACTGAAGTGGTGTCTGTGGGGCCCAATTTTTGGAAAAAAGAGAGACATGACATGCCTATATCTGTGTCTCCTCCTCTTTTTCCTCGTCCAGCTGATTTGTTTTCACATGAGTATATGTCCTTGTCACTTTCCCATGTGTTTGTGGTGTCTTGGGAGTTGTTTGTCACCTTTTGGACATCTTTGAAGGCGTTTTTTATGTTTTTGTTTGCCTCCCATTGTTTTCAATGGGGTTCGAGAGGTTCGTCGAACGTTCATCGAACGGGGCCTCCGTTCAACGAAACTAACCGAACTCGAGCCTTCAGAGGTTCACTCATCTCTATTTATTACTAGTTGCATACAGTATTTCTTTCACATCATTGCTGTGGGCACAATACTTGGACATTGTAGGTATGGAATATTTGACTTCAAAGCACACATACAGCAGACAACTCTATGGTTCCTGGTACTACCGCTGGATGTTCCAATGTCCTGTCCCTCACTATCTGGCACTAGTAAAGTCATGGAGTCCCACATAACCATGGTCATCTTCAACCCTTGGGGTCCCTCTCCTGCTAATGGTTTCTGACCGCCTTTCGACAAAGCTCACCTACTAGGTTTCTCCCTGGTTAATTCCTTGTCCAAGTCTATGTCAGGCCTCCGCTATAGGACTAATACAGCTGTTGCAAGCCAAGTCGCCCGGGCTGAAGTCTGGTACGTACTACGGTGGGATGGGATACTCTGCTATCCAGTCCAGTGTTTGAGTCTCTAAGACGGTGTTTTGGCCTTGCCACAACCACCCCATCTCTTAGCCTCCGGCGTTCAGTTGGCTTGCATACTCTTGTTTCAACTTAAAAGGAACCAATCACCAGGATTTTTGTATATAACTTAAAGCCAGTGCTGTACTGGCACTATCAGGCAGAGTCTATACATACCTTTAGTGGTCAGCTCTTACTTTCTTGGATTTCAAAACCTATATATCCGAGATAACCACTAAAGGTATGCAGAGAATCAGCCTGATAGTGCAAGTATAGCACTGGCTTTAGGTTATATATGAAAATCCTCATGATTAATTCCCTTTAACTCTACTCTCCTGCCTACTGTCTGTGCACGACTACTTTATATCTAACTCCTCCCATTATTCTTAACCGTTTACTATCTCACTGCCCCTGTCGCTAGGCAACCTGCAATAATACCTTGCTAAGGCGCTATACCTAAAACTGGCCACTATATGGGCACATACAGAAAATAAGCAATCACACATTATTCACATCAACACTATTTTCGTCATTGTCTTGTGGCGGCGATTGAGGTCTTCACAGTGGGGCCTATAAAGCCCAGCACCCCCTTACATAGACAAGCCTTTTCTCTCCACCTGCAACCAAGGGCGGGATTCAAATTTTTAACAACAGGTTCTCTGTAAACCCCGCCCAGTTGAAAACCACACCCATTTTGTTAGCCACACCCATTTACACGCACTTTCCTCAACTAAAAAATACAAGTAATTTAAAGTAAAATCTTTCTCCTTCTTCCCCTCCTCTACCTTCACTCTCCTGTCCAACACCAGTTGTTCCAGTCACTGTCAGTCATACTGTATTAAACGGTTTTTCTACAATTTAAAATTATTACTAAAGGAGCCCTGCTAAAATTGGAATGGACGACCTTCCCCATACAGATCTCATCCCATGTGGTCTCGTCTCTTTCCTCTGCAGATCCCATCCCATAATGGCCCCTTTCCCCTGCAGATCCCATCCCATTATGGTCTTTTTCCCCTGCAGATCCCATCATGGCTTCTTTTCCCAGCAGATCTTATCCCATGTTCCTTTTCCCATATTGCTCCCATCTATGTGGCCTCCTCTCCCCATATAGCTCCCATCTATGCGGCCTCCTCTCCCCATGTAGCTCCCATCTATGCGGCCTCCTCTCTCCATGTAGCTCCCATCTATGCGGTCTCCTCTCCCCATATAGCTCCCATCTATGCAGCCTCCTCTCCCCATATAGCTGCCATCTTTTGCGGCCCCTCTCCCCATATAGCTCTCATCTTATGCAGCTCCTCTCCCCATATAAAATATTATGTATTGCAAAGTGTGCACAGTACCAACATTCCAAGCTGTACTATTGAAAAAATGAGATTTTTGGCAAAAAATTGCAATTTTTCGAGCCACCCCGCCAACGTCACGGCAAATCTCCTGGGGCAGTCCTAACACTAAAATATTTTTATTTAAAGTGTGCCATGTGGCCTCACATATGCAAAATTAGGACTGCACAGCACGTACCTTGTGCTTTTCAGTCACCGTCTCCATGACTGATTCATGGTTGTGGGCGGGACAGGCCCGAGCACATGCTGCTTAGAATAAATAGCCAGTGGACGGCTATGGCTATTTATTTTGCCAAAAATCTCATTTTTTCAATAGTACAGCTTGGAATGTTGGTACTGTGCACACTTTGCAATACATAATATTTTTGAGTGGAGGTTGTTTTTATGCTGTTTTTTCTTGTTATATAGGGTCCCAGTTGATTCTCATCTTGCAGTGCACCTCATGTTTATTTTTCCATCTGTCCTGATTTTTGGCGGTTGGTGGCTGTTCACACTGGCCATCCAACCCCGTCCACTGGCTATTTATTCTAAGCAGCATGTGCTCGGGCCTGTCCCGCCCACAACCATGAATCAGTCATGGAGACGGTGACTGAAAAGCACAAGGTACGTGCTGTGCAGTCCTAATTTTGCATATGTGAGGCCACATGGCACACTTTAAATAAAAATATTTTAGTGTTAGGACTGCCCCAGGAGATTTGCCGTGACGTTGGCGGGGTGGCTCGAAAAATTGCAATTTTTTGCCAAAAATCTCATTTTTTCAATAGTACAGCTTGGAATGTTGGTACTGTGCACACTTTGCAATACATAATATTTTTGAGTGGAGGTTGTTTTTATGCTGTTTTTTCTTGTTATATAGGGTCCCAGTTGATTCTCATCTTGCAGTGCACCTCATGTTTATTTTTCCATCTGTCCTGATTTTTGGCGGTTGGTGGCTGTTCACACTGGCCATCCAACCCCGTCCACTGGCTATTTATTCTAAGCAGCATGTGCTCGGGCCTGTCCCGCCCACAACCATGAATCAGTCATGGAGACGGTGACTGAAAAGCACAAGGTACGTGCTGTGCAGTCCTAATTTTGCATATGTGAGGCCACATGGCACACTTTAAATAAAAATATTTTAGTGTTAGGACTGCCCCAGGAGATTTGCCGTGACGTTGGCGGGGTGGCTCGAAAAATTGCAATTTTTTGCCAAAAATCTCATTTTTTCAATAGTACAGCTTGGAATGTTGGTACTGTGCACACTTTGCAATACATAATATTTTTGAGTGGAGGTTGTTTTTATGCTGTTTTTTCTTGTTATATAGGGTCCCAGTTGATTCTCATCTTGCAGTGCACCTCATGTTTATTTTTCCATCTGTCCTGATTTTTGGCGGTTGGTGGCTGTTCACACTGGCCATCCAACCCCGTCCACTGGCTATTTATTCTAAGCAGCATGTGCTCGGGCCTGTCCCGCCCACAACCATGAATCAGTCATGGAGACGGTGACTGAAAAGCACAAGGTACGTGCTGTGCAGTCCTAATTTTGCATATGTGAGGCCACATGGCACACTTTAAATAAAAATATTTTAGTGTTAGGACTGCCCCAGGAGATTTGCCGTGACGTTGGCGGGGTGGCTCGAAAAATTGCAATTTTTTGCCAAAAATCTCATTTTTTCAATAGTACAGCTTGGAATGTTGGTACTGTGCACACTTTGCAATACATAATATTTTTGAGTGGAGGTTGTTTTTATGCTGTTTTTTCTTGTTATATAGGGTCCCCCTCTCCCCATATAGCTGCCATCTTTTGCGGCCTCCTCTCCCCATATAGCTCCCATCTTTATGCGGCCCCTTTCCCCATATAGCTACCATCTATGCAGCCTCCTCTCCCCATATAACTGCCATCTTTGCGGCCTCCTCTCCCCATATAGCTCCCATCTTTATGTGGCCCCCTTTCCCCATATAGCTGCCATATTATGCTTCCCCTCTCCCGCATCTCGGCTCACTGAGCGCTTATGTGCTCCAAGCACTGGCGGCCTCCCCTGTCTTCCGTCCTCCTCCGCGGCTCTCTGCACACTGACGCTGACAGACGGCAGTAGGAGGAGCTACCTCCTCACACTGCCGTGACCTCTGCAGCGTCAGCGCGTCGCTGCATGCCGGGTCAGGGAGCAGACAGGCTCCACTGTACCCGAAAGTGTGGCACGTACGGAGGTACTGGGATTCATTTGTGCTAGTGTCTTAAAGAGTAACAAGTATAATGGAAGTCAATGGGAAATTCGAGCATTTTTCCAAAAGACTCTAACAGGAGGGCTGAGTGGACTAGAAAATCGTTGAAATGGATCTAAACAGTGCACAAATGGAATGGGAACAGCAGAGGGAACATGCTTTTATGCATTTCTGACTCCCAGTTCACTGCTGGGAACTAGATAAATCAATCATTTAAAAATAATGACATGAGGACTCCCCATTTTTCATATCCAGGTAAGGTAAAGGAGACATCTGAGGACTGGTATTATCAGGCTGGGAAAGTCCATGGTTATTTGGCCCTTCCTAGCCTAAAGACACCAGCCCACATCATATTGGATGTGCCAATTCTGATGCTTTGCCTGTCACTGTACTTTACTGCTATTCACAGTCGTCGAAGCTGTATTCGGGGATCGTGGACTACAATGGAGGAGCTTTGTGGGAACATTTTTTTTTTTTTTTTTTTTTAAGAAATTGGTGAACGAGAGATATTGTGGGGGGAGTCTTTATTCAAACAAACTCCACTCCATTACTAACCCCAGGACTTGATTCTAGTTGATATCAACCCCCACAAATATTACCCTGATTGCCACCACACCAGAGCAATCAGGAAGAGTCGGGTAAAGCTCCAGAATTGGCGCATCTGATATGATGTGCTATTTCTGTGGTAGCTGCATGCTGGTATTTTTAGGCTGGGAAGAGACAAATAAAAATAGGCCTTCCCAGCCTAATAATATTAGTCCCCAGCTGTCTGCTTTACCCCAGCTGGTTATCAAAAATAGAGGGGACCCCATGCTGTTTTATTAAATTATTTATTACGTTAAACAGTGCTAAAAACAAACCTTTATTACCACATGGCAGGCACTAAAGGGTGCAAGTGTACATACCCTGAGCAAACCTCAACTCTCCATCCTATATCAACTCTCCCTGAACTGTGTTCCAGAGAACAGTGTGCCAAACATCACATCCCCAGATCTCACATAAGACCTGAGCTATTGGTCTATGATTAAGGGTGCAATAGGCGTCAAAAACGCGTCAGAGGAATGGCTTTCACAAGCCGAGATAGTGGTTTTTAACCATGTCTGAATAAAAAGGAATATTATATTTGGTAGTATCCTCAATTTTATTTTTCTTTGGGAATATGTCTTTCTGAATTTACTGTATGGGGCTGTAGTGTATATGAGGAGCAGAACCTGATTTTTATTTGCAGTGAGTCTCTTTTGGACTTTTATCTCTTTTATTCAATATCAATGGAACTAGTTGATATTGGTGTGTTCAGTCAGAATTACTCTAATGTGTATGGAGGCTTTAATTCCTGTATAATTTGCATGGTTTCCATGTTAACTCCCTCCCTTAACCTATTGATAACATTTGATAACTGGAGAGTTTTAAAGCTGGGCCCCTAGTGATCATCTAGTTTCCAACTTGGTTTTAATTTAACAAAACATGATCTTTAGGAAACCACTTATTTAATGGTGAAGCAACTTGTTCATGTTTTTTTTTTCAACTTGTTCATGTTTTTCATGTCCGAACTAATGCCTCTATGTACTCCAACATGTAATCGCCAGTCCTCTCAAGTCCACACTTACTCATTCCTCATCCAATCGACTTCAATACTTCTACCGACTATCCTCCATCCTCTGGAATTCGGTGCCCCAACATGTCCAATTATCTGCTACACTCACAAGCTTCAAACAGAACTTGAAAACCCATCTCTTCAAGAAAGCTTACAGCCGGCAATGACCCCACTACCTGCTCGCCACTGAAGCTGCCGCCAGCCAGCCATCCTCCTGTCTTCTTTCCCCCCCCCATTATCCTGTATAATGTAAGCCCGCGATGGCAGGGCCCTCCCCCCTGTACCAGTCTAATTTAGATCCGTATTTTGTATGTAACCCCTGCTCATGGAATCAATGGTGCTCAATAAATAAATAATAATAAATAATAATCTTATGGATATCATTAAAACTTGTTAGAGCTTAAGGCCATTCAGCAAGTGCTCACTCTGTGATCATAACCATTATACTGTCCACTACAGAGCAATTTATTGACAAAGGAAGGAACTCATCAAAATATAATAATACAATCCTTAGAATCTTGTAACATTTTTGTAAATCATTTCTCCCACATTGCTTGTTTCCGCAGTAGATTCCTTATTTTTAAGCAAGCCTCTCTTAGTAGTTAACATTCTTTCCGTATTCTCTGCATGATAAGCAATGGCATTGTCCACTTATGCCCACAATGTGCTTCTTGGAAATTCCTAAACACTTGGAATTCTTTTTCTATTGATATATTATGTATATGAATTCCAATGCAAGATTTCCGATCATAACCTATTGTAACTGCTGGTAGATCATCAACTGATGGCATTTATTATAGCGATACTTGTATTTGTAACTATCCAAATTTCTTTTAAACAGCAGCTCTATCTCTCTGATCATAACATGTATTTGTGCCGTAGCTGTAGGTTGCCATCTGCTTGATTTATCCGAGAAGCAACGTTTCAGAATGTCTTGTCCAGTTTTCAGATTAATTGCAAGAATTTTGGCAAACAGTCTCTATACAAAGTAAAAATACGTAAAAAGCATGATATTGTTAGTTTTCCTTTTTTATGGAGCACATGTGTATGTTAAGGAAATTAAACAAATATACTATTAGGGGCTTTCTAAAACACTTGGGAGGTGGAGCATTACAGATTTAAAGGCTATAGACATCTTTTGAAGAAAAGAAAAAAATTTAATGGCTACAATGGGATTTCATCCAGAATGTTGTACCGTTTGCCTTCTGATAACATTCAATTTCCCAGCAGAACTTGCTTCTCAGTGCTGCAGACCTTTCTCCCTTATGTGCTCCTGATTAGTCTCACATCTCAAGCTAATCTAAAGGCGTCGTCACACAGTACGATATATCGTGCAATCGCATGAGCGATCGCACCCGCCCCCGTCGTTTGTGCGTCACGGGCAATTCGTTGCCCGTGGCGCACAATGTCGTTAACCTCCGTCACACGTACTTACCTCCCTACAGACGGCGCTGTGGGCGGCAAACATCCTCTTCCTGAAGGAGGAGGGACGTTCGACGTCACAGCGACGTCACACAGCGGCCGGCCAATAGAAGCGGAGGGGCGGAGATGAGCAGGACGTAACACCACGCCCACCTCCTTTCCTCCGCATTGCCGGCGGATGCAGGTAAGCTGTGTTCGTTGTTCCCGGGGTGTTACACGTAGTGATGTGTGCTGCCTCGGGAACGATGAACAACCGGAACACAGAAAAAGGAACGACATTATGAAAATGAACGACGTGTCAACGAGCAACGATAAGGTGAGTATTTTTGCTCGTTAAGTCGTTCGGAGATGTCACACGCTACGACATATCTAACGATGCCGGATGTGCGTCACAAACTCCATGACCCCGCCGACATATCGCCTGATATATTGTACCGTGTGTGACGGGGCCTTTACAGTAGAATTCACTTTATGCATCTGTGCACTCTGCTGTGAAACAGTCTCCAGTCAGACCGTTGTTATTTTTTGCCATCTACATCAATATAGCTTCCTTTGTGGATTTACATCAGTAGCTGGTTCTAGCATAGCTCAACCCTCTTGCAAGACTCCTCAACAGAATGAAGAACAGTTTTGTTGCCTTCTGTTGACAGATCAGTGATGTGAAACAGCAAATGCTGCTCTGTTGATGTATATGTGGCGCCCCTGAGTATATCAGGGTGCCACAGGGTACTGCAATCTTTACCCAGGGTGCAGGGCGTACCCCCCAGGGTTCCAGGTTCCTAAGAAATCGGTGTCACTACCATCAGCACCACAAATCCCATTCACACCTCACATTATGACCTGTCAGACACACCAGTGGGTTGGTTAAGCTGGAATAGGGCCACCACCTAGGGGTCAGGCAGACTGGTGGGAGGGAGTAAGCAGGAGAGTAGTGAGAGCCCTCAAAGAGTGAGGAGCTGGAGTGGTAGCTCCCAGGGAGCTAGACTGAGGTTGGGTTGCAGACGGTGGTCCAGGACCAGAGGAGTCGGGGACCGGTGGCAGTGACATTGGAAAGCGTGCGACGGACATAGTCTAGGAGGACTGTCGGCATCAGAAACCCAAAAGAACTGACCGGTACCAAGCATGACGGTGTACAGGACCCTAGGTCAGGAACCGATTCAACGTCCTGATAATTAACCTGGGAGGGAGAGTATCTTCACGAACTTCCCTAAGAGCTCAGAGATTGAAGGCATCAGCACACCGCAGGGGATAGGATTTTTCCAGTAAAGCGGCCCACTGAAATCCCAAGTGCCAGCCATCAAGAGCACCACAACCACACTAAATATAGTGAGCGAGGCCCTAACAGCTTCAAGCCGAGGGGCCACAACAGACAACTAAATTGTGCATGGAGGAAGCTATGGATTACTAAGTGACACCGGTGGGAGCGGACACCTGGATGGGCTCCCCGTAGTGACTGTGATGCACAGAGACTTTGGTTTATCTCCAGAGTGAGTGTCTACTTTATAATCCTCATCCAGCACCATGACTGCCCACAGTGAGTACCCTGGTCGCTGCACCCTGCGCTCCCAAATATCCACCAAGACCCCAGAGGCCGGGGCCTTCCCTACCTGCGGAGCGACTGACACCTTGCTGCTCCACACCATCTGCCCCGGTACTCCTTCCAGCAGCGGCGATACCCCCATTACCACAACCCGCAGATGGCATCACGAACGTCTCCCCAGTAAATAATCCCCTTTCAAGGATTGGAGTGCTTGCCGAGCCCGGGTCCGGACCCCTTTACACAGAGTCCCCTTCAGCAGGATCTCTCTCCTCTCAGTCCCCTGTACAAAGAGCCCTCTTCTGCAGCATCGCTCTCCTCTCAGTCCCCTTTACACAGAGCCCCCTTCAGCAGCATCTCTCTCCTCAGTCCCCTGTACAAAGAGCCCCCTTCTGCAGCATCTCTCTCCTCTCAGTCCCCTTTACACAGAGCCCCCTTCAGCAGGATCTCTCTCCTCTCAGTCCCCTTTACACAGAGCCCCCTTCAGCAGGATCTCTCTCCTCTCAGTCCCCTTTACACAGAGCCCCCTTCAGCAGGATCTCTCTCCTCAGTCCCTTGTACAAAGAACCAACTTCTGCAGCATGTCTCTCCTCTCAGTCCCCTTTACACAGAGCCCCCTTCAGCAGGATCTCTCTCCTCTCAGTCCCCTTTACACAGAGCCCCCTTCAGCAGGATCTCTCTCCTCTCAGTCCCCTTTACACAGAGCCCCCTTCAGCAGGATCTCTCTCCTCTCAGTCCCCTTTACACAGAGCCCCCTTCAGCAGCATCTCTCTCCTCTCAGTCCCCTTTACACAGAGCCCCCTTCAGCAGGATCTCTCTCCTCTCAGTCCCCTTTACACAGAGCCCCCTTCAGCAGGATCTCTCTCCTCTCAGTCCCCTTTACACAGAGCCCCCTTCAGCAGGATCTCTCTCCTCTCAGTCCCCTTTACACAGAGCCCCCTTCAGCAGGATCTCTCTCCTCAGTCCCTTGTACAAAGAACCAACTTCTGCAGCATGTCTCTCCTCTCAGTCCCCTTTACACAGAGCCCCTTCTGCAGCATTTCTCTTCTCTTAGCCCCCTGTATACAATCTATCTTGCATTATGTCCCTCTTCCTAGTTACAATATATCACAAATACAAGTACACCCCCTTATATTTTAGTAAACAATGTATTATTTCTTTTCATGGGACAGCACTGAAGATGACACGGTGATACAATGTAAAGTAGTCAGTATACAGCTTGTATAAGTGAACATTAGGTGTGTCCTCTAAACAACTGAACACACAGCCATTAATATCTAAACTGCTGGCAACAAAAGTGAGTACACCCGTAAGTGAAAATGGACAATTTGTGCCCAAAGTGTCAATATTTTGTGTGGCCACTATTATTTTCAGGCACTCCCCTAACTCTCTTGGGCATGGAGTTCGCTTGAGCTTCACAGGAACCGCTGGATCCTCTTCCATCCTCTATGACGACATCTCAGAGCTGGTGGATGTTAGAGACCATGTGCTACTCCACCTTCCATTTGAAGAGGCTCCACAGATGTACAATATATTTTAGGTCTGAAGACATGCTTGGCTAGTCCAGCATATTTATCCACAGCAAGCAGAACTCATGCAGCTCCAAACCATGACACTTCCACCACCATGCTTGACTGTAGGCAGGACACACTTGTCTTTGTACACCTTACCTGATTGCAGCCAGACGTGCTTGATATTATCTTGTCACTGTGCTGCAGCTCAGTTTCAGGGTGTTGACAATCTTCATATAGCCTTGGAAAACTTCATGTAGAGCAACAATTCTTTTTTTCAGATCCTCAAATAATTATTTGCATGAAGAGCCATGTTGAACTTTCAGTGACCAGAATGAGAGTGTGTGTGAGCAATAACACCAAATTTAACATACAAGTCTCAAGTGTGAATGAGGAGTAGGTGTCAATTTCCATTTAGGGGTGTACTCACTTTTGTTTCTGGGGGCTTTGACATTAATGGCTGTGTTTTCAGTTATTTAAAGGACACACCATATTTACACTGTTATATAAGCTGCACACTGACTACTGTACATTGTATCAAAGTGTCATATCTTCATTGTTATACCATGAAAAGATGAAAGAGGACCAACCACCAGGATTTTCATCTATAAAACCAGTCCTATACTGGCGTTATCATGCTGATTCTATACATACCTTTAGTTGTGAGATCGGATGTATAGTTTCTGAAATACAGGCAAGTAAAGTCTGTGAAAATGCACTGTTATGTGATGAGAGGCGCAATGGAACGGAATATCTAATAGGTGTGTCGGGTTTTGCTAGTTATTCCCGCCCCAGTCTGCCTGTCTGCCCTTCCTTCCCTTGTCTCTGTTATTACAGGGGGAGGAGAGAGAGAGGAAAGACAGGGGAAAGAAGGACAGGCAGACAGACAGGGGCGGAAAGAACTAACAAAACTCAACCCACTTATTAGATATTCCTTTGCACCTACTGTATGATGAAATAACAGTGCATTTCACAGACTTTACTTGACTATATTTCAGAAAGTATACATCTGATCTAACTAAAGGTATATACAGAATCCGCATGATAGCGCCAGTATAGCACTGGCTTTAGAATATATAGGAAAATCCTGGTGGTTGGTCCTCTTGAAATAGTTACAAAAATGAGTGGGGTGTACTCAGTTTTGTGATCTACTGTACATGCAAACAGACACCGCTGCTTCTAGCGCAATGGTGGCTCTGTCCTTTACCGTGATATCATCCATCACAGTAAAAGCTCCATTCGAGACACATTGCCTAACTATGCTGAAAACGGCTGGGTGAGACTGATCTGTGCAAGACCTACAATGAGCTGGAACTACTAAAGCTTTAAATAAAGGGACGGCTTGTTCCCACAGATAATCTCCAGCTCTCATCTGTGTTTAGGGAGCCCCGCTCTTAGTTTTGATTATTTGAATGTTCAGTTCTTCTTTGATGTAGTTTGTGGTCATAAAGCAGCTCAGAGATCAATAAAAGACAGATACAAACTACGCATCAGAGCAAGGTCACTTATGGACTCTTAGTTATGGATGTAGGACTCTCCATCCACACGGGGCTCAGAAGAAGGACGGCGATGGAAGGAAGATTGGAGGTGCTAGACTAAGTCCAGCAACGCCCACCAGACTTGACCACCCCACAGGTGAGTATAATAAGAGATGTAGTTTTATGTTATACAGAGCGGCCTGGGCTTAATTTACATTATTCTAGAATTCTGTATACAAGAGCTCTCTGGTGGTGGCCTGAGCTTATAAGGGAAAATCCTGCTGATGGTGACAGGTTCCCTTTAAGCTCAGTAACTTGCCATCCAATTCTAAGGCTGGTTTCACATTTGCGTCGTTTTGATGGAAACGGAATCCAGCACAGATGCAGTACAGTTCATTTATTTACAGTGGAAGCGTGACACCATGTGGACACATGCAGTTGTGTATGAAGCACACAACCGCATGGTGTCACGTTTCCACTGAAAATAAATGAACTGTACTGCATCTGTGCTGGATTCAGTTTCCGTCAAAACGACGCAAATGTGAAACCGGCCTTAGTGGGAGTTTCTTCATCAGCATTCTGCCAGCATTATAAGTGCTGGAACTTCCTTTCGCTCACTTCCCAGTATAATATATTTATTTATATATTGAACCTTGCATTATCCAATATCTCTTCTGTGTCAGACTGAAATTATATCTCTGTTATATAAGTATAACACAGTTTTAAAGACTGGAAAGATGGGCAAAAAGTCAAAGACCAACCCCCCCCTTCTTGTAATCTGACTCTAGTATTAGAAATGGATTGAATTTAAAACAGGCAGAATATAAAATTAGATACTCAGAATGATTTTTCAGGAATAACACAACATAGTTTCTAAATACAATTATATGCAGGTTGCCTATTACATAAGATAAAGTTGCTTGAAAGTAGTGAGTTGTGAGTTGCTTGAAAATAGTTTGAGTTTTTTGCGGCAAAAACCGCACAAAAACGCACCCGCGGCAAAAACGCATGCGTTTTTTGCTGCATTTTTGCTCACTGCGTTTTTATGCGTTTTTTTATCAGTGAACAATGCCATTAAAGATTGTTGAGAAAAAAAAAGAAAGAAAAAAAGGTCTGATGTCATTTCCTTCTTCAATATGTTCTTCATTCTCCACTACTGTATGAAGGAGAGCAGACAGCTTCAGAACTACAAGGCTCAGCATGCTCCATCCAGGACTGTATGCTGGAGGGAGAGGCAGGGGGAGCAGACCTACAAGGCTCAGCATACTCAATCCACTAGTGGATGCAGGAGAGCAGACAGCAGCTGCCGAACTACAAGGCTCAGCATCCTCCATCCAGGACTGTATGCTGGAGGGAGAGGCAGGGGGAGCAGAACTACAAGGCTCAGCATCCTCCATCCAGGACTGTATGCTGGAGGGAGAGGCAGGGGGAGCAGAACTACAAGGCTCAGCATACTCCATCCACTAGTGGATGCAGGAGAGCAGACAGCAGCTGCCGAACTACAAGGCTCAGCATCCTCCATCCAGGACTCTATGCAGGATTTCTTTGCCCCCCCAAAAAATAACATGGGCTTCGCCATATTTTTGCATGCTAGCCGGGTACAGCAGGCAGGTACGGGCTGCTCCCAACCCCCAGCTGCCTATTTGTACCCAGCTGGGAACCAAAAATATAGGGAATTTTTTTTTTTTAATATATTAATTTCATGAAATAATTAAAAAAAAAAATGACGTGGGCTTCGCCCAATTTTTGAGTCCAGCCAGGTACAACTAGGCAGCTGGGGATTGGATTCCGCAATGCAGGGTGCCCAAGCTTTCTGGGCACCCCCGCTGCGAATTGTAGTCCGCAGCCACCCCAGAAAATGGCGCTTTCATAGAAGTGCCATATTCTGGCGCTGTATCCAACTATTCCAGCTGCCCTGGTGACGGGTGGCTTGGGGTTAGGGCTAGCTGTGTATTATCAGCTGGCCCTAAGCCCGAAATTCATGGTGTCACCCAATATTAGACATTGCCACCATGAATTTCTAGTACAGAAAAAAAAACACAACACAGAAAAATATTTTTATTAGAAATAAAACACAAAACAATTAGTGACTCCATCTTTATTGAAATAAAGACCCCCCCCCCTCCGCAGTAATCCTAGGTCAAGGGTCCCGCGCCGTCCAATCCGGATCCAATATCATCTGATTGGTTTGCTGGAAGGCAAAGCGATCAGATGATGTGTCAGGTTCAAGGATGTGAATCACATCATACAGCAGCTGATTGTATAAAAGCCGTTTATACAATCAGCTGATGCATCAGTGCTAAAAAAAACAAAAAACAACAAACTACACACGTCTGTGCAGCGTAGCGACTGGCTACCGGAGGAAACTCCAGCAATGCCAGGCCTGGATTCAGATACCAACACTGCATTCCGGAGCTCTCACCTGAGACTGTAAAGCGAGCGCCGAGTGATTGATTCCCCGGCACTTGCGGTTCAGTTCATGACAGCTGCAGACAGGCCGGGCTGATCTCCGTGCTCTCACCTGAACTCCGGAGATCACCCCGGCCTGTCTGCAGCTGTCATGAACTGACTGCATGCGTCAGGGAATCGCTCGCTCGCTGTACAGTCTAGGCTGATGCATCAGTGCAAAAAACAAAAAAACAAAAAATAAAACAACTACACACGTCCGTGCTGACTCCTGTCTGACTGCTGCAGGACTGCTGGTAATCAGTTGATGAAGCCTCCTGATGGCATCAGCTGATAGCTGGCCGGGCAGTAAAAAGCTGGCGTCACCGCGAGACTTACGATCAGCTGATGCGTCAGGTGATCATCGCCAGGTCCTCACCGCCAGGTCCTGCAGCTATCGGACGTGCCCTGGAATATGCACACAGCCAGAGCGGGGGTGGCGGTACCGGGAAGAGGAGCTGGGAGCGGACATGGCACCGGGAGTCTGCAGACAGGTGAGTATGAGATTTTTCTACTGTTCACTTTTGATTTAGCAGCTGCTCCCACCTCCTGCCCGGACATGGCGCCGCACGGGAGTGGACATGGCACCGGGTGGGAAATTGACGCAGTGGTGGCGGTACTGGGAGGATTCACGTGTTTGTGTTTACTGACAGAAGGAATCCTCTTCCTGTACATGTCACTAAACTACCCACCCCTTGCGTTTATAGCTGCGTTTTTAGTCATAGAAACGCACTAAAACGCAGCTATATATGCAATTTTAGTTTATCATTGTGTTTTTGAATCTCATTGAACTCAATGGGTGGAAAATGCAGTGAAAAACACAAAAATAATTGACATGCTGACGCTGTGTTTTTGTGGGCACCACAAAAACGCAGCTAAAAAAACCCCGCTGTGTGCAGACAGCAAAAATGAAAACTCAGACTTTGCTGGGGAAGCCAAGTCATGCAGTTTTCTGAGCAAAAATGCACGCAAAAAACGCTGCGAAAAACGCACTGTGTGAACTTACCCTTAGGGGGCATATTGTACAATGTCCTATCCCTCCAACACTAACAAATCAGGTAAACTTCATTGCAGGAGATAGATCTAGTGGGGAAGTTGACCTCATGTACTGTACATTAAAAGCTTGTAGGCTTTCTGCAGTTTTACAATATAGTTTTATTATTTTGTGTGTTTCCCTTTTAATTGCCTTACATTGCGGTCTACACTTCATGGTGCATACGTGCATCTTCCTGCGTCTCAAATCCCTTCTGTCATTTTTAGCTTTTGTTCTCAAACCCCTGCAGTTTGTTCTTCCTATATTTAATTAGAAGCTCAATTAGATTAAATTAAGAGTTCTCTGCAATGTTCCTCCGCTAGTTCTGAAGCCATATCTTCAGTATCAACAACAGGCATTTTAATTGCCCAGAAGTCACTGGGAAATATTTGGGATCTGCTGGTGAAATCAAGCTTTCCTCAACTTTTCTACAAGCCTTTTTGCCAATTGACCTTGTTTAGAGAAGGTCACAATAGGACAAGGAACACGATATGCTTGAGTCTCAGTACGGGACCTTAGTCCGTGTTGAATCCCCCAAGAAGTTATGAAACCGTGTTTCTTCTGTCTCGGCTCAGACAGAATGTGTCGGCTATAGCTGATCATCGGCTGCAGAATGTTATGAGTACTGCGGCCAATCAGTTCACAAGGCTCAGCATCCTCCATCCAATAGTGTATGCAGGAGAGCAGACAGCAGCTGCCGAACTACAAGGCTCAGCATCCTCCTTCCAGGACTGTATGTAGTATTTCTTTGCCACCCCCAAAAAAATGACTTGGGCTTCGCAATATTTTTGTATGCTAGCCGGGTACAGCAGGCAGGTACGGGCTGTCCCCAACCCCCAGCTGCCTATTTGTACCCGGCTGGGAACTAAAAATATAGGTAAGCCGTTTTTTTTTTTAATTTCATGAATTTCATGAAATTAAAAAAAAAAAATTACGTGGGCTTCGCCAATTTTTGAGTCCAGCCAGATACAACTAGGCAGCTGGGGATTGGAATCCGCAGTGCAGGGTGCCCAAGCTTTCTGGACACCACTGCTGCTAATTGCAGTCCGTAGCCACCCCAGAAAATGGCGCTTTCATAGAAGCGTCATCTTCTGGCGCTGTATCCAACTCTTTCAGCTACCCTGATGCCGGGTGGCTTGCTGGGTAATAATGGGGTTAGGGCTAGCTGTGTATTATCAGCTGGCCCTAAGCCCGAAATTCATGGTGTCACACCAATACTAGACATGGCCACCATGAATTTCTAGTAAAAAAAACAAAAAAAAACAAAACACAAAAATATTTTTATTAGAAATAAAACACAAAACAATTAGTGACTCCATCTTTATTGAAATAAAGAACCCCCCTCCGCAGTAATCCTGGGTCAAGGGTCCCGCGCCATCCAATCCGGATCCAATATCATCTGATCGGTTTGCTGGAAGGCAAAGCGATAAGATGATGTGTCAGGTTCAAGGATGTGAATCACATCACACATCAGCTGATTGTATAAACAGCTTTTATACAAATCAGCTGATGCATCAGTGCAAAAAAACAAAAAAAACCCCAACAAACTACACACGTCTGTGCAGCGTCGGACTGGCTACTGGAGGAAAAACTCCAGTAATGCCAGGCCTGGAATCAGGTACCTGCACTGCACTCCGGAGCTCTCACCTGAGCTCCGGCGTGCAGCCTGGACTTTACAGCGAGCGCCGAGTGATTGATTCCCCGGCACTTGCGGTTCAGTTCATGACAGCTGCAGACATTCCGGGCTAATCTCCGGTGCTCTCACCTGAACTCCGGAGATCACCCCGGCCTGTCTGCAGCTGTCATGAACTGACTGCAAGCGCCGGGGAATCCGTCACCGCGAGACTTATGATCAGCTGATGCGTCAGGTGACCGTATCAGGTGATCACCGCCAGGTCCTGCAGCTATCGTACGTGCCTGGGAGCCCACAGCCAGAGCGGGGGTGGCGGTACCGGGAAGAGGCGCTGGGAGCGGACATGGCACCGGGAGTCTGCAGACAGGAGAGTATGAGATTTTTCTACTGTTCACTTTTGATTTAGCAGCCGCTTCCACCTCCTGCACGGGAGCGGACATGGCAGCGGGCGGAAAATGGAAGCAGCGGTGATGGTATCGGGAGGATTCACGCTTCTGTGTTTACGGACAGAAGGAATCCTCTTTCCTGTGCATGTCACTTTACTACCCACCCCTTGCGTTTATAGCTGCGTTTTTAGTCATAAAAACGCACTAAAACGCAGCTATATTTGCAATTTGCGGCTTTCATTGCGTTTTTGAACATCACATTGAACTCAATGGGTGGAAAAACGCAAAAATAATTGACATGCTGCGTTTTTGTAGTGCCCACAAAAACGCAGCTAAAAAAAAAAAAAACGCTGCGTGAAGACAGCAAAAATGAAAACTTATAGACTTTGCTGGGGAAGCAAATTCATGCAGTTTTCTGGCAAAAACGCACCCGAAAAACGCGCAAAAACGCACTGTGTCAACTTAGCCTAATAACGCTTCCAAGGTTAATTATGAAAAAGACATGTTTATAAGGTTTTACATCTGCGGACTTCTAAGCTAGACGGTACAGTAATAGAAATATATAAGAATCTAATAAAGAAGAGACCAGTTGTAGTTTTCTAAAGCCATCTTTAATGACTGAAATTATAGTAGAAAAATATATAAAGTCAAGATAAAACAGGAGCAATTTCAATGGAATTGATCCTTAGAATTGTCTGTGGGAAGATGGTTACTGAAATACAAAAAGAAATAAAAATAGGTTATAGATAGAAAGAAGCATTGTCTATCATCTCATATCTTTCTGTAAGCTCAAAGGTGGCCATACAATTTACATTAAAATGAATTTGCCTCAATGTTTTCCCTTCCTCAGCTGAGTGCTGCATGATAAAGGGACAGAGACCCCAATTCCAGCAGTGTCTGACTTACTGCACTGCTTGCTGCAGTTTTGATAAAATTGCGGTTTTATCTTAGGCTATGTGTCCACGATGCGTCGAGCTAGGTGCAGTTCTAAACGCACCCTCTGGCAGTAATTGATTTAGCCAAAGTTGCTTTTTACCATAAAATAGCGCTAAAAACGCATGCGCATTTACCGCCTTTTAGGTGCGTTTTTAGCGCTTTTTACATGCTTTTCAATAGCGTTTTGACAGCTGCGTTTTGAACAAAAAGACACTTCTAAATAAAGATTAAACATTCAAACAATGAAAAAAGAGAAAAAAAAAAGGACAACATATATAATTTATTTTATAAAAAAAAAATAGTTATATTTCATATAATTCTAGCGGTTATATACTATTTAGCGGTAAAATAGCAATATATTGATATTTTTCATTAATTTAATTGTCGGACTGTGTGTGTGTGTGTGTGTGTAAAGGGACATATCAAATCTTTATTTTGATGTCCAAAAAGCATGCGTTTTGTTAGTCCAAAACGCATGTTTTCTGCAGCTGAAAAGCATGGAAAAAGCATGAATTTTGATGTGGTTTGCTTTTTGAAACTTCTCATTGACTTCAATGCTATCAAAACGCAGCCCAAATGGCAAAAACAATTACATGCTGCTTCTTTAAACGCTGAGTTTTTGCCCAAAATTATGCAATTAAACGTAGCGTTTTAAACTGTATGGTGTGCACAAGAAATCCCTATTTCTCATAGATTTTACTGGGAAATCACAACACATGCATTTTGGCATTAAAAAGGTGCAGTTGAAAACGCTGCAGAAAAGTGCGTAAAACGCATCGTGGACACATAACCTTAATGCTGATTGGCCACTTTCTATGATACAGCAATCACTTATGTGGGGACTGTGCTATAAGCAGAAAGCTGCCAATCAGTGGTGAGATGCAGTTATACATAGCTCATCAATATCGAGGACTACCTGGCAGCAGGTTTACTAGTACTCTAGTCAATCTCCTGCTGATACAACATTAATTATATAAAGACTACAGCAAGCAGATCAGTAAGTGACACATTGCTGGAATCAGGGTCTCTTTCCCTATATCATGATGCTCTCAAATTTGTTGGCATAAATCCTGGTGATACATTCCCTTTAAAGAAGTGTTCACTACCAATCTGATATTGATGATATAGATAAGGGATCAGTTGTTTGCAGCTCCGATGGTGGCCGGATGTAAACTGCATAGAGGTGGGTCAGCACAGCTCCATACACGGTGTAGTAGTCGTTCCTGGGTACTACAGTTTGGCTCCTAATTAGTTCAATTGGAGGTGAACTACAGCACCCGAGAGTCACCACGCAGTGTACAGAGAAACGTCCTCACAAGACCTCTGTATTTCCTCTCCTCGACTGTTCATTACACGACCATTTCCCTGATTTCTCCTGTGCTTCCCCCATACTCTGGAACTCACTATATAAATTCCGTCAAACTATCTTCCACATTTGAAACCTTCAAAATGTAACAATTCCCCAAAAATGGTTGGAAAAACCCTTTATGCCAACTGTAATTTCCCATTAAAAAGTATCTGCACTTGTTTTAAAAAGTTCCTAAACTTTTATTGATCAGCCATTGTAAAGTTGTGAATCTTTGCAATATAATTTCATTACTTTATTATGCATCCTCCTATCTATAACATAATCCTGAAAGTGCTGTTTTGTCTGCTTAGCAGCTGATTTGTAATGGAGGTGTAACTAATATCTATACTCCGAGGTTTGTGCCTTCCACCATGTTCACACATGAGCACGGGGAGCAGAGCGAAGACAGACATCCGCTAATAAGACATAATGAACCAGGCCGGCAAGCCAGCACTTCCAGCAAGGCGTTATAGACAGAAGGAAGCAAAATAAGGCAATAAAGGATATTACAAAAATTCAGAACGTTACAAATCCTGATAAAGTTTTGCTACCCTTTAACCCCTTCACGACCGGCCGATTTTTCGCTTTCCGTTTTTTTTTTCCACCATTCTTTTTCTGAGAGAAGTAACTTTTTTATTTTTCTGTCAATATGGTCACGTGAGGGCTGATTTTTTGCGGAACGAGCTGTACTTTTAAAATAAACCATAACTTTTACCATGTAGTATAATGGAAAATTCAAAAAAATCCAAATGCAAAAAAATTGCAAAAAAAGAGCGATAGCACTATTGTTTTTGAGATATTTTAATCACGGTGTTCACTATATGGTAAAACTGATGTGTCGGTGTGATGCCTCAGGCCAGTGCGAGTTCGTAGACACCAAACTTACAGGTTTATTTTTATATAAGGGGTTAAAAAAAAAAAATCGGAAGCTTGTCCGGAAAAAGTGGTGCATGTTTTACGCCATATTCCGTAACCCGTAGCGTTCTCATTTTTTGGGATCTATGGCTCAGTGACTGCTTATTTTTTGCGTCTCGAGTTGACGTTTTTAACGGTACCATTTTGGCGCAGATGCTACGTTTTGATCGCCTGTTATTGCATTTTGCGCAAAAGTTGTGGCGACAAAAAAACGTAATTTTGGTGTTTGGAATTTTTTGCCGCTACGCCATTTACTGATCAGATTAATTGATTTTATATTTTGATAAATCGGGCGTTTCTGAACGCGAAGATACCAAATGTGTGTATATTTTTTATTTTTTTAACCCTTTACTTTTCAATGGGGCGAAAGGGGGGGGGTGATTTGAACTTTTAGGGTTTGTTATTTTTTTAAATTTTTTAACACTTTTTTTTTTATTTTACTAGTCCCCTTAGGGGGCTATATGGATCAATAATCCGATCGCTCTGGCACATCTGCTTATCATAGCTACAGAGCTGTAAACAGCAGATACACTCACTTTCTGCTTCACTCGGCTCCGGGCCAGGTGAAACTGAAAGTAATTCATGTGTAGTACAGAAGTCATCACATAACCCAGTGCTACCATGACAACCACCGGAAGTCACGTGATCACGGTATCGGACGGTAAGTAAAAGTTTACCGCCGATGCCGTTATAATGGTGCTGTCACATATTGACAGCGCCATTTAAGGGGTTAAATGGCACGAGCAGATAACGATTCTGCTCGTGCCTAGCAGGCACACATCTCAGCTGTGAAAATCAGCTGAGATGTGCGCCGATCGCGGCAAGCTGCCGGCGGCAGACCGCGGGCAGTAACATTGTGACCGCTAGGACATAATATTACTGCCCGCGGTCGTTAATGGGTTAAAAGCGGTTTTCGCAGACTGTAAAATTGATGCCCTATTTTGATTGGTGGGAGTCAAAACACCAGGCATCCACCCCCTCCTATCACCTTGTGTATCCAGCACAAAGCACAGCCTCAAGCAAATGTCTGGCATTGCTGCTCTGCGGGGTACCTCCATTTAGCTGATTAGCTTTAGTTAAAGGGAACCAGTCAGGTGTGATATGCACCCAGAACCACGAGCAGTTCTGGGTGCATATTGCTAATCCCTGCCTAACCGTGCCTGTATCTAGTAGCATAAATAAAGGGATCTTTAAAAAAAAAAAAAAAAGTAATTCTAAAGATCTTTTATAGTATGCTAATGAGCGAGGTGACTAGTCCCCTGGGCGTTCGTTCCCCTGGCCAGTCGGCCTCATTAGCATGTTAGTACGTTCCTGTGGGTGTGCCATCATGCTAATGAATGTGCACCGTCAGAATATGATCTCACTCACCTCTCCGCTGCCATCGCCGCCCAACGCTGGATTTCGGTTCATTGTGCATGAACCGAGAGTTTGGGTCATGCGTACTACTTCAGTTTGAAGCCAGGACGCGCACACCCGGCTTCATAGTGTGCCTGACCCAAACTCCGGGGTCATGTGCACTGAGCCGAAATCCAGTGTCGGGCGGCGATGGCAGCGGAGAGGTGAGTGAGATCATCCTGTGACACTGCACATTCATTAGCATGATAGCATGCCCACAGGGGAGTACTAACATATGCCAATGAGGCCGACTAGCCAGGGGAACTGACGCCCAGGGGACTAGTCACCTCGCTCATTAGCATATGACAAAAGATCTTTAGAAATACTTTTTCTACAGATCTCTTTATCTATGCTAGTGTATACAGGGACAGTTAGGCAGAGAATAGCAATATACACCTAGAACTGCTCGTGGTTTTGGGTACATATTGCACCTGACGGGGTCCCTTTAAGTTTTGATGGCCTATGTCTATTATAGGTCATCAATTTTACAGTCCTAGAAAAGTTTGCCCTTCAGCTGCTGATGCATGCAGTGGGTATACGGTGCCGATTCTGGTCTGAAGCGTTGTGCGTCACATCTAATAAACACAACTTACTTTTCTTCTTCTGGTATCGATGTCGTCTCCAAAACTTCATGTTAATCTTTGGATAGGACTCTGTTTTTTCTATCACGGTTGCTTCAACTCTAACCAAGTCTTTCCTAAGGGAGATTCATAGACACACTCAAAGCCAAGCCAATCTAGAAGATAATCTAGAAAACAACTCGTAATATCTGATAACTGCGTTATGTATATTAATAGGGATATGAAGGACCTTATAGTGACAGATGATATTCCCTACATCATATCCTCAGTGTTGACCAGTAATGTCTGGATGTTTTCCAGGACTACAATTGTGATGGACGATCAGAAGAATAGGCGTCAGACTCCCAACTCCTTAGCACCTGCCATCCCATGTGCGCTAAGACCGGCATATCACATACCACCAGTCTAGCTGTGATCTGAAGTTTGATGAAGGTCACGTGAAATGATCAAAACATCATGTTATGGATACTGCAGCAAACTAATTCACAAGTGATAATGAAAGGGAACCTGTCACTGGATGTTCATAATACTCACCTAAAGGTCGGTGCGGAGCAGACGGGTCAGATGGGTGTCTCTGTTCTCCGGGTCCGCACCGCCTCCTCTTTTGGCCATCTTCGTCCTCCTTCTGAAGCTAGTGTGGATGACGCGTTCTAGGTCATCTAAACTAGCCGGCAGTGAGGTCCTGCGCAGGCGCACTTTGATCTGAAGGAGGACGAAAATGGCTGAAAGAGGAGGTGTGGACCCAGAGAAGGAATATGCCCGTCCGACCAGTCTGCTCCACACCGACCGTTAGGTGAGTATTATGAACATCCAGTGACAGATTCCCTTTAAGTGTGGACTTTTTCTATTGTATTGGAAGGGTCAATATCCAACCTGAACACCACAATCCTCTCTACAGAAGGAATATCATGATGCAGACCTCCATCTTTTCTTTTGTAGAACATTCATAGACCTGTCTGGAGTGCTGACAGACCCTCTCTATGTGTAACATAGTAATGTATCTATACTAACTGGGAAATAAGGACGATTAATGGAACTTTGCTGATTTATATTTTCTATAAAACAAAAATACAATAAAAATCTGCCCCAGTGAAAACAAAGAACCACTTACCCAAGGAGAGGCTTTCCTACTAAGGTGAAATTATCACTGCCGACCAGCAAAACCTAAAGAAGAAGCACAAGTAGACGAAGAGATGAAATGTCACAAAGTGATAGATTAATGTAGATTTAAATAATCTAATGAGATGATAAACCAAACCTCCAGGAAGAGAAGGAACTCCATGAATAGCGATTAGGCTTTTAGTTTAGCATTACCGGAGCCGCTATAGACTGCAGCCTGTAATATGGCATGGGTTATGGTAATAATCACTTAGATAAACTGGATTTATAATCAGGCTGAGATGGGGGATGGGCTGAAGTAACCGCGAACATCCTGACCCTGCAATTCCCTATTAGCATATGGCCAACTAGTTAATGTGAAATGCATATATATACAGGGCTATAGGAGAAAACGATTGCAGACGTCAGGAATCTGTTTACATTTTTTAGTGAAGAAAACAATCCAAAAAGTTACCCAGATCAATGGTCAATCCTGAAATGCACCAATGACCCGAGTCTGGAAAAGCTACTGCAGTAATGGACATCACCTACAGAGCCTATATGGAATGAGGAGCCTTTAAAAGGGGTATTCCCACATCAAAAGGATGTAAATATCATTAATATCTGTATCACCAATCACAAATGGAAGCCTGGAAATGAAAGAGCCATAGCACTAATTCAGTGCTGTGGTTCCTCGCTGTTTTCCCAGTACGCAGCACATGTGCTGCGCAGGAATCCGCAGCCTGCCACATTCACATGAAGGGCGCTCATCTGCACTTATCTGTACAGGACAGGCTAAGGAGGCTGCAGTGTAGAGTCAGCTCTGTGGCCTCATCACTCCCAAGATGGGTGGGGGTCTTAGATGTTGGACCCTGCACAGATAATTAAAGTACCACTCCAGCATTTTTATTTCATTTGAGGTCCCCTGCCTCGCTGTCATCTGTTTCAAGTGTCACTCCGGTCAGTCTCTGGTGATTGTTACTTGCCAGCAGCTCCATTATTTCATGGATCACCGGAAGTCACAACTCAATACAAGTCTATGAGAGCCTCATTCTGGCCCTCATAGACTTGTATTGAACACTTGTGACGCAACTTCTGGTATCAAATCACTTTATGAGATAGGACTACCCCTTCAACTAACAGCATACATACACATTGAGTTGTGAACTCCGGCGCACCATCAAACCACCACCAAACAAATCGCCAGCGACCAACCAGAATGACGCTTGGAACAGATGAAGACGGAGGAGAAGGCGTATAACACAGGGGCAGGGGACTTACATTTAACCCCTTCACGACCGTGGGCAGTAAAATTACGTCCTATTTTAACGTGACTTAACGACCAGGGACGTAATTTTACTGCCTAAACTTCATTTGATTGCCGTGGCCATAGCAACGGCTTTCAAATGATGTCCCCTGCTGTTTCTTACAGCAGGGGACCTTTGCTTGACCCCAGGGGGGGTGGCATCGCCACCCCCCATAGGCGATCGATGTGATTGGCTGTTCAAATCGGAACCGCCAATCACATTGATCACGCTGTTTTCGGCAAAAAAAAATGCCAAAAATAGTGTGATCTTGTAAAATCCAGCTAGGACCGGGGCTGCAGCAGCTCCGATCATTGGCTGGAAGCAAGCAGACACCGTGGCCCCCCCCGTAGCACTGATTGGAGCGATCGTGCTATGACGCGCAATCGCTCCAATCAGTGTGCAGTGGGGCGGTCTGATCTGCCGGTGGCCGCCCTCCCCAGGCCTGTGCTGGTCTGGGGACCCTACCCCAACATGTCTGCAGCGTGCAGCACTGGCTGGTACTAGTGGTACCACGCCATCGCTGCTGCTGCTGTCACGTCACGTCGCAGGAGCGGTGAGTATTGTGCTCACCTTGCAGCCCCTGCGCGCTTCCGTAATAGCCCCTGCTCGTGCCCCCTGCGATCTGCCCCCTCCCCCCCCCGACATCCCGATCTGCCCCCCCCGACAGCCCGATCTGCCCCCGACATCCCGATCTGCCCCCCCCGACATCCCGATCTGCCCCCCGCCATCTCTATTCTGCAGCTCCTCCGGTATCCCTCCTCCCCTGCTCTCTTGCAGCCCCTGCGCGCTCTTGTGATTTGCTCCTGCGCGCTCCCGTAATGGCCCCTGCCCGTGCCCCCTGCGATCTGCCCCCCCGCCATCCCGATCTGCCCCCCCCCCCCCCCGACATCCCGATCTGCCCCCCCCGACATCCCGATCTGCCCCCCCCGACATGCCGGTCTGCCCCCCCCCGACATGCCGGTCTGCCCCCCCCCCGACATGCCGGTCTGCCCCCCCCGACATGCCGGTCTGCCCCCCCCCGACATGCCGGTCTGCCCCCCCCCGACATGCCGGTCTGCCCCCCCCCGACATGCCGGTCTGCCCCCCCCCGACATGCCGGTCTGCCCCCCCCCCGACATGCCGGTCTGCCCCCCCCCGACATGCCGGTCTGCCCCCCCCCGACATGCCGGTCTGCCCCCCCCCGACATGCCGGTCTGCCCCCCCCCGACATGCCGGTCTGCCCCCCGACATGCCGGTCTGCCCCCCGACATGCCAGTCTGCCCCCCGACATGCCAGTCTGCCCCCCGACATGCCAGTCTGCCCCCCGACATGCCAGTCTGCCCCCCGACATGCCAGTCTGCCCCCCGACATGCCAGTCTGCCCCCCGACATGCCAGTCTGCCCCCCGACATGCCAGTCTGCCCCCCGACATGCCAGTCTGCCCCCCGACATGCCAGTCTGCCCCCCGACATGCCAGTCTGCCCCCCGACATGCCAGTCTGCCCCCCGACATGCCAGTCTGCCCCCCGACATGCCAGTCTGCCCCCCGACATGCCAGTCTGCCCCCCGACATGCCAGTCTGCCCCCCGACATGCCAGTCTGCCCCCCGACATGCCAGTCTGCCCCCCGACATGCCAGTCTGCCCCCCGACATGCCAGTCTGCCCCCCGACATGCCAGTCTGCCCCCCGACATGCCAGTCTGCCCCCCGACATGCCAGTCTGCCCCCCGACATGCCAGTCTGCCCCCCGACATGCCAATCTGCCCCCCGACATGCCAATCTGCCCCCCGACATCCCAATCTGCCCCCCGACATCCCAATCTGCCGGCCTCCCCCGTGATCTCTATTCTGCAGCTCCTCCGGTATCTCCCTCCTCTGCTCTCCCCCTCTGCTCTCCCCCTCCCCCTCTGCTGTCCCCCTCTGCTGTCCCCGTCCCCCTCTGCTGTCCCCGTCCCCCTCTGCTGTCCCCCCGACGTCCTCTTACCTGTCTTCACCGGCCGATCACATCTGCCTCCATCGCTGGGTCCTTCTTCCTGGGTCTTCTGCTGAGCTGTCCAACTTCCTGCCTGCTGGCTGCTGTTGTAAAGCTGTTCCTTGCCTTCTGTTCCTCCTGCTAATCCTCTGGGTAATGTGAGTATAACTTTTTTTTTCTTTTTTTTCCTCTATCCCCTTTCTATTTTTACACCTCATGCGTCCGTGCGTCCCGCCGAGCGCTGATCAGGGATGCAGATAACGTATCTGCATCCGTGGTCAGTTTTCGGCGGGACTTTTTTCCCGTATTCCTGACGCTTTTTGTATCGCATCTGTCCGTGCGTCCCGCCGAGCGCTGATCAGGGATGCACATAACGGATCGGCATCCCTGCTCAATTTTTGGCGTGACAAAAAGCATCGGGGATACGGAAAAAAAAGTCACGCCAAAAATTGAGCAGGGATGCCGATCCGTTATGTGCATCCCTGATCAGCGCTCGGCGGGACGCACGGACTGATGCAATACAAAAAGCGTCGGGGATACGGATAAAAAAGTATCGCATCTGTCCGTGCGTCCCGCTGAGCGCGGATCAACATCCCTGCTCAATTTTTGGCGTGACTTTTTTTTTTTTTCCGTATCCCCAGCGCTTTTTGTATCTCATCCGACCGTGCCTCCTGCAGCGGCCGATCAGTGCACCACGTCTGTGCGTTTGAAAAGTCAAATGGCGTTCCTTGTCTTCTGAGCCCCGCCATGCGCCCAAACAATTGATTTCCACCACATGTGAGGTATCTGCGTACTCGGGAAAAATTGCACAATACGTTTTATGGTGCATTTTTTCCTGATACCGTTGTAAAAAGAAAAAAAAAAAGCTACCTTGTTGCTGCAAAAATTTAAAAAAAAAATTTAAAAAAAATAAATAATTTTCACGGTTCAACGTTATCAACTTTCAGTGGAGCCCCTGGGGGTACAAGGGGCTCACTAAACATCTAGATAAATTCCTTGAGGGGTCTAGTTCCAAAATGGGGTAATTTGTGGGGTAGCTCCACTGTTTAGGCACCATGAAGGGGGGGTCTAAAAACGTGACATGGCGTCCGCTAATGATTCCAATCAATTTTGCTGTCAAATGGTGCCCTTCTCTTCTGAGCCCCGCCATGCGCCCAACAATTACTTTCCACCACATGTGAGGTATCTGCGTACTCAGGAGAAAATGGACAATACGTTTTATGGTGCATATTTTTCCTGATACCCTTGTGAAAAAAAAAGCTACCTAGTTGAAGCAACAGTTTTGTGGTATAAAAAATTTTTTTTCTTTTCACGGCTCAACGTTATAAACTTCTGTGAAGCCCCCAGGTGTTCAAAGTGCTCATCAAACATCTAGAAAAAATATTTGAGGGCTCTAGTTTCCAAAATGGGGTCACTTGTGAGAGAGCTCCATTGTTTAGGCACCTCAGGGGGTCTTCAAACCCGACATGGCGTCCGCTAATTAGTGCAGCTAATTTTGCGTTCAAAAATTCAAATGGCGCTCCTTGCCTTCCGAGCACTGCCGTGTGTCCAAACATTTGATTTCCACCACATATGAGGTATCTGCGTACTCAGGAGAAAATGGACAATACATTTTATGTTTCATTTTTCCCCGATACCCTTGTGAAAAAAAAGCTACCTAGTTGAAGCAACAGTTTTGTGGTAAAAAAAATTTTTTTTCTTTTCACGGCTCAACGTTATAAACTTCTGTGAAGCCCCCAGGGGTTCAAAGTGCTCATCAAACATCTAGAAAAAATATTTGAGGGCTCTAGTTTCCAAAATGGGGTCACTTGTGGGGGAGCTCCATTGTTTAGGCACCTCAGGGGGTCTTCAAACCCGACATGGCGTCCGCTAATGAGTGCAGCTAATTTTGTGTTCAAAGAAGGGAATTTTGTTTACTTACCGTAAATTCCTTTTCTTCTAGCTCTAATTGGGAGACCCAGACAATTGGGTGTATAGGCTATGCCTCCGGAGGCCGCACAAAGTATTACACTTAAAAGTGTTAAGCCCCTCCCCTTCTGCCTATACACCCCCCGTGCTCCCACGGGCTCCTCAGTTTTGGTGCAAAAGCAAGAAGGAGGAAAAAGAATTATAAACTGGTTTAAAGTAACTTCAATCCGAAGGAATATCGGAGAACTGAAACCATTCAACATGAACAACATGTGCACACAAAAAAACAGGGGCGGGTGCTGGGTCTCCCAATTAGAGCTAGAAGAAAAGGAATTTACGGTAAGTAAACAAAATTCCCTTCTTCTTTGTCGCTCTATTGGGAGACCCAGACAATTGGGACGTCCAAAAGCAGTCCCTGGGTGGGTAAAATAATACCTCGTAAGAGAGCCGTAAAACGGCCCTTTCCTACAGGTGGGCAACCGCCGCCTGAAGGACTCGTCTACCTAGGCTGGCATCCGCCGAAGCATAGGTATGCACCTGATAGTGCTTCGTGAAAGTGTGCAGGCTCGACCAGGTAGCCGCCTGACACACCTGCTGAGCCGTAGCCTGGTGCCTCAAAGCCCAGGACGCGCCCACGGCTCTGGTAGAATGGGCCTTCAGCCCTGAGGGAACCGGAAGCCCAGCCGAACGGTAAGCTTCGATAATTGGCTCCTTGATCCACCGAGCCAGGGTTGATTTGGAAGCCTGTGACCCTTTACGCTGGCCAGCGACAAGGACAGAGTGCATCCGAGCGGCGCAGGGGCGCCGTACGAGAAATGTAGAGTCTGAGTGCTCTCACCAAATCTAACAAGTGCAAATCCTTTTCACATTGGTGAACTGGATGAGGATAAAAAGAAGGTAAGGAAATATCCTGATTGAGATGAAAGGGGGATACCACCTTAGGGAGAAAATCCGGAACCGGACGTAGAACCACCTTGTCCTGGTGAAACACCAGGAAAGGGGCTTTGCACGACAACGCTGCTAGCTCGGACACTCTCCGAAGAGAAGTGACTGCTACTAGAAAAACCACTTTCTGCGAAAGTCGTGAGAGGGAAATATCTCTCATTGGCTCGAATGGCAGTTTCTGAAGAACCATCAGCACCCTGTTTAGATCCCAGGGTTCTAACGGCCGCTTGTAAGGTGGAACGATGTGACAAACCCCCTGCAGGAACGTGCGTACCTGTGGAAGCCTGGCTAGGCGCTTCTGGAAAAACACAGAGAGCGCTGAGACTTGTCCCTTAAGGGAGCCGAGCGACAAACCCTTTTCCAGTCCAGATTGAAGGAAGGACAGAAAAGTAGGTAATGCAAATGGCCAGGGAGAAAAACCCTGAACAGAGCACCACGACAGAAAAATTTTCCACGTCCTGTGATAGATCTTGGCGGACGTTGGTTTCCTAGCCTGTCTCATAGTGGCAATGACGTCTTGAGAGAACCCTGAAGACGCTAGGATCCAGGACTCAATGGCCACACAGTCAGGTTGAGGGCCGCAGAATTCAGATGGAAAAACGGCCCTTGAGATAGTAAGTCTGTTCGGTCTGGTAGTGCCCACGGTTGGCCGACCGTGAGATGCCACAGATCCGGGTACCACGACCTCCTTGGCCAGTCTGGAGCGACGAGGATGGCGCGGCGGCAGTCGGCCCTGATCTTGCGTAACACTCTGGGCAACAGTGCCAGCGGAGGAAACACATAAGGGAGCTGAAACTGCGACCAATCCTGAACTAAGGCGTCTGCCGCCAGAGCTCTGGGATCTTGAGACCGTGCCATGAACATTGGTACCTTGTTGTTGTGCCGGGACGCCATGAGGTCGACGTCCGGCACCCCCCAGCGGCAACAGATCTCCTGAAACACGTCCGGGTGAAGGGACCATTCCCCTGCGTCCATGCCCTGGCGACTGAGATAATCTGCTTCCCAGTTTTCCACGCCTGGGATGTGAACTGCGGATATGGTGGAGGCCGTGGCTTCCACCCACATCAAAATCCGCCGGACTTCCTGGAAGGCTTGCCGGCTGCGTGTGCCGCCTTGGTGGTTGATGTATGCCACCGCTGTGGAATTGTCCGACTGAATTCGGATCTGCTTGCCCTCCAGCCACTGCTGGAACGCTTTCAGGGCAAGATACACTGCCCGTATTTCCAGAACATTGATCTGAAGCGAGGACTCTTGCTGGGTCCACGTACCCTGAGCCCTGTGGTGGAGAAAAACCGCTCCCCACCCTGACAGACTCGCGTCCGTCGTGACTACTTCCCAGGATGGGGGTAGGAAGGATTTCCCCTTCGATAATGAAGTGGGAAGAAGCCACCACCGAAGGGAAGCTTTGGTCGCCTGAGAGAGGGAGACGGTCCTGTCGAGGGACGTCGGCTTCCTGTCCCATTTGCGTAGGATGTCCCATTGAAGGGGACGCAGGTGAAACTGCGCGAAAGGGACTGCCTCCATTGCTGCCACCATCTTCCCCAGGAAGTGCATGAGGCGCCTCAAGGGGTGTGACTGGCCTTGAAGGAGAGATTGTACCCCTTTCTGTAGTGACTGCTGCTTGATCAGCGGAAGCTTCACTATCGCTGAGAGGGTATGAAACTCCATGCCAAGATATGTCAGCGATTGGGCCGGTATCAGATTTGACTTTGGAAAATTGATGATCCACCCGAAACCCTGGAGAGTCTCCAGGGTAGCGTCGATGCTGCGTTGGCATGCCTCTTGAGAGGGTGCCTTGATCAGCAGATCGTCCAAGTACGGGATCACCGAGTGACCCTGCGAGTGTAGGAGCGCTACTACAGTAGCCATAACCTTGGTAAAAACCCGTGGGGCTGTTGCCAGGCCGAACGGCAGTGCCACGAATTGCAGGTGTTCGTTTCCTATGGCGAAGCGCAAGAAGCGCTGGTGCTCTGGAGCAATCGGTACGTGGAGATAAGCATCTTTGATATCGATCGATGCAAGGAAATCTCCTTGGGACATTGAGGCGATGACGGAGCGGAGGGATTCCATCCTGAACCGTCTGGTTTTTACGTGTTTGTTGAGCAGTTTCAGGTCCAGGACCGGGCGGAAAGACCCGTCCTTCTTTGGGACCACAAACAAGTTGGAGTAAAAACCGTGGCGCTGTTGCTGAAGAGGAACAGGGATCACCACTCCTTCTGTCTTCAGATTGCGCAGCGCCTGCAGAAGAGCCTCGGCTCGCTCGGGAGGCGGGGATGACCTGAAGAATCGAGTCGGGGGACGAGAGGTGAACTCTATCTTGTAACCGTGAGACAGAATGTCTCTCACCCAACGGTCTTTTATTTGTGGCAGCCAGGTGTCGCAAAAGCGGGAGAGCCTGCCACCGACCGAGGATGCTACTAGAGGAGGTCGAAAGTCATGAGGAAGCCGCTTTGTTAGCGGCGCCTCCGGTGGTCTTTTTAGGACGTGACTTAGACCGCCATGCATCAGAGTCCCTTTGTTCTTTCTGAGACCTTTTGGACGAGGAGAATTGGGACCTGCCCGCGCCCCGAAAGGACCGAAACCTCGACTGCCCTCTCCTCTGTTGGGGTATGTTCTGTTTGGGCTGGGGTAAGGATGTATCCTTTCCCTTGGATTGTTTGATGATTTCATCCAGACGCTCGCCAAACAGCCTGTCGCCAGAAATTGGCAAACTGGTTAAGCGCTTTTTGGAAGCAGAATCTGCCTTCCATTCCCGTAGCCACAAGGCCCTGCGGAGTACCACCGAATTGGCGGCCGCAACCGCCGTACGGCTCGCAGAGTCCAGGACAGCATTAATAGCGTAAGACGCAATTGCCGAGGTCTGGGTGGTAATGGATGCCACTTGTGGCGCGGCCGTGCATGTGGCTGCTTCAATTTGCGCTTGACCTGCTGAGATAGCTTGTAGCGCCCATACGGCTGCAAATGCTGGGGCAAAAGAAGCTCCGATAGCTTCATAGATGGATTTCAACCAGAGCTCCATCTGCCTGTCAGTGGCATCTTTGAGCGAGGCCCCATCTTCCACTGCAAGTATGGATCTCGCCGCCAGTCTGGAGATTGGAGGATCCACTTTGGGACACTGAGTCCAACCTTTAACCACGTCAGGAGGAAAAGGATAACGTGTATCCTTAAGGCGCTTAGAAAAACGCTTATCTGGACAAGCATGGTGATTCTGGACTGCCTCTCTGAAATCAGAGTGGTCTAGAAACATACTCGGTGTACGCTTGGGGAACCTGAAACGGAATTTCTCCTGCTGAGAAGCTGACTCCTCCGCCGGAGGAGCTGAGGGAGAAATATCCAGCATTTGATTGATGGACGCAATAAGATCGTTCACTATGGCGTCCCCGTCTGGAGTATTAAGATTGAGAGCGCCCTCAGGATCAGAATCCTGATCAGCTGTCTCCGCATCATCAACCAGAGATTCCCCCCGCTGAGACCCTGAACAATATGATGTCGAGGGAAATTCTAAGCGAGCCCGCTTAGTCGGTCTGGGGCTGGGGTCTAAGTCAGAACCCTCAGCCTGGGATGTATGAGATACCCCGGGAGGACATTGTTGGTCCAACTGAGGGGGGCCAGGGAACAATGATTCAACAGAGTCCCTTTGCTGAGATACCGGCCTGGACTGCAAGGCTTCTAGTATCTTAGCCATAGTCTCAGAGAGTTTTGCAAACTCCGTCCCCGTCACCTGGACAGTGTCAACAGGTGGCTCCCCCTGGGCCCCTCTTAGCAGAGGCTCTGGCTGAAGAAGTGTCACAGGGGTCGAACATTGCACACAATGAGGGTCAATGGAACCTGCCGGCAGCTGGGTCGTACAAGCGGCGCAGGCAGCATAATAAGTCTGTGTTTTGGCACCCCTGCCTTTTGTGGGCGCCATGCTATTGTTTTCCCTGAGTAACACAATAGGGTATATAGCCAGAATGAACTGTGCTCATACAGTGTAAAGTATATACTATAAACAAATAATGTATCAATACACTACAGCACCATGGGGCTAGCACCACAGGTGCTGCTTACCATCCGCCTAAAGCGGTTGTGAGGCCACCAGAGACCGTGTCTGGGTCTCCCAGGGTTTGTCCCTCTCTGCAGCATCGGAGGAGCTGACAGGAATGGCTGCGGCGTCCTGACGAGAGGAGGGAGCCGTGGGCGTGGCCGAGAAAGTGCGGGAACTGGTGCTCACACTGTGCACAGTGAGGGGGGTGGAGTATGCAAATCATACTCCAGCCCTCAGTGCTGCTCGTTCCGTGCAGCGTCCCGCCCTTCCCCTGCCTGTCAGGGCTGGGGGCGGGAGAAGAGGAAACTAGGCCGCAAGAAAGCCGGGGACTCGAGTATAAGCATGGCCGCCGTAAAAGCGCGGCCGGCGCCGAAGTCCCCGGCGAACTACAAGTCCCAGCCGCGCCGCAGTTTCCCATGGCAGCGGCGGTTAGCGCGGTAGCCCCTACATATAAACACACTCAGCGACGCTGAGTGTGTAATAGCACAGTTTAACCCGGTCAGCGCCGCGGTCCCCGGTGCACTAGCACACCCAGCAAAGCTGAGGTGTTGCCGTGCGCGGTCCCCACAGGGATACAGAGTACCTTCAAGTAGCAGGGCCATGTCCCTGAACGGTACCCGGCTCCTATCCAGCAGTCTCCACAGGAGTTGTGGATGAAGCACG